>NC_081836.1:52396337-53596337 GCF_030867095.1 Alligator mississippiensis | reverse complement strand
GACAAGCTCACTGTTGTTCCTGTTGGCGTGATCCAGCTGGATTTCCATTTCATTCAGATCTGTCTCCATCTTTTTCTTGAGTCGGAGAGCTTCAGCACGCCCCTTAGCTTCTGTTTCCAGACTTGCCTGTAGGGACTCAATCGCACGCTGGTGATTTTTCCTGCAGAGACCAATGAAGCATAAGTCGCTACATTCTGGTACACTGAGTCGGATCCAGCCTTTGGCAGTAGGTGGATAATGTCAAGCAATTAGTCCCAAAATAGTAAAAAGGGAACATTCAGGGAACTGTTCAAAACTGGGCTCCTAGATCTTTTCTCCACACTGTTCTCAAAGGCCTCCATTAGAGGCCATTAAGCTAATAAGTAGAAGCTTGAATTGGACCAAAGCCTTTCCGCTTTGCCACTTAAGCACTGCAGATCAACATATAGGAAGTTTAAAGTGCCCTAAAGTTCATATGCATCCAATATGCAGTCTCCAACAGTGACCGCTGGCTAGCTGTTTCAGAGAAAGATGCAAAAACCATAGTATAGGTAACTGTGGAATAATCTGTCCCTTTTATTAGGCTTCATTCTGGAACCACCTAATTGCTAGAGAGTAGCTTAACTCTTGGTGGACAACTCCGCTGTTATGGAAAGCAGGAAACATATTAATCAGCCAGATATTGCTTTTACAAAGCACAACATCCGGCACTTTGCTTACCCCACAAAGGTAGAGCCAAGAATTTTATTTGACCCAGGGTCTCTTGAAATCACCTGTTTCTTTACAAAAGATAATCCAGTAATACATCAACTATGTCAGATCCCATCCAACAGATCAGCTGAGCAAACACAGACTTGGATGCAAGACTATTCATTCCCCTTCCGCCACGGCACTGTGTATTATGTCCAAAGCCCCCAAGTACGTATGGGTGAGCAAGTCAACAGTTTCATACCGCGTAGCTTCAAATTCTTCTTCCTTCTCATGGATCCTTCTGTCGATATCAGCTTTCACCTGCGCCAGTTCAAGCTGAATGCGGACCAGTTTGCTCTCTTCAACCTGTCAGCAGACGTACAAGAGGTATGAAAGAACGGCTCTTAAGAGGTAAAATATAAGCGAGTCATTCCCTGGAAAAAGGCCAGCAGGTGTGCTGGTTGCACACCGGGCCCCGACAGGCAGCTGTCACAACTATACAGTTGTTACCTCCAGGGAAGACTCTGCTTCTTCGAGTGCCACCTGCAGTTCATCCTTCTCAATCTCCAGCTTCTTCTTTATCTTCTGCAGCTCATGCACGCTCTTCCCTCCCTCGCCCAGCTGGTCAATCAGATCTTTGATCTCCTCTGAGGAAGGGAAATGGAGATTTTGCATGAAGGGCTAATTCCAGCACTGCAACCAGGTTAAGCAACCAGCTCAGAGTTACAGCGAGAGCTCAAGGCCAGAGCTGGGAACAAAATCCAAGTTTCATGTATCCTAGTTCAGTGCTTTAACCATTAGTCCAGCTTCCCTCGTCTTCTGCAGCCTTAGAGATAAGCCCCGCATGGATGCGCAGGAGTTACTGCTTCTACCTTTAATCCTGAGGCTACAAAAACAAGTTTCTGATGTGCTCTCCAATCTGTCTGCGCATTATCAGTAAAGCCTACAGAGCCCCCCCAGGTATCCTCTGGAGTGGTTCCCCTTGAAGCAATACACTTACTGCAGTTGCATTCTCAATTTGCTTTGGTTTTGTGCAGTGTGCTTGTGTGTGTGCTTGTGTGTGTAGACAGGATGGGTCAAGTTGTCCCCATGAGCAGAATCTGGACTATGCTTGTTACTAGGCATCGAAAATACATGAAAGCACTGCTGAAAAGGAGAAAATTGAGGACAAGCTGGAAAATATGATCCTGTAGGAATCCAGGGGCTATTGGGGATTCATGGCAGTTTTTCACACTGAACCGGTACTTACCCTGGAGAGTCTTGTTCTCTTTCTTAACAGACTCCAGGTGCTCTAGGGCTTCCTCGTAGGCTGTCTTGAGCTTGAAGTTTTCTGTCATGTAAATGCGGCACTCCTTCTGGGAATTATCGACCTCCACTTGCAGCTCCTCGCATTTCTGCTGCCACTCTGCCAGCATCTTATCAAAAGCCCTCTGCTTCTTGTCCAGGGCAGCACAAGCAGCATTGGCCTGGAGGGAGAAAGCCAAGTGCTCGCTGTACACAAGTTTTGCTTTCCGCATCATTTCTTTGCATGTTCTGCCAGCCAGCCACGGAGAAACTGGCAGCAGCTCTACAGACTGGCAGAGTTCCCCTTGGTCACTCTGAATGGATAATTACAGTTTTTACTAGGCTTTCTCTCCTTGCCATTAGGGATTTAACAAGATCACCAAGTTCCCTTTGGTGTGAAAGTCTCCTTTGCTTCTGTGCTTCCAAGGCGGTTGTGAAACCACTGTTTGCCACTCCAGATATTTCTTGCCCGGATATGCTGTTTGTCATTCCCTTCCTTGTCGCACCCTGTGGCTCTTTTAGAATTACTCTGAGTCTAATTGCAAACAAGACAGTATCTAAAACTATTTTAGATGGTGTTAAACTGTGTCATCAAAAAGGGAAATGGATAAAGGTGTATTTTTCTTTTTTGGAGCTTCACAACTTTGCCCGTAAATATTTCTCAGTCTCTTACAATCCTTATCTGAGCTCACATACCATGCTAATAAACACAGTACAAGAACCAATTCAGAAAATAATAGTGGCATTAAGGAGAGTGGTGCTGAAACGAACCCTCGCTCCACACAAATACAGTGTGGTGCAGTTGTCAGCTCTCAGGGCATGTTCTTTAGCCTCGGAAAGACACCCATTAACTTCAGCGGGCTTTAGAGCTACCCTTAGGCTTGATTTAACTAGCATTTTTATTCCAATTTCGTGTGACTGCACTATCATTGACACACCTCTGCAGCTGGTAGCAATTAGGGAGATACTAGTGTAGCAAAGCAGTGGCACCACTAATTGCTGTTTTTTCATTATCATGTTTTCTAGATACGGTAAAAAAAGAAAGGTAAAATGGTATGGTGGCTCAAACACCAGTGGGTAGTCTATAATAGCATTCCTACCACTGCTGTGAACAGCGGTAGTGCAAAAGTGGAAAATGGGACCGAAGATGTCATCGTAGGCATAGCTTTGCAGAAGAGAGGATCACCTTGTATTGCAACACAGAATAGCTGGCTCTCCATATGGACTCTTGATTTTGCTGCTACTGGAAGCTGGTTAATTCACCTGACTAAGAGGCACACACTGCATGTCCCTGTGGGATTTCTGCCACCATTTTCTGCATATATACATGATGGGATAAATCTAATTCCTTGCTGTTACTGGCATTGGGGTGTGCTATTGGGACCTTAAAAATAATGTGAATCAGGCCTGATCTAAAGCTCACTGAAGCCAATGGAGGGCTTTGAATCAGGACCTACAGCTTCCTGGGATGTATTGTTTAGACAGGATCTTGTGCTTGAATCATGGGATCCCTTACCTTCTCCAGGTCAAGAGTGAGGTCTTCCACTTCTATCTGAAGCCTCTGCTTGGTTTTCTCCATGCTGGCGACTCGTGCTTGAGCAGCTTCAGCTGTCTCCTCAGCCTCCTGGAGCCTCGCGGCCAGCTTTCTCCTGAGAGTGGAAAGGCAGGAATATTTTAAAGCATGAACTAAACAGAAAAGAGAAAGAGGATTCCCCTGCTGTTGCCTCCTCACGCACATTCAGAGGGATACCATCAAGGTCAATAGACCCAAAGAAGATTGACTGAAAACTTTACTATCCTCTCTTGCCAGGGCTTTGAGCACTGTTTAGTTTTCTGTGAACTTCAGTTAGCCACATGGCTTCTCAGTGGTTGTGCAGCATTTGTTGCAATCCATCAAATTTTACTGCAGAGGCCAACAGACTTTGCAAGCAAATACACGAATACAGGCAGCTCAGTGAAGTTACAGTAACAGGGCTGTTTCAGCCTGCACTGCGGCAGAAAGACACCTTCGTGGTAGGACTTGCCAGAGGTGTTCCTTCTGACTCAGAATGAAGTCAGCCGCTGGGGAAGCTGGAGAGGGGACCACAGCATCCTTTGACAAGGTGCCAGAGGGTGGCCGATGTGGAAGGTGGGTGCCCCAGCTCAGCCCTCTACCCTTGGCTGGTCTGTTGGCACAAGAGCAATCTTGGCCTTATCCTCAGGGATGTAACGGGTAGGAGCAAAGCAAGGAGAAACCGATCTATGCCCTCCCTGCTCTCCAGTCTATCCCTTCATACCTGGCCTATAACATCTAAAATGAAACAGAGCTATTAGATCTGAGTCAAGAACTATAACCCAGAGTGACACCTCCAAGATCTCTAACCCGTGCCACCACTGGGAGGGGGGAAGGATCCTTAGTAAATCTTTCTGGAGGGCTCACCACCAATGATGGCTCAGGTTTCTAACCTTTCCAGCTCTGATAATATCCCTTCTATCAATCCCTAAGGGCCACAGGCTGACCACTGTTCTCTAGTTTGGTAGCTCAGTACTCCACAAGTAATGTCACTGACTTGGACAGGACTGCGGGAGCTACAGGGTGTTTTTCAGTGTGTGAGGGGTTTCCTAATCTGTCTCTACCATGAATGGGTCAGCTGTGTTTGAGACCAGGTGTTTTAGTTCCCACCCTTCCTTGCATATTTATTGCAGACATCGTTCCATCTTTCCTCCTCCTGGCCAGAATGCTCTCGCTTTCTCTATCTTTTCAAGCTGAGCTCCAGTAGCTCACAGACATGAGCTCCAACTCCTTCAGCTACCAAACTAAATAATGACATTGGCTACTTCTGACAGTAGTTCCCCTCTGTAGCTCCACAAAAGTTGAAAGCTCACTTGGTTTCTTCTAGCTCTTCTGTTCTTTGAATGGCATCAGTCTCATATTTTGTCCTCCACGTTGTGACTTCAGTATTGAGCTTAGAGACCAGGCGCTGCAACTCAGATTTACTCTCTTGTTCTTCCTCCATCTGCTCTTTTATCAGGTCAAGGTCATGCTTGGTGTTGGCCAGGCTGACAACAGCAGTACTACGAGACTAGAAATACCAAAAGCATCACTGTTTATTTGTCCTTTTGACTAACGAATACCCTGGAGTTGCTCCCAGGGTTTTCAATTCTGAGCCAACTAGAAACACTTAAGGCCACAACCAAAATATGTTTCTGGTCATACAGTGAGTTTCTGCTCTCACTACAAAGGTGTAATTGCAATGACTAAATTGCACTCCTGCCGTTAAGGGCATGAATTTGGCCATTCATCATGATCAGTCTTCCCATCAGACTGATGCTTCATTTGAGTGATCAGGAAAGCCCATTCTATCTCGCTCTGAGATGGGAGACAACTCCCTGCCATGACTTAAGATCAATTCACGGTGGAATGATCCACTGGGTAAACTGAGCCAGCCTGAGAAACATGGAGAGTGTCTCCAGGCTAGCAGACATAGCCATAAATATACTTGATATACAGCTAAAGCTTTGTTCCAACTGTAGTTAATTTTAAGTCAATAGCAGCATGGTCCAGGGGATGAGGCATCAGCCTGGAAATCAGGAGACTTTATTTTCTCCTCATTCACATGAGCTGGGGAAGAGATTAATGGTTCTGAGCAATGAGATCTGTGGATAAAAAGTGCTAGTGATAATTGGCTTTTAGTACCCTATTATAGACCATTGTGAGCTGAGTCATCAACACAATCCAAGAGTCCCTATTTGAGGAAGCAGTGCACACAGGTGCCTGTAACCCCCTCCATGGCACTCTGCTTGACTGTCATTCATACCTTGGACTCTTCATCGAGTTGCCTCTTGAACTCCTCCACTTGAGAGGTGAGGGAACTCTTCACGCGGACAACCTGGGTAAACCTACTCTGAATTTCCTCGTGCTCCCGGCTCAGCTCGCTGTTTTCAGCTGCGGGATCAAGTGCAAAAACCAAGCATGAGATGAAATAACTCAGTCCAGATGAACCAAAAGAGAGATAAAGTGAGAAAGACTTGGCAGAGAGGCCAGCAGAGCTAGAGAAAAGATTGAAGAATGAGGAGGGGCAGAGGGTGGCACCGAGATGTCAAGACAGAGAAGGGGGTTCACCTTGGAGCCTGGTCCTGATGGCATTAATTTCAGCCTGGTTCTTCTCCATCTCTGACAGCCGGGCATTGGCCTCAGACAAGCTGTCTTCCAGTTTGCGGACATGGGCCTCAGAATTCAGCTGCAAGCCAACAGTGAGGTCAGTCAAGCAGAATAAGACTCAAGGCACCAACTCCTGCTCTACTTGCACATCCAATGTATGCACAGTTATAATGAAATAGCTTATATGGACAATGCAAGCAGTCCAAAAAGTGCAATCTGAAGATCCTCATGGAGTCAGGCCCTAAACAACTGTTTTGTCTCATGTTAAGTCAAAGCGCAGTGGGTCAGGTTCTGTCCGCACTTACACACGTGCAGCCCCACTGAGTTTCGGAGTGACCCGCTGTTCACACCTTACCTTGGATTTCTGGAGAGACTCCATGCTGGCACTGAGATCGTCGATCTCAGCCTTCATGACCTGCTTGTCTTTCTCCAGCTTGGACTTCACCCTCTGGAGGTTCTCTACATGCTCCCCCATCTCGGTCATGGCGTCGGAGTGCTTCTTCCGCAGCGTGGAGGCAGTCGCTTCACTCTGCAGGGCTGCCTCCTCCAGCTCCCGCCGCAGCTTCAGCAGCTCAGCTTCCCGCTTGCGGTTCTGTTCGATCTGAGAACGGAAAGTGTGCGAACCATCAGCTGGGAGCAGGGGAGGCCCAGATTCTCAGCACATATCTCAGGGGAGTTGCTTTCTTTGACGGGATGTTGGATGCCTTTCATTTTTGCTTCAGTTGCCTCATGCTGTTGGGTAGCAACCATCCCTAGGGTAGCTGCATGAATTTATCTGTGATTGCCCCCTCAAGACCGAGCTGACCACCTGCACGCTGACCACCTGAAGCTCTAATAGGAACATTTTCTGGACTTCAGGCCATATATTTTTCATTCTGGACCCCACAGGAAATGTGCTCAGGCCTTCTACGGGCTGGTGAACAGCTCCATCAGAAAATCTTTCACCTACCAAGTTTAGGGTGTTATATTGCTACCCATCACTGCAGTATTGGGCTGTCTTTCATCTAATATCAATAGCAAGAGTGAAGTTTATGGCTTATTGAACCATGGAGTCTCTGGCACTTCTTCTGGAAGTAGGTGGTGTTTTGGAGTGGGGCTGGGAGGCAGTTGGGATGGAAGAGGGTATAGAAATCTGGCTGCTTACTAGTTCAGGACTGATTCTGCAGTCTCCTCCTGGGTAGATTCCCAGTTCATTACCATGTTACTTTCTTTGAGAAAAGGGAACGAAGGGGTCAGATGCACTTCTTCCAATGGACTAACCTGGGCTGTAGTGGCACCTCCGGCCTCTTCCAGTCGATCAGAGAGATCCTCGAGGTCACGGGAGAGATCGCTGCGCTGTTTCTCCACCTAGGGAGAAGGTGGGAATGACATTGTCACTTGTTCCTTATTTCTCAGTGAATTTCTCCTAGTACAGTGGTTCCCAGACTTTTTGGACTAGCACATCACTTGTCAACCCTCAGAATATCTCATGGACAACTGCTTACTCTTATCATCCAACCATTCATTGGAAAGGAGAGAAAGGTTTGGGTAGTCTACAAGCCAGTTGCTGGTCACTTCCTGTGGCCTTGTGGTCATTTTGGAATCAGCCATCATGAGTGAGGCACAGATGGGGAACCAAGTATGTCTGAGCTCTCATCCCAGCTCCACCATTAATACCTTCTGCCTCCTGGACCAGATGGACCTAGCCAAGGAGGCAGAAGGCAGAAGTGGTGGACTTCAGTCTCACCATCTGTATAATTGTGCTAATAATACTCACCTACCTCATTGCATGGTTGAGAATTAATTAGTTAGCACTGGCAAAGAGAATCAAAACTGGAAATGTCTGGTATTACTGATGCTACCAATGCATATTAGTCATAGAAAGCACTTCAGGTTATAGTTATACATTCATATACGTCATAGTTATACGTTCTTTCTGAGCATGAATGATCCATCGTTACCAAGGCTGATCATACATTTCTCAATCACTCCCATACAATTTGTGTGAGATTTATTATATAGGAGGCATACATAGTTATGTCTGTGCAAAGAGACAGAGGGATAGCTTCGGGGCTGAAGCACAGGACAGAAAATAACCAGTTCTGCCAACTTCCCCCAAATTGCCCCTCTCCTGACCCACAAGGCCTCTGCCAGCAATGGGAGGGTACTTCACTCTGCAAGTCCCCTTCATGTACTAGCTTTTCTCCAGACTTCTAGTTAGAGGACTGGCTTATGGCATTTGGAGTGATGGATCTTCATGCCATAGGCTACTGGTGACTGGACAGAAATTGCTAATTCAAGATAGATCTTTTTGGCATTGCTGATTTCAGTCCTTTATGGGGAAGGTTTATTTATTTTATTACCTTACCAAGCCTTTTATAAGTAATGTACAGTCTTTTATGAGATCCCTGTGGTGTTTTCAGTTTGCTGAGTTTTTTTCCCTTTGGAAGGATAATTTTACCTTAGCTCTCAAGGCACGCTCAGCTTCCAGCTCTTCCTCCAGCTCTTCAATACGGGCCTGTAGGATACACATTGGCATGTCAAATTATAGTAAAGGCAAAATAAACGGCACAGCATTTATATCTGAGTATAAAGGACTGTGGCAATCACAAGGAAACTATGCAAGTACGTATGCAAGTTCTAACTTCTTCGCTGTGTAGTCAGAACACCTCCAGCCTATCCACTTCTCTGGCCGGATTTCCTAGGCTGCTGAATTTGGCCCTAAATAAACCAAAAAAGATCCAGAATAGGTCTTCCAACTAACAAACATCATTTTCACTGGGACTTTCTTATCAATTAGTTTTACATCTTATATGATGTCACGTATAGGTATTTGATCCTTGGCAAGATCACAGAATCATAGAAAATTGGGGTTGGAAGGGAGCGGAAGAGGTCACATCTAGTCCAACCCCCTGCTCAAAGCAGGACTAGCCCCAACTACATCATCCCAGCCATAGCTTCATTCAGCCAGGCCTTAAAAACCTCCAAGGATGAAGATGCCACCACCTCTCTGGGTAACCTGTTCCTGTGCTTCACCACCCTCCTAGCAAGAAACTTTTTCCTAGTATGCAGCCTACATTTCCCTTGCTGCAACTTGAGCCCATTGCTCCTTGTTCTGTCATCTGCCACCGCTGAGAACAGTCCAGCTCCAGCCTCTTTCGAATCCCCCTTCAGGGAATTAAAGGCTGCTATTAAATGCCCCCTCGGTCTTCTCTTCTGCAGACAAAGACGCATATTTTCATCCTGTTCCTGTGTGGGGGAGATGGTGGGTAACCCACTGGACGCCTTGCAGCCTCAAAGGCTGGTTGGTAGAAAAATGGGGCTGGATTTCTTATGGAAAATACCGCCTTTTTGGTGAAACACCAGAAACAGGATTATTTTGGATGAAAACAAAAAACGTTTCTCTTCCAAAGGGCACCACAAGTTCTCCTTGGGCGGGGGGGTTTACGCCAAGTGCTTTCTTTCTTTCCTGTGGGCCAAGCATTTCTTGTTGGGCCACATCGCCACTCCTAGTGAGAGGAGTCAGTGCTGTACAGCAGTCCCTAGCCTAGTTTTGATTTTCAACTCGCTGCCAGCCATACTCACTGGCTAGATACCAGCAGAGCAGAAAGCGCCTGCAGTTGATCAGCTTCCTTCTTGCTGCACCAGTGTGACAGGACATCTGCGATGAATTTTAAGTTAAAGCAGAGACTGCAGTTATACAATCACAGCAGGAAGTGAGGTCTGGGAAAAGGAGTGGGAACCGAAGACTGAAGGTGGGGATAAACCATTGATTTATTGTGAATTACAGGGCAAGTGATTCCACAGCCGAGATCTTCGCTCAGACCAGTTAAGGGAAAAAAAATCTCCCTTAAAGGAAGGCAATGTATCGGAGCTGAGCTCTACAGAATGATGTATTGATCTGGGAAGAAAGAGGCCGCTTCACAGTTGCGTGACATATATGAGGGCTTAAAGAATCATAGGGCCCTGTCTCTGTTTTGAGCAGAAAGATCAAACAGCATGGAATTGCTGTTTTCCATGAAGCATATTTTCTAAGGACTTTGTCTTATAAATCATGACAAGAAAAAGCAGCTGACATTTGTCCTCATTCCTGGGGAAGTGGGGACTAGATCCCACCCTACCTAGAAATGGGGACTAGTTCCCACCCTACCCAGAATGCTGGCGTGACTGTATTGACCTATGCAGAGTTACTCCCGATTCACAGTCGGGTAATGCTATATAGAAAATCTAATCCCAGAGTCACAAATGTTTGGCATGACTGGCTTCATTTTGAGCAGTTTTTCAGTGATGTCCTTTGTCTCTGATTAATGATGAGGGTCTCCGTAGGCTGATCCAGCTCCTTTTGAGGAGCGTGGATTAACTTGTTATGTGAATTTGGTCATTTCTATGGCCTCGGCACAAGAAATAGAGTACAAAAAGAGGCTGTTAGGGTGAACATAATCCAAGTGCTCTGTACCTGGTGCTCTTTCAGTTTCCTCTGCAGCGTGGAATTCAGGGATTGTTCATCCTCCATCTTTGAGTTGACAGAATTGATTTCCATGTCTCTCCTGCAAGAAGAGTCGCAAGAGGCTTTCAGGGATTTCATCTTGGCAGAAGGAGCATCACAGGGTAGTTGGGACTTTTTACAAGGATTTTACAACCCAGTATTTAAATGCAAAAGAGGTTTTTAAGGAATCCTTCTTTCTGCCTTGTCTGGTAGCAGAAAGGAGGGTTAAGAAGGCAATGCATAACTAACAGCCTCATTAGCATAATATGCATTGGTATCTAAGCCTATTTTTACTCAGTCACACCTATTTCTGGCCCCTTTTTGCAATTCACTCCCAAAAGTGAAAGCAGAATGTGCCAAGAAGGGCTTGAAGCTTTACATAGTGTGGAGGACTAACCCTACTATTTGACTGTACTTGTGTCCACACATAGCCTTCACTCATACTTGCACTGAAGCAGCCTTATATTTCCTGCTGATCATTGTGCAAAGATCAGCCTTATTAAGGCTTGCACCTACTTATTAGCAGCTGTATTCATTTACTTAGTTATTTCGCCATTTAATGAACAAAATTGGTGGTTTGGATAATACATAGCTGTTAATTTGTACCCTTAAGTTAATTTTTAAGTGGAGGTATGTCAAAGAAATGCTGGCAGACCCATCACTGGGGTAGTCAATGGCAACACTATAACAACGAGCTATTTATCAATGATACTTAGCATTTCTGTAATGTTTTTTGTTCAAGGATCACAAAAGTCTTATAGAAATAAGAATCATTTAAACTTCACAACATCATGGTGATTATACTGATTTCATCAGCTGGTAAAATGATGCTTAGTCCCTTAATCTAACCCTTGTATAACATTTCTGCTTGGCATTAGGTTAATAATGGAAGATGCCATGTTATAAATGCAAACTTTACCAGTCATTTTTTAATGAAGTGGGTTTTTTGGATGCATTTAAGACCATCAGATCTCTGGTGCTGCACAGTTTGAACTCCACTGTATCCTCGCAGTCAATGAGATTCTGGTTCAATTGACACTTACTTCTTAATGACCTCCTCCAAATCCAGCTTGGCTCGCTCCATCTCATTGAGGTTCTCAATGGTCACTTTGAGGTCACCCTCTGCCTTTCGACGGGCTTTCTCCACTTCCCCACGGATCTTCTTCTCCTGCTCCCAGTTGTCCTCCACCTGAACAGAAAAAAAAAAGACGAGTGGGATCAAGGTCAAAGATTGTTTTGACAAACTGGGTCGGTAGAGCCAGGTCCAGGTGAGGTTTACCAGCGGCGTTCAGTGTGTTGTAACCAAACCTGCGCATGTTGTTAGATGAAATGTTGTAGTAATGAAAGTCCCGTATCAAGCATTCCTCACCTCATGGATCTGAGTGGTAAGTTTGCTGTTGGTTTTGGTCAGATGATTCACCTTGTCCTCCTCAGCTTGCAAGTCATCTAGAGTTTTCTAGGAAGAGAGACAAAGAGGAGAATGTCATCAGTGGACGGCAATGTATGGAAAAGTAGCAGCCAAGAAAAGCATGGTCTCTACGCCAACTCTCAGTGAGGGCTCATCGGGTTAAAAGGTTTGTAAGTGATTCATGGAATTTCCTAGGGTTTTAAAATTAAATTTGATAGATATTAATAATCATAAGCAAAGTCCTACAGCCCTTCTTGCTCAGGGCCTATTTGGGCAAAACATCCCCAGACTTGGATAAGTCTTCAATATGATCTGCAGAATTTATTCCAATGGCACTATTTTCTATTACAGAAGAACTCATTTTTTTGAGTTTGAAAAACTCAATTCATGTTTTTCTTGACCAGTCCATACACCATCACTTGTACAGAAAACATGGCAGTCTTCACATAGCAAGTGAGGACTGTAACGGGGTTTTCATTGCTAGGACTTCAATACTTCTAGTAAATATACTTCAGAACACTTGCCAGTTCAGTGCTATTGCTAATATTATGTGTAATTATTACAACTTATTATTTGCTAAGCATGACACTGGCAGCTGGCTTGGTACTGTACATAAGGAAAACATTCTGCTTGCCCAAAGGCCCTAGCAATGGACATGCCCAAATAGCATAAGATGCACTTCGCAGTCATTCACACAAAATTTAGCAATTTGCATTAGATTTCTCAGCCACTGACGTGAACTGGCAGGATTTTACCGTTCTGCAATGGGTAACTCCTAGGGAAACAGAAATTCCCAGAAGAGCTGAGACCTAGGATCCCATCCCATTTGTACTGTGATTATCATGTTCTGGTGAAAGTATTCATCATTTCTTCTGTTTACCAGAGTATAAACTGCATGATGAGCTTGGAGTAAAACAAACACAATGCAGCAGATATTTTACCTGGTGAAGTTCCTCCAAAGCCCTCTTTTCCTTCTGAAGTTTAGCAATCGTGTCATCCCGGACAGCGAGATCTGAACTCAGAGTTCGCACTCTGTGGTCCAGCGCCTGGAGACAGGGAAGTTAATACAGCACAGGTCAGAACCAGCCAAGTAAGCCTCAAGCAGCATCAAGGAGAAGTGTCACGACTCACCTGAAGGTCTTTAACTCAGGGAAGGCCAGAATCTGGACCCCTGTTAATAATTTCTCCCCCATTCTAGACATCAAACAGGAGGAAGCTACAAATATTTGCTGACACAACTCCTGTTCTCTAGATTTTAAACTTCTCTGCATATTCCAGATAAGAAATGTTTTCGGGGAAGCGGAAGGAGAGGGGAGAAGGAAGCTACAGGAAACTTACTGAGGCATATTTTATAAGCCAAGCCACAAGAATTCTGCGGTGAGCAATAAATATAGAACGTGGAGGAGATCTGAAAATCTCTAGATCGGTGGTTTTCAACCTTTTTTCTTTCATTTGCAGACCCCTACAACATTTCAAATGGAGGTGTGGACCCCTTTGAATTGTAAGTGTGTGTATTCACATACTTTTGATTGATCAAAGTCATTTTTCACGGACCACTTAAGCACAGCCTGCAGACCCACATGGGTCTGTAGACCACAGGTTGAAAACCAGTGCTCTAGATGGATTCCTGCAAGTTACAGACAAATTATTCCTTCAAGTAAGGGGCAGTAAGGAGTGGGGTACAGCTTCAGATCCTTCCCTTTCCACGACAAGGAATGACGGGTGTTTGGAGGATATTCAAGAAAGAACATCAGACAGGGATTAGCTGAGAGCTTTGGCACTAACCTATCAATAGGCACTCACACAACAAAAGCATTTCTGGGTGGTTTCTTTCCCCTAGTTTTTAACATGAGGAAATGAGAACTTCAGATGCGGATGATGCTTTATACCTGCTTCTCTTTCTCCGTCTTAGCCAAGGTGGTTTCCAGTCCCTCCAGGTCACGCTTCAGATCATTGAGCTCAGCCTCGAGTTTGCGCTTGTTGGCACCCAGGCTGCTGGCTGCACTCTCCTCTTCCTCCAGGCGCTCTCTCATATCTGAGATCTGGCTCTCCATGTCCATCTTAGTTTTCATGAGTTGGGTCACACGCTCCTCAGCATCCATCAAGCTCTCTTGTTCCTAGTGGAGAGAGGGAATTGCAGCATTTGTCTTGTTAGAGGCTGTTGCAGCTTAGGTCTCTCATGGCTGCAGATGTTAACTTATAAGAGATACCGGGGCTGTTTGCTGGAGCTCCTGACTGTTCTCCCATCACTGAAGACTCGCTGATGTTAGCTCTGCTTGCTCAGCATCTTTAGACATCAGTGATTACCAGTCAGGCACCTCTCAAATGCAAGGCTACTTTTGAAAATCTTGCCCTAAGGCCACAATAAGGATCAGTGGGCAGGGTAGGGAGGATGTCAGGACTCCTTTGCTGTAGCCATTAGGCAACCTTCCTCCTGCTGTTTTGGATACATGGGTTTCTCTGAGGTATGTAGTGGTTCTCTGGGGTTGTCACATGCTGTCTCCCACTGCTCTTTACTCATCCCAGAGTCTTAAGACAAGCCCTTTGTAGCCATTAGAAAAGCTCAAGCTGAAGCCCTTTTGCAAACACAAGGAGAAGGTATAGTCTGCAGCTGCCCTTGGTTGGATAACTCACGGCCTGCAGCTGGATGGTGAGGTCATTCTTCTCTTGGCTGAGGGTGGCATTCTTCTCCTCCAGCTCCTTGACACGATCAACGAGCTCCTGAGTCTTGGACATGGCACTTCTCAGCTCCTCCTCCTTCTGCTTCATCTCATCCTCCTGCCGGGCCACATTCAGCAGAGGCTTCACCTAGAAGGAAGCAATTCAAGCAGTGAGATTCACAAACAGATCCCCTTTTCAGTTACTTCTCCTGCATGCTGCCAAGTGTCATTCAAATGTTATGCTCTATTCAAGTATTTCAACCCATGGAAATGGGCCAGGAGGTTTCTGAAATGCCTGCTTTGGTGCAGACTGCTGCATCAGTCGTGTGAGTGATGTGACTTTTAGGAAGGGCTGTCACTATAAACAATAGTAAGGCAGAGTCTCAGCAGAGACATCAGGACAATGTGCCAATTTTGAGAGTATTTACAATGGCATAAATTCAAAGGAACTCCACTGACTGCAATAGAGGTCCCACGGATGTGTACCGCTGTAGCTGAGGTCAGAGTCTGACTCAATGTCCTTTGAAGGCTCTTTGCTCCTCCATGGGTTGAACTCAGCATATGCTACATCCTAAAATGGGTGCAAGCCAGGCACCTTGGGGAAGTCCTTGGGATGTGCTTGTCTGCCCTCTGCTTCGGAGTTCTTTACTGGCACAAAGGCAGCTACATTACGTCCGTTTTGGGGCATGGCACATACAAAGCAGGCACACCATATTTCACACACTATGGTGGTCCCTTTGATGGCATGGGCGCTCTCTTCATCTTCCATCACGGGACTAAGTGAAGTCCGACTAACCCCCTGCAGGTGGAAGAGGCTCAGAAAGACTCCATTCACCTGTCTTGTTTAGGATATGTCTTGCCGAGGCAGCGAAGAAATGGGCCGAAAAGATTTCTCCCAGAATTTAGAACGTAACGATCTGCGTTCAGAACCTTGTCGCCCTGCTCAAGGGCAGAGATCCAAGGCCTGAACCTCCTAAAGATTCACATTCCTATATCCTGGAACCAGCAGGCTCAGACTAAGATTACGAAGTGTCCTCCTGAGGCATCGATGTGGAAGAAATCATTCATGCTCCTTGCCCTATTTAATTATTAACAAGAAAGTAGCTGGCACTGAGAGCATATTTACCCAGCGCTGAGTAAATGAATGAGGCTGTTCTTTTATTTCACCTCTTATCTTCAAAACCCAGCATCCCCACCCATTCTCAGTGCCTGCAGCTGCCTCTGTTTCATCCCACAGACTCCGGATGTTGGTTTGGTTCTGGGGTTTTTTCTCTCACCTTGTTGTATAATTTCCACCAGCCCCAGTAGCGTAGCTTCAGGAACTTGCGGACGTTCCTCTGAACTACCATCAGGCCCAGCCTGCAATGAAGCAGAACATGCGGTGTGATGTACGAACAGCTGTCACATTCCTGGTTATATGAAGATATAGTAGGGACATCAATCCATGAGCCATGTCCTGTTTGGCAGCTTCTGAGTTCACTCTTAAATACTGAGTTCATGTTTCCCCACTTTGCCAAGTGGTTTTCCATTCATACAATTGTTTTCTAAACCAGGGACTGTTTGAAGAGGCGCACAGTGCAGTGTCTGTGTACCATAGCATGTATGTTCTTGTATCAGGAATACTGTTAGGGTAGGCATTGCTCTGTCAATGGGGTGAAACCCTACCAGGACACTGGAGTCTGCATGCAGCATTACCTGAGAGGGGTAGGAATGGCTAGAACACTATTCTTCCAGATGCAAACAAGGTTAGTGGTGGTATTCTGAGACTGGAAAAAGTAATGAATGATTTATTAAAGACTATTAAACAGAATGGTTGGAAAGGTCTCCTCTGGCATCCCTAAACTTATAATATTGGATGCCAGGGACAGTATTAAATAGAGAGGAGAGATCACTCTAGAGATATCTGGTTCAATGCTGTCCCTCGGTAGCATCCACTTCTGCTACTGTTGGAGGCAGGATCCTGAGCTAGATCAACCATTGTTCTGACCCAGTACGGCACTGCTTATGTTCTTATGAAAGAGCGACGGGATTGTATTGGCGTAGAAAGAATGCTGCTACTGAAGTAAGGAATCATATTTTAACACGCTGGAGAAAATGTATAGAGTGCACCAGCAAGAAAATAATCTGATGTTCTTGCCTCTCTTCCCCCGCTCCTTCATCCCGCAGCCACAGGGGTCCCCAGAAGCAGCAGAAACCCCACAGTTTTGTTGCACAGGTAGGGAGAAAAATACTAAGACTGCACTCTGTGTATCATGGGGTTGTATGTCAAGAGGCTCACTACATCATGGGCTACAGTAGGATCTCAACAGAGGGCTCATAGGTTCATTACTACGTAGGTCTACTACCAACTATTACCCCCTGTGGTGTGGATGTAAAAGAGGCAATGGAGCTCTTGTGGCTTTGTTGCTGTAGCACGGCTCCACTGCATGAGGCCTGAAAGCAAGGATGTGTTAGCATCCTGGTCCCCAGGGAGGTGTCTCATGGGCTGCCCTGTAACTCTGGCTGGGTACCAAAATGAAGAGACTGAAGTCTGGGTATCATTGCACAATACCTAACAGCAACTGGTATGCATCATAGTTTCGAAAGCCCCCTAAGATACATGGTCGAGTTCTGATACTTGAAAGTGATACCTTCTTTCCAGCATCTTTTTGTACTCAATCCTCATCAGGTAGCCACGAAGACGGGACTGTAGCATGGTCATGATCTTTGCTAGACGGTCATCTCGCATGTCTTCCAGCTTGGCCAGCACTCCAGCTCGGAAGAACACCTTGGAGAACAAGAAAAGACTATGGGAACTTGGCACCCCAGCCTGACCCCAGAACTATGATGGACGGTGAACTGTTGCACTCCTGTCTATGATAGGCGTTTCCAATTATTGAGGCTTGCTCAGTGATATTTCGTTTTCCTTTTGTCTCTGTCTGTGGATAGCATATGAAAGTTAGGAATGTTATAAACAGGTAGTACAGGGGTCCATTTCTGCTTCTAGCACTGGCTTTTTTTGTACCTTAGCCCAAGTCATTTACCCTCTTTCTATCTAGGCTTGCTTAGTTGTAAAATGAAGATGGAGAAAGATGTAATTAATTGAAAGGCCATCAGGTATTTTGGAATTGAAGGATAAAGGAGAAGTGGAAAGTGTTTGAGTGTTACCAAATTTAGGACAGGAGCACTTCCCCCTTTGCATGTCCATTACTATAGGCTCTCCCATTATGACACATAGGCAGAAATGCAAACTGTTGTCATGCTCTAATAAGATTAGAAAGTCAAAAGCCAAAATCTTTTAACCAGGATAAGTTCTCAGTCAGTGGGGGTTTTTTCTCAATTTACAAGTGAGTAACAGTGTGTAAACTTTAGCCCGGGCCTAAAAGCATGCTTTGTATCATTCTGCATTGCATTATTTCATTATAGGACACTGTCTAAAGTTGCGCATTTGTGTAATTCATTGAGGACAATCTCTGCATGAAGGGACAGAGTTAAGGTTACTGTAGAAATCTCAACTCTATGTCCTTATCGCATACGCAAGGCAGCTCATTTTTAAATCATCTTAAATCAGTACAGTTTCCCATGCTAACACACTTAAATTGAGTCTTAGTCTTAGACTGGTTTGGCTGAAGTTAGTAGGAATAAATAGTACCTTGGTGTGCCCAATTTTGTATTCATCTTCTCCCAGGCCAGTAGAGCCAAGCAGCAGTTCTGATGCTTTTTTATTGTCCACAAATCCTTGAGGGATTACATTGGGGTTTAGGACCTGGTATCTATAAAATGACAAAGACACGCATCATGTTGTAAGACCCATGGTGGGGGACAGTATAAAAGAGCTAGGCAAGGGTTGGCATCTACTCCAGTCAGTCTCTTCCAACAAAGGTTGTAAAAGACATAATGCTGGATTGCAGACTAGGAGGAACTTGGCAGCCATCTCTAGGCTTTCTCTTTCTTAGGGTTGGTTGAAAGAGGATTATTAGCAAATGGAGCTTAGCTCCTCTATTTCCTCATCTTACAAGGAGAAAATGTATCAGACAGGCTATCATTTGGGCCTGTGCCCTGAAAGGATAAAGGATGCATGGACAAAAAAATAATGTTGACCTCTGCTTGAATTCAGGGTACTGCAGCCTGTTAGGAAAACCCTTCCTGCAAATACGGATGCCTTCCAGTACTCCGTTGCAGGCCAGCTGATGCAATATCAAGTGAGCATCGACCACCCCTAAAAGGAAAGCACACAGAAGAGGAGTCAGTGTTTCACCTAACCAACCTAGAAAGGAGCACAAGAACTGGAGCTTCTCCTGCAGTTTGCCAGCAGTTACACAGAGATGGGGGACAGGGCAGGTTCATGGCACAGAGGTCTCTCATTCTGGAAACAGACTGGGGACGCCTGAAGTGGAGGAGATGGGAATGTAAACAGGGTGCCTTGCATTTTACTGCAGGGTACAATGCAACCTGAAATGTTCAACAACCCACTCCCGGGGCCTGGGATCTGCTCTATCATGCTCATCCCTGGGTAGTTATTGCACTGCTGAGAGTCCAGTGGCACCTGGAAAGTCCAGGAGGTGAAGTGCCTAGCACCTTCATCAACACAACTGTATTCTCAGTAGTCATCAAGGAGGTGAAGCGATATATTGTGGCTAACCAGGCATTAACAGAAGTCCTTTTGCTGTTTGGTGGTTTCTATTACATTCCTTGCCAGTTTACTACATGATAAAGACATGTGTGGAAACAGGAGGTTTCTTTTTCATAGTTAATCCTGCAATGAAGTCATAAGCCAGAGAGAATGCAGTCTCACTGTTAATGACACCAATTTGTATGCTCCAGGGCCTTGTATTTCCCTGTTCACTGGATTTCTACAAAGAGATGCAGGGCTCATTAGCCATCCTGCCTATAGATCTGTCTCTCGGTATCTCGTCTGATGCTACTTTACCTTGAAGGGACGTAGAGGTGTTCTGTGAAGCGGTGACCCCTGTTCTTTCATTACTGGATAGAGATCTGCTGCTCAGTCAGCCAAAGCTAGTCCTGAAGGCACTGCCTTGCTTTGCCTGCATGTAGTTCAGAGGTGCTGTAGACACTTACCAGATTGCTTGAACTCGTTGGGAACAATGCAGCGTACAAAATGGGGGGCTGTGCTGTGCAAAGTGGTCATCAGCTTGGTCAGCTGCTCCTGAAGCCAGAGGAAAAGTGCAACGAGTAAGAAAAGCTGAAGACTTATCACCTTGTCTCCAGTGAATTGATTCACCCTCAACAGCTGCCATACAATGTGAATGCCAGTTGTGATGCTTCATAGCCAAATGAAGAGCATGGCAGGCTTGGAAGTGGAATGACCCCTTGGGGGTCTGAACCCTAGATTTTCCCCTTTAAAGGTAGCTGAGAGGATTCAAGACAGCTGGTGTTGTGACTTCTCCTTATTCCCTTGTTCACAGCCATCCCTTCAGGCATTACCTCAATACAAACAACAAACCGTGAAGCGCCTGGACTCGTACCTCTGGATCCAAAGGAATAACTTCATGAACTGGTCATAGGAGGAGGCCCTGATCTGCTGCTAGGGGTGGTATCACCACATTTATCTAGCATGTTACGTTGATTAAAAAAGGATGAACAGGAAAGGCAATGCATAGCAACCTGATCCAACTCTAATGGGAACAATGCCGTACGGCCGTCAGAGGCTGCTAGCAATCAAGAACGGAGGAAACAGCAGCATGATGCATAATAAAAGCAAATGAAGATCATCCAAATCGGGCCTGGAGTTCCCTTGACCCAAACTTTGCCAGCTGGATTCCAGTTTACAAACCCCCAGGCATACCCAAAGGTTTCTTTTTTTCCCTTATAACCTTCCCCATCTCACTAATGATCTTCAAGCCAAAACTATGCTGAGAGGTGTAGAGGTGTTTGCTCCATGTCTAGCAGTAGCAGGGTAGAATAAGCGTACTGCACCAGCCTTACGGAGAAGCAGGCAGGATGGTGTCAGTGCTGTAGAAATGGTAGGCAATGTTGATCAGACCAGTGTTCAGTTCCCTATTTTGCTACAGGCCTCCTGTGTGACTGAGATCGAGAGCCTGGGAGCAGCACCGGGCATGCACTCAGATGGGGCACGTGCTCAGATACCATTGAACCGGTCTTCACTGCCAAAACACATGCATGTAGAGAGAATAAGCAAGGAAGGCTGGTTTTCAGCAGCAGGGTTCATCAGGAAAGCAGCACAGCTGTGACCTTAGTCTTTCTATGTCTCTGTTTCCTGTCTGGGAAAATAGGATGCTAACACTGCCCTAGCTCACAGGAGCTGTGGGGAAAAGCACATTCAAAAGGCTGGGAGGTGCTTGACTACTGCAGTAAAGGGGGCTGTAACAGGGCAAGGGGATAGGCAAGGGGTGAGGGGCGAGTGACCACTTACCCTGTAGAAGTTGGAGACAGTCATGAAAGAAGATCCTCTTTTCTGCTTCTTGGTAGTAGCACCTGAAGACAAGATTAGCATGCATCACACGTGTAGGATATGGAAATTATAGACTGTGGCATTTAAAACAGATACAGCTCATTAGAGGCTGTTATCTAGCAGCATGGTCCTCCCTGCATAAAACAGTCTTTGAATAAGGAACAAGTGCCGACCAAGCCCACACTCTGCTCTGGTTTTGGCTGTTTTCACTTATTTACACCTGTAAGGGAGCCCTGTCTTCCAGACTGAACTTAGCCCTTGGAAAAGAAGCAAAGGAGTAAACTAAGGGTGTTTTCACATGTGCTCCAGGAGGGGAGGGAGGAGCACTTTAATTTGAGAGCAATGAGTGTGTCTGGTGTATTGGCATCCCTACACTGAAAAATGGTGGCAGGGGCGCTTTAACTAAAGCTGGTTCAATGAGCTTTAATTAAAGCGCCCTCTGCCTCTGTTCTTCAGTGCGGGGACGCTAATACACATGCTGCTGGAGTCTGCTGGAGTGCGGTAATTGCCACACCCCAGCAGATTTGATTAATCAAGTCTGTTCCAACGTGTTGTCATTACAAATGCAAATTGGGTCAAATTCTCCGCTCCATCCCATTGGTACACTGCTCTGTCATTAGACAGGCATACATCTGTAACCCAGAGGATAACATAGCCCAATCTGTTGATAATTGAGGATCTTAAAAACCTTTCCATAAAGCTCTTTCCTGTTCACCTGTTTAATGGCAGTGCTCTAGGCTGGGCTGATGACGGCCCTTCTAGGCAGCAAGTTTTTCCTGGTTGATAGAAACTTGACATTGGTCTGGTTAGCAGAAGGCCACTTCTCACCGGAGGGGACTGTAGTGTGCCATTAGCCCTGTGCTGCACCCATGCTTCTCTCAAAGGCAATCATGCTCCAGCGGCAACAGTCTAGAAAGTCTTGAATGCACTCAACATGAGGGCACGCCAGCTGCCTCTGGTAGTGCTAGAGGGGCGTGATTTTCAACAACAGAGCTGGATCATTTTTCTGCATGGATGAATCACAGAGGCAGGCACAGCCTGTTACCTGAGTATCCTCAGGCCTAATCTTGTCCACACTCATGGGGAAAACACTCATGTTGCTAAATGGGCAGATCCCGTTGGGTGAGACGCACGTTCTCCCTTGTCCCACTCTTGGTGGTGCGGGACAAGGGGTGATGTGATCTCCCCCACTCAGCCAGACCCGTTCTCTGCGATCGTGGGGAGCAGGTCTGGCTGCGTGGGGAAAGTGGGGCGTATGGAGAGGCACCCCAAGATTCCCCAGGTTCCTCTCTGCAAGCAGGGAAAGTGGGCCAAGGCTTGAGGGACCCTTACACCCCGAGAGCACCTGACCAGGGTGGCTGGAGAGTGCGAGCAGCTCAGACCACTCGTACTCTCCCACCACGGCGCTGAGGGATGTCCACCGCTATAAAGCAGCAGTCTATTATTACCTTTTGTCGCGCCACTAATTTTCCTTGGGCTCAGTGCGCACGTCTATTTGCTCCCCAAAGAGAATATTACAGGGACACAAATGAGATGTGGGGTGACCTCCATTTCCACTGACCACATTTGTTTGCAGTGTCATGGCAATGCTTGGACTGGGTCATGCTTACGTACCTGCTGCTGCCTCCTCCTCTTTAAAGAGAACACAGAGCAGTGCCATGTTCGATTTCTGGAACAAGCCCACCACTGTTTCATTCAGAGGGTCCTTGTTTTTCTCCAGCCACCCAGTAATATTGTATCCGACCTGGAGAGAGAGGAACAAAGGGAACACTCCAGATTCTCTGCCATTGTGTGTTCGTGAGGACAAGCTTCTCCGTTGGTCACTGACCTCTCAGTAAGGGGGAAGAAATCTACTGCAAGAAGAGGAAGCATAAAAAATAAATGCTGATACAGGGTTGGCATTAACTCACTGGAGGCGTGTGGATCTGGGCATGGGAAGGCACTTTTGCCTTCGAAAACCTGCTTGCTATCAGAGGATGGAAAAAGCTGCTCAGTAGAAATAAGAATAGAGCACAGGCCCCTGTGATTCATGCTCTGATGGTGTTTTGTCAGTACATCCACTCAGTCAAGTGTGTGGGGACCTGGCAGAGTTTTGTAATATGCATAAATACCGTTCCTGCTGCTCAGCATTAGCACGGCTGCTTGACAACACAGCAGTGAAGCTACAATGTTCATGACACATGCCCCAAGGAAGGCTAGATAAGCCACAGGGAGCACCAGAATGCCAGCAGCATTTGAGAAACAAACCCAACCATTAATTTAACCCGCTGGCCAAAGGGCCTTCCTTGTAACCGACCTCTGAGACTCTATGTCCCCAAAAAGCAAAGTCTTGGCCCCAGGGGGATTCTTGCCAAATGATTTTGTAGGGATTTAATTTTTAATCAGTGCCAACCCATGTGTGTTGAAGTGACAGGCTTGCTACTCATAACCCATTAAAGTGCCTGACTGTTAAATCATTGATCGCACAGTTGCCCAACTGATGCTTTTAATTTATCTCATTTGTTGTTCTAGTAAAGGCAACTTGGGATGAGTTTTGAGAGGAGGAGAGGATCACAGGAAAGTAGGACTGGAAGGGACCTCTTGAAGTCCTCTAGTCCAGAGGGCATTTCATCGGGGGAGCCAAACTTCCTACTAGGGTGATTTGGTATGACTCAACTGAAGCCACCAGAGCTCCTTGAATTTACTCCAACAAGGAGTTTGACCCATGAAGTACAATGTGCTGTCATGTATCAAGTTTAGTGTGCTTTGTGCATGAAAATGATTTAACTCTGTTCCCACCAAAGCCCATGAGAGTTTCTTTGTTGCCCCCAGTGAGAGCAGGTCTGAGTCTTTGTGAGGACCCAGATCTGTACGGACATAATGACAATAAAAACCACAGTATTCTGCACTTACTGTGCCAGCATAGTGCACCAGCTCAAAGTGGGCTTCAGCTCCCTTGCCCTTGCCTCCCTTGGGCTTGAGGAAGTTGGGTGACTTGCCCAGGTGGTTGTCATAGAGGGCAGCCTTGAAAGTGGCATCCGTGGCCTTCGGGAACACGCACTGCTCTTCCAGGATGGAGAAGATGCCCATGGGCTGTGGGGGGGGAAAGATCACCAGGGAGAAAAGGATCAGAAAAGTACATTACTGCCTTCTCAGTAGGCAGCTGGGGCTGGGACTTCACAGAGGGGTATCTTCACCCTTTGCAAGGATATCACCTCGCTGCATTTGCCACCAGCCACTGAGTTAATCTCTAATCATGTCATTCTGTGCAACCAGGCATGGAGAAATCATGCTCTTCACACCCCAGTTTATCAGGACAGCTGGGAAGGTTACCTTTTCCAGGAGCTCAATGCAAGCCTGCAGATCCAGGCCAAAGTCAATGAACTGCCACTCAATCCCCTCCCTCTTGTACTCCTCCTGCTCCAGCACAAACATGTGGTGGTTGAAGAACTGCTGCAGCTTCTCATTGGTGAAGTTGATGCACAGCTGCTCAAAGCTGTTGAACTGCAGAGAGGAAGGGAACAGAAAGGTGCTAGGCAATGGGTATGTCCAGCAGCCCCTGACATGTGTCTCCAGACCCTACCCATACCACATAGCTGCCAGACAGCAACACTTTATTAATGTTAAGGGTCAAATTCCTATTTCATTTAGACCATCGCCAACCCAGAGTAACTCTGCTGATGCCTGTGGTTATGCCAGATGCCCTCTGAGGAGTACGTGAGATAGGAATTCGGCCATAGGTGAGTGTGCCAGTGTTGTTTTCATTATGTCTGGTCTTCTCTGAATACCTCATTCTCCGTTGCCATTTCCCTCAACTCACCGTGTGGGGAGAAGGCCCTGGAAGATGCAGGGGATCTAACAAGTGCCTGCAAAATACGTGCTTTCCTTTTCCCAGTGCAGACCCCTGGGTTCAGGCCACAGTAAGACCCAACGTGATCTCTCACTCCTTCATTATGAGCTCTAGGCTCTGCACTCATTATTTTCCAGGAGAACTCTCTGTTCGATGCTCCTAACTGAGTGACGGATCCCGTTGGGCAATAGCGGTATATGCTAACGTGTTCACCGATACCAAGGCTAACATTTTAAAGGAGGGAAGGCTAATAAAGAAACATTTTTTCGCTAAGTGACAGGGTCCCATTGCAGAAAGAGGTTCCTTTGCTTGGTGTACCTCAAAGATCTCAAAGCCAGCAATGTCCAGCACCCCAATGAAGAACTGTCTCTGCATCTTGGTGTCCAAGGTCTTGTTGATCCGGACCACCATCCACTTGAACATCTTGTCGTAGACAGCTTTGCCCAGGGCGCCAACAGAGTTCTGGCATTGTTCCAAGTTCTGGCCTTTTTGCACAAACTCATTGCCCACTTTCACCCGGGGCCTGGTGATGCCCTTCTGGAGCTCCCCAGAGTTGAGGCCCATGAGGTGAGCAACTTTGTCAGCCACTGCGAAAGAGTAAAGGAACTTGTTAACTGATGGGTGGTGGAACATCTTTGGTTTGCCTATTCATGTATTTCAGCATATACAAGAAAAAGGTTGTATCTCTCTGAGAAGTGCAAGCCCTTCCTCTTCCCTGAAGTCTTGTGGTGACGGTGGCACTCCAGAATGGATCTGAGGGGGCAGGGCAACACTTCTGTCTCCCCACTATTTTTTTTTTAATAATATATTTAGTGTTTCAGGTCTAATTAGCTAAATCAGTTCCAAATCATATTGATTGAGCAGAACTCAGTTGTTCCAAAAACCATACAATTGAGCAGGCAGAACTCAATCATTCTAGACACCACATATGGTGCTACAACCGGCGAGCATCCTCTGTCCCAGACCTATCACCCTGGGACTTCAGATACTCTCAAATCCATTGGCAGGCATCCTACATGCAGGCCCAAGCCCGGAGGTCTTGGGGTTCAGATGCCTCCAGATATCAGGCAAGCATCCTTCATCCCAGACTCTTAAGTCCAGGACTTCAGATACTCCCTGCACTTGATCTTAACCCACAAGAGGTGTCTCCCCACAATTTTTTTAAAGACATTTTTCATGTTCCAAGCCAAATCAGCCAAATCAAGCCCAAATCCATGAATCAGTCCAGAACCGTCAGTGGCCCTACAACCGGCAATCATCCTCCACCCCCACCAGGGGCTTCAGATATTTCCAAAGTCTTTTGGCCGGCATCCTACATGCAGGCTTGGGGTTCGGATGTCCCCAAGTTTTGTCTGCCCTCAGCCATACGGCCACAGGAACAAGCTAGGGAGGAGCCTCCCATGTCCATAAGGTGGGCTTTAAGTCCCAACACCTTGGTGGGTACTAAACCAGGCCAGAAGAACAGTTATCCCCGGGAATGTATAAGGAAAACAGCCTTCTTGAACCCAGATACATGGTGTTTCCCCTGCCAGGTAAGTATGGGCCAGCAGAGTGGCCTGCCCTGTTGGAGAGGAGAACATAGCACACAGCCAGTAGAGGTGGCCTCCAGCAACTTCTCTGCCTCTGCGTGCCTGTGAGCTCCAGGAGGCATTATGCCATGCTGGGCTGTGACTACAAGAAGTGCTTAGCTGGCAACCTGGTGCCTCTTCTGTGCAGACCAGTTCTGACTCTTGACCGCACATCTGCTCCGTTTGCATGTGCAGCTGCAGCCTGCCACTTAAAGTGAATTTTTGCCTTCTGGAAATGAGCTCTGGCCTCAGCAGCTTGTCTCTGATCTCACTGACTGGGCCGAATTTTCAGAGCCAGTATTCTGTTGGTTGTTGTCTTTGACTGAACACAGAGACCACAACCTACCCTCGGTGGAGTCTACCTCTGCCTGCTCCTCTCTTGGCTTCTGTTTGAACTTCATGTTGCCAAAGTGCATGATGCCTCCAGTCAGCTTGTAGACACCATGCTTCTCTTCTGAACTGAAGCCCAGAACATCGAAGGCCACCTGGCAAAGGGGGAGAAGATGCACAGGAAGGACTCTTTAAATCTGCAACATAAGCAGCAGGACTGAAGCTGCCTCTTACTCTGAATCTAACGTGATTTCACAGCCGACTGAGATCAGCTCCATGGCAGAAGTCATCTGAACAACGTCACACCCTGACTTAAATGTGACAGCCTGGCTGAGGTTTTCAACCCCTCTCTCCACTTTCCTCCCTCCCCCCCATTTAACATTGCTGGAAGCTCCCATTAGCAACAAGATCCCCTTCAGGGGTCTGAATATCTTAGGCATTTCATTTAAATCCACTCAGTTTTCCCCCGGAGGCCAGGGTCCCAACGCTGCCCATGCAAGTGGTGTTAACCCTTGATGCACAACATAGCTGCGCCTTATTTCTAGAGAGAGCCATGATAGCACCGTGTTTCGCCATGTGTTTGCCATCATTTATGTTTCTTCAGAGGACTTACATCTGTGCACATCAGCTCCTCCCCATCATCCATGTTGTCTACAGTGGTTACCCCTTGACAAATCCAGTGGTAATGGTTAGGATCAGGCACCAGAAGCAACATTTCTGCAGAGAGAGGCAAGTAAGGAAGAGATTACATGCCATGACCTTGCCATCAGCACAGTTACCTAATAGTACCTGTGCTGGGCCAATGGTTGTACATAGCTCCCTTTAGGAGTTAGATTTTCAGGCACCCATTCAAATAAATGGGAGCACTGAAAACCTCAGTGGTTCTCATCTGAAGAAGTAAGACATCTATGTGTTCCAGCAGTTACTCCTTTCAGGCTGAAGGTGGTAAACCTTACTTTAGCACTAAACCTGCCCAAAGCAACCAAGACCCATCAGTGCACCTTAGACCAAAAAGCGGTGGGGGTTAAAGGATGGGAAGCACAACTTGGGGGGCCTGGCTGAGCAGAGCTCCCTAACAAGTCCCCCCTCCCTCTCCTTAGTTTCTTCATTAAGAAATCCCCCTCTGAGATAGCCTGCTCACTGATTAGCAAGGCTCTGGTGAACACATCCCTTGTTCTGGAAACAAAGGATGTATCAGGGGAGCCTGAATGAAGAGCAGTGGATACAATCAGAAAAAGCCATACCAATAAGTTCAGGCCTCTTTTTGGAGAGGATCTGGTAGAAGATGTGATAGCCCCTCTCGGCTGCCTGCTGGGAAATGACACGGGACTTCTCTAGGAGATCTGAAATAAAGAGGGTAAATCCAGGCCCAGGTTAAAGCTGAAGCTGTAGGTGAAAGGAGTGGTGTCTCGGCTCCATTTATGTCAACGGAAGTTTTGCTGTCGATCACAGTGAAGCCAGGATCTCATTAATAGTAGATACCCTCTGGAAGCAAAGTCTTTCCCTGCTTGACACCCATCATTTAGTGTAGGAATAATCCTGATACTTTGCACTTCTATAGTACCCTTTGGCTGAGGCTCTCCATGCACTTTAGGAGCATCACAGTGATCTGGCTGGGACAAGGTTTTATCATCATTCTGCAAAGGGGTGAAATGGAGGCCAGGGACACAGGCACCTATCCCAGGTTATAAGTCAGTGGCAGGCCCAGGGAGAGATTTCCAGAGAGATCTCCGAAACTCCAGACAGAGAACTGCTCCATAGTCCTGCAGGATTTCTAGACATGTTATGACATATCAGTATATTGCCTCTAAGGTTAACCTATAACCTCTCCCTGAGCTGCTCTTCCTTCCAAAGAAGAGCCACAAAAAAGATTTCCCACACCCAAAGGTCCTAGTCTACTGGCCTGATGGTGCTGTTTCCCACTGACATGAAGTCTGATCCCTGATCCCTTGGTCAGAGCTAGGGAGGCTGCAGTGTGTGAGTGAAGCAAAGGCAGGAAATGAACCCCTTTGCAGAGCAGGGGTTGGAGGAAGGAGCACTTTGCACTGCTCAACAGTCGAGGAAGCTGCAGCTCTTTCCTCTGAGACCCTCAACGACCACATGGGTGAATGCAGCAGAACATGGATAAATTGAAAATAGCAGGCAACTGGGAATCCCTTGCTACACATTGGCAGCCCCTATGTTTCCTTTCTGTCCTGCTTTTCTCCTGGAAAGTGTCTTGACAGGAAACATGCTGGGGTCTCCGGACTATGAGAGCTAGGATCCATGATTCTCAGATTAGTTTTAAATGCACAGGTGCAAACCTAGAACAATGCATCTTCCCTACAGTTATTTTTAGGATCCTAACTATGCTACAAAGATGCCATTGTATTACAGCAGCATGGCTGGAGGAAGATGTGGGACCATGTCCAAAACATAAAGATGTTTAGGGCTGGGACCATGCCTTTGATGTGTCTGTACAGTGGCTAATGCCCTGTGGGCATTTCCAGAACCAGTAAATAAATCATCACCACCTAGAATGGATGTCTTTTACCAGGGACCAGATTGTGGTTTTATCTTCATCAGGACAAATCCATCAAAATCAAGCGTTAGCTCCATATTTGCACATCTGTGACTGAGATCCGAGTATGGCCAACATAATACAGGTATAGACAATGTCTGCTCTCAGTAGGAATTTTTCCACTCACTCCAATGGGCTTTGGACAGACCCATACTGAACTAAATGAAAAGAATAATGTGGCTACTTACAGCTCTCAATGTCAGCCCCAGCCAGTTTGCCTGTGGTACCAAAGTGGATTCGGATAAACTTGCCCTAGATAAGAAAATGAAAGATGAGTCAGTTCACCAAGATTGCAGTATCTGTAGAAAAACAGCAAATAACTGAGAGAGTCAGAGTATTCACAGGGGACACAAAGCCATGCCTTCGGGGGCAAGTTTGCACGTCAGCGAGAGGAAATTTAATCTTTTCAAAGATCAAATCTATTAAAAAAAGGCCCGTTGATCTTGAACGTTTTAGCAGCACTTAAAGAAATCTTCCTGTTGTTACAATATTAGATAACAGTGAATATGTCACAGGCCAAAGGACTGGGAGTTAGGAAAAGCCATTAACAACCCCTATCTTTTAGTTTATGGGACCTTGAAAAAATTTGAAAGCCGATTGCAATTCAGCATGAAAATAAAACATTTCAGGGGTTTTTGGTGACATTAAAAGAGTAAAAGTTAAAAAACCCCACACATGTTGGGTTGTTCACGTTTCATTTTGACAAGTTTTGGTTTTATTACCAAAGTTGAAAGAAAACATCGTTTCACTGTGAAAAGTCAGAGCATTTTATTTGGAAAATAGCCAAATTGGATGTTTAGAAATGTTCTAATTTTTTAAACCCAATCAGCAAAGTCAGCCGGTTTTGGCAAGATTTGATGTCACCGGATTTGCATTTTTCACTTATCCAAAGTTTTGCCTGGAACATTTTGCCCATCTCTACTGGGATCTCTTTCACGCACCTGCTTTGACACTTTGGACAACTCTCTGGGGCCCTCATTCATGAAAGTATTTCACACATATTTCAGACAGTGATTTCTGGGGGATGTGAGCACAGGCTTCCTGCTTTCCTGAATCATTGTGTACATAAATTTTCCTATAGGTACAAGGCCTTCATGGTAATTTCCTGTCTCATGGGACAAACTATGGGTTCATTTGGTAGTATTAGCAAAGTATTTTAAAGACACTATTTAAGTGCTAGAGGTCACTAGTCTGGTGGTTTTTTAATCTGGATGCATATGTTTCTGAGTGTTACATTCTATTTACGTGCTTCCTTCAGGAAGCTGGAAGCCATATAGCTGGATGTAGAATAGTAGTGAACACATGCTACTGTCTGAAAATGCGGTGTGCTGTATACATCATTATTATTCCTAGAGGGATTTTTTTCCCCTTTGCGAGCACTTATAAATCATAACGGAATTGCCATCAAAACAGAACTGAAGGCAGCAGAATCCAGCACTTACGAAACGCGAGGAATTGTTGTTCCTGGTAGTTTTGGCATTTCCAAAGGCTTCCAGAACAGGATTAGCCTGGATGATTTGATCTTCCAGGGACCCCTGTACAAAGAGAAGCGGGAGATCAAAATCATCAAAGCACTAAACACATTATTCGTGACAGCCATGCTCTTCCCGCAAGCTCCTCGACTCAGGATGGCGGAGGGGTAGCTGCAGCCAGGATGCCTGCGCTCTCGCTTGCTGTCAGGGAGCCTTACCTTCCCGTCGGCAGACTGTTTGCCAGTGCCGCCGATGTTGGCAAAGTACTGAATGACCTTTTTCGTGTTCTCAGTCTTGCCGGCACCGGATTCTCCACTAAGTAAAACGAACAAGGAAAACCATTAGGTGCTGGGGGGAAAAAAAGAAACGATCAAAAGCAAGCAATGGTTTGCATGCACCAGGAGAGCTGCACTTGCTCTCAGGCGGGAGCTGAGCTCTTGCTTTCTCCAATGCTAGCCGGAAGAAACTGAAGGTAGTGGCTGTGGGTAAAACCCTCTGGGGACAGCTACCTGCAAAATGTATGTGAACTGGTTCTGCTCTGCCTTACACTCATGCAAAATTGATGCGTGCTGAACTGTACCAAGGAGCTCCCAGATCTGTGCATGAGAAGGGAGCAGATGAAAAGAAGGGAACAGGACTGGGCCATCCTGACCTGCACCGGATGACATCCCCCCCTCATTCTGCCCTCTTGCTCACTGCCTGCCTCCCCTGTTGCCTTTTCTCCTGCTCCCTGGGGACAAAGGGATGAACAATACCCTGAAGAAATACTCACGTAATCAGCATAGACTGGTTCTCACGGTCTGTGGAGAAGCAACAAACAGGACAAAGTGGGTGTTAATAAAGGTTTTCAGATTCCCATAGGAGCAAAGGAAATCCTGTGCAGTTTGAACGTGATCTGGACTTGGGGACAGCTCCTTTCTACCTCCTCCACACCACGGTCTCTTCCTTCTCCAACCACAGAGGGAAGCTTATGACCATGGGTCTTGGCAGGGAGGAGGGGACCATCTGCAGGACACTTTCTCTTTTTTTTCCTATCAGCCATGCAGAAAGCTCTCCAGAGGTCCAGTCCCCTAGGATCAGTGCCAGCGGGGATCTGGTTGGTCTCTCCCATGCCAGGGAAGCCCAACTTGGCAGCATCTTTCAATGCTTCCCTCTTCAAGGCTTAGAACCGCACACTCAAGAAGAGATCTCAGGGTAGATACACTTAGGAAGAGCGATGATAAAGGGCCCTGAGGGACAATGGGTATTGCCCAGGCTATGGTTAGGTCAGCAGAGGAAAGGCTACACAAGCAGGGTGAGTTTTACACGGGGAGTCCTGCGAGCTGAAAGAGGGTGATCACCATCATCATGCCAAGCACAGAGAGGACAGCATCATGCAGGACAACAGGTTGAGTGGAGCGAGGACAGCTTGAGAGGAAGGACAAATGCAGACATGAGCAGGCGTGCAAGCTGTGCAGAGCCAGGAAGGTGAGAATGAGTAGGGTTGACTAGCATCAGGAGAGGAGCCACTCTGCAAAGTGGAGGTGGCTGGAGCAATGGGAAGAAGGCATTATCCAGGGGGCTATATTTGGCTTCCAATAAGTCAAGGGTCACTTTGCTGACATCAGCATGAACGAAAGCAAACACCGGGTGGTGAAGATAGAAGCAGAGGAGTCAGCTTGTCCTTAGCACTCACCCATGAGCATGTCATGGTAGGCATTGTCAGAGATGGAGAACAGGTGAGGAGGCATCTCTGTACGCTTCCTGCCCTTGTACATCTGGGCAACCCGGGCTCCGTAGATGGGCAGCCACTTGTAGGGGTTGATAGTCACACAGAACAAACCGGAGTAGGTCTGGGGGGAGAGAGAGTAAATAAATCATCCTGCACTTGGCAGGGACAACATAGAAACAACCGTGGCTTTGTGCTCAGAAGCAGAAATCTTCACAAGGGGCCTGGCTGCCATTGGCCAACAAACTCCTTCCCCACAGCAAGGAAAAGCAGCCAGGTTCCCTTCCCACCCACTTGCAAACATTGCTGCTTGGGGCCCTGTTATTATTTAAGTAAGGTGATTTTCACCATATTTCTTCAAATAACATTCAGGTCATATTTTGCAAAGAGGCATCATCATTGGGACAGTTGGAAACACGGAGCTTGGTACTGAGCTGTCTCTGGTGACACTCCAGCTGTCTCAAAAGTCAAATAATATAATAGATCCAGATAGCATCTTTTACTCCAGGATCCCAAAATGCCCTTTAGCTGCACAAGCATGGTTGTTGTCATCATCACCATCATCGTTATTGTTGTGGTTGTAAAGCTTTTTGAGAACTTGAGTGAAAGGTATAATAAAAATAATAAGGATAATAATTGTGGTTGTTACTGTAACACCTACAAGCCTTGGTCACGGACAGTGTGTGAGGTGCTGCAATTCATACTAAAAATGCTGATAGGTCATTATCTCTATTTTCCAGGTGGGCAACAGGCAGAGTGAGGTGAATGGCTTGAGACACAGGGTCGGGATGACAACCAGGCATCCTGACACTTAGCTATTTGCTTTAACCAGATGAGAGACAAGCAACCAGAGAGAAGGGGTTGAATCTGGGGTAATGCTGGAAGACTAAAGTTACACCCGATTGTACCATACTCATTTTAAGATTTCAATCTGGCTCTCTGCACTGGACTCAGCTACTGTTTCTGTAATCACTGCACACCGCCCAGCTGTCACCTCTGCCCGCTCCACTCACATAGATTCTCATTTGGACATAACGCTGACGCAGGTTGTCCAAGACGCTGGCCTCATTCAAGAAGGTCATGTTGGCCATGTCACTGATCTGGTAGAACTTGGGTGGGTTCATCTGCTGGACATTATCCTTCTTCATGGTGACGGTCTGTGGGGTGAGAGGAACACCACGTCAGTGCGGCTAGTATCTACACACCTTCCATCAGAGACGCCGACTGTGTCCTTCAGGGTGAGAGGACTAATGCTCATGTAACTAGGGGATGGTACCAATAACCTTTCTCTGCTAGGTCAATGGATTGAATCTAACCTTTCAGAAGCCACTGAAGATGTTACCCTCTGAAGGGGGTTTGTTGGCCCATGTGAGAAAACTCTAACAGTCCCAAGGGACGTGTATCCACATCTCAGTCCCTTTCTGCCCTGCCAACACTGCTTTATTAGCCATCTTAGAGGGACTCCAGACATGAAATGGCCAATGCCATCGGACTGTGCTTTATCCCTACCGGTTCTCCATCCAGATCAGGCACAGCAATGAGGAGGAAACTTGAACTGCTGCTTTCTGAGCCCTGGGTCCCTCAGGGATAGCGGGCTTCAGTCTCCTGAGCTGCCAGCTCCAGCACCGAGACATCCTAATCTATGAAGTAAACTTGGAGGGTGACCGTGTTTCCTTCCCATGGAGGAACAGAGACCCGGCTGTGCACTCACTGTGGCTTTCAGGGTTGGGTGGGAGCAGCCGTAATCACCTCCAGGCAGTCCAGGGGTCACCAACTGCTCTGCCGATGAAGAGCCCAATCCTACAAACCTTCACCAGTGACTGTGTCTCTTCCTCCCACCTGTATCCCAACTGGCTTCATGACTAGTCCTCTTAAGCACTAAATTCTCAGTCCCGCTCCCTCCCGTCCAGAAGGATATGACTGACTTCTACTAATGTCAGTCTTAACCTAACCTAAATGAGTAAGAAATGGCTCCCTGAAATCAAGAGGCTTACCCTGGAAAAGCACCTGCAAAATTCACAGCAGTAGCAGGCCAGGAGTTGCTGTCACCCCCTTGTCAAGTTCATCACACCAGACTTACCTGGTTGGTCACAGTCTTCACAGTGACTTGCTCACCCGCGTCTGACTGGATCTCACCGGCGATAAAACCCTCCTTTTCATCCTTCACCCAGCATGACTTCTTGATGTCATAGGGCTTGTTCATGGCCTCGATCTTCTCTTTTTCAGTAGGAGCCAGGAATGGCATGGGGTCCACATCGTCCCCACACTCTCCTTTATACGCACCAGGCATCTTTGCTTTAGGGCAGGCAGCAGGTGAAGTCGGAAGGACAAAGAGATGAGGACAGGGGCTTCCCTCAAAGCTGAGAAAAAGAAGGGGGGAAGAGCCCAAAATACAGTAAGAAACACAAAGAGAAATCCTGAAGCCCTATCCTTTGCCATGTTGGCCACCAATATCTCTGAGTGAATCCTATTAGGGCCATAGGAGGACAACTTGTGGGACAGGAGGAGGTGAGGGTGTCTCCAATGTGCTGAACATCTCAGAGACTCTGTGTGGCCCTGGGCTTCTGTCATCAGTGACTATCATCCCCGAACGGCTCACTTACTCCTGTGGCCAGAGTAAGGCAGGCGGCACAAAGCCTGGCCTGCGCTCTCCTTGCCGGATCTCCTGCAGATGCAACCCAAACATGAACCTTCTTATCAGGAAAGACCGAGGCTGTGTCTATACAGCAAAAGGAAGGTGTGCTTGGAGTACACGTAGACAGACAAGAACTAGCTTTAGTTTAATTAGCCCTGGTGACACTATCAGTAAAGATGTGGCAGCAGGGGCCCCTGGGTGTGCTAGCAACCCAAGTACCAGCCCGCCAGGGGCATGGGTAGGTACATGGCCTGGCTGATGTCTTCCCTGCTGTTGTTACCCATGTTGCCTACCTAAACTACAATCATATTTCTCTTTTGTGGCGCTATTCATAGATTCATAGATGTTAGGGTCGGAAGGGACCTCAATAGATCATCGAGTCCGACCCCCAATTCTGTTCTGCTTTCTATTCTGTTCTGCTTTCTATTTCTTCAGCCTCATTGCCGGCAGCCCCAAGCAGCGTTTGGCTCCAGCATTCATCTCAGCAGCATGAGCTGTGTGGTTAGTCAGGCTTGACTGACGGGGAAGGTCCCGTGGGGACAGGCAGGTGACTGTTTGCCAGTTGTTGCAGACACCGCTTGGGTTGCAACCTCTCAGAATAGCCGGCACTGGGCTGCAGAGCTATCCTGCTCTCGGTCCCACTGGGGAGCTCCATTTCTCCACCATCTTCTCAAGACCTTGATGGTCTAAAAAAAACCATACGGGCCAGAGACGGTGGAGCAGAGCCTTCAACCCCCAAAGGCTATCATGGAGCCAAATGAAGTCATGGTATAACTCCAGTGACTGCAGTGAGCGATGGATGGGACACGTTTCCCCAGAGACTCTGGAAGAAGAATTTTTACTCTTCAAATTCCCACGTAGCCCATCCAAGATAAAGGAGTCTGAGAGGTTACCTGGAGTAGGGTCAAGGGACATTTTCCCTTTTTCTCCCAGTAGCTGAATCTGCAGCCCTGGCTATTGCTGTTAGGCTGAGATTTACGGGGCTTCTTTAGGACACGATTTTGCTCTCCCTTACTCACGTGGAGCAATTCCCTTCCCCTCCCCTTCATTTACCCACCTGGGGCTCAGTCAACACTGAATGTGAGCAAGGGAAACAGAATAGGATCCTCCCCCTCTAAAGCAGATTGGTATATTACTAGCTATGTTACACTCCCCCTCCCCCTGGGAAATGCATGTATAAATAAAAGTATGGTAGTTTCCACTTCCTTCACACACAGCTGCTGCTCTGAGCATCTCCTGGCCCTTTACAAACCTTTAACTCATTAAGCCTCACTGCCCCTTTGTGGGGCCTTTTACTGATGGGGAAACTGGGGCATGGAAAATCTTCAGAAGCGCCCATCCATTTGGGATGCCTCCATTTTACAGAGTCCAGCAAGAGGCAGCTGACCATCTGATTTTTCTCACCATGTGCCTTTCTTTCCACAGCTAACGGGAGCTGCGGCTGCTCAGGTCACCCTGCAGCCACCCAACCGTGTCTCCTATGGGGACCCAGGAGCAGGTATTTTGAAAACCAATAAACAAATGTCTTGCCTAAAGTCACCCGATGAGCACGCGGCCAGGCGGCCCCAAAGCCCTGCCATACCTTCCTCTGGTCTGAGCACCACAGGGTACTTCCTGCTTTGCGTTAAACTCATTATTAACAAACAACTGCAATGTCAAGCAGGTTCATTGCTCTTGCTTTCTTTCTCTCTCTACATCAGCCTTCCCTGAACTCCAGGATGTTAGGGTTGGTTCTCAAAGGATCACACCACTTTAAAACTCTTGGTGAAGTCAAGGCTGCCCGACTTCAAATGCAAGCGAATCTGTACTGGCTAGGATACACACGTAGCTCCTTCTTCATACAACCAGCTATCATGCCGCCCCTTTCTGCCTCTGTTTCCAATCCCTGCCCAACACAGGTATATGATTTCCTGCAGAGCTTCCCACCTCGCTCCCTCCCAAGAACCACGCACAGCAAGTACCTACCAGAGACGATGCTGAAAAACGCCGCGTGTTTACAAGGGGCTGGCCAGCTTCTTTTATAGCCATCCTTTTGGCCTGAGCCAGCACTATTTTTAAAAAGAAGCCAGCCCATTTAAGATCCACAAGCTCAGCTGGCCGCAGCGTTGAAACTCAATTGGCCAAAGCTCATGTCCCTCAGGGGTGATCGGTTTATGCCCTGTTTCTTGGGGAATTCTCCTTCCCTTTCTTCTCCTTATAGGGCATCTAACAAACTCAACTGCTTGCGCCCAGGGGCCTGAGGCCGAAATAGAACAGCTGCCTAATGACATATTTCTGCCTAAGTCATGACTTGCAGCCAGGTCCTTCATGCCAGGTGGCAGACAAGGGTTTCATTAGTGAAGGTAGCTCATCAGGACAAGGCAGGAGTCTGGCTGAACGGGCATCGGGGCACCAGCTATGCTTCTCAAGTGGTCCGATCGGTTTTGACAGAAAGAAGCTTCCTCTTCAGAAGAGTATCTAGCCCAAACGGTGCATGATGAAAAGCCTTCTCCATGGGGGCTGCCTGCCTGAGTCGAGTCTGGAGGCAGGCAGATACAATGTGGAGGTATAACTGCTCATGCCAGGATTGAATCTGACCCTTCTGCTTTGGGAGATGTGAAGTGTCCCCATTCGTATCCCAACAACGTATTGACTGAGAAGCCTAAGGATGACTATCACAGCACCTGACGATCACAAAATCTCATGCTATATAGCTCTGATGGAGTTCATCTAGGAGGTGCAAATCTACCCTGCCTTCTGCTTGGCCATTTAGATGTCAGCTTTAAGCGTTACGGTGCTCGTTAGTTCAGCAGGAGGATCAGGAGACTGTGGGACCGGGGAAAGAGTGAGGAGAGCCCCATTGTCTCCTCCAGCCATGGGGAGATGTGCAGGAGGGCTGCTGTGCTTGCCAACGGTGAGTATGTGAGCGAGGGAGTTTGCCAGCAACAGTGTTTGCAGAAAAAAACACATTGGAGGCAAATCCAAGGGATCTTATGGAAAGCAGATTTTGACCATGTAATGACTGTTCCCCCTAGAAACCTAATTCTCTAATGATGTTCATTCAATCAGTGAACATAAGCAATATCACAGGAGGGTACATGTCCAATCAAAACTAGCCATCCTAGCCTGAATTTTGAAAACTGAGCAGGTGTGATGAGCTGCCTGTGAATGTACTAGAGAGAGAGTCTTATTCACTAGGTCCACACGAGGAATGATTTCAATGACTGAACCAGTGTTTGAAAATCATAACAGACTCAGGATTTTTTTTACTTTCTTTAATATGGGCTCAATCCTACCAAATGCTGAATGCACCTGGCTCTTGTGGAAGATGCGGGAGTTGAGGATTGTAAAATCATAGGCAAGTAGGGTTGGAAGGGACCTCAGGTGTAGTCCAACCCTCTGCTCAAGGCAGGATCATCCCTATCTAAACCATCCTAGACAGGTGCTGGTCTAATCTATTAAAAGCTCTGGGAAACCCTTCACACATAACTACTTGAAACATCAAAACCACCCTTTGACTATCCACAAGGGATAAGGTGACTGTTAGTGTCCTGCCACTGGAAGGAAAGGAAGTAGATTGTTAAATACGGTCAGGGCCAGGCTCATAGGCAGTGTTCTGGGCGCTATTGCCAGGGGTGTTCCTTGCTCTGCTCTCTGGATGCTTCAAAAGTATCTCAGCCATAGGCAGTTTTTGGATAATACCTTGAACCAGCACATTTTTAGGGGTCAGCAACATTTTTGGGCAGAGTGCTGAAAACACCCACAACTTCAACTTGTAAGATGTTGGTGTGCCAGGGGTGAATGACGGAGGATCCATGAGGGGCCCAGTCCTTGCTGTTGTCACGTAGCCCCGGCCCCTTCCCCGCCATCCACCCCGAGGCACGTGTGCCAAGCAAAATGTCTTCAAGTGCCATACTCTGGCACCTGTGCCAGAGGTTGCCTACCCCTAACTGATTAAATACACCAGGTTGTACTGCATCCCCTGGGAAGGTGGTAGAAACTAAGGTAGACGTGGGGAAGATCTTCCTGCAGTCATTATTACCTTGCTTCCTCTAGAAAGTCAGCAACTCCAGCACTGGATGAGAATGGAGAGTAATGACTAAGAGGTTCAAGCATCCACCTAATCCAGCCAGAGACAGACCTTTCCCCTTGGGAAGATGGCAGGGTTTGGAGGGGCAGTTTTTGATTCTATAATGACTGCAGAATCAGGTCCTGAAACCTGCCTGGGGTCCAGCAACAACGACTACAACAATCATTTTGTCCGTTGATGGGGTGACTTTAAAGTCAATGACAAAAGCCCTAAGATTGATGGGAACGGGACAAAGCAACCACTCATTTCAAAAGTTTCTCCAAGGAGGAGTCTCCAAAAGGTTCTTTCTCTATGAACAAGCAGGCCTGGCCTGGCCAGCTGTAGCCTGCCATGTTGTGCCTGAATTGGCACACACTGTGAACCTAGATAATGATGATGATAACTGAGCGGGAGCAAGGAATGTAGGAACCGTGGATATGGCATCTTAGATAGGGTGACTACCTGCCTGGTGTACTGGACTGCTGAACTCCGGCCTGGGACTTTTGACCAACTGGCCGGAATTGGCCTACAGAATCCAGGACTGTCCCGGCCAAATCGAGACGTACGGTCACCCTAGCTATAAGGAATGCCCTCTCCTTCTTAACAGTATAGGGCTTATGAAACAGAGTTGAGTAGTTCAGATTCTACCCACTGGAGGGCAATGGTGCTCATAGAAAGCGACTCATTCATTACATTGTACAGTATACACTCCTTTATTATGAGTCCCACATTGCTGGACCGACACCTGCCAACTTGCTTGTCATTACTGATTATATTATACACACACTTATTTTTAACACTGCTTTCTAGAGTGCAGTGGGAATGTGTGCCCTGCCCTGGCCAGCTCTAACCAGGCTAACTACTAGTACCCTCCTGCACAAATAACATTGGAGGATGTGGTTGGGAAGCCACTGACACCAATCAGAAGATAAAAAGAGCAATTTTCCTGTTAGAGCAAGAGCCATGGGCATGGAAGACAAGAGCTGGTGTCCCCGGTCTTTCACAGGCTTCCCCATGTGCACTGCCAGCCCTGCCCTCCCTTGCCAGCGTGCTGTAGAAAAAACACATTCCCGACTGGGAAGGACTCAGATACCATTGGGATGGGGGGCACATAAGTACATTGATTACCAGGCCATAAAGGGGAAAGTCAAAGGTCCCTCTTCCTGCAGGGCTGAGCAAGAGAAAAGCTTGTACATCAAAGCACAAAGCAGGATAGTAGCAAGTCAGCATGGGCTATGGGGACTTTTTGGTCACTTGATCTCATCCCAGCCTTCCTGCTGCAGGGCTCTGCTGTTCAAGCCAACTTGTTCTGACAAGCCCTGGAGAAAGGGGAACGCCTGTACAGATGCTGCCTGCTACATTCATGGAGCTGCTGTCAACTAGCAGCAAACTGATCTGTGGCAAGTCCTTTCCAGACAGCGCGGTGGAGGCATCTGGAAAGGGAAGCCCTGCAGTTATATTAAGAGCTGGCCCCAGAGACTCTAGGATGGTTTTGCATTCGTTAGTCATTACAAAGAAAAAAAATAAGGCTGATCCTTTTGCTAAATGCATTAGCCTCATTCTCAGCTGTCGTCTGTGGCTCGGCTGAGAAAGATCATTGTACTCCCGTGAGGCAGTAGCTGGGGAAGGAAGGCACATGGGCCAGACTCTCACCAAACAAGGACAAAGATCTCTGCACCAGGCACCTACGGTCTGATCTTGTGAGATGCTGAGCACTTCCAAATCCCCTGATCAGTGCAGTGAAGGAGTCAGCTCCTGCAGAAAGCACAGTCCATGATTAATCATGTAATTAAGCACTGCAACCCAACTCACACACAGGCAACCCCTGTGCTAACATTACCTAACACATGAGTGCCTGACTTGGCCATCCTGATCTTCCTGTAAAACAGGAAATGACATCCAAAAACTTATGGTTTAAACAAAAAACCCGAACACGTGGAGTCCCGTTGCCCTTCATGCGGTTGTCAGCCAGACCAGACCCTTCAGATCCACTGCACAGACCTCAGTGGAAGTAACTGAGAGCAGTCAGAGATGGCCAGTTTCAATATGGACCCATCAATAGGTAACCCAAGACCCCATAGCCACAAACACACTCCAAGTTGCCCCTCACCAAGGATCATAAACAGAGCCAAAAAGCAGACACATCACACAACTGGCCCAAATCTATGCCTGAAGTAGACCGACCAACCAGTCCCAGTTGGCCCCAATAGGGCTCCAACCCCAATTGTATCAGTGGCCACTGGAGTTCCTCATGTCCAGGCTGTTTTCCTTTAGTCTGCCACTACCGTGTTTTGTCCAGCTCTTCCAGTAGCAATCAGGAAGAAAAACAGAAGGTCAAAGAAGGGGGTTTGTGGTCGGGGGATAGGGGTAAAACCCTGGGGTTCCCCTTAACTCTGCCTTCAGCCATCGCTCAGGTAGGGTTAGGTCTCAGCCTCAGGACATGTCCTGCTGGTGCAGTAGGGTGAGGGAGGGAAAGCAGCCTCTGGTCCTGGTTCAGCTCTACTAACATGCTCTTCCCATGAGCAGCAAGGTGGTGGTGCCCAAGGGCTGTGCTGGTGCAAAGAGAAAGTATTCAATTAATTCCTCCAAAGAGGATCCGTTTGACATGCATTCAAGATCCTGCCCAAACCCAAAGGGACATGTGAGCAGGGCAGGACAGAATGATGCAGCACAGGGAAGGTAATTACAGGTGGGCTCAGCAAGCTAATTACAAAGTCTATGGCTATGAGAAATGAAATGCTGCAACAAAGATCAGCGCTGTCCTTGTGCCTAGCACAAAGGTCTCTTTAGCCAGTGAGTGCTAGGAACGGGTAAAAGATGCACATTCAATCCTCTCCTTTTGCCTTATTGAGAAGTCTGTCCCAGCTGTAACACTTTCTAAATGTGGACTTTAAAGAGAAGAGAGCTCTTGGCATCCATCTCTGCTAGCTTGCCTTCCTGGACCATGATTTTCAGGGATGCCTAACTGAAGTTTCGTACCCAACTCCCACTGACTTGCAGGCACCTGTGAAAATCCTTCTGATTGCTATTTAATATGTATTTTCCAGAAGCATTCAAAAGCCCTTATCAGTATCAGGACTCTACAGTGTTTCACGCTGCATGTGCTCCCCCTGTCACATAGAGCTCCCAGTATAAGATCTGAGTACTTCACTGACTTCCATTCTAAGCAGCTTTACAAAAATGAGGCTGCACAGGGTGTTAGCATACATTTCAGTCTTCGCTGGTCACTCATTACCCACAACTTCTGTTGCAGAAAGCCACTGGCAAATGAATGCAACAGGTTCACTTAACCAAAAGGTAGTTATGTCTGGACCATCTCCTTCGGGGCTGATCCTGCTGTCCTGACCCAAGTTAAATCCTTGTGCAAGACTTCTGTTTGCAACTTCCTACTCCAGGGATGAGGATTCTTCCTGCCAAGCTTCAAACGCAATGCTGTCAGCACTTAGGATGCAGAAAGGGACTGGGAATTCATGTGCATCTAATTAAATTGCACATTGATTCCCCCATGGCAAAGTGGCATCTGGAGGGACTTGTTAGTTCAACAGCGTTCTGAAAACAATGATTTGGGATATTTTCTAATAGCTTCCTGGCATTGTTCTTCCCCATCTAATCAACAGTGTTTCCCATGATTTTAACAGGTGATTCGTTCCCCTGGATCTGATAATGTTCCAAAGGGCAGGTTTTGCGTGTATGTGATTTCTGTAATTTTTTAAAAAGTAGTCAGTCTGGCTCACAGTCCCAAAAGGTGGGGATCCTTGTTACCTTATTCCACGACTGCAAGTTTCTGCACATCTAAACACTCACCTTCCAGAAGAGACCCAGAGACTAAACTACAGCCAGCAGTGCGAGCCCACATTAGCTTATTTTCTGCCTAAAACTTATGAATTAGATTTTCTGAACTCTTGTGATTACAGTTTCAGCAGCTTGGTTAATCAGTGTCCTGTAGCAGAGAGAGGGGAATGTCATTAATCAATCGCTGTGTTTAAGTCTGATGTTATTTTTAAATAATAATTTTAAAAAATCCTTTTACCCTAATCCCCTCTCCTAGCTGGCAGAGAGAACGCTGCTTTCAAGTTAAAATTAGTTCCCTAATGTTTGCCCTGGTGTGGAATTACAGGCCCCCCAGGACTGCACTGGTTTTCCAAGATGCACACTTATACTATCTGGCTAATGGACTTTAACAGCTGCATTTGGCAAGTGCTGAAATACTCCCGCAACTTCCAGTCAAGCCAAGCTGTTGTTAGAATTTCTGGGGCTCAATTAGCCTGTCAGATGCACGCCTGGAGCTCCCATTGACTTTGGCCTGTGCCTCTGATGAGATAATCAGTTGGTGTTATACTTAACAGTTTTATCCACTTTAAAACCATGAGCTTCCAAAATGGCTTTAGACCTCTGGATCCAATCGGAGCGGTCTGTCTGTTTGCCAGCACAGCTATTCCCTTGTCTTGCAGGGAAATTCACAGCTCTGCCATCTCTCCTTACCAGTAAATATAGATCCTTTTGTGTTGTGTCCGTGCAACCTTCTGAATTCTGCATTTCAAAATGAATAATCCCATTCTTGGTAGGAAAGAAACAGATAAAGATACTTAGCCTTTGGCCTCTTGCCTTGAAAAAACACATACAATGGAACAGATTCTCTGTATCCATGTATCCTCCCATTAAGTGTTAGGCCTTATTATATTTTATCAACTGTATTGAGAGTCCTGAGCAAGCTTGAGCTTGGAGTTGCTGGGGTGGGGAACAAAAATGATATCACACAAAACAATAGTGATTGTTCACGGACAGATATTAGTAATCAGTATCACTGAAACTAACCTAACCAGTCAGATGCCAGATTTGGGATCCAGCTTGTATTTCATCTGCTCCATGCCTTTCTAGCCAGGGCTTTTAGCTTGGGACATTTATTGCTCTAATCATCTGAGGAGACGTAAGTGCCTAACCATAAAGATGATAAGATTAACATAACTCCGGGATTGGCTTTGTTTCCTCATAGCAGGCACACCCCAAGCATGAGCCCTGACTTGCTCTTTTAAGAGACCTCAACTAGAGGGAAAAGAAGGTCTCATATTAAGGCACTGGACTGGAGCTCAGGGAATCTGGCGTCAGGGCTGGGCTCCCTGTGTACCCTCATGGAAATCTCCCAATCTCTCTGCCCTACTAATAAAATCGGGTTAAAAGGGCTTCCTTTCTCCTCCCATCTCAGTGTCATGCTTAAGCAGGTTGTAAGGAATGGGGTGTGTGTCTGTGTGTTGGCACAATGTCTAGTACGATGCAGCCTTCGTCTTGCCTAAGGTGCTCCAGGAATCACAGGAAGATTTGAATGAATCCGATGGCTGGGAGAGAACAGGCCGTAATTGGTGTGGTGCCCCAGATGAACAGAAAACAGGAGGAACAACCAAGCTAGCACTGCTTACCTGGAAGGGATTTTTTTTTCTCTGATAAAGATCCATTTAAACCACAAACACCTCTGACAGCCAGTTTGCAGACCTGATCCTGCTGCCCTAACACGGGCTCAGAGTTGCACTGTTGTCATGGGGGTGATGTGCGTGTAGGAGGGTGGCAGGTTCAGGGGTGTCTTTTCCCTTTCGGTCCAGAAGATCCGGCCTGAAATGCAGCTGTCCCACCAGCAAAGCCCTAAAGCTTCATGACACAGGTTGCTGGCATCTTGCTCGGCTTGGTTCCCCGACTGTGTCATCTGTACCAAGGGAAACCGTTGCACTCAATTACTTCCTCTGCAGCCGCCCATTTTAATCAAGATTTGAATGCTTTTCCCCACATGCACTCACCACTGGCCAAATTCTGGGAACTTCTTAAGTCTGTTCCCAAGTGCAAGGGATTAGGACATCTAGGGGCAACCACTGGAATTAATAAGAATAATGCAGCTGCTGATGTTATGTTGATGGACCAATTTAGAATCTGCAGTAAAATCACACATTTTCTGACAGCAAGTTCCTTTGCCTTGTCCCTCTCCTAACCAGGTGAGGTTTCATTTTGCAGAAACATCACTGAATAGCTACTGCAGAATTTCAAATGATGGAGCCAGGGCTAGGCCTGCCTGTCCGGCATTATGCAGCCCCACTGCTGGGATCCTACGCGTTGATGCCTTTCACTATCAGGATCCGTCGCGGCATGCAACAACCCGAGGAGGCCTATTAAAGAGACATGAAAAGATGGAGGAGCAAGAATAGGACTTTTATCTTGAGGTTTAAAACTGATGTTTTAAAATCTGTAGTCAGTCATCAGTGAGCCAGTCCTCTGCAGCGGTGTGTGAACACCTAAAAAAAGCTGGCTGGAAAAAGAAAAAGAATAGCTTGCCGTACAATTGCTCTACTTCCTCCAAGATATAGAAAATGAACAATTCTCTCTATATTTTTTCTTCTATTTGATCAGATCTACCTGCTTGGGATAAAGATCTCTGGCAATGAGCTAATGCTATCACTTCCCCATACCTGTCAAACTGTGGGCTTTCGGCATGAGTACACATGACTGAGCCAAGGGGACGCTGTCATGTAGATTTATGGCTTTATCTCCTGTACTCTCCATTAGTTGTGATACCCTCTTATTAAGCACAAAAAAACAACATTTTTCTTAACTGATCTGGTCCTTTCCCACTTGGCAAATATTGATCTTCCCCACGTTCTCAACCCAGGCGGAGATTAACACTGCTCTTTTTGTTCCCGCCTGTAGCCTTAGCAGTCAACAGAGCTGGCATTGATGCCATCAGTGATTTAAGAAAAGCTCAGGGAAGGGGGGGTTGTTAATACATTTTGCTCGCTTGCTTGAGCTCTCTCTCGCTCTCTTTGTGCTGGCAAGGACAGAGCACTAAACAGGATGGGTCTGATTGTGCCTGGCAGGTGGACAGGAAAAGGAAAAGGCCCGGAGAAGAAGAGCCGTACAGCAGCATAACAATACATTTCCTCGCAGGCTCTTCACAGACTCATATCCTGAGGCACCTTGAATGAAGAGAAGACTCAAGGTAAAGGAACAATTGCTCAGCACTCACCTCTGTGACCTGCCAGGGCTTGCTGCCCGCCATGAGAAACTGCACCCATTTATCTTACGGTGTCACTTCCAGTTGAGTCCGTTATTGTGGAAAGTTTTGTGGCCCTTTTTATTCCAGTTTCAACCAGACTGATTGTGGTTTTGCTTAAAACAGTTGGGAATCAACTGAATCGAAGGAGAAACAAGCTGCTTGTGAACGCTTGCACTGGTTGAAGTGAATCAGATTAAAAAACAACTGAGGTTCAGTTCTCCTTAGTAGGCTAGGCCAAAGAACAGAGGGAATGCAACTACTGACACCTGCATCTTACCAGCACTGATGTCCGGAAAGGTGTTATGTATGGGTGCTTTACTGTCCACGAAGAGCAGATTTAACCTGCAAGAGCCCCCCAGATATTCTGCTGGCAGTATATTTGGTCACACGAAGGGGATTTGGACCGGTGGTTTCAGGTGGTCGGAGTATTTCATACATGGCCACGCGGATCTTCCCTGTCATTTCCATATCTTCACTCATTCTGGGTAATTAGCTAGGCAGCCAGGGTCAAATCTGCTCCCATTTATAACCCTTCAAACCCTAGGGACCAGCCCTGAAATGCTAATTCACCCACCACTCCTCACTGTTGTTACCTCCCTTCCAAAACTAACTAGACCCGTCTTCCCCCACAAGCCAGCCCGACACCCTGCCTGACTGCCTGAACATCCTCTCTCCCTCCCCGACAAAGATGTCAAGTAATTGAAATGTAGAATTTTAATTAAATATTTTTAACTCTCAGCTGTATTCCATCCCCATTTAGCGAGCCCTGTGCCTCCCACACCCCCATGCTCTTCCTAATTCAGCTGAAATTAATGTGAATATTTTCCCCTGTAACCGCCACCTGCATGGTTGATGGCTGTCACCTCTGCACAGCTGTGGGAATAGGCTTTTCTTTGTTTACTGCTTCTGCAGAGCAAACAGAGAGAGCACAAAGCAAGTTTTATGGAGCCCATCAAAATGGGCAATTAGGAGCTGTTTGTTTCAGGGTTGGTTTTTTTTAAGGATGCCTTCAGGAGGCTCCAGTCCCAGGAACTGACTACAGCAGTATGGGAACCAATCCCCCTGCAAGTCATCCCTTTAGAAGCGGTGACATTTCAGTCTCCTCTAAACGTCTCTGGAGCACGGTCTGCCTTGCACCAGCAGAGCCAACGGTGCTAGGGGCATTCAGCCTGGCGCTCACCCTGCGAGGGGTCTTTAGAGCTGGGGTGAATGCCTGTAAGACTATCAAATATGCCTTTAGAGCTGTGATTCTCAACCGGGGCCCCCTGAGAATCTCCTCCCTGGGGCACGAATGGGGTGAGGCAGAGGTCTGCCAGCTTGGCGCAGGCAGTTGGTGCCCAGCCCTCCACCCTGTGATCAGCAGCTCCTCTCCCACTTGCAGCCTCCAGCACTTCAGGCTGCCGGCGCGCCCTCCGCCCTGCTGCACCGGGGCTGTATCCATCGGCGCGTTGCCCCGGCGGCGGCGTTCGGAGCCAGGTGTATCCGAGCGTTGCCATGGCAAAAGAACGTCTAGCACTGAAGGGGGCGGGGCCGCCGCGGGGAAGAGCCAATCCGGGAGGAGCAGGGAGGACAGGTGTAGCCCCGCGGGCCATAAAAGCGCTTCCTCTGGGGCGCAGCGTAGCTGGGCCGGGGCTGGGCAGGTACGTGGCCGCCTCCTCTTCTTCCCTGGGGTTGGGAGCATGAAGCAGCTCCCTGGGGCTGGCTGGGAAGCCTCCCTCTGGCCCCACGTGGATGGGGGTGACCTGCCTGTTCTGCCTTGGGCTGAGATGGGGTTGTCTCTCCTGGTAGCCCAGCCTCTGGCTTCCCCTGCAGGGTGGCCTTAGCTAGGAAGCTGGTTCTGCATTGAGATGCTTCAAAGGGTCAAGCTGAGATGGCCCCTCGCTGGGTGCAGGGTGTGAGGGCTGCTGTGTTTGCAGGCTGAGGAGGCTTGGGGCAAAGTTGCCTTGATCCTGTTTGCCATTGCCCCCTTGGGTGTGTGAAATGAGCTGCCTGTCTGCTGGCAGGATGGGGGAGGATATGAGACTGGCCACAGCTGCGGTGCTCTGGTGCTGGTCCTCTAGTAGCATCTCAAGGACTTGGTGTTTCTGGTGACAAACACAACCATGGGTGCTAGTGCACCGGTGCCTGCCTGGGTAGTGATGAAGTGCCACGGAGCTGCTAACTAGCAAGATGCCCCAAGCCCCTGTGCGTAGAAAGCAGTAAGTGACCTTGGCCACCTGTAGCCAGATCAGTCCAGGGTTTAAAACGTGGCTGAACTAGAGTGAAATGTGCTGGGAATAAGGCTTGAAGCGGCACTTGTAGCTAGAAGGATACAAGATTTACTATCTCTGCTGGTGCCTGTGGCAGGTGTAGCCTCTGCCTGTAAATCAAGGCAAATCTAGCTTGTTTATCCAGTTGTTGCAAAATGGAGCGGTAGTCATTCAAACTAAACCTGTTGTCTTGGATCCTCGCAGCAGGTGAAGCTTTGAACTCACTTTTATCAACAAACAGCTGTAAAGATGCCCAGTATGAATGAGCAAGATGAGCGGATGAGGAAGTTCAAAAACAAGGGCAAAGATGCAGCTGTAAGTAAGGGGGGAAGGCTGGCCTCAAATCTGTGGTGAGAGGTGATGGCAAAGCATCTCTTCACTGACATCTTTACTGCTTGGTCTGAAACGGTTGCACCTCCTCAAGGCATGTTGTTCAAAACCTAATCATGCATGATCTGCGAGGGGAAAGAAATTGTGCACTGCACTTGGAAAAAGAGGGAATAAGCTGTAGCTATAATCCCCAGGAGACGGACTAGCCCTCTTCCTGCTAGTGAAAATTGGGTCTATGAACTTGTACGAGGTAGGCTTTGTTTTTTATGTGTGCTGGATAGGAAGTCTAAAACCTCTAGGCATGAATTTGTGGAGCAACAAACCAATTGGAAATAAAACTTCTTGCTTGGGATGCATCCAACCAAGAGGTGAGGTCAGTTTGTTCTCTGCCTATGCTGCCCCCAAAACAAAGATAGTTGTATCTGGGGATGAATGATCACCACCTCTGTCTGGAAGGTGATCAAGGAGCAGTGATTAATGACCACCAGAGCAGCTAGTCAGCTTCTTCCGGTGGAACGTGAAGGCTGCGTCCGCACAAGCACGGATGTTCCTTTTCCCCAGGGACAAGAAGCAGTGGCGCAAGGTCTTGACCCTAGGGAATGCCCATGCTATGTGCCCTCTGGCTTGTGGCAGGTTAACCTGGGTGGGGTAGGGGAGGCTAGGGCCAGCACAATTGCTGCCTGCAGCAGCTTTACTTGGGAGCCTTGGGGAATTGCAGCTGCTGCACTTCTGCAGCTGGAAGCTTGGCCAGCAGCTGGAAGCTTGGCCAGCAGCCAGAGCATGGCTCTGGCAGGCCAGGCTCCAGTTCTGGGTGGTATGTGCTGTTGCCACGTGTGCCACCCCACTTTTTTCCGTGTAGATTTTTTTGACCCCAGGTCAACACCCCCCACCTCCCTCCTCATGCTGCAAGGTAGCTGCACAGGGAATGCCTGAAGGTCTGCAGTGCTGCAGGCTGCCTGGCTGTGGATGTCTGGATGCAGCCAAAGAGTCCAAACTTAGGCTGAAATTCAAACTGCCTAAGAAAAGCAATGCAGGCTGTGCTTTGAAATTCAGTCCTAACGCCTGCATGTACAAAAAGGCTTTTAATAGGAGAGAGGCAAGGATTTCTTTAGGTAATACCTTTTACCAGACCAGCTGCATAGCTGGGATAGTTAGGCAAGCTTTCAATTGCAAGCCATTCTTCTTCAAGTTACTATGTCTGGCATTTGAAAGCTTGTCTGGCTGTATTGGACAAACTGCAGCATTGGGATAGAAGATGGCACCCAAAACAACCCTTGCCTCTTGCATAATTCCTAGACAAGTTCCCTCTAACACTTACAATATGACTTGCTTCTCTCCTAGGCTATGAGGCGGCAAAGAGTGGAAGTGAATGTTGAACTGCGAAAGGCCAAGAAAGATGAACAGATCTTAAAAAGGCGAAACATTACTATCACTCTGGAAGACAGGCTCTCTCCAGAGCAGGAGAAGAAGGATGCAGTGAGTAAAAGGGACTGTTCTCCAAAAGCAGTTTTAACTGTTTGCTTCAATAACCAGAAAACTTGCCTAGTCACTAGTCAGTCTGTAGTGCTCACTGTATAGTCTGATCTACTCAAATCCTAGTCTAAGTGACTGTTTAGACTGGCCTGGCTATGAAACTCAGCATTTGCAGACTTTATGGTCTGACCCAAGTTGCACTGGAGACCTTGCCCTGGGAAGACTAGCTGAAGTAAGCAAGGACCTACAGAAATTGTCCAAGAGGACTAGCCTTCCTGTTGGGACTGCCTAGAACTCCAGCCGGTTGTGAACCAGCAAGAACATAGGCTGGCCTCTTAACTTTGGCTGATGGTTCCAAGGCAGCGGGATTTCCTCGGGGACTTCAGGCTATTTCCCTGCCTGACAAGGGGGCTTTGACTTTTGCAGATTCTTCTGAAGCTTAAGGGCTGCTTAGATGAGAAGTTATGACTTGATCTAGATCTGAATGCTGACAAAGATTAATGGGAGATTCGGGCTCATTATTTGATTCCAAATTGTGTTTCTCTGTGCAGAGTGCTCAGCTTTCTTTGGAGGAAATAATCAAAGGTGTGAATGCAAAGAGTCTGGAGATTCAGCTGAAGGCTACTCAGGCAGCCAGGTATAGAAACAGAACCTTTTTGGCTTGGAATAAGCATGTTAATACAGTATAATGCCCATTGTGTCCCTAGTAACTTCTGCCAAAGATGGATTCCTGTTCAAATGTCTTTCCTTGGATAACCTGACAAGGGATGACTAGACCAGAAGGGTACTCTGGTGGCTTAGGTTTGGTCTAGGACAGGGGTGGGCAAAATGCGGCCCTCCAGGTCATTCTATCTGGGCTGCAGGACCCCTAAGAACTTTACAGAATTAATATTTATCTGCCCCTGGGTGCCTATCATGCAGCCCTTGATGGCTTGCCAAAACTCAGTAAGCGGCCCTCTGCCCAAAATAATTGCCTGCCCTTGGTCTAGAGACCCAAGTACAAGCCTCTAGTCTATACCACCACAGACTTCTGTATGACCTTGGGCAAGTGACTTGGCCATTCTCTGTTCCCCATGTATGAATTGGTGCTGATGGCCCTTAGAGAATGTACACCCCATTTTGAGATGCTCACAAACTAAAGGGGCTGTGGGGAGAGGGAAAGGGGAAAGACTACTAAATACCTGAAACTGGGGGAGAGGGCTGGGGCTAGGGTTCAAAGGCTACAGAGCCAAAACCATGGACTAACTCCAATGCTAGTCAGTGATATGATGATGCTTCTCCTGTGTGGGCCCACACACAAATTCTAGCCTTGACAGGAAGGGGGAAATACTACTGCTACTCATGACTGAGAGCATGTTGACCCACTGCACAGAGCCATAGGCACAGCATGGCCTCTGCTAGGCTTGCTTGTTCCTTGCAGTCGCTGGAGGCCTGGCCTAACCCAGGTGCTGAACTCTGCTCTGCTTTGTAGCTTGCCTACTTGTCAAGGTAAATCACTCCAGTTGATCTTGCTGTCTGAATCTAAATTGTGGGGTGGTGGGTCTGCAGTACATGGATGAGTGGAAGGGAAAACTCTCATACAACGTGCCCTGTTCATCCCACAGACGAATGCTGTCCAGACACAGGAACCCACCTCTCAATCAGATCATAGAAGCGGGGATTATCCCCAGACTGGTGGAGTTCTTGAGCCGTAATGACAACATTACCTTGCAGTTTGAAGCAGCGTGGGCGCTGACTAATATTGCTTCTGGGACATCTGACCAGACTAGAGCCGTTGTGGAGGCGGGGGCTGTCCCAGCTTTCATAGACCTCCTGTCCTCTCCACACATGCATATCAGTGAACAGTCTGTGTGGGCACTGGGCAATATAGCAGGTAAGACACCCTCATGCTTCCATGATGGTAACCTGTGCAACAATTCCCTCCCTAGGCCTCTGAAACTTAGCATGTAAATGGTAGGCACAGCTATTGCTGAGTTGGTGCCAGGGAGTTGGATATTGCTGGGGGCGGTTTTTGACTTTTTTTTGCACGGGGGGGGTGTTTTGTTTTTAAGACTGTAAACACCTAATTAGTTATTTCCTCATACTAGTCATGCTTATACCAAAACCCTCTGGCATACTGGTACTGTAGCACAACCCAAGGTCTGTGAGGGTTGTTGGGTCATGAAGGCAGGATAATTCATTTAGCTTTAAACTGGTGCTATTTTTGTTTGCCCCCTTATCAACCTCACTTCTGAGAAGAGGGTGTGTGTGGGGTGGTGGGGATCCCCCTTTTCTTGCACTTCACCTGAGTCTTGATCTAAAGAAAGCTGCTCAATCATTCCCCCCACTTGAGAATGAATAATTATGGCTGTAGTTATTGTACCAAATAAGCACTTCATTATCTATTGTTGGCTTACACTGTAGGTAGAGATACAGCCCACATCAGATATTTATTCTCTCATGCTTCAAACTGTTCTGATCTTCTCCACAGGTGATGGTCCCCTGTACAGAGACTCCCTTATCAAGTGCAATGTGATTCCCCCCCTGCTGGCTCTGGTGTCACCTGCTACTCCAGTAAATGTTCTACTAATTCCTTGAATTGGTAGCTGTAACTCGCATGAAATAATGGCTGACCTGGGATTAGTAATTTCTTGTAACAAAGCCAAACCTTAACCCATTTGTGTCAGGTAGGTCAGGCTGTAATTAGACCAGAACTGGGGACAAGACACTTGGAGAAAAGGATCTCTTTCCCTTGTAATCTAATGGTTACTCTTACTACCGATTCTTCTTTCCTCCAAGAGGAGCAAAAGCCACAGATCCCCACATCCAGATGGGGAATTCTATGCCAGTTAATGCTAACTGTCCAGTACTACACTTCTGGATTCTCCTTTCTGTACCCCATGTCTTTATTCAAAAGGATCAACATTTTGACTGGAAATATTTCTTAAAGATGAGATGAGACAAATAGCAACACCAGTCTAAAATCTCTTGTGTTTATCTTGGTTCTGTACCAAACAGACCCAGAAGCAAGATATCAGCATGAGGAGAAATGGGGTTCTTAAGCCAGCACTCAATACCTTTATTCATTTTTTGGGAAGGAGTCCTAGAAGGGAGATCATGCAGGATCTGCACTGCCAGCTGACTGACTTGCAGAATGTAGGTTGTCAATGTTACATGACCGCTTTCTCTCGTTTCAGATTGGGTTCCTACGGAATATCACATGGACGCTGTCGAACCTCTGCAGGAACAAGAACCCGTACCCTCCTCTGGAGGCAGTGAAGCAGATCCTGCCAGTGCTCGTCTGCCTTTTGCAGCATGAAGACAAGGACATTCTCTCTGACACATGCTGGGCAATGTCCTACCTGACTGATGGATCCAACGATCGCATCCAGATAGTGGTGGACACTGGGAGTCTTCCAAGGCTTGTGCAACTCATGGCCAATCCAGAGCTGATGGTTCTGGTAGGTTAAGAACATGCCTGTGGAAAGGCAGTGCTTGTTTTTCGTGCCCTCGGCTCTTTGAGAGCAGCCTTCTGTGACCAAGGGAAACCTTTAACAGCAAGAGCTCTCCCTTCTAGAACCAGAACTGAAATGTATCAAGAAGCAGTATACCCACCTCCTTTCTGTTGACTGTAACAGGAATAAGTCTGGATGTAGCTTTTGCTTCTTAAATCATTCCCTTATTTTTGCTTATCGGCACTGACTGCCATGTAATGAGCCAACTCTAAGCATCATGCAGCCCACCGTCATAAGAACATGTGAATATGCAGCCATAATTCAACCTTAGTAAGAGACCAGTCACTGACTGGAGTCCTCTGTTGGCCTGTCAGTAAAAGGAGAGACGGCTGTTGAATGAGGGAACTCTAGGACTAGCTCACATTTTGGCAGAAGTCGCTTGGGGAAGCAGGAGTTGCCTTAGCTAACTAGTATCTTCCCTTTCTAGACTCCTTCTCTACGTGCTATTGGGAACATAGTCACGGGGACTGATGAGCAGACTCAGTCAGCCATTGATGCAGGCATCTTGGCCATTCTGCCACAACTCCTGCGACACTCCAAGCCAACTATACAGAAGGAGGCAGCATGGGCACTCAGTAACATTGCAGCAGGACCTTGCCGGCAGATCCAGCAGCTTATTACTTGTGGACTGCTACCTCCTCTGGTGGAGCTGCTGGATAAGGTGAGAGGACAGTATGGGGGCCGAGGTGGGGTTTCCATTCCTGTGAGAGCTGTGTGGAGTAACTGCTTCCTGGTCATGGAGAGCTCCTGTGTTGAGATGCCTTTTGGACTAGGCAGAATAATCCATGCTTATCATACACTTGATGTACTGACTTGCATGCCGTGGAGTTGCAGAGGGGGCTGATGCAGCTTTCTTGCATGCCTGTTGTAAAGCAGCTCAATGCAGCATTCCCTCCTTCAAAGCCTATATCCAATATGTGGCTTATTTCAAGAAGCGTGCAGCCTTTGTTCTGGTGTCGAGGAAAAACATGAAAACCCGTAGGAGAGGTTGTTATTAAAAGTAAGTATTTAATATGGAAGCTCCATCTGTGCCTATTTTGCAGGGAGAATTCAAAGCTCAGAAAGAGGCTGTGTGGGCAGTGGCCAACTTCACAACGGGAGGCACCGTGCAGCAAGTGGTGGAACTTGTCCAGTCTGGGGCTCTCAAACCTCTGCTCAATCTGCTTTCTGCCAGAGATGGCAAAACCATCTTGGTCATCCTTGATACAATATCAAACCTCTTCCTGGTAAGCTCTTTACTCTCCCTCGCCAGTAAGCTGTGCCCTTTTTTCTAAGGGACTTCCCGAACTTGTCATGCCACACACAGCCTATTGGTTCTGCTCTAGGAATGGGATGTAGGTGTCAGAGGTAACATGAGCACCAGTCTGACTCTCACTGATAGTGAAATATCAGGTCTTTAGAACAACAGTGCAAAGTTTTTGATAAATCTAGCACTGCCTTCACTTGGCTGCAGTCTGTTTAAAGCTGTGATTCTCAACCAGGGTGCCATGGCACCTGGGTTGCTTTGAAAGCTTTTGAAGGGTGCCATACCATGTTTGCACTGCCAGGTGTGCAAACATTCACAAGATAATCCCAAAGATCCTGAGTTCCCTGCAACAGAAGAACTGCTACATCTACTTTTTTCTGTAATCAAGAAAACAGTGACAACTAAGAGCTGGCACTTGCCAAGAGGTGTCTTGAGGCTGGAAAGGCTGAGAACCACTGCCTTGAAAGGCTTGCTCTTGATGGAACAAGATTGGTAATGCAAGTTAATGTGGAGTTGCATCCAGCTGTGTGTCAGTATTATCCCACCTCTGGAAATGGGGAGTAACTTGCTGGTGTTACTTGCCTGGCATGTTTACACAGCACAAACTAATGCATCTCCCCAAAAAGCACAGATGAGACCAACTGGTTCCAGCTGTTGCATCTGTCATTGTCCCTTCTGAGCCAAGTACCTTAGTGTGGCTTAATGATTAATAAGTAATTGAGCTTGGATGCCCTGTTGTGGCACTGAGAGCAATTAAATGGCTCATTAGTCAAGCGGAGTATCTGGATGCAGGCTTTTGTTTACACTGCACTGGCTCTGGAACTTGGGCATATCCATGCCAGCTCGGGTACCACTATTAGCTAGTCACAGTTGACGCTGAGCTCCCTGAATTACCCAAGTACTGACCTTGCTTCTCTGGCAGGTGTTGCAGTGTTTGCAGCCACAGCTACCTACCAGCACTCAAGCTAGCTTCAGTGTATATACTAGACTACTCTGGAGGGTAGACATACCTTGGAGTCTCCATTATCCTGCATGCCAGATAGCTCTAGGACAAGATGTTCAGCTAGAAATTAGAGTGATTTATATAGCTTAAGTAGAGAAGGGAATGTAATAATGTATTCATTGCTAATCTCCTTGTTCCTGTGTTCACAGGCAGCAGAGAAGCTGGGAGAGACGGAAAAGCTCTGTGTCCTTGTGGAAGAGCTTGGTGGTTTAGAGAAAATAGAGGCACTGCAAACCCATGACAATAACATGGTCTATCGAGCTGCCTTGGGTCTCATAGAGAGATACTTTGCTGGTGAGGTATGTGGATTGTTTTTTGGTTTGTTATATCGCTTGATGGCCAGATGGGGAGAAGAGTTGCCATGTGTGGCTCTTTGCATAGTGTTTCTGGTATAGAGCCTGTTTGGCCAGGCTTTAAGGAGAATGTAGGAACTGCACCACTGGTCAATCTTCAATTCCTGCTGGGGCTCACTCAGGTTACAGGTAGCTTTTAGCTAGTGACCCAAGACACTGGGAACTCCAGTACTTGAGTTAATCTTTAACTTGACTTCCAGCAAAGTCAGCCAGATAAGCTCTTGCTTCTGGTGTCCCAACCTGATCAGTGAGAGAGGCATGGAACAACAGAGTTGCTCTGCGGAGGTAGTTGCCTTGCTGACCAATTCAGGTGTTCTTCCCCAGGCCTCACAACACAGTTAACTTGGGTTTTTCCCTGCTACAACCAACAGCTCACTTATGCATGCATCCACTGACTAACTTTCATTACCTAGAATTGGGAGGGTAATAGAGTTCAGGAGAAGGGAGAGACAGAGTTGGCTTTTGACCATTGCTGTGAATGGCTAACCTTCCCATGCAAGCTCAGGTGAGGAGTATCCATCTCTCCATCTCTCCCTAGGAGAATCCAGACTTGCAGCCAGAAGCTGACCAAGACAGACAGACATTCAACTTCTCAGCAGAGAAACAAGATTTCTATGACTTCTGAAAACGGAGCACTGAAATGGGGGGGAGGAAAGGGGGTGAGGGGAAGGTGCATTCTACTACCTGCTCTCTAAGGGTAAAGGTGAGGAGGGTCTTTTTGTATTTCTGAAACATAGCAATAAATCTCACTTTCTGGATTTGTACTATTAGCTTCCAAAGTTTCCTTCCCAACTTGTGTGGTGATGATTTATGCAGGGTTTGTCCTGATTTTTGTAACAAGACATGAGACCAGATCATACATTTTGAGGTAAAGGACACGGATAGAAGACTTGTATGATCTGTCTTGCAGAGAAACTCCTCTGCATTGTGAGCTAGGTTAGAGGCTTAGCTTAGAAGGCTTTGAGCATAAGGAACTAGTTTAATTCCAGCTCCTTATCTGGTCACTTGCTATAAAGCTCCCAGACGATAACCCTGGAAGTATCTGAAAGCACTGAAGAGCTTTGTCTCAGTCTGCCTACTGTTGGTAAAACACTCAGTCCATCAGAAGAGGGAACACTTCCTCCTCTTTAACAGTTGCAGGGGAGATTCCAGCACTTCAGAGAACTAGTTTCTCAATAGCTGATCACCTGTGTCTGCATCTCATCGGTATCTCTCCACAGATGAACTGGGTCCTTGTGTGCACTGGGAAAGTGTCTGCTACAGTGAGGACAAACTGACTTCTTTTGAGGAGCAGCTGCATGAAAGAATTTATTTTTCCCCTAACGATACTTGGGGAAGATATATCTATATCTTTTTAAACCTCTATACCTTAGACTGGGAACAGTAGCTCCATGATCCTCAGGGTGAGATGGAGGTAATTGCAGTCCAAATCTATGCCAAAGTGTGGTGACAGAGCTGGTTTGAGCTGGTGTTGTGCAAAGTGGCACATGTTATTAATAACAGGGTAATATAAGCTCTCTAATGCAATTAACCTAAGCAGTGGCAGTAGCTGGTGAAAGACTGGACATTGCCAAGTGTTGTAATTAGCCACGTAGAGATTTGGTCCATCCCTGCGAGTCCCAAGAGGGTTCCTGTTTCGGAGACTGCCTCTGCTTCTGAGGTGACTGTACAGCTCGGCCTCTCTTACTGCTGGTGAGGTTGCACAAGCAGGTGCAGTTAAGGCTGCTCATGCAAGGGCCTAGAGGTCTGAGGGAATCTGATTTCAGAATGGGTCATGGAAGGTGAATATAAAGGAGGAAAATGATCCTTTGACTGATTAGGAAACTAATGGCTGGGCTGCTAATGGCTCTGCTTCAGTTCAGTAGCCTGCAGGACCCTAAAGTGCGGTGGTATAGGCTCCTCCAGTAGATGCCCAGAGCTGACACGAGCTCCCTGCTTATCTCCTATAAAGCAGGTTCTGCTCCAGGACACCAGGTGTTTGGGCAGAGAACAGTTAAACCTCTCTGCCGATAGGCATATCCTGTGCTTGTGAGATCTCAGCTAGACAAATAGCCATTTGGATTGCTCCAAGGTAAAGTGCAGCCTGGCTCTTCTCCCAGTGCTCTTGCTTGAAAAGACACCCTTTTGGCAAAACCTGCCTTTTTGTGGGGGGGGGGGGCGGGTGTGTGTGTGTGTGTGTGTGTGTGTGTGTGTGTGTGTGTGTGTGTGTGTCCTTCCCACTATTGCTGTGCCCTCTTTCCCCCAGAAGGAAGCTACCTTGCCTGGGTGGTAAGGAGATAGGATGTAGTTGGGTTTAATAAGCAAGGGGCTGTTGCTGAAGTTCAAATGGCTTTCATTTGGTTTAGGCCAGATGTGGCCAACCTGCACTAGACATGCCACAAGTGACACGGGCAGCCTATGTGGCACACAGCAGGTCATGGAGGGAACAGGCAGCACGGCAACAGGTAAGGCAGGGAGCAGAAAATGGAGCAGCAGGAGTGCAGGACAGGGAGCAGAAAGCCAAACCATCAGGCAGGATAAAGGATTGGAGTGGCATTCATAGAGGGTGCAGAACTAATTTGTGGTATGCCTCCCAAAAAGGCTGGCTCCCATTGCTTTAGGCCAGGGGCGGGCAATTATTTTGGGTGGAGGGCTGCTTACTGAGTTTTGGCAAGCCATCAAGGGCCACATAACAGGCAGCCAGGGGCAGATAAATATTAATTTTTTTTTTTTTAGGGGCCCCATGGGCCAGATAGAATTGCCTGGCGGGCCGCATCTGGCCTGTGGGCCGCATCTTGCCCACCCCTGCTTTAAGCTATATTTAATATGGGGCTGCTTCAGCCCTACTGCACAGGATTTGTAATCGCTTTTGCTGCAGAGAAGGACTGCTCCATCACTGAGGCCATGCTGCCATTTCTCTCTGGGAGGTTGTGGCTCAATCCTATGGGCATTGCAAACTTTCATCCCCCTAATTCAGCTGACACTGGCATGGATGTTGCAAGTTAAATTTTTAAAAGCAGAAACTTCTTTTAGCAGAAGTGGGATGCAGTGGCAGCAGATGAGCCTTGTGACTTGCTTGAGGTGGGTCTAAACATGCAATGTCAATCGCAAGATGCATCTTGCATGCCTGACTAAATCTGGTTGGAGGACTACATTATTTGTAATGGGATATGATGGGGGGGGGGGGGGGGAATTTTGGTTTTGGGCAGCCTTCTGTTGAAACATTCAGCTGTTAAACAGAGTACAAGCCAGCTTGCCTGCTAGCTGCAGGGGCTTTGAGGGGCAAGGAGGTATAGTCATAACTGCAGCACCATGTAAGGATTAGATAGCAGCCTGATCTTCTAACTGCAGTGGAAAATGTGCTTGCCAGCTAGTGGCTTTGACAGTGAGACTGAGAGGGTGCAAAGTGGTTATGTTTGAGGGTGGGGAGGGGACAGTGTGATGCAGCTCTCCAATTGCTTCTCGGCCCTCCCTAAAATCTACTGTAATTCAAGACTTTGTACCCCATTCAGGTTTCCTTTGGGGGAGAGGAAGAGTCTTCTTAATTCATATACTATAGCCTGGGTTACAGACCTAATTTAGCCTGGAAAATGTGATGCTAGTATCTCCCCTCATTATTTACCTTGCTCTAACAGGAGAGTTAATAGGGCAGAGACTTGGCATGCACATGCTGTCTGGTCTTGTGAGAGGCATACAGTTTTAATCATGTGCGTCATATCTGAGGATCATTCTACCCTGTTGAATATTAAAATGCTGGGGCATGGTAAATGGTCCTAGATTTATTTGTTTTATTGCCAAAGCCCCACAGCAAATCATTAAATTTGTGTGATTAAGGGGATGCCTGAAGAGGTCGTCTTAAAACAATTATATATACTTTTAAAAATCTTGTTTCTGCCACTAGGTGCATAGAAAAAGGCTCCTCAGCTCAGCTCAGTTGTGTGCTCCTTGTGGTATAACACTGACAAGGTGGCTGCTGCATCTGGAAAATATTGTATTTCACCAGGTAAAAAAGATCTGAGGGAGATGCTTCTCCCTGGTGTAAATGGATATGGAGGTAAGGAGCAGATTGCAGTGCAACTCTGCCTTGATATTAGATTACTGCAAGGCGCTTGGTGGGGCTGTGCTGTTCTATAATCTCCCACCGGTGGTCTGGTGGCAGCAGAAGTGTTAGCACAGATTGTCTGTCTGGCGCTCCCGCCACTACGTAGAATAGCTCTGGCGGTGGCAGCAATTCTAGATGACCTGGAACTGGTCTGGGTTAGCACTTCTACCAAGACTGTCATTGGAGACTTAAGATGTGCAAGGTAACCCAGGCTCCCATCACTGGACTTCAGTTTAGCAAGGAATGCAGTTGGCCATATACCAAATGCTGCCTCATTCAGATGGCCTATTCCATGGATGGCTGCCCAGTGTCTCCCAAGACTAGATAGCCTGCTATGCCTACAGGCATCTGGCACTGCCCTCTTATTCATCCATCTCTGCTTACAGTCATGTTGTAGGTAGGTATTTCCACCTTTACTACAGCCAGTTAAACTCCAGCTGCACCAAGTCGAACTCGGTTGAAAGAGGAAATTCATGTGCTCTTCCCTAAATGAGCTAGATTTTTTTTCACTCCATTTCCCTAATGGAAGTACGCATTCATTTGTTCCAACCCTTTCAAATGACAGGAGTTAGTAAATGATCACCAGAAGGCTTCTGCCTGTAATTTGCCAGTGCAGGCAGGTACAGTGATGTACCCATTCAGGGTTATCTTCCCTTACTATAAATGACAATTCAGTGGGTAAGGGGACCTCTCCTCCAACTCTTCCTTTCCAATCCCAAATGAATTACTCTGCCACCTGAACTACACCCTTTTATTGTAATTTGCTTGCCTGGCTGGTTTTCAGCTGTGTGCAAGTGTGACTTATATTAAACATTTTTCAGAGGATAAGTTAAGCCCTAGAGTGGAGTTCAGATGCTTGAAGTATTAGAGAGAAGATCCAGACTTCATGCACTGCTTTATCAGATATACATGATCAATGAAACAAGAAACCACAGCAATACTAGAAAGTCTGAAAGATAAATCTTAAAAAGGAAGGATTTGAATGAATAAAAGCCAAGCAGTGTGCTTTACTTTGCCTATTGCACCTGAACCTGTTATCTAACTTTACAGTCCAAGGTAACTATAAATTTATGGAGTCTTCCTTTCACTGCAGCCAGTAGTCTCCCTGGAAATCGCAGCGTATTTTCCTCCCTGTTCTGCCTGAATGACATCCTATATATAGAGAGAGATTCACAGAGTTGGCTCAGCAAACAGATTGTAACATCTACAGCTATTGTACCTCCAAGTGACAATCCACAGATGAAAATAAGCAGTGAGGAAAATCTGCTATTGGGAGACAAGGCATTAGAAACCAGCATAACATATGTTCTGGAAATCAAACAGCAAGAGTTTGGGGTTAGTCATAAATATCCTTGCCTTGCTTCTCATTCCTGAATATGCTTAAAGTGATAGAACCCTTGGAGTGAAAATGTCAGGCTGCCTGGTTCCCAGTTGAGGTATGAATTAATTAACAAATGCTTTTCCAGACTGTGGAAAGCACTACACACAGGGTTATCAGCTGTGGATTGAAGGGCTAGATAGTGACATTTCATACCATGCATGAAAGAATAGGCAAAGTTCAATAAAATCTGTGGTTTAAAATCCATAGATTCTCTTCCACGTGCAAGACTGGCTGCTTTGAAATCCAGTCTGAATATACTTACAAGAGGAAAACTTGAAACAATTGTGCCTGGCCACTTGGCTGTCCCTGTGGTTCAGACACCTTCACATGCATTTCTGCTTGCCTTGATTTACTTTTTGCTCCAAAAGAGGGGGAGCTTAGAAAGTGTGCTGTCTTAACTTATGTGAGGGGTGAGCCATGCCACTTCCATCTACCAAGCACAGATGATGATCTCAGCTTAAATAGAGTTAGGAGCAAAGCACAACCCAAGCGTACATTACCCTGCTTCCAGTTCAATAAATCAGCCAGGTTGGGGAACTAGGTCATCTCCTTGCCTGCAGAAAAGAAATGCTAACATTTGCGATGCTACCATTTGTGATTTAATAGTATTTACAGAGTCTGTCGGGCTGAGCTACTCTCATGTAGCCCCTCATCTGCTCGCAGTATGTACCTAAATAGCCAGGCGTTTCAGTCTCAGTGCGACTGGGAGCATCAAAATGAGCCTGGCCCAGTGAGTCTAACATTGAATCAAGTGATGGCATGGAGGTGGGATGAGACTAAAACCACTTCTTGAGGGTGGGGTTTTTGGTTGTAGCCACATTGGGCTAAGGACATAGGCAGGCAAGGGTTGGTTTTTTTTTTTAGTAGATGTGTATATATTATACAAGTAATAATTCCCCCCTCAAGAGAGAGGCAAGGTTTTTTGAGTAATGGGATATCTTTTATTAGACCTAATAGAAGATATCACAGCTGTGTACTCAGTTGGTCTAATAGAAGATATCATATCTACTCAAGAAACCTTGCCTACCTCTTGGGGGGTGAACTAGTATTTATATTATGCTGACTATACTGTAATTATCTGGGTGGGAGCCTGAGGTAGGACACAGGGCTCTTTGGAAAGGCCCTGTCCCATCTTCCTCAGCAAAGGGTGATGCTATTGGATCTGCCATTTATATGGGGTCTGATATTAGGAAGCCCTGGACCCTAACGAGGCCGATGGCGTGCAGAGATTCATAAGGGAGGCGAGGCACCGACCTGCACGTCCAGCCCCAGTACCTAAGCATAACAGATATTTTGGGGAGTGATGTAGCCCAGATGGTTTGGGAACGATGCGAGAGTAGACTTGCCGAATCGGTTTGAATCTATTCTGGGAGGTTTCTGGAGTGCCAGCACGCCCGTGACACGCAACGCAAATGTGCCCACCTGCTTGCATATAATAATTATGGATGGCAGGGCACAGACTTTACATGGGGAAGGTGAATTCACACGACTGTCGGACTTTAAAATCTACTGGACTGCTGCGTACCTCAGATTCAACCTCGTATACAGGTAGTCCTCAATGTACAAGGTTTCGAGTTGCAACATTTTGCACTTACGACGTTTATAAATTGACACCGTTTCAACTTTCTGACCTCAGTTTTGACTTCACAGCGCTTGATCAGATGTGATGCCGCACCAGCGAAGAAGTTTGCTGCATCGCCCATCTCCTTGGAGAACACCTGTCCCAGCTTCCTAGGGCACTTCCTTTAAAAAGGCAGCCGAGACTCCCGAGAAGACTCCAGCCGAGAGCCCTTCAAAAAGTCCAACAGACTCGCCTCAGAGAAGTCCTTCCAAATCAATGTGATTGCTATTTACAGTAGAAATACATTAATGTAGCTATAGTACTCATCTATAATTGATTGAGTACAAAAGGCTGGGATGTTTTTGGTGAAAATAAGGTACCGGGCCTTGATTCGGGAACCAATCCCCCATTTATAACATTGTTTCTTATGAGAAAATCAGTTCCGAGTTGCACCGTTTGGACTTAAGATGCTGTTTTCAGTAGCCAGGTGTGTCATAAGACCAGGGACTGCCTGTATAGATTTTACATCCAGAAGGTGTGTGCACACGACGGTCGTGTGTTAAAACCTGGACCGCTGCATACATCAGATTCAACCACAGGTATGCATTTTCATGCACGCCCTATCATTTGTCTCCTGGGGATCGCATCTAATGCCTGCAGCCTCCAGACCAGCCCTGGACGGTGTGCAGACACACCTAGCGGCTGCAGCCTCCTGCAGGCGCGGCCGCCCCGCGTGGGAGCCAAGGGCTTTCTTCAGGGGGCGCAGCTGTCTTCCCGCCGGCGCCTTCCGCTGGCGGCCCCGCCCCTAGGGTGTGGCACCGCCCCCCGCGCGCGCGGACCTCACCAACATGGTGGCGCGCCGGCGTCATGACGTGCGCGGCCTGGGGGCGGGGCGAGCGCGCTGTCCTGGGCCGGGCCGGGCCGGCGTCGAGCGGCGGCGGCGGCGGCTGGGCTGGGCCCGGATGGGGGCGGCGGCCGCGGGGCTGCGATGTCGACCCCGGGGACGCGTCGGAGCGGCTCCAGCATCAAGATCCGGCTGACAGGTAGCGGCAGCGGGGCTGACCGTTATTCCCCCCCCCCCCACCACCACCCCCTTGAGCAGGCCGGGCCTGGGGGGTCTACCCGTCCGCATCGCCGCAGGCCGCAACCTCCCCGCGGGCGGCTCCTGAGGGGGGCCGTGCTGCGGAGTGAACTTCCTCGGGGGCAGTGTCCGGGGGGGGGGGGTCCACGTCCTTTGCTTTCCCTGCCCACGCCGGCGAGGGTGCGTGGCTGGGGGGCGCGCCGGCTCCTCCACGCGAGGCAGCGATCCGCGCGGGGCGAGGCTCCCGGCTTGGCAAGGCAACAGGTGCCTCCTGGAGCATCGCCCTGCCCGGGGGCGCCGTGCCCGGGACGTGGGCGCCCGCGCTTCTCTGCCGGGCGTGTGAAAGGTGGCGGGTTTAATAACGAGTCGGTGGCGGGACTGCCACGCGCCGCACGCGCCTCTGGGCAAAACCCCCCATTCTTCCCGTGGGTTTGGTTGGTCTCGGGACACACCTTGCTTGCCCCGGAGAACTAACGAATGGATTTCTTTTTAAAAAAAAAAAAAAGTATTTTGTGGAGACGGGTTACTCATTTCTTCCCTTGCGAAGCGAGCGCGTGTCGCTTGCTGGGCGCCGGCGCGGTTCTCAACTGGGGCTGGACTCGATCGGCCGAGGTCCCTCCCGGCCCTAACATCGATATAGGTTCGCTCACATACCTGTCTCTGACACAGCAGTGTAGATTTTTTTTTACCGATCGAGAAGGAGCCAAGGGATTGGTGTGTAATGCACCCGCAATCCCCCTCCGAACACGGCAGCGACAGTAAATGGGACCAGAAGTTACTTGTTTTGCCCGTTCCGGTGAATGCTGCGTCAGATGGCTTGTCTCTTCATTTTTGCTTCGTGCCGGCATGAACTTACTTTCATAGTGAAAATCATTTTGTAGAGAGCCGACGGATGTAAGGGCTAGGATTGCTTCTGTGTCCTGTTTCTCGGTAGCAGTCTTTAAAATACATTGAGGAAATATCCGACCTGGTCAGCCACCTCTTTGTTTTTATTAACAGAAATCTCTAGTTGGTGAGTCAACACGTGCAGTATTTTGTCTGCAAAAGAATTGCTTCGAGAGAGAGTTTTCACTTCAGAAACATTAGTAAACGTTTCACTTCTGACTTCCTTGGAAATTTGCTTGTTGGCTGATCTGCTTCAAAGAACTGTAGCTAATATGCCTTTTGTTGTTAAATTCTGTTTTGGTTTTGAGAGATTTGAGCTGAATTATAGTAAACGCAGACCATCTTTTGTTATGATTGACCGCTTACATCACATTTCCTATGACTGAATTTGCAGTTTGTTTTCCCACAATTTTAAACAATCTCTGTTTTGCACTACTGAACATTGCTGTGTAAATACCACTAAGATTGAAGCTGCCTCCAAGAGCCACTCCATAAATGAGATGTGAACATTGGTGTACACTTTCAGTGTTTAAGAAAGTGAACTTTGCTTTGGCACTTTCTAAAAATATTTGCATTGGGGGGTATTTATCTTATCCTGTCCTAAATTCTAGCTGCTGTGACAACAATTAAGAACATAGCTGTAGTTTGGATAGAAGATTTTGGAAGCTACCATGACGCCTAACTATAACTTAAAAAAAAAAAAAAAAAAAAGTAAATCTCAAGTCCATTTTAAAACAAAAAACCTTAGCAGCAACAAATAAGAACCAGTCAGCAGAATAAAATGATCTCACCTCGTACTCGCTTCCTAGATGCTCTCATCTCCCGTCATATGCCAACTTTCCCCCCAAGCCCTGTGCAGATAAGGCTGCCATTGTCATTGCTTCTCGTAATAACCGCGGTGAAAATGCTAATGTAGATAAAGAATACAAAATTGTTATGAGCCCTGTTGTCTTCACTGCTTGGAGCAATTTTGCAATGGTGAAACTTTTTTTTTTTTTTTTAAGTTAGAAAAGTTTCCAACAGGGTTTGTCAGTTTGCGTTTGCAAGCTGTCTGTTCACAATGTCTTGGGGTCAACAGAGGGTTGCATTTGAAAGACCAGAAAACCCTCATATATGTGCAAATAGTGTCCAATCTAACTGATAGGATTCTACCCCTGACACCCTTGCTGTTGGCTAGCGTCACGTGGAGGTGGTCTGTCAGAGGGACGGATTCCAACACAGTATAACATTTTGTTCAAATTTCACAAGCACTTGGAGACCCCAGTGAAAACTGGGGTTTCACGGTGCCAGACAGTAGCAAATAAAGATGGTTTGCACGCGATTTGGGGTAGAGACTGGGATGATAAGACAGATGATGAAGAGTAGGGAAGAGGAAGGTGATGCATATTTTTCATGTGTATAGCTTTACTATTTTTTATGTTTTATAATGAAATTGCTTTTGCCTTTTTCTAACTGCTGCCCAGCCTAGCAGTAACAGTTGAGAAGGCGATTTAAAAATGGAGTAACAACAATCTTATGGGTCAGTTCGGAGGAAAAGGCTTTGTATATGAGAGCCACCATGGAAGAAAACGTAAAGAGCTTTGTGGGAAGAATGGGCAAGTTGGTAGTTAAGGCCACTTTAATTGGCCAAAGAAAGGGAGTTTAAGACAATACTAAAACTCAAAGAAATTAAGAGCCACAGAATTAGGAAGGGCCTTGAGAATTAAGCCTGTAACTTTTTTAAAAATTGATATGAGGGTAGCAGGAGAGATCAGAACAGTATAGTTTTAGTCTTGTACAGACTGAGAAGGTATAGACATTGGGAGTATAGGTAGGAATCCTTGCCATCCTGACATGAGGAAAAGGTTAGATTTAGAAACATTCTGGAGGAACAAGCCTTCAGATTTGGAGGAAACCTAGACTTATTAGATAAAAGGAATCAAAGACAATGCCTAGGCTATAGGACTAATTTTATAGAAAGCTGGTGATGGTAGTTGGCAGAGAAAGGTGTGGGGGGAGAAAAGAATGGTAATAAGTAACAGTCCAGTTCTTACACATTCAAAGAAAAAATTGACTTTAAGCTAAAAATGAAATAGTGCATTATATTTCAAGTAAAATATGTTGCACTTAAAATTGGTAAAAAGGCAGATTTGAAAAGCGTTTGTCAGAAGTTATTAGAATGTCATGCTTTGGTTTCGTGAGTAATGTAGTATTGATCAATGCAGCAAAGTTAACTGGCTGGTCAATAGCAACACTGATTGGTGACCCAGATGGTTTTTGTCCCATTTTCAGAAACATTGAATATCAATATGGGGTCTTGCTAATCTTGCTGGATGAGAAGTATTGAACGCTATATATTTTCAGTTGCTTTTGAGTTTTCACTTTTTTTTATATAAATTGTAAGTACAGTGATTGTAGAAAAATATTGTTATTGTGGTCAAAAGTCAAAGGTCTCCCTGAATCTAGCAGTCCATTAGCCTAATGTGGGTAAGGCAGGCCACCTACAATGACTTGGACTCTCCAGCACAGTTACCTGTTTACAGCTGGATTGACTACAGGGGCCTTCAGGTTGAATCCAGAGTGGGCCTCAGACTCGTATCTCTGAAGAGCCATAGGGGAGTGTCTTAATTATTTTGCCACCAAGCCCCATTGTTTTGGTACTCATGTTATAATCTAGTGGCGGAGATTTGAAATGACTGATTAATCAGCCCACTCTTGTTATCATCTGGCCAGGGAGGCGATTTGGTTTCATGCAGTGGTCGGAGTAAGCAAACAGCAGTTGAGTCACTCCTAATTTTGCACAGTAGCGTAGGGTTTTGTTGAACTGATAATACTCATTTCCCTGATCGTGATTTTTTCTACCTCATATCCTCTTCTGGGAAATGGAAGCTTGTGGTTGGGGCATTGACTCTGACTCAGACTCGCCTGGGTTCAGTTCTTGGCATTGCCGTAGAGTTCCTGCATGCTCTTGAGCATGCCATTTAATTTCTCTCTGCCTCTGTTCCTCATTTGGACAGTGGGGCTAATACGGTTGACCTATTTCACATGGGTCTTGTGGGGTAAACTTATCAATGTTGGTCAGACACTCTAATAGTAGAGAGATAGGGTTGCAGGGAATATAAATGGGAGAAGTCCCCTTCTATATTTTTCGTTATGTTCAGTGGGAAGAAGTCCAGAGCACAGCCTTTGCAGTAGGCCAGCTGGCACGTTTACTGAGCTGCCACAGTAGGGATCCAGAGAGCAGCCTTTTCCTTTAGGCAGGCGGGTGGGTAACAAGCCTTTTTCTTTTCCCTGCAAGTCAAGGCTCTGCCAAAACCATTGCCCTGGTAGAAGTAAATTAAATCTACAAAAAAAGTTTGCTTCAACATCCCCCTCAGGCAGGGGAAGTAGAAACAATGACCACTTTATTCCGAACTCAAAACTTTCTTTTCTTTAAATGAACTTTTTCATGTCAAAAGTGTAATTTGGGAAACTGGTTTGCAGTTATTTAAAGATTACTGCTTTTTCTTTCTTTTATAATCCACCATAGTAAGAACTCCTCTTTTCTCACCCATTCCTTTAAACATTCTTTCATCTTTTGTTTGCATGTTTCTAAAACTTTTTAACAACTTACTTCCTGTCTGTGCTGGGAAGTTTAAACTATTCCTGAAAATCCTCTTTAGCAACATTCCCAGCACCCTAGAGTGGGCACAGTTTTACGCTATGCTTTTATCTGTACTAAGGGACTCACCTGTTGATTACAGCAGCTGCTGGATATGAAATAAAATAGTTTTTAGCACAAATTAGGCAGTATCATTAATTACATTTTATAGCAAACTGAAGTTGTGCTCTAAATATCACAGAGAGATGTGATGCTGCCATAAAGAACATTACAATACGATTTTTAGAGCAGATTTGGTCCTCCGTCCAGCAGATCACTGTAAGCATCTACTTGACTTTACGTGTGCTTCGTTGATTATTTCTGGGCTTAAACTTAAGCACAGCACTTTGCTAGTTTGGCCACAATAACTGGGCATGACAGATGGGAGGGAAGGAGTTAAGGAAGGATGGGGTTACACCAGTGTTGTTGTGTTTGAGCTTAAACACTTCCACATTATTTTGGTTTATCTTTAGATACAAAAACAAGGAAGATAAAGATATGAAGTAGGAAGTATTCATGTCCTCTAGCTTACTCAGCACTGTAAATCAAACCCTCAATGAATACAGGTTTTCACAATGGGTTTTTTTTGGAACTAATGGTGAAAATGGTTATAATACTTCTGTAGATGGGACCAAATGTTAAAATGCTAACAGCAATTTTTGTCTGTACTAGCACTTCAACCATGCACAGTTTTGATTCACTGGGAGCCAAAAACTTCATAGCAGCATTTCATCTTCCCATTATGGGACAGTCTACTGCTATTACAATGTTTCTCAGTCTACACCAGCAATAGCATGTTTTAAAACAAAGGTCCAGAGGTACCTCTTGCTGACAAGCTCTGCAAACTGCCTTTGTTTCCTGTTGCAGGCAGGTTTGATGTGTGAGGCTGTGTCTGCATTGAGATTTTTAATAATCTTCTATAGTCCCTCTGGCATCAATGTGCTTCCTTCTTTGCTAGTGATGATGGGAAGTGTTACTGTTGAGTGACCGCTGGCATTTTTATTGCCATGTTATGTAAGCCTGCTTAGAGGAGTTAAAGATGGAGTCAGTCAATTAGTATTAGCATTTCCCCTGGTCTGGTGCAGATGGAGTCTCACCCGTGTAGGATCTTTACCAGTTTCTGTTAGAAGAGGCCTCTGCATGTATTGGAGTTAGTGGGAGAAAGAACCAAAATGTAAACCCAGTTTTTCCTTTTCCTTCTGCAGAGAGAAAGTCTTCAGTACCCCAATTAGATAGACTGCTTCCTTCATAAACTTCGGTTTTGTGTTGAAATAGAATTGCAATGGTAATTAAGTATTTTCTTAATAGGAAGTCTCAGTCAACCCCGTAACTTCCATACAAAGATTTTAAAAGGCAATGCTTTGCCTGAGTCCCCCCATGCTGTGTGTGCACATGTGCATTTGAATTACCTTATTTTTTATGAGGAGACAAATATACTGGGAATATTTGGTGGAGCGTAAATTGGATGGTAAGTCAGCTTGAATGACAGCATAGGTTTGTATTTTCCTGAAAACAAATTAAAAAAAAAAATCTCATCAAAGGGCTGCAGTAGTGGGGTTTTTTAGGTTTTGTTTTTTTTGTCAAGTTAAAGGCCAAAATTCAGACTGGCTTGTTGTCAAGGACACTAAGCAGAGCAGAGAAAAATCCCTAAGGCTACCCAATTCAAAGTGTAGATGGATAGATCTGGCAGAGCAAGATTTAAAAAAAAACAACAAAAAAACCCTCTCTTTATTTTAAAGATATTGAAACTATTGTACATACTGATGCAATTTAACAAAATCCAAGTATTAAAATTGAAGGCTTGTCCATCTTTTACTGGCTAGAGCAATCCATTATTGTTTCAGAATGATGTGAAAATATTGCACAATGGATGAGCATATAGGGATGTGCACTACTCCAGTTCCAGCTGTGTTCACCTCCACTGCAGCTGAAAGGAATTCTAATTGGCCAAGGAATGCCTGTAGCATCATGTAGTGAGCACGAACCTTTTTATGCCGGCTGTTGCATGATGAAGCAATTCAAATGTTTTAAGCTCATGAGACTGAATCTTGTTATGATTGCGTAGTTCTTCCCAATTTCTTGTAACCAGATGCTTAGCATAACTTTCTATTTTATAATTTCGCTTCTAATTCCCAATTAGAGTATGCTTTAAAAAGCATGTTTAAAGGAACACTGTCAATTTGAAATGCGATCAATTTAAAAATGATTTCAGCTTGTGTTGTTCCTGAATTTTCTTGCAGGTGTTTATGAACGTGGTCAAGTTTACCAAATGTTTAGATTTGTTCTTTCTTTCTTCCTTTGTTAATTGAATGGGTCTTTTGCACAGTAAGGGGACAGAAATTATACAGGAGAAAATAAAGTATATAGAAAAGCAATAAATTATGTTCTCAGATTTTCCTGTGCAGTTATTTTAGCTTTTACTGGTAACAATAGGAGGTTAAAAAAAAAGGGGGGGAGATGGCATGTATTTTTTTTTTAAGTCATTAATCTTTTATGTAAATTTTGTCATTTAGTGTGTTTCAATAAAGTGGGGCTAATTGTCTTTTTGAGAAGAGGGAGGTAGAAAGAATAGAATGCTGTTTAAGCTTTAAGTATCTTTGAATTTAATCTTTTACATCTACTTACACTTTTGATCTAATAATTAGTTTAAAAGAAAGCGCAGCACTGTTCTGAAGACACGTGTCATTGTCTAAAACCTTACGTATCTCTCCATCTCTCCCCTTTTTTATAAAATGGCAAAATCAGCCTGATAACATCTCACCTCTCATTCTTTGAACTGTGAACTACTGGATTTCCAGAGTGTACAGTATATAAAAATCTCTATACTGTACTAGTCTTTAAGATCTAGATAAAACATATGGAAATCTGTTTTAGATGCTTGGTTTTTGGTTCACTCTGTACTTAAGATAACTGCTTGGTTTGATGTGTTTTGCTTTTTTTCCCCCTCAGACTTTGAATGTGGTCTGAGTTCCATCCAGCATAAAAACTCAACCCTAAGAATAGTGGGCTCAAAATTCTGTAAAAATGAGTTAATTATGAACATAATAGTATTAATCAGAGGAAATATTACCTAAAAAGCTTCTTAAATAGACACCATCTTGTTAAACATGTATCCATGTGTTCTGCTGAAAGTGCAAAGGCTGAGAAGTCTTTTAAATGTGTGGTGAGAGCCAAATAAGTATATGAGTTGTGCTATATTACCTTAAATTAACAGCAGTTTTGTATGTATAATAGCAAAGCTCAAGGATACTTTAATTGAGCTGTGCAATTTATGCTTTATAGTGATCAAAAAAGACTATGTTGAAACTTTGCATGCATGCTTCTGAGTCCAGAGACGATCATTTGGAACCACCTGATAAAATTATTGCTGGCTGTTCTTGATTAATCCTTGTACAGCAAGCTACATGTTCCTGATGCTCAAGTGGCAACGTATATACTTTCAAAATTTTGTGTTTCTTGTGTATATGTTTTCTTCAGTGATTACATTTAAAGGGCTTCTTAAATGCATCTTATTTAGAAAGTTTTAGAAATGTTCAGAAACATGAGTATGTGACTTCAGAGAGTCAAACTGAAAATGCAGAACTGTGATTCTTTTGCAAGCGATTCAAGTATGTATGAAAGTCACCAGTAATAGAAACCTGATTGTTAACATGTGTTTTGAAGGGTAACAGAAAATCATGGCAACCTTTAAGATCTGAATAGGGATTGTGAACACAGGTTGCTGCTGTGATATCAATTTTGTAGGGAAAGATTTGGTGAATCTTGTTGAGTTGTTTAGGTAGTGATTGCTTCATCATTGATGCCAGCAAACCAGGAGGTTCTCTTTGAGCGACCACAAGTGAGTAATTAAGTGTCAAATTAGTGGTTCGAGGTGGTTGCTCTTGAAAGTCTTGAGTCTCATATCACTAATTTACAAGCAGTCTGGTTATGTCATTGTGCAGTTCCTTGAACTTGACCTCACAGAGAGAGGAAATGGGATTGGTGCAAAAACTGTAACGTGTCAGCTTGATTTTTAGAAAATTCTGATCTACATATTAAGAGAGAGTTGTTTTTGGTTTTGGGAATTTTTTTTAACCCTATAAAGTGGTTTTGAATGTGATGTGCTGCTGGGGTGCTGACCTACCCTTTAGACGTTCTACTGCCAAGCAGCTGTAATGCTTGTCTTTTTATATCTGGAAAAGTTTTACAAAAGAATTGTCTTCACAAATTGACAGGTAAGCTTTTCATTATTTCACCTGTCTACCATGGTGCCTAACTGGAGGCTGCAGCTAATCATTGACGAAGTTGGGACTAGACCCCAGGCATTTTGATTTCAGTCCTTTTCCTGTCTGGTGGACAATGCTGTTTTCCAACAACAAAAGTGTAGCATTATGTTCAAGCACTTGATACTCAAGTCATGTGTGAACTTATATCATTTGTGTGTTATGTGGCTGAGTGTTGTGTCTTAAACTAAAAAATTAAACGCCCCAAAAAGGCCTTTTATTGATGTAGTATTAAACCTACGTACTTAAAAGCACCAGTCAAGAATAAACATTGTCATTTTAATAGCAAGATTAATTTCTGCTTGTATGAACCAGGTAGAAAATGGTACACTTAATAGGCATACATTTTTCATTTCTTAACTACACAATTGCATTGTAACTGGAATGTGGCATTAAATACTAGTAGCTATTTTTATGTAACAAGTGTTATCTTGGTGTGTGCTTTATTCCTGCTCAGGTGCAAGAATCAGTTGGCCGCGATTCATTTGACACAAGTATGCAAATTTTACAGATTGTGTTGGGGTAATAATTAGAGTTTTAATCTGTCTGCTACCACCACCTGCTGGTAATAATATTTGGTTATGTAAACACTGGCAAAGCCAATCTTTTTTTTTTTTTTTTTCTTTAGCTTAGAAATTAATGCCCTAATTTTTTTAGAGGACTTTTCTTCAGTTACAAGGATCCACCACCGGTGATAGGGCAAGTGTTATTTTCCTGTAGCTAACTAGGTTTTGGACGTGGGTAGTTTTGCAGTCGCCTGGAATGATTTTCTTTTTGTTTTTACTTGTCTGCCAATAAAATTTTGATAAACTTCAGTAGAAATTAAAAACTGTAAAATTGCCCGTCAAACTGAATTTGTAATACCTTGCTTGGGGAAAAAGTGTTCTAAGTAGTCTGCAATCCGAGGCATTTCCTGTGCAGAATGCTTATCAAGTCTGCATGCTTTCTTTCCAACTCAAATAGCGCAGATTTGAAAACTATTCCCAGTTGATTGGAAATGAAGGAAAAGGAAGGAAATGAAACCAAATAATGGAGACAGTGGTACTTTTATTTTTTTAATCGCTTCTTCAAGTTGTTAAGCGTGCAAATATTGTGTACAGAAAAGGTTTCAGACTTCTGTTGGAAGGCTAAATGAAGGATTTGTGTATTAATTTGGGAAGGGTAGATGATGTAAATGTGGTTGGAATTTTCATTTGTGGATTTCATGATAAAAAATGTGCAGAAGGCTTTGGAGAAATGGACTTCACGGTGGTAATCTGAATTCCAAGTAATAACAAAATGTCCTATTCGTTAGCTGCATTGATACAGAAAAAACACAGAAATGTCAGTTATGTCAGTCAGCGGGTGGCTGCCAATCGTCACGTAAAACTTTCGTGTTTCCAGATGCTCTGGTACAGCTTGTTGTAATGGTAGAAATGATAGAAGTGTCCAGGAGGTCCCAATCCTGGTCTCAGGCTTGACCACTTTGAGCGTGGAGTTTAGATATAGGAGGCAGAGAATCAGCAGATGGTTTATTGGGAAATTCTCTGCTATGCCAGACAACCAAGATAAGATACTTGACTGTTTCATGGGCTTTCATTAGTTCCCCAAAACAGCAGTAAAACAGATGTACCGAAGTTGTGGCTCAGCAGACTTTGGAAGAGAGAATTACCATAAGAAATTGAAGCTTCATGGGTTTGTTTTTTGTTTTTGTGTTTTTAAAAATAAAATTGATTGATTCCTGGAGAGAACTCTTTTACTTCCTTTGTCATTAGATGTGAACTTTTAAATGCTCCTGTGTGTGTTGGCTCAGTATATACAATATCATTTAGTTCATATATCTTTCTCCTGACTCCTACAGATTTTTACGTGTGCATAGTGTCCTTATATGGGGCCATCCTGCTCAACAGCGTCAAGCTCCTGCCGTTCTAAAATAATATTGAACAGTTTGTCTGTTTTTGAAAATTACACTGTTACCTTGGACATATCCCTTCATCATAGGAAGTGAAACAGTGCTTTAGACTTAGTCTGTGACTGTTGGTTATGGTAGTTTCGTGTTTATGACCATTGTGTTCATAATTTTGCCTGATTTTGGTCTCTCCAGCCTTTGGCTATGCGTGTTGTAACTAGGCATTTCCTTTGTTTTAAGATGTTTGGGTTAGAAATCAGACTCTTGAGGTATGAGCGTTATGACTAAGGCTACAGTTTTGTCTCTGGTTATGGAAACTGTTCCCTTTTCGTGTCCTTGTGGCAAGGTGCGTAGCAGAGTTCACGGCTCTGTTGGAATCTGCCAGGCCGTGCCTTGAGCACTTCTGTATGCTCGTGACCTCTGGGCTGCCAACTGCACGGTGTGCCCGTGCCACCCCAGCCCCTCCAGAACTGGTGAATTGGAAGAAACTGACTGTTAAAATGCACCCTACCACTTGGCCTCGGGGATCACATGGGCATTGGGAAACCGAGTTCACACCAACATCTCCATCTGTAGAAAAGAATGGCCTCCAAACTGTATCTCCCATCAGGCAGTGCTTCTCAGTAGGGGTGCTTATTGGGTAAGCTGCTATTTAGCTGCTATAACATGGTTATTAGCTTGCCATTAATATTGCTTCCCCCCCCCCCACCCCCCACTGTTGCACTCACGCTTACCAAAAATTATTATGCTGTTCACAACCTTAATAATGACTTGAACTGAAATGATAGGGTAATGTTTAATATCTTTGACTTCTTATTGAAAAAGACAATTTAAACAATTCTTCTTGTGTAATCTTTAAAATTATAGGAAAAAGCATAATAAGCCTGTTATAAAAATATATTCTCAGCCCAGAGAATGTGCATGAGAAATTATATCTTTCTTAGAGCTTTTATAGTCTTCATTGTAGCTGTCTGAGAAGCACTAGTTACCTCTGGGGATGTAGCATAAACAATTTAGTAATGTTTTTTGTTATCTGGTTTTATTTAATGTGGAGTGTTCAGGAAGATATCTCTGTCGCCATTATAATGGAGTATATGGAGGCAAATAATATATCCGATTAGAAGAATATGATCAAATTTACCCTAGCAGGCACATCTCTCGTACTAAATTTAATCTTGCTTAGAATATTAACTTTTTAAACTATCCACGTGAAATGTAACATATTCTTATTCTGTCCATCATTTAAAAAATACATGGGCTTTGGCTGAGCAGGAATTCTGAATAGACTTCTAAAAATGTTAGTTTTAAGGTTTTGTCCCTTTGTTCATTTCCATGGAAGAGAACAGGAAAATCACTATTAAATCGCTGGTATTTAAAAAAAAAATTCCATCTTTTTGGATGCAAATCCATTGTTTGTGTGGAATGGTAGGAAATGTGATATCTTTTCATTTGAGTTATATTGCATTTATTTAACACCTTCCATCTGAGACTTTCAGAGTACTACTGGGATTATAATTTATTGATGTGCAGGATGCTGACTTTATATATGAGAGCAATTTATTTATGATGGTTATGGTTGCTATAAAAACTGTAACTGACTTTTTTCAATTTTATGCCTTTAAGATCTCAGGCAAAGTATTCCAGTGAAACAGTGTTTTGTCTTCTCAGGTTCACATTCTCTGTATTTATAGATTTGTTTGAAGTAGGCTAGAAAAGTGATATCTTGGAAATTCACAGCATGGGTCTCAATGGACAGTTGTACCAAGGAAGTTGAATTTTAAAAATAATTATACATATGGAAATGCCAGGTAACAAACTAGCATTGCAGGGCAAGCACTTATAACATTGCAAAGCTTAGCTAGAAAGCCTTGTGTATACCGATGTATGACTGAATGTTTTAATACTGAGCAACACTTTTTTTGTTATTATTTTGTTCTTTTCTATGTCAATCCATACTTTTTTAAAGTTTTTAGAATCTTTTGACTGGAAGTCTAGGCAATGTTGCTTATTATTTTATCATTCCTGTTCTGCTTCTAAAAGGATTCTGGTCTTTCCAGAATCTATTACAAAATACAGTCTTGTAGCCTTTAAATGGTCTTTCACAGTTGGCTCAACAAAGATAAGGACTGCCTACTGCTTCGGGTCCAAAGGCTTAGTGTTGCGCTCGTGCTAGGGTGATGTCCTGGCTCACATTGAAAGCTAAAAATTGACTTGAAATACGTAATCAGTTTAGCTAGGTGGTACAAGACCAGGGTTTGAATCTTTCTCTGTTCCCCCACTGTTAGTTATGCTGGAGTTGGTTAAACTTACTTGATTATTAGCAGAATAATAAGGACACATGTTTCTTGCATTTCAGAGACATAAGTCTATGTTAGTTAGAGGTGCCTTATCAGATCAGCACCGATATAAGGAAAATTGTCGATCGGCAGTCATTTTTTTTTTTTTCCCCCACTCTCCACGCTGCGGGGTTGCATGTTGGCTATCGGATCGCTATCGGCCAATATGGCTTGTTAAAAATCGGGATCAGGCCAAAAAGTCTGTATCAGTGCACCCCCCATGTTAGTACTGCAATTTTCATAGACAAAGGGCAATCTGGATAAATATTCCAAAATGGAGGAGATGAGCAGAGATTCTTGTAACTGGAAATGTTTGAAATATTAATTTCTTAATCTGAATACTGCCCTTATCGCTGTCGTACCTCCAATGGGAGATTTGCTGTATCCACATTGTTTGTGTTCGTTGTTCAGCCCTGGTGGTTGTCCCCATTGCTAGCCTGTATAAACAGGGGCTATTGATCAAATTTGAAGTCATTAACTTGGCTGTTTAAATAGATGCTGTCCTATATAATTAGAAGAACAAGAGAGAAGCACATAGGCTGATACAGCTTTATTCTGAAGAAAAGGCTGCTTTTCATGAAGTTTTGTTTGGTGCTATTCAGCTGTCTTTTCTTTCTGTATGCTTAGTGGTTTGCTCGAGAACTAGTTTGTTGGGGTTTTTGTTAAAAAAAATATATATATATATGCTTAAAGATGCTAGTTTTATGCATGTCGGTGAAAGATGATGTTGATATGATACGAGCCTGCCAAGCCTTTTAATGCAATTTGAAAAATCACACTTGGAGGAAGAGGTCACTTGCATGGTGTTTGCAGATTAGCCCCACTCTATTGAGGTTTTCTCGCCTAGTCAATTGGTTGTTCAGCGTTACATACTGGCCCCAGTTGCTGAAAATTTTTGTCTGCCTTCTCTGCGCGCAGCAGCGGACTAACAAACTGTCTTCTGCCCTTCCTGAGTTGAAAAAGCAAACGCCTCTTCTATCTGAGCTGTTATGGTTAAACAGGTGAGACCGTAGGCTTTGCAGGTTGTTCGTTGGTGGGTCTTTATCTTTGTGATAGGCCCGCCAGTCTTCTAAATAATTTGTATTTCCTAGGTACTATTTAGCTCAACTGAATTTAAAGCGTTTTCTGATCCATGTTCTGAATTCTTTGAGTATCTATTTTAGATGTGTACTAGCTGTGCATTAGTGCTAAGACAGCGGGGCTGGAGCAGAGCAGTGGGAACTTCATTAATATATGTACCGTGTGCTCCTGAATCGCACTGTTGCTAGTCTCTCGAGAGTCTGTAGATTCAGCAGTAGGATGCATGCTTATTGACCCACATTTCCTCAGGCATGGGAATAGTCACGTGTTTCTTCCACACCAGGAAATGCATCTCGCTTACTGTTTGGAAACCACGCAGGCATCGATGTAACTTGGTTCATCAAGCATTTATATGCCCCAAGCCAGTGCTTTTAGGGATTTACCACTTGGATGACTAATATATGATTAGACAAACTGGAGAGTGTATGTGCACAGCTTCCTTATATGGCTGCGTACAAGAATCTTTTTGTCTAGCAAGAAGAAAGCACAGATCTATGTGCACACTGCTGCCTTGTTCTTACAAAATTCAGAGAAGATTGCTTACTCCTAAACCACAAACCCTTTGGTTGCTTACCAGACATACAAGCTTTGATGTTAAATTCCATTCCTTACTAGGGGCATTTCATCAACAGATCAGCAGCTTTCCTTTAATAGAAAGCAGTGATATTTTTTTGTTAGGTTCAATAGATGCTGCAAAAGGATCAAGAAATGAAAGATAAATGTGATATTTTAAATTTGTATAGACAATTATTTGTGCAGTACTTTCTGTACACTTTAGCTCCACACAAGGAAGCTTCACTGGAGACTTTGGGGTACACTTAAATTTCCAAATGCTAATAAGAAAAATCATTTTAAAAAACTATCCAATAAATACATTGGAACACATAGATTGAGAAGATTTAATAACAGCATGAACACGTAGAACATTTATTGTGAAATTTATCATAGCGCTTTCCAAAATTTGAGAGTAATGTTCTAATCGGGGAATAGACGTGCTGTATTTAAAATCAAGGCCGGCACCCTAACGCTTATTTGAATTCCTAATAAAATTTGGACACCTTGCTTGCCCTTCCCCAACATAGGATGCTCACACATTTATGTCAAAACTTTCAAACTTTTTTCTGAATTCAGACACCTTTATCCATATTTAAATATCTAAATATTTGGTCTGATCTTGAATCCTTTTTTTCTTTTTTTGCTCATGGTTTCTGTTTGAAATATGTGGGAGTTCCAGGTCTTGAATGCCTTTCTTAAAATTAGATTTGTACTCTAGGTGCCTCAAATTATGTTTAGGTGCAACATAGGGACTTACGTTTGAAAACACCGGTCTTAATCTTCAGATTTCCATGAGCCTCCTTATATTGTTCTGGGATCTTATCAAGTTATTGTCTGTCTTGCCCTTTTGAAGTAAGGTAGATTTAAAGAAGATTTAACAGAAACAAAAACAGATTAATAAGTGCATTAATTTCTTTACAGTTGTGTTTTTCCGGATACAGTGGATTGATACCAACTTGAGTATAAATTTGATGCCTGCATCATTCATGTATCAAATTTATGCCTGATTAGTTACTGCACAATATTGCACATGTAGATACCTTACTATGCAGTAACAGTGTGTGGGCTTTAGTCCCAAGTCAGTCCACACACAGCGTTAATACGCTTGAATGCCTGCATGTGTAGACACTGGCCTATTTCCACTTACTGCGCAGTAACTTACTGTATAGTTCATCACGGGGGCACAGAAGGAAATTGGTGAGTATTCACCAAGGCACCCCCGGGGGTTACAAGAAACAATGGCCACAAGCTAGCAGAGAGCAGATTTAGATTGGACGTTAGGAAGAACTTCTTCACAGTTCGAGTGGCCAAGGTCTGGAACGGGCTCCCAAGGGAGGTGGTGCTCTCCCCTACCCTGGGGGTCTTCAAGAGGAGGTTAGCTAGGCATCTAGCTGGGGTCATCTAGACCCAGCACTCTTTCCTGCTTATGCAGGGGGTCAGACTCAATGATCTATTGAGGTCCCTTCCGACCCTAACATCTATGAATTGGTGGGAGTTGGTTAACTCTTAAAGTTAGTTGACTTGTAGTCTTGTTGACAGTGTGACTCTAGAGAAGATCATAGTTCCTGCAACTGGTGTTGAATGTGAATGTGGTTTGACTGTGTCCACCACATGGTTGGCCATAAGTGGCTAAATTAGGTTCAGTAACAGTTGGAGAAGCCCAGAGGCAATGATGTGTGATACCGGATGTCAAAACTTCATTTGTAATGTTCACATGGTCAAACGTGGGCAATGAATAAAAACAACTTGCTTCTGTTTCAGTACTCTTTTTTTTTTTTTTCTGACAGGTATTTCCAGCTAGTGGTGTTTCAGTGGTGAATCAATCAGAAGAATGATTCTTAACGTGTTTGTACTTCAAGAATTTGGCTAAGTCTTTTGGAACAAGTATTCATATTTGGGAGCACAGTATGACTGTGCTAAGAAGTTGAACTTTTGGTATCAGAGGTTAATTTGTGGTTGAAACTGTTCCTCGCGATCCAATGTATAGGAAGTGGTTGGTTAGTTCCAGTTCCATCACTGAGCTGTACAGGAGCATGTGCATGGGGTATCCTGTAAAGTCTTATTTTGTTGTTCGGCCAATGTTTCTTTCAAGATTACATTTCAGTTTTAAGGTTTCTTTATAATTATGTATTTAAGCAGGATTACATTTACTCTTCGTTTCCTCCTATCTGATATTGTTCTTAAAGCTCTTTTTCCCTTTCTGGTGGCTTCCAATTCCAACATCAGCTAAGTGCCAAGCTTTAGCTAAAATAAGGTCTGCATCTTCCACTCAAGATAGTGTTCCCTATAAGTTGTTTAACAAAAGTCCTGCATATTAATACATCTGAATTCTTATGGGATGAATTAGTAGGCTACATAGTTTACAGCTTACACATAACTCCATTCATTTTTGAAATAACATTGATCTTGTTTTTAAGCTGTTGCAACCTGTTGAACATTTGATGAGAACCAGACATTGATCTGTCACAAAAAAAATTCCGCTGTCCATAAAATTACCAGTAGACTTATTTTCATTTAAATACTTTTTCTTGTATCTTATTAGAACAAATATCCAGATTTTTCATTTTCCTGTCTTATTGTCTGTGTCTGAAATTTTATTTCACATAATTCATTTTTACTGCATACCATTAATTGGAATTCTGTCCTTGTCTCTCTTGGCATGGCTTTCCCCAAGTAAATTAAATAGCGTTTTGCATTGAAGGCAGTTTCTGAAGATTGATACACTCTACATGAGGGACTGTAAATCCCAACCGGTGCTTGGCAGAGTCACAAAACACTACTTCACATGGAAATTTCAGGATTTGAAATGGGGAAAAAATGCTTGCCCTTTGGATGGAGAATATAGGATAAAGACCTACAGTGGGAGTGGGAAACTGCCAGGACCCAGTGATATACAAGCTGGTGTGAGAAATGTATTTCGTTGCAGGAGGAGATTGAGAGGCAAACATTTGGCTTGCCAAAACAGGCTTTGTTGAGTTACTTAAGAAGTCAGTCCCAGGTGCAGGATGGACGTAGGGAGACTGAGTGGGACACAATGTAAGGGACAAAATACAGGAATGGAAAAGGATTGTTGGATTAAAACCAGAGCCCAGCCCACGACTTGGTAAAAGGTTTTAGAGCCATCTACCATTTGGCAGTAGTCACTACTACCATGGTGTTGCCTTGTTACATTTTAGATGCAGTTTTCTGCTACCAAACATATGAAGCCTGTGAATGTGAAAAAAATTCCCCTTTTTTTGTAAACCATTCATTTTGTAAATGAATTCTTTGGAGCCTAACAATGTGTCTAAACGGGGACAGAGACAATACTTGACAATGAACAGGGATCCAGGTTTTCCATTTACTGTAGAAAAGCACAGATTTTCTCCTTTAAAGGAGAAAAATGCGGGAAACCGTGGATTTCCCTTTGCAAGGGGCTGCTCGGGACTGGGGACAGCAGGAGGAGGCCAGTCAGAGGCAGGGGACTTCACATGCATGTGTGTACATGTGCATGTGGCCAGCAATACAGCCCCAGGCAGCATGGTGGAGAATGGCTCCCCAGCTGCTCGCAGGTAAGTCTATGGGGGGGCATAGGTGGTGCAGGAGGGCAGGCAGATTGAGGAAGTGGCAGCTCGCACCAAGCCCCCATGGTGAAGGAAGGAGTTGGGCAGGGTTGGCAGCTGGTACTGGGGGTGCTGCCCAGCCAGGCAGTGCACGAGGCCCAGGGACGGGATGGGAATGTGCAGCCAGGGAGCAGGATGAAGCCTTGGGTGGCTTGTCTGGAGGGGATGGCTGGCTCCCTGCTGCTACGTGCCCTCCTGAGGAGGGGTTGGGTGCCATAGGCAAAGTGTTGGCAGGGTATGGGGGGGGCATGTGCTCCCCAGATTTGTGTACCCACAGTGGGGTATGGGGCTGCATACTGGCACCAAGCTGCCCCTGCGACCCAGTGCGGGAGGGCGGAGTGGGGCGGTGAGATTCGCTGCTGCCACCGGGATCCCTATGGGGGGCACCAGCATGTCAGGGCTGCACAGCACCATAAAGCAGCAGGAGGTGGGGTGGGGGACAGCCGCAGTTGGACCCATGTCCTGATGAGCAAAGGGGGCAGGAGGAGCTCTGATTTTTCTATGATGGAAAAAAAACCCCAAAATCAAACCTCAAAATATATAGGTGTGTACTTTATTTGTAAAGATTGTCAAGCTTGTTTGATACAAGGATATGCTTTGAGAGGGGAGTGGAAATAAAGCTGCTTTGTGGGCATGACTCCACACTTGTCTTTTGAGCCTCATGAACTGGTTACAAAAACATAAATGTACTTAATGCTGTTGATCTTTTTTGCTTTGGATAAAAGAATAGAGAACAGACAGTAGAAGAACAAGAACTAAAATAATGTATTTTAAAACTGCTCATTGTATTTTAAGAAAAAATTTAGTTACCTGAATTGGGACTTAAATGGTCCCCTCTACTTGCAAAAATCTGCCCTCCTGGTATTTAGGTTGGCACAATCTGGTATGTGGACTTTGTACTCTGCATTTCACTTTGTTTGTACTTCCCCACCCAATGTGTGTGGCACTGTCAATGTTATCTCAAAGGCTTGATTTCAGCTGTAGCTTAAACTTGTCTTTAAGGTTAATCTTCATAACTTTTTCATCTTTCCTAGTTGGAATGAATACTTAAATTCAGATTCCAGGTTTTCAGCTGCATTAACTACTTGCTACTCGTCTAATGCATTGCAGGAAAACATATGCACATTGCTCATACTATGGCTTAGAATGCTTATAGTGTTCAAAAAAGTACTTATTTTATGGAAAGGCTAGGAGAGTGGAGTAATGGCTAGAAGGGGAGACGAGTTTAATTCTCAGCTTTGCCCCAGATTTGCTCTCTCTGACTTTAGGCCGAACACGTAACTTTTGATCAAGTGTCTGTCATGTACTGACATTTGTACATCACTGGAAAAAAAGTTCTCTTGTAAGCAGCAAGCGTTAAAAGTGCAGAATATGTTTTGGCAAGTTTTTGGTAAAATTTAGTTTGGAATCTGAGTTATGAGTGCATGTGGGTGGAGGAACATGTTTCTCATGCTTTAAGAATTTTTTTCCAGATGCTTTTTAAGTGCTTGGGTAACTAACAGCTTGATTTTTCAAACTTCAGTAGGGATTGATTCCTTCAAAATTTTGATGCAATTTGAAGAAAATGATCTGCTGCATAGGACTTTGCAGCACATTTTTAACTTGTGTCAGTGATCCAGAACTCTGAGCATCAGTGCTTATTTCAATGTGCGATCCTATATCGGTGCAAAACATTCATATAGAATTGCTTATTTTATTTTTCCTTTAAAAAAAAAAAAAAGTTAATTTAAGACCATGGTGCTCAATGTTTTGACTCCACAGGTCAGATGAGTTGTATGGCGCTGGTCTGTGTGCCAGGATCAGCCCCTGTGTTGCCTCTGCATGCCAGGATCACTTGGCCTCACTTGGTCTCGTGCCACCTTGATTGGCTCCACATGCTCAGTCTAGGACACAGGGTCATGCTGTCCAACCGGCAGGACTCTCTGGGTCTAGAAACATGACAGCAAGGAAACAGCAGTTAGCTGTCACCGTTCCCCTACCACCACATTTTCAGAAGCATGGTTACCTTGCCGGCCGAATGACATGGCTCCATGGGCTGGATCTGGTCCATGAGCTAGGAGATGAGCGCTCCTGGTTTAAGAAATAAAAGTCTCAAGTCAAGAATTATGGTTACTACAGCAACTGTAACTTGGGTGCATTGAATCTACATGCATAAAATGAACAGCAGACAAATCTCAAGATGCTTTGCATATAAAAAGCTGCGATGGAATTACACAATTATAATTCCTGACTTCTAAATTTCAAGCCGAAAGTTTTGTTTGGGAAGTTTGCACTGCAATGAGAATAATAATGGGTATCTCCGCATTGTGTCCAGTATGTGATAGACTGTAGCTAAAGAATGAGAGCATAATGTACTCCTAAGTGGATGGCAGTCTATTTGTGAGCATTTCATAGAAGATTTACTTTGCTGATGATACCAAAACTTGGGGTCAGGTGGGCACGCTAGTAGGGAGGGAAATACTGCAGCAAGACCTGGATAGGTTGCAGGGGTGGGCTAACAAAAACAGGTTGCGTTTCAATACTGACAAGTGCAGGGTGCTACACTTGGGCAGTAGTAACCAGCAGCACACTTATAAGATGAGAAACTCCCTTTTTGAGAGCACGGAGGCAGAAAGGGATCTTGGAGTCATCATTGACTCCAAGATGAACATGGGCCAACAATGTGAGGTCATGGTTGGCAGGGCTAACCGGACCTTATCGTGCATCCACAGGTGCATCTCAAGTAGGGCCAAGGAGGTGATCCTCCCCCTCTACGCGACACTGGTCAGGCCACAGCTGGAGTACTGTGTCCAGTTCTGGGCACTCCACTTCAAGAGGGATGTGGACAACATTGAGAGGGTCCAGAGGAGGGCCACCCACATGATCCGGGGACAGCAGGACAGACCCTACAAAGAGAGGCTACGGGACCTGAACCTGTTCAGCCTTCACAAGAGAAGGCTGAGGGGGGACCTTGTGACCATCTATAAACTCACTAGGGGGGACCAGAAGGGTTTGGGGGAGACCTTGTTTCCCCCAGTGCCCCCCTGGGATAACAAGGAATAATGGCCACAAGTTGTTGGAGAGTAGGTTTAGATTAGACATCTGTAAGAACTACTTCGCAGTCAGGGCGGCTAGGATCTGGAACCGACTTCCGAGGGAAGTGGTGCTAGCTCCTACCCTGGGGGTCTGTAAGAAGCGGCGTGATGCCTACCTGGCTGGGGTCATTTGAGCCCAGTTTTCCTCCTGCCCAGGCAGGGGGTAGGACTTGAAGATCTACAAGGTCCCTTCTGACCCGACTTCTAGGATTCTGTGATTCTACTCGATCAAATTTGATGGCAGTGTTTGTTAGAAAGAGGAAAGAGTGTTTGATTTATTTTCCCAGGGTTGTACTTCTGGCATATGCACTAGATCTGAAAAGTATGAGGCTTTTACTTTCTTCCCAACGAAGGTCTGTGCCTGTGTTTCATTCAAGTGTCAGGGCAGCACTGTCTTGTTAATATAATACTAACCTGGTAGTTGGGAGATGTGAGTTCTGTTCTCAGCTCTCTCTTATTGAGCTTAAAATGGGAATGATGCATAGCCCTCTTTGAAAATGGCCATCTAAAGCAGTGCTTCCCAGCCTTTTCCTCAGCATGACCCCATTGAAATATTGGAAATTGTTTTGTGATCCCAAAATGATGCAGGCAAGATCAACATCCCCTCTCCCTGGTAGGCAGCATGGCCAGAGTGGAGCCCTTGGTGGGGGAGAGGATGCAGGCTGCCTGCTGTGGGCTTAGGGCTTCCCACCCTGCTACCCTACCCCCTGGGACCTCTGTGGCCCAGTGGGTAGGACGTGGCATGGGAGGGCAGAGTGGGGCAGGAAGGCTTGGTGTTGCTGCTTGGACCCCCACGCCAGCCGTGCTGCCATGACGAAGCACACCCTGCCCACCCACCCAGCAGCAGCAGAGACAGCAGTGCAGAGTTGCACCCTCCCTTGCTGCTGCCAGGTGGGTACGGGGTGCCTCACCGTGGGGGTGTGGCTGGTGTGCGGCTCCCACCATGCTCTGCTCTCCCCCGCTGGATCCTGCCTACTGGGCTGTGGACAAACCCAGCATGACCCCAGGGTGAGGTCAGAAGGGTGGGGAGTCCCAAGCCCACAGCGGGCAGTATGTATCCTTTTCCACCCCATGCATAAATCTGGGAGGCATGTGCCCCCCCATGCCTCCCTCCCCAGGAGCATGCACAGTGGTGGGGAGCCAGCCCCCTGGATGAGCCACCCATGGCTCCATCCTGCTCCCTCAGGTGGGCCCTGCATTCCTGCCCCAGCCCTGGGCCCCATGCACTGGCCCAGCTGAGCAGTGTCCCCAGCCCCAGGCCTCCCTTCCTCCTCTCCCTCTCTCATCATGGTGGCCTTAATCTGCACCCCATAGACTTATCTGGAGGGAGCTGCTTTCCACACTGCCTGGCTACCACATGTGTGCATGCACACATGCCATCAGGCAGGGGGTGCCACATGCCCTCCTCCCACTCCCCCCAGCCCCAAGCAGCCCCTTGCAGGCTGGAACTCTGCCAGCTGCAAGGGGAACCTGCCCTTTCTTGCTTTTTTTTAAATTTGTAAGTCAAGTGTCTTTGCAACCACACTTTTTTTTTTATTGTTGTGACCCCAATTGGGGGTTGCAACCTCAAGGTTGGGAACTGCTGGTCTACAGTCCAAGTTGTCTTCCTGTTACAGGGCCGAGGAGGGTATCTGGTAAAAGTGGGGGGGATTCAGATAAGAGGTGCAGCTAGTAGGTAGGTCTCAAATATAGCTAGGGGCCACATGTTTAGGACTGGCAGATAACCTGCAGAGACTGCCCCACTTTCAAAGACTGAGTGTTTGGGGTGGGGATGGCTACGCTAACCAAATATTTCTGACTTTTTGTATTTCCTGGCTCACTGCAGAAGAGGAAATATATGCGGGGGGAGTAGGAAGGTTTTTGACACAAAGGTGCAGGAGAGGAGTGAGGGTAAGCATGGTTTTGCTGTATTAGGAGGCACCAGTGGATCATAAATATAAGGACCCTAGGATTTTAGGGGCATTTAAGGAAATACTTAACTAGGAAGTAGCGTTTGGGTTCAGCACTAATTATGGGTAGGTAATGACAGAGAGAGATGAAGAAAGGTATGTGAAAATACAATGTGCCTCTCCCCATCTTGACCAGTTTTGCTTTCGATTTCCATGCTTTTCAGCATCTGGCAAATTAAATTTGCATACATTTCAAAATGTCAGTATTAACTGAATTCAGTTACCAGTCTTCCTTCTCCTCCCCCCAAATCCCTTTAACCAGTTCCATAACTCATGCATGTCCCCTAGTTTCATATCCACCCAATTAGGTACCTTCCCACAGGCACATACAGGCCCAATTGAATTTGCTTCTCCTGCATAGATCTCCTGTTTTATCCTGCATTGTGCTGGGCCCTTGCGCTCTTCTGAAGAGGCCCCTAGTGAGCCCAAATTGTGAGAACTGTCATACTTATGTTCTTATGTAGAGCTGATTTTTATTTATTTATTTATTTATTTATTTTTATCCTTTGCTAACTAGATGTTTTCTTGTCACGTTAATCACTAGCTCTGGATTAATAAAATGGCTTTTTCTCAGTGCATGGCTTCTTGCAGATCACTTCAAAGATGCCAAATATTTCTAGCTAGGTATATAAAGTAAGTTGCAGCCCATAAAAGAATGCACCTAGAAAAGTGGCTTTACTTTATTCTACATAAAAGGGCTGCATAGAGACTTGGGGAAATATAAGTCTAGCAACCCTTTTTCTTTGTTAATTGAGAGAAATCTTTGTAGGAGCAGAGTGAAATATTTTCAGGTCTTAAGCGTGCTAGCTTGAGTTTGTAGAATGCGTTAAATATGTTAGAATCTGATCTGTGCTTTCATTGAATCTCTTCCTTGCTCACTTGCTTGTCAGATTGTAAACTTTATCAGTGCAGTGACACTGCCTATCATTAATAAAAGTGAGCCGTGTTATGTCTGCAAAATGTTCTAATTACAGGTTGCACGGACTCTGTACTGTATAAGCCTTCAATTTAAGCTTCTCCTCGCTCAGCATTAGGTACCAGAGAGATCCAGATTTGATTACTGAAAAGTTAAATACATTAAACCTTCAGACACCTTTCAAAGCCTGAACTGTACAGGAGGCCTCTGCCCCTGCCCCTTCCCCCCCTTTTTTGTTTTGTTTTGTTTTTAGGAGTTCCTTTGCAAAATTTAAGTCAAAGCAAAAAATGAATACAGAGAAAGCAAGAGGTGAATAGACTGGGTGCACTGGTGTTTGTGGGTGATTTAACTTTAACTTTAGTATGTTTTAGTGGTTAGCTTTAAAGTCTCTGTATCTTTACACACTTGGTACCTTTAGTGGTTTTCCTTTTTTGTTAAACTGCTGCTTTCTCCTTCAAAACCCTATCAAGTATAAGTGATTGCTAACCGAAGAGAGAACATTTAAAACCTTCAAGTGTTGCCTAGTGGTGGAAATAAAAACAGAGACATTTATCTGCAGTGAAGTCTCATTTAAGGGTATGCACATAGAAATAGCTAGCAGAACTGTTCTCTCGAAGGCAGGTTAGGGGGGGTTGATGGTGATATTCGGAATATTTTCCACACAAACTACAGTGAGCCATTTGGATGAGAAGTGATTTCAATTAACAGATTCAGCTAAGGTCTTTAATCTTGGATCACAGTATTCTGGAGTTTAATGCAGCATGTGGTGTGTGGTTGCTGTCTCTTTTTTTTTTTTTTAACACTCAGATCACTTTGGCTTGCTTTGCAGCCCTCAGAAACGTCATTCAGGTTTTGGGGTTTTTTTCCTCCTGTGTTTGAGCTTTGAATAATGGAATATATTGCTGCCTGAAAAAAAAAAAAAAAGTAGTTTTAAGAATAAATATAAACAGTAGAAAACCATCAATTTGGGAAATGGCTCTTAAATCAAATGCATAAATAACTATAGCTATAGAATAGTATTCTGTTCTTTTTATAGTGGCAACCAAGATTATCCTTTTTAGGTCACCACTGGGCACGTCTACACATGCATCTGCTCCAGGGGTGGGGCAGGAAGGGGGTGGTTTACTAAATTATTGTAGAGTAAACCCACCCCGGGTAGGCGTCTACACGTGCAGGGATGCGAGAGATCTGGTGCTTCTGGCAGCAGTCTGCTTCTGTCCCTGCACCAGCCAGGGGGAGGTCTAGGTTCCCCCTGGGTGCTAGCCCAGAGGCAGGCAGGGAGCATGGGGCCAGGTGAGAGCTGTCTCCTGGCAGGGGGGCTCGCAGATTGCTCCCTGCCCCTGGGGGTTGCCTGCTGCTAGGGCTGGCTCTGCCACAGGAGCCCAGGTGGGGACAGTGTCTCCTTGCCCCACCAGCAGGGTGCTCCTGGCCCTGGCTCCCTGATCAGGGGCAGGGGATTTGGAAAGAGCTGCAGGGGAAGGGCAACTAACAGTCATTCCCTGGCTCAGTGGGAGCCCCTACCCAGCCAGGGGCTCACTACTACCTGCCCCACGGGAGGATCAGGGCAGGGGGCTGGGACTAGCCCCTCCCCTGTAGCTCTTTCCAAGTTCCATGCCTCGATCACCTGATTGGGGCACGGGGCCAGGATCTGCCCCTGGCCGGGACAGTTCCCAGCTCCACTCTATCATGAGCAGGGGCTAGGAGCTCCCTGCTGCTGGGGCATGGGGACACTGTCCCTGCCCTGGTTCTCGTGCCCTAGCAGCAGGCAGCTCCTGGGTGCAGGGAGTAATCTGCTCCCTGCTGCCTGGCTGACTGGGAGCAAGTTTGCTCACGGTCAGGTGTCTACACATGCACTACTTACTGCACAGTTACTAATCTCGAGTAAATTTGCTACTTGTATTTGCAGGTAGCAGATTTACTCGCAATTAGAACCAGTTACTGTGCAGTACGTATCTGCATGTGTAGACGTGGATGCTTACTGCGCAGTAATTGGCTCTACTGCACTGTAAAGCACCTTGTGTAGACATGCCCACTGTGTTTGGGAGTTGCATATTATATGCCCTCTGAAAACATTAAAGCAGATCTGAAGTCTTCAAAATACAGAAATAATATCTCAGCTAGTTTGCAGCCTTTTGCCCTTGACTGACATGTAGCATTAATTATGATGCGTCATTTATTTGGTAGGGCTTTCTGTTTCCCATGTCAACTTCTCCTATTTCCTAAAGTTTTTTTTCACTAGTCTGTACAAACAGGAACCCAAACAACATCACTAAAAATGTTGATGCTTTTAATAGAAATGGTCAACTGAAGTGCTAATGTGAGAGAGAGAAGTTCATTTGAAAACATTTGTTTTTCAGTCCTCCGGCCTAGCGGTTTGGACTGATGGCTGATTAAGCATAACATGGAGCTGAGCGTCCACTAGAATGCCGTCAAAAATACACTTGTGACAACCTGTTATGCCCAGGGGAAGAACAGAGGTGACCAGTACAGCTCTTCTAGTATCTTATAATACATGAGAGGAAAGGAGCATTCTCAGAAGGCTTATTTTTCTCTGCAGACGTTACTTGAACACTAACTTGGATGTTCCCAACTCAAGTCCTGTCCACACGCCCAAAGCCTTGCTTTGACTTGCATTGTTGCTGTTAACTTGAGTTGGCTGGCCTGAGACGAGGAGGAGGGGGTGGCTAAAATGCAAACTTTATTCCTTTGGCATGGATGCAGGCCAGTGCCCTGTGCTAGCTGCAGGTCCTCCAGTGCCTTCCCGTAATTCTTTTGTGTCGGAAAAACAAGTTCAGTGGGGGAAGAAATCGTAGCGATTCAGCTTATGACAGTGCTTGTGAAACCTGGAAGATGATCCGAGTTTTAGTGCCAGACACCAGCACCAAAGATGCAGCTGCTCGCGTTATTTTGCGTTGTGGGCACTCTCACTTGAGCTTAGCCAATTCAAGAGGAGGACCTTGGGTGTAGGAACTCAAGTTACTTCTGCACTGAAGAGGTCTCTGAAGTGAGCATTGACATTGAGGGAAAAGACAAAACTTCCCTCCTTCCTGGCAAATATGCTTCTGCAGTCATGCTTTATGCAGCTGGCCTTTGATGTCACCCCTGGTAATGGCAAGTACTTACACAGCATTTAATTTCTAATGATCCCCAAACCATTAATAAATATTACCCTTTAGATATAAAGGCTTTTGTGGCATGCATGCAAAAGTGCTCCTCAAGATGACACAACGGCTGAACAGAAAGTAAAGAATATTGGACCAGATCCTACTTCACCTATTAGGCACGGAAATGTGATCTTATTCTACTTTGCTCTAGTCCCTGAAAACCTGTTAATACAAAAGGTGGGTGGATCGTCCTACTCTTCACTGCTTTTTTATGACTTAGCTTTAAGGCTTAGATGACAGCATGTTACAAAAATAGATGCACTAATGGGTTTTCAGAGACTCCAACAGGTTGCAACAGGATCACGTGTAGATGCCTACATCCACTTAGTTGCCTAATAGGTGCAGTAGGATCTGCCCCGTTGTATGCAACTGAACCAGAATCCAGAAGGCAGCAAGCAATATGGCATGCTTAACCCCCATTTTTGCAACTGATGCAGTGACATATTTTTTTTTCACACCAACAAGCAGCAAACCTTATTATAATGTTGCAACCCACAAAAATAACCCAGGCAGCAGAGTGCCAGTAAAGCTTCATTGGTGTCAGTGCACTTTATGAAAGTCTGGCAGGTATCACCAGGACCAGTTCCTACCACAGTGCTCACGGAGCACCTTTTGTCACCTATCTGTTTACTTGCGTTTATAAATCTAGAGAGCTTTTTTTGTGTGTGTTTTATAAAGTAAACCCACTGACAGGGCAGCTGAAAGTATTTTTGCTTCAGTGAGTTTAGTGTGCAAATAATGGAATGGAGCCAAAGACACGGCTTTGGCAGGCGGGCTGCTGAGATTGCTCTGTAAAACCTTCTTGGCTATTTGTTATGCGACAGTATTTTTATGCTACTAGAAAGAAATAATAATTTTTTTCCCTAAAATTGTGGGTTTCACAGATTGCAACACTAAAATTGGCAGCAGACGGCAACTAGAGCAGACCAAAAACTGGTAAAAATAATTTGAATCTCATTCTTTCATTGCTAAAGAGCTTGCAGTAACTCTCATGCAAAAGCTGTTACCAATAGGTAGCTACAAGAAAACGCCCCAAAATTGGGGTTAACAGTAATTAAATATAACAGTGAGATTTGTGTGTAGGGCTCTGTCTTGTTTTGGAAATTTCCCCCTATTTCTGCTTTAAAAAATTCTAGTTGGGAACTGTGGTAAGAGGCTGAAAAACTCCAGTATTTAAGGGGACTTTTTAAAATAGACATTTCAACTAGTGTGACACTTATGAGTTTGCTTCACAACCCCTCAGCCCACTGCTGCTCCCCACAATATATTTATTCTCTTAAGTTTTTTTTCTCCTTTTTTTCCAAAGCAGAAATAAGGTTTATGAATGAAGGATTCTGTGATCAGGCAGTCTGGCAATTTAAAAAAAAAAAAAAAGAAAAAGACCAATAAAAATGTATTTAAATTTATTTTTTGCTATTTCTTTAATTGTTGCTAAGCAAAGGATTTAAAACTGATTTCATTTTTGCTGTTCACTCAGGCTGAATGGCAAACTAGTTTGGACTGCTTCACTTGGTTCCACATCATTATGAGCTAGTGCGGCGCTGGTTTTGATCATACTGGTTCTTTGATAGCCTTTTCTTCATCCAACCTGGTCAAGGCAGAAGCAGGTAGCAGAGTGTCTAGAAAACAAAAGGGCTATACAAACACAGACTTGCCGAGATGGTTTTCCTGCCACTACTTCTCTGAGTCTAGACTGGGAAAAGTGACGCTTCCAGTGATGATTTGGGGTGCGAGAGGAACCTCTTAGCCTCAAGACAAGCTAGGGATAAGAGGGGTTGTTGATTTAAAAAAATTTTTACACTGTCATTTTTATTTATGTGAGCATCTTGATGAAGTGTCATCTGGGCAGAAAGGGAACTTTTTCAACAAGTAGTAAGTGTTACATAAATTAAACACTGTTTTTTCTAGTTGTCTTCTCTGAGCCAAGGTAATACCTAACTTTAAGATAGTAAGATTAATATTAGATTTAACTCCTGTTACAGGAGTTTAGTAAATGTCTGATAACTTCTTGGAACTGAAGCCAGATGTTGGAAAGATCTTACTTTAATAGTCTAATAAGGATTGGAGTCTGTTATAGAAGGTAGCCTTTCAGAAACGGAGATAATTAGACCTAGCCTTTCCACTTGACCTCGTTTTGAGGTAGTCTCCTTTTCTATAGATTTGGGAAGAGAGAAATCCTGTCTCATCGTGGCCCTTCAAGACAGCGATGAAGAACTTTGGCTGCCTTTCGTCAGTCTTCTTTTGCATAGCATTTTGGCATATCTAGGGCAAAAAGAATTTTGTATTTGAAAACTGCTGTAGGGCTCTTGCGATGTGTACTTCGTCCTCCCTTTCATCTCGTTTCATGAAATGTCAGAATATCTTTGCGTGCGAGAAACTGAATTTGCCGGCAGATTGCGGCGGAGTAAATTGGGATCGGTAGGAGGCCACATCCAAAGGTTTAAAAAAAAAAAAATCCTAGTATAGTAACAACGGCTTGAATAAAGGATGCTGATCTACCATCCCAATGTGCTGATCTTGAGTAAGAGAAGCCCTCTTCAGATCACGTACTGAAAGAACTTTCTGCCTTGGGAAGTTCGCTAAAGCTGCCGTACTTAGAAAGGCGCTTACCGTAATTTGGGCGTGGGCTCTTATTAACAGAATGCCAGTAATGCATGCCAGTCTACGTATTTTTTTTGGTTCGTGTGGAGTTAGGAGGGTCAAGGCAATGGGTTTTGCCTCTCTGTGTAAATGTACCCGGAAGTAATACTAGTCTCAAAACCACTGAGGGCAGGAAGATGGCGGTGCTCATATTTAACTTGTTTGTTTTTAATGTAAAATGGAGACCAAGCTCTACTGTGAGTTCCATAATCACTGTGTTTATTGAAGTTATTTTAAACCAAGGCTTTCAGAGGTCATAACCCTGTGTTCTTGTTTTGCAGTATTATGTGCCAAGAACCTTGCAAAGAAAGATTTCTTCAGTAAGTCGCTTCTAACCCTATAAATTTATGCTGCTGTTCTCACCCTTGTCTTTTAAACGGTAAATCATTGTCTTGCCTGCTGTGCATGTCACTTTTTACTGTGGTAGGTTTAGGGATTATTTTCAGGGTTGCCAGTAACATTGCATTAATACTCAGGTTCCTGTTACTCTTACAGACAGGCAGCTTAGGCACAGGAGTGGAGGGGGACACGAATTCCCAAGTCCTGGTTCTGACTGGCACTGCGGTGACATACTATGTTCCCTTTACAAAAGAACAATAATATTTTTCAGAGGTGGTGTAAGAACTCTTCGTAAGGCATGTCAAGGCTATAAATTACCATGCCAGTGCTGGAGCCCAAATGCCATGCCCATGAGTGGATTAGCAATGTATAGTTACAATGTAAACCCATGTATTTAATTGGACTATGGTTAATTTTAATAGGTGACATCTGTATCTTAAATAAGTCAGTCATTCTCCATAGATTAGAATTATGAGTATATAATTCTACTCACAAGAGAAACCAAACATCTGATTAGGAACTCATTGTCTGGACTGAAGATATTAAAAGAAATTGAGGATTGCAAATTGGAAATTTTTCTTGCAAGAATGTTAAAAGCTCTTGGCAGGGTTGGGAAGAAATGGAAATATGCACAAAAAAGGAGCAGAACAGCCAAATTTGAGATGACCACATTATTAGCCTTCTGTAAGATAACAAAGTCGATCACTTAAAACTGAAACTTCTTACATCCTTGTAATGCACATGTATCATCTTGGCTCTGTCAGTAGATGAAACAGGTTTTCTTTTTCTCTATTTCTTCGAGGCATTTGATCCTGTTGTATCTTTTTTCCCCCCTCTGCAGGACTTCCTGACCCATTTGCAAAAATAGTAGTAGATGGGTCAGGCCAGTGCCATTCAACTGACACTGTGAAGAACACGTTGGACCCCAAATGGAACCAGCATTACGATCTGTGAGTTATTTTTTCTGCATAAATATTCTAGGTGTCCAACCAGAAAATCAAATGCATTTGAAACCAAGCCACCTTCCTTCCATCTCACGCTTGTCGAGAAAGTTTAACTTTGTTGTAATCGCTTGCAGTTAAAATAAATCTGAAGTTTTTCTTTATGGACATTTTACTACTTAAGTGCGTGAATTTAAAGCATGTTTTCGTATTGGAGACGCAGCATAATATACTAGTTATGTCTCTGCAGTGACGCTATTCATAAGCATTCTCCTTGTTGCATTATTTTCTTCAAAATAATAAAAGCCTGAATTTAAGAAAAATGTTTTTACATTAATGAGCTCATATGCTGCATAGCTTTTAATGATGTGATCTGTAATTCACAAGAATTGGAGCGTTATCAGTTTACCAGCATGTTAAAATGGCAGCATGCAAATTTACTAATAATGCTGTCAAAGGATAAATGTTTCCCTATTTACAACACAGTATGACCAAAGTAACGCCCCCTCCCCCCCACCAAAAAAAAAAAAGGACAGTAGAAGTCTTCCCAAATGGAGGAAAGTATAATGTTTGTGGAGTAATGAAGAACCCAGTTTTGAATTCCTTTAATATGTGTTCCTCTAGATATGTTGGGAAAACAGATTCCATAACTATCAGCGTATGGAACCACAAGAAAATCCACAAGAAACAGGGAGCTGGCTTCCTGGGGTGTGTCCGACTCCTCTCCAATGCCATCAGCCGACTAAAAGATACTGGATGTAAGAATAGTTCCCAATCTAGTGTACTTTCAAAAAGATAATTTGCAAGACTCCATTGTGATACACATTTGAGCAGTGAGTAGCAAGTTTTATTATCTTCAGTTCAATATTTTCTTGGGTTGAGTTTTTCTATTGATTTTTTTATTTGCAGACCAGCGTTTGGATCTATGCAAACTAAATCCCACAGATACCGATGCAGTACGAGGCCAAATAGTGGGTAAGAACATTTTATGCTTAAACTTCTGTCTACTTGGATAAAAATAAGATAGGTGCTATATTAGAAATAAACGAAAAACCTTCCTACAAATATCTTTCAAACCTTTTTTTTTTTTTTTTTTTGAGCACTGATTCTTTTATCAAGTTAGGGTTTCCCCACCCTGAGATGCCTTGAAATCCTTTCAAGGATCTCAACACTCTAAGGTTTCCAAGCATGATTCACAAGGTAAACCCAGACATTTCAAATAGAAACCCATAGTTGCGGTCTTTCTGAGTTCTTTGCAACAGAAAAACTGCTCTGTTTCTTTTTCTGCGGTCAAAAAAAAAAAAAGAAGTGGAAATTAAGAACTGATATTTTCTAAGGGGTGCCTCCAGTCTATCCAGGGGTGCCTAAAAGGTTCAGAGCCATTGTCCTAGAGTCGTTTATAGTTTCTGTGCTGTTTTCTGCATTTCTGATGCTAACAATCCTGCTATGTCCTGTTCACTATAACTGAATGCAGACTAAATTTGTTTATATGAAAATCACTTAATCATGATCAGTGTAGATTGTATTCTTCCAATTGGTGATTGTAAAGATAATTTATAGGAGTAATATGAACAGAAGATTTTGGCAGTGGTTTGAATATAGCTACTTAAGGTGAATTTTCTCCAGAGAAAATCTATTCTGCATTTATAGCCAAGGTAATATGTAGAAGGAACGTGATGCTATTATTGACTGTAAAAGATGACTTTGGAATAAAAAAATACATTTTGGACAGCACATTATTTCTTTTGCCAACTCTTGAAAATGCATGGCTTGCAAAACCGGTAATACTGTTCATTATAGTGACATCTAGTGGTAAATAACATTGTTTCATCCTGAGCTTGGTACTTGTGGGATATAAAGCTTTGCTCACATAAATAAAAAATGCCTGTATTTATATAACAGAGAAATATTAGTCAGGATTATTGATGGAGAAGACTTGGTCCAACTTTTGGAGCTCTGACACATTTGGTTACAGCCTCCTTCTTAAAAAATAGGAAAGTTGAGTGATGCTTATAGAAGCAATTACTAAATGATAGACTCTAGAGTGCCACAGCTTGCCTTTAGTGGTTCTTTAACATCATAGATATTAATTATTATGGTATAGAAGTCTTAATGTTAATTCTGGTTTTCTGTTTCAGTCAGTTTACAAACACGAGACAGGATAGGCACAGGAGGTTCTGTTGTAGATTGCCGAGGGCTGCTGGAAAATGAAGGGTAAGTATTGCATCTTCTGGTGACTCTTAGAAAGCAAAACTAAGCCTTTATTTTATTTTTAAATAAAGTATCTTTGTTACGTGGAAAAGTGAATGCAAATAAAATAAAGTAGGAATTATATAAATAGTAACTTGACAAAACCAGTTCCTTAAGAAAAAATGGTTTATTATATAGATGGAAGTGTTAGGATGCTGTTGTTGATGAATTTCATGAAAGAGCCCTATCATGCGTCAGTCTTATTGAGACTTGATGGTCAGTCTTCTGATGATTTGATATTGGCTCCAGAGCAGTGTGGGGTAGTGTGGGATGTAGAAACTGCTAATTCAGATCAGTCAAATCATGGAGAGGAATAGAAGTAGGTATTTTAACCTACTGTGGTTTTAACTTGGTGCATGTCCCTGCTTTCAGAACAGTTTATGAAGATTCTGGACCTGGAAGGCCACTGAGCTGTTTTATGGAGGAACCAGCACCATACATGGATACTACTGGTGCGGCTGGTGGAGGGAATTGTCGGTTCGTGGAATCCCCCAGTCAGGATCAGAGGCTTCAGGCACAACGACTTCGAAATCCTGAAATCAGAGGTCCTGTCCAAACACCTCAGAATAGACCACACGGTCATCAGTCACCTGACCTACCTGAAGGCTATGGTAAGAGTTTTCCAGAATCATTATATCTGGCCAAATCTATAAGAGGACTTTATGTATACATTTTCGTATTTGATATAAAATACAATCTGCATCTCTTAATATGCACAATGCCTGCGTGCATGTAATTCCTTTCTCCCTCTAGGGAGGTAACGTAAGCAGCATAAACTATAACTTATATAAAGATTGGCTAAATAATAAGCTAAAGCTTCTATATCCAAATATAGAATAATTGGCTACGTAGAAATCTGCCACTCCAAAACTCGCTCGGGGTCTGATCATAAACTAAGCATGAGCTTGTGGTGTGATGCTGTTGCAGAAGAGCCCCGGCTAACCTTGGAAGTGTTTCTAGGAAGAATGCACTTAACACAAAGTAGTAGTGTTATTTTTATTTTCCCACGGGCACATTATGTGTGGGTTTGAGCCCTGTAGTTCAGGAAAAAACTGAAACAAAATTAAAATAATACAGAAAACCCAAAAAATAAAATTTAGAGGGTGAGGTGAAGAGTCTTACCTAGGAGAATGAGAGGATATAGATCTTAGAGTGAATAAATGATTCAGGCTAAAAAAAATAGTAGAAGACAAATTAAAGTTTGAAACCAGGTACTCTAAAATTAAGAGAAAATTAAATTCAGGTGTTAAACAGCTAATGAAACATTCTGTTAAGTTAATTGATCAAAACAGCATTTGAGCTCAGAAAAAAGTTATTGGATAGAGGTAATCAAAAACATAGCAGCCTTGATGGCTCCTTTAGTCTCATCTAGCACCATCTCAATCTTTAGTCAAAGCATATGCATGTAGCTTTAAGAAACTGTTTACAGTTTTTTAATAATTTCAAATATAGAATAATTAAAGAATATTTTCCTCTCTTTTATATAGAACAAAGGACAACGGTACAGGGACAAGTTTATTTTTTGCACACGCAGACTGGAGTTAGCACATGGCATGACCCCAGGATACCAAGGTATTCATTCATGGTTATAAGAGTCACCTTTTTTTCTCTTTAGGGTAATCTGCTAAAGTGTTATGACTCAAATATGAGGAGGAGGTTAACAGAACAAAAATTGTCTTGGGTTTCTATACTGGCTTTTTGCCCAAATACCACAGGACACTTGCTTGCTCATAAATTAAAAATTAACTATGTGTCACTTCCAAATCATATAAAAAGAGATGATGTGTAACTCTTGGTGAGTTCCCACTAAAGACACGCTTGATAAAATATTGAGGTTACTTTGGCTTTTGGATAAAGATGCAAATTGCTCTGTTTTGGATCTAACCTAAAATTTTTCCGAGCCGGAAAATGACTTGGGCTCTCAGCGGAGAGAGGTTAGACTGCTCTCTTTCAGCTGCTAGTAGTTCCTAATTTCTGAATGGTTGGTTGATGTCTTCAGTCATAATATTGCTTGCTTTTATGCAGCTGAAGCAGAAATGTTTTGTCAATTGTAAACTCTAGGGGTTTGAAAAATTACTTTTAAAAACTATTTAAAAGTCTTTTCATTTCAGACCAACACTTTGTAGCTGGGAAAATATGAATCATCTCCCTGATTAACTTGGTGCAAAGTCTCTTAGGAGAATTAATCTATGATAATCCAATTTTTTGTAACAAGACATCTATTGCTGGCTAGCTTCTTTATCCATGCTGTTTTTATGGGCAGCCGACAGATTAAAGACTGGAAAGTAAAACTATGAAAGCCAATTTTTACATGCTATGCAGGCAGTGTTAATAACGACTTGATAGGGGACCCAAGGCACCCGAGTGAGCAGTTCAGGTAGACAAGACAGTGTGGCTTACAAGACACTGATGACACTGCCTTATTTTTATTTGACATGGCTTTCTTTACATACCTGTTCTGACAAAAGACCCCATAGAGCAGAAGCTTGTTTGTGGCTTTTAGCAGAAATGAGCCCTAAATATTGGACATAGTTAAATCACCTAAAATACATTCAGGTGCACAACAAATCGAAGACAGCTTTCATAATGTTAATCTCATCCACTGATAATAAGATTGCTAATTTAGGAAAGTTCCTATTCAGAATCTGTAAGGCAGAATCCTGAGCTTCTGGTAAGGCATGCACCTTTCCCTCTGTTTGGGCAAGGTGAACTCAGGAGGCTTTTTGCAGTTAATATCTTCCTGTACCTATGCTGTCAGTGTCTCCTGAATTTTAGATTCTAGAGGTGAAAATGCATCCTGTCAATAGAATTGAAGTATAACCTGAAAGCAAGTGGGACCATCTTCAAAAGCAGTCTTAAAGTATCACATTTTAAGACTCTAGAGTGTAAAGGGCAATGTTGTCAGTAACATCTCTCTCTTTACTTGAATCAAAATTAGCAGTCCAGTAATTAGAATGAGAAACTTGCTAATTATAGAGGCAAGAGATCAGTTTCTGCACCTTTTTTTTTACTGGCAGTTTTGAAAAGCCACTGGCTGTAGAAGCCATCTCTTGCTTTTTAAATGGCTGGGTTCTGAGGTTCCTTATTTGAGAGAGACTAATTTATTCTGAATGCTGCAGTTGTTTTTGGATGTAGCCCTTATTAGTGCTTAAGGGAATTTTCATGAGTTCTTTGATATTGGGAGCCATCTCCATGAAAAACGCCTTTCTTCCTAAATAGTGGCCATATGCATGGAATTTACTCTTCTGCTTTAAAGCCTTGTTGCTCCAAAGAATCACAGGAACAGGAAGTGATCATGGGTTCTGTCATCTCCCTACTATTTCAGGACAGTTTTTACAGTCCGGTGGCATGTATTGTCTGGTCTGGGAATGCTGTTGCATAATCTAATAGATCTCATTGTGAGACATTTTTCTGATTCATTCTAACCATTTTCTTTTTTTTTAATATCCTCACTTTACATCTTTTTTTTATATCTTCCTTGGGGCATCCTAATTCTTTTCTGAACAGTATTTACATCTTTAAAAAACTCTCTTTAACTGAGCCTCTTTTGAATTGCATAGCAAAGCAATCCAGATTTAGTTGTCAGGGATTTTTTTTCCTTAGATCTTACCCACTAATGTTGCTGTAGTCTGAACTCCATCCAGTTTGTCAGTCTTTGCGGTAATGAGGTGTTCAGATCTGTATGCAGTTGTAATTAGGATTAGGCCTGCGCGAGTAGGCAGCTATTCTGGCTTCGGATCCAGCTGCTTCGGGTGCCAGCAGTCTGATCCGGAGCTCCTGACCGGGTTCCCGCTTCAATCTGGTCAAAGCGGCTCTGAGGCTTCAGAGCCGCCTCGGAGATCCGGCCATAGGATATAATGGGGAATCAATGAAATATCTATAACTTTGTTGTTTTTTTCTGATTTGGATGAAACTTGCAGGGGTGGTAGCCTCTGCTGAGAGCATGAAACCTGCCCAGGTTCAAGAAGATTGGTGCAGGGGTTTGGGGGGAACTGCACCCCAAATTCTTGAAAGCAAAACTCATGTCACGTTGCTAATTAACTCATAACAACATTAATTAGCAGGGATTAACACCTACAAAACCACAGACTAAGGAGAGGAAGTAATCAATACAGACAATCAACTGCCCCAAGACAGATGCAGTCAGTTGCACAAGCACCCATGTCCTGAGTTTTGCCTGCCAGCAGCTAGGGGCGCAGGGCCCCAGAGCCCCCCTGCACCGATCTTCTCGACAGCTGGCAGGCGTCATGGCCGGAGCAGGGGCCGCTATCCCTGCAGCTTTCACCCTGCTGCGCCTTAACACACAGTGTCACCCATGTCACGAGTTTTGCTTGTCCACAGCTTGAGGTACAATTCCCCCCAAACCCCTGCACTTATCTCCTTGAAACTTGGCAGGCTTTGTGGCCTCACCAGGGGCCACCGCTCCTGCACTTTTCACCCCCATGTGGTGTAACGCATACAAATGACATGAGTTTTGCTTTCAAAAATTTGGGGTGTAGTTCCCCCCAATCCCTGCACCGATCTTCTTGAAACTTGGCAGGCTTTATGCTCTCAGCAGAGGCTACCACCCCTGCAAGTTTAATCCAAATGGGACAAAAAACAACAAAGTTATAGATATTTCATTGATTTCCCCACTATACCCTATGGCCAGATCTCCGAGGCGGCTCTGAAGCTTTTCCGAAGCCAGCTCTTCAGTCTGGACATGCTGCTTCGGATGCTGAAGTGTCCAAAGCTTCCCTGGATCCAAAGCACAGTCCGAAGCTTCACACAACCTTAATTAGGATCTATAATTACACTGCCCTATGATGAGCTTTCATCTATGTAGCCCAAAACTACATTGACCTTTCCATTAGTTTACAATACAGGTACTCCTCACTTAACGACCGAGTTCCGTTCCGTTCCCACGACTAGGTCGTTAAGCGAATTGGTCGATAAGCGAGGAGCCGCCCCTGAATAGAGGAAATCAGCTCTAATATACATTACTTAGGTTTGCATACTGTACTGTAAATACAGGTAATCATTTTTATTTATTCTTAATAAAGAAAAGGTCTAAAGGAAACTCCAGCTTGATAATTTTGTTTTAATTTGCATGACTCTTACATATTACAGAACATAAAAATACAATCAGCAAAAATTATAAAAATGATGTACTAAAAAAATTAAAGCTATAAAAAAAGACATTCAGATCAACATTTTAGTTATCGAATCCTTCAAAGTGTGGTAGTGGTTTGGGGTCATCAGCGTCATCATCGGAGTTATCATCGGAATTATCAGCAGGGGTCCTGAGTGTAGCTTTCGAGAAGAATCCTGTTAGTGTGGTCTGCTTTGTAATTTTTGTAATTTTCTTTTTTTCTTCATAAATTTCACGATAGCATCGTAAAAGTTCATTCATTTGCCGTTCCACTTTCGTGAACCGTTCAACATTCGGGTCCATACCCTCTAGTTCTAATATAGCCGCATTCACTTTTGAGAACACACCAGCTAACCCATTTACAGTGAACTTCTTTTGTACTTCTTCCATTCTTTCCTCTTCTTCTTCTTCCTCTTCCTCTTCCAAGTGCTGCTGCACTTCCAACTCTATTAAATCTTCGTTAGTTAGCTCTCCCTCGACATATTCCACTAATTCTTCAATATCTTTCACTTCAACATCTAAATTAAGCACGTTAGCAAGTTCCACAATTTTTTTATTTATGATCGACATGTTCGTCTTTGTCAAACCCTTCGAAATTATTCACGAAAACTTTTAGGCATTTTTTCCATATGCCTTGCATACACTTTTCTGTCACTCCCTCCCAAGCTGATTCAATGTTCTTTATGCAGTGTAAAATGTTGTATGATTTCCAAAAATCACGAAGGGGTACTTCATCACTTTCTGTTGCTGCTACAGCTTTGGAAAAAGTTGCGCGCAAATAGTATGCTTTGAACGTAGCTATAGCCCCCTGGTCCATTGGCTGTAGGATAGCAGTCGTGTTTTTAGGCAGATACACTACCTTTACATCCGGGTGTACATCATCAAGATGCTGCCTGGGGCATTATCAAGCAGGAGGATAATTTTAAAGGGAACCCCCTCTTCCAGACACTAATGCTTGACCGAGGGTATGAAGCAGTTGATGAACCAATCCTCAAATAAAGCTTGCGTCATCCATGCCTTGTTATTTGCACAATAGTAAACAGGCAGCGTGTGCTTACTAACCTGCTTCAATGCACGTGGGTTCTCGGAGCGATGGATGAGGAAAGGCTTTAACTTGAACCCAGCGACATTTCCTCCCAACAACAACGTGACCCTGTCCTTAAAAGCCTTGAAACCGGGCATTGCTTTAGCTTCTTTGTGTATGTAGGACATTTCTGGCATTTTCTTCCAAAAAAGTCCGGTTTCATCCACATTGAAGATCTGTTCCAGACAGTAGCCGCCTTTCTCGATGATTTCATCAAATTGGTCAACAAATTTTTCTGCTGCTTCTACGTCCGCACTTGCCGCCTCACCGCTGATACTCCGATTATGCACGTTGAATCTCCGACGAAACTGTTGAAACCATCCGTGGCTTGCCGTAAATGTTTCCGTTGAGCCTTCGCGCGCCTTCAAAGTCTCAAAGATACTGCGTGCCTTGGCCTGAATTATTAAAAGGCTCATCGGCATTCTTTTTTGTATCTGGTCGTCAAACCAGATCGCCAGTAATTTCTCCATTTCATGGATGAGGCCTTTCCGCTGCCTAGTTATTATGGCTTTAAATCCTGTCGATGCTTTCACTGCCTCTTTCACTCTATCCTTCAAGATCGTCGAAATGGTCGAATGCGCCAGCTCCAAGTCACGTGCTATCGCTTTAACTTTCTTACCAGCTTCATAGTCGTTTATGATCTTCATTTTCATCTCAAGATCGATAGCCTTCCTTTGTTTCTTGGCGCTTCCTCCAGGTGAAGTCATGCTCTTCCTTTTCGCCGACATCTTGTACAGTACTTCCGTTTCCACGACCGCGTGGTCGTAAGTCCGCGCGGTCGTTAAACAGGTAGGTCGTTAAGTGAGGAGTACCTGTACATTATAATGACTAATGTCTAATTTGCTTTCTGCTATAACTCAAAAGTGTTTGATTTATTTTTCACATGAATCCTTATTTGAATAATTGGGTTCTTTGTATCACAACTAAATAAAACTATTTTCACCTGGGTTAATAAAAGACACTTGTGTCCATCATGGTCACCTGCCTAACTTGGTGCTGTTGCCCTGTCTACCTTAGCACCATATTCATTCAGAGTTTTCTTCTCTAGGAGTAATATGTTTCAATTTATGTTACTAAGATGCTCTAACATTTTTTCTTTTCATCTTTAGGGACCTTAACAGTGTCAACTGTGACGAACTAGGACCTCTGCCGCCAGGCTGGGAAGTTAGAAGTACAGTGTCTGGAAGAATATATTTTGTAGATCATAATAACAGAACCACACAGTTCACAGACCCAAGATTACATCACATCATGAAGTAAGAACCTTGCATGATAGAAAATTAATCTCTTAACGTTAGACTCTTGAAATACCTTAAGAATCATTGGCAGACGAGGTTCCTTGGGTGAATCTGATATCTTTTATTAGACCAACCCAAATAGTTGGAAAATAATTATTAAGCATCATTTACTTTTTTCTTCATAATCTGTACATTTAATGCAGTAACTGTTTGGGGCAAGTGTCTGGCTTACTGAACTTACAACTGCATTAGAAGGTATTGTTAGACTGTTATGTTCATAAAGCTCTTTATGTAATTAGTTCTCTAATGGAACGTCATAACCCTTCACAAGGTCTCAGTCTTGGAAAAATGGTACAAAATATTTCATCACTGCCCAGTCAGCACTCAGTATTACCCAGATGACATGCCTTTCAGAATCTTTTTGCTGCATATCACTGCAACAAAAGAATGAATTGGGAAGTACTGCTGATCTTCACTTGCATATGCATATGTGCACACCCTTAATTCCTTATAGCTGCCAATTAAAGATAATGGGGTTTGTAGTGTATTCTTTAATTAATTCATATTCCACTTGTGTTAGGTATCAATGGAAAGTGGGCCTGACTAGTTCTTCCATCACTGTTGCATAGCACCTGTCTTTTTCTTATGTGTATAAAAATAAGTTTTTTTGTTTCATTCAAAGCCATCAATGCCAACTGAAAGAGCCCAGCCAGCAGCCTTTGCCTGTTCCAAATGAGGGGTCATTAGAAGATGGTGAGGAGTTACCCGCACAAAGATATGAAAGGGACTTGGTACAGAAGCTAAAAGTCCTTAGACATGAACTCTCTCTTCAGCAACCTCAAGCTGGTCACTGCCGCATTGAAGTGTCCAGGGAAGAAATCTTTGAGGTATGTAGCTTTGTGCATCATGATATGCAGATGTGGAGAGAGACTACTGGAGTATCATTTCACAGCATATGGCGTTCATTTTTTCCTGCCCTCAGACGCGCTGACTGAAGGAGGTGGAAGCTCTCATACAACAGACTTTTCAGGTGAAGAGAACGTCAGCGGCCCAGGTTCAGATGTTGGCTATTAGGCGATGGTGTTATGGAAATATGCTTAGTACATACAATGCAAGAGGAAGTCTGCTAGCGCTCTTAGGCTTTTGTGTAGCCTGGTTTGCTTCAGTGAAACCTGTATACTTTATGGCAAAGTTGATCATTGAAAATTCTCAGCTGCTCTAATTTTAGATATCATCCATCCAAACTCACATTAATGACAAAATGATTTTTCTCTTGGGCATATTCCTTAATTGTAATTCCAGGCCATCTCTGTCACTTTGACATTTTATGACTTGCGCATTTCCGCCGTGTAAAGAGTAGCTTTAGGGGAGTCTCTTATTCTAGGCGTGGATGACATTAATAACCGTTGTATGTCAGAAAACATTCAGAATTAAAGCCGGTGTATATTTCCTTCTGTTTAACACTAGCAGGAACATAATTGGAATACACATTGACTGTGAAAAATATGACTAGATTACACTATGGATTATCTTGATTCAAGTAACAGTGTATTTTGTGGTGGGTTTCTTAACTCTGTATATTTCTATATAGGAGTCGTATCGTCAGATAATGAAGATGAGGCCAAAAGACCTAAAAAAGAGGCTCATGGTGAAATTTCGAGGAGAGGAGGGCTTGGATTATGGAGGAGTGGCAAGGTCAGTCTTAAATTTCTTAATTCTCCTCATCTGGGATGTTTTAATTGTGAAATTGCCTTTAGAGGGGGCTAGTGGCCCGTAGCTGATTGTGATAGATAAAGAAAAGAATCTGTTTTCTGATTTGCTGCTGGCATTACCAACAGCTCCTTTTACCTTTCCCTGTTCCCTCTCCCACAATAATACTTTGACTGTCTTCTGTCCGCTTAAGTTTACCTTCCTCCTTGTGATTTTTCTATAAGCTTTGCCTTTGGGCAGTCTTTCTTTGCTAATAATGGCCAATCTGCATCTTAGTTGAATATTGGTTTCTGACTGCACCTTTTGAATACTTCAGATTAAAATCTTGCTGTCATCTGACTCCTAATTACTTCCAAATCTGAACTCCTTTGTTTGTCCAGAAGGGCCCTGCTCTTGGTGTGTATGCACATGCACTTTGCATATGCCAGGTGGATGTTCTCTTTGCTAGTGGTGTCCAGTGGGTCCCCTACTGTGCCCTAGATGTCATCTTTCTTCCTCTAACCAAAGAAGTAAAGGGCAGACTGGACCCACCTTTCTCTTGTCTCTAGAGCACTAGAACAGTTACTGATTTCAGATGAGTCCCTCTAGCTGAGCCCCTCAGTTTCCACAATGAAAACAGTGTCTGCAGTAACCAACTGGATTCACTGACAGCCTTTCCTTTGGCACCAGCTCTTTGGTGCCCTTAGTACCTAGTGCTTCTGTATGTTTTTCCTGGTACCTTTGGACACTAAGAGGCCCAAGTGCCAGAATTATCCTGTGTGACTGATGCATCTGCAGTTCTGGCAAGACTTTCAGTCACTGCAGGCACAGTCCCTTGATATCATCTACTTCCACTAGCCAGATAAAAAAAAAGAATTGAAAATTTGGAGAGAGGTCCAAAACCAATGATGACTTTGTTTCTGGTATGCTCAGCCTCTGTCACAGTAGGGGCCCAAGTGCACAAATCATGCACATCTACAGTTGGATTTTTTTCCCTAGAACCATAAGGTGCATCAGACAGAAGGGAAGGGAGAAAACAACCTTCTGTGAGTAATGCATCACTGGACAAACAAAGGGAGTCCAGAAGTCTTGTCTCACCTTTCCCCAGACACTTCTCTTCCTCCTCCTAAAATGCCTTCAGGCTCATTAGTAAATTTGCTAGGGGTAGTGCAAATCTTAACTCTCTTTGCTTGTTCTCAGAGGTGTAAGTGTAGCCCAGCTTTCCCCCTTCACTGCCTCTCTCTGTAATGATTAAAACAGCTGAAGAATGTATATTGGGCAAGCTTGCTCTTTCTTGATTGCACTCAGTTCCATTATTTAGGAAACAGGTGAAAAGCATGAGTCATGATTATATTACTCCAGCTCCTTATTAGTGTCTCTCACTGATGCTAATTCCTGGATGACACTTCCAGAGTAATAGTCTGCCTGGAAATGAGACAGACACTTTTTCAGGCTTTGAAGTGAACTTTGTTTCCTCTCCCTGTCCCACTCCCAATGAGGCGGTACAGATTACTAGGCATTTTATCCAATATTTAAAATGAAATGGTTTAGAATTTGACAGATTTGGTAGCAAATGTATTGATAGTGAAACCTGTGCTGTTCTGAAACACTGCTTTGTTTGGCAGAGAATGGTTGTATTTACTGTGCCATGAAATGCTGAACCCCTATTATGGACTCTTCCAATACTCTACAGACAATATTTACATGCTACAAATCAATGCAGACTCTTCTATCAATCCTGTAAGTATTAGCACTGGGGAAACAGCATGCTAGAATAGGAGACTGAACCACTACTTCTGTGTGAAATTGTCCGACTTGGCAGAAGAGGGTAAACAAAAATGCACCGAAGTGCGATAAGACCATATTTACTTGAATCAAAGATGAGGCCTCCCCCCTGTTTTTTGACCTTGTGGGGCAGAAGGGCCCTGATCTTGGATTTAGGTACAAGCTGGGGACAGGCAGCTGCTGTGGTTCTGGACTCTGGCCCTGACCTGGTCTTGGGGTCAGACTCTGAGATGCAGCCACTGCCTCTATTCTCCCCCAAGACCTTTGGGGCCAAAGTTTCTGCCACTACAACCTTTGCTGCATGGCTGGGTGAGCACCAGAGTGACCATGTGCTCTGTGCAGGGGGCTGGTCTGGAATAGGAGCCAAAGGATAAGAGGGAAGGGGAGGCTCAGGGAGGTGCCAGGGAGTGTGGGGGCTGGGGTGCACAGGCAGCAGGGAAGGGAGAGTGGAGGGACACATCACAGGGGGAAAGGTGTGGAGGGACACGCAGGGTGGGGGGTCAGGCTGCTTGACTTTGCATACAATCTCTCCTACCACCTGCCCCACCACTGCTTGCTCACTTACTTCTGCTTGTCCTGCTGCAGCAGTGGGGGAGACATAAGTTTAAGATGGCCCTCCAATAATTAGATTTTATACATGGAAAATTATAACACATTCATCTTTTTCCATTTATAGAATCTAATTATTCCAAGATGGTCTTAAATTCAAAGTTGTCTTGGTTTTGGCTAAATATGGTAGATAATGAGTTTTAGATTGAAGATTAGGATGTTTATATGGAGCCAGCGAAACCCAGGGAAATTGAATTTTCTTTCCAGCTGTATTGAAACTTTAATGTGGTGTTTGGTGAGAATTTTTAGTACTACTACACACCCAATTCTGAAACCTTATGCATGAATGAAGATAATCTTGATCAGTGAGAGTTTGGGGAGATATTAAAGTAGCATCACTTCCTGAGCAAAGTCCAATCAGTGAGTAGTGATACTGTGAACCCCACCCTCTCGGCTGCAGCAAAGTCCTTGTCTACACTGATTTCTAGCCATTGGTGCATTACTGCAGACCTCGCCCACCACCACTCAGTATAGATAAGGTTTTATAGCTGTGCAGCATAATTTCCCTGGCTGCAGTGAATTCATTGACTAAGATCTTGCTGTTGACCTGTTCTCATTGCTGCTCATTGAGAGGAGAATGTATTGGGAGAACTTTGGCAACAGGCTGAAAAGCAGAGTCATCCTGCTTCTTGAAAACCAAGGCAAACCTCTCAGCCTGAAAGGCATATGGATGAGTGGAAACTAGATTAAATAATCCCTTGGCTAATTTTCTTCAGAAGAAATTAGAGATAATGTCTAATTGACTAAACAAATACTAGTTCGACAAACATTTGATTTCTTTGAAACGTCCCTTTACTTGCATTTCTTTGGGTTCCTCTCACTTTTGGATTTCAGCCCTTTGAGAGAGAATTTGGGAAACCTAGCCAGAAGTTGATTTAGTTAATGCATTGGGTATCATCTGCAACATCCAGTTGTTAAATGGCTCTGGCATTTTAGCAGGGGAAATGGTGACCCTTGGTGCGCAGAAAGTTGGCTGTTAAGGTATTACTAATGGCATAAATATAGCCACGAGGTGTCAGCACTGGGCTGCTTTTCCACTGAATGATTCTTTCTTTTTCCTCTGCAGGATCATTTGTCTTATTTCCATTTTGTTGGTCGGATAATGGGTTTGGCTGTGTTCCATGGACACTACATCAATGGGGGTTTCACAGTTCCCTTCTACAAACAGCTGCTGGGGAAACCCATTCAGCTGTCTGATCTAGAATCTGTTGACCCAGAACTACATAAGAGTTTAGTTTGGATTTTGTAAGTACTATTCATTTGTAGCCTAAACTAGAAGACTTGGAATCAGACTACTTTGATGATAGTAAAATATTCCACTAAAAGAGATCCTGCATGGAAAGCAGATTCTGGGACCGATTTAGCATCCTTCTTGTTTTGTGTCTGAGAATTGAATGTACTTGTTTTTATAAAAGCTTTTCCTCCCGGCTCAACTCTTCTTGGGAGATCCTCCAGTGAGTCATAAGTTGACACTGAGGGAGGTTCATTCTTTACTTTGCAAATTATTGATAACCAAATCCAGCATCTGCGTAGAGTTGTGAGGGAGGTAAGCTGTGAGGAAGCACGTTCTTGTTTAACTAATGCATGCGGGAGGCCAAATTCTGACCTCATGCTAATTTAGTTCTCTTGTGACTTGAGAGGAATTTAATCTAGGTTTGTATGCATGCAACTTGGAGCAGAATTGGGACCTCTGTGTTTGACAAACATTTAGATGTTCTTGGGTCTAGTCAGATATATTTGGAATTCTTTCAGAGTTTTCTTGGTCATAAGGAAAAGCATTTTTATTAGCACAGTGTTAAATTTAGGTAAGAAAATTGTCTCCTTACTAGCAGTAGGTGCCACAGTCATAGTGAAAAGGAAAAAGTAGTGTGTTATGTTGGGCTTCTGAAAACCCATTAAGCTATTTATAATTTTGCAAATGTTACATTTGGCATTTGTTAAAGGCACAGTTGGACAGCTATTACGTTTAATGCATAATCTAACTTTCCTTGATTGCTAAGTTAGTAAATGAAATTGGTGTGCACCAGCAAATACTTTCTATCCAAATCTTTTTATTCTGTGCCTTTTCATTGACAGAGAGAATGACATCACCCCAGTGCTGGACCATACTTTCTGTGTAGAGCACAATGCTTTTGGGCGTATTCTACAACATGAGCTCAAACCAAATGGCAGAAATATCCCAGTTACAGAAGAGAACAAGAAAGAATATGTCAGGTATCACAAGGCAAATTTGTTCCCTAAACGTGATGAGAGATTTGGAGAATATAAGAATTCATCATGTAGTTCTTGGACATAAAAAGGGCCCTAAATCTGAAGGGTCAATTGATCTTGATCGTTAACTTTGGGCATTTTTATTGGCAGATGGATTAGGTACATGGAATTGTGGATTTTTATGGCTTGGAGATCAATCTGATCAAGCATTTTTAAAACTTCTGCAGGCTCCCCACCCTCCATTTAACAGTGTGGGAAGAGGAGGACGGTTATGACCTCTGCACTGAGAACACATCTTCTTGCCCAACCCATCCCTTAATGCAGTCTGTGGGATTTCACCCAGTGCCTCCTATGCAGCGCCCCATAACTGGATGTTAACTAGATCCCATCTCTTAGAAAAATGTCCAGAGAAAGTTTGAGATCCCGTCTATCTCAGGTTCATGAAGCAGGTTCATATTTCTCCCTTAGTTGTATATTATATGTATTAACTCATTGGTGCTGGCAGTTGCCTTCTGTCCTGTTGCTGGAAAAAGATCAACTGCAAACATTATCAAAAGCATCTTGGGATTAGGTTTCTTTGCTAGCATTAGCAAGAAAATGTAAAGGGGTAATGGAAAGTCATCGTTTCTCGTGTCCTTATAAATTAGATGTTTTTCCAGAAAGTTGTGCGTTGGAGGAGGAGAGACAGGTAGATAGGAAGACGCTGTTTGCTAGGTAGAAAAATGCCTTTTTGAGGCATTTTAAACATCAATTCACTACTTTTTCTCAGCCTAGGAATACAAATCATTTTAACTGTAGGTGTAATGCTACAAAAAGATGCAATGACCTACTATGGCTGATCCACAGTAACTAGTAGGGCTGACTTCTCTCATCTGATTGTGTACAATGTAGTCATCTTTTATACGCCTTCTTGGCATGCTAATGTAATTTATCTGAATGCTGCAAAAATAAAGTGCACCTTGGAAAAGGCTCACTGCCTGTTTTTGTGTTGAAATGGAACTATTAAAAAAAAATGGACCAAAATGTATCATTTGAAACCATATTAGTTCCTTGACACTGTGCGCTAAAATTATTTAGTTCTGCTGATTCCTCAGTTTTGCTGAGTGTTACATCCACTATACTTCTAATCGCCTGTTTTGGGCTTTTACCAGGTTGTACGTAAACTGGCGATTTATGAGAGGAATTGAGGCGCAGTTCCTGGCTCTACAGAAGGGCTTTAATGAACTTATTCCTCAACATCTTCTAAAGCCTTTTGACCAGAAGGAGCTTGAGGTACCTGTTATATTAGTTCATGATAACTTCATTTTTTCACCAGAATGACCTGTAAAGCCAGCGTTAATGTAAAAATTGTTTTGTCGTCTTCTATTCTGATTAATGAAATGCCAGAAACTGTTCCCTGTTTGCACTAAAAATGTTTTCTGTAATGTGTTGTACAATAGCATTATGGAGGAGACTGTCTAAAATAGAAGACAGCAACAGTGGTCCTTTGTTTTCCTAAACAAGGACCAAAAGGGGACAGACCCAGTCTGAGTGGAAATACAGGGTATTATAGACTGGGGCAACCAGTGCCAATGGCTAGCTTTGTAGTGCTCTCAGAACAGCAGTTGTGTAACTCTTTTCAGGTAGTGTCATTTATGAAAATGGAAAATTTCAAGTGCAGGTTGTAGAGTGACAAGGTTCCTTGGGTGAATTTGATATCTTTTATTAGACCAACCCAAATAGTTGGAGAATATTTATTAAGCAAGCTTTCGGGTTCAAAAACCCTTCATCAGGTTGTAGAGTGAGACATTTACTTGTCTTTGATTAAACCTGAACTGTAACATTTAGCAATCTTTGTAATACCAGGCTAGTATTTGCTGGGTTTTAGTGTACTTGAGTTGCTCTCTTAGGAATAGAATATATGTTCTTAGCTAGTGGCTTATGGACCACGGGTGGGCCTGGAAGTACTTGCTAGCAACTTGTGGTCCGTTAACTAATCACATGGTTCTCACTCTTTTTTTCAGCCTGCTCAATAGTTTTAAATATTTTCTGTTTTAACACCGACTGTAGTTGCCAGAATAATGTTCGTGTGTCTGTATGGGAAGGAAAGTGGTCCAAAAGCCATAGCATGAGAGAGCCATTAAAACAAAATCATTGACAAAATGTTCTCTGGACCTTAGCCTATGAATTTTTTTTTCTTTTTTCTTTTTTTTTAATATAGTATGTTATTCATTTTAAGCAAATGCCTCCTTGGATTAAAAAATAACTGACCATATTTGTCATTCCAGCTGGTTTGGTCTATAGTACCTTCCTCTTCTCAGTACTCTGCAACTGATATTCACTTGGGAAAGAGTTCTGAGAAATTTGACCACTTCTGTGTCAAAAAGAGACTCTAAAAGTTTGTTATAGGTGCTGCACAGTTGCTGCCAAATGCAAATAACTTTATATATTTATTAGATAAATAATTATGGAATTGAATGGCTGCTTGTTATAGCATGCAGGGCAGGGATCTGGTAAGATCATGAAGAATAAGCAGGGCTGGGTTGTAGTCAGTACAGGGATGGGAGTCCTTCAAAGAGAACTTGAGCATTGTGTGCAGTGATGCATGGTATTCAATAGGTGCTATTCTTTTTCTAAGTCTCCATCACTGATCCAGTGAAAGAACGCATGGTGCTTTTCAGATGTTACATACAATAACCAGCTGGCTCTGGTTTCTTATCTAAATCCAACCTAATTCCACTTGCAGTTTCAGTTGGAGATACTGTTATTCCCTTCCTGTCCTGAATTATTTTGCATCATTCCAAAGTACTACATGTCAGAGAAGGGTGCGTCTCATTGTGGGCTAAATCATTGGGGTGTGTAGAGTATATTCTAATTTGGAAAGTGGCTTGGGTGATAGGGGCTGTTAATTGAGCTGTCATTTCATCACCTGTTGAAAGTGTTTTTAATTATTTAACAGCTAATAATAGGTGGCTTGGATAAAATAGACCTAAATGACTGGAAGTCAAATACACGGCTGAAGCACTGCATGGCAGATAGCAATATCGTAAAGTGGTTCTGGCAAGCAGTGGAAACGTTTGATGAGGAAAGAAGGGCGAGGCTGTTGCAGTTTGTGACTGGGTCCACACGTGTTCCGCTTCAAGGTTTCAAGGCTTTACAAGGTGACTGACGTGGGGGCTGAGTTAATGTGCATTGAAAGAAGGCAGTACATGTTGTGCTACAGCCAGTACAACAAGTGTGTCACTACACATGGTGCTAGAATTTAATAACTTCATCCCTGTTCTTGAAATTCTCAGATTGGTCCATACCTGTAGTAGTAATGAGCATTTTGGCCGTTACCCCTAATGTGATGAGTTGGCAAATTTGTACTCCTTCCATCAGGTAGCAGTTTAACTTGAATGCACTAGTCTCCCAAGAAGGCAGCCACGTATGTTGGTGAACCAAAATCATTGTATATTTTAATGCTGTTCTAAGTACATAAAATGTACGTATCTGATTGGCTCCTAGAAAGCACTTACATTTGATAGCATCAGTACAGGAGCAGCTGAACTACTTAACATCTTTGTTTAAGAAGTTTATGCCCTTAATGAATTTGTAGCAAAACTATTAGGCTTTGAATGTGTTTCCAGAAATTGCCTCTTTGTGATAACGAAATTTCAGGGCTCTAAGTGCCGTATGAATAAAGCTGTAATAAGTGCATGCTAGCTGAAAACAAATGAATCGTCACGCTCCGAATGTACAGCTTCATCCCACAAGCGCATTTCTTCTAGCCCGGGCACATTGCTATTTTTGAGAATGTGGAAAATTAGTTAAATAAAACTTGGCTGTTCTCTGGGAGTTGTGTTGGGTGGTGTCTTTTGTTTTTAACCACCTCGCATTCTTCTGCCAGATCCCTGGAGTAACGCTGTAGAAAGTAATTTGCGCAGTTATCCTCTACTACCTTTCTGCTTGCAATGGGATTTGTGATTTTTATTCCTTTGTATTTGTGAGTAGGAAATGCATTATGTATTAATGCTCTGTTGCTGAAGTGCATTAACTAGAATGTCTGTCTGTAAGGTTCTACAGGCGCTGCAGGACCAAGGTTGTTTACCATCCATTTGATAGATGCAAATACAGACAACCTCCCAAAAGCCCATACTTGGTAAGATGAAGATATTCTATTTGGCAGAACCTGTTCTCTCCTTGTGTGGGTTTAAAATCTTCCTCTTTATCTCCATTTCTCCAGTGAAAAGTGCTCACAGATAAAATGATGCACCTTCCTTTAAGTAATTTTCTTTGAAGATCAGGGGTGATCTGGTGGCCACCTATAAGGTTATCAGGGGTGCTTACCAGGATCTGAGGGAACGTCTGTTCACCAGAGTGCCCCAAGGGATGACAAGGTCAAACGGTGACAAACTCCATCACGATCGATTCAGGCTGGACATAAGGAAGAACTTCTTTACTGTCTGAGCCCCCAAGACCTGGAACAGACTGCCGCCGGAGGTGGTTCAAGCACCTACTCTGAACACCTTCAAAAGACATCTGGATGTTTATCTTGCTAGGATCCTACGATCCCTGCTGACTTCCTGCCCTTGGGGCAGGGGGCTGGACTCGATGATCCTCTGGGGTCCCTTCCAGCCCTAATGTCTATGACGTTATTCAGTAATTCTCTGTTTCTGGATGCAGCAGTATGGATACATTTATATAGAAACTTCGAAAAAGGCCATTGTTAGTACTGTGTATTTACAGCCTCGAGTTTCAAGAGAATCTGGGATTAGTTTTTGTAGAGGCTGGCTCACCATCGCATCAGGAAAACATTTTAATTGGTTGCCTAACTAATGAAGCTTTCAGAACCAAAAATAGAAAAATATCCTTTTCCTTTTGAACTCTCACAATAAATTAATCACCTAATTGCTCCCAACATGAGCCTCATGCTTGAGGCCAAGTTCCGTGTGGTCCTGTGTTCCAGCCTGGAGATGCATTGTATGATAGATACTCCATTGGAGTCTTTGGTCCCTGGAACACATCCTATTGGTATGGGAAACCAGCTTCAGGAGCTGCTTCCCTAATTGTGCATTAATAGGTGAAGAAACAATTGCATGTAACAACTGAACACACTGTAGGTTGGGATCTGCATCAAGTTGTGAAAGCCTTCCATTTTAAATACTGTATCGGGAATGTTTGTATTTCTGTTGAAACCTTTTAACTTTACTCCACCATTAGATTTTGAAGCTAAACCCACCAGGCATCTTGCCTGCAGATGCTACTTTTAAAAAACAGAAAGAAGTGATAGATATTTTTAAGGGACCAGTTACCAAGTGACCATATTAACTAGTGAAATCAGAGCCCAAGTCCTAACTGAATGCTCCCCTCCAAGCCCTTTCAGAGCTCAAGTGCAGGTTCATTAACTTCAGGAAAAGAGGCAACATTATCCCTTATCTTGATCGATTTGACGGCTTAATGGCAAATACTAGTTCTCTCATGAGGCTGCTTTGTAGATCAGATCTTTGTGGGTAATCTAGGTTTTTGAAAGCAAGAAGTTTCGGACCGTGCACAGGAATATATGAACACTGTTATTTCTGCCCTTTGCAGTTTTAACCGAATCGACATTCCGCCTTACGAGTCATATGAGAAGCTTTACGAGAAGCTGTTGACAGCTGTGGAAGAGACATGTGGGTTTGCTGTGGAGTGAAGAAGCAACCAAAGGAAACAGATGCTAGCTCAAGGACCACCAAATCAAAAGCTAGAAGAAGCTTGCTGTGAACTTCCTGCTAAGCTGTCTGAAGCATTGGAAACACTAGGCAACTTAAAGATGGGGTTGTTCCTCTCTTTTGTTGGTTGTTGGGGGTGGGGGGGGGCTTTTGTTGGTGGTTCTCAACCATACTTTTTCCCCTTTGTTACAATAATCCCTTCCCTGTTCTTCCATCCCCATAAAATGAAATGCAGCCAAATACATTGTTTGGTTGTGGTTACACAGGATATTCTGCTAGACTTGTAACACATATTGTGATAGGGTCAGTGACCTGTGGTCTTTTTATAGGAGTATCAAACAATAGCTGAGTATCTAAGTTTGGTTTGCTGAGGACTTGCAACTGGTAGGTGCACCTGGCTGTGTTTTGTCTGTAAAGCAAACTTGAGCCCCTTGTAAAATCCAGCAGCTGTAGAATATCTGACTGGCACTGGAATTCAGAACTGCGCATCTTACACACCTGGTCCAAAAGTAAATTTCTAGCAGAAAAATCGCCACGTAAACATTTAACTGAAAGGCAAAGTAATTAAAGTTCTGCCTTAGCAGGAAGCTCTCAGTGAAAGCAATGGCTCGCCTCAAGAAAAATGAAGGAATTCAGGACAACGTCAGTGGTATCGTATCCTTTCTCTTCAGGTGTCCTGGTTGAACTTTAATTGTTTTGCACATGGAAACAAGTTGTCTTCTGCGGATTTACTTTACATTGCTTGTCCGATTTTAAGTACCTTGCAAAGAAGCCTGGTTAAGCAGGCAGCAACAGATAAAATTGTCAATTCAGTTCAATCACAAAGCTGCGATTTCTGTGCCGCTGTTTTATGACACACATGGTGTGACTCAGTTCATAAGAGACTTAAGAGGAAATTGCTAACAGTGAAGCTAATGGAACAAAGTTCCATTCTTAAGTCATTGGCCTTGAGAAGTATTTTTGAAAGTAGAGGTAAAAAGAGAACTATATAGTGAGTCAAGTCTGTGTAAAGCTATTGGAAGGATTTATGGCTTTAGTTCTATAGAAATGAAAATTTCTCTGAAGAGCTGTGTATGGCTATTTTTTTTTCCCAGCTATCTGAAGCTAATGCTAAAGGTTGGCACTCTAACACATTTCTTGAAATGATTCCCAGCATTAAGGGAAACAAAAGCAAATCAAGGAGCTGAATCACTAACTTTTTCCAGTTTGCACACCAAGATGAGGCAGTATTTTAACAAAATAACATGATTTCAGGAAGACCCAGTTAGCCATCAAACATGTCTAAACTTAAGTGAAACAGGCTTACTTGTATAGGATTTTCTTTTTTTGGCAAGCCTGTTTTTAAAGAAATTCATTACTGAAACATTTAACAGATGTAATGTTTATGGAATAGTGCATTGAAATTCAGCTGTGGGTCAGAGATGGTCTTAGAAAATGTCTACTGGAATACCTTCTATTTTAACTTTTTTTTTATTTGAATTTGATAATAGCTTTAAACTGTGATAGGACAAAAAGTTAGATACTTGTCAAAGTCCTGGAGTCTTTCCCCACTTCGTGTTTTATTTCCCATTGACCATAATTCTTGTAATTTGGTGTTGGGAGTGTGAAGGTTGCATCTGAAGTAGGAATTTGTACCATTTTTTGAGATTTGCACAGTTTGTGTAGAACAGCTGACATGATGGGATTGAGTGAGGAAGGCATTCAGACAGGTGTTCGTAGGGCTTTGGGAACTTAGTGGCACTTGGGGACCAGTTTTTGCAGTCTGGATTAGTAGGGGGTGGGAAAGAGATTGTGTAACATGGTTGCAGCAGTGGGAAAGGGAAATGCAACTGTTTGCCTTAAACATCTGTGCAATTTGTATCGGGTTACAGGATTCCACGTGCCCTGCCTTTTCCAAATGTCTGTAAAATCGGCATCCACGGGGTGTTTTTAACTCTTTCAGTGCATTTGTTTGTGCAAGAAACCATAGGCAAGTAGAAAAATCAAGGCGGGTTGCTGCCCAAAACGATTCCATGCAGTCTCTCATGTTGTGGATTTTTCACAGAAGAACGTGGAAAAGAAATGGCATTTGCTCCACGTAGCACACAGCTGGCTTTGCAAAAGCAAACGAGGTGAAGATGAGGGCTCTCAGAGAACCCTAGGTCAAGTGGCTAGGTCAACAAGAAAGTTGACATGCGATTAGTCCACGTGTCTCTCCGCTAGGTCAGTATTTTCTTGGCTGTACAAAATAAGACTACACAAGGATTATGGTTTTAAAGGTCCTTTTGTGTTTTTGTTTCATTTCAAAGCCTCGTAAAAGAACCTCTAATGTGCTGTGCTGGCAGTGATGAGTAGAGGGAACGGACCTGTAAATTGCTTTAATGATACACTTTTTAAAACTATTTCACCAGCACTCCTGTTGTGCTGTCTTTTGCAATTTTGTGCCTCTTAACTAATGATAAAGAAGGTAATTTTTTGTCTCATTCTGTTACACGAATATGTGAAGCAGGGCTTAAAGCTGGCTAGATGGAGAAAATAAACCAGGGAGGTAAATAGGGGTTGAAAATGTCATGTTGTTCTGCCTAAGGCTGGCAGTGCCACATGCAGTTCTGTGGGTAAGGAACTGTGAAAAGCAAGCAGGAGTTTAAGCCGTTTTGTCATCGATGCACCAAGGGGTTTTTTTTCAGGCTGCTCCTATGACACCCAGAAACTTAAAGCATGTCCTTTCCTGGGGTATCTGACAGTGTGAACAAGATGGCACGTACCCTTTGAGAACTGTCAGGGTTTGAGCTGGTTGGTTTTCAAACTTGCCCAAAGAATAAGGTGGAAAAGTCTGGTTGACGTTTCCCCGTCACACGCCCTGCCTAGTGCAGGAATACATATGGAGCAGCCCTATAGGCACTGCAAGGTGCAACATCTACATTCTCCGTCTTTCTCATACCTGTTCTAAAAACAAACCTAGAAACTAGTCCAGAGGTACAGCTCTTCAGTACTTGCCCTGATACTGCTCATCAGCCTATACTATTCACTCAGGGATGCGTAGGAAACCACCACTCTGCTTGTGTTTTAAATCGGGAAGAAATGAGAGACTGTTGTATGAATGTTGGAGTTTACTTGGGCATTATGTTAAACGGAGCCATGTTTGAAAAAGGCTGTTTGTTGCTTCCAGTGGTGAAATCTGTTTTCCCAGCAGTACGTACTTTGTTCAAGTCCAGGTGGTGAAGAAACCCCCGAGATTTCATGTTATCAGACCCAGCCACCATGCCCTCTGTAGCCAGTGCCCAGGTTCAGTGCTGAATAGCACAGCAAGCTCCCAGAAACACAGTTTGAATCTGTTTTTTAATTTGTTAATTTTTGTTCCTCAACCACTTTATAATGTATTTTTTAATTTATTATTTTGTAATGTCTTGTTTAAGTATTGCTGCTATCCTTGTTATTCTTCCCACTGTTTTTATTGCAGATTTATTTTGTGAAAGTTGTACACTAATGTCTCATTTTATGTCTAAATCAAAGTATTTAAAGAAATACTAGTTCTATTTAATGTGGTTATGGAACCAGCTGGAATAAACAGTGATTGTATAGTAGGCTGGACCCAGGAGGTCATGTTCATTTTTGTTACATATGCAATAAACTCACAACTTTAAACAGTCGGTATCTACCATTTTGTCTGTCCCAGTGGCTATATGTGGAAGCCGTAAGTCTACCGGATAAGCTCATGATGACAGTAATGGGAGCTGCTGGACATCATTCCCCTTTGGAGGGGAATGGAAATAGAGCAGTAGGGAAGGTAACAAAATAGATTGTGATCCTGCTGCATCTGGTGCTAGCAGGGCTGCATACAGGCAAAGCAGACTCGAACATGGTCTTGATGCAGGCCGTCTCTGGGATGTTTTTCCTAAGATCAATAAAGCATCAGTGATGACGTGCAAGCACCTTCACGCAGAATCACTTTGCCTTGTTCTGAGCACTGCAGGACCAGCAATGAGGATAATCCTGGTGGATGTAGTCCAGGGCTACATTTGGCTTCACTTCCCCCAGATTGCATCTTTGTTTCATTATCTCTCTTCCTTGAATGGTTTGGTTGGATGCTTACAAACCCTCATCTGTGTCTTAAAATGTCTTGTTTTTTTGTGTTTTTTTGCTACAAAATCTCCCTTCTCAGGGAAACCAGATATTCCCCATGAATGGCAACAGGGATGCTAACTAATGTATGATTTCCTCTATTTACTGATTATTAACGCGTTACTTTTGGCTGTGAGGGAGCTCATGTGATGGGCCAAGGCTGGCTATGTTGCTAGGTTAGAGGTGGGAGTGGGGGACTTGATAGAGAGGCGATATGGTTGTATAATCTTTCCTGTCTAGACCTAAAAATAGGTTTGATTTTCATTTGCGTCATATTATAAAACAGGGATCCTTTATCCGTCTTTCTCCCTGTTGATGAGTCAATTTCATGATATAAATCAAGTGAATCTGTTGTAATGATTGTGGCCTTAGTTCAAATGATGATACTTTTTCAATCAGGCGGTGAAGATTTAACCCCTTCACCAATAGTTTGGGGCAGCAAATTCTATCAGTTCTTCAATGCCCAATCAAACATTTTTGTGGCCCGTGTTGCCTTTCAGAATACTTTGCAAAATGTTTAATAGTTTCCTTGGAGTTCTCTCAACATGCAAATCTGTACACTGTAAAGGAAATCCTTTTATTCTAAATATAAGCAGCCGTCTTCAGCAACCGAGCTGTAAAGCAACCGAGGTAATTGGACTATCGTACTACATGAACTTTGTGAAGAGACAGTAGAAAAACATAAAGGTTCTGCTAAAAGAAACTAGAGGGATAGTTCACTTGGCTTCAGTAATTTGCCATCTCTTAAGTCTGGTCCATAGGAAGCAAATTGTTTGGGTTAAATTGTCCAGTCTATGGCTCCTTTCAGCACATCTGGTGGGAATGGGTTCCTGTGTAGAGGATCAGCCTGTTAGTGAGAATACCTTTCGTTTTTAGCTCTGGTGATGCCCACAGAGTGCTGGCTGCAAACACACTAGACTAAAAAGAAAAGATCAGAACCAGGTTCTGCATCAGAGAATCCTAAAATTTAAATGTTTTGCTGCTGCCCCCTTAACTACCCCGGCTGTGAAACTCCCTTCTTCCAGCAGAACAGCTGCTGGTGGAGTAGGAGGGTTTGTGCGTCCCAAAGCAGTCTTCTTGCCTGGTCTCAGGTGTTAAATCAGTAGTTCGCATTCAATGTGGGGCCATGGGGTGTTGAGATCCTGGTGTTTTTTTTTTAGCCCATATTTTGGGTGGCTTTTCCTGCTATCTATAGCTTTGAGTTGGCAGTGAGGGTATATCTAGTAACGGAAGGGTTAACTTCAGCAGCTAGTGGAGGCATTTATTCTTTCTAGGCTTTCATGAGCTAACAGTGCTTTTCTAGATGGATCATCGAGCCAGCACTTGCCTGGACATTTTTCAGTTCATCTAATAGCCCTGGTTGAGACTAATCAGGTGACGCATGAAAATCAGCCACAAGGAGCAAGGATTGCAGACAATGAACTGAGACAACTGGCCTTCTACAAGTAGGAGCGGTCCAACAGGTTTAAAAAAAAGTTACTTCCAACGATGCACAGCATAGCCTGCGTATTTCTGCTTCAGAAGAGGGGGGCGAGGCAGCTGAGAGCAGAGGCTCCACGTGAAGCACACTCTGAAACTCAGCAGGTTGGGGGAGAAAATGGTGCACGCAACCAGCCCGGCTTAACTTTCTTTCAAGTATCCCAGCCTCTGGTTTGGTGCTTTCAGCACTGTGATCAGCTGTGTGGTGGTGTTCAGAGCTGATACCTACAGCAAAGCTGGTGCAACTGCCCTGGTCTGCTAGCAGCTGATCTGAGCCACTAGCGGACTAGGTTTTGCAGTGTTGCAAAATCTGAGCTTCTCCAAGTTCTGTAGTTTCCTACTTTGGCTCAGAGTGCAAACTCCTCTCCAAGTCATGCAGAGAACATGACAGCTAGAGAAACTGCTGGGTCTAGCTGTCGCTCCGGGTGATTCTAGTCAGCTTGTGTTAGTCCCAGCTGTTTAGATCACTCCTGTAACCACCTATTTTTTATCTTCCCTTCTATGCCCCCATCCCCTCTGAAGAGTTGCCCAGGATTCAGTGCATTCGACAAGCTACAACATCAGCCTGCTGCCCCCAATGGGACAGTCTCCTAATGACTGATTTATTGCTTAATTAGACATGATGCGAAGATAAGTTCAGGAAATAACCAATGTCAGGAGAATGGTTTCTCTAATCGTTGCATGCGATTATTAATTGAGAGGGTTCCTTTCATGCTTACAATTTGCAGGACCAACACCTTCAGCTTTTTTTCACTGATTGCAAGGTATGTGCTTCAGCCCAAGCAGGTCTGTTCTAGAAAGCTCATCAGAACAGGTGGGAGAAGAGGAGAAGCAGGGGGTGGTGATAATAGAGAAGGGCAAGGAGGAGATGGGGGTGGGGGGAGGGGAATCAAAGGTAAAATGAGTCTAAGAATGATGAAGGGGAAGGTGGTGGAGTGGAAAGGGGAGGTTCAGAGCCTGGAGGAGATGACAGTGAATAGGATGAGAAGGCACAGGGGAGAATGGGAAAGGGCTACAGAACCCAGGGGAGAGACTGCACATATGCTGCCTACAGTGGCTTTTGAGATGAAGACACAGCCGGGCTTCTCCTATCTGTGGCTAGTGTGTCCAGGACTGGCCCATGGAGTCGGCTCCTGGCCAGAGCAGGCAGTGTCTGTACTGGGGATGATCTAGAAGCAGAGTCATCTCATCTTCTGAGCCTGCAGCAGAGAAAGGAGGAAGTAACTCTGCGCGACAAGGGAAACAATGCTGGAAATCGCAAAGATAAGCGGAGAGCCCTACGGGGGTTTCCCAGCATGTGCAGTTTGCTCCATCTACCAGCAGTGCCCTTGCAGTTGGTGCTTTGAGCAGGAGCCGGAGATCGGGGCAAATTGGTTCTGCCGCCACCATGGTTGATGGCCTTGGGCAAGTTACTTAACTACTGTTTGCCTCGGTTTTCCCACCAGTGAAATGGAGGTAACTGGCCGCATCCGCAAAGCAGAGTCCTGCCAATGGCTGGGGCCAAGGCGGTGCAAATCATGGCTCCTCTTCAGAACCACGGATAGCACATTCCCACCCGGCCACTTCCAGGTGGTTTTGGACCCCAGCTGCCTCTGCTGCACAGCTCTACAAAGGGAGGGTCCTTTAATGTTGGACATGCTGGGTCATTGTTTCCCAGAGACCTCTCCTTGCTGACCAAACACTTCAGCAGAGTTTTCCCGTTTCCCCTTAACATGCTCGCAGGTGCAAGCATCCAGTAGTTCTGATGTTTCTCCTCTAACCAGAGACTGGCGCTAGGCCCTGTACAGATCCCCGACTTCCCCAAAACAATGCTTCTGCCTTGGTGGGTCTACAGCTGCAGTTTACAGTGCCCTCCCTGGGTGTCACAGCCAGACTACTTGATATTTCAGACTGCTGGGAGAGAGGCAGGAGTTGTTCAGCTTCCTTCCCCCCTTCTCTGCCTTCCTAGCCCTAAATGCTTACCTTTTGCAGATCTACCTGCTGAGGCAAGGCCTCAGCTCAAACTGGTAGTCCAAGCACCGCAGGAGATCTTATTCCATGTGCAGCATTGCAGTGTTGGTCACAGACTGTATTCTGCTTAGGCAGAGTTGCCTTATCGATTAATAGATTAAGATGTTAGGGGCTGGAAGGGACTTTACAGGATCTTTGCATCCAGCCCCCCTGCACTTAGGCAGGAAAGACTGCTGGGGTCAAATGATCCCAGCCAGGTGGGTGTCAAAACGCTTTCTGAAGATCGCCAGGGTGGGTGATTGTATACCACCTACCTCACCAGGGAGCCTGTTCCAGAACCTCAGCGCCCGACTCGTGAAGCTTTTTGGCCCCTGCTTTTCTTTGTCTCCTGCCAAAAGCAGCATGTAGTTTTAAAAAAAAAAAAGGTCAACCCTGATTTGGCAGCCAGTGCGCTGTGATCCTGCCTCTGCAGCTTACAGGGTGATCTCATGGCTGCCTTATGCTTCCTTTGTGCGTTTGGAAGTATCTGTTGTCTTGTCATAAACTGCAGCCGTAAGCCCACCAGGGCAGGGGCACTGTGTTTTGAGGAAAGTCAGGGGGTCTATATAGGGCTTATCCCCAGTCACTAGTTAGGCATTGTTGGAGGAGACATCAGAACCATTGAGTGCAACAATTGTCTGCTGTAGCATGTCAATCCTGCATCCCGAAGGCTGTGTCCAAAGGTCTTTTGTGTATAGGACTAACTATCAAAAACTAGAGAGGACGGCGAGAAGCAGGTGAAACAGAACCGAGAGTCTCCGAGTCTCTGCAGTACAAGCAGTGACCTTCGAAGTCATTCAGGGAGCTCCTCTGATGCCTAAAGCTTCCTTTCCTTCTCCTTGCCAAGAACTCCTCCCAGGAAAACATCCCACCCTCAGAGAGGCCTTGATTTTACTTTGTTACCAGGTCCATGATCCTGGAAAAAATTCCTCGGCCATTTGCTCTCCTCTTTCCTGGAGTGGACGGAACATGTTGCCATGAAAAAGCAAACGTCTTTGCTGCAATGATGTTCTCTCCCCCCCGAGTCCCTCTCTCTTGCCTGGGCATCTTAGTGTTTCAGCAAATGCTAGTCAGAGGTAGGGGGCAAGGGGTTGCTAACTTGCTGCCCTGTGAGTTCAGGAAGTGACAGGCAACAGGCAGTCTCCATGGTGATGCCGTTTCTCCTTGCCAGCCTGAGTGATCCTGACTCCTGACCTGAATTGCTTCATGTCACATAGTCATTGCTGGTTCGGTAGTCTTGTGATGGGCAGAGACGCAAAAGAGGCAGATGATGGAAGCTTAGGCACAAGCACAAATTGCTGCAGAGACCTCAACTGCTTCCACTCCCCAGGAAACCCTGCCTTCTGCAGGCGAGGGGTTTGTGCATGCAACTTACTGCCCACCTGGGTAGTGGAGTCCTTGGACAATAGGTCCTAATCTATTGTGTCCCTTGGCACTTGTCACCGACTCCTGGCGACATGCCACCTTGATGGCTGGTGAATGTGGGATCTGCCATGCGGTAAAACGTGGGCCTCCACTGCTGTTGTTGCTGAAGAAATAACCCCATTATCTGTTCTACATAGGTTCTCCTCTTGCTCTCCCTGGTGCACTAGCCCCTTCTGGGACTACGTCTCTGGTAAGTGGCAGAGTCTTATTCCTGCTGGGGCTGGCCACTACCAGGAGATGCAGTGCTGTCTTCTGTGCCAACCTGGCAGGGGTAAAGATACCTGCGTTGACGTGGTGGTCGGAATTAGCCTATGAAGCACTGGTGAAGGTCTCTAGAAGCGTCACATCGCATAACGTTGGCTTCCCAAACAGCTGCTCTTTCTGAAGATTGGTGTGGCGTTGGCTTTGTCTGCATCATAACGCAGCTGAGTAAGGTAAAGCGTTTTGAGCTCCAACGCTTGTAGTCATCGTGCAAGTGGGTGTGACTGGGTCATTTTGTTTGTGCTGGTGATGGGAGCTCTGCTGAGCACCAAATGTGCACGTTGGGAGCATTGCTGGCTGCATGCTTGCCTCGCAGGAAAAGGTTTCCTCCGTGATGCCCAGCACAATGCAGCCCAGCAGCAGGTGAGCAGGGAGAGCATCATGAGCTTTTGCTAATCTGAGAAAGAAAATGAGTTTGGATGAGCCATTCTGAGTATATATGAAGAGAAGCAAAAGTTACCAAGGTGCCTGAGCAAAGGTCAGCCCCCAGGCAGGTCAGAGAGAGTAAATCCAGCCAGAGAAACCTGATTGCGTCCTTTGTTTGGAAGGATTACAGAGTGAATGGCTGACGGGAACATGGCCAGCTGCAGACTTAGATCTTAGATATGGTCTCGCAGAATCTTACTTTAAAATCCAATCCATCCATTTAGATTGGCCTTGGATAAGAAACCTATCTGCATGGCCTCTGAACCCAGTGGAAAGAAAGGGGGAGCTGCTGCTGGCAGTGGTTTGGACTGAGCAGCTGGCTAGCCTTGCAGAAATCCCGGCAAGCTTTGTTCCTGCTTTACATCTTCGTGACTGTTCCAGAAGAGGGAATAAATAAACTGTGTGTTAATGAAGCTACAGGAGATATGAAATCGGGATAGATACTCCATAGCACAGACCATGAAACTCTGCTAATGAAGCAGGTTGTGAGAGGTTCCTAAGTATAGAAGCCAAATACCTCATAACCAGGCACTCTAATTAAATGGGTGTGCTGCCTCCTGGCCAGTGTGCACTGCGTGTACAGCTAATAAAGGGAGGAGGGTAGTCTTGTAGCTAAATGCCGTGTCTGGGAGTAATGAGGGCTGGGATCTCATCTCTGCTCTGATGAACGCTCCTTCCTTAGCTTTCATGGCTGCGTCCAGGTGAGCACGGACGTTCGGTTCCCTGGGGACAACTAGCCTTGTGCCGCTGCTAGTCCCCAGGGAACACTGCACGCGCCTTCTGGTGCATAGCAGGACCCTGGGTGGGGTAGGGGACTCTGGGGCCAGCAACTCTGCTGGCTCCAGCAGCCTTACCTGAGTCTGGGGAAGCTGCAGCCGTGTTGCCCCTGCAGCTGGGAGCCTGGCTGGCAGCTGGAATATGGCTCCAGCCGGCCAGGCTCCAGTTTTGGGTGGCACATGCTGCCTCCACATGCGCTGCCCTGCTTTTTTTCTGCATGGATTTTTTTGACCCCAGGATTTCCCAGGGTTAAAACCCCTGCCCCTGCACAGCAAGGTAACAGCATGAGAAGCACCTGAATATGTGGTGTGTGGCTTAGCAAACGGGTCTGCAGCACTATATATTGCATGACCATGCTCATTTGGATGCAGCGTGTTTGTGCATCTGTTTTCTCCTCTATAAAATATCGATTGATCCTTCATTGCTATCAGGGTGAGGGCTGGAGAGTGATTACATCTCCTTCATCACACCTCCCAGCCCATGGGCCCCACTGCCTGTAAAGTGCTTTAGGATCTTTGGGTGGAAGAAGCTTATTAGAAGGGCAAAGGCCAAGGAGGGAGCTAGTCATTGATTTCTGGTCACTTGTACGGCAGTAGCCCTCCAACCCAGACTCATCTTACCACCTAACTACTGTCTGTGTCCTCCTCCTCCTCCTCCTCCCTATACTGTTGTCTTGCTGCTGCTGCTGCTTCCTGGCATGTTCTCCATGTCAGGGCAGCAGAGGCAGGGTTTTAATAAAGAGCAGTCTCAGCCCAACTAGGCACAGAGCCGAGATCCAGTGACTAATATCTGATGGTGGAAGGCTCCAGCAGGATCCCAGGAAGCGACAGAGCATTAATCACCACCCGCTGCCTGGCAGCAGAGGAGAGCAAAGTACGTGTGCCGCAAAGACCTCTGAGGAGCTCACGGGTGGTGGGCATGCGAGCTTCCCTCGGCCTGTGCTCAGCAGCTGCTGGAGCTGGGGGCTGCTTGGTGCCCAGCTTGAGTGAACTGGCCACTTCCGGATTAGCACCACTCCTCTGGATGCCTGTGCTTCTGCGTTTAAAGGAGGAAAAGCTCTTTTCTATATCTCCTTGGGTATATAAAAGGAGAACACCCACCAGTCGGGTATTCTTTTGTGGTGCCGCTTCCTCACCTGGGCCCAAGGGAAGTGCATCTCCTTAGACCCGCTGTTGGCAGTGCTGTTACAGGAGCACTATTTGCTGCGTCACTGAAGCGAGGCCAGTCTTGTAACCCAGTGAGACCCAATCACCCCCTGCCCTCCCAGAGGAGCTAGGGATACAGCAAAACCCGCGTGTACCCAGGGTGCTGTTCCCAGAGAGGGGAGAATCTATTAATTTGCTCTCCCACTTGCACACGCACACACACTTTCCTGTCTCGTGCACACGCACGCAGATGCATACTTTCCCCAGAATCCCTTTGCCAAAGAGGCTGGTAGGTACAGAAGCAAACCGGTTGTTCCTGAAATGCAGAGCATCGATAGCGCAGTGCAGTGATTGCACTGCATTAGGTGAAGTGTCCGTCAGGGTAGGGGAAAGGGATGGTGTGCGTGTGCTGTTTAGGGAGACGGGTCTCATGCCACGGGCAGTGGGCTGGACCGCAGGATGCCTGGGCTCTGTCCCATCTGCAGGGCAATCTTGAGTGAGTCGCTTCATGACCCTGTGCCTCAGTTTTCCCTTGTGTAAAACAGGGATAATGGCAGTGCCCTGCTTTTTAATGGGCTTTGAGGTGTGCTGATGAGCAAGGCTCAATGGAAGCCAGGTGCAGGTGCTGTTCAGGAGCCTGAGTCTGTGCCCACCCCACCCCAACACACACTTTAACCACCAAAGCTGCTAGATATGCTTTGTGGGTGACAGTGGAGCAGTGAGCCAGAGGGCTGGGCCTCTGCTCCATTGCCAGCTGCAGTGTTGGGCCCCAGTCTGAGCCCGGCCTGCTGTAAAGAAATAGCCTGCCTACTGGTCTTGGGGACAGGCACGCACCAGGGGCTCAGCATGGGGCTGGCGTCCAGTTTGGGACTTCCAGGGACAGAGTACCATGCACAGCAAGTGAGAAATGTACCTGGATCGACTTGGTGTGAGCAAGCGGGGCCGACAGATAGCCCACAAGGTGCATGCTTTCCCCGCGGGGCAGGGGCAAGCTGGGTAGTAGCAAGGCTCTGCTAATGTGGTCCTTACCAGACAGCAAGTGGTCTTCAAGGCCAAACCATCCCTTCGGCTCTGCCATGGGGAGTGTGGGCATGCTGCAGACAGTGACCAGACTAGTGACTTCTACCAGCCCCTCTTCTGGTAAGACCCCTCCCTCCTGGGCTGTATTAGCAAAAGCCTCCATCTCCGTGTATCACCCCCCATCCCGATGCATGCCCCCAAAACATCCCAGCAGCTCCCTGCCCACAGCCGATGCATGTCTGTGATCCCCCATGTCCCTGGTGGCAGTGATTGCCATCTGGTTCCTGTGGGTACAATGGGGGCAGGAACCTGTGAGGTGACAAGCGACTGCAATGGCAGCTTTGCCTGAGTGAAGACTGAAGGACTGGGCCCTGCTGTGCTTTGCGTATGGAGTGAACTCAAGAGGGTAACAAGTTCCCCATCCCGCCCCATAGCATGGGTGGTCTGTAGCCCAACAGCTGGGGCTGCCAAGACAGACCAGCCTCCGTGGGAAGGAGGGAAAGGGTGGTGGGCACCCATTTGGATTTGGAGGTCCAGTCCCTGCCCTTTCGGAGAGGCAGCCTTCCCCCAACATGCTGGTGGGGGGGGAGCTGGGACTGCCAAACAAACCCCATAGATATTTGCCCCATCCCCTGCTGCCAGAAGAGACTCCAAGGGATACATGATGGGACTCTGTTTTATTTTAATTTTGCTGCTTCCATCTCTGAACTCATTCATTGCAGCACCGCTCCTGGGGCAGCGTGGAGGGGGGGGTGCAAGCAATGGTCTGGGGTGTCCTTTCCATGGACTGTGCGACGGGGCAATGGCCTGCGGATTTGGGGTGGGAGAGGGGAGAAAGAGAGCCTCTGTCAGGGCAGGTGAGAGGGAAGAGGAGTTCAGCTTCACCCAATGTCAGAGGGGCCTGGTCATGTCCTCCCTGGGGTCTGGAGCAGGCCCTGTGTCAGTCCTGGGTGTGCATGAGATCTTGTCTTATGGCCTGGGTACACTTTGCCCCTTCGAACGTGCGGGAGATGAAGCCCTGTGACCGCAGCAGTGTGACACCCACATGCATCCCCTATCGCCATAGTTGCAACCAGCTGGGCACACTGCTGTCAGTCCCAGGGGCAGGGCTTTGCAAGATGCTCTCTCCAAATGGAGGGAGGCGTCCGTCAGCCTCTGCTTGGTTGCTTGTAGGGTCCAGTCCCAGATGCACTGTGACCCGCCCAGCTTTCCCTTGCGGATGTCTCTCCGTGGGGTCAGCAGCGGGGGTAGCTCAGTGCTAACTGCACTCGTTGCCTTTCAGAGCGGTACCCATGGAGCAGGCTGGTGGGGACAGAAACCTCCTGGCTGGACAGCAGCCGTTCAGGGCCTCCTCTCCGCGGTGCTGCAGGGATTGTCCCCGCTGGGTCCAAGCCAGCAGAGGGGAGAGCCCTGCATGGGGCAGGGGGAGCAAAGGGAGGGGACTGGATGCAGTTTTACCATCATCCTTCTCAACCTCTGTCTCCTGCGGGAGGGTCCTGTCACTGCGATCTTCTGGCAGAAGAGCAGATGTAGGGAGACCTTCCCCTGGATGCTGGGGAGAAAGGAAGGGACAGCATGAAAGCCTTGGTCTGGCTGCTGAGGGGACAGAGAGGAGCTTAGGGAAAGCAGCTGTTCAGTTCCTACCTGATTTTTGTAGGGAGTCGTGGTTGGAAAGCTCAGGGAGCAGCATAGATGTGGAGGTGGCTGGAGGCAGGGGCAAGCAAAAGATGTGGGAGAAGATCATGTGTTAAGCAGTTACCGTTGTTGACCAATGACTTCCCTATCGTGGCAGGGGCAGGGCATTGGCCCTTGTCTCCGCTGCTCTTACATCCAAGGGTGTTGTCGGTTTTTTGGGTGTTGTGCCTGGCAGCTGGGTGTGAGGGTCTGAGGTGGTGACTGGGGGTGCTCCTGGGACCTACGAGTAGGTGTGAAGTAGTGAATGGCAAGTATGCATGGGAGGATGGATGCCTGATGTGGTAGGGGGCTGGGGACAGCTGTGCCTGGGAGGGGAGTCAATGTTTTGTGGGGTGTGAGTAAGAAGTATAGCTGGTGGGGAGGGGCACAGTGCGTCAGCCAGCACCGTGCAGCCCGTCTGTGCGTATGTGGCTTGCTCGGAGCGGTATCAGCAGACAGAAGCTTCTTTCATTGCTGTGGCTCATTAGTCTTCAGAAAGACCAAAAGACAGCACGAGGATGGGCTGAGCCAGGCGGAGGCCACCCTGCGTTGCACAAGGCCCAGCAGCTGCCCTGCCAAGCTGTGCTGCGCAGGCCTGGGGTGGGATGCAAGCTCGGTGCTGCATGGGAGCGTGTGGTTTGGGACCAGGAGGGCTGCAAAGGCAGCAGCAACCTCCTCGTGGGCACTGCTCCGGAGAGGCTTGCCTCCAGCCTTCCTTGGTGGGCAGGGGACGTGCATTGACATAAATAGGCCTATCTTGACCGTGAGCTAACTGCAGCAGCGCACGTGGCCACACCTGCAGTGCCACGAACGGACCAGAGGGAGTGCAGCCATGTCTGCATAATGCCAGGACCGAGCTAATTAGCCTTGACATGCATTGATTAGCCCACCTTTTGCACAAGCACCCCTGGGTGTTTAGCACCTACTGGTGTTAGCTGAAGGAGGAGCTGGCATGAGTGTTCCCTTTAACATCATTAATGAACCTGTGCAAAACTCTGGGTCTCCTGACCCTGAGATGGTACCTTTTATCAGACCAACTAAGATATCACAAAAAAAAAAATTTTTTTGCAATTTCTTAGTTTATCTAATAAAAGATATCATCTCTGAACCAAGAGTTTTAGAGTTTTACATTTCTTTTTGTCTCGGACCAACGTGGCTATGAAATGCATCCCTTAATGAAGCTATAGCATTCATGTTAAAGCTGCAGTCATTAACTAGTCCTCCTAGCATCCCCTCTGCCTTGGGAACCCAGGGTCTCTGCTTACAGAGGTGCCTTGTGTGCATTAGGTGCATTTCTCCCAGACTTCCCACCATTGCTACCACCAGCCAGCTGTGAGAGCACTAGCGCAGACAGCCTCCGAGCCTCCCCGCCATTTTAGCCACTGCCACCGTGACTTACTGTGAGCGGGCCAAATCAGCGCGACATGTAAAATCTGGCGGCCTGTCTACACTGCAGCTTGCTGTGACCGTTGCAATGGTGACGATGTGGACAAGGCCTTTGAGTTGCAACCCGTCTGGTTTTTCAGAGCCCTGTCACACAGCAGGGTTTACTCCGCCCTTGGCATGCAGGGTTTGGACTTCCACAGCCCGTGTCTAATTTGGAGCGGTCACAGTTTTATAAATCGGCACGCAGCTCCCGGCCTACGATTGAGATCAAAACTGCCCGTCTAAAATGATGTCAAAGCTGGTCCAGCTCAGTCCAGAGCCCCAGTTTTACATGCTAATTATTTTCTTAATACACCTCAAAAAAAAAAAAAAAAAGCAAACCCAAAAAAACCTCAGTAACTTGCACTAGACCCTCAGAGCCCTTTGCAGAAGTCTGGACTTGAACAATTTTGGGTTGGTATAAAGAGAAGCTGATAAACTGGTTCCCCTTATGGTCAAGGAGCTCCCTCTATGCTGGGAGCTATCATTTGAGTCTTTCTTTTCATCCCCATTTTCATGTACCAGCGTGGTGTATGCTCTAAGCACACTCAGATGTTCAGCAGATGGGTGTTTGATTGACATGTAAATTGCTTAGAAACCATGAATGGAATTAACTCATTCTAGGAGGAAAAAAGCGGCATCTGCATTTTCAATTCGATTACTTTAGATCTAAATGTACTCTCTTTTCCTAATGTGGAGGAACAGCAGTTGCTAAGTATTAAGCGATCCTTGAAGCTGGCCCTGGTTGCCAGAACACTGAGGCATCGTCCTTCTGCTATGTCTTTCCTTTCCATTCCCTAGATGTACTAGCTCAGAAAAAAGGATGCTCAGCTTAGACCTGGAAGAAGCCAGATGTATTACTGGCACAGTCTCCTACACATGTAATGACTTTCCCAGCACCACAGCAGGCAGCGTGAATACAGCTCGGGGTCTGCTGCTGCTCCAAAACACGGGTTTCTTCTATCGTGTTACCAAGCAGTGACTTGGTTTGCTCGCAGCAGTAGTAGGTTCTTATCCCCTGTGTTGATGGGCCACTGGAAGGGGATCAAGTGGTCACGGGGTGATTGATCTAAGCTAATATCTGGGCAGATTGCCATTGTACAGGTACCACCGGTGGTCAGAGAAGACACGAAAACTTTGCCCATGCAACAGAAAGGAGCTCCCTCCCCCCAGTTCACATCTACTCACCTCTCACAAGGAGCAAGCATCCTCACTGGGGACCCCTTTGATCTGAGCGACTGCTATGGCCTCGGTGTAGGCATGGCTTCCCGAGGACACAGACCTCCAGGAGGAACTTCTCTTGGACTTCCACCGGGACAGGTGGCTGCCATCTCTCTGGCGGCTCCGTAAATACTCTTTGTAGTTCTTGGAGAGCAGCGTGTACAGGAAAGGGTTAATGCAGCTGTTGCTGTAAGCCAGGCAAGTCACCACAAAATTGATGTAGACCACAGTATTGCTGGGGAGGTCTGCCAGCTGGTAGTAATAGATGCTGAGCAGCTGCCAGAGCCAGAAGGGTATGAAGCAAGCCCAATAGGTGAGAACGATGCTGAAGATCAGGTACAGCACTTTCTGCTTGGGGCATCTATTCATTTTCTTGAAGGTAAAAACTGCTGTCTGAGACTTCCAGTAAGTCCTGGCCAGCTTGACATATAAGTAGCAGATGATGAGGCCTGGAGCCAGGATGCAGGTGTTAAACAGGACGGTGAGGTACACCTTGTAGGTCTCCATCTGCCACGTGGGGTGACAGATGCGCTTGGTCACGCCATTCTGTTTGCTAGTCCTGAGGTCTATGAGGATCATGGTTGGAAGAGAAAGGAGGAAAGACACCAGCCATACCAGGCAGGTGATCGGTCTCCGATAGACACTGGACCTTCTGATGGTGTCTAAGGGCTTGGCTACTGCGAGGTACCTCTCGGTGCTCATGATGGTGAGGATGAAGATGCTGGCATGCATAGTGAGGAGATCCAGGCTGAAGAGGACCCTGCATCCGATATCTCCAAAGTACCAGTCCTTCACGAAATAGGTGCAGACCACAAAGGGGATGGTAGACAGGTACAGGAGATCCGCCAGGGCCAGGTTAACAATGTAAATGTACATCGAGCCTGTGAACTTCAGGGAAAGGTTTGTGACCACCAGCGTGTAGATATTGCCGACGATGCCCACCAGACACATCACAGCCAGGATGCAGCTCAGGACGGAGGTGACCAATAGGTCGCTGGTGTCACCCAGGACCTCAAAAGTTGCATTGGTCTGAACAGTTGTATTCTTGGGGTGGCAGAGGGCAGATGTACATTGGATTTGCTCCATTTCTTGTTCTTGGGTCCTGGAGTGATCCAGTCAGCAGGCAAGTGTGGGTGGTTCCAGCCGGAAAGTCCAAATTATAGATGGTCTTAGCATCGAAGCTGGTGTTTTGAAGAGCTGTCGTCAGACGTACAGCGAGGCTCCGCATGGCTGAGCTGATGGGGCTCCATTAGACGTGGAGAGTCCTTGTTGGCGTAAGAGCCTCAGCCTGAGTTTTAACCCATGCCAGCACCTGCAGACATCCAGCCTCAGAGCAGCTCTCTGCTCTGTTCTCTGTCCCCCGGGCAGAAAACGATTTGAAAGGACTCCCAAGGCAAGGGGGGATACGAGACCACTGCTTGCAAACGTCCAGAGGCTTGTGCCTCCAAAGCAGACGCGAGCAGTAGCAGGCAGGAAGATGGGGAAGCGATTGATTTGCTGGAAATAATCCTCATGCTGCTGCCTAGCCTGTTGATTTTCCTCCCGTGAAAATTCAAGCCGTATTTGCTCTGACTCCCTTCCTTAAATGGTCCTGGTGACTCGGGCGGGCTTTGCGTCTTCGGTGACTGACTCATAGGTGTGAGCGAGACCGGCTGCTCTCCAGACCCGTCCCAAGTTCTGTTCCACATGAGATTACAGAGAGCTGATGCTGGGAGCGCTGGGCAGGAGATGCCGATATCCTTGGAGAGAGACGGTGAGAGAAACACGCGGGGGCAATCCCCTCTCCTCGCAGATGCTGGAGTGTAAATCGGTCGCAACTGCGCTTGAATGCCAGGGCAAATCTGAGCTGCTGCTTGAATAATACAACCCGAGCACTGTGGGGTCCATGGCTGTCCCCAGGATGGCGTCGGGGCTGAGTGGAGAACTAGGAGGATCCCGGCTCGCTCCTCTCGGTAGAAAATCCATTCACTTTCCACAAGTCTCAGCCGGAGGAGGGTGGGATCTGATGGCTCTGACAGCCCCACAGAGGTGGGATTTGTCTCTCTTTCCCCTATAAGGAAGAGCTAGTAAAACCAGCGTCAGCACGTCTGCCCATCGCGGCTGGGGCACTCACCTGGTGCCCCTAAGCCGTCACGCTTAGCAACACGGTGAGCTGGGAATCTGCCTCTTTCTGTACTTTTCAGTACAGAACCCATGAGAGCTTTGGCTTTTTTGCTTTCTAAGCTGTTATGCTGTATCAAACGCTTTTTGGGGAGCCAGCTTTGTGCTTCGATGGAGGGGTTGCAAAGAGGGGCTGAAAGGCCGATTCTGTCTGAGGAGCACGGCCTCCCCCTCCAGGTTGGGTTTGGTGACAGGACTAGTTTTAAACCGACCCCATCTTTACTTCTCTCAAGACAACGAGGTTGTGAAACGGCATCCAGAGAGCAAGATCTAGGAAGAGGGAGTGGAGAGCACGAAAAGAGACATGGGGGGACATAAAATCAGGGGAACTTGAGCAGCGCGGTCCTGGCTGATAGTGGAAGGAAGATTACCATCCTTTAGATTTCGACAGTGCCCTTGATTATCAAAAGGTAGCCGAACCTAATGATGTAAAGTCCCTGCCCTTTTGCAATGCAGCCACCTCTGGGGTGGAACACCTCAGCTGTTTAGCAGTACCTAGCAACCCTGCATAATGGTTTAGGAGAGAAAAACAAGGAAGAAGAATGCTGTATGTAATTGCAGCACTTGGCTCCTAATTATCCCAGTTTGTATTTTGGCAGGATGGTGGGGAAACTGGATTGAAGAGGCTGGCTGGTGCATCATGGAGTATTTTACTCTCCTCTGTGAGCCATTTACTCTCCTTGGTGAGCCATTCATCGTGAAGAGAAACCCTGCTGCAGCAATTGGTTGCAGGTGAAGACAGTGTCATTGTTATTCTGTCCTGGCAGCAGTGCTAAGAAGGGCTGCATGCGCTGGGAAAAGGAAGAGGCGAGATCTGCATTTCTCCCACACAGGTTTATTGTGGGCTGAACAGTATTTTAGTTCTTTGGCTCTCTTAGCCCTAGAGGCCAAGACCAACTGTGCTGTGACCCCTGTATCACCAGGTCCCTACCTCCGGTTACCATATCACGAGTCCCTACAGGGCAAGTTCCTTGGCTGGGTGTGGGGAAAAAAACTCCGGAAATTCAAACCACAATTCAGAAATACCCAGCAGCAGGCAGGGTTTCCAAGACATTGTGGGTGTTGATTAAAACCGTGATGCCACTTAAAAGACTACCAGTAATACTGGTGCTGATAGAGCTCTGTAATTAATGCGTATGAAGTGAAAGTAATTTGTATTTGACGTTTCACTTTTACATTTAAATGACTTTTTCCAACAGACCAATTCTAGCCTGACTACCCCTGGGCTGGCTACACTCGGGGCACAGAGATGCTGAGTAGGATGGCCTAGCTTGGCAGTCACTTCTCAGTCAATCTGCACCTTAAGGGTATGAATTTGTGTCTGAAGCAGGTAGGTGTCCACCAGCCACCCTAAAGGCAACCATGGTTTCTGGCCATGACTCCAACTCCAGAAACCTTTGGGACTGCAAGGGACACCAGGCAGTGTTTAGGCCAGGGGTGGGCAATTATTTCGAGTGGAAGGCTGCTTACTGAGTTATGGCAAGCCATTGAGGGCCACGTGACAGGCAGCCAGGGGCAGATTAATATTAATTTTCTAAAATTTTTAGGGGCCCTGTGGGCCGAATAGAATGGCCTGGCAGGCCGCATCCGGCCCGTGGGCCACATTTTGCCCACCCCTGGTTTAGGCACTGGTGGGGCTTTGACGGGTGCTGGGAAGTGGTAGCAAGGGCAGCAGAAGTGTTGAGGACTGCAGGTGCTGGGTGACGCTAATGGTTTTGGAAGGGAAGAGAGGTGCTGGGGGCCGGGGTGGCTGTGGGCATGCTTCCTATCTCCAGCCAACACAGCTGGGCATCCAGAGCCATACTGTTTCAAGAGGCTTCAGCACCAGTCTCATTGTGACCGGATGCACCACTTCCCCTGCACACTGCTGCAGCATAAGCTCATGCCCAGGGACTAGATGCTAATGGCCAGCACTTGCCACCTCGAAGTAGCCCATCAGTTCAGCATCTGCCTTTGTCCTGCCAGACTCAGGCAGAGACTAATGCAGCCTTTGTCACAGCAAATGCCTGGCTCGGTCTCCTAGGTAGGTCGCTCTTGCCTGAAGCCTGTTACAGAGCAGTGCTCTGATTTGAGGCAGTGCTCGTTACACAGAACGCTGCCTCCGGCTTAGCTGTGGTTTCCAGAGCTCTGCAAAGGGGAGTGCAGCAGAGCCCCAGGGCTCAGATGCTTGTTTCCTTCCCCTCAGAAGGGTCTTCACTGCTCTTAGCTGCAGGGGGGCACTCAGATGGGGGGGTATGGCCAGCTGAAACATCTCCCCAGTGCACGAGTGCACTCCTTGACCATGTAATATTCAGATCGTAGAAGCCCTGTCCCATGCTCTGTCATTGCACTGCCCAAGGCAATGAACCGAGGACCAAGCACTCTGCCACTCTGTTCCTTGGCCAGATCCCAGAAAGTCCTTAGATACCCAAGGAAGCTCTTATGGAAGGAAAGGCTTATTTAGTCTGGAGAAGAAAAGGCTGTGAGGGGATTTAATAGCCACCTTCAACTGCTTTGAAGGGAGTTTCCAAAGAGGTTGGAGCTGGACTGTTCTCAGTGGGGACAGATGACAGAACAAGGAGCAATGGGCTCCAGTTGCAGCAAGGGAAGTTTAGATTAGATATTAGGAAAAACTTTCTCACTAGGAGAGTGGTGAAGCATTGGAGCAGGTTACTCAGAGAGGTGGTAGGATCTGCATCCTTGGATGTTTTTAAGGCCTGGCTGGACAAAGCCTTGTCTGGGATGATTTATTTGGGGCTGGTCCTGCTTTGAGCAGGGGTTTGGGCTAGATGTGACCTCCTGAGGTCCCTCCCGCCCTCATTTCCCCTGGTTCTGTCATTCTGTGTAGGTGCCTAAAGTCCCACTGAAATCATTGGGTACCAAGGTGCCCAAATACCTTCAGGATTTGGTCATAAGTGACTCATCTGATACCCCCCCCCAGCAGGCTGTTGCAGGGCAGAGAATGGGACCAGGGTCTCATTCATCCCAGGTCATCGCCTTCATCGCCTCCACACCGTGGCAACTAGGCCCTGCTCAGCACCTGCTTCCCCCTGTGCTGTGCCACGTGCTCTGAAGGGAACAAATTGGATGTGACAGACCCTTGGAGACAAAGCCACTTCCAAAGGGAAAGCAGGGAAAAAATAACTCGTTGCAATATAATTTATACATAAGACTGTAATAGGAGGGGCTGAACCATAAGGCCCGTTCTATAGGGAATTCATTCTTTCAAGGATGAATTTGCAGTGAGAACTTTAATGCCTTTACTGCTAAAAGAGGGTGTTTGTTACTTCAGGGTAACTGAGTGATCACATCCCCAGGTGACAGCACAGGGAAGACCAGGCACTTGAGTTTTCCGTTGAGGCAACTCCAGCAAGGTCTAGGGTTAGGAGGTGGGGAGACAGGGTTGCCATGGGCAAGTGCACCTCCCAGTGACATTCAAATGCCTTGCCCTCCCCATGGGTTCTGTCCTGGCAAGCTGGTGGGTTACTGCCCTGGCTTTGCACCACAGCATGTGCAGCCGCGAGGATGAGCTCCACGTAGCCGGCTGCAGGAGCCCTGCTGCGTGGGCTGCGCTTGCCTGTCAGCATTTGCGGTGCTTAAAAGCTTCGATCCGGTTCCCTGGGGCTTGTCTGGCTGGGATTCCGGCAGCAACAACAGCCCCAGAGGCTGGCTTGTGGCTTTTTCTAATATGCTCAAGGATTTCCTTTTGAGTGAGTGTGATGCTGCTGACCTGCAGCATCAATATCCATCTTGAATTCACAGCGGGGCCTGACACAGAGAGGCAAGATCAGGGCAAACTCGGCCTGCTCCACACCGCTTCAGAGCTTTCTCATGTCGCAGTCTTCCGAGATGAACCTCGGGATGGGAATTTCTGGCTCGCTCTGTGTTTGGGGGTTTTTTTTTCAATGAAGTCTACTCTGCAGTACTGGGTGTAATGGAGGGGCAGGGGTCTGCTCATGAGAACAGCTGGGGAAGGGTGATATTCAGAGCCCCTTGTGAGACCCTTTGGCTCTCTGCTCCTTCTATCCCACCTTCCTCTCATCCAAAAAGCTGATGAACCCCTGCTGAGCTTCTGGGATCTTTCCCCTTTACTGTAACATGAACTAAATCTTCACATGACCAGATCTCGAAGGCCCTGAACAGAGAGGAGCCCCCCATCCGGGATCTTGTTACGGCCTGGCCCCCCTGGGCTTTAATTGTACTGCTGCTGGTGCAAAGTGCGGCTAGGTTCCTGTGAGAATGGGCCAGGTATGTGTGTGGGGAAACAGGTAAAAGAAGAAACACCAAGAGAAATCCTTATGGAATTAAATAGGATGAAACCAATGGAGTGGTCCAAAATGTCACAGGGCTTTATGAGAGATTCCTGTGAAAACTTATAGGTCTTAGCAGAGGACTGAATCTTGGGCTCCTTGCTATAGGGTTTATGAAGCAGCCTATAGAGTTCTGCATTATAGACAAGAAATCTCTCTGACTAGTCACAGGCTGGTTTACTAACTCTGCAGGAAAATGGTAGTACTTCTGTAAAACCCAAAGGGCATTCGTACATGCCACGGCGTTTGATCCTTGTTAATTTAATGCGCCTAAAATTTTTTAACCCAGGTTATTTTGGTGCGCTGCAGTTGTGTTTGCACACCAGGGGCTTTCAAATGACTTAAGTCCCACATGTAATTCCCTGCAGATTCCAGCAGGGGAAGCCAAATACCAATCTATCTCCAGTAATGTCATTCCTAATGAATTACAGCAGAAGGTGCATGTTTGCTGGTACACTGGTCTCCACGGTCCCCACCCTGGCCCCCTGCTGGGAGTCTCATGCCAAGTACCCCCATTCACACCTCACACCAGGCCACGGTCACCCCAAAACCCTGCCACTTGCACCAGCCTAGGCTTGAGCCAGTTTCCCAGTAGGCAACCCCATGGTGATCCCAACAACAAAGACTCCTCCCTATTTAGGGAAGAGGAGCAGGATGAAGTAAAATCAAAGAGACAATCCAGTGGGAGAGGAGGAGATGATGCTATTAAATCCCTTTTGCGTATTCTCTGATGCTTAATGCCATACAGCATTTATGTACCATGGTGATAGTAGTAGCAGGCATCTGTCTGCTTCATGAAGCAATTGAATTATGCGGAGTGAGACATCAGCTCACTGAACATAATCCTTGCTTGAAAGATAAAGCAAAGCTGGAGTGACCTCTCTAGGGCCCCAAAGCCTGGACAGTGTATATGGAGACACTGAGCTGCCCACATACCAGTGTCTCCCTCTCAGCCTTGCTGGTTTAATCCAAAGGAAGGGCGGGTGCTGGTACATTTGGAGCCAGCTTGGCTTGCAGGAGCTGCCAGAGCAAAGGAGATCATCTATTTGTCCATCTACTGGGGCTCCGCTCCTAGACTGGCTGCCGACCAGCATTAAAGAGCCCAGTTTACCCTATCATAGCAATAAAGAGCCTCTGAAATGCCACACAGTGATACACTGTCGGCACCATGATGCAGAGGCAGATTGGGGAGTGATCCCACTGGTAGCAGAGGTGAGTCTGTATTGGGTCCTTATGTCTGAATTTCTTGACCCTGGGGGGTGTTGGGATCTGATTCAGGCTCCGATTGCACCGTCTGAGCCCCTCTCTGGCTTCAGGTAGGGCAACTTCTTATAGGAAGAGTTCAAGGTGTTTTTTAACAATGTAAAAACACCCAACATCCCAGGGAGGTGGGTAAGCGGGTTTTCATTATCCTCCTTTACAAACAGGGAATCTCCTACCATAGCAAAGCTGTCTTGAAGGACAAGAAATAGGATGAAGCTGATGCAAAAACAGTTGCTCTTTAACTGCTAGAAAATTGCCCAGAAGAAGCCAACCCACCTCTCCCCTTATCTGGACACCTTTGGTCCCTCGCCTTTGGGAGCCTATACTTAAGTGTACATGATTCAGTCTCAAATTCACTATGTACGCTCACCTCTGCCCTGGGCCTGGTGGGAGACTCTTCATAACTGCAAATTAATCATGTTAAACTGCGACTCCTCGGCTGTTAAGCTGTTCCCCTGCTGCTGATGTCAGGGTAACACAGCAGAACTCATGCATGCATTTTAACTCCTTGTAGATGAATTGGTTTCTGACAAGGACCCTTTTTTTTTTCTCTTCTTCTCTTGACTCTCTCCAGGCTTCGCAGCTCAGGTGTTTGAATCGCTGGTTATGAAATCTGTTGACAGGGCTCATGGAGCAAAAAGCAGGTTGGGGAGCGTGTCCCGCAGTGATGGCTGGATAGATGGACCTGAGCACTGCAGAAGAGGCCTTCACTGTTGGTTGTTGCTGCATGCAGCTGGGCATGGCTCCTTGAAGTCCCTTCCAACGCTATGATGGCGACTCCTGTGATCCAACTGGAGCCCCGTATCCCAGGTAGAAGTAGCAGCCCAGCCAGCAGGGAAGAAATGACACCTTTCTGCATGTAAGTGAAGTACCTTTCATCTCAAGTCAGTGAAGAACAACAGGCAGGGAATCCTGTAAGGCCATTTTGAGTCGCTTCTCACAGCAAAACCACAATTTAACACCTTTAAAAGAGCCAAGGCCTTTTGCAAAGCAGACGCTGGTGGTTTGGCCTCTTGCCTGAAAGTGCCACCCCTGCTGTTTGATGGACTCAGACTGAGGTTTTCTTTCTGGAAGATTAAATACTACTGATGGATTAAAGCGCTTGGGTGGATTAGCCTCTCCACTCCACGCAGCTGATATAGAAAAAAAGACGGTGTTTGGGGTTGTTTGTTTAAAAGGCAGCAAGGCCAGGCTCTGCTCATGAGACGGGCTCTTTCAAGCGTGGGGGCTGCAGGGTTTTATGATGAACCATTGCTGCTCCGCCAGTCGCCGTCGGGTCAGAGTGGTGCTCTGGTGAAAAGCTCCTGTCTTCGCCGTTTCTGTTCTCTCCCCTGGACGGGAAGAGGAGCGTGGCATGAGCAAGAGGGACTGCTGGGAGGTTTTGTTTCTCCCTCACCCACCACCAGCACTTTGCTTTTCTCTGCTATTGAGTGGGACGATTCTCAACGAGCTGCGCTTTGCAACAAGCCCGGAAGCTGCTATTGAGCTCCTGGCCTGCTGTGGGGATGCACCAGCAGGCAAAAGAGAGGGCAAGATGCACATTTTTGTCTTTCGCAGGCTCCCCATAGATATCTGTCGTGTGGGTTCTGCTGTGGGCCAATATCGATTGAACACCACGATGCAGACCCTTCCAGACCAGGCCTTGGAGATGCTGGAGACTAAATGCTGTCCATCTGTATAGACCAGCTGAAATATTCCCCGCTGAACCAGGCCCTGCTGCAGGCTGGCTGAAGGGGGAGGGAGGACCTGCACCCTGCCGTGCAGCAAGCCACAGCCCGCAAGGACAGAGGGACAAAACCCCGACGGGCTCGGTAGGACAGACCCTCGCAGGTCTCAGCGCAGTGGGGTAATTGCGAGACGGCTGGGATAAACGTGTCTGGGTGGTACGCGATGCTGCTTCCAGGGAGCGCCGTGTGTTGCTAGTCAGAGCCACAGGCAGATTTTGGGGCATGATGTGTCAGTTTTATCGTTGGGACAAGTAGGCTCTTGGGGCTGGGTGGCTGTGATCTGGGTGGCTGTTGTTCAGCTCTCACTCTTCTCATCCTTGTGCTCTCTTTCCATGTATTCATGAGTTATCTCTGCCTCTTTACTATGAGTTTTCCCTTTATTTGGTGAAAATAGATAAAAAAAAATGCCACATACAAAGCAACCCAGGCAAGTCTTCAGACTGCGGAAGAGCGGGGGTCAGTTCTGGTCCCTCGTGACTCGCAGAATTCCCACCCAATCGAGGAGGTACACGGTTTACACCGGAGAGAGTTTTAACAAAGTTAGTAACGTGCATTTTATGCTGTGCCTTCCCACCAGAAGCATCCCAGAGCACTTTGCCAGGCAGTCGAAAAGTCCCTTTGCTTGCCAGCAAAATGCAGCTAACCCTGGTGGAAGGGAGCAGCTGCTTGATAGCACCCAGCAGCGCTACACGACCGCTTGGAAAATAAAAGAAGAGCCTATTTGAATCGGACTGGAGAGGGCCTTTTGGATAGCCAGGATGTAACTGCCCAGACAGGAATTTGGCCAGGATGCCGTTGCCCATTTCAGTCTATCCACTAAGCTCTGATCAGAGCTGCTCCGTGTTTTGGGGAACGTACCAAGGGTACATCCATTTCTCATCAGCCCTGTTATCTCAACTTGGCTTCTCTGCTGTGCCCTGCTTGTACCATGGCAGACAGCAGAAAAAAAATCTCTCTAAGAGTCTGACATTAGGCAGCACTGAGGCTGTTAAAATGATTTCCCAGAGCCTGGCCTAACTCTAAGCCCAGTACATCACAATGGCCCTCTTCAAATTGATGCTGATAGCTCAGCTCCTGGCTGAGCTCTGGATCCGACACACCCAGGAGGGAAGTGTTATTTTCCAGCAGCACCGTCAAGCTGAGGTTTCCGTTTGCCTGGAGCCGATGAATGTCTGCTTCCTTTGAGACGCTGCATTTGCAACATAAATCTGCCATCACCATCAAAATGACATGGCCAGCTTAAGTCCGTCCATCAAAACCACCCTCCAGACCCCTTGCAGACATCTCACCTGGGTGCATTACTCCAAGGAACAACACCATTAAAACCAGTGCTGTCCTGGAGTTAAAACCAGGCTGCTGATGTGGCCAGTGGCCCCAAGGCAAGTTACAGCCTGCAGAGTGGTCTATGGCACCAGACTCAAGGCTTTGTCTTCCCCTCTCCTGGGTGTTCTGGTCTCCATGTGGAGACATGGGTTCAAATCCCACTTCTGATTCATAGATGTTAGGGTCAGAAGGGACCTCAACAGATCATCGAGTCTGACCCCCTGCATAGGCAGGAAAGAGTGCTGGGTCTAGATGACCCCAGCTAGATACTCGTCTAACCTCCTCTTGAAGACCCCCAGGGTAGGGGAGAGCACCACCTCCCTTGGGGGCCCGTTCCAGACCTTGGCCACTCGAACTGTGAAGTTCTTCCTAATGTCCAATCTAAATCTGCTCTCTGCTAGCTTGTGGCCATTGTTTCTTGTAACCCCCAGGGGCACCTTGGTGAATAAAACCTCACCAATTCCCTTCTGATATTCCTTTTAGTGTCCCCAATAGCTTGCTGTGATTGTACAGTGGTTAGTATTCTGTGCTGAGGCCACAGCAACCTTGGCTCGAATCTGAGTACAGCAATGCCTTGCAAGTGGTGGCACAGCAGGGGGCTCAGCCTTTTGGACCCAGGAAATTACAGGCCAATCAATCTGACCTCAATTCCTGGTAAAATCCTGGAGAAAATGATCAAAGAATCCATTATAGACGGGCTAGCAGAAGGCAGTCATCTGAAGGCTAGCTAACATGGCTTTGTTACCGGCAGGTCATGTCAGACCAAACTCATTTCCTTCTACCAGCGGGTAAATTGCCACCTTGATAGGGGAAATGAGGTGAATGTCAGATACCTGGACTTCAAAAAGGCCTTTGACCTGGTCTCCCACGAAGTCCTCACATTTGTGAACTCGGTAGGTCTTCAGCAGGATTGGCGTTATTAATGCAGGTTGACTGCTTTCAGCTTCTCAGATGAGTTGCCCAGTATAAATAATACAGTGCACACACCTGTACACAGGCCCCTGTGCTCAACAACATCCCAGCTCACATCATCACTGCGACAGCCAGCGGCTCGTGCTCCGGTGCCCGTCATTACAGCGATGCACCGAGCCACCTTCTCTCCGCAGAACCGGGTGAGCTGGAAAGTGTCCGAGAAGGCCGATCCTCCCGGCCCTGTGGATCAGTGCAGAGGGGATGCCTCTCCCTTGCTCCTGCATTTCCACTGATGGACGTGCCTGTGGAAGGACAGGTGAGATCGCCCGACTCCCAGGCGGGAGAGCGCAAAGCGACTTTCTCGATCCCAGAGCCCCACCTGCTGGATGCAGCACAGCTCGGTTGTAGACGCTGCTCTTTTGCACCGGCGTGGCCTGAGGAAGGGCAGCGGAGTCCAAAGAAGTCAGAGCTGTCAGCTTCAATCTGATACAGCTGGTAATAATTACGGATGCTCTGGAGCCTGCTGGTATATTCAGCATTGACAGCAGCAAAGAGTGATGGTCACAGCTGGGCCTCACCTCCCCTGCTCTAGCCAGGCGTAGTCAGACCCGGACATGGGCATGGGCAAACCAGGCGGCTGCCCAGGACCCGGGCAGAAAGGGGGCCAGAAAATGGGGAAAAAAATTACAATTGCAAAAAAAAAAGTTTTAATATTGCACATATTATGGGACTAGCAATGTTATCAATGGAGAACAAACTATTTAAAGACATCGATACCACAGATGTGATAAAAACTTTTGCAACAAAAAAATCATTATCTCGGGCAAAGGGAGGCTTGATACTGAAAGTTTGCTCCGGGCCGCCAGGTATCTAGGTACGGCGCTGGGCATAGCGCAGGCAGGCACGGTGTTCGCTAGGCCTGCAGTAGCCCTGCTCGCCCCCACAGTCCTGCCTTCCCTCTGCTTTGCTAGTGCCATGCTCGCTCGCGTGGCCTTGCCAGCAACCACCAGCTCTCATCTGAACTCGGTCCTTACACGGATCCACGGGAATTATCCCATGGAGCGCAGGGAGTCTGTAAGGCAGGCCGGTATCTACCGGGGACTAGGTTTATGGCATGAGCACTAGCCACCTCAACAGCCTTAAATTGGGGTTGGATTGCCTTCGGCTGTTTTCTGCATATTGAGAGCCCTTCACAGCTCTTGCTTTTTCAATTGCAATTACTGCATTTTTAACAGGAGACATCAGACAGCGGATGTTTGTCAAACCAGCCTCCAAATATGGGGTAACTTACTGCCCACGGATATAAACCCAACTACAGTCCTGTTTACCGAGCTCTCTAATGAGGGAATCGGGGAATAAATGGAAGCATTTAATGCTGATTTGCAAAAGTCTAGATGCGTCTAAGAACAGCTGATACATTTGAACAGCTGATACATCTACTGACTGGCAGCAGATGTCGGAGCAGGCTGTTAGGGATGCCGCCTTTAAGCCCTCTGGGCTGTTCTCTGCTGCATGCTCATCATTTGAAATAGCTTACTGCATTGCTTCCCGCAGCTCCTTGAGAGACTCATTTCATTGAGCACCTCTGAATGTCATTCGGTCCTATGAGATCACTTCATGTTGTCTAAATATGGAGACACCATGCATTTTAAAACAGATCCATTTTCATGAATAAATCAGTCTGAGATGTGTGGGGGGGGGGGGGAGTGGGGCAGGAAGCTGTTTTCCTGTCCACGGAGAATTTTTGAGATATTAGAAAAGTTTCCAGTTCTGAACTGGAGTAAAAATTTGCAATCGCAAAAATTGTTCATAAACCAAAAAATTCCTCCCCTCCCCCCCAAAAAAGAAAAGAAATTAAGTCAAGTTATTCCAAACATTTTGTTTTGATAATCTTGAAATGTTTTGCTTTCATCACAGTCCTTTAAAACTATCCATGCACGTGGATTTTGAAACGAAAAGTTATTTCAACCTAGAAAACTGAATTTCTTTCCAAAAGGGGGCATGTTTTCACAGGTTTTAAATTGGAAATTAAATTTGTCCCCATGCCAAACTCCTCCTTTCCTGCAGGTTTGGTTTCAACACACTGACACTTTCTGACCAAAGAATATTTTTAAAACATTTCCTGATCAGCTCTGCTATCCTGCCTGCTAATTCATGCATTTATAATACCTTGTTGCTATAGCATCTAAATACTTGTAGTAACACTTTGCACCTCCGTAATACTCGCCAGCTTCAAGCACCTTACAAATGTTAATTAAACTGCACGCCACCCATGCAAACTAGAGCCGCTCTATTCTCCTTGTTGTACAGATGAGGAACAGAGGGGCAAAAGCCAGAAATGCACAGGGAATTTTTCGGCAGTCAGGAACCTTTACCTCCTGACTCCCGTGCCTTCCCTCGAGAAGGTGGTCTTTCATTAGCATGAGTTGCAATGAAAAATAACAACAGGAAACAGAGGCTGGAATGTAAACTAGTCAGTAAAGAGCAGTACTGTGGGCATGTCTACACATGCATTAACGCGCTTTAGTTAATGCGCATTAAATCTAGTACCTCCATTGTGACGTACTAGAAAAATATGCATTAGCCTATCTTAATGTGCATTAACTAACGAGCATGGGGCACTTTTACATGTGCTCAGGGGGTGGAGGGGTGGTGTTTTAATTAGAGCCCTTCTAATTAAAGGCTTGCTGCATCTTGTGTACCAGTATCCCCATGCTTAAAAATGGCGGCGGGGGCACTTGAACTAAACGCCATTTGATGAGCTTTAGCTAAAGTGTTCCTGCCATCTTTCTGAAGTGCGGGGATGCTGGTATATGAGATGCTTTAATGCGCATTAAAATAGGTTAATGTGCTTTAAAGCGCACATGTAAATGCGCCCATAGAGGAAAAGCTCAGCCTTAGAGCTGCACTTAGCTGGTTGCCATTCCTGTATAATATGGGATGGGTGGGTGTGTCATACTGCAGTTCACAATATACTAAATAGTTTAGTAGTCTGTCTCCAGCCCTGTTCAAAGGTTTAATAAATCAGAGAGAGAGAGAGAGAGAACTGGGGATGCTGATAAAGGGGAATAGGAACAAAGTCTGCTGTGTGTCTCTCTAGGCTCATTACCACAGTACCTGAGCCCGGGAGCACCTTCTCCTGCAGTGAAATCTGGGTCGTGCCTTTAGAAAGTCTGAGCGGAGAAGCCTAGAAACGCATGCAGGGGCCGCCGAGCTGAGTCTGAGATCCCACCTGGATTACTCGGTCCGGGCTAGATGCTGTCATTGATCTGGTTCATCGCAGCCGGTCTGGCTGATGTTCCATCCAGATCAGCAAAGGGTGATTTGTGACTGCTGTTTGTTTCATTTTAGAGGTTTCCTGAGACAATTTAATTGCTCTAGAGTCCTGCCGAGTCACAGCAGTCCTTGGCACCTGCAGTTCTGCCTCCCAGGCCTGCTAGAGCGCTCCTAGCCGGTGCCTCTTGCCCAGCTGCAACCCAAGATCCATTTGGATCTGGAAACTAGGCAAAGCAGTGTGCTGAGAGTCCTGAGGGGCCAGATGCTTAGACAGTACGTAGGCACACACTGACAGCCCTGGGTTCAGTCCCAGATACAGTAGCTGGAGCCACTTCCATTAAAGAATGAGGGGGAGAAGTATCCATTCTTGGTCCCATAGCGTCTCCCCACCTGGGCTCTAGGTCTTTAGTCTGAAGCGATTCACACCCGCACAAAGGAGGGCCCTGACCCCATGCTAGAGAGCAGGCTGGGCAGAGATGCTCTCCCCCATCCCTGTGGAAGCTGGGACCCCATGCAGCAAAGCATGCAAGATGCCAGGGCCAGGAGAGCCAGCCCTCAAGGAGGAGGGGGAAGTCCTGGGTTCTGGTCCCTACCCCCTGGAAGGTTTATGCATTTTAAACTACAGTCATTGGATAAAAGCCAGAAATAGGAAACTCAGGAGCAGGGCCCGGGTTGCTTGGGGCTCTCTGGGGGGGCTGGAGACAGGCCTAGACCCCAGGTTTGCCATGTCGTAGGCACCTGCTCCATCCACTCTTACAGTGATCCTCAACCAGGGCGCCACGGCAATCTGAGGTGCCTTGAGATCCTTTCAGAGGTGATGCAGGGTGCCACACAAGGTTAACACTGTGGGGTTTACAAACACGGTTCACAAGATAAACCCAGAGATTTCCAATAAAACCCACCGTTGCGGTCTTTCTGAGTTCTTTGCAAAAGAAAAACTTGCTCTGCTATTTTTCTGTAGTCAAAAAAAGAGTGAAAACGAAGAGCTGGCATTTTCTGAAGGTGCCACACGTTCATCCAGAGGTGCTGAGAGTCTAAGAAAGCTGAGAAGCACTGCACTATTATATAAGAGGCAGCTGCCACTTCCAGCTAGGTGCTAGAGAGTGAGCCCTGTTCAGTTCCTCCAAAGAGTACTCACACTGTTCAGACAAGGACTCCAAGCTTGGGATCTTGAGTGGATGGAGCGTGAGTTCCTCGCTCACTCTCCTATGCCATTGATACCTCTTGGGTATCTTTCTGCTCAGTGCAGAGACATTTCAGATTGCCCTTCTGAAGCACCTGGCTCTCCCCGGGCAGTGAAGAGGAGCTGGGCCCGTATCTCTGGGCTTGGACGTTCCACCCTGGGAGCCAGGTACCTCCACGTTCGTGCCCAGCTCTAAGGTGTCCGGGTGTTCGTTCATTGGGCATGACCCCGATCTTCACTAACTTCGAGCAGAACATCTGGAAACTAGCTCAGCTTCTTGCCTGATGTAGCGGGGAGGGGAGTCCGTGGAAGGATGTGATCACTAGGGTTCGTGCTGTGCATGTGGACGGCGGCTATAATTACTAACCAGAATTTGGGAGGAGGAAAATGAGAGAGGACACCAAGGGACATCAGCACTGGTAAGAATCTCACCCGTTGGACGAAGGAGAATATCTTGCAGGAAGAATCAGGCCGTTGGATGTAGCAGCTCTGACGGGCAGCGGGACCTGTCCAGTGTCAGTGCATGGATGGGGGGGGACCGAAGATGGCCTGGGGGTGGGCACTTGAAGAACCTGCTGCAGTAGATTTGCCAGAAGGGTAGGGCAGTAGTGGTCAGTCGGCCTCTGTAGGGAGCGTTCAACCCATGCTCCTGGCAGAGGGGAGGGCTCGGCAACCTGATCGGTGGAGCATCGTCTCCCCTCGCTGAGAACCGCAGCTGGGGCGCTGTGTGCCGGGGGCAGGAGTGGGGAGCACGGGAGGGGATTTCTGGGTGAAAGAACCGAGAAGGGGAAATAGGATTAGAGAAGTGTGGAGAAGCGCAAAAGAGGAAGGGGGTGATCCTTGTGCTGGCGACAAAACCAAGCAGTAGCAGATTTCCCAGCAGCCACAAAAGGAACAAGGCCAGCAGGAGGGATGGGGAGAAGGCCTGAGTCTCATGGATTATTTCCTACGGGGTCGCCCCAAATGGGGCTAGCACTCCACCGTACGAGCCGTCGTACATACGTATAAAAAGAAGGCAGGAGGTAGGACAGGGTGTTACCTTAGAGACTGACTAGCTCAGAGAAGCGCGAGCTTTCGTAGGCAACAACCCGCTTTGTCGGATCCTATGAGACAGTGGCATAAAGGGAAGGTGGGCCCTGGCCCAAAGACTCAGAAGAAAGAAGGGAACCAAGGAGGAAGGGCTCACCCCGAAGCAGATTCTCCTGCTGACGGTGCCTGCGCACCCTTCCCATGGAGCCTGGGGCACGAGCGGGGATGAAGCCTGGGGTGGGGGCAGGTCTCAAGGCAGGAATGGGGCCTGAAGTACTCGAGCAAAACGTGCATTGCTGGAGACCCATTGCTTCCTCCATTTCACTGATTAACTGTGCCAGACAAACAGCCAGAGCATGCCCCTCTGAGTGGGGGCACAGGCAGGGGACACAGGCTGCCCCCCAGGGCAGGAGCGAGAGCAGTCCCGCAGGGGAGGACAGACCCTGCATGGCGCCAGCACTGCCCCCGGCACACTGGCTACCCCAAAGGGTGCGGGGGCAAGGGAGAACCATGCCTCAGTCCCCCCTGCCCCCTCCACAGCGGGCAGGTGCCATATTCTGCACTGGCTGGGAGGTGGCAGATCCGCTCTTCCAGCTGACGCTCCCTTGGGGACCCCAGCAGGAACCGTCCCGGACTCGGACAGACTTGTTCTGGGGACGCCTTGTGCAGTATGCTCCATCTGTTCCCCTCCAGGGCGCCTCTGGCTGTGATAGCCAGCATTTAGCCCTCCCTAATTCATAAACACACTCATGCTGCTCATTAATACTTAATTGACCAAAGGGATTTTCAGGAGAGATCCCAGTTCAGCTCAGCTTCTACCAGAGACATTTCCGATGGAATCTGGGTGAGAAGAAACGAATGTGCGAAACTCCCGCAGGAGACAACGACTGCTTTGGGCACAATTAGTTGCTCATCCCCGGATGCAGGGAGCTGCACCGACCCCTCCATATGGTGTACAGGTACAATTTCCACATCACATGATTTACAGGCGGGGGGGGGAATAGGGTTTTTCCAGCTTCTTGAAGTTCCTCTTTTAAGAAAAAAATCTGTTTACTAAGATGGCAGATCCCAGCAGAAGAAAAGTTCAGTTCCCAAGGAGCTGGTTCTGTAGATGGCAGCGGACACAACGATATTTCCTGCCCCTGCTGCAAAGTGGGATGAATGTTTTTAAATCCTCTAACTTCACCGCACAGCTTGGCGCTAGCTGCCAGTCGGGGTGGAGACAAGCGCTTAGGGAAAGGGGTGGTCTTTTCAAGGGTGGGTCTTACCACTGAAGGGTGGACTTGGACCTGCAGGTCCCATCGCTCAGCTCTGGAGCTTTAAGGCTAAAAGTCAGTAAATCAGCCAACCTTCGCAGGAGCGCTGGGAAAGAGTTCTCAACCTTCGCTTTCTTCCCCTCATCTGAAGAGGTTTTAGCACAGAGGGGGTTTGACTGCTCAGCCTCCAACCTGTCTTTCGCTGCATCAACTGTCCATGGCAATGTTGCATTCAGATTAGGCTTCCTCCTATAATCATTTTGCAGTTTAAAATTCAGTTTTGTTATTTATCTGCTCCCTGCTCCTTGTATTTGGAATAAGTCCAGCCCAGGTACTGGCTTCTAATTTCCATTTGCCAAAACCTTGTTTTTTTGCACTGGAATTTTAATCATTTTCCAGCTGATTGCTGTGTGATCCACCTACCAGATTTGCGGCTGCCCTTAGCTCCATCAGAAGTATCCTACCTGTGCTTGCTGCATTGTGTCTAGACAGGGACTTGCTCCTTACACCACGTGCGTCACAACCTTATGTGTTTGGTTTCTGCATCACTCTTTGGTCTTGTACCTAAAGCAGATGCAAGTGACTTGTCTGACGGGATACAGTTCTCTGATTGGGGCTCATAGGTGGTGTAGGGATACAAAACATCCTCCAAATAATAATCCTATATTCAAGAATTGTGTAGATCTATTTCCCCTTCTTCTCCCCAGATGCATCTTCATTGCATTCAAAGCTGGTGTCTACATGGGGAACCCTTTTAAAGCGGTGCTTGCTGGTGGGTTGTGCCTGGTATTAAATCCTGATTAGAAGCTCTTTGCTGTGTGATTCAGCTTTTTGCTTTGACATGCTGATGATCTGCATGCGTTTCCTTCCAAAAGCGCTGCTGCAGCTGGCTGTATTTATAGAAAGCCGTTTCTGACTTTGGACTAGGGGGTTGTGGAGTGTGTTGATTTAAGCAGCTGTGTTGACTTTTATCTGCTTACCGCACATGCAAGGTCTGGGACACAAAGTGATCCCAAGCAGAAAACCTGCCAACGAGATGTCTGCTGTGGTTGGAGCTGGCACTGATCGAGGACCTTGATCCTTCTGTCATTATTTTAGATCCCAGAAATATGATTCTGCGCTGCTTTACACCTGATATTCATACCAGAAGGAGTCCAAAGTGGAGTAAAAGCAGCTTCTCTGCTTTCTATTGCTTAAGACCACTTCTGTGTTTAATCAGAGGCAGGATGGAGCTGCGTGGTTTCACTGGTGGATTTGCCTTGTGAAAACTAATTAAAAAAAGGAACAAGACCTTTTCTGTTCTTTTCTTTTTTGTCATGTGAAGTGACCATCCTCAACTGGGTGCTGGAGCGCTCATACCCTGCTGCTCTGTGGCACACAATATTGTTTAAAGCGCTCTTCTACAGAGGTACACATGGTCTTCACAGGGCAGGCATCTGGGCCAGCCCCTGTCTGTATGGATGCTGGAAGGCAGGGTAGGTTTGCACCTCACAAGTTAAACAAAATAAATAGATATATCTACTTGGATCGATATCAATATAGATCTACTTGTACAGATATAACTCTGTGTGTGTATTCACACACACACATATATAGTATACTTGGATAGCAAAAGTATACAGTGCATTTGGATGGATAGCTACACGTGGATAGGTTACTTGGATAGATATAAATAGATCTTATCTAGACATGTATATGTATATTTATATCCATACAAGTAGAAATATAGCTTTCCTTTGGTTAGTCTGTCAGGTGCAAATCTACCCGGCCTTCTACTTGCCTCCAGGCTAACTCTTGTCTTCATGCGTGGTTGAGGCAAGGAACCCAGGAATCATCTGATGGCATTCGATATGGAGAAATGCAAGGTGCTCCACCTCAGGGGGTGGGTGGGGGAACCCACATCACGCTTACAGGCTCAGCCGTGCTGCACACGTTAGCACCACGACCGAAAGAGAATTGGGGGTCTTGACTGACCACAAGATGAACATGAGCCACCAATGCAATACTGTGGCCGGCAAAGCAAACAAAACTCGGGCTTGCATCCATAGATGCTTCTCAAGCAAGACCCAGAAAGTTGTCCTCCTGCTTTACTTGGCCCTGGCGAGGTCGCAGCTGGAGTACTACATCCAGTGCTGGGCTCCACAGCTCAGGAAGGACATGGAGAAGCTTGAGAGGGTGCAGAGGAGAGCCACGCGCACAATCAAAGGGCAGGAGAACAGGCCTTACAAGGAGAGGCTGTGAGCCATGGGACTCTTCAGCCTGGAGAAGCGCAGGCTCAGGAATGACTTGGTGGCTGCCTATAGGTACGTGAGGGGTGTGCATCGGGATCTGGGGGAACGCCTGTTTGCTAGAGCACCCCAAGGGATGACAAAGTCCAACGGTCACAAACTCCTCCAAGACCGTTTCAGGCTGGACATAAAGAAAAACTTCTTTACTGTCCAAGTCTCAAAGGCTTGGAACAGACTCCCTCCAGAAGCGCAGGCATCTACTCTGGACACTTTCAAGAAACATCTGGATGTCTGTCATGCTAGGATCCTGTGACCCCAGCTGACTTCCTGCCCCTGGGGCAGGGGGCTGGACCCGATGATCTTACCAGGTCCCTTCCAGCCCGAATGCCTATGAAATGTGTATTCAAGCACGAGCAGGGCCTCTGCTCACTAGGGGTGACATCCACCCCGCATGCAAAGGGCTGGCAGGGCATGAGGCCAACCTCCCTCTTCCATCTCGGGCGAGAGCAGGGACGCGGGTCGGCCCTTGGCCGAGGGGGCGTCCGGGTGCTCTTGCCTCCTTTGTAGCCCCTGTGCCACAGCGGGGTCTGCCGGCGCTCGCGGCTTCCTCCGTCCTGCTGTTACGAGCTGCAGGCTCTCGCCTGGGGCAGCACCAGTCAGGCCAGGCCTGGCCAGGCAGCCCCGACAGCTGCCCCGGGGCGCGGGGCTGGAGGGGGCAGCTGGGCACGGCGGGACCATCGGGCAGGAGGGAGTGCTGGCCCCGAGGTCCCGGCCTCTCCCAGCTGCTTTCCCCCCCTGTGGGAGTCTGTCTCATGGTTCACCCACTGCACACACTTGTCTGCGTACACGTGCGCACATTTGTGCACACGCACGTCCACATACATGCAAGCACACTTGTCCACGTACACGCATGCACATACGTGCGTGTGCGCGCATGCTTGCACCCGTGCACGCAGATCCACGCGCGCACACGTGCAAGATATGCACGCACACGTGGGTGCACACACGCATGCGCACACTTTGCTCAGGGTGGGGGGCGGGGTCGAGGCCCTGGCGGCCCGAGCGGGGGGCGGGGCGGGGCGGGGCGGGGGCAGGCGCCGCTGGCGGACCGCCCCGTGCCGTCTCTATGGTGCGGCGCGCGGGGACGGGCTGCGCTGCCGGCCCGTCCGTCCCGCCCTCCCCGTCTCGCTGGTCGGCGGGTCACGTGGGCGCGGCGAGGCGCAGGCCGGAAGCTCCCGGCCGCGGCGGCTCCATGGAGCGGGGCCCGGGCGGGGCGGCCCCAAGGCGGCCCGGTGAGTACCGCCGCCCCGCCCCGCCCGGCCCGGCCCGGCCCGGCCCGGCCCGGCTCGGCTTCAGTTTCCCTGTGCGGGGGGGTGGGGGCCGGCTCCGCCCCTGGCTGGGCTGGCTTGACAGGCCGGGACCCCCGGGCCCGAGGGGGAGGCCGGCCGGGGGGGAGCCTCGCACACACAGGGCCTGACACACGGGGGGGGCACGCCTGGCGGTGATCCTTGCACAGACAAGATATGACACACCTGGGAGGGGGTGGACAGCTGGGGTGACCCTCGCACGCACAGGGGTGACACACCTGGGGAGGGCACGCCTGGCAGTGCTCCTTGCACAGACACGGTCTGACACACCTGGGGAGGGCACGCCTGGTAGTGCTCCTTGCACAGACAGGGTCTGGCACACCTGGGGAGGGCACGCCTGGGGATGAGCCTTGCACAGACACGGTCTGACACACCTGGGGAGGGCACTCCTGGCAGTGGTCCTTGCACAGACAGGGTCTGGCACACCTGGGGAGGGCACGCCTGGGGATGAGCCTTGCACAGACACGGTCTGACACACCTGGGGAGGGCACGCCTGGCAGTGGTCCTTGCACAGACAGGGTCTGGGACACCTGGGGAGGGCACGCCTGGCAGTGCTCCTTGCACAGACAGGGTCTGGCACACCTGGGGGGGGTGCACAGCTGGGGTGACCCTCGCACACACACAGGTGACACCTGTGGAGGGCACATCTGGCAGTGGTCCTTGCACAGACGGGGTGTGACACACCGGGGGGGGCATGCCTGGGAATGATCCTTGCATAGACAGGGCATGACACACCTGGGGGGGCACGCCTGGTTGTGACCGTCACACCGGCAGGGTCTGACACACCTGGGGGGGCACGCCTGGGTGTGACCCTCGCACAGACAGGGCCTGACACGGCCGCACGTGCCAGTGGCCGTTCCCAGGGGCTCCCCCGAGTGGTGACTGGCGAGCAGGCTGCGCCAGGTGGGGCTTTTCCATCCCCTTCTTCGGCAAGAGGTGTCCGCACTGCCCGGGCATCCTGGGGGTCCGCGCCGCAGCGGGACTCGCTCCTTGTCTGGCTAGTTTGTGACTAGACGGACGCCTGTGCTCAGAGACCCTCAATCTGCACCGGTTGTCAGTGCAGGTACCGGCTCCGCGCCGAGGGAGATGGCAAAGGGCGGCGCATTAGTATACGCCGCACACCAGCGCCTCCCTGCCCCGGAGCACAGGGAGAGCAACCTGGGTTTGATCTTCGGGAAAACTTTGCTGGCTGCTGTCTCCGGAGCGACGAGGGTTGTGGAAACGTGATGGGAGCAGACAGGGCTGAGGTTTCAGACAAAGCCGGTGCCGGGCGATGGTGTTTCGAGGCTCTGTTTGTAAAGCTAGTGAGACCCTCAGGTTGTGAGCTGTTGGAGTTGAGATTTGCAACTCATTTCCAGGCAGAACTAGGGAGAACAGTTGTCAAAAACACACGGCCTGGCACACGGGAGCGCAGCGGCTGCTCTGTGGTGCAAGCTTTCCAGCACTGTCCTCCTTCCTGGGGTGTTTTGCACAGTGCTGGAGAGACGGCCTGGGCGTCTCTGGAAAGTGGCCTGCTGAGAGTGTGCGACTTGCTGCGAGCTCTCTCTATCCGTTGTGGGGGCGAGTTTCAAAGGCGCAGTGGCAATTAGATACCTAATTAGCACTGGTGCCTTTGAAAATACTTCTTACTGACTTGGTTGCTTTCCAGTTGTATCCAGTACAAGGCTGAAGGCCACATAGTTGCAACTAGATACGGATTGGTTTGACAGTGGCTATGGGACAAATGCGATACAAGTAAATAAAAGTTCCTTTTCTCTTCAGTTTTCTCATTTAGTCAGTGAGAAGTAGGCAAGATCGTAACATTTTTAATGAAGTTTTATGTCTTAGCCATCAGTTCAAAAACTATGGGTGATGTTTACATAAGAACGAGTAGGGTGACTGTAGGTAATCCTCTAGCATGGGCAGTGTACAATGCAGCAGGGATATCACTTAATGTCTGTGACTTTTACAAGGGCCTTTGCAAACAGGTGGGGAGCAGTAAAAGACAGGTGTGCTTCTGTGGACCTTTCAGCTACAGCTCCAAGTAGCAGCGATGGCTGTCTGTCTGGTTGGCACAAAGACTTTAGCATTAAGTCTGGCCAAAAGAAATGAACAACTTCTAGAGCTGCATCATGTCTGTCTTTTATTTTTCAAAGGCGTCACAAAAGAGGATGTTCTTAGATCTCTCCCACTCAAATGCTCTTGCTTTTGCCCTGTGGCTGTAGAAGCTGTAGATGTAGCTCTGGAGAAGGTGCGCCCCAGTGGTGAAAGCAGAACAGGGAAGGTGGTATGTCCCTATTCAGTCGCGTGGCTGGTGTTTTAGCCACGCTCTTCCCCCTGCTCCCTAGATTCTCAGGTTGGTTAATGGGAACAGAAGGGAGTCCTGCTTTACTGGTTCGCGTCTTAGCAGGTGTTGCTTAAACACCTTTTTACAAACCTGGGAGGGTGTAGTGCTGGCCGGAGGGCAGGATCCTTGTTCTGATTTGCAGTGGCGCCTTCGAAGGAACTATTTTTGCTGTACAAATTCCGTCTCTAGTCCTGCGGCTCTGCCAAATTCCAGTTAGTTCAGCGGGACTTTCCATATTGAACGATAAACATCTTGATAGGTTTCATGTGCTGGGTGTCTGCATAGTGAGACCAGACATTAATAAACACTCCTGTTTGTCAGGCGTATACATGGCTGGACTACAAACCTGGGGCATTTCAGACCTGTGTCTAGAGGAAGAACTGGAATGGTTTTGTTCAGGCCATACTGCATAGCAGTGCGTGGCCTCACCTGCGTCAGCTTGCTTTCCTCGGACAGCTGCAGAGGTCAGAGTGCAAATTGGTGTTTTTAGAAGGGCACGAGGGAGCACAAGGTGTGTTGATACTAAGGCCTTGTCAAGCCACTGGGATGCATATCCATCCGTGCACTTCTGGTGGATCAAGTGCTCTGTTTAGCAGTAATGCTGCCAAGGGCACCCTGGGAAGACCCTTACTGCTGAAGGTCCAAAGCGTTGCCACACGTTGGCCGTCAGACAATGGCAGATGCAGCTTAATTCAGGTGGCGGGGAGGTCACTGCCACTGTAGAGGTGCTTTGGGCATGGAGGTGCTCAGAGTTTTGCCAGCAGAGCTGGAGTTCAAACTCTGTTATGCAGACAGGGCCTGGCTTTCCGAGTTCAAACTCTGTTGTGCAGACAAGGCCTGTGCTTTTCAAGCTGGATATTGTTGTGGAGCTCAAATTCCACCGCCAGCTGCTGCTTTGTCTGGCTGGAGAATGCAGTGGGTGTTACGCTGTGGACCTTTTAACCAGCACAGAATCTGCTGCTCGTGGCTGTTAACATGTTTTGCACTCTGTTGCAGTCGGGCAGACAGTTAAAACGTACAGCGTGAGTGCCAAGAAGTAGGTGAAGCATGTTAGTGTTAAAATAACTTTGTTGATAAGGGATGAATTAGGCAACTGAAAGGAGATGGGAAGTGTCTCTCGGTGGCCAGTACCTGATTAATAAGCATGAGCAACACAAACACCAAAGCAACTGAAGTGAGGCCCAGTGGGTGTTTTCAGAATTGGCTGGAAGAAGCTCCCATTCATAAGCTTGAAGTATGCGTCTAGAAACACGCGCCGTCATTTCTCAATAGCTTTCGGTGGAATAGTTGCAAGTTGACTCCAGCCTGGTCATGGGTCTGAGCGTTCCCCGGAGGCTGTGTTCTTTCAGGAGCATTAGAGCTGCGCTATTCATTCTCGCAGTCAGGAGCTTGTTATACCCGCACTCGGCTTTGAAATTTTTACAGTTTTAGTTTAAATGATTTAAATTGGAGTGATGTTCTCTGGTGGTTTGGAATGATTCAGCTTGCTTCTTCCAGCCATTAAAAACCTTAGACGTTCGTTGAACAAATGGTGTTGCTGCTGCACACCTTTTGAGATGGGTCAGTTATATTCTGACGCTTTTTTAAATCAAATTCAATTGTGAGCTGCATTAAACTAAGGTTAAGCGTTGGGCTAAAACTGATGAGGAAGGAAATGCAGTTAACGTGTCCAGGACGTGCAGAACACTGCTCTGTTGGCTAATACATTGCAGCGCGGAAGATATGATTGGAGGCACAGATCTGGAGTTGAGAGTAACTTGTCTTTAGTCATCAGAAGTCTTTCAGTACTCTCGCAGAACTCTGGCTTCCCTTCAGATGTATTTTCCAACATCTCAAGTGTGGAGATCTCTGAGTGCTGGTCCCAGTCTGACATTTAGAAGGTGGTGTACTTGTGTTAACAGCTCAGTAGGATTAGCCAGAATTTGTAACCCAGCCAGATCATGAAATATTCAGTATTCTTGTTGCTATTGAACGTTAATTGTCCCTTCAGTAAGTAAAAGTTGTAACCTATCCAGTTTCCTTTCCTAGGCGGTTCTCCATGCTGTTGACATTTTAATACATCTTGACCCGCACACAAGAGGAGTTCCAAATCTCCGGTTCCAGGAAGACGTTAGATTGAAGGGAAAAGCATTTAAAAGAAACACCCCCTATATCCTTTTGTCTGCATCTCTCTTGCTTAGCATTTGACAGCTTATGCACTGGGTCAGTTCTCTGCCAAAGAGAAGCTTGAAGGTGGCTGTGAGAATAGGAGTGGTGGTTAATGGAGGGTGGCGGAGCTGATACTGCAACAGCTCAGCTTGGTTATTCTCTTTTAAGAGCTCTCTAATTACATCGCTGGGTCAGAGGCAATTTTAAATGGAAGCTTCTGTCTTCGTTGTCTGCGATGCTCGTCCGTCACGTACCGCAGCTTTTGAAACTGGTTGTCATCCCTCGCTATAATGAGACGTGAAATAAAGTCGATAAGCTGTAGGTGGTCTGGTGCGACCAACGCTTGGGCTCTAAAGACTGTGTTTCTGGAGGATGCCACCCACGACACCTAAAACGTCTGCGGAGGGTACTGCGTTACAATCCTACACCTCACAAAGGTAGCAGAGCTGTAGCCGAAATCAAGTGTTTTTGGAGAATTAACCGCTGTTTGGTGAAACAGGATCTGACGAGTTGATGTTACTGTGAGCTACAAGTTAGTGTATCCCGCTGCTATAGAGTCTGCTTAATCTTGGAATAAGTCTGGTAGGAAGATGGCCTCTAGTAAGACCTCATTTCCCTAGCACCGGCTATTGGAAGATCTGGAAGTGTTTTAATAGAATGGCAGCAAGAATGTGTCCATTGGACATAGGCAGGGGCACAGTATTGTCCCCATGTCTCAGATGGAGAAACTGAGAGAGAGGCCAGAGCTTCTCACAGGCTGGAAACAGAATGTGAGTCTCTTGGCATCTGAGGTGGGAAGGGGAGGAGGGTTAGTCCCCAGTATTTTGTGCAGGCTGTTTGGTGCTCCGGGGGTATATCAAGACTCATGCCGAGCCTGTGGTGGAAGATGGGTGTCTAGCCATGCAACAGCAGCCACTTCAAAGTGTCCCCTGGTGATCGGGTGGGTTAAACTCGCGCAGCGGAAGGAAACACCCTGATCTTCACAACTGCCCTCAGCACAAGGGAGCCGACTAGAGGATGATCAACCTCGTGCTGCCGTCACTTCAAAGCACTCTTCAACCTGTTCTGGGACGTGGTCGTAGCGGCAGCACCAAGGTAGCAAAGGCAGGCCAAGGTGACTTATTCCCTTGTGTTTCCTCCTTGCTGGGACTTTATCAGCATAGGATTTACCTTGCCCGGTCTGCCGCTTGTACCAAGTACATGATAAATGCTTGGCCCTGTAACACGCTGCCAGTCCCAGCTGCTTACATTGCAACAGATGTCAGTTAGCTGCATGTCCCCATAGCGCATAAACTGCTTAAGTGCATAGCCCCTTCCAGCTCCGCCATCCGTTTTGTAACTTGGCGTGCTCTCGGCAACTGCTTGCTAACTAGGAGTGTCTGCGTTGTAATGAAGTGTCCTCCACCTTGCTGTGCCAGAAACAGTCCTGGGGAAGCCACTGCCAAAGGGCTGTATTAAAAGCCTTGAATGTGATGCTGTGATAGTGGCTAGCCCCCATCTCCTGTTTTTCTTCCACAGCAGCCCCCAAAACGGACAGGAGTCAGTCAGTTGAAAGGTTACTAACACCATGCAGTGGCAATACCGTAAGCCAGGACTCAGCTGGTGGCCCGTGGTGCTCCTTATGCAGTAGGGAGCTGGCTACATGCCCCCACAATATATGGCCTGTATCACGTGCAGCTTCGTAATCGGTGCTCCCTAGGTACGTGATGATGTGAATGCGACTTATTTAATAAGCATTTTGATGTTACGTTCAGGTGAGTGCATACTACATGCAAGTCCACAGTCTTTTTCCCAGTCCCAAGGCTATGTATTTAAACAGTTTGCCATAGTTTGGTTGCTGGTAGGATTCCCCTCAGGCAGCGAGCAACACCTTCAGATTCCTTGGCACTAGCTCCGTTAGCCTCACCGACAGCATACGCTGCATTTGGTCAAGCTAAGTGGTGTATTAGCTGGGTTTCCCTTGGTTCAGCTCTCCTGTCGTACAGCCAGGCTTGTGATGGCTGGAACGCTGCCTTCATCTTAATGCCATGTTGAAAGAGCGCTCATCAAATTTTTGTTTGCGTTTTTTAAATTTGCGGCTCCACTTGCTGACCTTACAGTCTGCACGGTTAATAGCCTATTTGATGTAGCACAATTGCAAAGCCCTGCTAGGGAATCTGTACGGTGTTAGATGAAAACCCTCTCTTACTACACAGGGTATTTGAGCTTTTTGAAAGAGACTGAGAGAAGTTCAGAAAACACGCTGGCAGAAAAAGAAAAGGAATCATTTGTCCCTATCAAATGGTGCAGTCAGACCTCCTTAGCTGTGTCTGTCATGGCCCTTTTTACCCTTGCATTTGCAAAGCAATTGTTTCTGCTTAGATGAAACTGCTGGGTTCCAAGCGGTGTTTTAAATGTCATTTTCTGCAAAACTGAAACGCAGATGTACAACACGTGCCTTCAAAGCATTTTAGCTGGTCAACAGAGAATTCGTTCTGTCCTTGTGGAGTTTTAATTAGTCGCAGAGTGCATATTGCAGAGATTGGGGGGGAGGGGGGGACACGACACGACATTGTAAAATATGAAACACTTCGAAGTCTGGCCATTAGCTAGTTACCCTGGATTCAATACCAAGTACGGTTATGACATTCTGCTTGTTTCAAATATATGCTAGAAAAGCAAAAGACTTTGTAACCGATGCTAATTTAAATGAAATCTCAAGTAGGCACCGCCACTTAGCAGTGCTGGACCCAGTCTGGGTCTCTGTTTCCTGCCTGCTAACCACTGACTGCTTTGGAGCACTTGAACTTCCTGAGATCGGAGATGATTAAGGGCAGGATCAGAAGGGCTGTAGCACAGCAGTAAATAGAAACACAAGCAGCGATACAAAAATCATTGCAAAGATTGGCCCAAAGGGCACTGGGAGCTCTTTGGTGTCTGGATCCGCAACCCGTGGCTGCCCTTCAGCTTGTGACTCCAGGATCTCCTCTGTTCACCTTGTGTCTTACCATGTGGACATTTTCTGCAGGCTTCAGTACAGCGAAGCACAGACCTAGTTTACTATAAAGAGCCCTGGAAGGCCTCACCAGTATCTGCTTCTGATGCACATTGTAACTCGGGCCATGTCTTCCCTGCAGAGTTAACATTAGCCCTTGCCTGGGTGTTGTCCCTAATCTGGCTCCTGCATATGGCACATGGCAGATGGGCTGGGACAGGCAGCACAGTAGCCAATATGGTGAGGAGCAGAAAGCAAAGCAGCAGATCAGCTAAGGAGCACAGGGCAGGGAGCGGAAAGCAGAGCAGCCAGTTGGGCAGGGGAAGAGGATTGAAGTGGTACTTGAGCAGGGCATGGGGCTAATTTGTAGCACACCTGCCATAAAGGTTGGCCTGCAGTACTCCAGGGCTTTCCCACAATTCACCCTCTGGGCCGTGAAGCACAGGTGGGCTTCTCCAGAGCTCCTTCAGAAACAGCTCATCTGAGTATTGCAGCGCAGCAAACTGTGGGACGTGCTTCCAGAAGTCCTGGTGCCCCACACATGTGAGCGTCCACACAAGGGTAGCTTTGCACTGTGGCTGTTCACAGCTGGGGTAGGGCACCCCAAGTGCCAGAGGTGCTCTGCAGTGAGGATGTTCCCTTCAAGGGAGGCTTGGTTGGATGGGGCTCTTTTCTCTTCCGCCCTGGCAGGGAAGGAACCTTTTTATCAAGACTAAAATGGCTTCAGGTCTACACATACAGTATTAGCAGGAGCCCAACTGAATACAGTGAACCAGCCAGGATAGGAAAGGCATAGTAAAACATATACTATAGCAGAATACCTGGATTGAATCTCTGGATCTGTCTAATAGACCCTCTTCTCTAACTAGGACTTGAGATCTTCCCCTAACCAGGCTCAGGCTGCTTCCAGGATCCCATTTGTGCCTAATGCCTGAGGACTACTGATTTGCATATACTATATAAAGACAGTGTAAAGGAGGCTTGGAGAAATTTCTCCATACAGTATTCCTTTAGACAGTAGGGAAGTTTCTGAATGTCCCCAGGTAGATGTCCTTCCGGGCAGCTAGCAGTGAACTAACCCTAGGTTTAGTTTGCATGGTAGAAGAGGAGAATGCTTTTCTGCATGTGTTTTGGATAGCTAGGTTGGCACTCTGGCTTAAATGAACCGTGAGCTAACTTCTTCCCCTTGTGGTTAGCAAGTTTTACACAAAGTATGAGAACTAAATGGATTTTAGAAGAGTTTCACTTCCGTGCCTTCTTCCTGTCTTGAAAGACAAAGGCCGAAGAAGGTGTCATCGTCACTTGGGGGTGCTCAGGGCAGGAGCAGACGGGTCTCGAATTGTACAGAAGAGCAGCCTTTAAAAACCTCAAAGCGGGGCCCTTGGCAGCAAGGCAGTGTGTGCACGCACATCTGAGACTCGCCTTGCCTGAAAATAAGCAGCCCAGCTGCTGCATAAGAGAGCCTTGTTTTTTTGCTGCCCAGGGCCGGGCTTTTTCTCTTTTCACACAGTTCCTGGTAAGAAAGGGTGAGATTTGCTCTCTGGCTTCAGCTGTCTGAAAGTGAAACTTTGTAGGAACTCCCAAACATATTTAAGAAGCACAATGCAGCGGTCCTCTCCCCTGCCTCGTCTATTTGGCCTTCATGATACAAACCCCGGGTGAGTGGGTTACAGACGAATCTACATCTGGACCACATCTTCCTTGGTGCTGCTGCCTGTTCTGTCTCCAGCTTCTTTTGCTGAGTGCCCTGGCCAGCTGCTTTGTATTTCAGCTGCTGTAAGAATAGTTCTCTCGGCTCATTGTAAGCAGGAAAAATTTCTTTCCTCTCCAGTTCTTGCTGTTGCTGGCATCTTATGCTGGTCTTCAAGACTCTGCACAGTGCCCGTTGGTTTTGGTGGGATGCGAAGGGTCAGCAATGCAGGGTGTTGGCTGCTTGCCTCTCCTGTTCGCCCTTCCAGCTAGACCTTCAACTAAACATTTGCTGGAAGGATGCAGATGAACACCCTGCATTGCTCTCCACAAGTCCGGGCTCAAAGCAGCTGTATTGAGGAAGACATCACACCAAAACCAACAGGCACTGTGCAGTGTCTCGAAGACCAACATAAGGTGCCAGCAGCAGCCGGAACTGGAGATAAAAGAAGGTTTTTTTCCTGTTTAAAATAAGCTGCAAAAAAGACTACCTGCTCCTTTCACTGATTGGCAGCTTTGTCACCCATTTAGGTTAGTCCAGCCAGCAGGCCTGGACGCGCCGTCTCCCTCTCTCTCATCCCCTTTGAAGTCAGGCCAGGGTGGCATCTTGGAGACTGACTTGTTCAGAGAGGCATAAAGCTTTTACAGGCGACAGCCACCTGTATCAGGTGTTATGAATATGGAATATTTATACTCATCGCATCTAATGCACTAGGTCGTTGCCTACGAAAGCTGCACACCTCTCTGACTGAGTTGGTCTCTAAGGTGCTGCCCTGCCATGCTTCTGCCTGTTCCCTTTGAGAGTGAAGGCTGATGGAGCAGCCTTCAGCATTTCTGCAGACTTGCATCCAAGGGGCTGCATAGCTGTTTAAAAATCCTGTTCCAGTCTGCCTGTTTTACACAGTAGCATTGAAGGGAACGCTTGAGATTTGAGAAATCTAAGCAGAGATTGCAGAGGAAATGTGGCTTTCCTCCCCGCCTCTGATTTGCTTCTTGCACTTACAGTACTGTCTCTGCGTCCCTCCTCTGCCAGGTCAGTCCGTGTCTCGCTCATTGTGTGGGCCCCTTGCACAAGAACGGAAAGAAACCTGTTAAGAATAAAAATGTATTGTAAATAACACGTTGGCAGGGTGGTTGCTGGCGGGCAGAGCAGCTGAAGCTTCTGCTTTAAACTCCAGCAAGTTTCAAGCGAATGGTGCAGGAACAGACCAGGACTGCCTCGGCTTTGAGAGAAGTCACTAGGATTCGGAGCTAATCTCCATGAGTGAAGAGTAGGAGCAAGGCTGTTGGCTTTTGCCACTGAATATGTCCAAGTTGGAGCTCGCATGGTTTCATATGACATTCCTTTTGTCCCCACCCTCATGCCAGAAAACCAAGACGGAACAGTTTCTTAAAATAACTTCTTGAAAGATGAGTTGTGAGCTGTTTCTGGAGCTAGTTGAGTCAGTTCTTCATACCTGTTACTCCTGTATTCCAGTTCTGACAGAGCCCAAATACCTGGCCCCCCCCTCTTGTTAAGGAACCGTTAGCGTGCTCCTGTTTATCCCAGCATGTGTAGTGGGCTTTCACAGCTAACAGCATTTTCTACAGGTTGATTGTTTTGCTCTGCAAGAGCAGTGCTTTTTTACAGGGGCTTAATGCTTGTAAAGCTTTGGATCTTCCCTTTTACCCTCAAGCCAAATAGCACTGAGCATCAAATGGCAGTCACTGTCCTTCTCACCAGTCTATACCATGATCTCAAAAGTGGTTTCTCAGCCTCTTGTAGGCTAAGATCAAGTGGGGGGCATCCAAATCCCAAGACCTTCAGGCTTGGGCCTGTATGTAAGATACTCCCAAATCCATTGGCAGGCATCTGAAGTCCCAGGGCAGGAGCCTGGGACGGAGGATGCTCACCAGTTGTAGCGCCGTACACGGTGTTAAGAATGATTTCGTTCTGCCTGCTCAATCGATATGGTTTTTGGAACAATTGAGTTCTGCTCAATCAATGTCATTTGGATCTGGTTTGGCTGATTTGACCTGGGCCACCAAATCCATCCATCCATCCATCTTCACCTGCCCTCCTTCACATCTTCTCGAGCCACAGTGAGACCCAAGTGACTCTGGGCAATGTTTCCATGCCCTTGGCACTGTGCTTGCTGCTCCTTGTAAATTGGCATCTTCTGCCCAGAAGTACGGGCTGGTATAGAGCCTCATTGCTGGGTCATTGGGCCGACTTCGGCAGAGGTCGGTCGCAAAGCCCGGGGAACTTGCAGCATCTGAGTTTGGCAAACTGGAGCAGATGAAGCAACTTCAAAGGTGCAATCAGCTTTTGAAACACAGATTTGAAATTAGTTAAAAATAGTCTTGGTACTAAACCTGCCTCTTGAGTCCTTTTGCCAATATTTGTGGTTTGGAAAGTAATTATAAATCTGTCTTAAAATTCTCTCCCCTGTTGCTTTAGGGGAAGAAGCCCACACAGAGAGAAGAAACCGACTGTACAGGGAAAACCAGTCAAATTGGTTGTATAAAAAGTACTGTTGGATAAACTCGCCACTTTGCATAGCTCTACTTGCCTCTCTAGTGGGGATTAGTTGTTTATAACAATAGTGGAAAAGGAGGGAAGGGGAGAAATTTCTGAGAATTGTGATTAATTAAAGTTGTTGATTTTAATAGGGTAAAGAAACCAAATGCAGCTTGAAACTAGAACATGATGATAGCTATGAAGTTTCTGTTCCTGAGAGCTCATTAAGTCAGGTTTGCAAAATGAAAAGTATAGTTAACCTCTTGAATTCCAAACCACTTCTGTGTTTGCTGTTTTAATTCTTGCTAGCTGGCTGTTGTTTGTGTTGCGAAGATAATTGTTTTGTTGCATTTACATTATATGTACTAACGTGGAGCCCCGTTTTTGTAGAATGACCCTACATTTTGTGTTCCCAGTCTGGCTAGCTCGTGCAAAGTGGCAGGAGGGGGCGGAGGGGAGGGAGAACATAGACATTTTGTATAATGCATTATGGTCTAAAGCAACTGTAATAATGGCACCACCTTATTCAGAAGATTGCTCTCGCTCTTCCAGATGGCTTTTTTCATGTGGCAGGGGCAGCCAGCTCTGTGTTAAAGAGCTGCAGTCTAGGTTAGCTCCTTTGTCAGCGGGATTGTTAACTGAGCCTCTTGTGACGGGCAAGGTAAGTAGACACCATTCCTAATGCACCTCAGCTGAATAAGGATTTTTTGGGAAAACCTTGTGTTGCTTTTGTGTGTGAAGAATGGTGACTTTTTTGGGAGGTGGTAGGGCTAGTGGCCTTCTCTGTGTTCTGGAGATCAAGAGTTGGGAATTGGAGGAGTGATGAACAAAGGGCCATCTGAAACCAGATCCTGAAGGCAGTTTTCCCACCTGCTCAGGGTGGTTGATTCTCTCCTGACTGTGCATCTGCCTGTTCTGGAGGGAACAGAAAAGGATCTTTCCTCCTGAGCATTGTTTCTGTGGGTCCCCATACATGCTTTGTGTGGGAGAGCTGGGACTAAGTAGCTAGCAGTACCCATAGACCTTCAAAAAGGGGATCAGCTGGTTTTGCAGCAAGCTCCAGCCAAACAAGATGGCCCAAGCCTGGCGAGACCTGGGCAGTTGGTACAAGTTGATCGGAGCTACAGAAAGGTGTGTAGTAGGTTTGAACCTGAACAGGGCGAGATCTCGTTGGCTGAGACGTGCAGACCTCTGCCGTGAGTTTCTGACTTGCTGCAGCTGGAATGATCCAAGGGGCAGCTGGGCTTTGGGCCTTTACGTCCATGTACAGAGCAAGTGCATCCTGAGCCCCTGTGCTGTGAGACGGTGCATTGCCACCACGTGGCACCAAACACTTCAGTCTCCAGCCAGGTTATTTTACTAGTAACTTTTTATTTTTCTTCAGTAAGTCAAATGTGACATTCACAGGAGCGTGCCACAGGCCACCTCCCATGAGACAGACTACAGAGGAAAGCAGAACAAGGCTGAACATGCAAGAATCAGACATGAGAGCAGCATAAGCAAAACTTAGCTCATGAGATGATAGCTAGTTCTCCAGGATAAAATGGAGGGCAAAAGCAAGCAGCAGAGATCTGGTATTCTTGCATGTGCACATTCCTGTGCCGAGACTTCAGTGATGGCCTGTCCCCCATCATAGCCAATTTTATCCTAAAATGGCTTATTTCAAGGTGGTTCCTCTTGCTGAACTTCCAACTTCTTTGCCTACTTGGTACCTGGGACAGCCCTGTGATCTGCTTTCTGGATTTACTAAGGTAGATCCAGTTAGGAGATTGGAAGGCAAATGCAGGGCCCACTTGAGTATAATGAAAGGAGAAGAGAAAATAAGAGCAAAGAGACAGGATTTGCACAGAGCAAGCTGTGGTTTGGGGGAAGCGCTAGGTAAAACTGCAAGGTTAATGGGACTTGTTGTCAAAAACCCTCTGTTCCTGGACATGGATGGAGATGCAGTGTTATGCAGAGTGATGAGAACGGGTGCTGAATTAATGCATGTCCGGGCAGCAAGGGGTTAGATGTTAGCAAATAAGGAATTGACCCTTTCAAGGAGAGTGTTCTGGTAGCTGTGCAGCTCCCTCTGTTTCCCTACGGTGCTCGTCAGCATAATACAGCATCACAGCACTTTATAAACCATTAGTGCCCTGATCCTCCCAATAATGTTGTGTGGTAGGGAAGCATTAACCCCTTGTATGATTGGGAGCGGAGGCACTGAAGTCATCCAGGGAGTTTGGGTTTTATTCTTGACTCTACTGTAAATCTCGAGTCCCAGCCCCTCCTTCTGGTTGGCTTCATAAAGGGCTCTCATTCTTTCACAGGCTTACATGCTTTATTAAACTAAGTCAGATGTTAACTTGGAGGCCTGAATATATCCAGGGGTATGGATTGTAGGTGTGGTGGTCTAAGGACATAGACAGACAAGGTTCTTTGGGTAAATCCGATCTCTTTTATTAGACCAACTAAAATAGTTGGCAGAATTCTTCTTTGCAAGCTTTCAGATACAAACACCTTTCATCAGGCTGACAAAGCTTGACATAAGCTTGCAATGAAGACATTTTTCCAACTGTTTTTGTTGCTCTAATAAAAGAGATCAGATTTACCCGAAGAATCTTGTCTGAATATATCCAGAACTACTGTCTGGAACTGGCTGAGAGCTGTGATTTACCAGTCAGAGGTTCTTTAGGAAAGTTTTCGCTAGCAGACAGTGTGCTGCGACTGTGTTGTATGAGCGCTGTAAGGCAGGAAGAGCAGAGTGTGCGTTCCTTTCCCTAGGCTACAGCCAAGCCGTCCCCAACTGAGATGCTGTCCTGATGCATGGGGTGTTGTACAATTGCGCCGGAAGGCACAGGCCTTGCTGTAAAGACCGCTTTCCTTCTGCAGAAGGTTACGTGTCTTATTTCCCCACAAAGCGAAATACCTGCTGTCTGAGCCTCAGGGGTGTCTTTCCAGAAGCAGAAGGATTCAGGCTAATAGCAGTGTCTTTGACTTCTGTTGGAGCATCAGGCACTGTCCACACGTTCATGTCTTTTGGAGGATGGGCAGCGTGCGCTGGGATGGGACCAGTGTTCTCGGCCCTGTGTGGTTCTCCCGCCCCATTGCCTGAGCCAGTGATTCCCAACCAGGCTGCCACAACACTTGAAAGCCATGACATCCTTTCTAGGGTGCTGCAGGGTGCCACGCAGTGTTAGCACTGTTAGGTTGGCAAACATGATTCACAAGATTAAACCCAGAGATTTCAAACAGAAAGCCGCAGTTGTAGTCTTTCTGAGTTCTTTGCAACAGAAAAGCTGCTCGATTACTTTTCTGTTGTCAAAAAGGGAGTGAAAACAAAGAGCTGGCATTTACTTAGGGGTGCCTCAGGTCTATCCAGGGGTGCCTCTGTCTAAAAAGGTCAAGAGCCACTGGCCTGAGCTGTCACTTGGTTTCTGCACAAGTGTATAGGTTACAATAGCTGTGTTGCAGGTATTTGTGGCAATCTTTGGTTTTGTTTTTCAGGTGTAGCCCAGCAGTTCTGTGTGCACAGTTGATTGCCGATTTCTGTGCACTAAATCTTAGTGCCGTTGGAGACTTTGCTTCCTCCTGTGGGACTTCTAAGCCTTTGCTTGTGTGGCTACAGCTTAACTTGTTCAGCTGCTTTTCTCTCAACAAAAGTAGGTGGTGGCTATTCCACGTACCAAACCCTTCAGTGAAATAATTACTGGAAACGCACAAGGGGAGGGCAGGCTTGTTTCCCCTCCGTTCAGTTTTGTGCGTTCAGGGGCTGAGTTTTCGTGGTTTTGCATTGTGAGTCCTGCCTGCTGCTGGTTAGTCACAAGTCATGCAATATTGAAGCAGCAGCTTTTTGTTTTAACAGCTTGAGGCTGGCCAGAAGATCAGCTAGCTTTCAGGCGAACAGCCGAAAACAAGTTGGCTGCCTGCGGGGGAAACGGGAGAACTGATGCTTCTTTGTGAGCGGAAGAGAGCTATGCTGTCAGGTAGCTTATGCTCAAATCGTATTGTACAGCAGGAGGGAGGAAGCCTGAAACACAACTCGGTGTCTCGGATGTATTTTTTTAAAGTCAAACTTATTTTTTTTCCAACACTTCCTACCTTCCTGTGCATTGTAGCAACCCAGCTTTTGCAGCAGTGTGCTGGAGCCAGAGAACAACATAGGCTATAACCACAGCCTCCTACAAATTTTTGTGACATCCTTACGTAGTCAGCCCAATTCCAGCGGGCCAGGGGAAAGGAGAAGGGAAGTGATGGGGCAAGGCCGTTGTAAGATGTCTTTCTTGCACTGGGAATTTCTTTGGGCTGCTGGGGTTGAAGTGTTTTGAGGTCTGAGACCCGAATTGGGAACTACTGCATCCATATGCTGTTTCTTCCAAAGGGAATCTGCTGGTCCTTGGCAGCACCGGTGATATCAGCGTGTGAAATGCAGTGAAACGGCTTTTTCAGCTCTTATCTGCAGCTGGGGCGGCAGGAAGCTTTGAAGACTATAAACTCCTTTGAACATGGACCTTGACGAGAAAGAAAAAGGCAGAGCCTGCCCACTTGTGGTTACAACAGCGCAGCTATAAATTCTTTATGGACTTTCTTCTCTGCTGTGCAAAAGACCCTACTTGGAGAGCAGGGGATGGTGACAGGCAGTGCAGTGAAAACAGCCAAGCGTGGTGCTGTCAAATGTACAGAATTAAACTGGGCTAGGGAGAAAGAAAGGAAGCTTCAATAGCTTTTGGGTTAAATTAAGTGGAAATTCAGAGCGATTCCACGTCTGTGGATTTATGGTGTTCTTGACCTTTCCCCTACACTTCCAAGGGACGCTGCAGAATGGCAGCACTAGCTGTGAATTGTCCTCCACTGGGGTTTAGTTCAGAGGGAGCAAAAGCCTTTGTGCCAGGGCAGGCTGCTCTGCTGTTGGTAGGAGTTCGGGGACAACACTGCCTGCCAAGCCTTACTTCCGCGTGCCCGTCCTCTCCTGTTCTGATTTGCAGGGGGGCTGGACCCGATGATCTCGTGAGGTCCCTTCCAACCCCTAACATCTATGAATCTGTAAATCTGTGACGTAAATCCCTCTCATTTGTATCCTAGTGGCAACTAGCTTAGATGTAAGCAGCCATATAACGAGGGATCTGAATGTGGGGCTTAATTATTTTCACACTTTCACATGAGACAGTCGCTGACTATGTGAGGTTGCCTTGATCTCTGCTACTTCTCAGATTTTTGCCAGCCTGGCACTAAACGTGCATCCCTTTTTCTTATTCATGCCACTAGGTGGAACTGCTCTGCTTGCACAGCTTTGACACGAATCCTTCAAGTGCTGATGAAATGCTGTGCTGGAAGCCCGGCTGCCTTTTCAGAGTCCCCACTCTCGTGGCTTGGGTTTGTGAGCAGCATCCTTCATGGGGCAAGGGAAGTGGGAATCAGGAAAGGCATTGGCACTACATCAGATCCAGCCTTTCATCATGATATCAGTTAATAGTCCCTGGTTAAAATGTGAATGTTATCAAGTTTTAAAGCCCCCGGAGTACCTCTGCATGGGCGCTTCCTGTACGGGAGGTCAGCTTTGTCTCCACTTGAGAGATGACCTGCCTGTATCTCTGCGTTTGTTTCTCAGGATGGTAAAACTTGTCTGCCCCAAGCTTGCGTGCTCTCTCTTTGTTCTCCTGAAGTAAGTGGGAGTTTCCTTCGGAAGGTTATTGAGAAAACCCAGCTTTTGTTTTCAGTCTTGTTTTAGGCATCTTTTGGCTGCCTTGCTCTGCAGGTCCAAGCCCGCAGCTTTCCGTGCTCAGCCCTGCGCACCTGTCAGTAATCCCAGGCCTGGCAGCTGGGCATTTGCTCTCTGTCCTGCTTGCTCCTCGATGCTTCCTCCTTGGGAGCTGGCTCTCTCCGGTGCTGCCAGGCTGTATGTGGTTTCTATGAAGGTCATGCTTTGTTTTGCATCTGTATTTATTCTGTATGCAGGTGTTGAAGGGGTGACTGCTTCCTCAGAGGTATTTTCCTCCATTTAACTGTTTCCTCCTTCAGGGTCCAGTGGCTGCCAGTCCATCTGCTCTATAGAAAGTAAGTTTTGCAGAAGCTGATGGAATGACATAATGCTGCCTTTCAAGTAACTGTAGGTAGAGGATTGGTAGGGCAGACTCACTGTAATGGTCCTTCTTGCCCCACGGAGAGAGCCACTGCTTAATATCCATGACACAGGTGTCCTTTCCGTGTTCACGGCAGGCAGTCTATCTTTGCATGCAAAGATAGATTGCTTGGATCACTATGCATCAGGATCACTGCCTGAATGACCAAACTCTGCTCAGAGCTCCTATTTAAACACATGGGTTTCTAATTCTTGGAGCAGGGAGAAAGGGGACAAGACTTGTCGCATAGTGACATATCTGATATATTCACATGTACAGTATGTGGTCTTCTCGTTGCTAGAGTGGGCATGAATGGGCTTGTGGTGAAGGAGGAGTGTGGGTTTGTCCTGCTGTGTAATAAGAATGGGCGCATGCAACATTTTGAATAGCCCAGGAGTTTTCTTTTGTGGTTAGCCATACTGGTCTGGGGCTATACGATAGACAGAGTCTTTTGGTTTGAGTTGATTATCTTTTATTAGACCAACTTGGAGGTGGGTTGATGTTTCTAGCAAGCTTTCGGATATCACAGTATCCTTTTTCAAGCTAAGTGGAGTGCAGAAGGGGGTGACTCCCTTGTGTATAGCGGGGAATCCATCAGTAGTCTGTGCAAGTGGATATTTGAATAGCCCAGCAGATTGTAATGATTATTTGGGGCATTTCTGACTTTATAATCTTTTCCTGGTGATCTCCTTGAATGTATTGACAAAACGTGAAAGTTAATTCCTGAATTGTGTGCGTCTCTTTGGAGCAAGGTGGCTTTCACTTGAGAGAAAAAGGCAAGAATCAGCATCAATCTCCTGTCTTTCCCATCAGGGGAAATTGAATAATCAGCTCAGGCTGTAACGTCCCTTTGTTACTGCATGTGGTTGTTTTGGGGGTGGTTCTTCCTGTTTCTGAGTGGCCTCTCCAGGGCCTGTTCTTTGCCGTCGAAGAATGTGCTTTTCAGTCCTTGGTATCTGTAGTTCACCCATTTGAGAATCAGACTGGCTCAGACTGTGAGCCCTTGAAAGAGGAACCAGGCAGTGTTTTTTTTTTTCTCATCCTCTGTTTTGAGGCTTGATGTTGCTGTTAAAATCCCGTTTCTGTCTTGTTATGCCAAATCAAAAAATCGCATCAAATGCCAAATCAAAATAATTGCAGGTTCCTATCTGTTGGGTTTGTTTTGTGTTGAATCCCACCTGTTTAATGACATTCTGGAGTAACTCAAGACTTGGCTGAGAGCGCTGGCAGTGACGCTGTCTTCGGGGGTTTATGCCTAACTGCATTTCTTTGGCACAGCCTTTAGCATGAAACACTGTCATGGGGATTTCTCTTTTAGGATAACATTTAGAAAAACGAGGCCTTTAGCTTCAAACACGGTTGACTTGGGAGGTGGAAACAGCAGGGTTGAGAGTGTCTAGCCCTGCTGCGGAAACGGATGAGAGCCCGTCAAAATTGGACAAGGTGCGAGGGTGATGCCTATATTGGCGTTGGTCACTGATTGTGGAGAATCACCGTTTACCTTGACTCAATATCTTAAAAAAAAAAAAAAAAAAGTCCTGCCACCATTCCTCGTGGGGCTCGCTTGTGGTGTTTGCTAATGGAATCGCCCCTTTTTCTTCTTAGAGGTTTATCCCCCGTCCAGTTTAATGTTTAAAGGCTTCCCTCAAATAATTTCATGCATCTAGACCAAATGTTTATGATGGCACGAAAGCCAAGCAAGCAGGTGTCTTACCCTTTGTCATGCCACAAATGCCCACATTTTGTGAGTGTGACCATACCTGATAATAGTTTGTGCTGCCTTTTCATGTGCAGTGCCTGTTTGCCTGTCTGGACAGGTACTCCCAGGGCTTTAGGGGTCCGATCCTGCACTCCCCAGGAATGCCCCTGCAGGAGCCCATATTGTGCTGCTGCACCCCAAGTCACCCTGGAGCCAGGGCATGGCAGCAAAGCACATGCACCAAGGGAACCCCATGCTAGGGGATTTCTGGGGCGCGCGTCTGCAAGCAAGAGAACCCAGGGTTCACAGCGTGCAGCAGTGTGCCCCAAGTCGGGGCAAGCACCCGGACCTTTGTCCCACTGAGTCAGGCCCTTGAAGGTCTGGGAACATCAGGGGCCTGACCCTGTGGGCCAACTTCCTTGGCGCTGTTTATAGATCCACTGAAGACGCATCCCAACACAGCCAATCCTGCTCCAAAGGAGATCTGTTTAAACCTAGAGTGAGCAACTTCCACAAGTTGCTGCGGGACAGGTGGTGAGACAGGGTCCTCCCTGGAAACAAGGCTGACTTTGCATCCGTGTCCTAAGGGTTTTATGCAGCAGGATTCATCCCTCTTTAAGGGGAATGGAAAATCGCATCCTTATAAATGAGGGCTACTTAAAAACCAAAGGGTTGCTTGCAGACCATTAAAAAAAAACCCAACAAAAAACACCCAAAATTTGCTTTACTAGAAGAAGCAGCCAGTAGCAGCCTTAGGGGAGGGCAAACGGGTGACCGCCTGGGGCCCCACACTTTAGAGGGCCCTAAAATTTTGCCACAACACTGAATATTTGTATTGCATTAAGATACTTTCATTGCAGTTTCGTGGATAGGGCAGGGTGAAATTTAAATTGAAAATGTCCAACTTGCTCACAGGTCATCAAAATTAAGCCTCTAAGAGACCCCAAATGACTCTCTTGCCCACGGCCCCAACCACCCCAAGGCCACCACTGAAGCAGCACATTACTTCGACTTGGCTCCACCGCGTCTGTATAGATCGGGCACTTCAGTGGGACTTTTGGGGGCTTTTATTTAAAGCTGAGTCAATTAGCTATTGCATAAAAGCGCCCCAAAGCCCCACTGAATTGCCCAGTCTGTACAGACATTGGGTGAGTCGGGTCCAACTACCATGCTGCCTCTTCTGGGCATGTGCTGGGCTTGGCATGGGAGCATGCAGAGTTTAAAGTAAAGTGCCATGTTATTTTTTTAACATCTGCAAGGAGGATAAATGAACAAATCTGGACTGGTGAGCAGTGGCCTTAGATGGCAGTCGTGCACTTGGATTTGCTGATTCTCAAGATTTTGCCTCTGGGACAGGTGCTGTCTAACCAGTAGAGAGAGTCTAAAATCTCAGGCCAGCACTCGTTCTCAGTCCTGGCATGTGTGCTTGTTCCCAGTTTTTAATTCCACGCCTTAGACAAGATCGCCATTTAAGGTGTCTTTATCTGCTCCCTCGGTCGTTCGAGGATTTCTACATTCCTTCCAGGAGAGATCTGGGTTCATTTGGAGTCCTTTCCCTCCTCCAGATTGTGGCTTGTTTTCAATCAAATGAGCAGCCTTGAGTTGTTGATGCTGCTGGAGCCTCCTACACCGCTCTCTGCAGACATGAATAGATGCCCTGCCCGCAGCCTTTTCAGCATAACACTTAAAGCTGCCGGTGCTGCTTCGCCATTCCCTGAACTGATTTTTGATGCAAACAGGAATCGTCAAATCTCTGCACAGCACTAAGGAATAAATGTATCTGGTACATACATTTCTCTCCTTTTAGGCGCTTTGAGGTGTTCACATTTGTACTACTTTCCGCCCATCAGCAGAGTAGCGTAAATAGAGATGCTGTAACAGTGATCTATAGTGTAACTGTCTTGTGGGTACCTCCTTCCTGTCATTGCAGTGTAAACTTTGGGACTGCAGTGATCAGTCCTAAGTGCTTGAGCTTCTGCAAATCTTTAACAAGTGGATGACTTTATCTGCCTTGCTGCAGACTGCATAAACCACCATGACGGGCTGATCACGATCTCGGATTCCTCGGACGAAGAGTTTCCTCCGTTGCTAGATGCAGGGGCCCGGCAGCGGCAGGAGGAAGAGGACGACGATGTCGTCATCCTTCAGGAGGTGATTTTCCATGCAGATGTGTTGCCATGCATCTTTTTTTTGCTTTTACTAAACAGCTCATAGCGCAGATGGCTGCTCAGGTTCTCCAGAACATGTGTTCGCAACAGAGACACCCGAACTTGGAGTTAAATGAAAGTCACTTTTGGTCTCTCGCTGAGATCTGAAGGACTTGGTCTCTGTTAGATAAAACGGGGACTGTAGAGCCAGCCATGCTGCTTAGACTTGTGGCTGATGGAGACCGCAGCTCCCAGAATGTAATGATCTTTTTTAATCCAAGGCAGTGGAGCAGTATATACTGGGACCTCTAATCTCCATGGGCGGCCCGTCCATATTAAATTAGCAGTGCTCGCCTGCCTTGCCTTTGTATGTTTTTAGCAGGAAAGGTAAATGTGTCCATTTTCTTCTCCACCCCCTCTGGATAGCTTCTAAGCTTGCCACTACTTCCAGAAATGATTTGAGTGTTAAAACCATCAACCCCTTAGCCACACAGTAAAGAATTGGCTGCAAAATAGTTGTTTGTACCTATAAAGTATTTGGGAATTTCTTTACAACATTTTTTATCCCAAGCTGGAACAAATGGTCAAAGTTCTGTCATTCCCACGTACAAAGAGGAATAAAATAAAAAAAATCTCCATTTTAGGAGAGTCAGAGTGGAATCTCATGATAAGCTGCTAGGGAGTTGGATGGGCAGATTGGCAGGAAGGCAAGCAAGTTTCTACCAAAAATTGTATCAGAATTTCCTTTATTTCTGCAAAATGCATCACTTTGGACAAACTAGCACTTTTGCCAACAGAAAATTCTTCCGTCAGAACTTCTGGCCACCTCTAGCACATGGCGTGGCTCTGAAAATAGGATTATCCCAATGACTGACATTAAAGAAATCTGTGGCAAATTGATTCCATGTTTCCATCCTCTTTGAGCAAGCTGTATGGCATAACCATGCAGCGATCATGTTTGATCCCTGTAACACGAAAGGTCAGTCACATGCCAGTGTTGCCTCAAGCAGTCATTTCTGTGCAGTGAATGAATGCCCTGGTTTGATGTCCAGATACCAAGACGATCTCCTGGCTTGGTGAAATATTCCTGGTACCATGCCCGCTGCATTGCACCCCTGGCGTCAACTGGTGGAAATTAAGCCTTTTGCTAAAGGATATGATTGTAGGGCTCTGGACAGCTGCTTTCTTTGGCCACATTTTTAAAGCTTTTCTCAATTTTCCTGTAGGTCCATTTGGTTTTTGGGGTTTTTTTTTTTTTTTTTGAAAGGGAAGTATACTGATATATCTCTACTCTGTGTCCCCGTTTGAAAGTTGTCATGGATGCCACAGTAATAACAGTTCATGTGCAGCAACCTCAGTTCACCAGCAGCAGGATCAATGGCCAGGCCTGGCGCCTTCAGTCTTAGTTACTTCTGCCTGTCGAGTGAATTGCTGAACTGAGTTTCATATCTAAATCTCATTAGTTCTGGCCTCTTATTCATAGGGAGGAAGGACGGGGAGATGAGCTTGCTAAAGAGTCCACTCAGAACCAGAAGTCACATATGGCATGATGAATTTTGTTGCTATTAATATTGAGAGAGAGAGCACAATTGAGCAGGCTCAAAAGAATGCTGTGAAATGCAAAATAAAATAATAATAATAATAACGTAGGCTTCCTATAATGAGCTTGGGAGCTATCGTAATGTTGCTCACTGAACAGGTTCTTCCTTTGTCTTCCAAAAAATGAAACAGTTGACTCTTCAGTGTGGAAAAATGCAGTCCTTTCTACTACTGGGTTTTTTTAATCTTTTTTTTATTTTAAGACCCCGAAACAGCAACTTCTGCGACCCAATGTCATCCGGCCAGCTGCTCTGTGGCAACGTGCCAAGAAGTTGGGAGAAGGCGGACCCAAGCTGATGAGGCCCATAGACTTGCAAGAGGAGGTTCTGTCTCTTCCATGCCAAGGAGCCCAGCATAATCGCATGGCAGAGACTGGTGCAGGGCCAAGCAAGGATGTAAATGGAAACCACTCTCCGCAGCTGCCCGGCCCCTCTGAACTCAGCCGGTATCCTCTCAAACAAGAGGGTGACTTGGAGCCAGGTCCAAGTGTGTTTGAAGCAGTAAAGACCAGTCCTAGACTCAGGAGCAAAAGGGAGATTATTAATCTGGAAGAAGCTGACTTCCAACCAAAACAGGAGGAAAGCGTGGAAACGGGGGGCCAAAAGCATGCAGACTTGGGGACAGAGCTCTTACAAAATCTCAGAGGAGCAGCTGTCGCTGCAGCAACAGCAGCAACGAACGGACAGTCCAACCAAGGTAGCACCCGGTTGGATCCATCACGTTGTAAGGCTGCGGACAGGGGATCACATCCTGTAGTAAACTGTTGTGCTCCTCAGCTGGGGCAGGCCGAAGCAGAACTGGGTTCTTTGCCAGTGGCCTACCGGGAGGAGACCCCTGGGCCAGCCTTTCCCAGACCTGAACCACAGCAGGATGGGATTCCTGGTCCTGCTTCTCCTCAACCCGCTCACCCGCCAGAAGAAACAAAAGGCCACCCAGCAGCAATAGACAATGAACAGCCAGGCCCAGCCTTCCCAGCACAGGGGTCGCATGAGCTGGGCTCGGGTAATGTTCCAGAGCAAGGAGCTGCTGGGCAGGACAAAGAACTCACTGCATTGCTCATCAGAGAGACGGTAAGTATCCTTTCTGCTAATGAGATAGCCCGGCCTGCCTAGCCATATGTCCCCTTTCCTTTTTCCAAAGCATGTAGTGTTCTGTAGCACCTCTTGCTTTGGACATCGCTCTCCCATTGACATCACTTGCAGGGCTTGTCCCCTTGGCAAGCCCAACACCAGCATCTCTTGCTGGGAGCTCAGAAAATGAGAGAACGCCATTGGCAGCCACCGCTGAAATTCCCAAGGCTTGTGCATCTCTGATTTAGTTAGTCTGTAACCCTTCAAATCCTATAGGATCACCCTCATCTTGGTTGTTAGACTAGTAGAGGTTCATTTTGATGCTTTAAAGACACCTTTTCTTAATACCTCCCACTTCTCAGTTACGTTCGATCACATCCATACGGAAATATTTTTGTATGCGTTTACCATGTAATAGTCTAGCCAAATGCCATTCTTCTTGCATGACTGATTCACTGTTGAACAGTGTCACCCTTTTTACTGCCTTGAATAGTCGTAGTGAGATATGGACCAGTCAAGTCTTGTGTTTTAATGCCCCCCCCCCCCCCCCCCAAAAAAAAAAACCCCAAACACCAACCTGCTCCCCTCCCGAAACCCCCAGCAATTTATGCACAAGGCAGAATATCATGCAGCATGGTCTTATGAAATATTTCTTAAGGGAAAGATCAGCTTATATGAAGAATGCTGGGAAATCTTTTACAGAAGCTTTAAGCCATGTTCCTTCTCAGTCTGGTGCGGTTTTGTCATTGAGGTGCCTGGGTGGTGCTTTGGACAGGTGTCTTTTTCTTTGATACCAAAATGAAGACTTTTAGCAAGAAAGGAAAAGAGTTTTAACTTTCCCGTTTTAAATGGAACAATAGCTTCGTGATCCCTGATCATGCCTCCTGCCTGCCAAACCAAGGCCTACCTTGCATCCTTACTTCAGCCCTTCAGGTAAAGGTGAGGAGAGCAGGTATGCGAGGGGAATCTAAATACAAAAGTTTCCACTCTCCAAACAGGTTGAGTGCAAATCTTCTAGAAAGCATCCTGGTAGGAGGGAGATGCTAGTAATATGTTCCTGTTCCTGCGGATGGTGTCGCTGCTAGGTTCTGCTATATAACTGCTCTAATTACCTCCATAACCTTTAGCTTTTCTTGCTGCAGGAAGTAAGATTCCCAGATGCGAAGAGGGAGTATATTGAGGAATTAATTCTCATCAAGAACTGCTGCGACTTAAATGTGTAAGTACAGAGCTTATTGCGGCAGCAGAGAACTGGCTAATGGACCCAGTAACTTAAGAGGTAACAAGCAAAATGGCTACATCACATTTTTGTAGTCCTTCCTCCAAACAGTGCTGCTTCACAGTGTGCCAGGAGGGGCAGCCTGCTTTCCTTTGATGTCTTCCTTCTTCTTAACAAATTCTTTTTTAAAAGCAGTGTCTTGACATCTGCCTTTGTCCCTGATCAGACTGTAGCTCCTCCGCTTCTATCTGGAGAGCTTGGGAAGTGCTCTGTTCCCAGCTATTCCTTTGGGGCTGCTGGGAGGATTGGCTGTGTCAGTTTTTCCATAATTAACAGACTTGGGAAAACATTGGTAAGTGAAGCAGCGAGCTGACAATTCTGTTTCGTGAAGCATTGCTCAAGGATTGTTGGATTATTCTGCAGCATCTAAAATCCTTTCACTGCATTAGGAAAGAACTCCTTTGGTACAAGTAGGGCTCAAAATAATACCTCCCTCTCCCACTCTGGGATTTTGGCAAATCAAATTGAGGGGGGGAGATCTTTCTGTATAGCTTTTTCACTTTTGAAATGTTGCAGGAGGTCCTATAGAGTTGGACAGGCTTGTTCCCTACAAGATCGTTTTCTGTAATGCTGTTTACCTTATTTTTCAACGTCTCTAGCACAGAGGCCTCCATCTCCCTTGTGAGCCACTCCAGAACCTAATATCTTGCATTAAGAGAAGCTTTTCCCTAACTCCCAAAGCTAATTTTCTATTAAATGCATCCTATCACTCCTGTTAATCTGTCCTCCCCTTAAATCATTCTTTTCCATCTTTATCGCGTTTTATTTATAGACTGTTCGTATGTTTTACTGGCTTTCCTCCCACTGCTCCTTTTAGAAGATTTGCGGGTAGGCTCAAACTTTCTTTGCTAATCTCATTCGGAAAAGTGGCATAACGAGCATGCAGGAGACAGAGGCGGAGGATTTAATTAAAGTTTGAAGCCTGGGCCTGGATTAGACACCATGCTTACATCACTATGTAAAACCAAAAACTTTGGTTTTGTCCCTCAATGTAAATTACTCAGGGATTCAGAGTGAACAGACCTCCAGGTATCCTAGAGTAAATGCATGCGATAGGCAGCTTTTCCCTTGCTTTGCCTCTCAGCCACAGGGGAGCAAAGAACAGCATGTTTGCCTTGAGCATGGGACTACCCTGGGATAAACTGGGTATGTCTAGGGTTACCATACGTCCGGGTTTTCCCAGACATGTCCTCTTTTTGGGTCCTCCCATCTCCATCTGGGCATTTAAAAAAATATTAATAAATGTCCGGAATTTTGCTCTGCTCAGCATTGATGTTTTTTCCCGGCACTTCCCACCTCGTCCTAGCAAGGAGCTGCTTGCGGCTGGGGGAGCAGGGGGCATCTCGTGTGTCTGCAGGCACGCGTGCATGTGGCTGGCATGCAGCCAGGCAGGGTGGTGGGAGCAGCCCCACAGCTAGATGCAGGTAAGTCTTTGATGGGGAGGGGTTGGAGGGCCAGGGCTTGGGGAACGTGTGGGGGGTGTGTATGTGTGGCAGGGTGTGTGGAGGGGATGGGTATGAGTGGGGGCTGGTGCTGGGGCTGCAGCAAGGTGTGGGAGGCACCTGCCCTTCCAGTGGGAAGGGGGTTGGGGGGCCCTTTGGGGACAACAGGGAGCTGCGTGGGCCAGTGCCTGTGCTTACAGGGGCTGGGTAGCTGGGAGACGCTGCAGGTCGGGGGGGGCAGGAGTGAGGGGCATCAGCAAGGCTGTGGGAGGGGTATTGGCTTGAGAGTAAGGGGCACCATGGGGGCAGGGGACAGTGGGTTGGGAGCGTGGAGCACAGGCAGTGCCAGGGGGATGCAGGTCAGAAGTGAGGAGTATCAGCAGGGATAGGAAGCTACTGGTCAGGAGTGAGGGGCACCAGCAAGGTCTGGGGGGTGGGGTACTGTGGGTCAGGAGTAAGGGGCAGCAGTAGGGCTGGGTGGGCTGTGGCTTGGGAGTGAGGGGCAGGGGTAAGGCATGAGCATGTCACGTCCCCCACAATCATACTATCTCCTCCACTGACAGCTGTCCTATTTTTTTGAAACTGGAAATATGGTAACCCTAGGTTTGACACCTAACCCGGTGGAACTTCTGTACGGGTGTAGCTTTATCCCAGATCCTTTTAGGGGTGACAGTACTGCATTGGGAGAAGCTGCCTTGGTGCAACTTTTTTTGATTTATGCTGGCTGGTGTGTCTGCCTGGGCTCTCGGGCCTCTGGCAGGGCAGTTGTGCATGGGTTGTATAGCAATGTGCTCTCTTGAAATTTGGAAGTCAAGATTTTTTTTTCCCCAGGATTGTTAGACTATTTGTAGCACATGTGATCAGCGTTGTGGGAGTTAAAGCTGCATATGTAACAGTGGTTAGTTTCCTGTACAAAGTGCAGCAGAAATAAATACTAAACCTTTACTTCTTTTCCCCCCAACTTAGCTTAAATATAGTGAAGTAAATCCTGGATATCTCTGATCTGATATGGAAAGAGCAGAGATCCCTGTGACTTGCCTAATATGACTATAATAAGAATAAGTATCACCTTTTAATTTACTGCTAAAATACCTTTTTTAGTTTGAGGCTAGCTGTAACATGTCCATAGCATCTTTTAATGTTATAATGCTAGGATTTAAAGCCAAAAGTGTGGACCTGGGGTCACAAAACTTAAAGTTTTTACTACATTTTTCTTTTCAGGCTTTGTAATTTTCTTCTGGAAAATCCAGATTATCCAAAGAAGGAAGGCAGAGTGGTTTTAAATCCCAATAGCAGCCTGCTCGCCAGCCAAGATGAGACAAAGGCAAGCAAAGAATCTCTTCATATCTAACGTAATATATGTCCCAGCAAATGCATTCAGTCTGAACACTGTTCTGGGTACATGCTTTTCTTTCAGCACATATTGATACAACATTGGGTGCAACAGCGCCCTGATCTCTGACGCTCGGGAGCACTTGCAAGCTTTAATCTTGAAATGGCGGAGTTGGGCTCCCTGTTCCCTTGAAGCTTTTCTATTTAGCTGCACCTCGTGTGAGCCTGCATCACACCGTCTCTTTCAGTCCAGTCGACCTGGAAAGTGCCCCAGCTCATTCAGTCTGGAGTTAGTGATGGAGGGGGCCGTGTAATCTTGACAGAGTGTCTTGTGGATTGGAGCATTGCTGTTCAGCCACCTGGTTGACTGCCTGCCTCTCTAAGCAAAAATGATTGATGGATGTTCCCTTGTCTCCCTGCTGGCTGTGTCCTTTTTATGAACCTCTCAAGTGGCTGGACGTGAGCTGGGGGGTGTGGGTGTTGGTTCTCTTGCCCCGTTCTCAAGTGTGCTTCTCAGTCCTTGGTTGATTCCACTCTTCATGTAAAACCGAATTTTATCCCCCACTTCTGCTCAGGGTGTGTCTACGCTGTAGTGACTGTGGCTCGTGTAGGCATACCTGAGACTAGCACCTAGGCTGGCTAGTTTTAACGCTAGTAATATAGTGTGCGTTTAAGCCACAGTAGCAAGGAGTTATCTGCCCTGCTTCTCAAATAGGTCTTGCAGCCCATGCTGAGCTCTGTGCAACTGCACTTAAACTCTTTGCAGTGTATGAGCTGGCTAATTTAATTTAAAGCAAGCTTGTGCATATCTCTGTGGGCTGCAGTCACTGCTATCTAGACATAACCTGTACACACTTGAAACATTCTGCTTATTTTTGAGTGGTCTTGTGAACACTCCTTTGCTGTTGAGAGATTTGTTTTGTTCCCATTTTAAAGGGTGCTGGCACTAATTCCCCCTCTTGTTTTTTTTTTCAATTCAGGTGCCTAAAGTGGACTACTTCGACTTTTCTAAGCTTGCCCCTCTTGACCAGCGATGCTTTATCCAGGCAGCCGACCTCCTTATGGCTGACTTCAAAATGCTGAGCAGCCAGGACATCAAGTGGGCTCTGCACGAACTCAAGGGACACTATGCAATCACACGCAAGGTTCTCCAGCTTGCCTCTGTCTCCCTCAGGGCTGCCTTCCCATAGTGCCGAAAGGGTGATCCTTGGTGTCTTTTTGTCTTGCTGCACCATTAAAAACCCTCCTTTTCCTTTGATATCCAGTCGGTCACAACCAGACATAGGTATTTCAGTGCATCAGCAAAACCGGATGCTACAGAAAGTTATCTTGTTTCTTCTACCATGTAGAGTCATAAGATTTACTAATCTGCTGCTTGTGTCATGGAGTGTCCTGAGGAATATTTTAATTTAACCTCACTGCCAAATCAGGGGGAGCTGCCAGCATAGCCTAGGTTTACCAGATTTTAGGACAGATGTGGTAGCAGAAACACTAATGGTATCCCTCTAAATTCGATGCAACAAGTAGCCGATGGCGTTTGCTTATGTAACTTGCACTTGACATGTGGGGTAAATCTTCACTCGTGTCACATGTAGCTAAAAGTGGATGAAGGATTAGATGAGAAAACGGATGGGTTCTTGCAAACTCCACTGGCAAAGTAGATTGTAGATTCCTGTGCGAAGACTATTCCTGCAGCAGGGTGGCCAGCACACCTGCCTCTTCAGTGGCGATAAATGTCTGCTATCCCAGCCTTGGTTCATAGTAAACGGTCATCATTTTTTTCCCCTCCTCCTGAAACTGCCAGTGTCGTTCCTCTGTTTCCTTCTTCAGTACCACAGGACTGTGGTAAAACCATTGTCACCCCTTGCATCACTCAGTGCTCACGGGACATGTCCTTCTCCCGTTTGGATTCAGGGAAAGCAGAAGGACTCCCTGAGTTTGAATGGGAATGGTCCTAAACCTTTTCCAAATAAACAAGGAAGCACATTTTTCAGACTCTGTTGCAGCCTGAATTCACTCTTCTTTCCGAACACTGCCATTGCCTGAGCAATAAAAGCAGTTGTTATATGGAAAGACCATACAGACTTTAGGTTTCTAAGAGATCAAGGTACCTAAAAGACAAAAAAGCAGAGTTGTGTGTTGTTTCCCTCTTTGAATCAATGCTAATGCAAGTCAGCATTGACTGTCCTGTGCATATATAGTGCATGTTAATGTTAACCTCTACGTGAGAGCAGCAAAGGCTTACAGTGATGCATTCACATCCTTTCTTCTTTTTAGGCCTTTTCAGATGCCATCAAAAAATGGCAGGAACTGTCTCCTGAAACCAGTGCGAAGAGAAAAAGGAGGAAAGAAATGAACCAATATTCTTATATAGATTTCAAATTTGAGCAAGGTAAGTGGGTAGATAGGGTAAATGATACAGGTCTAAACACTGAGCAGAAAAGAAAGTGCCGCTGTTCAGATGTGCTCTGGCCCTTACACTGCTTTTCTGCCACTTGGAGGTATCCTTCACAAATAACTGTGTCTGTTTGGAACAGTACTGTGTCTGATCTGCCGAAGTTGCATAGTGAATGATGGTCTGCACAGTCGCACAAAGGGTTGGGAACAGGCCAGCAGCCTTGTTCTCACTGTCCTGCCCCATCCCTCTTTCATTCCACTCCAATTTTGCTTTAGGCGACGTGAAGATTGAGAAGCGGATGTTCTTCTTGGAGAACAAGAGGCGGCACTGGCGATCCTATGACAAGCGCTCGCTTCTCCCGCCAGTGTTGTTAGAGCAGCAGTTCTATGAGCAGAAAGTTAAAGAGATGGCAGAGGTGAGAATGACATGAACTGCTTGGGTCCCAGTGGGTTCAGTTTTTGGAGATGTTTCAGCCTTAGAGCGTGGAAACAAGTCCTTCCTCTTTGCTGCAGAAATTCAAACACTCAAACACCATCTCAAATAACTGTTATTTCTCTTGCCTTTCCCCTCACAATTTTCATTCATAACCTAAAAATGAGTTTTCGTCTGTTGCCTTGGGAATAGCCAAGCAAAGAATTTACTCAGATCCACCTAATACATAGACCCACAACTGTTATTTCTGCATTTGCAAATCTTTTTTATGGCTGCTACCCATATTGGATTGATTTATTATTTTTAGTTTAAAGCATTATTTTGCATTTCTTTTATCCTGCTAGAGACTTGTGGAGGGATTTTGCTCCTTTGAGGAGCCCTTAGGATTCTCTCTTCCAATAAGCTTCAATCTTCTTTCAAAACAACATAGCAGCTTCCTCTCTCCTGTTAGACTAAGGCTGCCTTTGGAGTTTGATTACAGCTTTCTAATTGGATAAATATGCTCATTAGTAAGTCCATCAGATGTTCCTGTCCACTCACTTCACCTTCCAAAGGCTAGGCTTGCTGTCTTTACAGAGACATCCTTCTTCTCGTCTGCCCAGTCTGGGACTAAAACCATAATTGGAAACCCAGCTCTTCCAAACATAGGAACATTGGAAGGGACCTCCTAAGTCCATTGAATCCAGACCTCTGCAGTTGTGGGCATCCGTGCGGTGCCCAGTTGACCACAAGAATATCTGCTGTGGTCTCTCCCTCTCACCCTGACCACAAAGCTCCAATAACCAACATGCATGCAGGAGTGAGGAAGGTGCCACCAATGCCTTGGGCCCCTGCAGTGGCACTGAGTGTATTCGTATCATCTGAACACATTTTCACCTGAGAAGTAGATTACTAATACCCCAAAGCAGTCCTTGCCAGTCTGACCAGGTGGAAAACAGAGCCCTGCCATTCATCCTGACCTGTAGCCTCCCTAGCCAACTGCATGCCCTTGTTGTGGCGAAGGCTAATGGCATACTGGGCTGCATTAGTAGGAGCATTGCCAGCAGACCACTTCCCACAATTGATGAGTCTAGTTTTAGGCTCCCCCCAACTTCAGAAAGAATGTGGATACACTGGAGAGAGTTCAGTCAAGGGAAAAATAGTTTCGGGGCTGGGCATATGACTTCTGAGGAGAGGCTGAGGGAACTGTGCTTATTTAGTCTGGAGAAGAGAAGACCGAGGAGGGATTTAATAACAACCTTCAACTCCCTGCAAGGGGGTTGCAAAGAGGATGGAGCTGGACTGTTCTCAGTGGTGGCAGATGACAGAAGAAGGAGCAATGGGCTCAAGTTGTAGCAGGGGTATATTTAGTTTAGATATTAGGAAAAACTTTCTTGCTAGGAGGGTAATAAAGTACTGGAACAGGCTCCCTAGGGAGGTTGTGGAATCTCCATCCTTGGAGGTTTTTAAGGCCTGGGTGGACAAAGCCCTGGCTGGGATGATCTGGTTGGGGTTGGTCCTTCTTTGGGAAGAGGGCTAGACGAGATGACCTGAGGTCTCTTCCTACCCTAGTTTTCTATGATTCTGTGATGCTCCTGTACCCATAAGGAAGGACCAGATTTATAATATAGGACTGGTTTGTTAGAGCATGGCTTTTTAAAAGCGACTACCCTTTACCTTTTATGCAAGTGGCTGGTGGCAGCCTAGAAATAAAGCTGATGCTCCTTGAGAGGCTTTTGACTTTGGTGTCTGCTGCAGTCATAGTGTTGGCAAAAATGTCTTTTTGTGAGCTTCTGTTGCGTGGACTTCGGGTTGTCATTCTTACACACTTATAAGAGGGGGTGGGTTGGAAGAGCAGCGGGTTTTAAATGCCTTGATGGGCATATGTCTGAAAGAGCAGGTTGAGCAGTTCATGAACAGCCCATTGTGGGCATCAAACCTTCAGCTGGTAAATTCTAAGATAACATTAGCAGCGTTTGGTGCCTGGAATGGGGGTTTATTATCACTCCTCTAAATGCAAATGTCCCTTTGTCTCTTGCAGCATGCAGACTTCCTCCTTGCTCTGCAGATGAATGAGGAGCAGTATCAGAAGGTCAGTAACCCAATTGCCTGCTTTCCCATATTGCTAGACAGACTTGCCTGGCGGTTTGGTTGCTGTGGGGCTGCTTTTGCTGACCTAGCACAGTCCCCGTAGTGTGTATGGGCTGCCTTTTAGAGAAGGATGACAACAGCTGAGTCCAGCAAAGCAGCATGGATGCATATAATGATCTGTAGTAACTCAGTTGGTTGCTGATGCATATAATGATCTGTAGTAACTCAGTCAGTTGCTGCTCAGATGATTGGTCAGAGCAGTAAAAAAAGAAAAACCAAAAAAACATGAAGGTTGCTGTTGGTATCTGCATCGTAGCAATTTTAAAACAGCTTTGCTCTTTGCAGAAAGGGCTTGTTAAAACCTGAGCCAACCCTTCCTCCCTATATGAATTGGGAGAAAAGTCAAGGGTCTGTTCAAGTGGCATGGATCACCCTCCATACCAATCTCCCATTCATACCAATCTCCTGTTAAACCTTGGTGAGGATATTTGGCCTCTACAAAGAAAAGAACAGGCTTAGTCCTGTCCACATCAGCACAGTGCAGGCTTTCCTGCCTCTAACTGTGGTACCACAGGGTCATACTGCTGACAGAGGTCCTTAATGGTGGTTAAAAACCACCAAGCTCATATCCAGTATCCAAATGTGAATGATGCTTTCCCTCCATCCTTTTTGGGCTTACCACCCTTTTTATTCCTCTAGTTCAAATCATTGATCTGCCTGATAAGAATGATGGAAGCACCAGAGAGTTTTTTGGGTTTGGTATTTGATTTAGAAGTCAAACTGTTAGTTCAAATGTGGTTAGAACCTCGGTTTTAACTTGCTACAAAAGTTTCATACTCCAAGCAAGGCAGCTAATAAAGATGAAAAACCAAGCAACTATAGCACGGTAGAAATCCTCAGGCAGTTACACATGCCCGCTTTTATGGCTGTCTTTCTTATATTCCCAATGGCCTTTGCTTTGGCAAATGCTCTTACCATGATGCTGCTCCATGGTGGGATATCAAAGGAAATCATCTGTTTGTGTGTGTGGTCTGCAGGACGGGCAGATGATAGAGTGCCGCTGCTGCTATGGGGAGTTTGCATTTGAAGAGCTGACGCAGTGCGCAGACGGTCACTTGTTCTGTAAGGAGTGCCTAATCAAATACGCTCAGGAGGCCGTCTTTGGCTCTGGCAAGGTAAGAGTGTCCCAACAAGAGAACAAAAGGATATGAAGGCAGAGCATGCAGGGGCATGTAACTGCACACAGTGCGTGAGTTTGGAAAAGTAGCAGTGTGCAAACTGCATCTGCTGCCAGGTGTTCACAGGCATGGAATATGCAAACTTTTATAAGTAAAAGCACCCTCAAATTAGTCTGGTCACCTTGCAAATTGCCAGCTGGTGTACAGTGCCATCCTATTGCTCTCTGGATTTCCCCTTTAACAGTGCTTGTTTTACTGTCTGTTAGGTAGAAGGGGAAAATACGTCATTAACTTAACAGGTTGGGTTTTTTTAAACAAATGGGAAAACAGTGTAGAGGGGTTTGCATTTAGGCTTTCCAGGTTATGTGCCCCTCCAGCTGAGCAGAGTTCCAACAGTGCATCCAATGCAGAAGCCCAACTTTGTACCATTTAAGTACCCTTTTTGGGGGGGATTTTTTTGGGTTTTTTACCCTTGGTCCCTCTGATCTGGTTGCTCTTATTCTTTCCCAAATTCAGCTCTTAAATGCAAGGCAAAAACCCATAAGTTCAGTGCACTCTAGTAGGTCTGTTTTTGCCAGTCCCTCAATGCATCACTAACATGCTTGGAATTTTGGCCAAGAGGAAAAGACTGGGGTGAGTGGGCAGTTGAAGCACATTTGCTAGCAAACTTTCCACTTTCAGAGAAATCTTATCCTGTTCAGAGAAAGCATAGAGAATACTCCAGAGGCCCAGCAATATCTGCCTTGCTGTCCACAGGGACCCAGCTCTTATCTCATACTTGGCCAGTCTCTTGCAACCTAAAAGTGGAGTGTTGATGGATTTTTATTTTCCCCTCCAGACATCCTGTCTAGATTTTTTTAGACCGCAGGTTCTTATTTAGAAAAAAATCTAATAATGGTAAAGGCTTTCCTGCTTCAGGAGTAGCTGACATAAATCTAGGGCCCTCCCCAGGAGATGTCACTCATACATTAACAAGGGTCTGAATTAAGCTGATGCCAAAAGATGCTAGAGAGATGTGGGGGTAATGGCCAATCTGTCTTGGATTTAACTAGGCACACCAGCAGACTTCACCGCCTTTCTAAAAGGCTTACTTTTGCTTATTCTTTTACTACAGCAGTTGGTGTGGTAAGTGAAAGACCATCATGCCATATCTGTACTTAACTTTGCGACGTGGCTTCCACAATGGGTGGGTTTTGACTGGAGATGAAGCCTTGAATTTTGAAGCCTGTGTTGAGAGAGGCCCTGGTGAAATCTCTGGGTTGGGAAGCAGAACATTAGGTTTTACATGTCCAAGTGCACGGATATTTGTGCATACAAGAGTCTGTTGATGAAGCTTGAGTAATGTGGTTTGGAGTGGTATACTAAGCAGCTTTGCTGTATGGCTGAACATCTTTCATTTTGAAAAGAAGGCCACCTTTTTAAAGGGTGCGAGTTGGTTGTAGAGGTGCAGTAGCAAAATGTCTCGTCTCAGCTCTGGGGACCTTGAGTTCAAACCCTGCTCTGGGCTTGTGCCACAGTCCACCCTCATTTGATTAATTGTAAATGGATACCTGGTTTTCCAAGCTGGGAAGCTGGAGACAGGTAGGCAGGATATTGGCCTTATCACTCCGTCACATGCCTTCACCATGCCAGCCTGATAAGCATGAGGTTTGGTTAGACATTTCAGTTGGTTGCAACAGCAGAAAGACCAGTTTCAGAATCTGTTTGCCCAAAGAGACCCTTTTATTTCGTAGCACTTCCGTTTTTGCAGAAGACTGTTAATGACAGAATTATCCTATCTGCTTTTGGGTGGTTGAGGGTTGCCACTATGCAATGGACTTGTGACAGTTCTGGATACCCATGCTGAAGATTTTGCATGTTGCTTGTTCCTCTCCTGACTTTGCCACGTTGGCAGATGTTCTCTGTTTTAAGCGATCTTTCCTCCCCATCCACTGCCTCTAAGCAGATGTCTGCCATAGTCCCATCCAGAAATGATGTCATAGCAAGATTTTCTCTTCTTTTGACTCAGCTGAGTTGAATCAAAGCCATACTCTGAACTTTGATAGCCTTCTCTTCTCTCCCTTTGTCCCTGACGCAGTCAGAACTTAGCTGCATGGAAGGGAGCTGCACATGTTCATTCCCAACCAGCGAGCTAGAGAAGGTTCTTCCAGAGAACATCCTCTGTAAATACTATGAGCGGAAAGCAGAGGAGGAGGTTGCTGCTGCCTGTGCGGATGAGCTTGTCAGGTAAGCATCCAGACCACATAACAAATGGGTCAGAACTGATGTGGGCAAAAAAATGGTCAGTCTCCACGTACCCTTGCAGTAGGCTCGGTTCAGTGGCCTGAAAACTTAGTGAGCTTACCACAGGCAAGGTGGCTGGTTTTCAAAGGCCTGCATTTTAATTGGAGGGGGCCTGGTTTTTATTTCTGAACATCTTTTATTACCAGAGGTGAGGATTCCTTGGTCAGAAACAGATTAAAATGCAGGCAAGAGTTGCATCCCTGCTGGCTTGTCAGCCGTGCACTAATCCTTTGTATGAAATGGTCTAAAGCTGCGCTAAGCTTGTGGCTTTCGGAGCACTTGCACAGTGGCAAGTCAGAAAAACACAGTATTAGGATCAGTGAATCCTTTTATAGGCTGGCCTTGAATCACAACCCTGTGAATAGACACGTGGAGTTGTCCTGCTACATCTGCTTCACAGTAAAGGCTTGCTAAGTACAGTGTGTTAATGCTATCTTCTCTTGGGCGGTAGGTGTCCTTTCTGTAACTTCCCTGCTCTGCTGGACAATGACGTGAAGCGATTCAGTTGTCCCAACCCTCGCTGCAGAAAGGTAAAGGATCAATGCTAGCCAGTTAATCTCCTCTGGAGTGTTGGGGTAATAGCTGGAGGGTTTTTGGCCTTCCTAACAGCTGGAGGCATGCAGATGGTATGCTTCTGGGGGAGGTATGTAATTTTTTTATTGGAAAACCAAGGTAGGTAATGATATTCTAATAAAACCCCAGAATAAAGGTCACTGTTTTTTGGGGGCACTATTCATATGAACAGAGTGAAGTCCTCCTTTATGTGATTGGCTTTGGAGATAGCAGCAAAGGAGTGTGCTTTCAGGTACTTAAACATAGTATTTTGCTTGTTCATGTTTAAAATGAACTTCTAATTGGGCATCTTGACATAAAATGAGCAGTTGTAACTCTGATTTTTGCTTCCCTAATTTAAAGAACCCAAATTACTTGGTGGAAGTGTCTTTTCCCATTGTTGCATGTCACTATCCTGAATCCAAACATTTGGAAGGTTTATATGAATCCTGTTCATTCGAAGTGCTTGAATTTGGTAATCTCCGAAGATCCGCTAAACTATCCATTTTTCCCTTTCTCAGTAAAGGATATAACCATTAAATGGGCTTGGGGACTGAACTACACTTACTTTCAGCTATGTGGGTAGCCCCATGTAGTTAAAGCCAAGGTATATTGGCAGGGTAGAGTGGGGAAGGTTTGAATTGCTGCTGCTTTTGCTGTGTCTGCTCTATGGACAAATTGGGTTTTTTTCTGGTGGACTCGGGTATTAAATACAAACATTTGATTGCATGGCTTGGTTGGGGTGGGGAAGTCATTAAGTGACTAGAACCAGTATGTTCAGGCCAAGATAATGCTGGTAACTGAGGACTAATACCACCAGAGGCCTCGTGCAACTAAACCCACAGTAGCACAGATTCTCGTGCAGTATTTGGAGAACTGCATGACTAGTGGAGATTTACCCTAACTTTAGATGGCCCCTCTCTAATGAATTGAGCTTGTAGTTGCCTTTAACCGAAGCTCTGGGTTCTTGATTCTAAATTACGTGGCCACTTGATTACGGGGGAAAAAAAGAATTGCCGTGTACTGGAGGTCAGCTTCCCTCCCCTTTTTCCCCCCAAAATAACTCATGTTGTCAAGAACATATCTCGTTATCACCAGCAACTGAGCAGAGGACCACCCTGATTGAAGAATCAGCCGTTGCTTTTTGGGTGCAGGATCTCTAGATGCACGCCGTTAGCAGTTAGCATTTGGGGATATAGTCCAGTCCGTTGTCTTACATTACTGTTCTCTGGACTTGTGGCTGAGGGAAGTTGAGTACCGCTAGATGGCACCATTGACTTGTGTACAAGTCGAACGGTCTTTGAATTCTTTGAAGTGCACCATACAGATCAGTACCACAGAACAGAATTCAGCTTCCATTAGCTGAACGCTGTAGTGCAGAAACAATTAGAAGGATTTGCAACCCCCCATCAATCTTGACATGACTGTCGCCAGTCTTGACTGTCACCGTGGCGGTTCTGCTACCACTGGACTATTACCACTGGTCTGGACAAAGTCTCTCCTTGGTTGGACTCACAGGGGACAGAAGAGGGGAGTCCTAGTGATGGACCTATTGTGTTCACCCTCCACCTGTTACCCTCACTGTGCCCAGTTCCAGGGTCCATAGTGGTGTCTGACTCTCCCCAAACCCTTCCACGTCAGCATGGTGGCTAGGCCAAGTCTGGATGAAGTGGCAGAGAACTCTGCACTCCTTGAAGTTGAAATCATTTAGCTTTTGGCTTGCAGCAACTCTGCTTAGACCCAGGTGCTCTTGGGTGACTAGTGGTGCATCTCGATTTCTTGCTGGGCTATAGTGGCCCCATCCCTCTGTAGCTGATCATCTGCGGTGGGCTGAGTGGCCAGTGCAAGGGAGGCATTGCCAGTCGCCTACAGTAACTGAATGGGCATGTGACGAGCATGTAAATGGGCCTCTACCATCTGTCACTGCCATTGTGACTCCAGCTGTGTTATGTGAAGTTTGGCTGTTCATTAGCTGGCCAGCCCTTGCATCTTAACATCACTGTCTGCTGGGGAAATATATTGAAGCTTAATTTGCCAAGGACAAAACGTAGCCCAAGCAACCATATGACCACGAGGGATTCACTGCTGAGCTCAGGTTGCCATGTCAGGGTGGGTTATAGGCAGTGTACTCCTTGCTGGCTGAAAGTAAACCACCTTAAGCATCAAGACATCTTACTCAATTCTGGACTGAGCCACTTGTGCTTAGGAAGAGCCTGCTTGTGATGTGGGCTGAGAGTTCGCAGCACCACTCTGACAAGCCAGATGCAAGTGGACTGAGTCGCTGCTGCTGAGTGACTCTGTCTCAATCCTGCTGTACTAATGTGTGGCCTTTTTATGCCCCTGGGTAGCAGTAGTATGCGTTTGCTCAGCTTCAGTGCTGCCTGTTGCTTTCCCATGGATTGTGACTTACCAACATCTTTCCCAACTGAAACTACCTGATGAAATTCTTCAACCACTTGCTTTTCATGCCTCTGAGTGGTAGAAGTGTGTGTGTGTGCTTTTCCAAAGGGAAGGAGTTTCCCTCCAAGAAGGGAGACCTTCTCCCCTCCCTCCCACCAGCCTGCACCCCCCGAGTAGCTTGCCCGCAGTGTTGTGCGTGCAGGCAGCACAATCTGCTGCAGTTACGTGGCTTGCTCGCCAGGAGCCCAGATCCTGCGTGTGATGTGCAGAGATGGTTGCCCCTCTTTGCAGTCTCAGCACAAAGCACTGCAGGGCTTTCAGCCAGCTCTGAAATGGGAAGGTGAAAGATGTTGTTGCCATGGTAATCGTACATGCATGAAGCAGCGCTGTCCCTCTGGGTGTGCGAGGAGGGGGAAGGGCCGGTGCCGGAGAGCTCTGAACACGAGCAGTCATTTCAAAGGCGGGCAAGGACCTGCACTTATATTTTATAGTCTGTTGCGTTTCCCAGATTCACGCTCAGCTCCCATTTCTGATGCTGGAGCCTTCTCGCTTCGGCATTGCGGGATGCCTTTTACCTAGAGGCCATAGTGGCCAAAGGAAATGCTTGTGTACAGCTGCATCCTGCTGACCTGAATGGCCTCTGACCAGACAGCTGCCAGACCCTTGCAGTCAACAGCTAGCGTTCCCTGTTGATGAGGCTGTGCTTAGGCAGTACCTGTGCCAGGTGGAGCGGCTGTGAAACATTATGCCTCTGGAAGCAGCAGAGCTTGGCTGGTACCTTTTTATTTTGAAGGGCTAAGTGTTTCTGTCTGTTTTTCAGCTGCTGCTGAAATGTACTTCTCAGGATGGAGTTCAAGGTGGCTGCTATGAACAGTCCTACCCAGCTGCTTTTAACCTTCGTTCTCCGTCAGCACTTAAACCCTGTCTAAGCTTCTACAAAGTGCCGCTTAGCAAGCTGTGTCTGAAAATGGCCATTTCCAGCAGGATCCAACACCATGTCCCCCCCAGCCTATGCTAATAGACTCAAACCATGCCGCGTAAGCTGCAGCAACTTCATCAGGGGTGCCCTTTCTTACTAGAAAGGCTGGGCATGGCCTGATCAACTGGTTTACAGGCAATTAATGAGGTCTACTCCTTGAACTGGGCTTGGCACACTTTACAACAGCCCTCTGGCAGCCCCGCTCCCTAGTGGTGAAACAAACGGCTCTTCTGCTGCAAGAGGAGGCAGGAATGCATCTCAAGCTGCCTATGACTTGGTTACATCCTGTCGCAGGTGTTTTTTGCTGCAAGGGAAAACGCTGGCCTCATCCAAGGGCCCCCAGCAGAGATGTCACTGCTCAAGGGCACTTTTTTTTTTTGTCAAGGAACATTAAACAAATGGACAGTGCCCTGCAGTAATCTTATACCTGCATTTTATGGCTTGGACAGTTGATGCCCTATCCAAGTTAAATGCCTTTGCAGCAGGAGGCTTAAACTGTATTCGATGCGTCTTCTGATCAGAGCAAACTGGGTAGGAATCCTTCCATTTAAAGACACCAAACCTTGCCCAGAATGCATATCCGACTTTGCAGCATATGGAGAATTGCTCAATTCTCCTTGTTTTGCAACATGTTTTCCCAGCTGCTGAGGAGTCTGCTGTGCCTTGTTCAGCTTCCTGACAGCAGCACAAACAGTTTGAAGGTCCCATGGCCCCATGTCAGTCTCCGTTCAGTGGTTCATGAGCCTGGCCTCTGTACGTGTTTTCCCCAAGCAACTTTATTTAGGATTTAATTGTCACTTTTATTCTACCCTTGGGGAGCAGGACTGGAGACAGCTCTTGCTTATGGTGAACTCTCCAGTCCTCCTTGGGGCTGTTGACTCCTGCTCACCGGCAACGTGTCAGCGGGGCACATGCCCCCCCAGATTTCTGTGCTAATGGTGGGGCGCAAGCATGGGGCTGAAGCCAGTGCCCGGCAGCAGTGAGGGTGGTGGCAGCACAGAATTGTGCCCCCCCCCCCCCCACTCGACGCTTATGTGGTTTTTATGCTCCTAGTCCTCCCAGCTTAATTTTTTTTTTCAATTCAGACCGTCTTTCTCTTGCCTTCTTTGTTGAGTTTGTTGGGATCAGGGAAGGTACGGAAGTGTGGAGTGGCCAGTCTTGCTGTTCGCTGTACAGATGGCGTTTGGCCATGAGTTGCATAGCACATGTATGCATCCATGTCCCATCTGGGGAAATATGTTCACTTGTGCTGTGTTGAGGCTCTTGGCTGATTGCCCTACCATCTTCCTTCCGGTGCAGTTCCTCGAGGCAGCGTGGCTGAATGTCTCCTCCTGCAGGGCTCTGGGCTGTCTCTTGGAGGCCAGTGCTTCCACTGCCCCCTTCCAAGGGAGCCATACAGATGGGAACACGCTCCACTCCAGGGCTGCCAAAACCACAACAAATGGCAAGTTTCCGTCTGGCGTTCTGCTCAGCTCGAAGGCACTCTGCTGCTGGGCAGGCGATTCATTTTTCTACCATAAAAGGGCAATGAAACTTGCCTGTAGCTTTGGTGCTCTCTGCACTGCAGTCAGAAAGCAAAGCTGGGGAGATGCTATCAACTGCAGCACCAGCAATGCTGCTGCAGAGGCTTTTGTGATTGCAGCCTCTGCTCCTGGAAAGGATGGGGAGGGAGGGGTCAAGGCCAGCAGGAGGGGTGAAGGTAAGTACAGATAATACCCCATTAGCTTTTATGGCCCAGTACTCGGACAAAGCATTCATGGTGGAACGATCTGCTTAAAGACTCACAGTAGGGATAGTGTTCGCACCCAGGGTGCCTAACTGCAGAAATGAGCAGAGGGCCAAGGAGTTTAGTATCTTTTGGGACAAGCTTGGCACCTTACAGAACCAAGGCCCGTTGCAGAGACATGCCTGAGATGCTCTTACAGGAATGCCCAGTCTGTGTGTGTGAGAGAAGAAAATAGCTTCCATCTGGCCTGATGAGAAAGGTCAGTAAGATGGGATGTGTTTGTGTATCCAACAGAAAACTTCCTAAAACAGGAACTCTCAAACCAGTCCCTGTAAAAATAGACCACGAAAGCCAATGCAGCTTGCAACAAAATTTACCCCTGGGCTCGGTTTCTACCATATATAGCAATATCCATGAAATGAAAAGATGATCTTCTCTTTTTGTATGCTGACCACAGAATGCATCCTGTTGGATCTGTAAGGGGTGGTGCTCTCTTCCCTTTATACTTCTGCACTCCGGCCTCTCCTGAGTAGAGGTAACAAACTGGACATGACTTTATGTGGGTTGGAAACCTTTGACTGCTGCATGCTAGTAAGAGATCAGTTATTCACTCTTTACATTTACATTGTGGCCAGGTTGAGTCCTCAGGCCTTGGGAGGTGGGGCCCCGGGGGTATCATGTGTGTGTCTTGAATTGCTCTGATGCTACATGACTTGTTGGTATTTCAGACCAAAATACAACGAGGACTAGTTCTTGATCCACTGGTGGATTTCCTGATTGCAACAGTACTCTGCACAGGTGTGGCATGACCTGAAAAGAGAGGTGGTTAGCTGTGTTAGTCTGAATCAGGCAGAAAGCAGGGCAGGGTGACACCTTAATTATTACCTTGTTTAGAGAGGCATCAGCTTTCACAGGTGACAGTTTACGTGGTCAGATACAACGATGGACTTGCTGAAATGCTGTCTGCATGGCTCCCATGGAGTAGACGATTAGTTAAGCTGATATTGCTACCATAGAGACAGAGGGGTGCAGGGTTGGGGGTTCAGATTCCCTGATTGGCAAAAGGGTTGAGCAAAGGCAGGTCTAGGGAGCCTCTGCTGTCCAATATTAGCTGTAAATTCAGCCTCCCCTTCCTGAGATTCCCTGGCAGGTAAATGCCGGGAGTGTTTAGCTTCATTTTTTCTAGTTGATAAGAAACAAAAGAGGGAGTAACTCTGTGATCACTTAATAGAAACACAGAGTCAATTCTGAACCTCTGCAAACCAGAACTGCTTGGTCACTTTTTCCTTGGGTTAAAATTGAGGGTTCTCAGTCTCACAGTTTGTTTCCCTTTAGAGCAGGTGGTGAGGTTAGGGACTGCCCTCAAAGCCCCTTCCTGCATCAGAAATCGAGTGCTGGAAGTAACTTCTGGAAGGGAAAGGCCAGAGGATCCACCACAGAGCAGAGATGGAAAAGGTGACCCAGCTGTAGCGTGACAGATGAAGCCCCCGAGCTGCGCCAGTGCGTGGCTGCTATGGGGAGGGAGCTTGCAGAGGCTTGGTCCTGGGACTGTGGTTCCAAAGCGAATTTCTACAATACTGTTCTGATTCAAGAAACTCCCTCTGCTGCCTCCTGTGCCCAGAGTCCGGCCACAGCAGTCTCATCCACTAAACCTCCTTCCTGCCTCTCTGAACCAGTTAGTCTCTAAGGTGCTTCCCTGCCTTGCCTTCTTGACTTCAGAATAACACGGCAAACTACTCTCTTCCCTCAAAAGCAGTGAGAGCAGTCTGTGGTGGGGTGCCTCTGCCGCAGCTCCCCACAGCAGCTCTGAGCACTGTGCCTCTCTAGACAGTGCATCAGAAAGGCATGTCCTTGCATAAAGGCTTCCCCTTTCTCTTCTCTTGTAAACAGGTTTTAGCAAATGAAATGAGTCCTCGGGCTTCCTGGGCTCGTTTGAGGCCTCTATCTAATGTCCACTGGGGAGGCTGTCGGGGGAGTTTGCTTCCTAATTTGGTCACCGTGTGCTTCGGGCTGGCTGGCTGCGTTCTCTTTCTTTTTCTTTTTTTATTTCTTTAAAAACAACTTGCCCTTTATATACTGTAGCACAGGGGAAATGCTCATATCTGCAAACCTCCAGTTAGTCTCGCTTCCCCTTACTAGAGGAAGTGATACTTAGGAAGTTCTCTGCTTAAAAAACAGTGACTCAGCTTAGCTTGCAGGCTGATGACCTCCCCCCCCCGCGCGCACACACGTGTGCGCACGCACATGTGCACCTCCTTCCCTCCACCCCGTTCTTTGTGAATGCTCTTAGCGAGCTCATCTCAGCCTGCTGGCTTTGTATCCTCATTTTGAGCTGTTAGGGCTGAAAGGGAGTTGAATATTAGCCCTCTTCTAAGGGGAGGAGGTAGGATTTAGATGACTGGGGGTTTTTTACTGAGTTTTGTTTTTTAAGGGGAGTGGAAAAAACCCTTCCTTTTGGCTGCATTCAGTTGCATTTACGTACCAGTAAATAAGTGTCCTGGAGGCCTTGCTTTTATGGATGTGTGTAGCAAAGGGAGTGGGTAGAGACTTAAATCAAGCTTTTCCTAGTGGCAAGAGCACTGATTTTTATGTCATGCCTCTTCACTGATGACCTCAGCAAGAAGTCTGGCACTATTTAAGAAACTGCAACTCCCTAACATTGGGCACCAGTGATCTGCCGTGTGTGAGCCTACTGACTTGTGGAATAGGCAAGGATGATGCACACGCACTGCTTGAGGTACCTGTAATACTCTGTAGAACAGCACTGGCTTTTCACCTTAGATTAAGAGGAGAAACGCCTGCCAAACCATCTTCAGCTACTGCAATTTGATACGGTTTTTTCCATCCGTTCATCCCATCCATTTTTTGGTTGAAATGATTAGTTGTGGCTGCTGCATTAGTCAGGCCAGTTTTAGCAGCACAAGGTGAGTAATGGCCACAGTTGTCTCACTTGGAAGTAAATGCGGAGGCAGACAGCTGAAGGAAGAACGAATACCTGGTGTGAAGCCTCCGTTTTCATTTGCGTGCTGTACTTCTCAGGTGGATCTATGTAGGTTGAGTCACTGCCAACAATATTAAGAGTTTATTTTCAAGAGACTCAGGGGTGTTTCCTGGAGGAATAAGACACTTGCAGTCATTGCTGAGATGGTGCCATACGTTTCACACCTTTCAGGTGTCAGAGGGTTTGGAGTATGCATCCTAACCTGTGAACTTGGGCCCACCAGTAGATTCAGGACCTCGGTGTCACTCTCCTCTACAACTGACCTTCATTTCATAGGCTGGTAACTCTGAAATGCAACATTTACAATACAGAGACTGCAGGCAGCAATAGCGATGCGTGGGTTGAAAGTGAGGTTTCTTTTAATTAAAAGCAAAAAATTAACTGTATATCTTCCTACATTGTCATAGTACCTTATAATTAGCCCTGAATGAGTCAGGCCCTCCATTTGCTATCTAAAAGGAGTAGTATATACCATTAAAGATCTCAGTAGGCCAGTGGTCCCTTACCCAGTAAGCTTTCTCTTAGTGCTTTTAACCTTCAGGCCTCTGCATTCATGCAACCACCCTGTTACGGGTGTTGCATTATTAATAGGGCAGTAGCAATCCAGCCAGAACGCTGGCATTACTAATTACTACTTGTAACAGAGGAGTGAGGAGCAGGGTAGAAACTGGGTCAGGAAGCAGCGGCGTAATGAAGTGATACTACCAGCACTGCCTGACGACCTTTTGTGTATATACCGGGGGGGGCGTTAAATATACAGGTATACACGCCATTGCTCTGTACCATGTTTGTGCAGTTTGGATCCCTGGGGGCTCCTTATTTGCATACAAATGGAATAGATAGACATTATGCACAGCCAGAATGGCTAACAGCATATTAACCCGCTGGGGCTGGCTGGGAAAAGAAGTGGTGTGCTTTGTGTCCTAGCGGTGCTGACTTTTGTGATGCCACTACTGCTCTCTGGACTTCCATATTGGAGGGGGAAGCCCCTGCTGCTGCTAGTGTCTGCACAGGGTAGGAGAGCATCAGCAGCTGGGCTATATCTGTGTCCAGGTGAGAGCTTGGCACACTCCATCCATTCAGCCTGTCCTTGGTAGCACGATGAAACTGTGGCCATCGGCTGGCCAGCGCTCAGGGTCAGTGGGGAGGGGGGATGGTTTTACCAAATGACACTTTTTAATTAGACAGGACACCTAGAATATTATTTTGGATGCTTTGGCTCTAAGGGCTTAACAGACCCTGTATTGAAACGACAGCCTCAGTCCTGGGGAGGGAGTTGCCATCTGAGAACTGGCAGGCACAAGACAGTGACCTATAAACAAGCCCCGCACAAAGACTTGAAGTATTTTAGACCACAAGGATCTTCATTTGGAAGACAAGTTCCCATCTAGTACTTCAAGCTGCATGCAAGATTTATATATATATTTAAAGATGGGCTTTATCTAAAGTAATTTTGTTCTAGAAAACCAGCACTTAGCCTCATTGACCAGCAGCTTTCATAAAGCCCTGTCACTGCCCCTAAAACCACACACCTGATCTGAAGCGAGGTGATCCCAGGGGACGGCAGGGCTCTGCAGCCCAGCGTCCTCACCTGCAGAGAGAATTGTGAGCAAGGGGGTGGCTGGAGGCCTGCAGTCCAAGCGAGGCTGCCGAGAGGTTAGAGATGCGCTTGCTCAGTGTTGCTCATTTAGCATCCCCTGTTTAGCTCGTGCTGACTACAGGAAACATTCATGATTAAATATAAACTCTAGCTGCTGCTATTGTGGTTCTGAGCTCATCTTAAAACCTGGCCTTACTTCTGTCTGCATCTTGCCTCGTATTCTTGGGTTTCGGTCATTATACCTCTAACCCCCAGTCTATTCTTAGTGCTTCATTTATATGACCATTGAAAACCATTTCCTACCACTGCTCTTGTTCCCTCCTACGCAGCAAGGAACACCTCTCCTACCCAGATGGATGCTGAAACTCAGGGTCCTAGTGCCAAGACTTCAGAGGGACACGGGCTGGCATGTTTGGCTCATGATGATTCCTGTCTCGGACACGGATAGGAGAGCAGAGGTGACAACGTGGTCTCTTTGCTGCCTCTAGTGCAAACAGAGCAGATGTTTCCAGGAGTCAAGAGGAGCATTAATGGAATGCGTTGGCCCAGGCTGATGTAAAACATTGCTACAAGTTTTCGGGATGAGGTCAGCAAGTACTAAAAGCTGATGGGAGTTTAATGTGGGGCCTGCCTTTCAGAACCAAGGGGGTCATCTGGGAAAGCTGCAGCTAATGGAAGCGCAGGCCTGCTTCTCATAAATCAGTGCCAGAACACTGAACAGACAGAGCTGCTTTTATACCCCCCAGCCACCCGCATATCTGTAATTAGCCTTTTGGCGGCTGTTCTCCTCACCAGGTATTGATATTTTTGTGTTTAGCGTTAACTTTTCAAGGGGAAGAGAGGGCAAAACAATGGAGGGAGGCTGAGCTTTCGCTAAGCTCCCAGCTTATGGGGTTCTGCCTCCCGTTTCACCCAGTGTCACTCTGTGGTTCCAGCTGTGGGTCCTTGCAGGAGAGGGTAGGCAAGAGCAGCCTCACGTATTTATCACGAACCAGCTGTCCTCTGGCTAAGAGACCACTGATTTGGGGATCTGCAGTGACTTTGCTGCGGAGCAGGCCTGGCATCCAAAAAACCGTAGAGAGCAGGAGGTGAAGTATGTTTGGCGCTGATTAGCAACTGCGTAGTCTGTTTTTAAACTTGGATAAGTAAAGAGCAGTTTTTCTAGGCAGCAGACATTCAGCTCTCCTGACCTCGCTAGCAGCCCACATGCTTCCTTTAAAGCTAGTGCCTGTAAAGGGCCATTGTCGGCCAGATTAAGACGGCCTCATTTGTTCAGTGATTCATCCCCAGGGCAATTTAACGTGAGCAAGTGTGGTTTTTAATGTGGCTTTGTTTTGTTTTCCCCAACACAGACTCTTCCTGTCTCCTGTGTTGCTGTCAGGAGACCACATGCCTCTTGGTTAGGTCATGAGGGCCAGTCCCTCATTGGAGTTTGCTTTTGTATTGGCTGTTTGAACAGCCAGACCAGTACTGTCACAGGGCACACATGCCATCCACAGTGTCACAGTGGCGTTGGGGTTCAGTTTTCTGATTAGCTCTTCTCAAGTGACTCTTACGTTGGCTCTGCCTTTGGCCTCCTGGGGAGCCTTGGGTATTGCACTTTCCTGCTCCCTGCCTCAGTTTCCCCATGTGTGAAAAGGGGGTGATAAGCCATTTCATTCTGGATTTGAGAGCCAATGAAAAGAGCAGTATAAGAGCTGGGTGACTGAACGTGGAGAGCGTTAGGCTGATGTAATGGGATGGTTGGCTTAACTTGACAACTTGGCTTTATACGAGTAGAACTATCTCCTGCACTAGGACCTAAATATTCCCTGTTATTAGTACTCTCACCCAGGGAGAAGACTGAAACTTTCTGCATGCTGCGTCGCAAGAGGGGAGACCTTTCAGGTAGCCAAGATCCAAACCAGTTTCTCTTCATGGTGACAAACTGCTTCTGGGTGAATTTGGCACAAAAGCAGTGTGTAAAAGGTGGAGCAGTGTTCTGGTTGAAAAACACAAAGGGAGATGCCATGTGTCTATCCCCATGCACATTTGCTGGGATTGCCACCACCTCTCTTCACAGTCATAGGTGCTCTTCATAGTCATCTTTTTCTTCCTGCCTCCTGGGAGCTGGGGACAAGTTGTACTATCAGCTGTAGCGTGATCAGTTGAGGCTTTGTGGTGAGTGAGTATTTTGGCTAAGTAGGAGTTCACTGCAGAACTGATATCAGCGGATTTAAGAAAAGCTCTTTCTCAGAATCCTCCGTCATGTGGCCTTCACTCTTGTGCTGCGCTTTAGCTTATCGTAAGAGGTATCTGGGACTTAGACTAGGAACTTCGTAGAAGTCTAACTCATTTCATGTCGTAAACAAATGTTCAGCTAAGCTGCTTGGGGAGTTAGAAGGTCCATGCTTTAGGACTATGGCTCTCAATCTTGTTGGACTCGGGGCACCCCTTGCTGGGCTTGAGGAACCCCTCCATACATTTTGTATATTGGGTGGCACTGGATTTCAAAACCAAATCTCTATATTACAGAGCTTGCCTCCTTGCAGATGGAGTGGAGTTAGGGGTTAGGCAGAGATGAACCTGCGCCCACTCTCATCTGCTCATCTCTTCGCACCTCACTTATCTCCTCGCACCTCAGGGCACCCTTCAAAGAATCTTGTGGCACCCTGGGTGAGGATCAGTGTTTTCGGATGTCTGGTATTGAACCGAAACCTTACTTGTTTTGGAGCCACAGTGTAGTCACAGCTGTCGGGTGTGTCATGGATTTTTTGAATTGTGTATGCACGCGCTGCGGAAAAATCCATGACTTCAGACGCTGGGATTTTTGTGGGTGGCTGAATGGTGCTGTAACAGATGGACCAGTTTTTATTTGGCATCTCAGTCTGCCAAACCAAACCTGCGTCGGCATGGGAGACTTACTACAGCTGCTGATTCTTAAAGGACCAAATCAGCCAAGTCGTTCAGGGTGCCTGAAGCATGCAGTTAGAGTTAACTCCATTTGTAAGGGATTTTATTTTAAGTTGGCTTTTCAATAGGTTGCTCTGGCCTGGCAGCTCCCATGTCCCGCTCGGTCCAGTTACTCGTGCCCAAGTTTGTTGATTTTTTAGGCACAGAACAAAAATGAGAAAGGCAAAGGCTTATGTTGGTGGCACAGAACACTAGGCAGTGTGTGGCTCAGTCTCGTCTGTACTAGGACTCTTTGGATTTGCTAAGATAAAACTGCTCTGCCCCAGCTCCATTGTGATGGTTGTCAACCCTCAGGTAAGCATATAAAGGGGATAACCGTGGCATGGCTCAAGTGCACAGGTATGTACCAGAGTCTTAGTCTGCAAGGGGCAGGCTTAAAACCCAGCTGGGAACAGTGAGAAGAACAAATCTCTAGAAACAGCAAGGAGCAAAATGATTTCCTAAAGGTAGGTGGAGCTGTGCATTGGCTACAGCTGCTAGAGCTCCCCATCCCCCTGTGAGCTTTGCAGAGTCGACACAAACTCAGAGCAGCAGGTGAATAGGAGGAATGCTCCCTCCTGCCTGCATCATTACACATAATGAGACTCCCTGCCCAGACACTACTCAGGCTTCCTTGTTTTGAACGTGAAGCTTCATTCTTTTAGATCAGAAGCTGATAAGAGACCTCACGCTTTATCACAGAAATAAGGGAACATCTTCTAAAAGTGCCTCAGCAGTTGCAAATCTTTGCAAAAGGGCCATCAAGTATGGAAATGAACTCTGCATGTGTTTGACACTGCAACGCATGTATCTTGTTCCTCTAACCATTTGCTTGCAGGACTAGATAGATGGCTGCTTGACAAGGCTGCTTGACAGGATGGGCTTTCACAGTTAATATGTGGTCTTGGATTGACTGCTTTTTGACATGGACTCCACACCTTACAGCTAGAAAGCCTTGTTCTTGTATAAACATATCCAGTGCTGCTTTAAAACGTGGCTGTTTTGGTTCACCGGTATCCTGCAGCAGAACTGCATGGATTAGTTGTGCTTGTATCAAGTGCAAGGTCATCTTCTAGGCATCATAATCAGATGGAACTGGATTCTGGACTGGATAGTTCCTTTGACAAGGCTTTGAGAGCCATGGTGTAGAACCAACTGAATGTCAATTCCCAGGGCAAGGGTGTCTACGAAAGCCGGCACAATCTGTGCAGGGGACTTCAAGGAGTTTGAAGGAGGTGGTGTTCCACATTGGCGGTACTACATGCCTAGTTTTGATGCTGCCACTTAACAGAGGATAAATAGACATTCAGAAGAGGGCCACAAGAATTACTTAAGGTCTGGGAATTCTGTCTTACTGTGAGAAGTAAAAATTAGCTTTTTTTCAGGGGCCAATGAAGATATGGCTTGATCAGTCTACAGATACCTACATGGAGAAGAACTGTCTAATGTAGAGGACAAAGCCACAGTAATTTTCAGTGCCTTGAAGCTGACACTGGACAAATTCAGATTAGAAAAAGATGCAGGGTTGTGACAGTGAGTAGTTGGACAACTTGCCTGTGGCTGCAGTGGGTTCTGTCATTGAAGCTTTCAAGACAAGACTGCCTGCTTCACAGAAAGAGAGACTTTAACTTGACTGGAAACTAATGTAGGAGTTACGGGATGCAGTTCCATGGCTTCTCTTGTGTAGGATGTTGGATTAGAGGGTCTGTGGTCACTTTGGGCCTTGATCTGTAAATGGATTTCCTAGTGTCCGCTGTTGCCTTTTAACTTCAGGCTACAGGCCTGCTAGATTATGCAAGGTAAGTGAGGCTGGATGTGAACAGGCTTGGCTGGGTGACTCCCAAAGACCCTGGCAGCTGTGAGAAGCAGTGGCCTTGATAATCAGTAGTAGTCTCTCCCCTTGAATGCCTTACATAAATGTAGTATAGGGAAAGATCCTCGTTGAGGCCTTTAGCTCACTTGGCTCATGTCTTTCCATGTGTGTCTGTGTATTACAAATGGCTGGTACTGCAGCAAGCTGGGGCAGCGTCCCATTTCCCGCCTCCATGCTTTACTGCCTCATTGCACTAATCTACGTGGAACATAGCTATGTGCTGAGGAAGTCACATTAATAAAACAACAAAATACCACCGTGCTTTTCCAGAAACTCCCCCAGCATCACATGCCATTGCATGCACAACCTGTTGATCTACACTGCAGTAATGCCAGTAGATACTTTCTACTGAGATTAACAAAAAGTGGAAGCAGATACACATCATTCTCCATCCAAATCCTGTATTAAACCCAGTGAGTAAAATAGGGAGGTGAGCTACTGAAGCCAGGTAAGAAAACTCTGCTTGTCCAAGTCAGAAATCCCCTAGGCTGAGTGGTTCTGGGGGCATTGCTTCGAGTCCACATGGGATGTGGAGCAGAGTTTCTGCTCTTGCAGCAGAAGCAAAGGTGGGAGGCTGGAACAGGACAGAACTTCACTGGGGTTGTGTCCTCTGAGGGTTGAGAACAGATGCAGGGAAGAAGCTGGGAACACAGTGTCTGTGCTGCTAATAGTTAACTAGCAAGGGTGTCGAGGGGGAAGAGAGAGGTCCTGTCTGCAGGAAGATATGCAAGATCCAGGAGGCTCTTCTGCGTGTCTGGGAAGGCCAGAAGCAGGAGAGGAGCCCTGCATTGTAGGTGTCCAATATTTTAATTACTGGGAGAGTAGCTTGATTTAGAGACTCCAGCTGAAAGTGTGGGAGTCTTTTGTGAAGAGCTGGAGTTGACTGAGGACAGAGCTGATGGTTCTTAGGGATGGTAGGAGCGAAGATGTGACAGTGGAAGGCAAGTGAGCCTGTTCCTGGGTGTGGTGGGCTGCAAGTAGGGTTATTCTGGGACTGACTAGGATTCAGGTGCAGTAAGTCCAGATTTTGAAGAGAAGAAACACTTGCACTTGCAAGCAGATACAAGTGAAGCACTTGGGTCACTGAATCGCACTGCAAAATTGATGGTCCAGTGTGTGGTGCAGTGGATGTTGAAGTGAATTAGCAATATCCATCTCTGGGGTTGGAATTGGGAGAAGGAAAGGAAGACCCATGCCTGGCTGAGGCCAGTTTTGTTGGTCTGTGCTTTGATCTTAAAGCACTGTTTAAACACTTCATACAAGTTAGTGGCTTGCTCAGGCTCATAAGGTGAGTTAAGTCATTTGTTCCTTTTGTATAAGGGGGACAGCAAGGCACAGGCCTTCTCAACCCCTTCTTCCTAGCTTCTGAATCCACTGCAGAGCTGGGAACAAATGCAATTGGAATAGGTGCTGGCAGCAGACAGCAAAGCTTTGCAACAGGGTCATGAAAACCAGTGCTTTGGGTCTGGGAAATAAAGGCACAATGTGGTCCTTCTGCCTTTGGAAGCACCTCCCTGGACTCTTCCTTCCACACCCCTATAGAAGTCACACGTGTCTGGCTGCAAAAGCACCTGCCTCTCCACCACAATGAAGGGGCCCTTCCTTCAGGTTTAGTTGGCTTTACTGGTGCTCTGGGTGGGAGGTTTGAGCCATTCAAGATCTAAGCATGTGGCGCCGTACTCCAAACCTTCCCAGATCTGGGGAGGACGGAGGTTTGGACAAAATCTGACTTTCTGCATGGCCCTGCATGGGGGCTGACCATGAGAGCTGTGTCCATGTTGTTTTTCCTGACTAATATGGGTGCGGTATAGTTCATGAAGGCCTTTAATCCACTGCCCCTACCCTGTGCCAGTGCAGAGGAGACATCACCCTAGAGCATTGGTTTTCAACCTGTGGTCCGCGGACTTTGTCCAAGATGTCTGGGAAAGATGACTTGGACCAGTCAGAAGTATGTGAATACCCACACTTACAATTCAAAGGAGTCTGTACCTCCATTCAAATTTTTTTCGGAGTTCTCAAATGAAAAAAGCTTGCAAGCCACTGCCTCGGTGCATTTCTTTCTGGGATTCTTCCCAATTGCCATGGTTGAAGGATGGGCTTGGCCAGCTGAGGTTTCAAAGCAGCCCACTCCTGCCTCTGGTTTGATTTTGCCGGTGTCCCTTCATTTTCTTCTAACGGATGCCGTACTGTAGGCAGGAGGTAGACTTGGGCTGTGCGGCTCAGTAAGACTTAGATAGCAAACAGCCATAAGAGGGCCCCAGAGTCCCATTCCTGAGCGCTCGCTCCTCTGCCCACTGGTCCCTGCACTTCCTCTGTAAATCTTATCCAGACCGTCATCGCAAATGCTGCCTTGCGTTCAGTCCCGAGGGTGCTGCTTGTACTGATAGAGCTATATTGATTAGAAGCGCATCTTTCTTCAAGTTAAGTAGCTGCATCTGAATGTGGGTTCCTTTTATACCAGCAGAGCTATTTGCCTTTCTGTACTGGAATAAATGATGGCTCTACAGCTATACTCTTATACTGGTTTAAATGCACCCACAGTAGTTGGGGGTTGTCCTGCTATAAATCTACTGTGGTAGACAAGTTTGTGAGGCACCATTCATTTCTCCTAGTGTGGGTCTGGTGCCTAATACAATGGGGGCCTGGGTTGCTACAGCAGTAAAGTAATTGAGGCTCTGGGCTGATAACGCTTGAGAACAAAATCTCTGTGTAAAATGCCAGATCCCCCACACAATGGTAGTCAATAGAAAAGATTTTGGCATGGCTTCTGGGTTAAATATCAAGCAGGGTAGGAGTGGCTGATATGATGGGAAGAGAGAGATCATAAACCAGGAAATGTCACTGCAGCGGTGCATGTCTGCGTGAGAGCGGGGGCTTTGGCTAGGAGTCAGGGTGCTCTGCCGGTGTCAAGTGCAGTTCCTTTTGAGCGTCCCCTTGCTCTTCCAGTCCTGTAGTACATGGGTACCAACACCCCCAAATGTTCCGGTTCTTAAACGTAGTAACGTCATACAGAGGGTCCTCAGGTACTTATTACTGTAATGTAGGAGTGCTTAGAAATGGAGAGAGTCCTGCACAGTTACCCAGTGGACTAGCTCCAGCTTGGTGTCATCTGCTCTGGTCTGTGAATCTTCTGCAGAAACTCCTTTTGCTCTAAACATGCTCGGTGTTTTAAATCGTTTGCTTCTTCCGGTTGAAACCTCACCAGTTCATCTGAAATGCACAATATAGAGTAGTATATAGGAGCTCAGTGACTTCTCCCAGCATTGCTCGCTAAGCAAGACTAAACGTACCCAGTTAAATGCTACTGCATCGGGAAAAGCATCCTCTTGCATCTTGTCACCAGCACAGAGTGAAAGGCCAGGAAGGGCTAGAGAGATCTAGAAGCCAAATAATAATGCCTCTTGGTTGCATGTAGTTGAAGCCCTTCCAGGATGCTTTATTTCATACCCTCATCTCAAAGTAATGACGTTCAGTATTTTTTGAAGGCAAAACGTTTAAGGTAGTAGGTCCAGCTGTTGCTGCCTCTGGGGAATAGCATGCGATAAGCCTCTTAAAGAAAGAAATACTTGGTTTATTACTCTTCCTATTGGAAGCTTGTTGCATTACAGAGGTGGACACATCTGGTGTGTTTTGGACGCAACACCTGATTCGTATGGACACAGCTGGTCAGACACACGGAGCTAGTGGCTGTTGAAGGTCAGCCTTAAAACAACGCGCTCAGAACAATGCATCTCCCACTGTGGTGGTGTACGGTGGACAGCTGCTCTATATTTAACTCTTGAGTTTGTACCACGTGCTGGCGAAGCTTATTTTTTCCTATTTGACAGCTCTTTAATGAGAATTCACAATGAGGATTAGTATGTGTTTGCCGTTTTTGTGCCGCAGATTGCGCTTCCAAATAGGAGGTCCCAGACAGGCCAACAATGACAGGAAGTGATTTTTTGTGGGCTTTTAATATAGCACATCCTCTCTACTCTCCGGGGAAGTCAAATAGTCATAGCTGTAATAAATGGCTCTTCCATAATGGTCTCCACAGCTGCTCAGGGCAGTCATCTGCAGAATCTAAACCAGGACATCGAGCTGTCACGCGAATGCTTTGCATTGCTGTGTTACCAAGTGATAGCTTGTGCTGGCCAAGAAACGGGCTTCTGCAGAATTTGGGGAAGACTCCCGGAAATGGGACGATGGAGAAATGCACAGAGTTTGTGACCAGCAGACAGCAGTGAATGCTGCATGGGGAGTGATGGTGCTCCACTGCCATCTCTCTAACGAGCCCTGTTAGATCTCAAAGTTGACTGTGAGACCTGGGCAGGGAGGGGACAACATTGGATCCTGTTTCCTGTGGACAGAGCCCTCAGTGTAATGCAGAAGGGGCACTGGTAATAGTGAGTGCTGCTGGCTTCCTCCTGCTTAGGAAGTGAACGCTGGATTTGGTTTGAAGCAGATGCTGCAGCTGCTTTTTCATGGGTGTGAGAGCCCTTTGTTTGCAAACTCAGACCTTCCACGTTCACCTTTGGCTTTCTCTGGAGCAGGCTGTCTTACTTTTAGGACTTGACGTATCAAATTTGTTTTTGCCCAGCTATTTTACTAGCAAAGATATACCCTGCATGCGATGGGACTAGAAGCAGCAGACAGACACACCTCTGCTGGGAAATTTGTATTCCCAGCCGAGTGATTGCAAGCTCTCTTCCCACGTGTAGCTCTCCTCGGAGAGAGAGAAGCATTATCTGGAGCAGACTTACTCCCGTACCGTTGGGCAGGGAACCAGTTATTCTTATAGCATTGCCTGAAGGGGCTGACACCATCCTGCAAAGGCAACTGCCAGCAGTCTTTGCAAAGAGCAGTCTGTGAATATGTTCGGTCTCTGCTGGGACAAATGTTTTATGCATCCACTCCAAATAGCTTCCAGGGCCATTTGCAGCCGACCTGTGGCTGAATGATTTCACAGGCCTAACAAAACTTTTTTTTTAAGAAATCCCATTAGATTTCTGCATTGGTTATAATCTCCCAGTGGTGATATTCTGCCATCTGACAACCAGAAGTTGATAGCAGATGTGTTTAACTTCCCTATTTTTGGTTCTCCATCCAGTACTAGGTATGATTGGGACTGTCTTTCACTCTGTAAAAGATTTCTGTACCAGGTAGACTTGATTTCTGAAACCAAACCTCATGCTTTGTGGTTTTCAGAGATCATCTCCATTTGGAGCCCCAAACTGAAGTCTTGTCAGAACAAAAAGCTTTTGCAGAACTGAAGATCCGGGTTTTTTTTACTTAGGGAATTTTGCAGTAAATTCCCAGGTGGTATTTTCCACCCAAATATTGCTGCTATGCACTGATGTGTCATTCGGCAAGTGGTGTTAGCTGTAAACAAAAATAAAATTCAAAGTGGGTAAAATGCAAACAGTAAATAGCTTCCTCTTCATCTCTGAAGCTGTTTTTCAGTTTTAATCATCTAAGGACACTTGGTTTAATTTGTGCGTCTTTGAGCTTCTGCTAACAACTTTTTAACAGCTGCTCCTGAATAAAGTCGTGTGTGCACAGGGAATCCTGAATAATTCCCTGTGTAGTCAAGCTGCAACCAAGGAAGGGATACAGAGCAGGTGAAATGTGTACCTGCCTCACAATAGCATTAGTGATTAATGATGTGGCCGTGATGGGCCAGGAATTATATGAGGGTTAAGGGTTTTTTGGAGTCATATCTTATTGGACCAGCTGCGTGGTTGGGATAAAGTCAGAAACATTTAAAAAACATGAAGAATAATGCCTGGCATTTGAAATCTTGTCTTTTATTGACTCAACTGCATGGTTGGGATAAAAGATATTGCCCCCAAAATGTCGGATGCCATTAGGCAAGGAGGTAAGGGCAAGTGGAGAGTGCTCAGGCTTATTTGGACTCGTGTCCAATGTGCAGACCAGCACTCGATCAGTGCTGGGTAGAAAGGGCAACTGGTACATCCCCAGCAGAGTTGCTGCCTACAGACCAACAAGACCCAGATTCAAGTCTCTTCCGGGCAGTGACGCTGTGAGTATCTCATCCAGAGGCTGACAGCGTATAGCCACCGCTGTGCTGCCTTCTGTCTTCAGGCCCACGACAAGATATCTGCGTTCCCCGCAGTCTGACATCTTTGCCGTCCCTCATTTGCATCCTTGAACGGAGCTGGAGAACATCCCAGTGAATACGGGAGCAAGGGAGGCGGCTGGTAGGTGGCGTTTCCTGCGTTTTAAGGAAGTTGAAGTTCCTTGTTGTCGACATACCACTTGCCCTCGCTGCTGTAGAAATGGAGCAGATGGCTTCTTTTCCTTTTATGGCCAGGAGCTCTAGTTTCCCCTTACAATAAAAGCATAGGTCATAAGTGGAACTAGGCAGGAGGAAGGGGCTTGTTCTCACAAAGCCCGAGCTGGGTGGGGGTGTTCTTTGCAACACAGTCAGTTCTAGTTCACAACAGGATTGCAACATCTGACCAGAGGTGTTGATTGCTGGGTTCGTTTAGTTGAGCCCTGTTGTTTTTACAGCAGCCGTTACCACTTTAACCATCCATGTTTTCCAAAGCATGCAAAGAAAACTAGAATTGGCGTAGATAAAGATGGCTCTCAGCCTAACGCTGCTGAATTCATACGAGCCCAAGAATGTAACTATCCCCTCTTTGCAAATACATTTGAGCCCATTGCACTCATAATCCCAAATCCGGGATGTCTACAAAAGGCTGAGATCTCAGCCAGTACGGTTCTTCTGGGATACCGCCTTTTGTCTAGCAGGTAGCATAGTCGGCATGCCAGCTCTTCAGAAACGCTGCCTTTTACTCCGGGGCTTCTGAACAGTGGATGCCCAGCTGGATAATTAGTGACAGATGGTGTTAGTAATAGTAGGGGGCACCTCCGCCTGTCTTAAAACCCAGCATCTTAATATATCTGAGATTTTCAGTCTTTAAAGGGTATCTTCCTAACAGAAATCCCTGTCTCTTGTGCTTTGCTACCAAGCGCTCTGGATCACGTTTCACAGATTCAGTGCAAATTGCATGTTGAGCAGAACCATTTAAATGGTTAGGATTTAAGGGATAAGTGCAATTTTGTTTTCTCGCCGTGAAACCTGTTGCCTGCTTCCTGGTTGTAGCTCTGATTCAGCACTTATTTATAAATCTTAATGATTTAATGAATGAATTATTCATTATTTATTGTTATTTATACTTATTTATTGTTTGTTTAATTATTTAATTGATTTATAAATCTTAATGGCATAAAAAAAAAAATTAACCGGTTTTGGAGCGATCAGCGGCTGTACTGTCCTCCACTGATCACAAGCTGCCCTTGACTCCCGCAGCTGCTGACCTCGACACAAAAAAAAAGGTCCGTTTATTGGCTCCATCCACTCTCTCTCTCTTTTCTTCCCTTCCCAGCAAAGCAGTTGCAACACTGTTCAGGCCTAGAGCAATCAAACCAGCTGAGCGCTTGTGCCACTGGAACAAGCAGGCCGTTCAATAGGACGATGCCCCATTTCAATTCGTGTAACTCTCTCAATAAGTGTCAGGCACCGTGGGCTTAAATTTCTTCAGCCAGTTGCCCTTTGAGTTAAATCTCTCAGGCTTGTCTAATAAAAGAAAGACCGTTTGACCAGCTTCTTATTCCTTCACTTGTGACTACAGAATGGGCGCAGAGCTGCCTTTCAGCCCCCCCGACAATGCAATGTGGCTGATAAATAATCGATAGGAGTTTCCTAGCCCAAGGGGTAAAGGAGCATATCGTGTACTATAGCAACCGCCTGTTCTTTAGCAGTGATTTAATGACTGACTGCCTGCAGCCCTGCAGTCTGGTTTTCCCCATTCCCTTTAAATCTTGGTCCGTGAGCACTGTGTGTGTTTTATAAAGACCTCTGGGAACCTTACTCGAATTGGAAATGGTATATAAGCTGGACCATAATGGGTGGGGGGGAGAACCAGAGCAACATCTAAATAGTAGCATTACAGCTGATGCTTGCCAGCGGGGTTGAGAAACATTCAGAAAGGCCTAAGGAGCATTTCTGTGGATGGACTGCGATGCGCCTTTCCAGGAGACGTGTTCCTAAGTCTCAAGAACAACAGATATTTTGCACTATGCATCTGCCTGCCCAGGAGCACGTATCTGGGTGCTGATCCAAGGATGCGATTGTAGCGCGTGCTGTCTTGTTCTAGCTAGCTTAGGCTGCAGTAGCAGGGCAGGTATGGCAGCAAGGGCTGGCAACCACGGTACAAACCTGGGGTCCCTGGGCACGCACTCTGGTCTCTAGAACATGCTAAAGCCATGCGAGCGTGTCTTCCTGTGTTAGCTAATTGAGCTAGGAAAGATACGCCAGCACGAGCTGCATTAGCACCTTTGTGCTGTGTTGGCACTCTCACAGCAAGCTCAGCTTACACAAACAGCAGCGGGTGTTTGAGGAAAGAAATACTAATGCATGATCAGCACCAATAGTGCACAGGGCTCTCGCAGCAGGTGCTGGGCAAGCAGTAAAAGCCTCAAGGATATTGTAATGTGAACAGGAACTTTGTTCCTGTACCTGGAAATCAGGTACAGGTGTCTAAACAGGCTCTTTTGGGAAAGCAGCTCCCTGCAGCCTGGGAATTGAAACCAGTCTTCAAGTCAAAGACCACTAGTGACTCGTAAAGGTCAAGTTGACTGGACATGCAGATGCACCTGGGTGCTGGGAGAATGCATTTAATGCCCAACTGGATTGGACTAAGGAGTGCGTGTGGCAGGAGGGAGAGGGGACAGGGTCTGTCTGTCTACTGTTGTTCAACATAAAGGGGATACAGGGTTGGCATATGGTTGACACAAGAAGAGTAGGCAAGGCCTACTGGGGCTTGGACGAGAATATGGTTGCTGTGTAGAAGGAGTGCAAAATAAGTTGGGCACAGTCCTAGTTCGGCAGTGGTAAGTGTCCCAGCAGTCACCAAGCTCTGCCTCATCTCTGGCGTTGTGTCGGTGGGCCGTCTAGAAGGTGCTGGCTACCTGTTTGCAGAGACGGCAAAGATCTTCATATCTCTTGTGCTGTCTGAGCCAGAGCTCTTCGCTCTGACCTGAATCGGCTTTAAAAAGACGTGGTCCTGCCTCCAGCATTCTGGTTTGCTTCACCATTGGCATTGGGTAAGAGCAGAAATGTTCTGCTATTTCTCAAATTATTTTCCTGAAACAAGGTGATCTGGGGTTTTTGTTTTTTTGGTTTGTTGTTTTTGTTTTTTTTAAGGCAAATGGAAGAAGACTAGTACAGGAAGCGCTCCTTTGCCCCATCATGCCATGGAAATGAGCTGGCAATGAGTGTTATTTCAAGTTGTTTGATGCCATGCTCAGCAAGAAGAGGTGGGGAAGTCTCTTTTGAGCAGTGGTGTGTTGCAACCAGAAGGGAACTGCTTTTCTCTGGATTGCATAATTCAGTAAAAGCCAAGCAACTTTCTCTCCCCTTCTGACTTATATCTCAATGATGCCCCCTTCATATTCCTGCTGAGGCTGCACTAAGGTGGGAAGAAGTCTGATTCAGGCCTAGTCTTTCCTTTCTCTCTGTTAGGATTAGTCCACACACAGGCTGGAGTGGAAGGAACTGCGTTACAGCGTAATTCCCACTTGTCAGGGCTGCAAAATGCCCTGCTTTGATTTAGCTGACTTGGTCGGTGTTACATTAAAGCAGGATGCTTCGTTCCAGATCTGCTCTGCTCCGTGCAGACTTGCTCTGCAACAAGGAGAGGTGTGAATTTAAGCTGATTCAAGCTGCTTCCAGCAAATTTGGGGCCAGATGAGGCTATATCGGGCAGGGTGCCATCCTGCTCGCTGGCAGCATTGCTGTGTGTTTCACGGCGGAGTTAACACAAGCAGTTGACTCTGGGATAAGGTTGTAGGCTGGGTGTGAGTGGCTGCACTGTGCCGTGTCGTCATGTCCTCCTCCGCACGCATGTCTGAGAGCATAACCCTGATACCCCTGGCTCCCAGTGTTGCCGGAAACTGAGCTGCCCCTTGATTCCCTCCCCTGCCATTTTGGGGAGATATTTTCCTTTCTGTCCTAAGCACAGGAGGGGGGAGGGAGCTGTAGGGAGGTATTGAAGAGCTATCATCACTCGAGGGGTTTAGCCTGTGTCCCTGTGGCAAAGTGAGCTGGTAACTTGCCCAAGCCAAAGCAAGAGCATGGGTTTCTTCTGCATTAAAAATGTACCCGAGGATTACGCGCCCTCGGGAGCTTAATAATAGATTCAAGCTGGGAGGAAAGTCCTACAGTTGTAAGCTCTGTGGTGTACCTTGCCTGGGAGATAAGGATGACTTTCTGCATCACTTTGTGGTTAAATGAGTTTGTACCCGAGACATCACTGGCTGGAAAATACCAGAACCCATTCAGCGGTGACTTCTTCACTCAGAGCAGCGGCATGAGCGTGCACTGACAAGGGCCAAAGATGGCACAGGGTACAAAGAGAGATCTCCTCCCCAGGGCTGTACCTGAACCCCAGGATTGCTTCCCACCCTGTCCTCCTTTCCTTGCATCTCCCCCCGAGGCTGCTCCCCATGCTGCCTGCCTGCTTCAGTTCATCCTGAAGAGCCTTTTATCTCCGATCAAAGCTGCAGCATCAGCATGGAGGGCTGCCGGGTCCTAAAAGTGGAAAGATCTGCATTTGCACTTGCCGTTTCTGCTTTCCACACCCTCCATTTTTGGAAATGCTGTTTGGTCACGAGCCCCGACGTGCTAGCAAAGAGACCGGGGCTGTGTGCCATGGAAGGACAGCCAGTGCATGCCCACAGGTTGGAGCCGAGAGCATGAGCTGCCCTTCATCACACTCCTCCCCTCAGCAGTTTGGGCTCCATTTACTCTTTCTAGGGCAGCACCACTTGCATCCAGGGAAGTCTGCTTGGGCACTTAGCGCATGGCCTTGGTTTTAGCTCTGCCAGTAAGCCTTTTATAGCCAGGCCTTATTCATAAATGAGTAGCATTCATAAATGAGTAGCCCTTCACCTCCTGATGAATGCGCAAGTTTGCAGTTCGTGGTTCACAGAGCCGTTCTCCATTTGAAAACTGCCATCAATATTGCAGCGGTAGCTCCATCAATAATTAATCGGATGTGCCTCTTGTGCTATCGAGCTGGGGCTCAGTGCCTTGCGGAGCTGGTTCAAAGTTCCCTTTGAAGGACGCCTGGCAGGATGAGCCCTCAGACGTAGCGAGATGTGCAGTTCACCTTGCATGTCGGCAAGAGAGGTGGGGCTCTGGCCTTGGGGACTTCGGGAGCGCTGCGGACAGTCTTCATATTGCTTTCCTTCTTATTTCCTGTCTTTGGTTTCACCAGCTGCTCCTGGCTTTGGCTATTTCTGCACGTCAGCACTTTGCTGGGGGAGCCCTGTTGCTAGGCCGTCACAGCACATCAGTCCTCGTACAGATGATGCTATAGCAGTAAAACTGCTTCAGCTCGGAGAGCTCGTTCTGGCTTCTCCCTCCTCCTGTCCCCAAGCAAATAAAACTGTACTGGCAGGAGTACAGCTTTGTGTCCACACAAGGAGCCTTTGCCAGCACAGCTGTGTCTGTCAGGGCTCACAGCTCTTCTCGCCCGTGACAAATGTCGCTACGTCAGCAAAATTCTGGTGTTTGGAGCCGGCCCGTGTCTGAGCTCTCAGCGGGGAAGATGGGCTTTTGACTCTCCGTTCGGAGCCCTTTTCAACCCGTAAGTCTCCCAGCTTTGGGAGAGCCACCATCCAAGTTGTCAGGGATGATTTAAAAAGGGCCTGAAATTTAGTTCGCTGCCAGAAATGGATAAAAGCTTTCCCAAGTGGTGTTACACGAACCAGCCTCTCCTTGCAAATCTTGTGGCTTTTACAGTCATCCTATTTTGTAAAGCTCTCTCCGTGGTGCGTGGAAGGACCCGCTCACGCTGGGGAAATGGCAAAAGGAAGTCTGCAAAGTGTTCGGAAGCAGAGGAACAGGCTCTTCCCCCATCCCTTTTGCTTTCAGTAACCGGACGTTGTTGCCTGCGTTCTTGTAAAGGCGTGGGGGCGCGGAGCCACAGAAAGGAGCAAGAGCAGTTCAAGTTGGTAACTATAATTTACAGTCTATGGTAGGAGCCCAGAGCAGGCTTTTGAAGGGAGGATGCTTCATTTGTTACACAACATCCTGCGTTGCAGTGCAGCCTGGACAGGACCACCCATCAGGACCAGACAAATCTGGCTTTTGAGAGCAGCCCATCAGCTAAGGTGAAACACTGGGGATGCTTGAAGCCTACGCGGTGCAGGCTCAGGGCCTGGTCAGGGTGACCTCAGTCCTGATTTCACTCTCCTTCCCCTCTTCCATTTCTGCTTCTCCTTGGCTAAGCCTGCAGTAGCCGGCTTGCAGTTCAGGCTGTTGGAAATATAAAGGCCCGTACCAAGGCCGTCAGCAGATACCGTGTACCAGCATTAAGCAGATACCCTTCAGAGGCATTCTCTGTTAAGTAGAATAAGGTAATCACTCCTCCGTATTTGGTGCAGCTGCAGGAGGCCCAGCCAGTGAGCGCTTTGAACTTGCTGCTTGTATTTAATTATTTACTTTGGCTGGGAAGACTGGCGCTATTATTTCGTATCGCTTGAGCATATCTAAGACCTGCGGTTTAACAACTGCATGTGCAACTCCAGTAGCAAATGATTGAACTCCTTCTCACTTCCTGCCCTGCCAAAGCGCATACGTGGAGCCCTTTTGCTCATTGTAAATGGTGGCTTCAGCGTGAGATCACAGGCTATATTTAACCTGCCTATATAAACCCTCACCAAGCAGCACTATTTCCTCTGGACTGCCTGTGGTGCAGGTTGAAGCAGGTTCATGCGATAGAGGCTTTTGGAGGGTTCACAGAGGTGGGTGGGGTGGGGGGAAATTTCTTGCTCTGTGTGAACTGAACTACGTGCTCAGCAAATTGGATGTAGCATGGGTTTTTTTCCAGGGATGAGCTGCTCAAAGGCATGGGGCTGACCCTAGCGCTAAGGGACATGGTGCTTTGGTAAGAGGATACAGACCCTGATACAGGGCTTCTTGGGCCCGTGTCGTGTGCCGTCTCCATGCCAGCAGCCCTGGGTTTCCATCCCTTCTGTCTTCCTCATCCAAATGTAGGGACCTGCTTAGAGATGAATGCTTGTATTAAGCACAAAACACCACAAAAGTTAAAAGACCTCGAGGTGGCAAGGTGAAGCCAGCAGTCTCGTCCACAAAAGATGCTTCTGCCTCTGTCATATTAATCATGGGCACACCTTTTTCGTAGTCCAGTATGTGCTGCTCTAACAATACTAATGCCACCTCCGAAGCTGCCCAGTAGCCTGTCTGCGAGGTTGACTGGCAGTATTTTCTCACCTGGGCATTAATGACATTTTTAGTCTCGGAGACTTGACCACTTCAGCTAAAATGACAATCAGCTAAGCTGTCTAAAGCATGCACCTGGAAAAAAAATCATTGTTTGAGTTTCTGCACAATCTATTCATAATAATAGTGCAGCTTACTGCAGAAAAGTCCATCGGGCTACTCAGAAACCTTGATCATGCGAGGCTGGAATTAACTACAGCATTTGAATTACAACTGCTGGAAGGTTTGATCTTTCTGTAACGGCTAATGGGCCATGCACTGGGTCCGGTTCCCATATCCCCTGGGCTGGACTCTTGGGATGTTCTTCAGTCACTTCTGGAAAGAAGGGATTAAATGTCCCCCTTACAACTTCTTGAGGAGATGGGTTGGTTTAACTTCATTGTGTGGGAAGGAGGGGGCCACAGGGGCCTCTTACTATTTAAATATTGAACTTCATAAAAAAGACAACTTGGACTTTTTGCAGGGGGTGAGATGGCAGAGACCCCTCGTGACCCTCTCTTAGCCTCCAATTCAGTAAAACCCGGGGCTTCCAGGGATGGGTGCTACTCATTTTTTTTTTTTTAATGTTGTTTTTCCTTTTGCCAGTCAAACATTTTTCCAGACCTTCTCTAAGAGTTGAGGAGCAAAGTGAAGTCTGGTTCTGATTTCCAAGGTTGCTCAGAAAGATGGAGGAGCCAAAGGAAAAATGACAATGTGGCTGAGCAGAGGAGAATATCTCCCTCCTAGACACGTTCTGTCCTTTCACTGAGGGGGGAGAGAGGAAAAATGGCAAGACTTTATTTGATAGAAGAATACTCTGGGTGGAGGGGAGAACTTTGTAGTGAAAATCGCATGTTTTGGTGCATTGTTTTATGTTGGTTGCAATAAGAGTTACAGCCAGCTCCATCGTCCCTTATGGAATTCACCCCCTTTTTGTTTCATGTGGGTTTTAACTCTTTAATTGCTCCCAGCAGCTTGTGTTTACAGACTAGTCAAGGCCGGTATAGTCTTGGAAACCAACCCACCCGCCTTCAGGAGCTCACAAGCCACGAACATAACTGTGCTGAAAAGCAAGAACTGTCCATCTTCCTAGGCTTCGCAGCTGCTGACAACTTGTTTTATCATTTAAGGTGCAAATCCACCCTGCCTTCTACTTATCCTTCTTAACACAGCACTTGTGTGTTATCACATGGTGACAGCACCGGTCCTATTTAAATGATAAGCAGCTGCGATTGCAGCTGTACATCGGTAGGCGGCAGCATTACCTGAGAAACCAGCCGCCTGCCGGAGGTAAAATGCAGAGCAAATTTGAAGGGGCAAGACGAAAAGAAGCTGGAGTCGGACTCCTTCCAGCTGGCAATTTCTTGAACATTGCCTCCTTTGTGTACACAGGGGGCTGTGTACATTTTGCCACAATGCATGTATGCAGCACGTCTAGAGCTGGAACCTGCCGCCGCTGTTACGTGTTGCCTGTATGGGAGCCAGCAGAGCTAATCTCCTGGACCAAGGGGCGGGTGTAGCTGTCCAGGCGAGGCAGAGGCCGTTTCAGTGCTGAGGAGCCTGGATGCTCCATGCCAGGTCTCCAGACAGTGCTTCTTCCTGCGGATCTGCTGAGATGCTTTTCCAGCCCGGTTGCCATTTAATTTTGGGTTTTCCACCCTCTCTTCTAGCTCCCAGTTGGGGAAACTCTAAACACTGCTCCAAACGTTCATGTCTAAGGGCTTGGCTCTATGCAGAGGTCGCACCCATGTAACTCTTTTGATGCTGAATTGTTAAAGTGGTGTCTGACTTTATGCATGCTTTTTTTTGGTACCCATTTAAAATGAGGTCTGTCGATTCAGCTCGGATTTGTCGGTTGGTTAAGCAGGTATAGAAGACGTCCTGTCATTAAACCAGTGCAGCAGTGCACAGATGGGCCTCGAGTGGCATCGTGGTGGTGGTGGCGGTGGGCAGGGGGGAGTCAGTGTAGTCTCTACATTGGGTAGCTGCAGTTAAATGAAAACTCAGCCTGGCTTGGCTGCCTTTAGCCTGCAGGAAGCTTCAGGGATTTGCTGATCGAGGCCCGGCACCATCAAGAACATTCAGGACGTTGCAGTCGGAGTCTGCTTCACCCACCCCCAGCCGGTGCTTTGTGTAACGCAGGCCGCTCAGCTCTGTGCTGGGGCAGCCCCTGGGCTGGGAGAGAGCAGAGCTTGCATTTCTGTGGCAGTGGAGGAGGGGTTCCCAGCAGCAGCAACAGGGCTTAATTAAGCGACATATGGGGAGCCCAGGCAAGGGGCAGGCTTCCCTTCCAGCCTCTGCCGAGAGCCAGAGGGTGCTGATGATGGGGCCGGTGGGAGAGCCAGCCCTTTCTTGCTCCGTTCCATCTGCCTTGTTGGCGTGCTCAGTACAAGAGCCGAGCTGATTCGGAGGGAAGGAGCCAGCACGCGGTGAATGTCGTGGGCAGGCAGGCGGCGGCTTCTGCCTCTGTCTCCCTGCATTTCCGTCCACGCGGCTTGCGCCTGGGCTGAATCTATAATAAAGTCCGCGCTGATCAGATATGGAGGGTGGAAAAAACAGCAGCTCACAGCTGGCCCGGAGGGGGTGGAGACTGAGCAGGGAAAGCATTTGAATGTTAACTGCTTGATGTGTAGAGCTGGGGCTTGCAAAACTTTTGTGGGGGTGTTTTTGGTGGAGGGGGAAAGGCTCATTTGGTCAGTTTGCTGTTCTTGTGGAGGAGGCGTTTAAACAAATGTTAAAGCCCTCCGGGTTGCAATCTGGATGCACCAAAGAGTGCAATGGGATACAGGATGACTGGCAAGGGATTTGCCGGCTTCGATTCTGAGCTGTGCATGGAAAGTTCAGGCTCCACATCACTGACCTGGGAACAAAGGATCAGCCTGAGCCTGGGCATGTTTGCATTAATCACAGTGGCTTCCTGTCAGCCTGGAGGAAGCAGGAGCCGCTGCCTCCAGCAGATGCTCGGCGAGGAGATTATTTCTGGGATCAAAGGCATCTCCGTCACATCCTCCTCTTGCTCCCTGCCCAGCACTGAACGGGGTAGGCCTGCAGTACCTGACCAGTGTGGGCAGATGTAACCCAGTGACTGGTGCTTAATGTCCCTTGTCATCCCTGTCCGGTAAAGCAGTGACCTTTGGGATGCTTAAAGCCTTGTGCAGACACACGGCTAAAGTCTACTGAGCTGCAGCCCTTAGGAGAATGGAAGTTGTAAAAACCAGGGGGAGTTAATGTCAGATAAAGTTACTGTGGTCTCAGGAAAGCCGGATGGGATGAACTCCCCCAGGTGAGACTCCAGGATGAACAGCAAATGACCCAAGTGGCCTTGCCTAGTGAGCAGAGCCCCAGCTTGGGCATCAGGCTGGATTTTATTCCTGGCATCCCACTTTTACCTCTCTGCTTATATAGCACCGGTGCTACGTGGGCTCTTCTCGGGCTGGATGTCTGGCTGCTGCTGTAATGTTAAATAAATAATTCAAGCCGCTCAAGCTCAGACAAGATCCCGGATACAGTAAAGCGAGCACAGTTCCTTGGCAAACACTAAACAAAAGGCCCCGTTCGGTGGAAATAGTTGTTATCAGAACAAGCAGACCTATAATAATAGAAAGCACGATAAACCCTCAGCAGCCAGCCCAGTGAGTTCAGCACAAGTAACTGGGTTCAAAGCAAAAGATCCAGTCCTGCAGCTTGGACAGAAGAGCAGAAAAATGTTCCTGCTTTTCTGCAGCGAGACAGACATATGGGTCTTTCTAACCTGCTTTTAATTTTAATTTCCCATGTGTAAGTGCCACTGTCTGATTAGGAGGGGCATGGTTTTCTTTGCTTTCTTCTGATATAAAAGGAGAGCTGGTGCATCCTCCAGAGCAAGAAGGGTTGCATCAAGTTGTAGTGGGGACATTTACACTGACAATGGTGAGATTCATAGTGATGGAAACAGTTGGGGAGGGCTTTCAAAAGCTGCACAAAACGTCCACGGGGGAATTCATTAGAGCTTGGTTTTAACTGGGTTTTACCTACCTGCGTCTGGGTTGGCAGGTGACCGGAGTAAATGCTGTATTGGGAAGGATCTCCAAAATGTGCAAGCAACTGTTCGTCCACGGCCCAAAGGAAATGGCAGAGGAGACGGACGCTTCTTAGCGCCCTATACCAGGAGGGGGCAAACTTTGCTCGCTCTCTCCCAAGTTGGGAAGGAGCGAGTATTTCTGGGAATTCAGACTGCTGGTCTCCCCCGGGAAGGCTTTTTGGGGCAATAAGTGGAGTTTCTGCCCAGTCGAGCAGAACATTCTTGGGTATCAGACTGCTCGAGACAAGGATGTAGCAATGTTGAGGGGCAAATGGAATGATTTGGCATGAAATAGGGCAGTAACTAGTGGTTACGAAACCACTAGTATTGTCCCTAACCTAACAATGAGCAATGAAAACATTCAGTTTTCGGTGGAAAGGGCATGACCGAACCCTCTTTGACTGAGGTTTTTGCTTTGAGTCTTTACTACTGGTATGTGAAGGTAGTCCCATGTACCTGGAGAAATTGGGTTGGATCCTTACTCATGCAAGTTATGATGCAAAGAGCAAATTTGAGTCGGCCTTGGAAGAGTTCCTCAGGTAAGGAGGAGGAACGGGGCAGGGGAGAGGTGGCAGCAGGAGGTTTTCTCACCGAAGTCCGAAACGGTGTCTTAGATGAGATTGGCAGCAACCCCCTTGTTACCCATAATGGCCACAACTGTGTCCTCCCAGCGTTTACCCACGAGTTGCTGGTTGTTGAAACAGTTCAGGAAGAGAAACTGGAAAAAAGAAATATGTAGGTCAAGTGACAGCAAACTCAAAACAAGTTCACATTTTGCCCTGAAAACCAGATTCTGTCCGTCTAGCCAGAAGTCTCTTCCCCTGTTTGGGAGGAGGGGAATGGGAGTATCCACAACGCCTGGTGGTTCTGTATTTTGAGTCGCGCTGGACCGTGGTAGCGTAACGCTAAAAAATACAACCGCCACCTTGTATATCGAAACGGCAGTAACTTCCCAGGTTGGGCAGCCAGGAAATGAGTCTTTCTATTTTTCTTTGTGCCTGCTGATCGAGAGAAGTGAACCGTTCGCTTTGCCCTCCCTCAGATGGAAACTAAGACTCAGCACCTAAAACATTGTGTTAATCTGTTCTTCTTGCTCACTAAACCAAGTCATTAAAAATGTGTGGTTCATTGGAGTTTTTAGAGCAGTATGGGAGATGTCCAGGACTTAAGTGACTTGACTGTCTAGATGTCAAGCAAGCTGGTAATTTGGGCATTTTAAAAGCAGGCGAGACAAACAGTTGGCAGGGATGGTTTAGTTGGAGATGATCCTGCTTTGAGCAGGGATTTGGACAAGATGACCTCCTGAGGTCCCTTCCAGCCCTGCTTTTCTATGATCCTGTGTCTTTTGTATCTGAAAATGAAAAGCTGTAATGTAAATTAAAGTGAAGTGCTCCAAATAGCAGACGACTCTTTCTGCTCTGCTGTATTCTCATCTTTTGTTCGTGGCAAGCCGAGGCGCTAGATTGGAACTTCCCAGCTAAAACTTTCTGTGAAAATGATAGATTTGGGCAGTCCTAAAACATTTCACAAATTCACATTGAAGTAGTTTTGACTGGGAATTTTTTTTTTTAATAGCTGAAGTGAAGATGTGGACTTTTCATTCTGAAAAAATGAGTGTTAATTTGAATTAATCATAGAAGACTTAAAAAAACCCCAAAAAACCCAACCCTGAAAAATGGAAGAAAATGTTTAGTTTAGCCTAAACAATTTTCTCCTGGCCAGTGAACCAAGATATCAGTTATTTGCATAGCTCTAGTCAAGTCCTCCTACCGACCCTGTCTTGACAGCTTTCCTGTGCTCCTGTTGGCTTACCAGTCCCAGAGCGACGGGCGAACGTACAGGGCTGGGGGGTGAGGTTACGCTGAAGACTTAGTTGTCACTTTTGCCCCGGTTCATTTTCTAAACTTGCTCAGACTCACCCTCTATTGTCTGCTCCCCTTTTAAGCCTTGAGCCATGGGTCTGCCTAAAATTGTTTTCTCGCATAACCGTGCAGTGGAAACCCCTCATTTCTCATGTGATTGTATTCACTTGAACATTCGCCTCATGCTGGCATTAACCTACCCACTGGCCAAGTCATTGTCACTTAGCACTACCTGTTTGCAGGGACCCCAGTGTTGTCACTGATCCCCCCTCTCCTTGGGGTTACGGGTTGGGGATGATGGTTGGCAACGCTCCACTGGTCCTAGGAATCGCTGCAGCGTGGTGTGGATCTGAGCTTTCAGTGGGAATCTGTGCAGTTTGGGGACCGCCCTTGCAAGTCCTAGCCTTACCCTTGAATGAGGCACCCTGCATGTTCGCTTTCCTTCAATGCCTATGTTGTCCCCCTCAGGAAACCTGCAGGAAGTGCCAGGGGCTCTGGAAGGAGCACATGAACCTCACCTGTGAGCAGCTGGCTGAGAAGGATGACATCAAATACAGAACATCAATGTAAGTAACTTCCCAAGTCTGGAAAAACGGAGTCTTCTTATTGAGGGTTTGGCAAGAAACCACCTGTGCTACCAAAAGCAGTAACAAGTATCATCTATGGGGAATAAAGAAAGATTCCTTGTTTGTCCACTAATGGGGGCCTTGGCCAGTATGAGGTCTGGCTGCGTTCTGGTCACACACACAACGTGCAGTCACCAGGCTCTGAGATTAGGATTTCCCTGGATGATTTTCAGCAACAGCAACTGGTAACTCAAGAGCCTGGGAGTATCTGTGCCTGAACAGACGTTTAACCCATTTTGCATTTTGCAGCAGCCAGGCATGATTGTTCAGAGGAAATGAAAAACTTTTCAGGCTGTATGTAGTCAGCTCTCAGTGTTTATACTGCGGAGAGGTGAGCAGGGAGGCGGGGGAAGTCTGCTCGGTCGCCTTACACGTTACATTGCGGTGGTAAACCACGCTCCGTTAGCTTGATGGCTGAGGTATTGCTTGCCCGAATCTTTCTCGCCTCATCCCCTCTGTGGAGGAGGGATGTGCGTGTAATTTCTTATGCTTCTACATGCATTTGCAGACCAGAGGTTACATGTTAAGAAAAGCTTTCCCAGAACAGACTTGAATTTGAAATGTAGATGGTTGAAACCTTAGGTGTTTCATAAAATCTGTTCTGAAATCTGATCTCTTACTGTGGAGAAATGCCAGCATGGTCTAATGTTAGGAAGTAGGCTATAAAAATGCTGGTCTGGCGTACTGCAATTCAGAGAGCCTGCCATTGTTAACCTGGTCACTTTTCTCTGAAGTATACCACTGCTGGGTAATGCTGTCCCTCTGATCTTGTGTCTGCTGGGCTTGAGACATGCGGGATACAGAATTTCCATAGGCAGGTGTTCTGGATGCGGGAGTCGAAGTCAGGTCATCCTTCTATTCCTTAAGGCATAACTTTTCAGCAAGACACTGACTTTTTGGGTATCCAGTGGCATATTTCCACTGCTTTCCCTGTAGGAAAGGGGGACAGGGAAAGCTGTAGGATGGTCATGGCCCTAATGAAGGAAAGAATTGATTTGCAAGGTTTTTTCAACGGAGCACTGCTCTGGGTCTGCTTGTTCAGGTGAGGTTGCTGTCTGGAGACGAGACAATAAATGCTTCCTTTTGAAGCTGAGTGTAGGGAAGGGGAAACGCAGCTGGAGCCCAGGCCCAGCTTCCTGCCTTGCTCAGAGTTCCCATTAACACACACACGCTGTGTCCTGTGAGGTGGACAGAGGAGGAGCAGCAAGAAGCCAAGGTCTGGTGTGGGCTGGTGCCATCACACCGCTCTGGTGTTGCACCTCATAGCAACATCTGCTCTGGGGAAAAAGCAGCTGGAGCCCCAAACTTGTGTCCACACACTGCAAATCCACTAGCAGGTTGCTAGAGGCGGAGAGCCCAGGTCGTTCCATTCAGTCGAGCCATCAAAGAGAACAGATTCTGCTGCTCTGACCGCAGCGCCACGCGCCACTGTGCTGTTGTGAAGGTTCGTCAGCCTGCTCCTTCAGTTTGGACTCCATTAAGTTCTGTTCTTTCCAATTTAAACATTTCACTTGTTTTAGAGCTCTGTAATCAGGCCCTCAGAATTGGAACTAATTGTCTCATTCCTCCTGGTGACTAATTACCAAGAGGCTTCCCTCTGATTCCCACTCCATGATAATATAATTACTAGCAGAGCCCTTCCACCGGGTTCTGCCTTTACAATTATACCTAGCGTCACCAAACCATCTCGAGGGGGAGGCATTATCACTTCCCTTTGAGACAATTGTCATGGTTATAACCAAACACTGCCGGGAAATGTCCTGGGTTCCTGTTTGCTTTCTGTGCTCTCATAAAGCCTGTGTGTTTACACCTTTGGGCATAAAATAGTAATATCTGAAGAGCCCGTGTGGGATTTGGGGAGAGGCGTAAGAGGAGTAGGAAGCCTGGCCTTCATGGCAAAGGCTTGATTATTCTTTAATTACCTGCAAATAAAAAAGCAAAGTTCCCTGTCAGGTCTAGGAGAGTTGAGAAACATTCACAGCAGCTCAGTAACCACCGCAACAGCCAGACCTAAGAACAGGAGCTAGCAAGTGACAATTAGCAGTTTGCTTTTCCTAAACCTTTAGCTCCCGGACTATATTTCTTTGCAGCAGAGTCAAGAATCTCTGTGCCCTTTGGCCCTTCCGACTTCGGGTTGAAATTCTTTCTAAGCCACAGCTCAGCTGTGCTACATTTGGTCTCACTTGGAAACCACACTTGAGTCTGTAGAATGCAACCGGTGATTAACTTTCTTTCACTTAATTTGTTTGCAACTCATCATGGGTTGGCTCCAGATGGAGCTCAGCCGAGACCTCCTTGGAACAACACTGAGCTTTGGGATAAAGTAGGAAGAAACTGGGGAGGGGGAGGGGACATCAGGGGAAGGAAGGTTAAAGTGCTGTCATGGTGGCAGTGAGAGCACTGCTCGTGCTGAGAATTGGCAAGTGCAAACATACCCACGCTAGTGTCTGCTTCTCTTGTGTCCTCATGCTGCAGAGAAGAGAAGATGACAGCAGCGCGCATTAGGAAGTGCCACAAGTGTGGGACTGGCCTCATCAAATCCGAGGGCTGCAACCGCATGTCCTGCCGCTGCGGCGCTCAAATGTGCTACCTCTGCCGAGCTGCCATCAATGGGTATGACCACTTCTGCCAGCACCCACGTTCGCCGGGGGCCCCCTGCCAGGACTGTGCAAAATGCTCTCTCTGGACGGACCCCACGGTAAGTGGAGAAGCCTTCGGGGGGGCCGTGAAAGCCCAGTTTCTATCACTGTTAAGCATGAAAATGTCAGAGTAGCTGCCCTGTAGCAGCACTGCACTGGCTGCTCCCCTCTACACACTCTGTTCAGAGCAACACGGGGGCTGCATGAAGGCTACACAACTCTTCAGCAGGGCCAGCCACACGGGACTGGGAGCCACCTACAGCACCTTCCTTATCGAAGGAAAGGCTGACGGAGCCTGGGGAGCTTTGGAAAACAATACCAGGCATCTACAGGGCCTCTATTTGGGATAGCCAAGAGCTGCGATCTGCACCATGGTGGAAGGGGCACGGAGCAGGAAATCATGGGGAGTGCAAGGGGGAGTTGAGGTAGGGAGGTGGGAGTTGGGTTTCCTGGGCTTTGTTCCACTTTGGGGCCTGTCTCCTTTTTTTTTTGTTGGGAGAAATAGTTTACACCTCATGCCTCAGTGGCAATGGGCAATAGATGCTACAACACACCTGGAACCCAAATGCCTGGGGTCTCCGTTATGTGCATTATGGTGCTGTTGGCACAGAAAGAATTGATGTGTAGCCTGACTGAGAGAGGAAAGTGGTGATAAGTAGGGCATGGCTAGATGCTGAGTCCCTTTTACAGTGTCAGAAATTGATGGGAAGGGCAGAGTAAGGGAGGTGGGAGCCTCCTGAAGCCACAAAGATGCTGCACAGAAAGGTGCCAGCCTGTTCTCCCTGCTTGAGTGTAATCTGCCCAGTCTTCATCCTTGGAGGAGGAGCAACAACAGCAGGCGTACACTTGGGTAGCAGAGCGTCATTGCCTCCTTTATCCAAGGAATGCACACATCTCTGTGCTTTCTGTCCTCTGGAAGAGCTGCCTTTAGGTGATGGCTGCACTGGTCTACCCATTCCCACTCTCCAAAGGGCTCTGAACCCAGCGAGTTAATCGCTGGCTTTCACTTGTGTTTTCTTTTTCCTGAATTCCCCCAGCACTGGCTCAGAACAAAGCTAGACAGCGAGATAACCGCACCTCTTCCTCTTCCCACAGCCAGGATACTTCTGATGCCCATTTACGGAGTATCCAATCGGTCTAATTCCACTTGTTCCATTTCCCACTGGGACACGATTCTCCGTTCGGGAACAGCAGAGCTTCCTCTGTTCCCACCAGGCCACTGATTGTCTGCAGCCACGACATTTCTTCAGGCCCCGGCAGAACACAAGGCTATTCAGAACGCCCAGACTGTACTTCAAACAACACAAAGACCAGCCTGTCATCTGTCCCTCTTCAGAGGCTTAATTAACCAACGTGGTGGCAAAGCAAAATTTCCCACTGTCAGCTGAGGGTTGCTTTCTTTTGCACGATGAAGTGTTGGCGAGCCGAGGGGTTGAAACTAGGTGAATCTCTCTGCCCACAGTGCAGAGGGTGTCATGAAGAGCGCAAACCAAATAGGTTTTTCAGCGTGATATAGTTGAGCTGCTTTTGGTGCGGCCATGGCTGACATTTCAAGAGAAGAGGGGAAAGGTGTTGGGGCAGCAAACATAGCGCCTGTCCTTGCCTGGCCAGCGGGTTGGGAAGCAAAGATCAATACAAAGGGAGTAACCCCAGATTGGAAATGAGAGATGAGGGTGAGTAAATCATGTGTGCTCTGAGGAGGAGCAGAAACGAGAGGCATCAAGAACTACCTCCGGGGCTGCTTCTCCTGTCTCTAGGAGGACCGGCCCCCCTTGTTCCCTGTCTTAGCTTGGCCACTGTCTCTCTTAATCCCTTTTATAGTCCTCTTTTTATTTTCCCTTTGCCGTCCAATGCCTCTGTGTCCTCTAGTCACAGGAGGGCTCTGTGCTGCTTGCTGTAGGAGAAGAGTGCCCGTTGTTGCATCTGTGGGGTGGACTGTGCCGAGCTTAGCGCTACAGATGCTGAGAAGCAAAGCTCGGGCATTCAGCTGCCTCCTGCAGCACCATACACGTGAGCAGCTTCTACCTGGTGCTCAGCCTGGGGCTGCTGCAAACATGAGGAGGGCAGATGTGGGCCCTTTCAAGTACGTGGCTTCTGGCGAGAGATAGAGCAGAGGGAGAAGCAAACGGCTTCCTACACCCTTGCTGCTCCTGTTCCTTGCATATGCTGGTGCATCCTGTTCCTCGGAGGCTGGGCTTGGCTTATGGACAGGACAGGATGCAGCAGCTGTAGTACAGGAGTTTCCTGCCCCCTCACTTCAGAGAGATGTGTTGTGTCTCGCTGTCACCTTGGGTTGATAGCAGGTGCCTGGCGCTGTGACCAGCACCTCTTAAGGCTGCGTTCGGGGTTTCGTGTAAAGCGGGCACTTGGTGTTTGTTGCCTACACAAGAAATGCGCATCCCCTTCCCCAAACCTACAGCCCTCGCCCCAAATCCAGAACAACTTCTCTGAAAAATACAAGTTAATGCATTTCATTAGGCTTGAGTTAAAGGACTTTGTTTTTAATTAATTTTTCAACAACCCAGCATCTGCTAGTCCTTATCCCAAATGATCTAGGCTAATGCAGACACTTCCAACTTCCCCGGCTTTACAAGTTAATTGAAACCTTGTCCATCTGCTGTAATTGAAAAGATTAGGATGTAATTAAGCTATTAGTGATCTATCTAATGGTTATGATGATGTAGGCTACAAGCAAACTCAGGTACTAGGAAGCGGGGGCGCTGTGACATCAGGAGTGGCGTAGCCAATTGCCAACCTGCCTTCACCGCTATGTCGCAGTTCTCTTGGCTGTAATGAGTTAGAGGGATTGGGAGACTATTCCCAAGAGCTCTCTTTGGTTGATCTAGTTCAGCTGTCTCTGCTCTTTAAATATTCAGCGCCCATATGTTAGCTTTGGTTTCAGTGCTTGAGAGGCTTCTCCTGGCACTACTGAGAAGTCACTGCATTGCAGACTAGGGCAGCACTGGTGGGGAAACCAAGGCAGAAATGGATGGGGGTGGGGATGGAGTCCTTAAATAGGAGATGTATTGGGACTCTGAAAGCCATGCTCCCAAAAATAACATAACAGACATAGAACCATAATATAAATTTAAGGAGAAATAACAAGAATACAAACATAGCAATGAGATAGGGCCAACCGTTATAAAAGGTTGTTCCTACTCCTAGAATTGACCAAATAATAGTACTACTAATAATAACTATTAAAAATGAAGCTTCATAAAAAGAAGGGAAAAGATAAATAAAACACAACTAAAACGGGGGGGAGCAGTAAATCCATTCTGTCCATCAATTTGCCCACCCCATTCAAACAGGTCACTCATAAATAAAATAATTCAGTTGCTGCAAAACTCTGAATAAACCCAGCAGGATCTCATGAGCGAATTAGGGCAATCGATCCATCTCAAGGCGTTCTCACTGGGGGTGTTGGGTTCTCTTCACACGGGGTGTCTTTGCTAGCCTATTTGTCATGCACGTCCCACCCCAGCAATGAGTCCACTGAGCAGTACGCTTATTCTCACCACCGCTCGGCTCCTGGCCTGGTCCTGTTCACGGGGCGCTCACCCGGGGCTCCACAGCCTCTGTGGTCAACTTATTTACAGTCCGTTGTCTCCGGTGGGTTCAACACCCATCAGATAGCCGGTCTTGGGCTTCCAGAGGGACTTGGAGCTGCTACGCCGTCGCTGCGAGAGCTGGGCTCAGTGGCCCTGCTGCCAAGGGTCCCGTCACTGCTGCAACTGCAGATGTCCTGGCTGCTCCTGGTGCTGCTGCCGGTAGTCCGGCCCTCGCTGCTGTTATGGGTGCTGCCGGCTTTCTTTCCATCAACAGCCCCTCCACTGCTTCTGGTGGAGCCGGTGCTTTGGCTGTTTTGGCCCTCATTGCTGCTAGCACAGCCGTTGCCAGCTTTCTCTCCGGTGACCTCCTCCTTCCAGCCAAAATGCTGGCTTCAACTATGGACCGCAGGCAGCCGGGTGCTGCACCCAAGGTGGCAGCAACAACTCAGGGTGCTCCTTACTCCCCTCCTTCCCCCCAGCGGCAGCAGACATCTTGAACTTTTCCAACCAGGAGATCTTACAACTCCTTCAGTTCTCCCATAGCTCTTTGGATCCTATGGATGACTTGTTTCAACATGACTTCTTCAGTACGGGACAAACTAGATGTTGCAGTGCTGCTAACTCCATTCTTCATCCGTGTGCAGCCATGGGCTCCATGTCTCTGAGTCCCACTTTCGGTCGCTCTCACTTGTAGAGCTGCAGCAGCTTTGCTTGGACCCCTCAGGTGTCCACCCTCTGTCGCAGCCTGGGCTCCTCTGGCTAGCTCAGACCAGGGTTTATATAGTTCTGGCCTGAGCCCTCTCATAGTCACCTGACAGTTCCAGTCAGTATTGGGACTCTAGAATACCCTATCCCTGATTTCTGGCTCAGTGAATCAGTTATGAACTAATAGATCCCTTATATGTTTCAGTGACTCGTGCTACTCTTCTGATGCAAAGAAGCTGTAAACCCAGCATAACTGGCAAGTGGGTTTTAACTCATTTTGGGGAAGAGTGAAAAATGTCCAAATTTTAGCTTACTATGAACTGTCTTCAACTCATTACATGGCAGCCTTCTAGTTGGGTGTCTTGTTTTGTGGTCCACTCTTGCATACCTCTGAAACGCAGCAAAAGTTCCCAGAATAAAAAGCTTTCCAACTCCTTTAGAGCTCTACCCTTAAGCTACTGAAGCGGAAGGTAAAAAGTCGTGACAGGGACATCCGTTATCATACAATCGGGGCTTTAAACGAGGGAAATTTAAAAGGCTGGTTGTGTGGAAAAACTTGCAACATAGCAAGGTAAGAAGTGCACATTTGAGATACCCAGACAACCTGAACTCTGCCTCTAGTCGGCCTCCAAAGGGGAGCAACATGGAGGAAAACCTTTGTAAGAATGTGTATTCTTCTGGTGAGACGGCGCGCTCTCAAGTGCCGTATCCCTTCCAATATCATTATTGCACAGCGTCCACGCAGAGCCATCCTAACTGCATGCCTGTTGTTAGACTCATTCTGCATCTCTCTCTACGCCAGTATATTCTCCAGCCCTCCCCCCTTTTCCTGCCTAAACCCTCTTCCCGTTCCAGCACAGGGCTGCCTTTTTTCCCCATTTCCTGCTGCACGGAGGAACATGCCTGAAACAGTCCGTGTCTGCTGCTCAAGCTCTCCAGAGCTGATCTGGGAATGATTTGAAACAAAACCTTTAGTCTCTTGTGAAATCGCTTCAAGTTTATTAATAACGGCTGTGGCCACACAGACGTGGAAAAGCGAGTGCAGTAAAAAACCCAGAAAGGGAGGCAGTGGTGGATCGGCCCATTTTACGGTCTCGTTTTGAAACAAAATGAAACTCAACCCAGAAATAAGTAGTGGCTCTATCCTTCCCCCCGCTCCTTTGCATGAAGCTGGCAGGCATTTTCCTGCAAGGGTTGGTAATGAGAGAGGGGAGAAAATACCCAGTGGATAAAACAGCCCTTTCGGAAAGCTTTGCTGACTGCGTTTTTGTTCTGGGCGAGATAGAGTCTATTTTGGGAGCTGTGGCTGGGGTTTCGGCTCTGGACCATGTGTAGCTCCCTTTCTATCCCTTGCACTGTACTTTCCTGTCCTGCCTGTTGGCCAGGGCCACGTGCGTGCTGAGGGCTATGGGGACAGGGGCCGTTTTGGAATAAAAAAGCCATTTTTGCTTTTTAATTTCTCCTTTTAAAAAGCATTGTTGAAATTTGTCTCCGGTTTGTCGTGATAAAAAGATTCTTCTCCCGGCAACCGATCCCAGCGGTTTTCCACAAAGCTGCCATGAGCGCCGCGCCAGCTTCATTGCCCTCCTCGGCGAGTGGCTCCACTGTTTCTGCGTTCCTTGGACTCCAGTGGGAAACAGGGAAGAGGGAAACTTTCTCTCTTTAGATGTACCCCAGTGCTTCAAGGTCTTTGAGACCCTCTCATCAGAGTAGTTGACCGGGCAACTCGTGGTCCAGCCTCCTCCTTTGTTTCAACTTCTGTCTCATGATATATTTGCATTTGACTGGAAGAACACGGGTGAGATCCTGTTCATGTCAGATTCAGAGCCTGACCCCTGGCTTTTACCTACATTTATAAGGCAGAATCAGTCCTGTGCTGCTTGGTCATGTGGTATCTGCAGTCACTGGAGGTAAATGAAAAAGGCTGGGGCCTGATCTCCTGGTGCTTTACTTGGCATTTGGCAATTCCCTTCATTTGCCTTGCTGTAAAAGAGAGTGAAGAGCCAAGTTGTACCAAAGCCCTGCTCCCTCCATCCCAGGAAATGGGCCGGGCATCTCTGCTTGGTGCTGCGGAGAGCCAAGCCGGGAGAAGCACCTCTTACCCTCACGGACAAGCTGGAGACAGGGAAACTTCTTGCTCGCACCAGTTTGGTGATCAGCTTAAATCTGTGCAACGTGGCAGCAAATCCAACTGAATTAGCCTAGATATTCTTTGTGGTCCATAGGACTAAACTGTATCAATGGCATCTGCTATTTTACATCAAGGCGTGTTGGTTAATGTGGTTTCAGCATTCAAAGATTTCTCCTTGCTAACTTTTCTCCAGCTCCTCCTGGACTACTAGTCAATTAAAGCTGTTAGTAGTTTTTAATGGGTGCAGAATTTTAACCCTTTGAGTTTGCTCTTGGGGAAGACTTGCATTGCCTTGGTTTAACGTTTGGAAATACTGGCTATAACCAAGCAATGAATCTATTGACCCAGGGACTTGAAGGAGAAATGAACTGTGGAAAAGAGAGGCTCGCTAGCCAAACCAAGGAGGTGAGAGAAGGCAGGAAGAATTGAGGGGAAGCGTCTTGGGATCATGGAAAAAATAATCAAACCCTCCTGAGAACATGGGCATAGCCCCAGAGTGCTCCCAGGGGCAGGATGAGAAGCATGTCCTGTCTCTGGCATGCCTGAAAGGAGTTCTGCTGCCTCATTTCCAGATGTGCTACCTGCCAAGCGGGAGTGGGCAGATGTGGCGTGCTTCTCAGTGGTGCTCGCAGAAGCACTGCCAAGGGGGTACAGGCATGCCCTGAGCAGTGAGGCGCTAGGGAAAGGGTATTGTCTGCAGGGGTGTGTGGTGGGGGTAGGGTGTGCATTTCCCCCATCTGGGCTTTTGTCTGCGGGAAATGCACACCCCATCTATTCACCACAGCCCCCCAGGGGCGGACAAGAAATAATGGGCCCAAGCTGATTGAAGATCACTTCAGGCTAGACATAAGCAAAAACTTCTTTTGCCTGAAAAGCTGATAGCTCAAGAATGGGCTCTAGATAGGTTCAGTACCCCAAACATGGGACTGGTGGCTCAGAGATTTGGGTGCTGTCCAGAACCAGCAAGCTTGAAAGCACATGCAGACCTTTACTGGGGTCTGTGACAGATGCTGGACAAGTACTCGCAAGGGGACCCCTCACCCCTTGGTGGGCCAGACTTGGGTATTGCCTCCCATTGTGAATAGACAAATATGTCTGCAGTGGTGACAGTGATGTGGATTGTGGCTGCTGGCTACCTGCACGACTTCCAGCTGCGCTGTCTTCGGAGCGTCTGTCAACGTAGCTTCTCATTGCTGTTTGTGTGGAGCTGCAGGTCAGAAGTATGAGCAGGCTGCTTGCTTTTCCTCCCCCATTGAAGGCTGCATGACATGTCACGTGGCCTTCAAAGAGAAGCATGTCTATGGATAAGATGCATCCAAGAAAAGGGAAGACAGACTCTACAAAACCCCTATTGTCTTGGTAATTGCATGTTGTTCTGGTCAGTAAGTACTCGAAACAAACCTCTGCAGTGCCAACGGTAATGGTACCACAGGCTTTAGAGCCACGTGGACACTGGGAACCTCGAGTGGCCCCCCGTGATTCGGAACAAATGAACAAAGTTTGGATGCTTTCGGTGGAGGGGTTAGCTTTGCCCACAGCCGTCCCTGTTTTTCTAGTCCTAGTCTTCTAAGTATTTAGGCATCAGGAAACATCTCCTGAGAGAAGCAACGAGGAAATGCAAGCACCTCCCTGCTTGTAGGTGGCAATTATTTCCAGCACGCAGATCTGGAGTAAAACTGATTGCTCAGAGCCAAATTCAGACCTGTCCCTGTACATGCAGCAACAGCCAGAATTTCAACATTCGTTTCTTCCCCCTGAACGTGCCTTACTGTCTTTTATTGTGCACACATTGCATCAGATTTCTTAGATGTACATCTCACTGTTTCAGCTGGAATTTATCGTTCGTAAATACTGAAGGTAATTAAACCGTATTATGCATTAATCACTTGCCAGCCTTTAATGGTTTAATGCAGGGTTTTGATTTTAAGTGGGAGAATGTGTGTTTTATGGCACCCGGGTGGTGGGGTTTTTGTGTGTGCACTTACATTGCATAGACATCATTCCTCTATAAAACCAAGGCCGAAAGATCTAAGTGCAGAACATGCAATGTGGAACGCATTATAAATATTTCTAAAAGTGCACTTTGTGGTGGAAACATTTGCAGCTCTTACTGCAGTGGAAATTCAGCAGTGACTTTGTTATGCCGTGTGTATGAAGCTGCTTATTGAGCCCGTGCTCTGTGACCCGCGCTATGTTTTGGTCTTTAAAGCTCTATGTGACCTGGATCCTACGTACCAAGGAAACTACCTCTCCCCCTTGTTATTGGCAGCCAGGACGGCTGAGCTGCACTCGCCTCGGTGGGGGAAATAGGTAGTTCCAGAGCAATCTCTGTCAGCTGCTTGTGTCTGAGACTTGGCTTTCTCCTCAAGGGCCATAACAGCCAAAATCTAGGGCAGCGGTGGGCAAAATACGGCCCACGAGCTGCATCCGGCCCACGGAGGGATTTTGTCTACCCCACAGTGGCTCCCTTGGTCCCACCTGGCCCAGGCACTATCTGGCCTGTAATGCGTCCTGCCGCTCCCTGGGCGCACAGTGAGGCTGGGGTGGCTCCGCAGCTGGACTGCCTTTCTAGGCAGCTTCAGTGGCTCCTTCTGGCTGCCACCACTGCTGGCTGCAGCCCCACGGTACTGGTGGGGACCCACGCACACAGCCCCGACCCCAGCCCACCCCGGGCTCAGCCCAGCCAGAGCGGACCAGCTCCGGACTAGGTGGAATCTGCGCGCACAGCCCCGAACCCAGCCCACCTCGCACCTGCTCCAAATCCTAGGGTCTGCTGCCAGCCCCTCTCTTGCATGGAGGATAAACCTGGGTAATAGGGCTATGGAGAGGTGTGTAAAATCAATTAGCCTGTCCTGGCAACTCACTGCAAAGTCACTGAGTATGTGCAAGTTGATATATTATAGGGGAGCTCATAGGTCTCTCCTCTTTGAAGAAAGCAGCCAAGTGCCTAGAGCACGTGATTGTTGCACTTAGTGTACAGTAAGTATGGCCTGGCTACACCCATGCTGATGTACCAGCTGTAGTAGTATACTTGGCACTTGTACAACAGCTGTGATGGTTTGTCACCCAAACAGCAGTGGCTTTAATGACCTGAATCTCTGTGGTAGGATCATGTAGGAAATGGAGCCTGTTCTGTTGATGTGCCCACTACAGCTGTTGTCTGAAAAACTAAGCCAGGGGCAGGCAGTTATTTTGGGCGGAGGGCCGCTTACTGAGTTTTGGCAAGCCATCGAGGGTGCATGACAGGCAGCCCAGGACAGATAAATATTAATTTCCTAAATTTTGTAGGGGCTCCGCGGGCCGAATAGAATGGCTTGGCAGGCTGCACCCGGCCCCCGGGCCGCATTTTGCCCACCCCTGAAATAAGCAGTGATTATAAACCATAGGGTCTGCCTGCCTTGATTGCACTGACCGACTCAAATGGCATTCAGATTTATCGGGTTCCTTCCTTCCAATCAACTCTTCCACGCTGAGTGACCGCAAACCTGCATTGCATGCATAGTAGGTCACAGCTGCAGGGTGAGCAGACAGTGGGGTTATCTCAAATCTTTGATCGGAGGGAGACCTGGGAGGTCCTGACTGGTCACCTCTGCGTGTCAACTGCGTGTTTTTAGGATTGGATGCAGTATTTAAGATAACCAAGGTAAATGGTATATACTTGACTGTGGGGGGAGGAAATGCCAGGTTACCAGATGTAGTCACTAGCTTTTGCTTATATATTTATTACGCGGAGCTTAATGTGCAACTTTGCCACTAAACTGAGATATTGTGGGAGCAGCAGCTACTCCCGTCATGTTCTTAATCCATGTGAAAACACAAGATCCTGAAATCTTGAGTGAAAGATTAAGATAAAACAAAAACCCCAGGACTTTAGGGAGCAGGGTCCTGAAGAGTATCTGAGGAGCGTTGCTAAATAGGCACGGTGTCCGGTTACTCTACCGGCTGGGGAGTCTGTAGCTCAGACACTGCAAGTAATGAGTTTGTTCATGATTTATGTAAGCTTATTCCATAAAGGAGTTGTTTCTCAGCACTTTTATGGTGATATATAGACTGTAATTAACGGTTCATGGAAGCAGCCCGTTTGGAAGAAAGCACATGTAGGGGAGTCTTTAAAATTTAACTACCCATCAAAAGCTTAGTCGGAGAGAGGGAGGTGTGGGGCTGGATAGGTTTTTCAGCTTAAGATAACTTTAGTCTCTCAGGGCAGTCTTATCTTCCAAGACGAAAGAACAGGCTTACCTAACTTTGCCACTAGACATGGTGGACTAATAGATCTATACCAGGAACCTGGCAAAATGTAAAATCCCTTTAATACACATGCATGCACACGCATGGCATATATCACAGGAGTGTCTAAGCACATTTCAAACTATAGGGTATTTTCCACATAGAAAATGCAGGGAAAATACTGTCTTGCCAGCAGTGGCGATAAAAGGCATCTCCCACTTTAACCTTCCCCCATACCCAGTTGCCGTTGCCTGCTAATGGAGCATTTGCAGAGAAAGCAACTTTCTTTTGTACTTTGCATTGTGGTGACCCCTTAGTGTGTTGCAACTAAGGCGGGTGTTCTGCGTCCTGTAGTAATTTCCACTCCTTGCCTTAAAATGTAGAAGCCGTCGTTGAGAACAGGGCTGCCAACCAGAGCCCTGGTGCTTTGTCCTGCCCTTCTGGAGTGCCAGGGATGTAGGGCTCACCTGGTTTGCTCCCGGGAGCCGACAGAAGTTAGATTCAATGTGACGCTGTAGAGAGGTGAGACCTCCAAAGACATAAGTCTAAAATTGGGCTGTAAAAGTGAGATCCCAAATGTTCTTTTCCGAGTTGCAGTTAGGGCTGTTTCGATGACTTCCTCTTACTGCCGTGACAGTCCCAGTTGGCTTTTCTATAATGAAACATCCCTTTCACCGCCACGGTAGGGAGTGGACAAAACTTGCTGATGGGATAGTTGATGATCAAAGACACCTGACGTGATGGCTGGATTTCCTGTTGGTATCAGAATGGGTTGCACCGAGTTGGTCACTGTCAACCTGGCTGAGATCGTGTGGGTTTTAGGACGCCTTCCTTATTCCACGTGCCTTTTTCCATCAGTCTGTGTAGCTGTGTGTAAAGTTCTTGGATGAAAGGGTCTAGATCGGGGGTCAGCAACCTTTATTAGTAGTAGTATTATTTACCAGTTGTGGTTGAAGTAATGTAGCCAGTCCCTAAGGTGGGCTGCTGCTTGTAACCCGGCTGCCACCCTTCCCTTGTCATTCCCCCGCTGCCATGTGCTGCCAGACGCTGACTGCCACCACTGCAGAATAGCGCTACATGTCACCAATCACCACCCTCCTTCCTGGCACAAGCCAGATGCAGTCTTTGTGGGCCGAATCCAGCTTGCGGGTGGACTAGATGAGATAAATGCCATCATTAGTCCCCTATGACTGCCTAGGTACATAAGATTCCCAAGGCAGAATTGCTTCATGTGTCTTTGGGAAGGCTCAGGAGAAGGCTGAAGAGCAGCAAATGAGGGTGGGGAAGTGAAGGAAGAACCCAGCACATACCCGTGGGAGGGGTGCACAAGGAGTCTTCAATCTGAGCTTATGCTCATTCTTCCTTTGCGCAGTGCAATCAAATGCTTTTGCTATAATTTTTAGATAGGCTTTAAAGTAACATGTTGGAATTCATGAGTCCCTGATAACATCTAAATGGCCTCATTAGTGCAGCGCTTAGCTACTGGAGCCAGGATTTAAGTTGTGTTAAGGCCAGTTGTTAGGCCAGAAACTCTTAAGAGCTGCGAGCGTAGTGTAAATATTTAATACACTACTGCCATTTAGGAGATTAACAGCACTCCAACAACTCTTCAGATAGACGGAGTTTAGTTACTGCGCTCTGGTTTCTGTCAAGCTCGTAAATTTTAACCGCGGATCCAGCTGAAAAGCAATTGCAAGCCTTAGTCTTGCTCTGAAGAATCGAGGTTCTGCACAAGTTGCCTGGGCTTCAGGACTGTGCTGCCCCCGTTGTGATGTTAATACCAGCTAGGATGGCAGCAAATGCCAACCACTTGGCCCCGTTCTGTCATTACACCGAGAAACTGCAGTCATGCTCTGTTTGCAACAGTGATCAGGTCATTGAGTCTTTTTTCTTTTTTTCTTTTCCTCTAACTAGGAAGATGACGAGAAGATAATTCAGGAGATTCAGAAGGAGGCTGAAGAGGAGCAAAGGAAAAAAAACGGAGGTAGGTCACGCAGCGGCTGAGACTCAAGGGTGGACTGTGGAGGCAGCGAGAGAACGTAAGTGTTCCCAGCTGCTGGCAAGGCCCTGGATCCTAGTTGCATCTCCAAACATCAGACTCTTGGTACAGTGCTCCCCTCGCTACAACTCAGTCAGGGTGGTGCTTCATACACGTGGTTTCAAATGGTAAAAGCCTGCTATTCCCAAACTGTGTCCTTAGTATCCAGTGACTGCTGTGCAGGACCTAGACTTCCTGCTTCCGGTCTCAGGAAGGATCAAGTGTGCCAGGGCTGGAAAAGAAATTATTCCAATCCTTAGCCAGAAGGATGAAGGCTGCACCACCTGGCTTCCTGGGCAGTCTGGCAGGGAGGCTTGTTAGCAGACGTCCCGCTGCCAGGGGTAAAGTTGCTTGGTATGGAGAAGGCAACGGGGTATCTTAACCAGGGTGTGCCTATGCAGAGGAAATGGCTACCAGTGGGGAGGTGCGTGACCCCCGTTGGAAATGCCTGTTCCTTGTCCTTACTGCTGCAGCTGGTGTTTGTCCCCATGGGGATGCTTCCACCTGCCTCTCTTCAGATGACACTGGAGAGGGAACAGAGGTTCCTCTGGGCTCTGAGAGCTCCCTGGGGAAGAGGAGAAGGAAGATTTTAAGGCTTCTGCTGAATAACGTGGTTTCTAACGGATTCTGATCTTCAGAGGGACATGAAAACGAAGGCAGGTGGAAGCAAAGACGCTCAGTTAACCTGATGAGAAATGAATTGGGAGCCACCTTGAAGGAGATTTGCAAAACCAGGGTCTCTCCACCAGGGCCTGCCTTTGCAGCCCTCATCATTGGAACCAGGGGCTTCAGAGGCCTGGCCAGTGCTGTGGAAATGGGAGGGTCCTGATGCTAGCACAAAGGAGTGACCGAGTCGGGAGCCCTTCCTGCACAAGGTATCCTGAAGGGAGAGGGGAAACTGCAGTATTTTTAGTCATCCCATCAAAGCAGCTAGGATGAGGGCCTGGGGGAGCCAGGAAGGTGTCTGCAGCTGTTACAAGTCTAAAAATGGTGCGGGGCTGGTGGGACGTGCCTTTTGTTTTTCCTTGCAAGCTGCTTCAGTCTTTCAGCAGCGCTCTGAAGATCGCGTGCATCCAGAGCTGTAATTAGACTAGAAGTGTAATTATATGAGGCAGTGTTCTTGGAGTGCGTGTCAGCCTGGCTCCCACCCCAGTGGGTGTGAGTAGCAGTGTTTGGGCTGTGCTATCTCCTGCTTTTGTGTGACGGCACAAAGTGCAGGGTGGCTGTAGCTCTTCCAAAACTCCCTTACTGCCTCCCAGAGCAGCACGATGAAACCAGTGGCTGTCCTGCCTGCTGGTTTGTAGCTCTTGGCTAGAGTTCCTGCAAACGTGATGTCTCTGAACTCTTCTTTGGATTTACCTTGATTCTTGATTGTGGCGATCACCGCAAGCAGCCTTAGATCCAGTTGTCCCAGTAGGAACTCCCCGGGGCAGGATATCTGAGCCTGATGAACTTGAAATTGGTGGGCTTCGGGATGTCTGTTTTTGCTATAGGTTAATCCAAGTTTCTGTAGGAGACTCAGAGAGCACCTAGCAGGTGCTCATTGCACCTGTTGCTTTCTATAAGGACAGGTAAGACATGAGGCTCAAATGCCATTTCCTGGAACAGTCTGCAAAGGCCTCATCAGATCCCAAGGAGATGAGTTTGAAGATCCTGTTAGCAGGCAAACAGCATTGTCTGATTACCCGTCCAGCAGAGAAGACTTCACCCGAGAGCGAAGGAGCCAACATTAGCACAGTCTCCTTTGGCACACAAGCAGATACAGCCAATGGCATCAAACAAGCATCAGGGCCAGGTCACTCTAAACAGATGGATTCCTGGTGGAACAAGCAACGCCAGACCTCATTAGGGACCAGGCTTGGGTATGAAGGAGCTGGTCCCCACCACATTCAAGGAAAAGATGATCTCCCTTTCATTGTCTTTCACCAGAATAATTATGCTGAAGCATCAAGAGGAACCAAATCCTGGGATGTGGCAACACCCACGCCCTGTATTACTGCCTAGGAAGACAAGAGGTCCGTTTCCTGACCAGGCAGCGCCCCCGCTACCAGCATGGGGCTTGTGTGTGCTGATTTCCAAAACAGTGAAGACAGCAGTCAGCAGTAAGCTCAGAAACTCTCCCAAGCTGTTTGTCATCCTGGCGGCAACTGGCCCAGTCAGAAGTCCCCCTCTATCAATGAGGAATTGTCTGATCCAACCCAGGTGTCACAGCACATGCAGACGTCAGCTACGGTACATCCACTGTGAAATGTATAAAGAAAAGAGATCCCAAGGCTTGAGCACTATGTTGTTCAGCCTAACCTGGGCTCCATAGTCAAAGCAATGGTACAGGAGATCTCTAAGCTGAGCAAGGGGCACCTCCAAAGACCAGGACCTGGGACAGCAGGGCTGAGAAGGTAGTAGTAGCTTTCTGCTTTTCTATAGGTAACGTGTTGCCAGGCCATAGTCGCTGAGTTCAACTTCATAACCAGGGATGGGTAGTGCCTTTTTTTGTGAAGCTCCTACAGGGCAGGTGAGACTAACTAAGATGTAATTAAGGAATGTCACCTGGCCAAGGTGGCACGCAAAGCTACAGCAAAGGCTTGACAAGTCTGCGGAGACAGGGACTACACGACTGCCATTCCCCAGATGACGGCAGGTTGGAGTCGCATCCCAGCAGAAGGATGCCACTGCCTTCAGTTGTGTCCTTCTGTTCTCTCAGTTGAGCTTCCTTGAGAACAAGAAGAAACTGTCCTTCATGCCATCGGAGGAGATGGAGATTGCTAGGAGCCACATCTGACTTCAGACCAGGCGAGGCCCAGGTGCCAGAGGACAGAATGGATGGCATAGTCTCATGTTAAACCACAGTGGCACGCATGGACACTATTTGTAAATCAATCCAGCTCATCAAGGAAGACCTTAAAGTGGCTCGCCAGGACACTTCCACCAGCGGTCAGTTGGGTACCATATGTTTCCATCTGAACATCAAGCTGTGCACATTAGCTGAGGACCCCAGAAAGCAGGATGGAAGATGAGTCCGGAGCTCCACACTGACACCTCCCCAAAGAGGAGAGAACATGACTTTCCCTACGGTAGCTGTGGCTCTTCAAGATTTCAGGGTTGATCCCAGGACCTGCTCTCCATCCCTGCTCCGCTAACATAAGAATCGCACAGGAACTGAAGGGAGCATCAGAGCTGTCCTGCCCCCTCCACCCTTGTGTGGGAGAATGAGGAGGCAGAGCCTACTCAGATGCCCAGTCTCTCGCTTGCACGTCTGCAGTGGTAGCCGTGCTGACCAGCTCTAAGATCCTCAGATACTGCAGGGCAAGTGAATGCTCTTTCTGCCTTGTTGCTGCTTGGAAGCAAGCCAGTGCAGCAGGAGCCCGAGGTGGTAATGCTGAGGGGGATTGGGGGAAGGAAAGGGAGGAGAGAGGCGTGCTGGGCCAGTGTGATAGCCTCTCCTGTTTGCCATGTTTGAACCCCAAAGCTGGCAACCTCTGCTCACAAGCCTCAGGACTAAGGTGGTAGGCGTTCTGGAAGCCACCAGGATAGTAGAGCAGCCTGGAGGAGGGCGGCACAGCCTCTGCTCACACTGGGTCCACTCCCAGCTGAGTGATGAGCCCCCTCCCCTTCCCCGCACATCAGGCTCTGCCAGAGTTTGAAACCGAACCCTTGCCAGCTTAGCCAAGGAGCGAGTCCAGCTGCCCCAGGAGGCTTCCTCAATGCCCCGTTTTCTTTAACTTCTTTTCAGAAAACAGTTTCAAGCGGATCGGCCCGCCCGTGGAAAACCCCGCAGAGAAAATCCAGCGAGTCGAAGCCATCCCGCGACCAGTCCCCCAGAACCTGCACCAGCCTCGAATGCCCCCGTACCCCTTTGTGCACCCACCCTTCCCGCTGCCGCCCGTCCGCCCATTGTACAACAACATCCCCCTCAACATAGGGCCCATCCCCGCCCCGTACGTGCCCCCCTTGCCCAACATGCGGGTGAACTACGACTTCCCCCAGATCAACCTCCCGCTAGAGCACAACTTGCCTATGCACTTTGGTCCACAGCCTCGGCATCGGTTCTGACCCAGGTCCAACAGCACTAGTAGTGGAGTCACTGCAGGGAGAAGCCCCCCCTTGCACCCTCTTTTCCCCAACGCCACGTCCCCCTGGCCTTTCAGTTGGCTGCCAGGGGAGTAGCTGGAGACGCCCTTCCTTTGTAGCTAAAGATCCAGATCTTTGTAATTAAACACTTAGTAATGAAATGCTCTGTTCCCTTAAAACGGCTGCCCCCCCTGCTCAGCCTCTGGAGCAGAGTGGCCACACAGGCCTGCAGAGCTCAGGTATTGCCTCGCGGAGGGTCTGCCTCCAGGACAGGCATCCGGCTGCTTTTTGTTTCACAAAGGCCTTTCACTGGCTCTTGAGATGGACAGTGACAGGTTCAGTATGGAGCGCAGGGGCACAACAGTGCTGCTAAACACTTACTGTGTTACTCGAATCTAAGACTAGGCTCTCCCCTACCCCACCCCCATTCAGCATGGATTTGAGTGCAAAGGGGGGCGAGGGCAGGTGGCTGCTGCAGCTCTGGCTTCAGCCCTGAGCTCAGGTCGGTGCCAGAGTTGGAGCCACAGGAGCTGCCTGCCCCCGCAGCCAGAAAGGGGGCAGCGGCTGCAAGGGGAAGGTGCTGTGGGGGGGCACAGGCGGCAGGGGGCAGGCAGCACAGGGAAGAAGTCACAATTATTGCGGTAGGTGGCTGTTGCCCTCCGGCAGATGGGCATTTGGATACAAAGCAGAAATCTCATGCTGGGATGCAGCAACCATCTTGCTGCAAAATTCCTGCTCAGCCCATAGCGCAGAAAACCAAGGAAGGAGGCCCCGGGTGTGTAACCTTGTCTGCCTAAGATGATTTAGGGCACTTGGGTTCTTGGGGGTTGAGATGCATCCAAGGGGAAACCCAGGCTCCCCCTCAGTGACTCTAGCTGGGCTTTCAGGTATCTCCAGTCAGTTCTGAAGATCTCAGTTGCGGTCGTAGCTTCCTGCACGGTCAGTCCTTTAAACCGCACTGATTTCTAGTGCCGCTTATGGGATTAATGCTGCAGCCTAGCCACTTGCAGCATTTCTGACTTATGAAAACCGATGTTTCGGCTTCAGTGGCTCTAGAAGACCTCCTTCAACCATGATCTCTGACGTTGCTGCTTCTGGCAAAATGGGTGCATAGAACAGACGGGTTTCCTTTAAGAAGCAATATCCATCAAGCTAGCTCCTGCAGCTGCCCTTGCCCTTAGCTATGTCCTCAGTTTAGGACTGGTTAGCTTGAGCTGGCAGCAGCCTGTAACTCAGGAGAGGTATTGCAGGTTGGCTGTAGCCTGTGTGTAAGTCGAGCGGAGGATATGAATGTGTGGGGTGTGCTCCCTGGGTACACGCTATGGTTGTTGCCACATTGGAAGCTGAAGTCTGCCCAAACTCTGGCCATAGCGACTGGCTTGAGCCCACTCTCCTTAAAATGGGAACTGGGAGAGGACATTTGTCCAAAAACAAACTAGTTTTTTTCAGTAAAACTAGACTGTGATGCAGTAATTCCCCAAATCCTTGGTTTCTGTTCCCATTGTTCAGTCTCTTCTTTGGGGAGCAGGATCAGGTTAATGTCCTGTCATTGATTCCTTCTCTAAGTTAACACCCAGGATTTCTTTACAAGTGAAATTCTCTGTCTCTAGATTCATGAGTCCTGTCTGCCTCTTCATACCCTCTCTGTGCAAGCTGTGATCTCTGAATATTGAACAAGCAGGGAATCGGGGCTGTAGAGGCTGGCAGCTGCAGGAAGCTTTATATTGTGTCACGGGCTGTGAAAGGAGAAGAAAGAACTAGGGTGACTGGTGATTAGATGGTAGGGTGCTCCCAAAGGATATGTAGCAGCCTCTGCTGTGGCTTTGAGCAGTTTCTGGCTGGGCAGAGGAGGATGATTTCACTGCTGTCCGCGGGCTAGGTGGCTCCAAGATGCACCCTGCGCCCAGCAGTTTCTCCTCGCTCTCTTACTTTATATAGGCTGAAATACGCCGCGCTCAGTGAATGTTCCAGCCCCTCCGAGTACCTTCATCTCTGTAGCATTAGTTACCAAGGGGTTAGCTCGTCAACATTGCTGCTAAAGTTTTTAGTATGTTAGACAAGAGCACAGGGGCCGTGGTGGCCCCTTGAATACTGCTTGACTGTTTTATTCAGGTTGAACTCTACATCTTTCATCCAAAATAGCCAGGGGCAGCTGAGTTGTTGCACTGTTGGGATTGGGGAGGTGTAAAGGGGTGGTTGGATTTGCTCTTGTAAAGTTGGTGATTCTTCCAGTTTGTTAGTAGCCAGATGGAAGGGGCTTGACCACGTTCCCTCCTCTCCTGGAGGCTCCCACCAGACAGAAGAAGCTGTGGCCGCAGGGTAAGTCCTGTCATTTCATAGCTGCTTCAAGAACCTCCAAAAGGGAGGGCACTGTATGTCCTGCTCCCTTTCCTCTCTCCTGTCAGTGCCAGTGCTGCGGCTGGAGCTCAGCTTCTTGGCATAGCCTCATCTGCTCACGCTTAGCATTACAGCCTATATTTGCTCCAGGGCCTGGGGGCACTACAAGCATCATGCCCCGTGGCGCTGTGCTACGTCCTATCTACCCAGCTGGGGAAGGACGCTCATGTATTTTGAAAGGCGTCTCGCTCATCTGCTGGAAGACTAGAGACAACAAGGCTGGTCTAGTTTTACATGTGACTGGAGCAAGGAGGGAGGGAGCTGAGTTTGCACTACTCACTGTAGGAACAAAACAACAGGGGTCCAAGCACAGTGGAAATCAGTCAGTGCCAGCTCTGTGATGCCCCAAACCTGCATTGCCATTAGCTAGATGTCCTAAGCAGCACGGAGCCTCTTGAGCAAGGGCTGCTATGTGTGCGTGGTATTCAGCTCCTGGTTGTGCTGACCATACATGTAAAACTGACCTGGAGCCTTTCCTGTGGATGAGTGAGAAGCAGTTGTCTTTTACAGCAGTGAATTCCTGTCCTCAGCAAAGAACCAAACCATCTTGTAGTCCTGCGGTTGAACCTCTGAAGGCTTTCCATTACTTTTTGTCACGGAGAGATTCTCTTGGCTGCCTTCGCAAGCCTCCTCTACAGGCATTGGCAGGTCAGTGAATAGAAAAGATGTGAGGGTGGGGAGTAGATCCCCGAGCTGGCTGCCCAGTGGCTGTGGCCTTCACTTGAAATAAGTCTGGTCCCCTGGAATGACTCTGCTGCTCCTCATCTCATCCACGTGATTCCTAAACAAAGCAATCGCTCTCCATAAAAGCCAGTGGTAATTCTCTCCAACCCAGTGCCTTTTTGGGGGTAGGAGGGAAGGAAGTGTGTCCCTTATTCTTCATGTGTTGCACAAGGCCTCCTGTAAGTTTTTTTCTGATCAAGCACAATTACTTCAAATGCAGTTAACACAGAGAACAGTTTGCCATGTTCCCTCTTCCAGCAGTGGAAGAGGCAGAGCAGGAATAGCTGCACAGCTCGACAAACCCTCCACTCAAAAATCGGATGTTAGGAATCGTTGGCTTGATGTTCTCGCACTTCTCCCTGCAGGTACACTAGACTGCTGTCGCTCAGGATGACTAGACCCACCGCTCCCAGCTGTGCACTCACCCTGAAGCCCATTGAGGCTGCATCTCTAACATTTATCACATTTAACTTGGTTGCAGCTCCAGTTTGGGTGCAGATAGTCTCTTCAGCCTAAAGTGGAAAGGTTTCTTTTACATGCAGTTAACTGTCCCTTTGCAGTTCCCCTCTTGCAGTCTGAATTCATGTGGATAGCAAGGGTGTTTGGACTAGTTGCTTGAGTCGAGCGCAGCCTCTGGTCTTATCACAGGTGTTAGTGGGGCGTGGAGAAGAGAAGTAGCTTTACAATGCACAGAGGCTTGTGCAGTGGAGCCATATGGGAACAATAGAGCTTAGACCAGGGCAAATTCTTGACATCTGGGAGCCAGGTTATAGTGCAAGTTTACTCGGGGGCTGGATAGTGAGCTGCCCGCAGCCAGGCTATTTCTGCCTTGCGCCCACAGAGGGGGACTAGAGGCCCTGTAAAGACAGTCTTGTTCAGAGTCAGTTAGCATGCACACAGCCCTGTGCAGCTGGGTCCAGCTCTTTTGTAGGCCATCGGCTACCACTTGGATGCCTTGGTTTAGCCCATTAACAAATCTAATGACCAGTCCAGTCTTGCAGGTTTGTAGTAATTCAGCTGTGTTTGTCTTTCAGTCAGGTCAGAGAGTCTTGAGATGGGAGGAGAGACATTAAGTGCAGTAGCCAAGGCAAGTCCCAGTGTGTGTAGTTATTCTGCTGTTGATCATGAACATTAAAGGCAAGCCCTGGTCCCACCCCATGAGCAAGCTCTGGGCCCTCTGGGTATGAGCGCAGTGGGTCTTACTCTTCCCTCAAGGTACAGGCCCCTGTTTGAGGCCGGTGGCACATTGCAGTGCTCGATGCGATTGATGGCCAAGAGGCGCTACCAATGCCTTTGCACAGTGTGTGCCCGGGTGGTTCTTGCCAGCTGGGAAACGTGTTTGGAGTTGTAAGGAAAGCCTGTGTAGCTGGGGGGAAAGAGACCCATCTTCCCCCTTCGCTGTAGCGAGGGCCTGTGTTTCCCAAGAGGAGAGAAGTTGGCTCTATCAAAGCAACACACAGCCCCATTAGCGGCTGCAGTGAGCCAGGCCGTGCAAGGAGCCCAGGTGAGCTCTTCATCCAGCTTCCCCCCCTTCACCTTTCAGTCCTTGCTCTAGCTAGGCTGATGCTTTGAGCACAAAACAAATTCTGGACTAGGAATTTCCCTGCAGCCAGAGGGATGCGGGGCTGCCCCTTCCCTACCATCTCACCAGTGATTTGTGAGCAGTTCATAGGCTTGGCTGTCTCTTGGGCTAATGGGGACACTTAGGTTCCTTACTACTCGCCATTTAATCACAGTTAACAGAAAAGTCTTAGGTTCTCCCGACTTTCATGTCCTCCTCCCCACATTTCTTTAAATCCTGCTCTTTACAGGAGAAGTGTCCAGTGTGCCCATGTTGATATTGTAACAGGTACTTTTTATGATCGATTGGAGCATCCCATTTTACTTGCCTTAAAGGTGGAGAGAGAAACCTAGTATTTGCACTTAGCAAAACATTATATTAAAAAAAAAACAAAACCCTGTAAAAATAAATTGTGCATGTTCTGCAACTTTGTATAACAATAGCTGAAAAAATGAATAGGTGGTTTATTACAAAAATATTTTTCTTTACCTTCTGTTAGTAAACGGTTCTAATATCCTGTGTGTAAAAAGTTCCTGTATTATACTGTAATTTGAATTTTTTGTAAATAAATTTGTGCACTCTGACTTCTTCTCTGCTTTCCTTGCTACACAAATGTTGTTCTTCCATGAGAAATGTGCCGTGTTTGACTGAAGGATAATTATAGGCAACGGCAGATAGGAGAGTGACTACATTTGTTCTATCAGATTGTAGCCTGAGCGGTTAAAAACCTGTAAAAGTTGCAAAGCAAAACATTTGAACCTACTAGAAAAGCTTAATTTGTTCCAAATGCCTAAGAGGAAAGCTGCAGTGGAATATAAAATGGTTTCCAGTCCCAGGACAGGGATCTGGAGTAGTGATTTGAAAGGAGAGCGAGAGAGAGAGAGCTCACGTGCCTGGTACAGATGTAGCCTGTATAAATACTAAGCCATAGTCAACAGTATTTGCTGACTGCTTTATGTGAACGTTCGTAATATAAATAGCAAGGGGGAAATGGGAAACGTGTATTGTTTGCTCGGTGACCGGCTGGGGCAGGATGAGCAGGGAGGCAGCTGGAGACAGGCGCAGGGCACAGGGGAACATCTCCCTGGCTCACTTCCTTTGGTACTGGTCGCCTTTCATTCAGTGTGAGCCCTGACGCTTGTGCAGAGAAGAGTCCCAAAGGCCTTTCAAAAAGCACGTGCAGAACAGAAGTAGACGAGGACCCTGGCCACCAGCTAGTGCAACTCTAAAATCAGGGAATCGGGGAGGAAAGGAGGGCGCTGACACTGGTGGGCACTGGACGTTTGCTGCAGAAGCTCAGTGTGAGCTCTGCTTTTCCCACCTCCACTCCTGGCTTGGGCCATGCTTGTGCTGGGGACAAAGGGGCAGAGCTCCCTCTTCCCTCTAACAGAACCGCTCAGGCTTTAAAACCCTCATTCACATGAAGCAGGTCCAGCTCAAAGGCACTGCCCACTCATTTCTCTTGCAGCGCTGACCTGGAGGTCAAACTGCAGCGGCCTCCCCTCCACCGGCATCTCACTGACGGGCTCTTGTGCATGTAAGTACTTCCAGGTGTTAAATTAACACTTTTCATACTGCAGACCTGGCCTCGGTGCTTGGGCTTGGTGAGATGGGCTCTGCTGCACCAAGATGAGGGATTGTTCCTGAGTCCCATTCTTGCTGACCCAGCAAGAACGGTGTCACTAAGCGGCAGAGGCTAGCCTTTACTTTTCCTGGAGGGGGCTGACTTTCCTCTCCTCCATGCAGAAAGGACTCCACCCAGTCCTGAAACCAACCTGGTGTTTTGTGTGGAGAAATGGGTGCATCCAGCATCTCCCTGCCACCCCACATCCCTGCTCACTTGGTGGAAGTGGGAGGCTGTTGCACATTGCTTCTGCCTCGAGACCCCAGCAGTCAGGCAGCAGACATCCTGGTGCTTCCCTACCTCACCAGTCAGTCCTATCCCTCCTTCCCTCTCCTCCTAGCTTTCCAGGAGCTTCGTGCAACGAAGTAACTGTGAGCAGTAGCAAGTGGTCATCTTGGGTCTCTCTGGGATTGTCCTTGAAGTCAGGAACTTGGTTGTTTGAATTTTCATTCGGTTTTCTTTTGTTTTTCCTCCAGAGATGCTGGGCAGCTGCGTCTCCCACTGATTTCAACCGTGGCTCTGTGAAGAGCTGCAAGCCAGCCTTGTACGAAGTCCTCTGCAAGGAGGTTATAGCTAGTGACACAAGTCAGGCCCCTCTGCAGCAGGATCCTGGAATCCCATTGTACTGTGGTTCGTACAGATGCAGAAAGAAAAGCGGTCCTGTCTCCCCGTAGAGCAAGCAGAATAAGCACTTGTCGCGCTGGGAAGCCAACATCCAGCCATGGGTTTGTACAGCGCCTTGCACGCTTGGACGGAGCTGCTAGTGAGCCTTGTAACACAAGTGCCTAGCAGGTCCCATACAACAGCAAACGCACTAGGATGTCAGGGTGCCCGTGCCGCCCCTTGGAATAGGCAGCTGCAGGTGGGGCTCCTACAAGAGGAAGAGCAGGGGCTGCTTTAGCTCAGGCTTGAGGCACATCAGAGCTGCTGGGGTTGGAGACTTGGGGAACAAGAGAAGGCTTGAGAGGTCTTGGCAGAGCTGTGGGGGAAGTTGGCCTGGCTGCAGGCTCCCTCTATTCTGCTTCCCCGTGACACCATAGGGGAGGGAGAGGGGATAATGAGAGAGAGCAGCAGATGTGCACACTGGGGAAGCTGATCTTTGGGGGAAGGGAGGCTTAAGAACTGAGTCTGCTGCTCCAAACAGCTGAGTAAATGCCACAGAAAACACCCTCGAGCCCCAGCTTTGGAGCGGAGGGAAAGGCCTCCTGCAAGTGCCTGCCCATCCAAGCCAGCCCCTCTTAGCTGGGACGGGGGCAAGAGCAAGACAGGGCCCTCGGGAGGAAGTAGGCACAGGCCTAGTAGCTTTGCTTCAGCACACTCTGTGAAACCCAACCTGCGCACTCGGGGAAGCAGGCAGGGCTCTCCAAGAGCAGCTGCAATCATGGCCTCCCTGCTGGCTAAATCCCCTCGGTCACTGTGCAATTAAGAGCTGGAGCTGGGATGCTAAGAGCCCCTTCACTACACCAGCACAGCCCCCTCTTCCACGCAGCAATCTGCTCTTCACACCTCCACCTCCTGCTGTCCCAGCTACCTCCCTCTTTCCCTGGGCTAATTATACCCAAGTGAATTAGGGGGTCAAGCGAAGGCAGCTGGGCTGGGGCTCAGAGCGCTGAGAAATCTGGCTAATGATGACTTAAAAGCAGGTCAAGGAGAAACGCTCTCATCCCAGATTTGCTCGCAAGGTTTGGTTAGGCCCTGAGCGTTGGAAACAGCCCAGTGGTACCAAAACAGGTACCACTGGTTGTCTCCCCAGCTCACCCCCTTCCAGTGATGTTTCTGATGCTGCTTTGGGAGAAAAGCCTCAGTGCTGAGGTGGAAGCAGATGTCAAAGCTTCCAGTGATTACCCAGCTAGTGATTCAGCATGAGGCTGTGAGGGTTTAAATGTTATTTATTCATTGGCACTAGTGCCTTGGGGCAGCTGAGTGTTGGGGTCCCATCGTGCTGGATCCTCTGCCGTCGTGGGAGAAGGTTATACTCCGGATCGCACCCTGTGTCAGGTGTCCGGGTTGTGGTCATATTGGTCTAGAGGAAAAGACAGTTGGGACTCATAGTAGAGATGCTATCTTTTATTAGACAAGCAAGATTTTTGCAAAAAAAATTCTTTAATTGCAAGTTTTCGGGCACAAACACCCTTCATCAGGCGCTGGCAAAGAGATTGTAAAAGTTTTCCTGGGTAGAAATGAAAGTTCATATTTTATAGGGTTTCACAGAGGAGTTAATAGATGGAAAGCTCCTCTGGGCAGTTGGTTCGTAGCTGGTACCCTGTGTTAGGTGCTTTGCAGAAGCCGGAGGGTGTTCATTGCTTGCTGCGATATTGAGCCCTGGTTTCTGATGCATTTGGGACAGAGGGCAGCAGCCCAGCTTGTCCCTGTCCACAGCCTCTTGCAAAGGAAGGGGAGCTGATCACCAAATCAAACAAGCAGCAGGTGTGCGGCATGAGTGAGGGTGGAAGGGGTGATGGGTGATTAGTGAAAGGAGGCAGCCAGACCTAATAGGGAAACACAGAGCGGGGCCAGGGGCTGTTCAGACCCAGAAGTGGCTGCCTCAGTGACCGGCAGATACATTCAGAACTCGGACCCAAGCAAATCCTATCTTCAGCTAGCTCAAACCCAGCCAGATTGCCCTGGGAGGCCAAGTTCATGCTGCATTTCTGGTATCAGGAGCTGCCAGCCTCATTGCCAGGAATTGGTGTCTTCCCCTTCTGTGCTGCTCCCCAAACCCATCCAAAGGTCATCACTGCCCTGAGAGGTGCGTGTCCATCAACGGAGCGAGGACCAGGGCAGAGCGCTGCACTTGGCAGTTGTCCGAAGCCTGGTTTTCAAACCCGTGGGGTGAGTCGTGCTGTTCATGCATCCTCCCTCTGGCTGGGCTCCCAGCAGGCCTGTCCCCTCCAGGGTGAAGTAGGCTAAAAGCTGTCCAGAAACCCATCGGGGATTTCAGGTAGCAGCAAGAAGGGTACTGGGCTGAGCCAGTGCAGGGAGATGGGGTGCAGCAAGGGCAGGAGTGGTGGCTGAGCTGGGCTTCCACCCTGCTCTGTAGGGTTTCTCTCTCCTAGCTGCAGTCCCCTGCACAGGTGCTTTGCCAGGTGTCTGCCTGATGGGAGGGGGCAGGCGGCGGGCTTGCAGTTGCCCTGGCTGGAGCTGGGAGTCCCTCGGCTGCGGGAGGACAGCGTGGGCACGGCCACAAGGTAGGGAAGCTCTAGCTGGCTGCAACTAGGAGATGGCCTCAATTATGAGGGCCTGGGCACTTGTGAGGGATGGCTCATTATGTGACTTGCTCCCCTAGCCTCCCTTCCCCTGTGAGCCTAACGTCACCAGGTCTGAGCATGGTGCGCCTTCACGGCTGGTTCCTTGGGCAGGGCACCTGGAGCAGGTGAACTGTGCACATGTGGCCAGCTGCTCCTTTGTTGCATGTGCCAGGTTGTGGGGGCAGACAGGGAAGTGCCGGCAACTCAGCCAGTGCGGGGCATTTGGTGCGTGGTGTTCAAACCAGGGAATCCAGGTCAATGAACGCGAGTGTGTTTGAAATGCGGAGTCCCTGTTGACTAGCTTTGTGGGGGTTTTTTCTTGTTGTATTAAATGGCATTCCTCAGTTTGCATTGGAAGTAATAGTGGGGGCAAATCCCTCTGCTGAATCCAAGCAGCCGCACAGGGAACGAAGTGGGTTAAAGGACCGGACGCTGGAGAAGGACTGGTGCCTCAGTTACCGAGTCTCGCCTACCCCGCAACGATGCCTGGTACGTCTCCTTTGTGGCCACGGTATCTCGCTTGCTCCTTGAACCAAAGAAGCTGAATACAAAATGGGCCGGGCATGGAGGGTGAACTGCACTTGTGCCCACGTGCAGCCCCTCCAGGTTCGTGCCTGGGGCTGTTGGAAAGGGGTTTGGAGGGATGGCCATGCTGGTGCTAAGCAGCTGGTGGAAAATCCCGCTGGGGAGAATCTGAGGCTTCAGCTCTGGCATCCTGTTCTCCCCCTAAATGCACCTGCAGGTGTGGCTGCCACCAAAGCCGATGGCACGAGGAGAGCCTCTGAGTGGGGCGGGTGAGCTCTTGGGGCCATTGGGACAAGCACCGAAGTGCATTCACAGCCTCTGTCTGCCTCCAGCCCTCCTCGCTCCTCGTCCTTCAGGTTACAGCCACCCCTGGGCTGTCTCCTGCAGGCGCAGGCCAGGGATGCTGTGCCCTCCCTCTCTCCTGCTTCTCCTTTCTGCTGCCTTTCCTGCCCATTGTGTGCCAGTATCCCAGAAGGTACACTTTCAGCCCCTCCAAAAATAACTGTTTTGGGAGTCGATATGGGCTGCGCAGACCTAGATGACCTGGTTTCCAGCCTGGCCTGGCATGTAGATAATACTTTAGTAAAGTCAGATTATACTTTATTATCTGGAAACCATGTTGAGACTGGTGAAGGGAACCTGCTTTAGTGAAAGCTGGGTATTATCCGAGGTTTTTGCAATGCTCCCATCAGCGAGGGAGAGAGAGAGATCCACAGACCGTAGCTGGCGCTTGCGTTCGGAGCCGGTTGGTTAATACAGCATCTTTTTCGGTGCGAGGTGGGGATTCAGGGTGTCGTGCGGTGCCTGGGTCCGTTCAGCGGGCTGCTGGGGGAGGCGTCTGTGCAGATCTGCTCCTCTCGGCACAAACGCGGGAGGTGGCAGGTCGCGTGGGTGAACGATGCAGCGGGGCAACGCAGCGCCCCTGGCCTGCGGGCTGGATTCCCGACCACGGGAGCGCTCTCTGTTGCTCCATCTCATCACGTGCTGCCGGGGTCATCTTTTATGAAAGAGGGTGCGAGAAAGCAAGAGGCCAGGAAGGAAGTGCCCGGGCGAAGAGGAGCGCCTGAATCAGCCGTGCCGATTGTGTGCCGCGGAGCCCCGTTCTCTGGGCTCGTGGGAGAGGGGGGCAGGGTTTCTTCCTCACGGGGTCACAGCTATTCATGGCCAGGAACTGTTCAGAAAGCGGGGAAAAAAACTACCCGAGCATCCTGAGGGGCCTCATCAAAGAGCCATGTGCCCCTTTGAGGCCCATTTGCTATTCAAGTCAGGGCAGCGAGGTCAGCAGCCTTTCTCCATTCACCTCCGTGTTCAGCTTGGCGGCTCTCACAAAAAAAGACAAATCAGGCTGGTGCCAGAGCAGGGCTGAGCCGTGCAGAGCCCCTCCTGCTCCCCCGCGCCCCGCAGGGTCATCTCCAGGAGCAAAGCCCCTCGGGCCTCAAGCATCTCACTGGGTGGGAGGGCTGCAGATCACGGCTGGCAGGAAGGGGCAGCATGGGGGTCCCTCCGAGAGCCCAATAATGGGAAGCAGACTCTTCCCCTCGGCTTTGGAGGGGCTGAAGGGGAACAGCCGACATAGAAATAGGGCTGCCCACATGCAAAGCAAGCTCAATGCATTTGCTGCTTTCTCTCCGATGCTATTTCCAGGCTGTACTTTCATCACTTGTATGCTGCTGGAGCTAGAAATAGGGCTGCCCCCTACGAAGCATGCTTGTGGCATTTGCTGCTTTCCCTCCGATGCTATTTCCATCACTTTTATGCTGCTGGAGCTGGCAGCTTTCTTTGAATGCTTTCATGTCATGTAGAGGCTATCGGCAGAGGGGGTCTTAGTCGATTTTACTAGGGTGCCTAATCGGTAATGCTTGAAAGTCGTGCCCCTCTCTTGCCTATTCAGCGGCCTGCGTCAAAGGCTCGGGTTGATCTGCACCACCATCACAACTCGAGCTAACCGGGCCCCGTGGCAGTGTCAGCAGTGACGCCAAGGATGGAAGAGGTTTGGGCTCCGTGCAGCCCTTTCCCCGCTGCTGTATAGGAGGTGACGCATTAGTGCAGCCTGGGCGCAGCTGCTGTGTTTGTCCTGTGCTGAAGAGCGGGGTATGGAAAACCCCCTGAGAGAAGAAGTCCCGGCTTCTTATTAAACTTCCCATGCCGGAAAGCTGCCCTTGGGCCTAAGGGTGTGGGGTGCTGCGGACCCCACTTTGCAGGTTCATTTGCGTGCATAATAATGCTTTGTCTTTTGGCTTGGCCCGGCCACAACTCGCTTAGACCGAATCCTGGATTTCGCTTTGAATGCTTTGGGGGTTGTAATGACAACAGCCTGCGCTGCGTGCCCCAAGCAGCCAAGCTGTTAACGATCCAGGGCTTGGGAGGCTCAGGCAGGGGAAACACGGTCCCCGGCCGTTTGGTCGGTGCCTCTCGCTGCTTTGCGCGCCTCGGACGCGGGCGCAGACTGTGGGGCCCTGCAGGTGATGGCGCGGGGCTCGTCTGGGAGCTGTGGTGTAAAAGCAATGGGCAGGGCGTCCTGAAGCAGTTGGCGGAGGGGCCGGAGGTTTCAGCGCGGCGGGCCGGTAGCTGTCTTGCATGCACGTAGTCCTGCTGCGGGAAGGGGCACAACTGCTCCCCTCTTACAAAGCGGATACCTGCCCCTTCTCTAGCCTGTGCCACCCCGGCCACTGCCACCTGCTTTTTTGAATCTCCCTGGCAGTCGCAGGAGCCACGGGGATGTGCCCTGCCCAGCCTGCTTCTGCACATCCTTCATCTCCAACCACGAGCATCTCCATGGTGATGAACGGTAGCCATGCCAGCGCATCTGCCTTGGGGACGGTGGCTTGTCCCTGTCCTGGCTTAGCCTCACTGGCTGAGGAGCATTAAAGCGCTAGGGGGTCCTCTCCCTTGGATGCTGCCTGTCCTGGTTTGGAGCTGGGACTTGCCTGCTCCTATTCCTCCTTTCCGTGTCCCCTGCACCCCTTCCTTGGGCCCACGTTTCCCCGGCAGTAGGAGCTGCTGCCTGGAGCAGAGGGGACCTGTTCTGTACCTTCCTTTTGGCTGAAGGTTTTTCTACCGTATCTGTCCCACCGACCACGATAGGAGTGTACAAGGCCCCATCCTCGAGCATCTTTGGGGTGTTTAACCCTTACATTGCTCTCCCTCCTCCTGGCGAGGTGGCGCCTACTCCCCCGAGCGTGCGTGTGCAGGGGTGGGCGTGTTGGAGCCGGGGTGGGGGGAAGCAGTGCTTTGGCAGAAACTTGGGCTCCTGATTTTCCTGCTCCCAAGTTGCTAGGGGTAACTGTCTGTACCTGGGCACGTGCCTCTGGGTTTCTTCTCTGCTCTGCCTCCGCAGCCCCAAGCAGCAGCGCAGATTGCTAAAGCAAGACTCGGATGCTCTCATTTCCGGAGCATTTCGGTATCGGCCCATCGGTCTCTTCCTCGCCGCTTAAAGCTTTCGGTCTGTGCTAAAGGAACTGAGCCCTAAAGCATTTCAATCGCTCTCTCCTACCGCCCGCAGCTCAGAGCCGCGCCGCTACTTCCGTTGCAGGAAAGCGCATTTCCACGTCTCTCCCCTCCCCAGCACCAGGGATCGGTGCTGGGGGTGGAGGGTAACTTCTCTGGGTGGTGAGACTCCAGTGAGCAGGGACAAAACCCAGTGGCTGATGCTGCATGAGGCAGCCTTAAAACATGCTGTCTGAGTTTCCAGCAGGAGGTGGTAGCCAATCTGGCAAGATTAATAGCATTAAGAAAGCAAATGTGATCTCTGCTGTGGTCATCAGGAGGTGGCTGTAAGGGTGGTGGGGAGCATCATGCTGCCAAATAGTATGTAGCAAGCATTTTTCCCCGCAATGGCAGATGCCGTCACCTTTCCCCGTCTGCACCAGTTCCAGAGGAGCTGCTAAGCCCCCGTGCAGGAGTGGCTATGCTTGCTTCAAGCCCCAGGCTCTGAGCTCCACAAGCACTACCAGCATCGATAGGTGCTTTGTTGGGAGCCAAGTACAGCTTTGCAGAGCTGAGGAGCAAGCAGCAAATAGTGCTGGGAGGTTGCTCTGGCCAAGCACCTGCCTCCGAGATCTCCCTGTTGCTCTGCAGGATGCAGCTGCTTAGTCCTTCCTGGCTGACTGTGGAAGCAGGATGCTGCAGGCACGAACCCACCCCTCCCTTTTGTTTCCAGCCATGAGGATTTCCAGATCCTTTAAGCTGGAAGGTCACTGGCAAGTAAGTCTTCCCCCAAGCAGATTCTGTATTGCAGCACTGTGTATTCACATAGACAAACTGGAGCACAAGGAGTCAGCCCAGCCCTCCGTAGGCTGCCCTGGCAGAGGGCTGGGAGGGAACACCACCCCCTGGCTCCTCGGCCATCAGGAGATGGGTCTATGCTGCCACAGCTCTCCGCTGCAAGCAGGACCTTGCTTTTAGCAGGAAGTGTCCCCTTCTTCCTCCAGGAAAGGAAAGTCTTGACAAAGGCTCTACTGAACAACCCCTCCACCCCATAAACTTTAACATTAAAAGGTTGATCTGGGCCTCTCAAGTGTAAGAGCTAAGGGCACTTTCATGAGGCAGACAGTGCAGTTATCAAATTAATTGGGATGCTGAGCCTGGAGGACAGATACCAGGCAGTAGCTGCTCCTTTCTCCCCCTCTGAAGACCCCCCGTAAGTGCCAGTGAATGTGGCATCAGGGAAGAGGATGTGGTTTTTCCTACTTGGCATTAGTTTCTTTCTTTCTGCCCTTGGTGTTGAAGCTGATGGCCACCACCTCTCCACCCCAGAGGTGTGGTTTTCCTGGACACTTGTTTCATTTGGCATGGCTCCTACTTTCAAGCAGACTATTTTCCTTACCAGGATGCAGACTCCTCAACTGTTAATGGGTCAGAAACCTTTACTTTCTGCAGGCCTCTTCAGCATGGGGGGTTGTGTCCAAGAGAAATAAGCTTTGCAGCATAATGACTATCCCCTCTCCCTCCACTCACCCTTGGTTTAAAAGGGGTTGGCTTTTGGAGCCAACATGGAGGCTTTTAAAGCTGGACTGAACAAACTAGTAGGGATATGAGTCTTTTCTAGATGTTGGCTTGGTAGTACAGAGTTCAAGCCCACTTTGCTTGAAGAGACAAGAATAGTCATTGCAGATGCAGTCTGCTGTAGTTCTTTCTATTAGCACATGGGGAAGCAAATATCACCAATTTACCCTCTCTCCTCCCCCCCTCCTTTTCTTATGGCCCCGATAGCAACAGCTCCAGGCCCCCCAGACACATTGGAGAGACTCCTCCCCAAGGCAGAGGAGGACTGCTTCAGACCCCCACTTCCATGAAGACTACCCACACCAGTTCATATCTGAATGCAGGTTTTTATTTATCTTTCTCCACTTGAAGCTATTTTAAGTTATACAAATGGCACTTACAAAAAAAATAAAAAAACCCCAAAACTTAGATTCAGAGTGAGATGGTTTCAGAGTCACAACACCTGATAAAGGAGACTGAGGGAGATTCTTGACCTACTGTCACATATGGAAGAAGCCAGAGCAGGAGTTACGTGGTTCAAACTGCAACTAGGAAGGGGAAGAAGGGAGACACTGTGGACAGCAGGGCCAGCAAGCAGTGTGTGCCAAGTCACAGGGTCAGTCAGGGTTTCATGAAGACACTCGTTCCTTTTGGAGGCATCTCCGTTCCCAAGAAAAGCTTTTAAAGTTTACAAGCCTGCCCGTGTGAAAGGAGCACCTCTGAATTGAAGGGGCAAGGAGCCAAGCTGGAGGCATCCTTTAAAAATCACAGGTGTCCTAAATGGGGGAGATGCCTTTTCTTCTTAGGGCTCAGCCCCAGAACTCAGACCAAGGGCTCCAGTTGCTGGCTGAAGAGACTTTAGCACCAAGCTCCTAGAGAAGAAAGACTTTAGGAATGGCCATATGGCTTTAAGGCTTGAGGCCCTACCTTGCTTCTGGCAAGAGGTACTAGCCTTCAGTATGACATACAAGTGAAGCCACAAGCACCATGTCTGGTTAGGAGCTCAGCAAGGCATGGAAACATGGTCTGGCTTGTTGAAGCCAGCCACAGAAAGAGCAACTGATGGCTGCGATGCAGTATGCATCCCCTTCCAGGCTGGAACTGGGGCAACAACGGGCTGAGTATCTGCAGGGGCCAAAAGAAATTCGCCTGTAGGAGTGGCCTCCAAGGAGAGTGCCTTCTGATACCCTGAAGGACAGTTTAGCATCACCTATTACAAAATGTTCACATTGTTATACACTAATGCGGACTTCTAACAGACAGCTGATAACATAGTGCCATGGAGATAGATATAAATAGACATTAACAAAAATACTGTTTTGGTCATTTTTCTGCTTCCAGTAATGTTGCTAAGTTTTCATGCCATCGATGCAAAAAAAGTTCTCCTCCCAGGGAAGGGTGGCAGAGAGGAGACCGCTTAAAATCAGACTCAAGCAATAGGAACAGGCTTCAACAGTAAGACGTTCAGTGATTAGGATTTTGCTATTCCAGTAGGTATGAGAAGAAAGTACTGAACAAATACCACTGTGCAAAGTTTGCTAAGAAGGTTTCTACTCTGTAAACCGAGATCTGCAACGTATGCTTCCAGCTACTATCCAGGGAAAGCAGTGTCAGCCAACCTGCTTTACACTCCTCTCCAACCAATGCTCCCGTAGCCCAGCTGGCTTAAATCTGAACGGTTAAAAGAAAAAGCAGCGAGATATGGCTGTAAGTCTGGGACAGTCCTTGAGCATACCAGGCACATTGTTTCTTTTGCAGTTAGTGGGGAAGAGAAGGGTGCCGAGAAGCCCATGGCGCGCACCGGAGTCATTGTTGAGAGTGAATCAGCACCATGTAAGAAAGCCGCTGGGGAAGTCAGGCTCCCAGCCTTCCAGACAGGAGGGCTGCAGGGGAGCAGAAGCAAGGACTGGTTAAGAGGATACCTATTTAAAGTTAATGTGCCTAGCAACAAATTTCACGAACCTGTCCCCTTCCAGGAGTAGCAATAAGGCAGCTTCAGTAGCCTCTGAGGTGCAGTAATCTCATGGAGCCAACAAGCCGAACCAGTTAGAGGCTCCATGATGCTCCTCTCCCACAAACAGAACAGACCCAGAGCTCTGTTCATGGAGAGGGGGGGCTCCTGAGATGAGCCCCTGAAGCCTTCTAGACAGTATTGGCCTTGGAACAGTTTTAGGTGCTCTACTTGCATGCATCTCCAGTTTTAAAAGGGAGGAGGACTTAAGCTTACTAGCCCTGCAGTTGAGTTTCTGCTGGCAGAAGCCAGCCCTTCAGGGTTGGGGGCATGATATGCAAGGTTACCTCTTATGCCCAAAGAAGGGACTGAAGAAATGTCTTCATCAAAACCAAGTGAAGGAAGATGATGTCTCCCTGAAGCTGGATTTTAACGCCACGGCCTCTCACCTCCCTTGGTTTGATGGAAAAGCAGGAGTCACTGACACTCCAAGAGCTTGTCCAAGCTAGCTCTTGCTAATTTAATCGATTAAGCAGCTGGCAAGGACATTGGCAGTAGAGATTGGAGTGTGACACTAACTCTGTATGGCACAAGAGCAGAGAGATGATGCTATTCCCTTTTCTTTCAGAAGGGGGGAGGAGGGAAAACAGGGAGGATGCTCAGAGCCAGGGTGGGGTATGGCAGCTAGAATTCCCCAAGCCAAACTAACCTGAAAAAAAGATGCTTCTAAATCTAGGGACAGGTTGCACCATTTTCTCCAGGTTATTTATCCAGTTTTAAGAGATAAAAGAAAGCCCTACCTCCAACAAAAGACATTGGATTCTACGGTAGGGGGGGAGCAGCAAGCCAGTCTGAAAATCCTTTTACAGAGAGAGGGAGAGACAGAAAGAAGAGAGGAGAAACCAAACCAAAGACAGAAAGAAGTTGGCAATGGGGGGGAAAAGCTAAAGTGCATTAATATTCCCAAAGGGTAGAGGAGTCGATTGCATCAGCAGAAGCTTTGAGGACACCGGCATGGTCACCCTTCAGATATTTGCCGTTGATTTTGAGAGCCAATTTGTTATAGTCGCAGAACTCAAGAAAGAAGTCCACGGGCGTATCGCTGCTGCTGGTGATGGACGAGTCGCTCCCCACCATCCAGTACTTCCCAGTGGAATCTGCAAGTCGGAGAGAGAAGAGGGTCCAGAATAAGCAACTGATGGACACCTGGAGCAGACCCCCTAGGACAAAGGGCCTTGGGAGTGGGAAGCAGGTCGGCTTGATATGAGCTCTCCCCTTACCGAGAGAGTTACCAGGTTTGCACAAGAGCAGATGTGCTCCTTTCCTGGTCTCGCTGCAGGGATGTTATGGAGTAATAGTGGAAGGCCCCCCCCCACATATGAAGGCCTGTGAAAACACCAGCAACAGCACAGGGGCGTCAAAGAACCCCTTGCTGTAAGCCACACCAGGCTAATGCAATTCGGTACCAGCAGTTCAGTCCCAAGATCCACGAGCTTTAGGGCATTTGTAGGCCTCCCCTATTTTGCAGCCTAAGACCATCCTTAGAGATGGTCACAAGATGCATCTGCCCATTTCCTGCCATGCTTGAGCCAAACCGTGATGGATAGTTTAAGGGAGACCTCAAACACTCCTGCTTTGAATGAAATCCCAGCAGTCACAGGGATGGAGGAGAGGGGACAGGACAGCAAAAGCCAAGGCTTCTAGTGCTTGGGGGACATTCAGGGGGTTTAGTAGCTCAAAAAGCTGCCTGGCAGGGAGCAGGAGGGGTGGAGAGATTCAGCCTCACTAGCATCAGAATCCAGCCCCAGTCAAATGGCAGCAACTCGGGCTCACCCTCCCAGGAGTGTTCAGGGGTTTCCAATTTATTCCAACTGTTTTTGTCTGGAGACGCCCTGAACTTTACTACAGCTGACATTCACTGCCGTGTCCCAGTGCACAGAGGGGTTTTCATCTGGAGCAGGGTGGGAGCTCTTCACTGGACTCGTGAGCAAGCAGGGTGGTGGGAGAGCTTACACTTGTACTGGTCAAAAGGTACTTTCATACCTACATACACGCGCTGTCCCTGTTGTCAAGACATAAAACTGTTATGGCTTACAAGCTAAGGAGGAAGCAAGAGCAGAAAGGAAAGAAGTCTCTTGGGTTTCTAAAGCCATTGCAATTAATAAGGGGTGCTCACACCCTCTTTGGTACAGTTTTAGTCCATTGCATAGATTGCATGAATGCACAGCTGTTGGGAGTTCGGAGCTCCTAACAGGAGCATCACTGCTACTTGATGCTTCAAGAAGGTCACTTGTTCTTGAAGGAGCAAAATCGGCTTGTTCCTAGCAGACAACCCTAGGAGCCTGCGTCACAGCAGGGCTTACCTTTAATATTGTATGCACCATCGTTGAATTCCAGTTGAAAGACATCGTAGTTGGAACGATTCGAGTCGAGGGTTCCAGTCACCTTACGGCAGCCGATGAAACCATGCTCCCCGCGGAGGACAATGATCGGCCTGTTGATCAGCTTCATCAGGAAGAGCTCTGTCTCACCTGCCCAGCAGGAAGAGGGAGAGGGGACAGAGGAGAGGTGGTGAGACATAGCCTAACAGATTCAGACTTCCTGAGGTTGAATACCAGGGCCAGTTAGAAAACTGCCCCTTTAGGTTCTACGTGCACAACGGGGTAGATGAAAGCCGCTAAAGCAACTAGTCAAAACCTATACGCTGCCTTCAATCTGGACCAAAGCACAGGGGAGACAGTGTGCCCAGTGATAGGTCCCAGTCTTAGCCTTCATCATGCTTAGACAGACCAAGAGATGGCAAAGTGCTGCTCCAAGTCTTTGCTCTTAGTAGGATTGAAGGGCATTCCAGCAATCCTCCTCCCAAGCCGCACCCCTGCACCTAGATAGAGACATCCTTACCCGCCGTCTCCACTGTGGCTGCCAGCTGCCCGTTCTTCTTTGCTGTGACATACTTGCCGTTCGTGGCCTTCAGGGTGATGCGCCTGTCACACCACTCGATGTCGAAGTAGCAACTTGAGTTCCTGCCACAGCACAAAGAGCAGCAGACAAGGCATAAGGGTCTGTGGAGCCAGGTGGAGGGATGCTCTCCCCGCCCTGTCCATCTCCCCGCCCTGGCCTCCATTTCCACAGATGACCTGGGAGTCAGAGGTGCCACTTTGCTCCTGGGGTGCAATGAATTTTCCCAGCAGCCCCTTAGTGGGCACCTGAATACAGTTTGCTGGGCAATTTAAGGACTGTGGCTAAAACCTTAGCATGCCAGGAGGTGCCAGCAAGTCTGGAGGAGCAGAAGCCTTGGAGGCAAGTTCAGAGTTACGTATTAAAAGGTACATTGAACACATGCATATATAGCGCTACATCTTCCACTTCCGAGACAAGTTCTCTAACCACTAGTATATATAAATATGCAAGTGGATATACCATTGTTGCAAATCCCACCTGATAATTATCTATACCCAAAGGAACAACTAACATTTGAATTGCAGGGTGCAGTTCTGGGCTGGGAAACCCAGTTTCCTACATGCTAGCAGTAGGCTTGAGCAGGGTCTCTAGGATTAGAGGACGCAGGATTTCAGAAATGCCTGCTTATCACTTCCCCTCTCCCCTCCCCAGCACACTGGCTGTGAGGATGTCTATTCATGGAGGGGAAACTCAGGTTTGTGATTTCCACTCCCAGAACCAGGTGCTTAAGAGCTTGTGGCTACCCCAGTGTCCAAAAGGAACTAAGGCCTGGGCCCAAGGAAGGGAGGGAATTTGGGAAGCAGAGCTTGCACTCGAGCCACTGGAGTAGTGGGCCCAGATGTACCCAACAGCTGTCCCAGTGTCACATCCCTGTAGCTGCGCTGCAGGAACTATGTGTACACCCCTTTCCAGTCATCAGGGCATTGCTCATTTGGAGGCACTGAGCCTATTCCAGTCTCCTGTGCAGTGTGCTCCTTCAGTCCTGTGTCCCACTGAGGCAGTAAGACAGCTCCAAGCACAAATCTTTGCTTTTCATCTTGCAAGAGTATTTGGCCCCAGTCTTTTCAGAAGGGAAAACACATGTCTTTCCCCCTCCCTGCAGATTCCTCTGCAGCATCTCAAGCTGCCTCACTGACAGGCATCCCCACCCTTCCTTAACTAGGAACATGTGTAGGAATGCAGCATGCCTCCATTCACAGCAGCACGCCTTGCTCTGCAATATCCCCCTTTCCAGTCCAGGTATTGGTGTCCAAAGCCTCCCACAGGCAAGGACTATCTTGCTGATGACCCACTGCCTCAGTCCAAAGTCAGACTGCAAACATAACATCCACCCCAGCGCCAGCTAAAAAAAAAAAAAAAAAAGTCAGCTTCCTTGGCACAGCCAGACACTTGGGAGGGGGAAGTTTGCCGCAATGCAACTGCACGCAACGTGCAGACAAAGCCCCCGGATAGTCAGCTGCAAAACCCAGCCACCCAGCAGCGAAAAGTAAGGCGAGACAAGCCCTGCAGACTCACTTGGTTGAGGCGGTGGATTGTATCCCCCCGTTGGGGGTGAGGGTCCAGTACTTCCCAGTATAGGTCCTGAAGGCACACTTCTTGGTGTCCTTGTTGATCTCCAGTTGAAAGATTTCTTGGTCACTCTCTTCATCCTGATTGGCCGAGAGGTCCATCCCTGCAGGAGACAAGTGGACGTTCATCAGGAACCCGCCCAGCGGTAGGAAGACCTCTGCCTACGAGACGAGACCCCAACCCATCCTGTCCCCACTCTGAAAGTCAAGGAGAAAGGGTGGTATTAGATATAGAGGAATACTACAGGATTAAGTGGATTGAGGTCTTCTCCTAGAGTCAGCAGGTTTGAAGAGTGCTTGAAGCCAAAGCATTTGCATTTAGGTGCATTAGTATTAGGTCAGAACCCAAGTATTGTGGACTTAATCAAAGTGCTTTGTTGCAATCGACTGCTTAGAGCGTGTCCTGAACAGGCCAGCAAAATATTAAAGAGGAAGTTGCATCACTTTTATGCATGGAATATAGTCTGAAGCCGATTGCCAAGTTCCACAATCATTAGTCAAGATCCACACAGCCTCCCACTTGTGGCACATCTGAAGCTGGGCTATGGTGCGTCACACGCAGGCCAAAGCATTTCCATGTCGGCACATGCTGCAGTACTAGGGCCTGGAGCTGGAGCGTGACAATGTATAGAAGAGGAGATCCCACCCCAAGGGCAAAGTTTTCTGGGATGCCATAATGCAGTCAGGTCCTCCACCCCTCATCATGCTACCAATTAAGATAGATGGGATCCAACAAATCCCACTGCAGTCATGTCCATACCAAGGTGGTCACCTTGCCCAGCTCCCGTCACAGCCTAATGGAAGGTGCTGTTTTGAGACGGGAAATGTAGCCCGTCTCCCTTGTCTACACTGGGCCAGTTTCAGAGTTCGATCCAGCCTGCTTTTCTCCCTCCCAACAGTGCCCCCCACACCCCAGTTTCCACAGAGAAGCTTATGCATTCAGGGCAGTTGCACTCGCAGCTCAATCCCCCTCCAGCACAGCGCTGCTGCACCCACCCTCACCCCCAGACCAAGCCAGTCCGACCCTACCGAGCAGCGAGCCAAATAGACCGCATGTACCTCTGACCGCCAAACACTTGGCCCAGGAAAAAACGCTGAGTCAATACATGCTGGGCCAAGTCTGCTTGAATGGAAAGTGGAACTCCTGAGCTTGGCAGATGTTTCTTGACAACACTTCAGGGATGTGAGTCACAAGCAATGCTTCGGAGCCAAACCAGGCAGAGAGCAAAAAAAGATCCCAGTGTCAGGTTTCAAAGAGATCTTAGCAACCTACCACAGGCACTTGGGATCCCAGAGGCTGCCGTTCTCCACTATTTCAGTCTGAACCAAGGTGCGAGTCTGCAATAACAGTGCTGGAGCCAATAGTTACACCTCTAAGGCCAGCATTTAGGAGAGGAGGATCTGGCTCGGCTACTGCCCACTTGCTACAAGAGCGCTCCCCGCTCCCCCAGGCGAGTGCAGAAGTGGGTGGTGAAAGTCGGTTGTGACCGTGTCCAACAAGCCAGGCAAGTGGAGGACCCAAGCACACCAGAGGTAGAAGCATTGCCTGCGACATGATGTGCTTTTTAGAGGGCCACTCTTAAACAAGATAGTGGACTTCAAGGCAGCCTTAAAAGAGATGCATCAAATGAGGCAGAGCATTAAAGTCTTTCTGCTCTATTTATGCCACTGAAGGATAAGGGCTAGGCCTGAGCATGGGACATGCCCGCTTTCCTCTGGGTAGGTCCGACTGCCCCTTCATCAGCTCCGCGGGTACCGCAGCAGCGCTTTGCAGCCTGGCAGGACCCTTATCACCAGGGAGGCTGCCAGATGCACAAGCCAGCTGATAAATCCCACCCCCCAACCTTTCACAATCTACGCAGGATAATGCCTGTGGAGGTTTGAGCTAGGTCATATGCAAATAGACTCCATCTCTTCCCGTAGACAATGCAAAATCCTTAGATTTCATCTAGGCAAAAAGCTGAACTTCCATAGAAGGGAAGTCTCCTGCTGAGAGAACATTTGCCTAGATACATCCATGAGTCAGGAAAGTGAAAAATTTCCATTCAAGAGCAACTGATGGGTGCAATGCTAGAAATAAACTACCTGGTAGCTTCAAAAGGTTTTTGATAGGCATCTAAGCCTTTGCATGCATTCAATAGCCAATATCCAGGCCAGCGGTATCCAATTATCAGAGCCAGAACAGTAGGCAAAATACTTGTGGTCTGCATATCTGCCCCATGATCCTGAAGTAAATCAGCTCTTTGTTGTTCAGGATCTCTGCATCTTCCCTGTCTAAGCCTTCTTATTGTCATCTGCACAATGCTGCCCCTTGATATCAGTGCCTTCCCTCCACCCATGCCTTAACTATACTATTGCTGCTACCTTTGCCTCCCAGAGACAAGCTCTTGTCGCCGCACATTGAAGGTCCCTGATTTCGAAACGGTCTGCCGCTGCGGAGAAGTTACACCCCAGCCAGGAACTCTCTCGGCTTGCCCTTGCTACAGAACAGCCTGTATTTTGAATAGGAGCCGTCGGGGCTCGTGCACATCTGGCAGCCCAGATGACTACGCCCATGCATAGCACATTCCTCAGCGTGGCCACTGAGTCACAGCCTGGCTCCAACTGGTCTCATCTGCAAGGAAGGAGGGGCAAGGGGGGGAAAAAAAGCCTCAGAAAACTGATGAATGAGGCCGTTACTTTGTCTTGCACAATAAGTACTTGGCCTGAGCCTGGTCCTTTGAGACAGCCATCCTTCCAGCTCAGCTTGCACTTTTGAGTTCACTCCCCACCCGCCTCCCGAGTGAGTGCCGGGGAGAAGCTAGAGCTCCCCTTCAAAATGCATCAATAGACCAACTCAAATAGTTGGCAACACTCTTCTTTGCAAGCTTTCCGGTATAAATACCCTTCATCGGGCATGCACCAACTGCAGATGCTTCCTCAGCCCGACAAAGGGTTTTTATAATCGGAAAGCTTGCAAAGAAGAGTGTTTCCAACTATTTGAGTTGGCCCAGTTAAAGAGATCAGAATGACCCAAAATAACCTTGTCTGCCTAGACCAACACAGCTACAACCAACATCTCCATAGAACAAGATGTTGGGCAATAAAGGGGCAGCCAGCACAGAGTTTCCCATTTTGGTTTGAGACAGGGAAATGCTTGGTTTTTGGGGGGCTTCTCCACATCTCCAGCAAGGGGAGAAGCCTCCAAGCCAACACTTCTCCTGCCAGAAAGGCTGGACCTGAATCCTTTAATGGCCCAGGAGATCTCGGTCTAACTAGATCTCAAGCTGCTGCTGCTTGAATAGTGGTATTCATCAGCAGCGAACTGCCTTCCCTGCACGCGGGAGAAGCCTGATGAAGACTTAAGTCCATTGCAAAGCAACACTGTTCAAGGAAGCTTCTATCCTGGTCTAGAAAAATCAGACAGTTTGCCTAGAAGCAAAAAAAAAAAAAAAAAAAAAAAAAAAAAAAAAAATTATCACAAGCCACAGGAGCATGCAAGGGAGCAAGTCTCCAAGATGTAGAGCCCCAGTTCCTCAGCCACGCACAACCCCAAGCCCAGTCCCACTTCAAGAGCGGGGAATCCAGATGAGCAGCAGCCCTGGAGGGATGAGCTAGCAACCGAGTTTACCCTTCTACAGGCCAGAGGTTTTCATTAACCGCAGTGCCCTTTCCACCATCCTCCCACAGCATCTGGAATTTAAACAGTGCCCAAAACAATCTGGTGACAAGTTCGCAGCTGCCAAGAAGTGGGCATCGGCTCGCCTCCGAGCATAGTACAGCGCACAGTGGACGCTTTGAACGCTGCTGGTGGATCAGCAAAGCGTCCTCGGCCCCCATTTGCTTCTGCTCCCCGACATTAACTGCTGCAGACTCCTGCTCTTCTGGGCTGGAAGTGCGGGATGCTGCCAGCTGGACACAGAGGGAGAACAAGCAGCCAAAAGACAAAGCTGTGAGCAGCCAGAGGAAGCAGCTTGCAGTACACAACAGGATGGGGCCGTGCCGAGTCCTTCCAGCTAGTTCACCATTTAGCATAACCGAAAAGAGGAGCAGTCCTCCACCCTGCAGTAAGGGATGCAGGAGGCATCCACCATTGCTTTCTTCAAACAGAGGGTTCGGCATGCACCGCTGTGCTCTGCCTACAGATGTATCCCTTGCTTGCCCTTCATCTGAAGGGGTTAGTCTGCAGGATGTCACCCTGCCCTGCCTTCTCCCTCTTCAGTCTGCACTACCAGGGACCTGGGGGGCTGCCATCCTCTCCACTGGATGGCCAGACTTGGCTGCAACAGCCAGCAGCAAGCACAGGGAAAGAGGGCTTCCAGCCCCTTTCCCCAGAGCGCTCCTTTCTGCAGCCACCCGTGCTGTAGATCATCTCTTCCCTTTACTCCAGGTAGTCGGTATCTCAGTCACAGCAAGAGGCCACTCCAGTCCAGCTCCTTCTACACTATATCTAGCACTGAGGACTGACATGTGGTCTCTGTCCAACCATCCATAGAGCCTTTGGCCCCTAGTGGTCTTCCTTACCTGCTACCCAAGACCAGCCAAGGAGGGAGGGTGCTATGGATGGTGTCTGCAGCAATAGCTGGAGTGTAGAAACAGCTGGCAGATAGCTAGCCAGCTGCCGTGAAATCGCGCTGAACGAGACCCAGGTTCCCAGGCCCTGCGCTGCAGCTGCTGGGGAGCTGGATTGCATCCCGGCATTTGCACAGGAACCGTTCAGGCCTGGGAGATTAGTCTCCAACCTTGGGGTGAGGGGCCCGGGGATGGAAGTGAGAAGCTGGCACCACGGCGTTTCATTTTTGCTGTGTGGTACTACTTGCTTGAGCCTGGCTGCCCACAACCCATCCCTCCCCTAGTGCTCGAATGCTCCTTGTCTCCATGCTGCACGCTCAGTCCCTTGGGGACGTCCGGAAGCCACAAGATGCATCCCCCTCTAGGCTGCAGAGGGTCTCATATAAAGTGAAGCCAGCCCTGCCTGTTGAGAGGTTCACAGAGACCGAGCAAACCACAGGAGGAGCGGGTAGAGGGCTCTCCGAACACCCCCTCCTCAAAAAGCCCTGCTGGCGTTGGGTTACAAAGACTCAGCAGAAAGGAATGCAATCAGACCCCAGCATAACAATGCTTCAAAGGCCTGAAACTGAGACTGAACAGAAGGCTGCAGGGTCACAGCCATGCAGAATTAGAGATGTGGGCTGCTAAAAGACTCCCCCCACCCCCACCCCAAACGAGCCTACAGTTTAGGAAAGGGCTAGAAAAGCCAGGCTCCTTCTCTGCTCCTACTAGTTAGCTTGCTAACAGGTAGGTTAAAAAAAAAGAAAAGGAAAAAGAAAAGAAATCCATCCCCACCCCCCCCCAATAACACATCCCACCCCAAAAACTCCTGGAGTAGATAAAGTTGGCAGCTACCAGACATAGGATTTAGCTGCCAGGCTGCTGCAAGCTTTGCAGCATCACAGCCCCCCAGGCTCCTCTCCTAGGCCTTCCCCCATCCCGCCCAGTCCCCTGGCTAGCAGATACAGGCAAGCCTGCAAGAACCTCCTGCTCCTATCTCAGACATGGGCTTATATCCAGCCCATGGCTTTTGACCCTTCATATCAATGTGCTAAGCCAGTTTCCTGTGGTCTCCACATCAGCTCCATGCTCTCATACCGACATTGTGGGGGAAGACGCCGGACAGAGAAGAAGCTGGAACAAAGCGATTAGGGCCTGTAAACATGCACGCTAAGCCCAGAACAAGGCGGAGAAGCCCGGCTGCTGCGTTCTCCAGCAGGCTCCCACCCAGATCCCCACAAAGTCATGCCCCATAACGCAGACTCCCAGCCCCAGGCGAGGCCTGGAGCCACTTGCCCCCTGGACATGGCCTCGTTTGAGCCCCGGGACCCCATTTTATTCCGAAAGGCTTTCGGCATCACTATCTGCAGAGCTGCTGCGGTTGCCGCTGCAGTCAAAACTTTAATTACAGCTCCTAGGAAATTTACAGTCTGGAAATCAGCCTCCTGCCTGACCTTGGCAAAGCTGCTAATTGAAGTCAGAAGCAGTCTTTGTGGACTGGCAGGAAGGTGGCAGCAGCATGGCCGCTGGGGAAAGCAGCTGGATGGCCCGGGCAGGCTCCCCGCTTTGGAGCCAGGGTAGGACCTCCCTGGAGCATGAGGCAGCCAGCAGGAGACTCGATGGACAGCTGCTGCCTGTGGCCAGCCCATTCCCTCGGTGGACTCGTTCTTCCAGGACCAAGTGTGGGAATGGAGAGGTTGGCAAGCTCCTCTCCAGCCCTTTGGGACATGGAAACCAGCATCTCAGGTGGCCGACTATGGCAGGTTTTACACTGCAAGCGTCTATGGTTGACCAAGGCAATAAGGGAAGAGATGGGAACAAGGGTTGTCTTAACGGTCCACCCCTGGGGCAGATGTTTGCCAAGGCAGATCTGGGAGAGAGAGAGAAAGGCTTGGAAGGTTAGGCTGAATTCAAGGCATTAAGAGGGAAAGAAGGCGGCTTCTTTGGGAGCCAGCAAGAACAGGCACTAGTCTGTGTAGCAGCCTGGACTAGCCCCATGCTGGGTGCAAGGAAGGTGTGGGAGCAGGCTGTGCACCCAGGGCAGATGGCATTGGTGCCAGGAAGCAAGAGCAAAAAGAAACCAGGAGCAGGCCAGGCTGGGGAAGCCCACACCAGGCTCCTGGGGGGCTGTGAATCAGAGCACAGAAAGAGGAAGGCTGGAGGGAGCAGGGCTAGAGAAGCATCCCTCTTGGCTCTGCACAGGAAACCTCTGGCGACTGGGCAGGTGCTGGGCTGCTCCCATGGCATCCATCTCCTGGGATGGGTCACGAGAAGCGTGCATTAGCGCTGGCCCCCCCCGAGACAGCCTTGCCTTTGAGAGCAGCCTTGGCCCCGGCAGGAGAACAGCCTCCGCATTTGGATGCTGTTATTTAAAGGGTTTTGTTTAATGAGCAGTCTGGCCATCAGGGACCGTCTCTGAATTACAGCGCTTCCACCAGGGCAGGCAGCCATTCAGCCTTGTATGCAAGGAGCTTTACGACTCTCTTCCGCCAGGGCTATTTCATCGCATAAAAATTCCCCTCCGACAAACGCTCTCCACTTGGGCTCCCCCAGGGAACACAGCTGTGGGACTGCGAGGGAAGACAAGCCAGAGCTGGAGCAGGAATGGGATTCCCAAGTCTGACTGCCAAACTTTCCAGTGGCTGCCAGCACCTTCTCCGACAACCAGGAGCATGTCACCATTTTAAGACCACTGCTGCATTATCATGGAAATAGTCCAAGAGCAGGCACAGCTGTACCAACAAGGCTCCCCTTTGTTTCCATACAAAGCCACTTCCCCCACCTCCCAGCAAAAGAAACAATACTGGTCCAAGTGGTTTTGCCAGTGTAAGTGTGTTCAAGCAGCGCCAGCAGAACCCCTAGCAGACAGGGGCTCCGTGCCCACATTCAAGCTTTTCCAGTCTCATTAGTCAATGGCAGAGCACCCTGCCCTATACTGTAGGTTCACCCCAAGGGATCTACCAAGGGCCTCTTTTGTGATCTGGCTGTAGAAGTGTTGGAAACAGCTGCCTTCTCAAAACAGAGGGAACAGGCCTCTGGCTTTCTGCAGCCTGTGCTAGCGCACGCTATGAAAAGCGGGCTCCGAGGGCGCTCAGAGGCATGCGGGGAGGGATAGAGTTGCATGTGCACACCCGGCTTTTTGTTTTGCTCCCACGGCTCAGATTCCAGCTCAAATATGCTGTGAAGAGGTGCAGAGGAGGGAGTATTAATTATTGCCCAGTGCTTGAAGGGAAGAGACCAAGCAGGAAAAAAAGGCGCAGCCTAGCACACACATCCTATTTCTGCAGTACCTTGCAGTGCAGACCCTCCAAAGCATGCATCGGGTCTGTTGCGCTTGTCCACTACCGCATCACTTTTGTAACGCAGTCATGTCTAGAAGCCCCCAGCCAAGGTATAACGCCTGGCACAGTCTGGCCTTTACAGATGGAGGGACGAGAGCAGCCCTGACCCCAGCAGCTGAAGGTTTGCTTACACATTGAACCAAACCAATACGGCTAAACTCTAACCTTCAAAAGCAAGGCGACTTCCATCTTCACATGCCTGCTGGTTAGCAGCGGCCAACGTGCCTCGGTGGACAAAGGCCTCAATCTTCAGAACATTTTCCCGAGGAATCTCTTTTTTTTTTTTTTTTTCCTAGCAGCACCAAGCGCGCAACAAGTCTGCGACAGCCCCAATCTTTGACTCTTGCAGCAGCAAGAGGCAAGCATGAAGCCAAAGCAGCCAACACAGACAGAGCAGGGCAACTCAGAAGCTACAGCCCTCCAGCAAGGGGCTCGGAGCTGGGAGATGCTTGCAAACGTGCTGCCCAGCACCCAAGCAGAAGTGTCCCCTCCCTGAAAGGTGTTGCTCCGTTCCTGAAGGACACAGTAATGCCACCTGAAGGGAGCTGTGCATTGCAGACTGACCACATGGACCAGTGCTAGCTGTACCCAAAGACCCCCCTCCATTGTCCACCCAGGCTCTTCTGCTTTAAAAGCAGGCAGGGCCACACATCAGCCAGAAGAACCAGAGACTTGCAGGGATACCACATGAGCCAAAGTTTATGAAGCACATGCGGGAAGCCATGAACTCCCATGCAGACCAGGAGTCTCATCTGGGCAAAGGTTCAGGAGGCTTGTGGTTAAGAGAAAAAGTTGGTTCCTCTGTACCCCTTGAGCTGAACTTCATCCCAGCTCTGGAGGCTGCAATTCTGTCCTGGTCCCAGAGTCTCTGGTTTGGTTGGCAGGACTGCCCCCCTCCCCAGACCCTACCACCCTGGACTGGTTTCCCTGCCGAGCTCTGTCGGTGCGCCTCAAGGGCTCAGCCAAGCCACTAGTAACAGGAAGAGAAAGCTTGTTGGGGTTAAGCCTGGTAACTGGACTAAAGTGGAGACAGCTTTGAAGAAGCAAAGCTTGCAGGGCCCAGGAAGCAGTACCACCCTAGGAGAAGCTTTCAGCAGCCATTCTCCTTGGTGTATAGAGAAATGTGGTTTCGTGGTCTTTTATAGAGTTCCAGCCCCTTCATGATGCCCATTAAGTCGATTTGCTGGTTCACTCCCTAAAATGGAGGCTAAGTTAACCTCTTGAGCCCCAGAGTCCCACCCCAGTCCCCTGCACTGCCCCTGGGTAAGACTTCAGCTCAAGCACTAGACTAGTGCCCTCACTATACTGCTCTGCAATCAGGAGCGGCAGAGAGCCTGCTTGCACCAATGGCTCATGCAGGCAGTTCTGATTGCTTCCTCCCCATCCCAAGGCCCAAACTCGAGCTCCCCGATTCTGGCACGTGGACTTGAAAATGCACATATTGCTCCCCCAAAAAGAGAGACCACAGCAGAAAAAGTTAGTTTTGAACATCAAAGTGAGAGATCGCACCCCACCAGGTACCTCACTCTAGTGTCCCAGCAAGTTCAACAGGAAACTGGAGTCAGGTCTAAGAGCCCCACGCTGGAAGATGAGCAAGCCAGGGAAACATCTGGTAGGAGCTCAGCAGAACTGGGGAGGCAGCCAGCACTCCAGCCTCAGGGACCCAAATCCCCACAAAAGCCTCTTTGTTACGGCAGAGCCAGCATCCAGAGCTGGAAGTGCTGCTGCTCAGCGGAGAACAGCAGGCAGAAACAGCCCTTGCGACCCCCCCCCACCAGTCTGAGCTTTAACCCTTGTCGGATGGATGCTGGAAACGATGTTTGGGAGCGCAGCCCTAGGGTTCCTGGCCAGCTCCCAGAGGAGAAAGCTTGCTTTGGCAGGCTTCCCCACACATCCAGTTGGCTGGGCCTTTACTCCCTTCGGGACACACAGAGGACTGCAGAACCCCCCAGCCCAGCTAGCCATAGGCAGCACCGAGACTACCACAGACTGCCTGCAACTAGTTAGCCTGGGAACAGCTTCACAGGAAGCTCTGGGGATGGGGGAAGAAAGCAGATCATCCACCAGGATTATGCATCTTTTATGCTGTCAGAAGAGCTTAAGTCACGCAGGCCCCTCCTGCTCCTCCAGATGCTGGGGACAGCTTGAATTTCCAGGGACCATTCCCTCCCCCAGCTGGCACCGAGGAATGGAGGCCGTGCTCTTCCCAGCCCAGAGGGATGTCTAAAGGACTCCTTCTCAGACAGGGTTTGAAGCATGCAAGAGGTGCCTCCCAGGCATCCAAAGGGACCTCCTGCTTTCCAGCACCCCCAGGCCTTGCAGCCTCCCACCCAGGCTAGCGAGGAATCACAGCTTCCAAGGCGGGAGAGCACCGCCCAGCTTGAAGGGACTGGGGAGAGGCCAAGCGAGCGCTGCCGACTCAGCACTTGGCCAAGTTTGCTTCCAACCCTCTTTGGGGCTGGGTGTGCTCAAGGCATGGACAAGCCCAGGCAGCAGGAGCTGCAACAGGCATCCAGACTTGAGGACTGTGACAGGCTTCCTCCAGGAAGCAGTCCTTCCTGCCCCAGCCCCCCTTGCCACAGAGGCCTTTGTGCATCCAACACCAATTTCAGCTGAGCAAATCCCAACCACAGAGAGGCAATGCTAATGGTGGCACATGCCACTGCCTGCGCTAGGACCTGGTCCAGGGTTGCGCTCTTTTGTGCAACAGGCATTTTGGGTTTCCCACCCAACTCCTCCTCGCTGTTGCTGGCTGTCGAGAGACAAAAGGCAGCCACCAGGCTGCAGGAGGCAGGCAGGACGGCAGGATCCTGCCGAGCCAGCTCAAGGCAGACCTCTAGGCCCAGCGCCAGACCAGCACTTCGGATGCCAACCCCATTCACTCATCTCCAAGGGGCCTTTGCAGTATCAGGGACGAGCTTATCAGCCCAGTCGGGGAAAAGGCCGCCAAGAGGAGCCTGCCTTGGCCATGTGTTTTTTAGATTTATTTCCAATTACTGCTTGGAAGCAAGGTTGTTTCCAGCTGGGGGCGAAGAAGGAGAAGTCAACAAGGGACCTGGGAAGGATGGAATAGGCCCTAGCTGAGCTGCTGCAGCTCCACCGCTGCTGGCTGTTGCCTGCCAGATTAACCAAGCAGAAGCAGCTTCCCTGGCTGAAGGCAACCGAAGCAAGACTGTGTTGCAGCTAACTGCCCTAGTGGTCCTGGGACAGCCCGGGAAGACCTGCTCTTCCCTTTCCCCTCTAAGAAAGGTACTGAGTGGAGCAAGAAGCCAAACTACAGCATGACTGGGGGACAGGCACGTGCACCTCCACAAGGAGAGCATCAGGGGCAAGCTCCCAGGGGCAGGGCAGGATGACCCAGAGATGCTCTGCAAAGGGATCATAGCAGCAGCCACTGCCTGTGCAGCTTGCTCCAGCCTTCTCTCCCCCACACCCCCCAGCCTCAGAGGCAGGATCGGGTCCAGGGAAATGCAGCAGCAGCCCACAGATTTGGTATTCCCAGCCACGCACCACTGAACAAAGGAGCCAGACCGAGCTCCCAGCCCCCTCCAGACGAGGATTTTTGGAGGTGGGACTTGAATACAGAAGAGCCCGGTGCTGGAGGCACCCCCCTCCCCTCAGAAACCCTGAAGGCAAGGCATCCCAATTGCACAGGCTCCCAGCCCCAGCACCGCACCCTGCAAAGCCACCGCAAGGGCCTTGCATCTGCTCAAGGCCTTCCCTACAGCTGGGACCAGGCCTCCCCACCCCCTCCACTCCCCACATCTGGCTTTCCCATCTGAGCCACCGCAGCAGGAGGCACAAAGGCTGGAGCAGCAGCTCCCTGCAATCCCTCTTCTACAGGAGGGACAGTCCAGCTCACCCTCGCCCAGCCCCACGCCTGCACCAGCCTTTAGTGTCTGCCCCAGCCACCCTGGCTGGTCAGTGGAGACGAGATGCAAGGGGGCAGTTCTCCCCTCCCCCAGCCTGCAGCCATCCCTGGGGCTCTTGCACCCATCTTGGGTGGCCAGCAAGGTGCAGACCAAGGCCCCCCCTCCCACCTCTGCACCCAGCCCCACATGCCCCACAGCTCCAGCTGTGCAGCCCACTGCCAGCCTGGGGGTGCCTGGTGTGGGGAGGGCACTTAGAAAGGCCAGGCGGATGCATTCCTGGCTAGGGCAGGGCTTTGTGCATGGGGATGGGGGCAAGGGGCAGTCCAAGGCACCGCTCTGGGGGCTAGGGCCATGGTGAGGGGCAAAGCCATCCAGGGGGAGACGGGCTATGAGCATGGGGGGGAGGGGGACACGACACAGGGCTTCGGAGCAGTGCGTGGGGGGGAAGGAAATCAGCTCCAGCTCCTCCACCAGGCAGCAGGGGCTGGGCACCCGAATCTCCGGGGCAGGGCTCACCCACAGGCCTCTCCCGGGGGGGCTGGTTTAAACCCCCAGGCAGGGCTCACCCAGGGACCTCCCTGCCCTCTCCCACAGCAGGGGCTCCTTTAAACCCCTGGGCACCCAAATCCCAGGCCCCCTCCTTCCCCAAGCGGGTGGCTGTTTAAGCCACCCCAAGCACCTGGATCTCGTGGGCAGGGCTCACCCAGGGCCAATCCTACCCTCTCCTTCCCCAGGCAGGGGTGGGTGTTTGGACCACCCCAGTCACCTGCACCTCTTGGGGGGGGGGGGGAGACCCCAGGGGGCTCCTTTAGACACCCCCAGGAAACCACCTCGGGCAGGGATCACCCTCTCCTCTCCTCTCCCAGGGGAGTTGGCTGAACCCCAGGCAGGGCTTCCCTGCCGCAGGAAAGCGGCCCGGGCCGGTCCCGTCCCGTCCCGTCCCTACCTTGGCGCGTGGAGACGTGGCGCTCGTTGCCGGCGCGCAGCACGACCTGCGGGCAGCTGTGCTCGAGCGCGAAGAGCTCGTCCTTGCCCAGCTTGCCGCTGCGGCCGGCCTTGACGGTGCCGCTGGGCCCCGAGGGCGCGAGGTAGCGGCCGTCGGCGTCGCGGAAGGCCACGTGGCCGCCGCGGAACTCGAGCGTGTAGCCGGCGGCCGGGTCGGCGCTGGGGGCGAGGCGGCCGTCGGGCCGCACGAAGCGGTGGTCGCAGGTCTGCAGGCTGTAGCGCGGCCCGTGGAAGAGCAGCGTGAGCAGCGCCTCCACGCCCCAGGGCGCGTCGCGCTCCACGGCCAGCTCGTCGCGCCGCGCGCCCAGGCGGGCGTAGCGCTTGCGGGCCGGGCTGTAGAGGTTGACCTGCGGGTGCAGCGCCAGGTGCACGCTCCACTTCTCGGCCGGCGACACGGCCTGCGCGAAGCACGACAGCCGGTCCTCGGTGCCGCCGAAGAAGCGGCGGTGCGGCTCGGACTGCAGCGACCAGCGCCCGTCGTCGTGCGCCACCACGGCCCAGCGGCACTCGGCGCCCGGCGCCTCCTGCTCGCAGCGCACCTGCCCGTCCTGGTCGGCCGCCAGGTAGCGGCCCAGGTGGCTGCGCAGCAGCACGGCGCCCGAGCCCTCGGCGGCCGGCTCCAGCGTCCAGATCTGCTTCTTCTTCATGCTGGCGGCCGAGGCGTTGAGCTTGAAGCCGAAAGCCTCGGCGGTCAGGTACTTGTTGCCGCAGTTGATGAGGCCCAGCTGGATGGGCGCCGCCGCCTCCGCCGTGCCGTTCGCCGTCATGCCGCGGCCGGGCGCGGGCACGGGGTGCACCTGGACGCGCCGCCGGGGATGGATGGATGGAGGACGGAGGTGAGGTGCCGCGCCGCCTCCCCGCTCCCGCTGCCCCTGACAAAGGCCGCTGCACAAAGCCCAGCTGCCGCCTATATAGAGCCGATGATGTCAGGCCTTTTTGGCAGCCCCGCCTCCCCCCGCGCCGCCGAGGGGGCGGGAGCTGCGCAGCCCGCCGGGAAGCCGAGGCGAGCGGGCAGGGGGCTGCGCGCCGCCCCGGCCCCGCGTCCCCCGCAGCCCTCCAGGCCCCTTTGCAGAGCCGGAGGCTGGCAGACGTCCTGACCTCCTCCCGCCCTTCCGCTGGGCAGCCCCGGCTCGCAGCAAAGCTGCAGCGCTCCCCGCAGACTCGCTGAGCCCCGGGCGGGCGGTGGGGACCCAGGTGCCCCCGGGCCTGAGGCCTCGGACACCTGGGAGTCGGCTAGGTGAGAGATGCCCTTGGTGCCCGGGCTGGCAAGCCGCATCTCCGTGCTGCAGAGGGAGAAAGAGCCCAGAGGCGCGTGTGCATGGGCAGCGGGAGAGGGAAGGTCGTTAGTAAAGCCCCTTCTTAGCATCCAGTGACATAAGCCGCTGCTGACGGAGGGCTGTGCATCCCCTGACTTCGTCAGTCGATACGGTGCAAATCTACGCTGCCTTGTGCCATCGGTAAAGGGACGTCATAACCTCGTGTCTAAGCAGCACCCAGCGCATAGACCAGCGCCTTGTGCTGTCAGTAAAGCAGCGTCATAGCCTCATATCTAAGTGGCACCCAGCGCATAGACCAGCATCTTGTGCTGTCGGTAAAGCAGCGCCGTAACCTTGTGTCTAAGCAGCACCCAGCGCATAGACCAGCGCCTTGTGCCATGGGTAAAGCAGCACCGTAACCTTGCATCTAAGCAGTACCCAGTGCATAGACTCAGCCAGCCCTGCCGGCCAGACAAGGGTCCCTGCTTCGGTCTGTAGGCTGGATTGGGCCGTGCCAGAGCCAGCATGCAGGGCTGGGCCAGCAGGATGCAGCATGCACCCCATGCCAGCCCCCTGAGCCGTGGGCAACAGCTGCAGTGTCAGGCCCAGCTTTTGCGCCACAGGCAGCACGAGCCTGGAGTGGGGCTGGCACATGCTCCATGTGAAGCATGGGCTGGACCTGGTGCTGCAGGCGCGGCACGTGGCACAGGGCCTGGTGTGCAACACCCCTGGCATAGACCATCTTTCCTGCCCCCACTCAAGAGGCTGAGTCCTGAAATCCTGGTGCCAGTGTTAAGCCAGCGCAGTGCCAGCGCTTCAAGGGAACTGGATTCTGACCCTGGCCTGAATCCAAGCTGTGTTTCTCCCTGGCCTTGGCGGGGCTGCCGCTAGCGGTAAGGGCTTTCAGGGATAGTTCTGGTGTCTGCAGCTTGGATTCAGCTCTGGCTGAGCCGGGGGAAGCTCTCACATGCAGGCCCCGCTCAGCCTAAGTCCGGACCAGGCTACAGGGGACCCTGCCTGGGGCAGGAGCAGACTAAATGACCTCTCTGGGTCACTTCTTGTCATATCTGCTGTGATTGCATGGGAGACTCTGCGGAGCCTCAGCTCGTTGCATTTCCTCGGGCTTCTTCCATCAGCAGAGGCGAGTGCGAATGTTGCTCCTGCCTTTGGAAGCGGCTCAGACAGGTTACTTCTCGGCCCCAGAGTACCAGGAACGCATCGGTGGTTTAAAGCCACCTCACTCCCAGCTCAGCGGGCACGCGCTGTTCCCACAGCAGGCAAAGGAGCTGAGGAACTGGGAGCCAGGCCCCTTACAGGTGCAGCTCAGAGCCAGGACCAGTGGGTCAAATTCTGCTCCAACTGAGGCTGCCTTCAGGCAGGTGTTGCGGCCCCTCACCAGCAGCCTGGGTGCTGACTTTGTTACTGCAAATGTATGACCAAGTATCTCAAAGCAGCTTGATGTGAGCAGGTAGGTGGGTAGATAGGTCATCTATGGCCAGCCCCTCCCTGCTGGTTTAGAGCAGTCACATCTCGATTTCCTCTCCCCATTTGACTCCCCGCTGTTCCCACCTGGACGCGACGACAGCACATCAATATTGTGCCGCTGTCGGGACCCTCGGGTGCCCCTGTGCAACCAGGCTGAGGCGGAGCGGAGCATTTTCCTTGCCCAGCTTCGGTGCAGAGAGCCCCACTATTCATTACACGTGTGCATGAATTATAACAACTCAGCAGGCAGATGGCATGAAGGCAGGCCCTCATGAGGGAAATAACCGCCACTGGCTTCTTCCCCAAGCTCAGCAGCGTGGCAGGGCCCATCTCAGTGCAACGCCTTCAGGCCAGGTCAGGCAGCCTCTCTCCTCTTCTCCCAGTTCTGCAAGCTGTTCACATTCAACCGGGAGCCTGACCAACCACCCCCCTCCGGTTTGGTGAGGGGAGAGGAAAACCCACTCGCTCAGCCCAAGTGCAGTCTGAGTCCCATCCCTCTGTGGCTGGGGGAGAGGGGTGCAAAGCGGAGGGGAAAGATCAGGGCTGGGAGAACGCTGCTTCTTCACTCCCTCCAATCCAGAGGCAACCAGCATAGGTTGCTCAGCCCTGCAAGCCAGGGGCCGTGGAAGTACATCACCCGGGGGGGGACTGAGAGAGGCATGGAGTGGGGCAGAGTGGCCCTGGGCCTCCGCTATGGCCTGGGAGGGCCGTGCCTGCAGCCCACAACACCCTCCTCTCCCGGAGGAGAGGATTCTGCAGTAATTCCCATTTCCCAGCCCTCCCACAGGGTTTTCCATGAGACGCTGGGTCCTGTGGCCTTAGGAAGAATACTCGACACACATCATTAATCATCAGGATATTGGGCAGCGTGGCCCTGCCCTTTCACAAGGATTCATTTAATGCTGCACGACTTTCACTTTCACTCAGGGAGTTTCAGGCTCAAATGAATCCCGAACCCACAGCAAAATCCATCGTTTGGGGTTTCACCTCCTTTTGTGCCTTATATACAAAAGCATTCACCTCGCCCAGCTTCGGTGCAGAGAGCCCCTAATCATTACACGTGTGCATGAATGATAATGACTCCGATTCATTTGCAAAGCTCAGGTGTGTCAGCCGATACCACCGCAAGCTGGGCCTGGATTTCAATGTTGTAACGGCATCAGGAGCCAGGGGACTTGCGTCCAGGCTGTGGTTTCCCTGCAAATGATGTGTTGTGCCTTGCGGCTACCCCCGGGCCATAGCTGACCTGGGAAGGACTGTACAAGTCTAATGCGATTTTTATGCCATTTGCTTATTGATTTATTTAGGGTGAAAGAAACCAAGCTAGTTTGTTCAGTCTTCTGATGTTGGAGGAGCGAGAGGGTGCTGAGTGGTGTGGAACCCACTAGCTTTGGCACCAAAACCTGCCCTTGGCCGCAGTCATCGCAATGCAAGGAGAACCCATTCAGCTGTACATAGCAGGAGACTGAAGTCCCAGGAGCCAGCTGTCGAGGGGGAGTGGGGCCAAATATCCTAGCCAGTTTAGTAGGTGTGCTGATGCCCTTGTTTGCCATCTGTATTGCATGCGTGTCAATATAATTAGCTAGATTAATATTAGCATTCCTGCATGGGAATACTTCCATGGGAGCAGCTGAGCTCTGGGGCAGGGAGGGGGCTTCTCCCAGGAAGCACCTGCCCTCCCCTCTCGTGTGGACCCGGCCGTAGGAGTGCTCTCTCCTCGGGTCTGCCCTGCGGCGCGCTGTTCCCAGGCCTGGGTGGGTCAGGCATTGGGAGTCAGTTCAGCAGCTGCATACCTCCGCGCAGGCTCCTGCTCTCCTCTGAGAGACTGGCAGGGCACCAGGAGCAGCCGCCGGGCAGTTTGCCCAGGCCCATAAAGCATCCCTCGGAGAGCTGCTGCCACACACCCTATGATCCCTGTAACAGAATGATTGCTGTTGCCTGTGTCAGCATACCCCTGGCCAGCCAAGCAGGGCACGGGGGCAGCCCGTGCCAGCCTGTCTCTTCAGGCTGCAAGCAAAGGGTCCGGGTAGTTTAAATCCAGCTGTCCCACCTCTCCCCTGCCATTCCCAGCAGACTCTCCCCTGCCTCCCCTCTGCTTAGGGGGTGCAGGGCTGCCCTCTCCCAGCGGCTTGTTGGGATCGATCGTGGGGAGGGACGTACCGCGATGCACTGCTGAGCCTTCCAGCCAGGGCTCCCCTAAATACATTGTGTCACGTGTCATGTCCCATCCTCTCCCCATCCTGGCGGTGCTCCCTGCCTCATCCCCGCATCCACCCATTCCAGCTCCTTTCTGCCTGCCCCTGCAGCCTGGTCTCACTCCGGTGCTCCTGTAGCCCCAGTCACCACCTCTCTAAGCTCCTTTCCTACAGGATTTAATACAAAGGCACCCAGAGCAGGAAGGGCTGGGTTGGGTCACCAGGGTTGGGACCACAGTCTCCACTTGCCTCCTCGCAGCACTGGCATTAGAGACAGGTCCCTGGCCCCTAATCTCTGGCTGGGGTAGGGGCCAGGTTGCATCTAGCACAGGGCAGGGTGGACAAAGCGGTCACTTCTCCCCTAGCTGCTGTAGGCTGTGGGGAGCGGGTCTCCCAGGCTGGCTGGCAGTCTTTGAGACACGAGTGCCCGTTGCGTCTTGAGCAGGAGATTGTCACTCCAGTCCTAGCCTCCTCCACAGCCCTGTCCGGACTCCCGGTTGGGCCTGGACGTGCAAGGACTGGAGGTGCTGGTGAGAGGCAAGCTGCAGCGGCCACAGGGGTCTGCTCAGCTTCCCCCCCTACCCCATGCCTTGCTGTGGCAGCTGGCATGGGCAGAGCACGGGCATCCCTCGCTGCACCCGTGCACGCAGAGAGGTGTGTTTGCAGCTATCCCAGGAGGAACCTTTGAGCTGGGTTGTGGGATCGAGACAAGTGTTCGCCAGTCTTTCCGTGACCTCTCAAGTCCTCTGTGCCCTGAGCCAGCGGAAGGACGGTGTTGTGGGCAGGGACACAGGCCCGTGGGCTGAAGTGCCTCTTGTTACACAGCGAGCTGGTGGCTGCAGGGATCTTTAGCTTTCCCATCCCCCTGCGCCGCACCGAGCCCAGCTGCACAGCTCTTTCCGCTCCAGCTCCTGGTTTGTTTACATCAGCTGCATTTTCAGGGGGCTTCGCCGGGCCCTAAAGGCCGTCGCCGCTACCGAGTGGCTGGGAAGAGCCACCTCCATCCTGCCCGCCCCTCCCTGCCGCAAGACCTCCATCTCGTGCAGCGCCTCTGCCTCTCGGCTGCAGCGCGAGGGCTTCCTGTCCTGCTGAATTCCCGCACGGCTCATGCGGCAGGCAGGGGCTGCAATCAGAGCTGACAGGCGAGGGGAGGAGGTGGCAGGGCGTGAGGCTCATGCGATCTGGAACCCGCTCAGGCTGACCGAGAGGATGGCACAAAATCCCAGCGTCAGGCAAAATCCCCATGTCAGGCGGCCTGCTGCACAGTGCCGGGGACAAGAGCTGAAGGTGAGGGATGCCCGGGCAAATGGTGCCACAGGAGTGTCAGCATCCCCGCGGAGCACGTGGGACCTGCTTCCCTGGCCACGCAGTCTGTCTCCAGGCTTTCAGCCTCAGTGCTGTGCCAGCCCTGTGCCAGGGAGCCCGTCTCATGCAAGACCTGTGTTTGTGGGGACTTTTGCACGGACTTGTTTCCAAGGTTAGGAAATCAAAGGAAAGACGTGCCTTCTGACGGCTGCCAGAGTCATCAGCCCACGTCCCGTCTGAGCAGAGGGGGGCAGGCAGCTTGCGTCTTCTCTGTAATTCAGTGCGACCCCAGGGGGATGTGTAGCTGTGTGTGTGCATGTGTGTGATCACACTGTCTGCCAGGGTGGAGGGACTGAGGTCTGATGGGTGAAGTTGCTTCCTCAGGTCAACCAGTAGGGCAGGCACCCAGCGGGAGAGGCAGTTCGGTCCTCCTGAGGCCAAGCCCACTGCTGCCCCTTGATCAGGCTTCATGACACCCTGGGGAGCCAGGGAAGCAGACTTATCCCCGTTTCGTAGGTGGAAGGACTGAGGCACTGGGGGGATGCTAAATGAATTGCCTAAGAACATGCAGGAAATCAGTGGCAGGGAGGAAGAGCTGCACTGGCTCTGACCTGTAGGCTTGTCTGCGTGCCGCAGGGAGGTTGGCAATGAGGCACCAGTGGGGACTCAGCAGCGCCAAGATCCCAAATGCAACTGAGGCCTTGGTGTGGGCTCCTTCACTGAGTGTGTTTCCTCATCCCAGTTCTGCACTAGGTGCTGCTCATGCCACGTGGGTGCAGGGCAGCCACAGCAGCCTCTGCTGATGGCCCTAGTAGCATTGTCCAGGCCATCGCATCTGCATGCTGGAAGATAATGTGCTGGGTCCCACGAGGCAACTTGCTCTACACTTGGCAGCCTCCCCGGGCTAATTGAAACAGTATTGGGTTGAGTGAGAGAGGCATAAACAGACCAGCAACCCCCAGCAAACACTTGCCTGGGCACACGAGCACCGGGAGGAAGGACGTGGGGCTGCAGACTGTGCCCCGGGTCCCCCGGAGCTGCGAGGACTCAGCTAGCCCCTCCAGTCCCAGGCAGGCAGCCCAGGGGGTGGAGAGTGCCGCCTGCCCTGCAGAGTCGCTCTGTGGTCAGGGGACCCTGGACCAGTCACTGACTCATCACCAGCATCCCTGCTCGCCTGCCACCGCCCGATCCGGCACCATCGCTCTGCACCACAACTCTTTCCTCTGTCAAGGGTGCAATTCCTTTCTGAGCTAATTATACCCATTGTCCTGGTTACCAGCCTTGCTGCACCTCTGCCTCCTTTCTGCCCTGAGCACCCTCTCAGGTGTCAGACCTCGTGCCCGGCCCTCTCCTGGGGTGCAGGTCTCCCTCTCTCCGGCCAGCCTCAGACCTGCAGCACCTGAGCTAACTCAGCAGGTCCAAACGTGGTCGGATGCCTGCTGCTCTCCCCTTCTGCAGCCTGTGGCCCGTGCTTCCTAGATTTACCTTCCTCCCCTATTTCAGAGATGGTCCCTTTGATCCTGGCAGAGCTCACCCGTTCTGTGACCAAGGGGGTTTTCCCGTCCTGGTTTTGAACCAGTTGTACAGGGTGGCTGGAAAGAAGGCAGATTGATCAAAGCTAGCCGGCCTGGTGTCATCACTTCACAGCTCTCTCCTCATTGCTGAGACATGCTATTTTAAATCATCCTCTTCCTTCCTGCCTGTTTCCCAGCTAGAGCCACATTGCCCTCAGATGCTGTGCTACGCTGGCTATCTCCCCCCCACCCCAGATCTCAGACCAATATAGATTCCAGTACCTGGCTCTGAACTTGCACCTGCAGCGCTGACCATGGCTCAGAGCAACATCAGAGAGGAACCGATCTCCTCCTCCATTTGGAATGGGTCTGAAATCTTGGCTGGAGCTGATGAAACATGGACCCACAATGTCAGAACTGAGCCCACAACAGCTGAATTCAGCTGTTATATATAATATATATACGTATAATATAATTATATTATACGTAATATACATTACGTATATTATGCAATTAACTGGTGAATCACGCAATAAATTTAGACCAGCCACACGTGCAAAGTAATTATCACATCATGAAAACATCTATAAAAAGAGCCAACCAGCTACAAAGTTAGTGCTTAAAAATGTAGAGCAACTTTACAGCTGGTTTCTACCCAGTGTTCATTTGACTGTGTAGCAGGGCCCTGAATTCCCGCCTGGCCCCGTTCCTGATTTACCTCCAAAGCCAAGCCACATCATACATCCAGTCTAATCTGGGCAAGCATTGAGTGCATGCGGTCTGTGTAATAATGCCCATGTAGGCTCCCAAAGCCTGCACGTGTTTCTGTGGTCCAGACCGGTACCTGGGAGTTTTGATACAGCCACACACACCTGAGGGCTCAGCAACGAGGGTATTAAACAGCTTAAAAATACCTGATCCAGTCTGACCTGCTAGAAAGGCCCTGGAAGTGGTGCAGTGTCACTGCTCCTTGTTCCTGTAACTCCGCTTAGCTTTGATTTAAGACATGATGTTTCCAGGACAGCTTCCAGCTGAGAGGCACTTAGCAGAGCTCCTGCTGGCTCAGCAGAGGCAGAACGGTGGGGCTCACGGCAGAGCGGCTGCTAAGGACCAGAACGGTGCCCTTCTCCCTGCATGGAAGTACTGAAGCAGGAGGCTCGAGGGATATGGTCTGCTTGATCCCAGCATCAGCTCAGGCTGCTTCTAGAATAAGACTAATGGATTCAGGCCAAGGGACCAGCACAGAGCTCGACATCCGGCTGCTGGTTGTCAGGTTCTGATTAAAGCAGTCGTAGTGCCCAGCACGTGGGCCGGCTGCTCTGAAGCCGTACCTGTGTTTGCAGGTGACGGTGAGACATGCAGAGGGTGGCCGGCTGACCGGGTGGTGGGGGCTGTGTTTTACAGCCGCATTCCTCAGGTCAGAGATAACACGGCAAGCTCCCCCCAATTCTCTCCATGATTATCCAAGAGACATGGGCCAGATGCTGAGCAACATCAAGATAGATCTGAAGTCACTCCACTGACTTTGGACTCCTCCAGAGTCAGTGGAGATTTACACTGGGAAGCTGGCCCTCCCCGCACAGTGGGGCAAGGCAGGGCTGTGGGTAAGGCCGAGCTGGTACAGTTTTACTTGGTGGTGAGGGAGCATTTGATGCCTTATGTGGGCATTTGCCCAGAACTGCCCACTCACAGTGTGACCCCCTCACCTTCCCCCAAAAAGAGCCAGCTCTGCAAGGAGAACGTAGTCTTCCCCGAGGTCACCCCTCCGTGGCCTCTTCTTGCCACACAGCCTCTTTTCAGAGCAGGGCTTCATAAAGCCCCTCCTGATGCAGGATCACGTGGGGCTGCCGCTTACAATGGAGGCTCTTGATGCTTAAGAAATGCTTCTGTGCCTGGGAGCGAAGCGTGGTGCACGGGAAGTGCAAGGAATACACCCTTCTGCTTGGGGGACCCAGGCCTGCCTGCTGGCCCTGGAGCTTAGCTGTACCTCTCAGGCAGCCAGACAAGGAGCCGTTCAGGAGATCCAGGCAGGACCAACCTGTCCTTAGCGTTAAGCATCAGAGCTGGCCCCGTCTGACATGTAACATGTTTTTACAGTGCAGCTGGCTCTCAGCGCAGGCGTCCACTGTTCTTTATGGCCACGTCCTTCTTGAGATGGGCGCGAGCTGCTCAGAGGCTGAGCGAGGCGGCCTCCTTCCTTCCGGGGGTGTTTGGGAACCGGGTAACACCCGGGCAGCTGGTTCAGGCAATAGACGGGAGTCGCTGGCTGCTCATGTCTGCCCACCTGTTGGCAGAGGCAACAGCATGTCCTGGCGGCACAGCAAACCGGGAGCTCAGCGGGAGCGGGTTGCTCATCTCTAAGTCCTGGGGAATGGGTACATGGCCAGGGTGACCGTGTGTCGAGGTAGAGGCTTGCACGCAGTAGCGGGGGTGTGTGCATGTGTGTGTGTGCGTGTGCAAGGTGCCCACCCTGCCCGAGCCTTCGGGAGGTGGCTGGTTCCCTGGCAGCAGAGTGGGTGCTGGTCTGTTGCCCAGGAGCAGGGGCAATAAGGGGCCGTGCAGGGCCTGGGCACGTGCATTGCCCTGGCCTGTCCTGCATGGTGTGCGTGGGCTGCAGGGTGCAGACAGAATTATGCTGAGGGGAAATCAGCATGGGTTCGTGGCAGGCAGATCGTGCCTGACCAATCTAGTCTCTTTCTATGACCAGGTTACAAAACGCCTGGACACAGGAGGAGGGGTGGATGTCGTATACCTGGACTTCAGGAAGGCCTTCGATACGGTATCCCACCCCATACTGGTGAACAAGTTAAGAGGCTGTGACGTGGATGACTACACAGTCCGGTGGGTGGCGAATTGGCTAGAGGGTCGCACCCAGAGAGTCGTGGTGGATGGGTCGGTCTCGACCTGGAAGGGTGTGGGCAGTGGGGTCCCGCAGGGCTCGGTCCTTGGACCGATACTCTTTAATGTCTTCATCAGCGACTTGGACGAGGGAGTGAAATGTACTCTGTCCAAGTTTGTAGATGACACAAAGCTATGGGGAGATGTGGACACGCCGGAGGGCAGGGAACAGCTGCAGGCAGACCTGGACAGGTTGGACAAGTGGGCAGAAAACAACAGGATGCAGTTCAACAAGGAGAAGTGCAAAGTGCTGCACCTAGGGAGGAAAAATGTCCAGCACACCTACAGCCTAGGGAATGACCTGCTGGGTGGCACGGAAGTGGAAAGGGATCTTGGAGTCCTAGTGGACTCCAAGATGAACATGAGCCGGCAGTGTGACGAAGCCATCAGAAAAGCCAATGGCACTTTATCGTGCATCAGCAGATGCATGACAAATAGGTCCAAGGAGGTGATACTTCCCCTCTATAGGGCACTGGTCAGACCGCAGTTGGAGTACTGCGTGCAATTTTGGGCGCCGCACTTCAAGAAGGATGTGGATAACCTGGAGAGGGTCCAGAGAAGGGCCACTCGTATGGTTAAGGGCCTGCAGACCAAGCCCTACGAGGAGAGACTAGAGAAACTGGACCTTTTCAGCCTCCGCAAGAGAAGGTTGAGAGGCGACCTTGTGGCTGCCTATAAGTTCATCACGGGGGCACAGAAGGGAATTGGTGAGGATTTATTCACCAAGGCGCCCCCGGGGGTTACAAGAAACAATGGCCACAAGCTAGCAGAGAGCAGATTTAGACTGGACATTAGGAAGAACTTCTTCACAGTTCGAGTGGCCAAGGTCTGGAACGGGCTCCCAAGGGAGGTGGTGCTCTCCCCTACCCTGGGGGTCTTCAAGAGGAGGTTAGACGAGTATCTAGCTGGGGTCATCTAGACCCAGCACTCTTTCCTGCTTATGCAGGGGGTCGGACTCGATGATCTATTGAGGTCCCTTCCGACCCTAACATCTATGAATCTATGAATCTATGAATTGGCACGGGCACCCTGGAGGGGGCCTGGCTGACATCTCCCCCAGCTCCTTGCAGCCCTCATAACATGTGGCAGCAGGGGCTGGGGGGGCCGGGGGCTCTCTCATTCACTAGGGCTGGGGGGGATCATTTCACTAGGCCTGCCTCAAAGCTCCTTCCATCCTCTGCTGCTCCAGGAGATCAAAAGCACCGTTTGGCCCTATGATTGCTGTGGATGTGGCGGGGGGGAGGAACACAGGAAGCACAGTTTGCTTGATGGCACTGAATTTATTTCGGTCTGGCAAGAGCAGGAGGCCCAGAGGCATCTGCAGACTGACTTCCCCCCGCGGGAACACCCAGCGAGTGTACGTTGCCCTCCTCCTGCACGGGGCCGTCTGCATCCAGGGCCCATTCCCTCGTCCGGTCTGACTGTGCTCAGCCCTGGAGCCGGGGGTGGAGGTGGGGAAGGGCGGGGAGCCTCTTTCCCTTTCCCAGATGGGATTTGTACCTTAGGCTCAACACAGAGCATCCTAATAGTGGTTCTGGCTGGGGTGGTTGTCTGGGGCCTGGGAACATCTAAGCAGTGAACAGGCACTGACTCAAAGGACAGGTTTTGGCCCCTAGGTGCGGCTCAGCCTGACCCCCATCTCTACACAGAAAGCTGTAGTGAGAAGCAGCCCTTGAATATTAGAGGCAAGGATAATGATGCACCATGACAGCACTGATTGCAGGGCCTCCTCGCCTTGGTTACTGTGCCCAGGATGGTCTCCTCATCCCCAAAAGGCCATAGCGGAGGCAGGGCAGCTCTTGGGGGAGCGAGGGAAGTGAGTCAGGGCTGTGGAGGACCATGCCAGCAACTCCTTACACAGCGGGATGGAAAAGTGCAGGGCTAATGGTCTTGGACAGGGATGAGCACTGCAGCAGTGTAAGGGCAGCCCAGGGATGATGGGGGAAGGGGTCTGGTGGTTCCTGCTTATTCCTGCCCTTCATCTTAGGACATTAAAGGGAGGAGCTACTGCAAGACATGGGTATTTCAACCCCCCCTCACCCCACCCCCGTACAGTTAACCTGTAAAACTCACTGCAGCAGGGGATGAGTAAGGGCAAGGGCAAGTGTGAGGACACTTCCAGGCACACAAGCGGCAATGCCCAGGGCACAGGCAGGATGCAGGTACACCTGCCATTCGGGGCAGTACCTGGGTACCCCAGTCATTGGCTCCGTTAGAACATGTACCGTTATCATGAAGGGCTAATTAAGTCTGCAAGAGGTCCCGATGGATGGAGCCAAATTACAGTGCCAGGATCCTTGCAGTACTGAAGCATGTGCCCGCGGTGCAGCTTTCTGGAAGCCCCTAGGTAGAAAGAGCCAGGTCCTCCAATGGAGGTTGGTGTCTAACTCCCCTTGGCTTCGGCACCTAAATACCTATGAGGATCTGGGCCACAGGCTCTGATTCCCTTCTGCTCCAGCCCCGGCAGGGCAGGCCGCAGTGTGGGGTGCAGAGCCTCATACTAATGGCCAACGAGCTCCCACAAAGGGCTCCTCAGCGGAGAGACCTTTGTCTGCTCCCCTTGCTGCTGAAAGGCCCGGGAGAGAGAACACAAGCCCGAGTGTCTGCCCAGACAATGCCCTATTCAACCTCCGCCAGGCCCGAGCTCTGCGACATAAATCAACAGAGCAGCTTCTTCATCCACCAGGTCCCAGCTGAGACACGCACGGGCTTCCCTGCGCTGCACCTCCGGCAGGAGACGGGGCACCGGTGCCCGTGGGCCGCGCCATGGCTGAGGTCCATGGCTCCTTAGCCCGCTCTGTCTCCTGGGCCTGGGGGCATTGTGGTGTAGTGCAGAGTCTGCCCAGGTCAAAGATGATATCAGGCCATCCTGAGAAAGGCCAGAGACTCCCTGAAATCCCCCCAAGATTTTGCTGCTCTCAGTCTGGAGGTGGCCAGATCCAGGGGTGATGGGCAGCAAGGCCAAGCCTGCAGAGAGGGCGAGAGAGAGAGCTCCCAGGATGCTTTTACTTGCTGGGTACTTACCTGGCAGAGGAGACCCCATGATCCACCAGGTGGTTTTCCCATGAGGTGGTTTTTGCCCCAGATGTTTTGCTTACCTGGCAGGGGAGATCCCTTTCTTCTCGGCCTTGAATGACTTGGTGTAGAGAGCGGGTGAAGGCCTGTCCCTTGCACTGCGGGCAAGCTGACCCCTGCGAGAGTCTACAAATGCCTTCCAATGCGAGGAGCTTGGTTATGCAATTTATGGTGATGGGGGATTGCTCTCAGGGTTTCCCTCTACCTTGCTCCTATGTCCTTTTGGCTAGGGCTAAGCGAGACTAGGGGGTATACCTCCAGTCTTGGGGCTTGCACATAAGATGCCTGCTATGGTTTGGGGAGTATCTGAAGCCCCAGGCGGAAGAGTCTGGGAGGGAGGCGGCTTGCCGCTGGTAGCACCGCACAGTCTTGACCGACTGAGCTCTGCTCAGCCAAGAGAATTTGGAGCTGATTTGGCCCAAGACACAAAATTTCAACAACAAAAAAATTGCTGGAGAGCCTAGAGCTACATTCAGCTTGTCTCCTGGAGGCGGGGGGGCCCGCAGCTGGTTTTTTTATCCCCATCCTGGGGAGCCTGTTCTGCACAGCATCCCACAGAGGCCACCACAGGCACAACTACACCCTGAGGCTGTGACTAGAGAAGCCCAGCAAGTGGGTAGGAGCAGCGGCAATAAGGCATCCCTGTCCTTCCTAGCCTAGGCCAATGCACCCCCACGTCAGATAAGGGGCACCCAGGGGCCGCTGCCATCCCTCTCACCTCTCTGGGGCTGAACATGGTAACAGAGGGCCCCTCTTCCCCCAGGGAGATTTTCTGCCTCATTGCTATGCAGATCCCTGCAGTAAGTGGCTCCCCCTTATCTCTGGTTCCAGCTGGAGGGCTCCATTGTCACCACTGAAAAGAGTCCATTTGTTAGAGTTAAAGCCAGGGCCATTCAGGTTCTGCCTCACCTCCCTCCCACGCTCTCCCCTTTCCTCCAGCCCAGCCCAGCCCAGCCCAGCCCCTTCAAATGGCTTCCAGGACAGGAGCACAGCACCGTCAAGCCCTGCCAGCATGTCAGGGCAGGGAGCTGCGGCGGGGTAGGAGACTCCTCGTCTCCTTCCGACCTCCCCGGAGGTTTGTCTCCCTTTTCCATATGTGTTTTGATGTGCAAAAGTAGGTGGCACAGAACATGGGACAAACGTACACACCAAGGGCACGTGTACACACATGAAACATGCTTGTGCACATGCACGCACGCAAGGCGCGCACACACCAACCCTGGACGCTGAGGCCCAGAGAGTTGCGGGTCGTGCAGAGGTACTTCCAAACCAAACTCTTGGACATGCAGCTGCCTGATTAACGTAGGCACCAAGCTGAAATACAACCTGAACTGAACCCCACAAATACCCGAGCCCACTGCCATGCGTGTGTGAGCACAGGGCTTGCAGCCAGCTGGCTTGTCTTCTAGGCTCTGCTGCAGTAAGTCACTTAGTAATGCTGTGCCTCGGTTTTCCCAGCCGGGAAATGGGGATGTTGCTGTTATGAGGCTGCATCCACGCCTGTCTGGAAAGTACGCTGGGGGCGAGGGGGATTTTCACCCATGCACACACACGCACAAGCAAGGATAGGAGCCCAGGCGTAAATAAGCACAGCCCCAGCCCCAGCAGCTCGCTGGTGCTCAGAGCGCTGCATTGTTCCCCCCAGCAGCAACTGTGCATGTGGCTGAATGGCTTTGTTATTTTATGCGAATCTTGGCTAAGCCCCGACAGGATGGGACGGCTACAGGGGGAAAGCAGGGCTAGCTGCATTGCAAACCCAGCTGTTGCGACGGAACAAAGGGCTTTTATAGTCAAATACGGAGTGGCGTGAACGATGTCCCAGAGTGACTCCATATCCCCCAGAGTCTTTGTAGCCGTTAACGGGCGGTGGTATGTTCTCCGTAAAACTCCCCCGTGCAGCAGCCAGAGGCATTGGGACAGGCTGCTTCCCCCGTGCCCTCTGTGCCCCGGGCCTCGCCGTGTTCCCAGGCACCTCTTCAAGGAGGGGCACGTAGGAAGCGGGACTGCCTCTCCCACAGGAAATCATCGCCATGCTCCCGGGCGTCCAACAGCACCGCGTTTCCTCCCTGCACGCACACGCGGCCGGCACAGGACAGGCATCCACACGCCGCTCCCTGCTCAGAGCAAGGAACCGGTGCTGTATTTGGCTCCTAGCTGGAGGCGCTGGGCTGTGCATCCCGCTGTCACTCCTACCTCTATTGTCTGGGTGACGGGGGTGACCTACATTTAGGGAGCGCCTGAGGTCTGGCAGGAACTCCAGCCGATTGTATGCAGGCAGTGGGGAGGCTGGAGCCGCGGTGCCAGTCTCCGCTCGGCCACTGGTTTGCCGCGTGATTGTAAGGGAGACACTGGACCTCTCTGTGCATCAATGCAAAAGCTGAGTGCCTGGAGACCTAAGGGAAGAAAGAGCCCTTGTCACTGCCACATCCTGCAGGTTGTGGCAGCAGGTCTTTGGGTTGGGCCTGGGTCTCCCAGTGTGGGGGTTTCTCCATGGCTGCGCACCGGCAGGCATCTCAGTCCGGGTCTTGCCTTGCCCATGCGTGGTCCACGGGGCAGTAGCGGGTCAAAGCTGGGCACATGGCTCTGCCCAGCAGCCACTGCCCTGGAGCTCTCCAGGGCTGCCAGCTCCGTTCCCTGCTCCCCACCGCAGAGGGACGGGGTGGGAGAGGAAGGGGAGCGGGGCCCTGAGTCACACACGGCCTGGGCCGCACCTTTCTGTGCTGAGGTTGCACCCTTCCCGTCTGGGAAGGAGCCTGGGTGGAAAATGTCTCTGGGGATTCAGTGTGATTCACGGGGCGGGGGGGGGGGGGGGGTGTAACTAGGGCTCATGGTCTCAGTGCCGAGTTGGCCCTACAGCTGTGTCAGCTTCAGTAACCAGTATACCCTCGCCCTTGTTAGACAGGGGCTGCAGATTCCCAAGGCTGCCAAAGTCTCCCAGGCAGGGGAGAGCAGACCAGACTTGCTATTTCTAATGCAGAGAGCAAGGAGGAAGGATGTTGCAGCTCTCTGAGCTGAGCCTGGTGTGTAAAGGAAACAGGCTTGTTTGAGCTTTGCTGTTCACCTTGTAGCCCACAGCTCCAGGAAGAAGAGTTGAACTCAGGAAACACCAGAGACGCAGAACGGGACGGGTTTGCAGCGACCAGGAGGGTATTTCAGTTCCTTTCCGGTCGCTCTGTTGCCTGGGGTTTCCATTACCGCAGGGGAAATCTGTTGCTAATAGACAAGGTGTCCAAGGTGCATCTGCCAGTGGTTCGGAAAAAATCCAACCTTCTCCAAAGCTCTCAGATCTGACTGTTCTCCAGGTCATGGGGAATAGGCCATGTCAGACCAGAGCCGTCCTTGGCAGTGAGGGCAGTGGGTGATGGTCTGTGCTACTCGGTGGAGGCTGAGCAGAGCCCTGCCCACGTCGTGCCCTAGCAGAGGGTGCTAGGTGGGCCAAGGCAGGCAGCTAGCAGGTTCCTGGTGGTAATTGTTATGGAAGGTCGTTTACCCCGACAGGGAATCAGTGCTGTCCCCAAAGGGCCAGTGCCATGGGGGGAGGAAGGGAGACCCACCTGCCAGGGGGAGCTGTATCAGCCTGGGGAGCTCAGCTCACGGTGCAAAGAGTAGAGCAAGGAGGAGGAAGGGGAGAGCTTTTGGCCCTGCTTGCCATGGACTTGCCTGCCCAGCCCTTGCCCCAGGCAGCAGGTGTCTTCTTGGCAAATGTTTGGGGGGCACCAGTGGTACCGAACACACAAGGAGCCCCCCACTGAGTGCTGCAGACACGGGGGCCGGCTGAGACACCAGCATCTGCCTACTGCTTCCAAATCCTGGTTGACTCGGAGCCGAGGATGAGGAAAGCCCATTTGAGAGAGGTCAGCGACCCCGCTCACCTCCTCCTCCCCCTGCTTGCCCTGCCTGCCCTACGGGCTGGGCTGACATATGGCCCATTACCACCCCGGGTTATTCGGGTAATCCATCATGTTCTGCCACCCCCCGGAGCTCCTCCGGGGACAGGATTGGCTCACATCAGCCTTAAAGCCAAGACCCCCCTCCAGGGCCCAGGCACCATCTGCTTCTCCCATTCCTGGGGCCCAAAGGAATGGTCCCAGCATGTGAGAACGGCCTGCGTGGAAGGGGGAGAAGCCACGTTGTCCTGCCCTGGAGGCAGCTCGAGACGCTGGCTGGGAGGGAAGCAGACACAGAGAGAAGCTGTAAGCCTCCGCGTGCCCCTGTCTCCCTAGCTGCCTCCCCTGCTCCCCTGGCTTGTGCCCGCTGAATGGGGTCTTCCCTCGCTGCCAGCCCACCGCTGCCCGGTTGCACAAGGCGCGTGATCCTTTTTCACCAGGAAGGGGGCTTGGGCGGTTGCTGCTTTGCTCTGGGCTGTGAGAAGCAGAACAGCCCGTTGACGCGGTGCCACAGACATCCTGCCCGTGGCACCTCTCCGGGCTGTGTGCAGGCTTTGGGCTGAAGAGCATAGTAGGGCCAAGAGACCATTTATGCAGCCGCCAGCTGTCAGACCCCTGCTCCGTGAGGCTGGTTTGTGGCTGAATCGAGTGTTTCCCACGTGGTGTGGCTTGGGAGGAGAGAGGTTTCCCCGTTCGAGGCAAGTCTGTGGAATAGAAATGGAACAAAATGAGCTAAGCCCACCTCCGATGAAGCCTCACGACTTAGCAGGGGGAAACCGAGGCACCGACTGGCAAAGCCACTCACCCCAGCTCCAGGAAGCTTATGTCTGAGGTGCAGAGACAGAAGCCAGCAGTCCTGCCCCCCGGTGACTCTCCCTGCCAGAAAAGCTGCTTTCAAGCTGCTGACCCATGGAGAAGGGAGGCTGTGGCATCAGAGCCTGTGGCCTCCCTCGCTTTCCTCCTCGCACCCTCATTGCAGAGCTGCCCGGTTATGTTCCCAGGTACTCACTGCCGTGGCTCCCCCCTCACCGAGGACGGGCAGGAAAGGACTCATCCATTCTCCTGCCAAGACCAACAAGCTGCAGCTGTGGAGAGAAGGAGAGTCCCACCCGCTCCCCTCTGCCCTTGCTCTCCGGTGGGTGTGTGACCAGCATGGAGGCACATGCCCGGGCTCAGGGAGCAGCGTAACTCTGTCCTGCCCAGCTGGTGGGCACTGGATCGGATACCCGCTTGCTGTGCTGGCTTAGCCCCACTGGAGGAAGGGGGTGGAGGGCAGGCTCAGAGACAGGGTCAGACTCCACGTGCTGGAACGGAGGGTGTAGTGGCATCCAGCCCTTGGTGCTAAGAAGGAGCAGGCTAACTTGTAGGCACCTTGGGGAGCGAGGAGAGGGAGGGGAGCAGCGAGGGCAGCAGCTGCTGCAGCCATAGCCTGATTCACAGCCTGGTCCTGGGCACAGGGACTTGATGGATTGCGTCACCAGGTGGGGGCTTGTCAGCCCAACGCAGGCAAAGAACAAAGCAGAGCGGGGGCCGGAGCCCCTGCTGGGTTTCCACTGGGCTCAGCAGGGGGGAATTCCTCCCACCGCCCCCTCCCAGCGCAGACCCCATAGGGCAGGGACCAGCCTGTCGCCCGCACCAGGGACCAGCGGACTACCTGATGATGAGTGTGACTCGACTCGCCTGGGGGGTGCAGCCACAGGCGGGCAGAGAGCACCAGTCACACCAGCCCCGCTGCAGCCCGGGGACCAGACAATGGCGTTTGCAGCTACAGCTAGGTGTCATGGGAGACTTGTCCGGCATGTCTGCATGTGTGGGGTGGTGTGTGTGAATGCACACACGTGCAAACTTTCACTCTGCATACATGTGCTATCGCATGTGTGTGTGAGTGCACATGCATGTGAATGATCAGTGCATGTGTGTGTGTAAGTGCACACATGTGGAAATCAGTGCATCTGTGTGCAGGTGCTATTGTGTGTGTGTGTGAGCATGCACGCGTGTGGATTGTCGGTGCATCTGCCCAGGCGTGTCTGTCTAAGCAGGCCCGTGTTGTCTGGGGGCGCTCGCGGTGGGGAGAGGAACATGCTCAGGCTTCTTTGTTACCAAGAGCCTGGAAGCCTCCAGAGAGACGGACGCCCGTCTCCACCAACCAGGCTGCAAGCATCAGACATGGAGACCAATGAGCACACAGCGAGGGGCTCAGCCTGGGGGGGGGAGAAGGCAGAGCCCCCCCCCCAGCAGCAGGCATATCATCCTGGGAGAGCTGCAGGGATGGGGAGGGTGTCCTAGAGGGCAGCTGGCCTCCCTGCCCTCTCCTCCTGCCTGAATACAGGCACTGCACCCACCCAGGACGCAAGGAGCTGGAGATGCAGGCGATTTCATGCCTGCTGGTTCCCTGGCGGCAGCTGGCCTTCGGTGTCCAAAGCAAGTCCAGCTGCCAGCAGGAGACGAGACCTCCCAGGCATCTCTGCCTCTCCCTCCCCTTACGCAGAGACCAGGAAGATGCAGTGCTGAGACCCTGGCACCCAGGGGGGCTTCTCGTTCCTGCCTCTCCCCATCACTGCAATGTCCAAGCCTGGCACAGCCTGCACTTAGCCAGAAGTGCCATCGTGCCGGCTGGGGACGGAGGGACCAGCCCAGACTCACCCTGCAAGCACTGACAACCTCGTTCTTCTTGCTTTTGCTCTGCTCCCCATCTTGTCTCTTGGAAAAGAAAAGGCCCTGTGGAGGGGTGGGGGGAGCTATCACATGGGTCAGTGGAGATAGAAAAAAGCCTCTTTAGCACTCACCCTCTGCCAGGGATTTCCACACTCCCTGCAATGGAGCGGCTGATGGCCACGCCTGCAGATTGCATGGGCAGCTGCAGAGCTTTGGACACCCCCGGGCTGGGAGCCCCTGGTCTCGGCTGGGTGCGCTGGCAGGGGGCAGGGTAAGAAAGTGCTCAGAAATGGGTTTTGTTTGTAGGGAGAAGAGCAGAAACCCTTGCCTCGTTCTGCCTCTCATGGGGCTAGAGGTAGGATCCAGCACCAGGCTCGCCAGGCAGCCGTGCTTTCAAAGCAGAGTGCTGGGATGGGGGCGATGGTTGCGTGACTGGTCACGTGCGCCACTGGGCCAGGCAGGCTGTAATGGGCTGCAAGAGCCTGGGGGAGGATATTTTGCTGGGGCTTTGGGGAGGGGTGGTAGGGGCTCTTCGTGTGACTCTGGAAACAACTGAAAACCCCTTGGCTTTGCAGTGAAGCCCCAGCCCCTCTGCTGAAGCCCACCTGCTCTGGGCTAGGCCAGGCCGGGGCAGGACCCCAACCCCCCAGTTCAAAGCTGGAGCCTGAGTGCAGGGTGGAAGCAGCTAAGATGTCATGAGCTGTTCTGAAATAGTAGCGAGAGGTGGTTCCCTGCCTTAGCCCGAAAGCAAGACCGGGCAGCACCAAATGAGCCAGAGCAAGCGGAGATTTCCACCCTCCTGAGTTGTGGTACTGCCATGAGTCTGGCTCTCCATGGCAGACTTGGGTCATCCCATCAAAAGAGCCCAGCCCAGGCACCGGCACCCTCCAGCCGACCTCAATGCATGGGCAAAGCCTTGGAAGGAAAAGACCGGAGTGGAAGAGAGGGGCTGGGGGACAGGGTCAGGGAGGAGGAGGGGGTGTAGCATGGAAAGGGAGGGGACCTGTGGCCAGCCCTGAGCGGGAGGGAGAGTCCTCCTTGTTCCCCCGTCTCCATCCAAGTCCTGGACAAGGCTTGGCACAAGCCTCCAGCAAAACAAACCAGAGCGACAGGCTGTAATGGGAACCCAGGGTGCCTCTCCCTCCCCTTAGCCCCCTCCCCATGCCTGTCAGGCAGGCCTCACCTCCAGGCTGCTGGCTATTGAAAGAGCCCCGTGGCTGGGGGCCCTATTTCTCCGAAAGCCAGCTCACGGCTGGGCTGAGCACCCCCCGCCCCGGGGGAGGAATGCAGGGTGGGTGGGGCGGCCGCTGAAACCCAAAACCCCCCTCCATGAGGCCTCGAGCCTCAGCATCCGGCTCGGGAGGCAGCCGCAGCTGCAGGGGCCCCCACACATGCTCTGCATCAGGCAGCGCTTCCAAGCGAGCCTGAGCCAGCCTGACAAGAGGGGCTGGCTCGCAGCCCGCCGGAGCCCCTCGCTGCTGGCATCTGGGCATCCCAGCGCATCGTCCCCTTCCAGCGGGGCCTGCGGGGTGCTGGGGAGGGCGCGTGACCGGAAGGAGAATAGGCTTGTCTGCCCCCACTAGCCCTGCTGGCAGGGGTAGGGGGCAGGGGGCAGCCCCCACCCCATGCCCACCCCGGTCTTGCTGCAGCACAGTCCTGGAGCGGAGAGCCTGGGGCAGCTGGCGCTCATTGGTCTCCGGCTTCAAGCAAATGCCCCAGGGGAGGGCCCCATGTGGGCACGCAGGTATCCAAAGCCCTGGCATGCATCTGGGGGCTGGGAGGGCACAGCTGGCTCTAGCGGCTGGGGATAAATAGCTTTGCTGAGAGTCCGGCTTGGCTCCCACGAGCTGATTGCGCTGGTGCCAAGCGTCCCACTCCCTCCCCACTCTGCTCCAGGTGCCTCCTGCAGACTGCACCGATAGCGCATACCTACCTCCCTGTCACGCTGGGACCTCGTGGACACGTCTGCCTTAGGCTGGCTGGGAGCCAGGCCCAACTGCAGCTGCTGAGCTGCCAGCGGAGAGCGTTGTCTTTGGACAAGCCATTCGGTTCTCCTGGTCCTTACCCAGAGCACTGGTGCGGGCCCTGCTAGCCGCCAAGGTGATCTCCCGCTGCAGTGCCCTGAGCAACGGCCTGCGGGGACCCCTGAGTCTGGCCCTTGGTTCACCTGTTGCTCACCTGTTGCACCAAGGGGATTCCTGGGATATTGGGAAATAGTGTTGGCCTGGCTCCTGGCCAGGCTGCGTTTGGGCCCTACCTGCCTGAGCCGGAGCAGAGCCCAGGACCTGCCTCTGGGACTCTAGGCACAGATCCTCCAACTTGCACCCCTTGAGAGAGGAGTCCCACCTGGCAAGTGTCCGGTCTGGTACCAGCTCCCCCAGACCTCTCAGTAGCTGAGCACGGTTTTCCTCTGGGCACCTCTTCAGGGACACAAGGGTGGAAGCACATTGCCCAAGCCCCCGGCTCTTTGCTTCAGGCAGCACAAGCAGCACACAGATGTCGACAAGATACAAGAAACCCAACCCCATTTCTTCCCCACTCTCGAGCGGTTTTTGAGCTTAGGCCAAGCTCCTCTAAAGGCCTCGAGATCCTCCTTCATCCCACACAACATGGTGTCTGTCTGTCCCTCCCTGCACGGTGAGTGAGACGCCTTCTTTTCTGTAACCGTCAGGCCCTCCAAGTCCCCCACTCCGCTGTGCTGCTCAGTGGCTTGTGGTGAGCGGTCACCATCTTCTGCTCCAGTTGAATGTACCATTAATAGTCCTCCGTTGTTAGCCCTGGGCTGCAGCAAGCATTTTCCTGTTTGCACCTGTGGCTTTTTGCTCAACAGGGAGGCAACAGAAATGGCCAAGAAGCACCTCGTTAAGAATGGGTGCACAGCCAGACGTGCTCAGCGAGAGGACCCAGTAGCCAGATCATCACAATGAGACCTTCACGGGGGAAAACCCTTCCTTGAATCTCCGGACCATATCCAGGAAGGGGCTGAAGAGCAGCCTTGGGGAGGGGGTGAGCTGGGAAAGGGGCTTTCTCTTGGTCCTTTGCAGTCTCATTCCTGCAGGGCACTGAGCAAAGGACATCAGGGGCTGGGCTGGGAGGTTTAGCCGGGGGCAACGTTGGCTGCTCAGGGTCTCCAGACATTTTGCAAGTGTTCAGTATTAACCCCATTGCCGCTTTGGCACATTCAGCTCCCGAACATGTTCCAGGTCTGCTCCAAGACTCGCCCCTTTGCGGGCAGCTCAGGAATATCCACCCAGGACAGGGCAGGCAATGGCAGTGCCTCCTTCTCCCCTGGCTCTGCTGGAGTCCCATGGGCAAAAGTGGCCTGAGCACCCTTGCAAGCTCCTGGCCCCAGGCTCGGCCAGCTCCTGGCCAGCTGAGAAGGGTTCATTGTGCCCTCAGTGAATCACCGTGGCCCAGCAGCCTGGCGTCCCCACCACGGGGCCCTTTTCCTTGCTTCATCCATGGACTGTCCTAAGCTCCCTTGGGAGATGCAGATACCATCCCTCCGTTCAAGAAACTGCTCTTCCCTCCTGCAGTCTTGGCTTGCAGGAGCTTGGTCTGCGCTGTGTATCTCAACACTGCCACCCAGCAGCTCGACGCTGCACTGCCGGTGGCCTTTCCCAGCCCAGGAGGGTTCAGATGAACAGCCAAGCTGCTCCTGGCAGCCAAAGCTGGGGTGTAGACACTAAGCAGGGAGCCCTTCTGGGGCCCAGTCTTGCCCACGGTGAAGCGAGTGCTCAGCTCCCATTTGTGTGGGGCCAGACTGAGATTTTTGGGTGATGTTTTCGATGCTGAATGAGGCCAGCCTTGCAATGTCGCAGCCGGGCAGATCTCACCCTCCGTGTGCATATATGGAGAGGATGGGTGAGAGTCTCTTGCTGCTGTGACTACTGCGCCCAGCTGCACTGGCATCCAGGACAGCCCATGAGCCACGGGCGCAGGCTCCTTCGGTGCAATCAATGCACGTGGACAATACAGGCTGCCCTCCTTGCAGACCTCGCCATGCTGTGCCAGGCTGCCTCCGAGCAGCAGCTTCCAGCTGAGCTTTCATCCCTGGCTAAGATAAGGCTTCCCCTGCCCCTTGCTTGCCTTCGTGGCTCAGATCTGCTACGTGGCGGTTGAGGGTCAGCCCCCCAGGGCTCCTCTGCTCAGATCAAGCAGATCATCGCCCTTCCTCGTGGGACTCTGCGGCCGCCCCAGGACATCACTGCTGTGAAGGGAAGGAAATGCCCTCAGATGGGATCCCCAGACAGGACCCACCCAGCATGCTCCGCATTGGAGGGAATGGTTGGACCCCATGTGTCCTAGGCAGTGCCAACACTTGCCCCCAGCACAGCAGCAGTTGAGGCTTCAGGCTGCGGGGGCACCTGGCATTATAGATGCCTTGTACAGCCTTGCAGAGGTCCCTTCACCTTTTTGCTTGCTTGAGGAGCTACTGCTAGGAAGGGTGAGCCACAAGAGCCTGGGCCCGGGCCAGCAAGTCCCTGTGATGCTCTTCCCAGGCTCCAGTTTAGTGGCTGCGGAGGCAGGTCCTGATCCCTAGATCTGCAGAGGTCGGAGGCGGCAGGAGCAGGGAACAATGGGAGCGAAACCTGGAACTGGAAGGCGGCTTGGCCAAAGGGCAGGAAGGAGACGAGCCTGGCTGTCTTGGCTGCCGCCAGCTGTTTTCCAGGCCCTGGAGGAAGCAGAGCCGCTCCCTTATCCCAGTGACCCCCCTAGATGGGCTTGCTGGGGACCTGCTGCTTCCTTCAGGGGCCCGAGAGCCAGCGAAGGAAGCGTGGCTTGCAGCGCCCTGCCTCTGCCCAGCGCTGGCACCTGGGGAACAAAGGCAGCCTGCCTCCCCCGTCCAGCCTGCCAGGCCGAGGAGATCTGCCAGCTGAGTCTGCTGGATACACTGAATTAGCATTTAAATGGGTTGCCCATTAGCGCCTCTGATTGTTTTCCAGGAGATGGGTTTCCTGCGGCTTCTGGAGATGACAGTGGCAAATTGGCTGGAGTCCCTTTACCTTCCGAAGGAAACATGGGGGAGGGATTGCAATGCAAAACACCGGACCCTTTCCTGCCCCACAAAACATCACCCGGGGAACAAACAGGCTCCAGTGTCAGCAGGTCCCCAAGGGCTCGGCTGGAGCATCTGCTGCCTTGCCCCCATTGCACAGACAGGGAAGCTGGAGGCCTGCGCTTCATGAACACTGTGCTGGCAAGGCCCCCTGGTGGAGACCGGCTTGCACGGATAGGAGTCCACGGCCCCACGTGCAGCCGGAGGAGGCTGTTGGCTCGGCCTGGTGGAGAGGGACCTGGCTCTGGTCTGGATGTGCACGGCCATGCTGGTGCAATGGAGCTGTGCAGGTGGGCAGGTGCAGCAGGTAGGGCTTAGGGCAAAGGGGACACGGCCTCACCAGGTGGGCAGCAGGGAGCGACTGCCACCCCCTGCAAGGTGGGACTTGGGCATCGGTTCAGGAGACAGCTCCAGCTCTTGTTTTTCTAGTTGATCTAGTGGTTGCATGCGACTCGTGGATGCTCTGGTTTGCGGGCAATGTCTGCTGCGGCTGAAAGGGCTGTGAGCCCAGGTGGGTGCCAAGCCTGGTGTGGACACATGGAGAGGGTGTCTGGAGATTTTGGTCCAGGTCCCTAGGATGAAGTGCTGCCCTGTGGTGCACTGGATTCTCCCCTGCAGCATTGGGAAGGGGCAGCTCCTTTCTCATCTCCGAAGCTAACACTTTTTCTGTCTCACCTCCCTGCAGGCTGGGGCACAGGCTTTGCTTGGCTGTTTCTGCCCTCCCTACAGGGGATCACCACCCAGGGGCCCGGCTTGCTGTGCTGACCAGTGTGCCCGGCTCACTCCTCCAGCCCTAGTCACGCCGGTCGGAGGCCCAGCTCTGCACCGTGCCCAAGGCGTGCGTGACCCTGCTCAGTCAGCCCAACCCGATTGCTGCAAACAAAACCACTGTGCCTGATGGAGGGCAGGGACCGATGGGGATCATGGCCTCTTTGTTCAGGAGAAAGAGACCTTGATGGGCCACGGGTCAGTGTGTAAAGTACTGCCTGCCCGCAGATGCGGTCAGACCGACCCCAGAAACCACATCACTGAGTCACAGCTTCTGCATTTCCCTCGGCTCCACATCGATATGCTTCCACCCAGCTGGGCCCAGTGTCATCAGCTGGGAGAGAAACTGGTTCCTGGCAGGGCAGGGCAGCCCCGTGAGGGTTGCCAAGGAGCCCAAGTTGCCCTGGTTCATTTAGGTTTTCTTTCCCCGCCTCGGGCCCTGGCAACGGCACAGGCTGAGCTGGGTGCACTTCCGACTCCTTGCTGCGATGTGTCATGGGAGGTGGCTGGCTGCCTGCCTGGGAGGCCCAGCCTGGTGCAGCAGCCTGGCAGCCTGGCGGGGGTGCGCGCACGGTGTTTGTACAGCTGCGTGCCCGGGTAGGCAGACACCGTGCGCCGGGTGGCTTCCTGCCCAGCGCGGCCTGTTTACATGGGAGCACGGGGCCCCTCTCCCCGGTGCATCCCCTGGGAAAGGGGCACCAGGCTTCCCCGGGATTTCCATCCGTTCCTGTCCTTCCTGGCAGCACTCGAGACACAGCCATCACCTCCGGCGCATGCTAGGGGATGGGCCTGGCTGGAGAGGGACACTCCGAATTGGGGAGCAGTTTGTATCCACTAAGCCAGCCCTGTCTGTGCCCGGGGATCAGCCTGGAGTGGTATAATGGGTCTGAGGATCCCTCTCTCTCTCTCTGCCTCTCTGGAAGTGAGCGCCGGGTCTGACACATGTGCCCCTGCTTGGGAAACAGAGGCCCAAGACGTGATGGGAACAGACTTGGGGGATAAGGGCCTTTGTTTTGCATGCTTATGAGGATGGCCAAGTCCAAACTGTGCTCAGCTACCCCTGTACACAAGGGCAACATCTTACCCTTCCTCTCCTCGCTCCTGAGTCCTCTCCCCAAGACCTCTGAGAGGCTCCATCCAGCTGTCCCCCGCTTGCCGATCCTCTCTGGGCTGCAGGGAGGCGATGATGACCTCCCGTGGGGCTGGTTGTGGAATGGCACCGACCTTATCAGGACGCACGTCTCCAGTGTCCTGCCATTACTCACAGGCCGGGTGCCACCTTTCCCTCAGCAGATTGCAAAACAATGCGCAGTTACAACACCCTGGGATAAAGCTGGCGGGACCCCCCATCGACTCCAAGGCCTTTGCTGGTGCCAGATGCAATCAGATACAATCGGAGTCATTTCCTACATTGTCCTTATCAATGGGGACCCTTTATCAGGGCTGGGCAAGGGCTTGCGAGAACAGCCCTAATAAAATATAAGGGTGGCTCAACACAACTGGAGCGGCGGGGGGCTAATCAGTGACCTGGAACAGTGTTTAGCAACCCTCCTGCCCAGAACTGTGCTTTGCAAGTGGCTTGTGGGGCGCCGGGCAGCGCTTGCTCGTGAGTCCGAACTGTGTCTCCTCACGGGGCCTCTGACTCGGACGTGTTACCAAAGTGGGGTCTGCTCCTGCCACGAGGGGCCCGAGCCAGTTAGCGTAGATGGGAAGGGGTGCTTGATGAGGGGAGCGCTCTGAGCACTGGGTGGAGTGAGATCCTGGTCCCAGTGATGGTAATGGGAACTTTGCCGCTGACTTCAGCCGCGCCAGGGTTTCACTGCTGGGCACCGTGTCTGACCTACGTGCTGCCCTACCCTGTGGTGCGAGCTAGCATGTGAACTTGCAGCGCATGGCACCCTTCGCTTGTGGCACCTGTCGGGTAGCTCCGTGGGCAGGCTCCCTCGGCGTCCTCCAGCAGAGGAGTGGGCACACGGGCACTTCCCATGGATCAGCTGAGGGGCTGTAACTCCCCACCCTCATTTACCGCACCCGGTCCTGCCCGTGCTCCCGGGCCTGCTGCTGCGCCCCTCTTCCCTTGCATGCCCTTCACCTCCGCGCGTTCCCTTGTAGCGCCCATCAGCTCCAAGTCTGTACAACCACGCGCTCTCGCTCTCCACCCACACTGCAGCATCTGGACCGCTTCATCCCCTGCTCTGGGACTTTCCTGGAGGAGAAAGCCCTGTGGGTGAATGACACGAGGGGGACTTGCACGGCCAACCCCACCCCTCCAAAGTGGGTTCCCGGAAGTGCCACCAATGCCCGAGGCTTTCCTACACCATGCCTGGCAGAGCCGAGCGCCCCACGCTGCGTGCGGAGCGGCTGAGTGCACCCCCTCTCCCAGGAGCCAGCCTCAGCCCCAGGTTCACTCCAGGGTTAATTGCCAAGCAATCAGCGGGAGCAGGAACCGGGGGGCGCCGAGTGCAGATGGCTGGTGCTCGGGGCAGGCCGCCCGTCTGCTGCTTCTCTGGGATTATCCATCACCGTTGGCAGCGCGGAGCCTCGGGGCCTCCGCCGCACTCAGATGTGAGCTCAGCCCCAGCCAGGGGCTCGCTGGCTCCCTGGTCTACCCGGCGCTGGCACACGGCCCGAGCTTTGGGCTGCTACCGGTGATAATCAGGGTTGCTGCCTGTTTGGCTTGCGCTGAAGGAGGGCCTTGACGCCAGGGAGTCTGAGGCTGTCTCCCTCCTCCTGCCTCCCCCAGCCAGCCTCCACGCCGTGGGCAGCGTGGCTAACACTGCTGTCTCAGGCATGTGCTCCCGGGCCACGCCGCTTACACAGGTGGTTCTGGCACCGCCAACCCTGGCGGCAGCAATAACACGAAACGTGGCTCGCCTTTGAAGGCCTCTCAGGTGCTGACTAAGCAGCCTGGGGGTGGGGAGGGAACGATGGTCCTCATTTTGCTCCCAGGGAAACAGGTGAGACGTGTCCGAGACCACAGCCAGAGGCTGCGATGTAGACAGCGCGCTGCTGTTGCTGCTCTGGCAGTTCCCGGCAGGGATGGACGAGGTAGGGTGTAGTTGAGCAGGATCGGGCACACTGGGTCCTGGGAGGGGATGTGAGCAACCTGGTTGTACTGTGTCTGTGAGCCAGGAAGGGAGCACAGCCTGGCCCCCTGGCACCGCAGCCTCCACTGGCTCTGATTCAACCTCTGCTGGTGCAGGGATGGAGGGGGGAGTTCGCCCTTCCCCTTTCCACGTGCTGCAGATGCTGACTTGGCTTTGGCTACCCTGGCCAGCATGCAGGAGCACTGAACTGCTGGGCCGCAGGTCCCCAGCCGGCGCCCCTTCCCCCAAATCACCCCCTGCACCAGGGCCTAATGGAGGAAACAGTGCTGGCATCGCGGGGGTGTGGGCATGTGGGGAACTGAGGTCCTTCTTAGACCCTGCACTATTTCTGAGCATAAAGAATAGCTTGAAATCCTCCGGCCTCAGCAGGGTGGGGCCTGGCCCTGTGCATTTGCCTCCCCACCACTCTTCCCACACAAAGCAAGTATCAAGACCCCCATTGTGTACATGAGCAAAGCCCCTGGAGTGCCAGGATGCCCAGGGCTCGGGCCCCAGAGTCCTTGGTCGCTCCTTGTTACTGTCCAGCTGCAACCCTGAGCTGCACATGGACGCAGACCAGAATTGCCCCAAAGCCTGGGAGCATCCAGGTGAGAGACACCTCCACCCTGCCAGCAACTCATGTACCAAAGCCCCTGCCTGTGCAAAAGCCCCGGCCCTCCTGCAACCAACCCTCGGTTCCCCTAAAACCCAGGCGGCTCCAGCATCCCCAGCCAAGCAGAAAGATGAACTCAGCTTTCTGAGAACCGAAGAGACATTTCGAAAGAGCCCGGGCCACACCTCCCTGCCACCCCCCCTTCGAAAAGGGAAGTTGGGGAGGAAATTGCTGCTGACTGAGCTGTGCGCTGGCCGCCGGGATGACTAAGTTTGGCAGTGCTACCTGCAGCCGTTTTGCCTTTTATGGAGGACTTGAGGGAGCCACTGCAGGGAGGCAGCCTCCTCGAGAAGCAGAAGGGAGCCCTGCCATTCGGCACCCGGCCTCCGCACCCTGGGCTCAAGGACGGCTAGAGATAGAGAAGGGGTGGGGCTCTCTGCACATGCGGTGTGCGGGGACGTGTCACTTCGGAGTGAGCGTGAGCGGTGGGTGTGCGTGTGCATGCATGTCAGGGGTGGGAGGGCAAGAGGGCCCGGGGAAGGTGGGAGTGCGCACATGTGGGTGTCTAGGGGCGGCGGGGCACGTCTCTGTGTGTGCTCACGGGCACGTGTGTGTGCAAGCGTGTGTGCCTTTCTGACAGGAGCTGGGGCACAGCCGAGTTCGGGAGGAGCGTGGGAGCGTGGCGGGTCTCCTGCGGGGCCAGTTGTCCCTCAAAGGAAGCCCCTGCCCGGGGATGGGGAATGCCCCACATACTCAGCTGGCCCCAGCCCCTGGCCAAGGTGCTTTGCCAGCATTTTCACTTTCTGTTTTGAGGAGCAGAGCGCTGGCACCGAACACCCTCCGGCCTCCATTCACTGCACAATGCCCTTCATTCATGGGGCCAGGCTGGAGACAGGTCCAACGCAGCCATTTCCTGCCCTTCTTGCTCAGGGAAGTCCCTGCCACACTGCGAGCCCGGCCGCGGGTGCGGGGCGAGTGGACGATGCAGGGGCCATGTCTCACTTCCCCTTACCTCCCCTTACTTGTCAGGGCTGAGTCCTACAGCCCCCCAACCCTAACCCTAACCCTCCCCCCGCCACCACCACTCTGATTGCAAGATCAGCCCCTAAGTGAGGAAGGCAAGTAGGACTGGGCCCTGATGACTCCTCTGTCCCCTGGTCACTGAGCTATCTTCTGCTTTCCTCCAGCAAAGGGCCAACTCCCTGCACCGCTGGGGCAGGCCCTGGGTAGGGCACTGACACCCTCCTACGGAGGCAGAGCAGAGGGAAGCTCTGATTCAGTCCCAGAGCCTCTCGCATCAAGCAGCAACGTAGCCTTGGAGGGGCTGCTTCTGCTACATCTTTGCCCAGATACTGCAGGAACCTCTGTCTCATCCAACACAAATGTGAAGGGCACAGATCACGGTGGACATGTATCGCCATCTGGCCTGTTAGCTGCATGCCTCAGTGTTCCCATCAGTACAATGGGCACTGTGCTGTCCATCTCCAGCACCCAGGGTGCGTGGTGGAAGACCACGGTCCTCTTTGCAGTGTGCCGGTGCCATGCCCTTGTGAGGGCTATTGTGGACAACACACTGGCCTTTGCCCAGACCCCCACCCAGAGCTCCTGCAATGAGCAAAAGGTGGCAGGTAGCTTTCCTAGTGCCCTGTGCTGCTGTCCGTGCAGCACGTGGCGGAGCTGACCCCGGGTCTCCCACCCAGGCATTCCCCCGTCCAGAGCCCAGCAGTCCCTGGAGCTGGAGCAGGAGGGAGGAAGGTTCCCGGGGCCTGGCTCCTGCACGCAGGCAACATTGCAGGGACAGGGAGAGGGGAGAGCGCTAGAGCCAGCCGCCTGGCCTGTCCCCGCTTGGGGCACCCCAGCCTGGCAAGAGAGAGCGGGACGGGGAAGGGGCAGCCTCCCTTCAGGCCTGGTGGACAAACCGAACCCTCCTGTCCGGCGCTGGGCTGCGTGCTGCATTCCTGGCATTCCCCTCCCTTCCCCCAGCCCGGGAAGCTCTCACAAACCTCGCCATTTATGGACAGGAGGTGAGGTCAAGTGGGCAGGGTTAGGGGGGAGCAGGGAGGGGGCAGGGGGCACTGGGGAGGCTGGGGGAACTGGAGGGAGGGTGGGCAGGGGTCTAGGGACCTGGGGGAGCCGGACTGGGGGAAACAATGGACCCACCAGGCAGGCCCCTCCTGCAGGAGGGGACTCCAGTGCTCTTTGATGTGAGCTGCACCCCAGGGTTTGCCTTCCTGGGATTTTATCTCCAGCAATAAAAAGGAGATTAGATACTGAGCCAAAGGGTGACTCCAAATCCACGCCCGCTCCTACAAGCCGCAGGGACATGCAGGGTGGGAGTCTGACACCCGGCACGTGGACACCTCCTTTCCCCCTTGTACACACTGGAGCACAGACTCCATCCTTCTGGGTGGCCTGGGCTCCCTGATCTGTGCAGGACCAGGGCACCGTTCCCAGCAGCGCAGTCGGCCCACCTTATCCATGCTGACTAGAGGTCGCTGTGTGGCTCTATTGATCCCAGAGGAAGCACGTGCTAGGACTGGGAGTAAAGAAAAGGACCTGGGCTTCTTGATATAGCCTGGCCTGGAACGGGACCTGATAGCCTGGAAACAGCAGCTAGGTCCTGGCTTATCTTTTAGTTGAACTCAGCACGTTTTGTGCAAGGCAATTCCAGGTCAGCTCCTTTAACACTCCCCCAGGGTCAGTGACCCCAAGCCACGGTGCAGATTTCCCCAAGGGTCCCCAGTAGATGAGCTGCGGGAGAGGAAGGGAAGGTGAAATCAGAGCCCACGGCCGTGGCGGGGGGCGGGGAGGATGGGGCCGGGAGAAGATGAATCAAAATTGACTCTGCATGACGAAACACCCCCTGATTCATCTGCCTCATTATAAGAGTGATTCACTCCCATCGTATCCAGGCACTGTGATGTTTTAGCAACAGCTTGGAGCGGGCAGAGTTTCCCTTGACTTATAATACATCCCCAGGGGTATTGCTAATGGGAGCTGACCTGGAGAGCTCACCAGGACTGCAGAGCGGGCTGACAAAAAGGGTTCAGAAATGTCTCGGAGGCTCCTCATCACTGTCCAGGACTTACCCAGGGATGCTTGTGAGGGATGACCTGCAAGCAGGATGCCTGCCAAAGGTTTTGGAAACATCTGAAGCTCCAAGCACGGGTGGAGGATGTTTGCCGGTAGTAGGACCACTTATGGTTATGGATTCTTGGATTTGGAATTAGTCTGGGCTAATTTGGCCTACAAATTACATTTAAAAAAAAAAAAAGAGGGGTGACGAGAAGCACATCCACTGAGGCCTTTGGCACCTTGGGATTTTGGTTACCAGCTGCTCCAGTGCAACCCCCCCCCACGGGCATGACTGGGACCAGTGTAGCTGCGTTGAGTTAGAGCCCTTAATGCAGGGGGACTGCCCCTGGTTACCATCTCGGAGGCTGATTCTTCGCCCCCATGTGCTGGTGTCAGACTGGAGCGCATGCCCCTGGGCCAAGCTACCAGCCGGGAACATACCCTTCTGGGGTGACCGAGAGGAGAACCGGCTCCCCGGGACAGAAATGGGGAGTCACTGGGTTTGGTTTTGGCTGTTTCACTTTTGGGGGAGCTTGGATTGGGGCTTCTCATTTAGGCCTCTCTCTCCCAGCCCTGACAGCCAGGTCTCCCCTGGCTGGACGGTGGTGCTGGGATTCCCACGGCATTCCCAGGCAGCGCAGAGCAACGGCCTGATGCAAACACGGAAAAGGTGCTATAAGCCCTAGTAATTACCCCATGCTAATCATATATGCACTGGGCCTCTTTCCTTAATGGCTTTGTCTGGGTGTGCCTGCCTAATCCACTCCTCTGAGGCACTGCTCCACCTGCTCGGAGCTGAGGGCTGCTCATGTTGGGGATTATGGGAAAGGTCTGGCAGAGAAAAGGGCACCAGGCAATCGCCAAGCACCTTCATTTGCACCTGCACAAACAGAGAGCGGTTGAGGTTAGCGTTGAGCTTCAGGGTGGGGGCTGGCTAACCTCGGGTCAAAAAACCGGATGGGGCAGCAAGGGAAATATGGCCCAGCCTTGCGCACTTCAGAGCAGCTGCTGGCAGCTACCAAAAGCAAATAAGGCCAAGACAAATTAGCTATTAGTCACTGTGTATGACAGGCTTGAATTCCCTGCGAGAAGGGAGGGGGTAGAAGGAGGCCTTTTGGTCTTGCATATGAAGCTTTCCAATTAATGGCTCCATTGTTTGCTCGTAAGTGGTAAATTATGGAGCACGTCCTCTGCCCCGGTCTCCGATGTCTCGCGTGCCACTGGCTGTGTCTGGAAATGTGGCTGTGGGCTTGCATTGCAAGTGCAAAGATGTCTTTGTCTGTGGGTGTTGGGGACCCGGGGACCTGCCTGTTCCCTGCACGCATGGTTTGACATCTTACTCAGTTTTGCAGCCGTGATCGAATGTGAATGCTGAATCAGACATGGGCTCTCTCTGCCCAGCTTTACCTGGCATTTCTCACTGGGGATATCAAGGGAAAATAGCTAACAAGCTATCCTAACACCCATCCCAGCGGGCATGCATGCAGCCCTTTATCCTGAAACTACTTTAGCTGGAGCTGAAGCTTTGGTCTCCTGCTCCTGGCTCGGCCGTCGCCCCTTTCCTGTGTTTTATTCATGTCAGAAGCATCCCTAGAGTCCCAGTCTTGGGGCTGTCAGGCTCATCCACCATCTGTCCTAAAGGGTATACTTTTTTAAGAGGACGCTTAGAATACTTTCCAGCAAAGGTACCCTCTCAGACCAAGGAATATGACTAACCCCTGAATATTTCTTTTTATGTAGAAGTAAAAGTAACTTCTGAAGAACCAGGGGGAAGTTCTCAGAGGAGGAAACAGGGTGGGGTTAAGCCAATCCGCAGCCCATCTCCAAGTCGTCCGGCCGACTGGTCTGCAGCAATAAAATGCTCCCAGGCCCAGGTGACGTGACACCACTCCAGCTTCACCTTCCCTATTCCCAGAGCCAGGAGAGGCTCCAGGATAGAGAACAGAGGTGACGGCAGCACTGCTCCCCGTGCAGTTTGAGAAGAGGCTGCCTGAACACAGGCCTGTCCGTGCACAGTAACGTGACAGGTCCGTGTTATCTCCAGATTGAATGAGATCTGCAGGGAGGCAACAGTCTGCCACGGGTCATTTATCTGAGTGGCTTTTAAATGATCTCTGCTTTATTGTGTTTTTTCATTCCTCGTTATCCCCCCCAAGAATTTCCCTTTGCACTTTTCTAGCCAAGGAAATGGGCCGAGTCCAGATCCTTTAGCAGGCAGGTCCTGTCTCATTTCTCACAACCCCTTTTCCCTTCCCCCAGCTCCACCACCGTCTCCCACAGACCAAAAGACATTCCAAAAATGTTTCATCTCCCTGGCGAGCGCATTGGTTTTGAGCAGCATGGTGTACCTTTGCACACTTGCTTTGCTACCGTGGTGCTGGGAATCGGCACCCTGGCAGGCATGCTTGCAGACGCAACAGGTTGGAGAGCGTTTGCAGCTCACATTTCCACTTTGGCATCGTAGGTTTGTGTCCTGGACACCTGCCTGAGAGTTACCTTCGCCGAATCAGGGAGCAGAAGCAATATCATGCATGCCTTCAGTCTAAAGAGCCTGGTTTGCAAATACTCAATATTTGCAATGATCTGCTTGCTAACAGCCTGTGGGGGAATATTTAGTGACCGTGTTGAAGCAGTGATTTGAATAAATGCAGGAAATTTGTGAGAGAGAACAGGTGCCCAGTTAGCTTCATGAATCCACTCCCCCATCCCTTGTTTGCATCTGGCTCCTGGCTTCAAGAGACCATTGTGCCCACGTGCTCAGATCCAGGAAACCCGGCTCGGGTGGTTCTTCTCTGGCGGTGTCTTGATCCACCTCTTGTTCCAACTGATACAATAGACTGAGGACACCTTCTGCATCCTGGATGCTCATGTAGATTTTGTTCGGCATCAAGCAGCAAAATCCAGGTGTAGCAGGTGTGAGCTGGGTGGCAAGTCCTCCACCACCTCATAAAACTTCAAGTTCGGCCTCTTCCTGCCTTTCACCAGCAATTATTGTTTCCTGGTAAGGAGAAATGAGAAGCTGGTCAGACCGTGCGGTCCGGAGGGACAAAAAGGGTGGCCATTTGTTCTGCCGGCCATCTTTCCCAGGGCCTGGGGCTCTCATGGGCTGCTGTCGAGGTTTTTGATCGGACCACGGGGCTGAGGGAAGCGAGGTTGTAAAGAGAGGTCAAAGGCTTGCTAGCACCTTGTTGCTGAATGGAAGGGACATAGGGCCTGCTGGAGACAGGTGGTCCCAATCAGTCCTAAAAAGGGGTCACAGTATGGGGATGGCTTGAAATAACTGGGTAATATTAATTGCTGAGCATGTAGTTACCCTGAAATGAAGCACAGCCCTGATAGCCGTGCAGCATTTCCTTCCCCATTGCCCTCTGTGGACTTAGCACACCAGAAAGCACCCATTTTTTGCCGTTGTTTCTCCCTGCCAGCCTCAAACATGGAGCGTGTGAGCTGACAGACCCAGGAGAGAACGACCCCTTCCTCCATCGATGTGCTGGGAGCCACGGCGAACCCTCCGGGCAGCCAGAGCATGCCCATATTATGCAGCCATGCATGGATGGGGGAATCCACCGGCCCTTTCTGAGATGGGGAAAGGAGGAGCAAAAACATTTTCAACGTACAGACTTAGCAAGAAGAGGGATGCAAGCCTCTGCTGCTCTGGTTTCCTGTTTCCGCTGGTCTGTGCTCAGAGCAGAGCTCAGCATCAGACTTTATTGGCTAAGCAGGACGACGACTAGGTTTTGCCATTTAAGGCTTATTTCCCAGACTCGATAGGACACCGGCTTCAGGCTGTGCTAAGAGCTGCAGCTCAGGCACATCACCGGTGACAGCTCAGTGGAAACCCAGCTGATGGAGGCCACTTGGTTCAAAGCAAAGAGACCTTCCTTTTCAGTTAAGAGCCCAGAACTTGCTTCTTAGCACATCGAAGAGGAGGAATTGCTGACTGCTTCTTTCTGGATCTCATTAAGGAAAAATGGGGGAGGGGATTTATTGTCTTTGGTGATGAGCTGTTGGAAAGGCATAGACCCCCCCCTGCCCCCGCCCGCTTCCTTAACTTTGCAAAATGCAGCAAGACAAAGCTTTGCTTGTCTAAGACGTTCTGGAGCCCGGGCGCTGGGCAGAGATAGGCGCTGGGCCAGGGGGGTTGAGATGCCCACACGCAGGATATTAAGTTTGGGTGATCTTCCTGGAGCCCTGTGCCACTGGCCTTCACCCCAAGCTAACGCTGAGTAGCCAGGCTTGAATTAGGCCTGGGTAACATGGCTAAGGATGGGAAGGAAGGGGAGCAAGGAGGCAGCAGGGTCGGTATCCCACATAGGCCCAATCACGTGCTGCTCGCAGCCCTTCGGGGCAGGGGATGGGGGCCATTAGATGCAGTAATACCCCAGGGAATAACTAAGCCACTGTGCTCCACTGAGAGCAAAGGCACTGGGCTGCTCTAAAATGAGGCAGGCTCAAGTCAACTTGGTATTCCTTGGTATCACACACCCTGCACAGCCGGTAGGGGCATCTCAGCACAGCCCCCTGTGCAGGCATGGCCCATGGCACTGTGCTTCCCTCGGGCCCCACATCCTGGCTCAGGACCTTCCACAGGACCTCCTGCCGAGGGCTGAGGGCTGCCCTGCAGGCGCATGGTGGTGTAGGGGAGGGCAGTGGTCCTATACAGGCAGTGCGGAGGATGGCATAGTGCAAGCCCAGGGCATGTTGCAATGGGGGAGGCCCCAGGGAGATTTGGGGCACGGCTGCCCCCTGCTCACAGCAACCGGAGCAGTGCCATCCAACACCCACAGCAACCAGAGCAGTGCCATCCCTGCTCACAGCAACCCTGGCTGGCAGTGCCATCCAACAGAGCTGCTTAACGCCACCCTACTGCTGACCAGCCTTGCCTGCTGGAAAGAGTTCCCCCCCCCCACCTTAATCTTAAAACAAATGAAGAACAGAAGAGGGAGTCACAGGCAGCGAACGGGCAGTCCTGAGAGGCTGAAAGGTGCATTGTGAGCCTGCCAAACTGGCACCGGCCTCTCCGTGCTGCCCGCAGGCTCTGTTGACCTTGGCCGGCAGTGCCCGTGCCCGTGGATGCCAGCGCACTTGCTAGCCTCCGCCCGCCCTCCCCCCCCGTCACTGTCCCATGGTTTCTCAAGCCATGAGGCTGAGATAGGGGCTGTTGCATCACAGGGTTGCGGGGAGGTTCCCAGCAGCTAAAGTCCCCAGCCCTGCTCAGCACCAGGCTGATCTTTCTCCACGTGATACCAGGACCTTGCTGCCTCCTCTCGCTGGTCAGCTTCATCAGCGGCATCGCTGGCATTAGCCATCTGTGCCCTAGGACACCGGGAGAGGCCAGCCAGGCATTTCCACAGCCTGCAGGTCTCCCGTGAAGCAGGGGGAGGGAGGGTGATGGGAGAGCACATACCTTCCCTTGACCTGATTCTGGCATCCGTCCTAGCCGGAGGAGAGGCTGACTTCACCCTGCAGAGCAGAGGCACCCAAGGGCAGTGACTCGAGGGGGTGGCAACCACGTGGCATACCCCAGGAGGTGCAGGACCCACTCTTGGAGGGAGAGGCTGGGCCTGTGGAACCAGGGCAGGTGCTGCCTCTGGTCAGTGCATTTCAGAGCCCGGGGTTTGAGCCCGGGTTTGTTCGTAGCTGGGGCTGCCATCTCCAGGCCCATCCACAGCTCACCCCCAGGGCATCAGTCCAGGTCAGGGAAGGACCATGGGCTCCCTCCTGAGAGCTGTACCGAGGCCTCTTGGAAGGAGGCACTCCGGGACTCATGAGCTAGGCACCCCACTGCGGCTGTCTTGTGGGTAAGGAGGTTTAGTCTGTGCCAAGCTAGCCCTGAAAGCAAGGCGTCCACCGGTGCAAGAGCACACCTCTTACAACAGATCATCACAATGCCAGTGCCTCCCCCTGGGCCTGGCTCATTAGCCAGCCTCACATTTCCAGCAGATGTGAGTGCAAGGCCCAGCCGAGGTGCACACATGCTTTGGAGATGAGCTCACCCTGACAGCTGCGGAGACCAAAGGCCCCCGGGCTGAAGCAGAATGAGAGCAGTGCATGGGCCTCATGCTGGTTCCCCCTGCGTGTGCATGTGCCTCGGTTTTGGAGCGGTCTTACCTGGGCTACACACCTTCCCTCACACCTGTGCAAGCAGTACCGTCGGCCACCATCGCAGATCCAGTGACACGCTCCATCATCTGCGGGTGCCTGTCACGGCATCTGTACGTGCAAGCAGCAGCCCAGAAAAGCCTGCACACAAAAGTGACTGGGCAATGCTTCCCTCCCCAACTGGAGGCTGGTGCAAGGGGCTGGTGTAGACGGACAGGACCGCAGGGCTTCCTTCATCAGAGGAAGGTGTAAAGTTTGTCAGGGCCTGTGGGGTTTGAGGTTCTGCTGGGCAGGACGGTGGTGGCTGAGGGACCTTGAGATGCATCCTTGGTCATGACTTTGAGCCTGGCTCTGCATCCTGTCCCCAGATGACCCAGGTGCAAGCAGACACCTGGTCTGCTTACACCAGGTGGGGAGTTGCAGGCAGATGGACTTGATGCAGGCCGTGTCACTCCCTGGTGTGCCATTGGCAGAAGAAAGTGGTCTCTGACTTAGCCGCACCAGCCCGATGGGGTTGGTCCATGTGGGCTTCTCCAGCTTTCACTCTCACCTCCATTTTGTCTGAATACGAGGGCCTTTCTTCTTGTCCCAGGACGAATACGCCTGCCGGTGAGGAATGGGAGGTGTTGTGTTAGCCAGTCTAGGAGCGTCAATTAACACGCCGTGTTAACTGGGTTTGTTTAACTTTCTACTGAGATCTTATCTCCCGCCAGAAGGAATGCACAAAACCAGCCAAGCGCACTCAGGTGCAGCCAGTGGAAGTGGGAAACTTCTGGGGATGGGGACTGGGCTGGTAACAAAACCTGGTGAGGTCTCTGTGATGGGACAGATTGACTGGATAGCATCGTGTGCTTCCTCGGAGACCCTCTGGATCCCCCTGGATTGCATGCCAATGCAGAACTGTCCCCACTGGGATTGCACTGAAGTCAACTGGAGCCCTGGTGTTGACATCTCGGTGAAGCAGTGACACCAACAGAGAGCACTGGCCTGATTCTGTTTAACATGATGCAGCTCCGCTGGTTTCCCTGGACTCCCCCTCACCTACACTGGGTCATGCAAGGTGGGAATTGGCTTCCAGCTGTCCATTCACCTGGCAGCGGCGGAGGGTCTCACCGCCTTCAACAGCACTGTCACTAGGCGCATGCTGCTTATTGGAAGCAAGCCGCTGACACTTATAGGACTTAATTAAATTAGCAGTGGTTCTCCAAAGAGGATGGCCCTGTGGATGCACATGGACCTGTCTCAAATGATTGCTTTAACAGACAGACGAGGGGGTGGAGTAGAGACGTAGGGAAGCAGAGCACTAAGAATTGCACTTCTGGCTCCTTGCCTTGGACAAGATTTTCAAAGGGGGCATGAAGCACCTGTCAGGGTGAGCCAGCCACCTGGCAACTCCTCATGCCTTGGAAAGCTATCTCTCTGCCTTAGTTTCCCCTTCTGTAAAGTGGGCATAACTATACTTGCTGGTTTTGCAGGGCTGTGACTGAGTGGCCAGGGTCTCAAGCACTTTTAGCTCCCCTTGCAATCCATGTCAGCATGCAGCGCCTCTGGGAAGCAGGTCACGTATCTAGGTGGGTTTACTGCCTAATCGTGGGTGTTCGCATCTGAGTGTATTGGCGGGGGGGCTTGCCAAAAGCCAGTGGCAAGCTAGGAAGAGAGGGCAGGTCTCTTGAGTCCCCAGCCTCTGCACTAACCACTTGGCAATCACGCCCTCAGTAATGGAGGGTTAAAAACCCTAAATCCTGACAGTATTCAGCACTTCTACATCTCTTGTGGGCACTTTACAGCAGTAACTGGTCCCTGCTCTGACCAGCCTTGACATATGTTTTAAAATAGTGACCTCAGCCTTCCCATGTGTGAAATTAGGATCCTGCTTTTCGGAGCATTGCAAAGCTCAATCCTCTTTGCAAAGGGCCTGGTGACCCTTGGCTGGAAGGTGCTACCAGCCGCATTACCGTGAACAGAGTTGAGACGGGATCCGTCTGAATTCCTGCGAGGGCTTGACCGCCCCAAAACCCATTTCATTCCCTGGTATTAGGCTTTGGTGAGTTGCTCTCGGCTGTCTTCCCAACTCCACAGCACTGCAGGGGAAAACAGATGGGGAAAGTAATTCGTAATGGATATCAGTGTACTGGGCAGGGTGATACTACCCATTTAACACCCGTGCTGGTCTCTGCAAGGGCTTCCTAGCACATCCATGGAGAAGAGCCAGTACAGGAAAGCCCCCAGGCGCTCATGATGCTGCTCATGGTGTTTTGTTTTCCCCTGGTTTGTGGGTTTCTAGTTTTCAAGCTGACTTGCCGGGTGATTCATGGTTCCTGGGCTGATGTATGTCAAAGGGAACCTGGCCTGTTGGCTGCTCTGGTTAGCGCTCTGCTCCTGTTCTGAGCTGGAAGGGATATCCCCTAAAACTCCAGATGAGCCTTGTCTGGATATGTCAGCCAGTGTCACGCTTGGTGTGGTCGCTCCAACTGTGGAATAAGGGTCTATGGGCAGCTGGTCTTATCCCTCTTCTGGGTGGGCTCTAAGCAACAGGGACCAAAGTAGTCCATGGGAGTGACACCAGTGCAGAATCATGCCAGGTAACCCCAGGCAGACAAACCCAAAGAGTCAGCCTCCAGTCCTCATCGCCTCTTGCTCTCCAGGCCAGCAAAGGCAGGAAAGACCCTGCGATTAGATGGTCTCACTTAACGGTGAGCTGCTATAGTGGGAAACAGAGCTGGGAGGACCACGGTCCTGGTTGACATGGCTCGCTGGGGTCACCTGATCCCAGTTATCTGCCTGCCTAGTGCAAGGGGCTGGACCCGATGATCTTGCAAGGTCCCTTCCAGCCCCTTCCAATCTATGAATCTACGAGTCTATGAAAGCTGGGGAGGGTGGCGTGGTCTCCCCTGCATCCGAAAAGGAGGGAAAAGAGCAAGCGATAGGGGAAGGGGTGAGCAGCACAATGCAATGCACCAATCTGCAAATACTGAAGCAAAAGGAGCTGCAGGATTAGGAACCAGGAGGTCTCTGCAATGGGATGGAGAGAGATTACGAAGGAGGCTATGGGGTGGGGGGAACACAACCTAATGATCTGAGACAGATCGAGTGACCTCTTTCCCCTTCCCAGTGTTCACGGGGAAAATCCTGAGGCATTTACTGAGATCAAGTGAACTCCCACTGAAGCATGTGGGCTGGGAGGGGGGGAGCTGCCTGAGCAAACACAGGATGAGGGGATGAGGAAGTGAACCTGTGCCTCTGCGAAATAGGGGAAGTCATGGCCTCTGCCTCCCGTTCCCCTTGGGAAAGGCCAACACTAGAAAACTCACTGGGGATGGGGATTTTATTAAAATTCTGCATGTTCAGCTCAGCGGGTCTCTTTGCATGTCCTCTCAGTGTCCGCTCCTCTCCTGCGGCTAGAGGCTGGGATGGAGGGAGGGCAGGGAAGGGATGGAGAAAAAGCCTCTGAAATATGAATCACAGGGATTAGGAAGCGGGTCTTGAGGACCAGCCCCTCAGTTGCACCCTCTGCCAATGATCTTGCCCAAGTTTTGGTAGAGAGAGACCCCAGGAAGCCCTTGGATGGGAAAGCGCTTTGCAGGAGCCCTGCTCAGTGGTTCTCGAGCTGGGCAAGGGAGGAGGAGTGAGCAGATGCTGCAATGGGGCATGCCAGCACAGCGAAGGGAGGAAGAGCCTGATCAGGAGCTGTAAACAGGCCGCTGGCAGAAGCACATGACGGGAGAAATAATGCTGTGATTATGGCAACAGGGGAGATGAACAGCACACCAAGTTTACTTAGAGTCCCACGAGGGAGCCTGCCCTGGAGTGGAAGGAATTAGAAAAAAAGAGCAAAAGGCAGAGATGAAGGCAGAGGCACACAGCATCATTAGTGAGAAGCAGGCCCCAGCAGTACCAACCACAGCGGGGCACAGGGAATCCTCCTACACATGGTTTCCCCATGAACCAGGGAGATCTGAGCTCGGCAGCGCAGGAGAAGGGGAGGCCAGGAAAAGTGAACTGAAACAAAGAAATGCTCTAAGGCGGTGGTTTTCAACCTATGGTCTGCGGGGACCCCCCAGGGGTCCGCGGACTATACCTAAGGGGTCTGCAAAAGATGACTATGATCAAGCAACAGTGGACAAATACCCACACTTACAATTTAAAGGGGTCTTCACCTCCATGCAAAATTGTTTAGGGGTCCGCCAATGAAAAAAAGTTGAAAAACCCCATCTGAGGTCTTCGTTTCTAGGCTTCACCCGGAGGTTGTCCCTGCCCCCCACGGCTCTTGGCTATAACAACTCTCTCTCTGCTGGAAAGCCGGTTCTGGTCTTTAGCCTGTTTTCTGTTTGGCTTTCTGCACCGAGCTTGCATTTCAGTCATGGGACTGGCTGGATGTACAGAGATTAGTCCCTTGTGCTTAAGAATCACAAAACCCCGTTGTGAACTGGAGAAGGGGAAAGCTTGGAATGTGGCATTTTCAGGACACCTCTTTCCGCACGCCCCCCGATCTCAAATCTTAGTCCAGCTTGTGCTAGATCCCCAGGCGGACGACTGAAAATGTCCTTCCCCCCCAACATGGGTGGCTTTGTTGCAGGTGCAGACAGGGCTGGCCGGTCAAGGTCAGTTCCAAGCAGCTTTGCCCCAAGCCAGGATGGAGATAGGTTTGCAATTCAGATCAAAATTAAGTGATTTCCACTCGCATGGAACGGGCAGGAACGAGGAGGCTGGGAATAAGGAGAGCCACCGAATCCTAGGAAAAGGGGCTAGAAGGTCCCTCGGGAGGTCATCGAATCCAATCCTTGCTCAAGCCAGGAATACCCCTGCCTAAACCCTTCCAGCCTAGTGTCGGTCTAACCTAGAGGGATTAGGCCCCTTGTCTGGTCCTGTGGGCTGGATGAGTGGCACCGGGCCAGTCCACTGGCTGGATCAGGCCCACAGACGTCCCCCACCCACATGCCCGATCCAGTGCATATAGCACCTGCCCGGGCTGGTTTGGGATGCCAGCCCAACTGTGCATCCCCTGTAACACAGCCTGGGACCTGGTCCCAGTGAGTGCCATGGGTGGCACGTGTCCGTGGTACTCTGCACAGGGTCAGTCTGGCACAGTGCATGGGTTAACAGGGCAGCACCAGGGGCTGGATGATGGGGCTCTGTAAGCTGGATCTGACCCATGGGCCGGATGCTTGACATCCCGATTCAACCTGTACGTATTCCACGGCCTCTCTCAGTAATCCTCAGAGGACAGTGAGAACAATTGCTCACCATCCTCTTTACAACCATCTTATCTTGCTTTCAAAGATTGTTCCCTAGGCCTCCCTTTCAGTCTTCTTTTCTCCCTCTTGGCCTTCTCTAAATTGTCCCAATTTTCCAAGCGCTCCCCATTCATGTTTAGTGATGAGATCCTGGCTTTCTGCTCCCACCCACAGTGTCCATGGCGTTCTGCCTGTCCCCTTTCTAGGAGGCACTTGTAGCACAACCCACCAGCAAGCTCCATACACACTCCACCACAGCCATTGGGTGAGTTTATGCAGTGGGAGCATTAATGCGATGCCTTGGAGAGTTTGTTCAGCCACAGCCCCACATGGATTGGGTTATCTGCGTGACCTGCACCCTCAGGAACAAATCCCCTTTGTAGTCAATGCCTTTCAATCCTGGCTTTTCTCCACCTCGGAGGAAGTGAGAGAACCGGGGACACTTGCTGCTCGTCAGGGGCCGGTTCTTGCAATCTTCATTCAGATTAAATTCTCATGGCACAGGGCGGACGCATTATTGTGTTTGGGGTATTTCCAGCTCGGGTACCTTGCTCTTTGCTGTAGCTGTGAGGTTAGGCAATTCTAGCTGGCTGGTAATTCCCCCCCACATAACCATCTTACATCTGCCATTCTCCCACCTCACTTGTTCTCCATCAGTCCCCAGAGATGGCTGCAAGGAGACTTTGGAGACTCCTCTCCTCAGGTCCTCAGCCCCTTCCCAGAATTGCATCTGGCCCTGCTGATCATCAATAGCTTCTCGCCTATTGTCCTTTGCTGGAAGCCCCCTGAGACCGCCGGCTCCTCATTAATGCTGATCTCCCTCAGGTCCCTGCTCCCTTCAGCCTTTGTGCGGAGAAGGGCGGTGAAGCGGCATGGCAGCCTCTCCTAGGGCTGGAGTGCGCTTCCCCCTGCCTCACCGCATTCACAGGATGTTTTTTGTCCCCACCTCATCCCTGATGGACACTTCCACTTAACCTTCCCCCTTGCCTCATCCGGCCCCTGCTGCTCTGCACAGCCACCCCGCACCCGGGCCTTGTGGTTGCTTTTATTTGACATAATCCTCTAATTAATAATATGCAAGGCTCAGCCTTTCCAAAGAAGGGCAGGGATATTAATGAAGTCTCTGGGAACGGGCTAATTAACTGCAATGATCCCCGTTTTACTGATAGGGAAGCTGAGAGTCACGGAGCTGGAGGGGTTTGCCCCACGTCACAGAGACAGACATGGGCAGGCAGGGTTTTACCTCCGGGGCTCCTGGTTGCACACCCCCTGCTTTGCCCATCACGTCGCATGGCTGCCTTCTCCTCGTGTTAAAGAAAACCTTGAGTTTTTATAAAAGCCTTTGTGTTCTTCCCTGTAGCTGGACATTTCTGATGAGGTACTTTTGCCCTTGTATGTTCTCTAGAGGAGATACAGGGCAGGTCGGTAGGGGTATGGGTTTAGGGGTAGCACCTCTTTGGAGGAGCGTGCGATTGCCATGCCCTTTAAGAGCCCGTGCATAGCTCCTGCACTGGGTCCACTGGGCCCTTTGGATTCCCCTCCATAGACTATGCTTGTGCCATAAAGAAGTACGGCTGGAAGGACCCTCCAGAGGTCTTCGGAGCACACCCCGGTGCAATGCGTGTGCCCCTTCGTGCGCCATGCTCCTTCCAGATGCCGCTTGTGTTGCTTTGGGTGAATCGTGATACCAGGCTGGACACCCGCTGCGTGCCTCTCTGTCCCGACAGGGTGCGTGTAGACCCTTTGCAAAGGGCCAAGTTCTGCTCTCGGTTCCATCAGTGCCTACCTGGACGAGCTCCACTGACAACTGTGGGGATCCCTCTGGATCATCAGTCGCGTGGCGGTGTCAGGATGCTCCTCTCACAGACAGGACCCAAAGCAATGCTTGGCTCAGTGCCCGCCTGCAGTCGGAGGTGGCACAACGACTAGACTGCAGCAGGTGCGGACCCCCCATCTGAAGACATGAACCCCTTGCAACAAGGGCCGAGAGTCGAACAGCCTGTCCTCGCCCTGCCACTATAAGGTGAACTTCTGTTTCCAGAGGCCTTTGGTCCCTGCAGGCTGTTTTCTGGGTCCCTCAACACAGGGAGAAGGAAGAAGCCAAAGGCCTGAGACCCCACGTGGCCCTTCCCAGCTCCCCTGGGAGCCCTGGGGCAGCTGGGCAGGCTACATGCCCCACACGGGCTGCTGAGGAAGTCAGCTGGGCTCTGCATAGGGATCCAATAGGAAGAGAAACCAGTCCGGCCCATCCATAAATGGCTTGTTAAGTCCCACACAATTACCCCCACCCAGGTAATTGCAGAACTGTGCTCTACAACTATTTGCACAGTTCCCCCTGCTGCTTTCTCCTCCCCGGTGTTGTGCCATGTCGCGCAGGGAGGGTGACACGCATTTCCCTGGGGAGATAACGCCCTGACCCCCAACTCTTCCAAAAAAGGACTCACTTTACAGGAAGGAACCGTTCAATGGCCAAACCCTCCAGGTTTCACCTTATATGAATGAATGTCCTGCACACACACACACACACTCAGGTAGGCCTTATTCACATCAAGTCTCATTGATTTCCTTGTGACTCAGCTGGCAGGGCAGGGCTGGGCCGTCATCAAACAGCACCCCCCCCCCCCCCCGCAACTCCAGATGCCCTGCTAACCCCATTCCCTACTGCATCGCATCCTCATCCAAATGCACGCTCAGCTTGGCGCCCCACTTCAGCAGCACACTGCCCATCCCCGTGTCACTTAGAAATTCATGTGTACCATTTTCCAGGGGCTGTTATTTTTGCTGAGAGCCAATATCCAAGGCACAACCTTGCTGCCAGGTTGAAGCCCGCGCTGCAAAACTGACAGCAGTCTGCAAGTCGAGGCCCACACTCCCCCACTGCTTCATTGACTCGATTTAATCAGTTCGTGTTTGCACCGCGTCCTAGAGAGGCGAAACGCTTTGCAGCCCCTCGGCTCCTGGCTCTTCGCGGGGTGACCTTGCCTTTGTTTGGAAACGAGTCTCCCGTACGATACCGAAATGCAGACTTGCAGAAACACAACCACACGAGGCCTTGCACCAGAATGGAAGAGGAAGCAGGAATTGGCAGGACCCCCCAAATCCCTGCTGCTCCGACCACCCCCATAATGGAAACCTGGGGACGGCATGGCACTGCCTGCCAATGCTCAACATCATCCATTTCCACCCTGGGCAGTTGGAAGGGGGTTAAGGGCGCGCTTTCCTGGGTACCAGGGTGGGCTCATCCTCCCCCTGCACTGAGTGCTGGCTCCCCAGGGTTGGGGTTTTTTTTTTGCACGTGCAATGCACCCCAAGGCTTGTTTTGCATGTGCAACTGCACCCTCCGGGCCCGGCCCGGCCCTGCCCCTTGCCCCCTGCCCGGGGGTGCCGGCCGGCCGGCGGGGTGCAGCAGCGGCCGCGGCAGCGCAGGGAGGCGCCGGGCCCGCGGGGGAGGGGGGGCTGCTGCAATGTGCGCGCGCGGCGGTGACTGAGCGCGCCGCAGCCAATCAGCGCGGCCCGTTCCGAAAGTTGCCTTATATGGCGATGGGGCCCGGCCCGCTCGGTCCTATAAAACCCGGCGCGCGCGGCCGGCTGCTGTCGCCGCGAGCTGCTCCCGCCTGCACCGCCAGCCCCAACCCCAGCACCGCTCGACGCCTGCAGCCGCCCGGTGAGCGCCGGGCCCGGGCCCAGGGAGGGGGGTGTTTGCAGGGGGGCATGGGTGCGGGGTTGCATGGTTTGGGAGGCTCCTGGGGTTGCAAAACCACCACCTCCTTGTACCCCGACTGTGCATGGGGTGTTGCAAAACCTGTACCCTAACTGTGCATGGTGGGGGGTGCTAGTGTTGTATGGTGGGGTTGCAAAACCTGCACCCCAACCATGCATGACTGGCTGGTGCTGGGGGTGTACCACCACCTCTTCCCTGTACCCCACTTGTGCATGGTGGGGGGTGCAAGGGGAGTGCTGGTGGTTGGGGTTGCAACACCAGCACCCTTCCTGTACCCCAGCTGTGTGTGGTGGGGGGCGAGGTGTTTGTAGTGCGTCTCTTAAGAGGATTTGTTGCCGGGCTGGGTGGGGAAGAAATGGTCAGAGCTGGGACGGAGGGGGTGTACCCACTGCTGGCCCTGCTGCAGGGCTGGAGGTGCCCGGCTCCCTTGCTAGGAGCTGGGCGCACGCGGTGGGGGTAGGGGAAGGCAGCCTTGGGTGCATGGGGCGAGCGGAGCAGCCGCTCCTCCCACTGCTGGGGAGAGGGTCTTTGTCTGGATGGTCTCTGGGAGGTGGCTGCCCCCCCATGCGTGGGGAGGGGCTGCCCGCAGCTGCTGGCGGGCGCTGGGTAGGGTGGGGTCTCTGCACCCCAGTGCCTGGCTCCTAGGCTGGGAGGCAGGGGTGGGGGGTGCCCTTTGCTCCAGCAGTGTTGTAGGGGAGCTGCCCTGGCACGGGGGCAATGCCCAGCCGCCCTGCCCCAGCTGCAGGGGAGGACTCCACTCCCTGGTGCCCTTGCTTGGCACACGAGGGTAGAAATGGGCTTGGCAGTTCACTCTCCGCTGGGTCTGAGGTGGCATTTGAGCCTGGCCGGGGCTGTGCCCCAGGGGCCCTCCCAGCTTGCAAGGACTGTAATGCTAGAATAACGCTCTGGCTGTTTCAGTGGGGCGTGGGGAGAAAGGAGGTGCTCCAGAGCCAACTTGCTGGGCAAGCTTGGCAGGGCGGGTCTGCTGCTGCCCCACTTGATGGAGCACAAAATGCACCTGTGCGTGGCTGCCTGACTAGTTGCGCTAGTCGGGGCTGCGCAGGGCGGGGAGCCGGAGCCCAGAGCAGGGTGTCGGGAACTTGCCCTTCGCAACTCCTCCATTGTCACGCCTGCCTCCAGACAGACACCCCCACAGCAGTGCTGGGAACAGGGAGTGGCCAGGCCCGGCCTCCTTTGAAGGGAGGGGAGTGGCTGGCAGCGAGCGGGGGCCCTCCCAAAAGCTGGCTCCACGCCGTGCCACTGGCTCCTTGCAAAGCTCGCTCTCACCATTGCCTTTTATGGTAATAATATGAGACTGGAGCAGGGACTTCCTTTGTCCCAAATCTGTGCAAAGGCAAAATATGCAGCACTGGGCTCCCCCTCGCGGCCGGCTGGAGAAGAGGCGCAGAGCAAACAGGAAGCTAGAGAGGAAATGGGTGGGGTAGGCGGCCGGGTCTGCAGCTCTGTCTTGGCAGGAGCTTTACCACATGGGGCTTTCCTCCTCCTGGCAAGACAGGATGAGCGGTGGTGCCTGGCAGCCCTGACAGACCACGGTCTAGGAGTGCCCACGAGCTACTCAGAGCAGCAACTCCAGCATGCTCACATTGTCTTGTGTTGCTTTGCAGTTAGTTCGCCATGGATGATGATATTGCTGCGCTCGTTGTGGACAATGGCTCCGGTATGTGCAAGGCCGGCTTCGCTGGGGACGACGCCCCTCGTGCCGTCTTCCCATCCATCGTCGGGCGCCCCAGACACCAGGTACGTGGGAGGGGAGGGGGTGCTGCCTCTTCTACGCTGGAAACGGTTTCCAAGAAATGGAGTGGCTCCAAAGACTCCAATTCCTAGACTGGAGAAAAAGCAACTCATTTCCGTTCTAGGGACACGTCCTTCCTTAATCAGTTGATGGCTTGGTTCATCCAGCAATTCCCCCTACTATAAGCCACTTGAAAAGCTGGCTGGCCCCTAGCCCAAGTAACCAGTCTGGTAGACGTGGTAGGATGTGGGTGTTTGAGTTTAACTAATGGTAGCCCCTTTTTTTATTATTATTATTTCTTCAGGGTGTGATGGTTGGCATGGGCCAGAAAGACAGCTATGTTGGTGATGAGGCCCAAAGCAAAAGAGGTATCCTGACCCTGAAGTACCCCATCGAACACGGCATTGTCACCAACTGGGATGACATGGAGAAGATCTGGCACCACACCTTCTACAACGAGCTCAGAGTTGCCCCTGAGGAGCACCCTGTGCTGCTCACAGAGGCTCCCCTGAACCCCAAAGCCAACAGGGAAAAGATGACACAGGTGTGTACTGTGGCCTGAGCCCCCCACCCTCTGCCACTTGGCTCTAGCCTGTGGGGAAGCTGCTGGCCAGCCCTCCTCCCTTCCTGTCTTCATCTTTTTTTCCCCCCCTCCCCTTTTTGCTATTCTTTGCAGGGTTTTCCTTTCCTGACCTGAGCCTTCTCTTTGCTGGATCTTGACAGGTTTTATTTGTTCTTCTAAGCTGGTTTCCTCTTGCTGCCTTGATACTACCAACTCCTCTAACTGCTGTTTCTGACTAGACACTAACTGTTCACCTGTCTTGAGTGATTTCTGCCATGTAGCTGTCTAGTTTTTTGGGGGGTGATGGAGAATGTGGCTCTCTGAAGCAGCTGTGTTGCACCTGGGCTTTTGCCCATGTTCTTAACTTCTTCCCAGGACTCGGACTTGGGTTGATGGGTTTGCTGTGGTAGCCCAGAACTGATTGGCATGGCCTCCCATTCCAGTGGACCCATGATTGTTGTCTCTGGGGACATGGGAATGGTCTAGCAAAATGACACTTGCATGACTTGCAAACAATCTCTCACGAGCCTCTTGGACCCCTTCCGTGAGCATAACCATCCTCTCTTCTCTTTCCCCAGATCATGTTTGAGACCTTCAACACCCCAGCCATGTACGTAGCCATTCAGGCTGTCCTGTCCCTGTACGCCTCTGGTCGTACCACTGGTATTGTGATGGACTCTGGTGATGGTGTCACCCACACTGTGCCCATCTATGAAGGCTATGCCCTTCCCCATGCCATCCTCCGTCTGGATCTGGCTGGCCGTGATCTGACGGACTACCTCATGAAGATCCTGACTGAGAGAGGCTACAGCTTCACCACCACAGCCGAGAGGGAAATCGTGCGTGACATCAAGGAGAAGCTGTGCTATGTCGCCCTGGACTTCGAACAGGAGATGGCCACCGCAGCCTCCAGCTCTTCCCTGGAGAAGAGCTATGAACTCCCTGATGGTCAGGTGATCACCATTGGCAATGAGAGGTTCAGGTGCCCTGAAGCCCTCTTCCAGCCTTCTTTCTTGGGTAAGTCCACTCCCATCCTGTTCAAGAGACTCCTAGCCCCCGGGTCTTGGGGAGGGAGGGTGGGCGATGCTTCCTTACCAGAAGTGAGTAGATAACAGGACTATCTTGGTGTCACTTCCCAGTGGTACCTCCCCCATACAGGAGTGGCTGAGGGGCTCTTCATAGTGGGGAAGTGGGGTGAGGAGAGCTTTTTACAGAGTAGGACTTCTGCTGAAGTCTTAGGTGTTTCCATTATACCTGTACACCAGGCTTTCTCGGGTATGTGACTGGCTAGCTGACCAATTCTTTAACTGATCTTGTTTCTGGCTGTCTTTTCTGGCAGGTATGGAATCCTGTGGTATCCATGAAACTACCTTCAACTCCATCATGAAGTGCGATGTTGATATCCGTAAAGATCTGTATGCCAACACTGTGCTGTCTGGTGGTACCACCATGTACCCAGGCATTGCTGACAGAATGCAGAAGGAGATCACAGCCCTGGCACCCAGCACAATGAAAATCAAGGTATATTTTTGGAGTCTTCAAATTCCTACATCTGCCCTGTCCCAACAAGGGTTGGTGGTGCCCAGACTTAATGATTTACCTAAGAAGAAATTGGCAGATTCTGGGTAACTTGCGCCATAAGGGTAGGACAAGGTCTTGGCACTTGCACTGGTTTAGGCAAGGCCAGCATCGTCCTACGAGTGGTCTTTTTCTGGGTAGAATGGCTGACCAAATGACAGTTCAAATCCAGGAACATTTGTGGGATTGTTAGACAAGATGCTCGCTTCAATGGCAAACCTAGTAGCTTGGTCCTGACCATAGAAACAGCTGGGGTAGGTGATGCAGCTGGGAACTGTAGACACTTCATACAGGCCTTGACTCTAACCCTCTCTCCTGTCTCCTGCAGATCATTGCCCCGCCTGAGCGGAAGTACTCTGTCTGGATTGGTGGCTCCATCCTGGCCTCCCTGTCCACCTTCCAGCAGATGTGGATCAGCAAGCAGGAGTACGATGAATCTGGACCCTCCATTGTCCACCGCAAATGCTTCTAAACCGGACTGTTACCACGTCACACCGAAACAAGAACCCATATCTGCGCATCAACCAAGACAAGATTGGCATGGCTTTATTTGTTTTTTTTGGCGCTTGACTCAGGATTTAAAAACTGGAATGGTGAAGGTGACAGCAGCAGTCTTAGCGTGTCGGAGCGATGGTCCCCAAAGTTCTACAATGCATCTGAGGACTTTGATTGTACATTTGTTTTTTTTTTTTTTGTTTTGTTTTTTTAATAGTCATTCCAAATATTGTATAATGCATTGTTACAGGAAGTTCTCGCCTCTGCGAAGGCCGCAGCCCACCTCGAAGGAGCCTGTACCTAAAGATGGTTTTTAGGTGTAACTGCTTGTCTGTAAATTATGTAACCCAACAAGTGTCTTTTTTTGTATCTTCCGCCTTAAAAACAAACACTTGATTCCTCTTTTTGATTTGTCAAGCAAGCAGGGCTGTGTTTCCCAGTGGTAGATGTGAATGAAGGCTTTAGTCCCCCTGGAGCGTCCAGTGAAAAGCGGTGCCAGTATGTGGGGGAGGGAGGGGCTACCTGTACACTGACTTAAGACCAGTTCAAATAAAAGTGCACACAATAGAGGCTTGACTGTGGACTCATGTTCTTTTTTTTTTTTTCTTTTAAATGGCTGCAAAGTTGCATGCTGAGCTCCTGGAGTGTGGGTTTGGTGGGGGGGGAAGAACCTTGCAAGCTATGCATTTGTGCTGGCTGCTCTGTAGTGAAGCTCCATCTCCAAGGGCTTGAGCTTGTGGTTCAAAGGAAGCTAACAGCTAGAAGTGCCCCTTTCCTAGCTGAGCTGTGTCCTGACCTTATATGCCTATCTTGCCTCTCCAGGAACCAAGGTATGGGCCATAATGTAATTAAAAGCTTTGGTAGCCCTGTGCAGTTGCTAGATTCCTCTCCCACTACTGCAAAGAGCAGCACAGTGGTATTGTATCTGGTACAAATAAGATCAGTACTGGGGAGGGTGGGTGGTTCCTCCCCCTCCAAAACAACAGGGGAGTTGCTTTAATCTGTCAAAGGGCTGCCTTAACAAGCAAAGCCTGCATTTCTGTTCTCATTATTACTCCCACTCCATAGCTGGAGGTTTTCAAAAGTGCTGAGCACCCAGAGCTACAATGAGTCAGTAGGGGCTTGGCCCTTATCCTAGTGCCGGGTCTCCAGCAACACTGGAAAAGCTAGGGCAGGAAGAGCTGACTTGGCACCTTGAAGCAACTGGATGTAGCTCTTCACTGCATGGCTCTCAGACCTACTTAGCTGATTTAAAAAAAAAAAATAAAATCACTAGTTCTGGGTTTCCCTTCCTCTTTTCTGGTTGTGGGCTTTTTGAAAGATCAAATGTCCTCACAAAACTACCCATAGATCTGGGTTGAAAAGATCTGGGTGCCCAGTGCTTGGAAGTAAATGTGAGTGCTTGTGATTTGAAGGACGCCAGTGCAATCTGTAGGCGCCTGGCCCTGTCAATAAGGGAGCACATACAAGCCTGGAAGCTTGCCCATGATGCCAGGGCACTAGTTCAACTGCATGGGTTAGCTTTGATGTAGGTGATAGACATGTCTCACAGGGACTGGGCCTTGTTCCCAAGTACTCTTCTATGGATGTCCTTGTTCTGAAGAGCTTTTGGTGCCAGTGGCTGCATCTGGCTGAAGGATGGTGGAGGAGGGTCAAGAGGAGGGAGAGATGCATGGGTGGAGTGGGGCATTACTATATACCAGTAACACGTGAAGTCCCAGCTGAGACCAGGGCCCATTAGTGCAGGCACTCTCGCTAATGCATATACCCAGTGAGAGCCCCTGATCCAGCCTGTCTGAACGGAGCAGACAGCCAGAGAAGGCAAAGCCATTTCCCCAGGTTAGAGAGCTGGGAGCAGAACCAGCTTGAGTTTCAGCCCGGGGCCTGCCCAGTTCTCTGTGCCCGGCATGTGCTGGGTTCTCCCTAAGACATAAGCGTCCACCTTTGCTTCTGCACAGGGAGCCTGAGGGACTGGAGAAAGCCAAGATGTGAAGGCAGCAGCAGCTCAGTTTGTGAGACCACGGAGGATGTCCCAGGCCAGGTCTTGCCCTCTCATCCAGGTGAGATGACAGGGTACTAGTCTGCGCTGTCTTTCTGAAGTGTCTTATCACCCACCTGCCTGTGTAGCAGTGATTGTACCAGGCTAATGGCAGAAAATGGGCTGAACTCAGGCTTGAATTTCACTTCCATCCTTGGCCTGTTCTTCCAGGGCATCGAGCAGCATCCAGGAGGCCCACACCTGTGCTGCAGAGCCCTCACTGCCTTACAACAGGGCTGCATGTCCCACACAGGATGCATGGCTGTGCTCTGGAGTCTCCTGGGCTTTGTTCAATCTGTCCTAGTCTCACTAATACATCAGCAGCTGTAGATGCCTATGGAAGATCACAGCTTCCAAACTCCTGCCTGGGGGTTAAGGGCTGGTGTAAAGCAGTCTCAAACCAGGGCAGTGCTGTGCGTTGAGCTTCTGGGTGCTCAATTCTGCTGTTCCTCACCGCTTGCTGCAGAGCAGTGGTCGTGATGCACATAAGGGTGGGGGGGAAGGAATGCAAGCTCCCAAGCACGCTTCTTCCACAGGAGCTGGACCAGGAAGAGAGGATGGATGTGCATATGGCTAGGGGGAATCTGCAAGGAGGCTGCCTGCTTGGGGACTGCATGTGAGGAAGGCCAGGGCTGTAGAAGGGGTTTGTGACTGAGCAGGGCTGCCTAGCAGTTAGTCAAGCTACCCTACAAGGGCAGAGACAGTATTTAGATGCCTGTGGTGTATCCTAGAAACAAGGCTTCATGAAACATTTCTTTAATAAAAAAAAAAAGGGAGCTTTCCTGGCAAGGCCATGTGGCAGCAGAGCACGAAGACATTGCTCTGGTTCCTTGAACGAGGCCTGGCAATCACAGCTCCCCTGGGCATGATGTGCTGGAGAGAAGAGTTGTGCATCAAGCAGGGGACAGCACTGCACATTGCTCGCTGCTCCAGCCTCTGACACATCGGGGAACCCCTGGAGGTGCCTTTCTTCCTTGGGGAGATTTGGGCAGGGGACACTGCTTTAACCAGACCGCTTCCTAATGCTGATTCTGAGCTAGGAATGATTTTCTAGCCACTTTTGCAGGTGGGGTGGGGTAGGGGAGTATCTCTGCAGAGACACCAGGCCTGCTGAGTCAGCATGGCCTGACCAAGGGAGGAATCTAGGGTTTTAATCTAGAGTACTCAATGCTACATAGCACAATGGATGGAGCAGGGGATGAGGAGTCAGGGAAGCCTTTATCTGTTTCTTTTCCTACCTTGGGCACGTTCATAGTTGCCCTGTGGCCCTGTAAAACATGCAGCTTGGTAAAGTCCTTTCAGAGCCCGAGAAGAAAGAGGCTATGGAAAGGCACAGTGTCAACGTGCATCACGGCACGAGCTCCTCCGTGGTGGCTGGCAGGGCCTCAGCCCTCCGAACAGGATGTTTATTCATCCAGAGCATTGGTGTTTTGGCCGAGTCCCTCAGCATCCCAGATGCAGGTTTCTCTTGTTCCTGCATCTGCTCTCTGTTTGACACTGAGTGCCGCCGGGTCCCGAACCTGGCACTGATCCGTGAGCTGGTGTCCATCAGATTCACAGATGCTGGGGTGGGAAGAGCCCTCAGTAGATCATCGAGTCTGACCCTCTGCCCTGGGCAGGAAAGAGCGCTGGGGTTAAATGACCCCAGCCAGGTGCATGTCCAGCCTCCTCTTGAAGACCCCCAAGGTAGGGGACAGCACCACCTCCCTTGGAGCCCATTGCAGACTCTGGCCACCCTTACCATGAAGACGTTCTTGCTGATGTGGAACCTAAATCAGATAACAGCGATGGGATTCTCCCGGCACACCCATGAGCTAGAAGCCAGACGACTCCCTGCTCAAAGGCTGTGGGTGCGGGATTGCTTCTCACCCATTTCTGATGACCAGGCTGGTATTAGGGGAGCTTGCGTTTTCGTTCCACCCACAGGCAAGGTTTAGGAGACCTTTCTGTTTCTGAAAGGCCTGAGGATGCCCATATGTCTTTGCTTCTCTTCTGCCACCATCTTTGGGACACTGTGATATGGGCTTGGTCCCTCTCCACCTAGTCTTCACTCATGTTCCCTACTACGGTAATGCCACACTTCATGGGATGACAGAAAGGGATTAATTAGGCGTGAATTCATCAGGGTTTTTTTGTCTCCTGAGAGTGCCCGATTTATTCTAGTGGTAGAGACAGACTCTAGTAATTCACCTGCAACTGCCCGGTGGGCTAGAAAGTCACCTCTCTGATCAGCTTATGGAATGAAGCTACCAACACAGATTAATGGTGTCCTTGGTAGAGGAGACTTGTGTTTCTCTTGGGAGACAATGGATCATCACCTCCTTTTCCACTCATCTTCCAACCCTATGATAGTTGCTGTCACACATTGCTTTATAAGCTTCCTTGACAAAGTCTGGCCACTAAAGGTGAGGCGATGCTTGTTAGTTGTTCCTTTGGAAGTTGTCTATCACCCATGAAGGTGCAGAGTTGATGTTTGCAGGTATATATTCAATCAAGCAAGCTAAGGTCTCCTGTGGTGTCAATGTATTACATGCTTTCTCTAGGGAAAAGGATTATACTGGGATTCAGTTGTTGAAATTGGTTGGAGATATTCAGAAAAACAGGTCTGTTATCGAAGCTGCTGGTGATTTCGGTTTCTTGCAAAGAGCTTGCGCTCTGCAGTCACCAGAGGAAGAATTGTGTTTTGACTCGCTCTGCTGTGTTGGCTCTGCCTGGGGGTTAAGGGCTGGTTTAAAGCACCTGTCTCACCTCCATGGTTATTTTGCCTTTCATAGCATGCATACTACCAGGGAGACTGCTGTAATGTAGAGCAGCCTCCAGGCTGCCCAGATTGTACCCAAAACCTTTACTGTTCTTACACCAATTACTTGTACATCCCTCGCAGCCTACCTGCCCTTGTTCTGAGGCAGGGCTGTTTCTCCTATCACGCTGGCCCTGCCAATTGATTTATTTACTGTGTTCCCCATTGGAAAGACATGTGTTGTCTACAACATTACAGATCGCAGCTATCGGGCCGATCAGACCTGCCTGAGATATATGTAACCTTTTAAATTCAGATTGTCAAAATGTCCTTTTGGTTTGCTCTTGTTGGCCTCTAACTCAAAACACTTGGCAACCTGTGAGATTAAAGATCCAAACTCCACCTCTTCTTAGTCCAGGGAGGGGAGAGCTCCCAGTCCACACCTGTGGGTCCTTCCAGGGATGCAGTCTGTAAAATCAGGTAAGACAAGGAACAAGAGGAGGGCAGTGCTTTATTCTGTGCCCTTTGCAGGTCTCCTCTGAGGAAGCTTTTATCCTCCAAAGTGTACACCCAACCCAGGCAGCTTCCTCACTCAGCAGAGCTCACCCTTGCGCTGATGAGAAAAGATGCAGCTTGAAGCTTTAACCTGGGGCCAGTCATCGGCAGTGCCATTGAACCCTGCACGTATCAGAGCAATGCCTTCACCGCCAGAGCTAGAAGATACACGAGCTAAGACCGCAAGAAGCTTACGGCCACTGCAAGTGACCTGATCGCTGTTAAGACGTGGCAGCATGCCATGCACAGTGCCTCCGGGTGCATCCCTACCAGGCAGCTGCGCTGAGGCTTGCCCCTTTGCAAGCCTCTTTGTTGGGGCTGGAAGGAGACACAGGAGCGGGGAGGCCTTTGTGCTCCTTCCCACAAACAATCTGGAAGAGACTTCCCGAGGAGGTGGTGCAGTCCCCAACCTTGGACGTCTCCGAGACGAGGCTGCGCAAACACCGGGCAGCTGGGATCGTTTCATCTCCGCGGTCTTCCTGCCCAGATCAGCGGGGTTGGACTGCACGATCTTTCGAGGTCCCTTCCAGCCCTTCGTTTCTATGATTTCCCAAAAGCACACACTGGTGGGAAGCATCTGAGCGCTTTGGGAAAGCACGGCACGGAGGTCCTCAGCAAAGCCTTCGGTGGTCCTCTGGCAACACTAGCGGGTTCGGAGGAGTCAGGAACACGCGGCCCCCCCATGACGGAGCAGGTGTCGTGCTGCGGGGTGGGCAGCGGTCGCTTGTCAGCGGCTTCTCGCCCCCCCAGCCCCGGGGTTTCAGTGATGCCAGCAAGACGCCGTGTTATGTAAGAGATGAGGACACATGGGAGAGGCCGGAGAGCTGCCGGGAATCAGCTGGCATCTCCCTTGGTAAAGCCCCAGCTCCAGGAGTCCCGGGACAATGCAGCCGCTGTGTTGCTCGTTGGCCGTTCCCAGCCTCATGACCCCCAGCCCTGGGATGACATGGGGGGCGAGGAAGGAGGACATGTTACATCTATTATTCAACGAACTGACTAATACGTGAAGACTAGCCACGTCTGCACCAGGGATCAAAGTGACCCTGGCTACACAGCTAAGAGCTGGCTGTCCCAGCTAGTCTGCAGCTGGCTTTGTGCAGTGGAGCCCCCTGCCACACCCAAGATGGCACCTGCTCGCCGCGCCCAAGATGGCGCCGCCCGTCCAGCAGCGCGTGTGCCCCTCCCAACATGGCGGCACCCGCCCAGGCGCACGCGTGCCCCTCCCAACATGGCCGCCGCGCACCTCCCTCAAGATGGCGCCGGAAGTGAGGTCAGAGGGGCGCCGGAAGCGCAGCGTGGGCCCTGAGCCGGCTGGGAGTGCGACCGGCCGGGGACGCGGCTGGTTCAAGCGGCCTCGGAGCGCGGCCGCGGGGGCCATGTCCCGCCCCAGGGAGGTAACGCGGGGCCCCGGCACCCCCGGGTCGGTTCTCCCCCTCAGACCAGGGGCCTGGCCCAGGGGGTGGGGCGAGGGGCGCCTGTCCCAGGGGTTGGGGTAGACAAAAGGTCTGTTGAAGGTGTAATCGAGAGCGGGCGGGGGAAATCTTGGCCCTTGGAAATGGATGGCGGGTGGAGAGGCTGCAGCCTCTGGGGCGGGGGCGCGCAGGTGAGGGGAGGCTCTTTCTGAAGCGGCGGCGAGCTCTCGAGCAAGCAACGTGAAGAGCGCTCCCCTTATTTTTAAGTCGAAACTAGTGGGTTGAATTCGGTGAGGGAGAGGCCGGGTGCTGACGAGGGGGAGGGGGAGAGGCAGCACCCCATCTCGGGCAGCGGTTCCCGAACTCTGGCGGGTTGCGCGGCGCCGATTTAAAACGATACCACCTTAGGTACCCCCCAAATTACTGCCCTATAAAGAAAGGATAATAAATCTGTTAACGCGCGTCACTGACAGGTTGTCTGCGTACCGCGGTTTGGGAACCGCTGATCTAGAGGGAAGCGTAACTGTGCGGGCGGCTGGAGCGCGCAGCTCGGTGCCTGAGGAGCCGTATGCCCGCTCCTCGCGGTCGGACGGGGTCTGTCCCCGCTCTTCTCTGACTCCGCCAGGTGTTTCCAAGTCAAGTTGCTCCTTTTTGCTTTCAGGACATCCTGGGCGAGGAGAGCGGGGAGGACTGCCATGTCATGGACCTGATGGGGTTCTCCGACGAGATTCTTCTGCATATCCTAAGCTATGTCCCTAGCACAGACCTCGTCCTCAATGTCAAGAGAGCCTGCAGGAAGCTCGCGATGCTTTGCCTTGATAAGAGTCTAACCCACACCGTGGTGCTGCACAAGGACTATCAGGTGGGGGAAGCTTCCTTGATGGTCAGACTGGGCAGTATAGCAGGCGGGGGAAGCTTTCTTGATGGTCAGACTGGGCAGTATAGCAGGCGGGGGAAGCTTTCTTGATGGTCAGACTGGGCAGTATAGCAGGCGGGGGAAGCTTTCTTGATGGTCAGACTGGGCGGTATAGCAGGTGGGGGAAGCTTTTTTTGATGGTCAGACTGGGCGGTATAGCAGGCGGGGGAAGCTTCCTTGATGGTCAGACTGGGCGGTATAGCAGGCGGGGGAAGCTTTCTTGATGGTCAGACTGGGCGGTATAGCAGGCAGGGGAAGCTTTCTTGATGGTCAGACTGGGCAGTATAGCAGGCAGGGGAAGCTTTCTTGATGGTCAGACTGGGCGGTATAGCAGGCGGGGGAAGCTTTTTTTGATGGTCAGACTGGGTGGTATAGCAGGTGGGGGAAGCTTTTTTGATGGTCAGACTGGGCGGTATAGCAGGCGGGGGAAGCTTTTTTTGATGATCAGACTGGGCGGTATAGCAGGCGGGGGAAGCTTTTTTGATGGTCAGACTGGGGGGTATAGCAGGCGGGGGAAGCTTTCTTGATGGTCAGACTGGGCAGTATAGCAGGCGGGGGAAGCTTTCTTGATGGTCAGACTGGGCGGTATAGCAGGCGGGGGAAGCTTTTTTTGATGGTCAGACTGGGCGGTATAGCAGGCGGGGGAAGCTTTTTTTGATGGTCAGACTGGGCGGTATAGCAGGCGGGGGAAGCTTTTTTTGATGGTCAGACTGGGCGGTATAGCAGGTGGGGGAAGCTTTTTTTGATGGTCAGACTGGGCGGTATAGCAGGCGGGGGAAGCTTTCTTGATGGTCAGACTGGGCGGTATAGCAGGCAGGGGAAGCTTTCTTGATGGTCAGACTGGGCGGTATAGCAGGCGGGGGAAGCTTTTTTTGATGGTCAGACTGGGTGGTATAGCAGGTGGGGGAAGCTTTTTTGATGGTCAGACTGGGCGGTATAGCAGGCGGGGGAAGCTTTTTTTGATGATCAGACTGGGCGGTATAGCAGGCGGGGGAAGCTTTTTTGATGGTCAGACTGGGGGGTATAGCAGGCGGGGGAAGCTTTCTTGATGGTCAGACTGGGCAGTATAGCAGGCGGGGGAAGCTTTCTTGATGGTCAGACTGGGCGGTATAGCAGGCGGGGGAAGCTTTTTTTGATGGTCAGACTGGGCGGTATAGCAGGCGGGGGAAGCTTTTTTTGATGGTCAGACTGGGCGGTATAGCAGGCGGGGGAAGCTTTTTTTGATGGTCAGACTGGGCGGTATAGCAGGTGGGGGAAGCTTTTTTTGATGGTCAGACTGGGCGGTATAGCAGGTGGGGGAAGCTTTTTTTGATGGTCAGACTGGGCGGTATAGCAGGCGGGGGAAGCTTTTTTGATGGTCAGACTGGGGGGTATAGCAGGCGGGGGAAGCTTTCTTGATGGTCAGACTGGGCAGTATAGCAGGCGGGGGAAGCTTTCTTGATGGTCAGACTGGGCGGTATAGCAGGCGGGGGAAGCTTTTTTTGATGGTCAGACTGGGCGGTATAGCAGGCGGGGGAAGCTTTTTTTGATGGTCAGACTGGGCGGTATAGCAGGCGGGGGAAGCTTTTTTTGATGGTCAGACTGGGCGGTATAGCAGGCGGGGGAAGCTTTTTTTGATGGTCAGACTGGGCGGTATAGCAGGTGGGGGAAGCTTTTTTTGATGGTCAGACTGGGCGGTATAGCAGGTGGGGGAAGCTTTTTTTGATGGTCAGACTGGGCGGTATAGCAGGCGGGGGAAGCTTTTTTGATGGTCAGACTGGGGGGTATAGCAGGCGGGGGAAGCTTTCTTGATGGTCAGACTGGGCAGTATAGCAGGCGGGGGAAGCTTTCTTGATGGTCAGACTGGGCGGTATAGCAGGCGGGGGAAGCTTTTTTTGATGGTCAGACTGGGCGGTATAGCAGGCGGGGGAAGCTTTTTTTGATGGTCAGACTGGGCGGTATAGCAGGTGGGGGAAGCTTTTTTTGATGGTCAGACTGGGCGGTATAGCAGGTGGGGGAAGCTTTTTTTGATGGTCAGACTGGGCGGTATAGCAGGTGGGGGAAGCTTTTTTTGATGGTCAGACTGGGCGGTATAGCAGGTGGGGGAAGCTTTTTTTGATGGTCAGACTGGGCGGTATAGCAGGTGGGGGAAGCTTTTTTTGATGGTCAGACTGGGCGGTATAGCAGGCGGGGGAAGCTTCCTTGATGGTCAGACTGGGCGGTATAGCAGGCGGGGGAAGCTTCCTTGATGGTCAGACTGGGTGGTATAGCAGGCGGGGGAAGCTTCCTTGATGGTCAGACTGGGCGGTATAGCAGGCGGGGGAAGCTTTCTTGATGGTCAGACTGGGCGGTATAGCAGGTGGGGGAAGCTTTTTTTGATGGTCAGACTGGGTGGTATAGCAGGTGGGGGAAGCTTTTTTGATGGTCAGACTGGGCGGTATAGCAGGCGGGGGAAGCTTTTTTTGATGATCAGATTGGGCGGTATAGCAGGCGGGGGAAGCTTTTTTGATGGTCAGACTGGGGGGTATAGCAGGTGGGGGAAGCTTTCTTGATGGTCAGACTGGGCAGTATAGCAGGCGGGGGAAGCTTTCTTGATGGTCAGACTGGGCAGTATAGCAGGCGGGGGAAGCTTTCTTGATGGTCAGACTGGGCGGTATAGCAGGTGGGGGAAGCTTTTTTTGATGGTCAGACTGGGCGGTATAGCAGGTGGGGGAAGCTTTTTTTGATGGTCAGACTGGGCGGTATAGCAGGCGGGGGAAGCTTTTTTTGATGGTCAGACTGGGGGGTATAGCAGGCGGGGGAAGCTTTTTTTGATGGTCAGACTGGGGGGTATAGCAGGCGGGGGAAGCTTTTTTTGATGGTCAGACTGGGGGGTATAGCAGGCGGGGGAAGCTTTTTTTGATGGTCAGACTGGGGGGTATAGCAGGCGGGGGAAGCTTTTTTTGATGGTCAGACTGGGGGGTATAGCAGGCGGGGGAAGCTTTTTTTGATGGTCAGACTGGGGGGTATAGCAGGCGGGGGAAGCTTTTTTTGATGGTCAGACTGGGCGGTATAGCAGGCGGGGGAAGCTTTCTTGATGGTCAGACTGGGCGGTATAGCAGGCGGGGGAAGCTTCCTTGATGGTCAGACTGGGCGGTATAGCAGGCGGGGGAAGCTTTCTTGATGGTCAGACTGGGCGGTATAGCAGGCGGGGGAAGCTTTCTTGATGGTCAGACTGGGCGGTATAGCAGGTGGGGGAAGCTTTTTTTGATGGTCAGACTGGGCGGTATAGCAGGCGGGGGAAGCTTCCTTGATGGTCAGACTGGGCGGTATAGCAGGCGGGGGAAGCTTTCTTGATGGTCAGACTGGGCGGTATAGCAGGCAGGGGAAGCTTTCTTGATGGTCAGACTGGGCAGTATAGCAGGCGGGGGAAGCTTTCTTGATGGTCAGACTGGGCGGTATAGCAGGCGGGGGAAGCTTTTTTTGATGGTCAGACTGGGTGGTATAGCAGGTGGGGGAAGCTTTTTTGATGGTCAGACTGGGCGGTATAGCAGGCGGGGGAAGCTTTTTTTGATGATCAGACTGGGCGGTATAGCAGGCGGGGGAAGCTTTTTTGATGGTCAGACTGGGGGGTATAGCAGGCGGGGGAAGCTTTCTTGATGGTCAGACTGGGCAGTATAGCAGGCGGGGGAAGCTTTCTTGATGGTCAGACTGGGCGGTATAGCAGGCGGGGGAAGCTTTTTTTGATGGTCAGACTGGGCGGTATAGCAGGCGGGGGAAGCTTTTTTTGATGGTCAGACTGGGCGGTATAGCAGGTGGGGGAAGCTTTTTTTGATGGTCAGACTGGGCGGTATAGCAGGTGGGGGAAGCTTTTTTTTGATGGTCAGACTGGGCGGTATAGCAGGTGGGGGAAGCTTTTTTTGATGGTCAGACTGGGCGGTATAGCAGGTGGGGGAAGCTTTTTTTGATGGTCAGACTGGGCGGTATAGCAGGCGGGGGAAGCTTCCTTGATGGTCAGACTGGGCGGTATAGCAGGCGGGGGAAGCTTCCTTGATGGTCAGACTGGGTGGTATAGCAGGCGGGGGAAGCTTCCTTGATGGTCAGACTGGGCGGTATAGCAGGCGGGGGAAGCTTTCTTGATGGTCAGACTGGGCGGTATAGCAGGTGGGGGAAGCTTTTTTTGATGGTCAGACTGGGTGGTATAGCAGGTGGGGGAAGCTTTTTTGATGGTCAGACTGGGCGGTATAGCAGGCGGGGGAAGCTTTTTTTGATGATCAGATTGGGCGGTATAGCAGGCGGGGGAAGCTTTTTTGATGGTCAGACTGGGGGGTATAGCAGGTGGGGGAAGCTTTCTTGATGGTCAGACTGGGCAGTATAGCAGGCGGGGGAAGCTTTCTTGATGGTCAGACTGGGCAGTATAGCAGGCGGGGGAAGCTTTCTTGATGGTCAGACTGGGCGGTATAGCAGGCGGGGGAAGCTTTTTTTGATGGTCAGACTGGGCGGTATAGCAGGTGGGGGAAGCTTTTTTTGATGGTCAGACTGGGCGGTATAGCAGGCGGGGGAAGCTTTTTTTGATGGTCAGACTGGGGGGTATAGCAGGCGGGGGAAGCTTTTTTTGATGGTCAGACTGGGGGGTATAGCAGGCGGGGGAAGCTTTTTTTGATGGTCAGACTGGGCGGTATAGCAGGCGGGGGAAGCTTTCTTGATGGTCAGACTGGGCGGTATAGCAGGCGGGGGAAGCTTTCTTGATGGTCAGACTGGGCGGTATAGCAGGCGGGGGAAGCTTTCTTGATGGTCAGACTGGGCGGTATAGCAGGCGGGGGAAGCTTTCTTGATGGTCAGACTGGGCGGTATAGCAGGCGGGGGAAGCTTTCTTGATGGTCAGACTGGGCGGTATAGCAGGCGGGGGAAGCTTTCTTGATGGTCAGACTGGGCGGTATAGCAGGTGGGGGAAGCTTTTCTTGATGGTCAGACTGGGCAGTAGCAGGTGGAAGAGAAGGCTTCTTGGTGCTCAGTTTGTGGAGGGCATGAGAACACTATCACGTTGCCAGACTGGGCAACATCCGTATGGTATGAAGACAGACTGACTTTGCCATTTATGAACTGAAAGGCATAGATGTAGTGTTATCCCACTGGTCCTAAGCTTTTTTTCAGAGCTAAGGTGGTGAGTAAGGCTGCTCTGGATATCTAGTGTCCTGTGGTTCAGGAAGTAGTGCAGAGAGGCAGTGTCATGACACTGGCTTTCCGTTTGACTTCATGGATAGCAGTGTTTTATATCCTTAACTAGAAATAGCAATAGGGCTCTTTTGTATCATCACTGATCAGCTGTGTACCAGAGCGCTTAGTTGGAAAAAAAGGTACCCTAGATCTTATAAAATATCAGGAGGTGAGAGACAAAAAGGACAGTGACGGGATGGAAACTGACAGCGAAAACATAGCTTTGATTGCCTCTGCCAGCCTGTGATCATTGCTGTGAAACAGTTTTTCCTTTGCTTCATGAAAAGGCCTATCCAAACAGGAAAATATACAGGAGATGCTGTCGTGCACAGATCTAGACCACGGCAGACACTTAGTGAGAAACTTTCTCAAGTGCTGTAACAATAGATCATAAAGCTAAAGAACAGCCTGCAGATGAAGTTGGCTTTTCAGTTGACTCTGTCTGTAGGCGAGGGGGGAAAGGCACAGTATATCTCATTTGAAATGATCTGCCAAGTGGTAGTAGCTGTTCCTTAATCAGTCCAAGCCCTTGCACAGATGCACCAACCTGCTGCAGAGGTGCACAGGGAGAAGAGGTTCATGCTTAGGAATGGTGAATACCCTCCACTTCTACTGAGGTCACTGTCACCCAGCACCTTTAAATTCAGCCCCAGAATCAGCAATGCAGACTCAGATCAGCTGAACGCTGAATGAATGATCACCTTCTATAGCCAAAGCGTGGTGGGTAAAGCAGACTGCCAGCAGTAATAACAGTGTAATACATCAGAGCTCATGCTTTGTCTCTGGTGCAGGTCTGCTTCAGGCTGTTCCCAAGCCACCTACTATTGCCAGTTGCTGTCTATTGAGTATCTGAGCAGGGGCAAGTAGGCAGGGCTTATAGAGAAAGGGCTGTACTGTTTGTGTTCATCCAGAGGCCTCAGAAAACTCTAGCAGAGGCAAGTGCCATTATCCCCATTCTGAGGTGGGAGACCCTGGGGTAGAAATAAGTAGGTATAATTAAGCATGCAGTAGAATATTCCTGAGGTTGGTTTTGCTTGAATGCAGGTGAGCAAAGACAAAGTGAAGCAGCTACTGAAGGAGATTGGGAAGGAGATCCTCCAGCTGAACATGGCTGGTTGTTACTGGCTGCCCAGCTCCACTATTGACCATGTGCTACGCTGCAAAAACCTGGTGAAACTGAACTTGTCTGGGTGCCACCTGACCTCCCTCCGCCTCTCCAAGATGCTCTCTGTCCTCCAGAACCTGCGCTCACTGGCGATTGACGTGAACCCTGGTTTTGATGCCAGTCAGCTGAGCACTGAATGCAAAGCCACGCTCAGCCGGGTCTTGGAGCTCAAGCAGACCCTGTACACGCCTTCATATGGTGTGGTCCCCTGCTGCACCAGCCTTGAGAAGCTGCTGCTCTATTTCGAGATCCTGGACCGATCCCGAGAAGGGTTTATTCTGTCTGGCCAGCTGATGGTGGGTGAGAGCAACGTCCCCCATTACCAGAACCTCCGTGTCTTCTATGCTAGGCTGGCTCCTGGCTATGTCAATCAGGAGGTGGTGAGGCTGTACCTGGCAGTGTTAAGCGACAGGACTCCGGAGAACCTTCATGTCTTCCTCATTTCTGCTCCTGGCAGTTTTGCAGAGACTGGAGCCACCAAAAATCTCTTGGACTCCATGGCTCGAAATGTTTGTCTAGATGCCTTGCAACTGCCCAAATCCTGGCTTAACGGCTTCAGCCTCCTACAGCACGTGAAGTTCAACAACCCTTTCTACTTCAGCTTCAGCCGCTGTACCCTCTCTGGTAGTTATCTGGTTCAGAAAGTCATTAATGGTGGGAAGGACCTCAAAAGCTTGACCAGTCTGAATCTCAGCGGCTGCATTCACTGTCTGGCTCCGGACTCCTTTTTCCGCAAAGCAGAAGACGATATTGACAGCAGCATCCTGGAAAGTCTGGTGGTGTCTTGCTGCAATCTGAGACACCTGAACCTTTCTGCTGCTCACCATCACAGCTCAGAGAACCTGGGCAAGCATTTGTGCCAGCTCCTGGCACGACTGAAACGCCTGCTGTCTTTGGCACTGCCAGTGTGCTCCATCACAGATGGGACCGCAAATGCGGACAAACCGCCCATGCAGTCGGTGACTAATATGTTGCCCCAAGGGTTTGGGAAGAAAGCCCGTGTTGGGGTGCAGACTTACTCCAGGAGTGTGGAGCAGGGCCACACAAAGCCGCAGACCTCGGTGTTTTGGACTCTGCTGGAGAGCCTGCTGCTTTTGGAAAGCTTGGAACTGATTGGGTCCAACTTCTCCTCTGCCATGCCCCGGAATGAGCCGGCCATTCGGAACTCGCTCCCTGCCTGCAGCCGGGCTCGGCACGTGGGGGATGCAGAGGTAGCTGCCATTAGCCAGTTGACCTATTTGCGAAACCTCACCTTAGCCCAGCTGCCCAACATCCTCACTGGGTCTGGGCTCATTAGGATTGGAGCACAGTGCCAGCATCTGCGGACGCTCTCCTTGGCCAACTTGGGCATGATGGGGAAGGTGGTCTATCTGTCTGCCTTCATGGACATGCTGAAGTACTGCAAGCACTTAAGGGATCTCAGGTGAGGGGCTGCATATCCTCTTCAGTGCGTTCATAGGTGTCTAATGACGTTTGTAATTTAAGGGAACCTACAGGGAAATTACAAGATGGGAGCTTTCCCTCCAAAGGCAGGCAGCTCCCTGGGAAGGCTGAGATTCAGTTTCTCCCGAGCAGCAGGATTGTGGAGGGTGGGAATGTTCTGTGTTATCCTGGAGGTCTCTCTCTATCTCTCCCCTGAGACATTACTGTAATTGAACAGTAATAGTAGAAGTGACATGATGGGAGCTCCACAAACATGGCTGAGAGAGACTGTATGAGCCCTGTAGAGGGCACTTGGGTGCCAAGAACCATTCTTGCTTATACAACCTGGTTGTGTTTGGTGACTTTCCTGGTTGGCATGTACTCCCTATGGAGCAGTGCAATCTGGGCAGTGCCAGGAGGTGGGCAGCTTGGCTTTCCAGAAGCTAATCATCTTCTAAAGAACTGTTTGTAATCTTTAGGAATAGCAGGATTTGGCCTGGAGTGAGGATGGCACCCAGACATCTGGGTTGTGGGGTGCCAGCCTTCAGGAGGACCTGTTTGGAAGGATGTATTAGGGGAGGCTGTATATAAAAGGATCGCCACAGGAGACGAGTTTTCTTGAGAGAGAACTTTCCTAACGGCCTCTGAGAAGCTTGTGTTTGGGGGAACTGCTACACATCCAAAACCTAGCATTTAAATAAGTTCCAATAGATTTGCCTGCCTTTAGCTGACTTCCCCAGTACTCTTTTTCTCCAGCCATCAAAACTAATGTCAGGTGATGTTGCAAAGCAACATTGTCACCTAGTGAATAAAACTGAGTATTGCAAGCACACGTTCCTGCCACTTCCCTGTCCACTGAAGAGGTGGATCCAGGAAATCAAGAGGGGTGGGAGCCAGCCTGTAGGGGAATCGTTCATGGTAGGGTGAACAAGCTTTGAAAACCCAGCCAAAGTTCTGATCTCCCTGTGACTTTTGTTAACTGGGTAAAACTGAGCGAGAAGCAAGATCTTCCCTGGCAGCCAGGTATTGCTCACCTTAGATGAGAGACTCTCTGGGTAACTGTTGAATAAAATGGCTTGCCACTAGCACCATTACTGCCAGCCTTTACCTGATGGGCAGTTGTAGGCTGGGACTCTATAAAACATGATTTAGGAATAGATAGGATTATGCTGTTCAGATCCTCTGACGTACTAGAGGAACCCAGACAGATGATCCCATTGGGGGTTGGCTTCTTGTTACCCTCTAATGGATTACCTTCCTCGCAGTAGCTGGCTCTGAACCAGGGTGTGGAACTTCAGCTGTGCTGAGGTCCTGTCACAAATGTGGCCTGAGCTGCCACATCTTCCTTGTGACACTCTCCTTTGGCAGTGAAGCTAGTTTCCATCATACGGGAATCCAGACCCAGAGCTTTCTGACCCCGATTGGTGCCCACAAATGCCATTGCCACCTTGGATACGGACAGCAGAGGGTGAACACAGGGCAGGATGCTGGTTTTGGTCCTGTTTGGTGTGAATCTCCCAATTGACGTGTTGCTTTCTGGACTGGTTCCTTTGCTGCAGCCTGCTTAATTCCGTTACTTAAGTCCAGGCCGGCTCTCCACCCAGGATGAAGTAATTAAAATAAAGGGCTGGGAGAATAAAAACTGCATCCACTGGGGTGGGGGAAGCAGCTCTGGCTTTTGAGGACTTGGAAGTATTCACCCTGCCAGCTACGAGACATAAGATGTTGGCTGGCAGGTGAGCATTGTAGAACATTTATACTTGCTCTAACCCATCACCCTGGTGGGACTAGCTTTGTTGGGCTCCGGACCGGTCACCTGTCCACTGAGCTGGTGCCAGTTAGCCAGCTGGGGTGTGGCTCTGCCTCTGTTGCTGTCTCACAAACTGCTTATTGGTTGACAGCTCACTAAAGGCAGGAGAACTGAGTTAGGCCCATCACCGGGGTTTGTGAGGTGGTACCAACACCAATTATCCTGTATGTCATGTCTGTACTGTAGAACGAGCCCTAGGGAGCAGCACGTGGTTGAACCAGCAAAATCTTTGCTCCACTTGCAGCTTCCCATGAGTGCTATGTCCCCTCGTGGCTTAAAGCATCATGTCTGCAGGTCTGTCCATTGGCTTGTTTTTTGTCTTCCCCGCAGGCTAGAGCAGCCATACTTCAGCGCTAATGCCCAGTTCTTCCAGGCATTGAGTCATTGTTCTTCTCTCCAGCGGCTGTGTATCATCTCCCGGAATGGGACTCTGCAGTCTGATGCAGTGATGTCATTCATGGCCAGCTGCCTTGAGGTCATCATGTGCCACATGTTTACGGGGGAATCGCTTACAGCTTGCAAAAATCTTCAGCAGTCGATTGTGCGGAGGTGAGAGTGGGGGAGACGAGGGGGTGCTCCAGGGCCCTTTGAGGTTTACCTCTACTTCCTTTGTTCATGTGGGCACAGTCTTGGAGAACTCATGCCTGCATAGTGTCCTGAGAAGCTAGTAGGTGAAATGTAACTCCTTGGAGCTCAAACTGGCCTCCTACTAATGCAAGAGGCAATCAGTGGGACATTGCCAGGTATTGTATGTGTGTTTAAACCTCCTCCCCTCCTCCCGCGTGATGGATTCAAAGCTTTGATTATACAGTTACATCATAAATCAAGTGACAGCTTTGTGTCAACAAAACATCTGGCGGCATTTTAAGCGCTGGGGATGTTTGACCTTGAGGTTTTCCTCCTTTCCCATGAGTGACTACATTCATTCACCATCCTCTAATCACAAGTAAACGTTGCTAACTGAAAGTTCCCCAATAGAGCTGTTCAAAGCCTTCTAATTGTCTAAGGGTTATTTTTTTTTGGTGTAGCCTTTGCATGTTTGGCCATTTTTAAAGCCACCTGGCCTCGCCCATTGCAGCATTCTGTAGCCCACATGGTGGGAAACAGTTGTGTGAGAGCCATGAGCTGCATTGGAAAATATAGCTTTGAATTCAGCTTGGCGTTTGGGAACTTTCTCAGAGTGGCGACCACCTTGCAAAATATTTCCCATTCAGCAGTCTTTCTGCGGCGTCTCTTGTTTGCCTCCTCACCACGCTGCCCCACCAGGCCTTTGCTCTGCCATCAGTCAACTACTGTTGCTCTCCTCTATTAGGCTCTAATAAAAATTTCAAATCCAACAGCATTAATACTGTGCTGAGGCATTGGTCCAGCCCCCTTGTCCACTTTAGACTGACTTATTCCACTTGGCTTGTTTCCTAGGATTAAATCCAGAGAAGCCTGTGACTGTATTAGCTACCTGTCAAACTATGTACAAGACTGCTTATTCCTGCCTCCTCCTTCGGGATAGTGGTTGCTGGAAACATCTGAGTAAATGAGTCATCGGAGTCCCTGTGATGTGTCAAAGATATGTTTTTACAGTTTTGTAAAAGCATCTGGGATCAAATTTGGCACTGTGCTGTGGAGATTTTTTTTGGAGAGATCGATGAATTTCCCCCCAGCCCATTTCTCTCATTCCCCAGGCCTGTTCAAGGTGTCACTACAGCTCTGGCCAAATTTTGAGTACTCTTCTGTGCTGCACTTCTCACCCTCTTTACAAATCTTTCCCTCCTGTTTTTCTCTTCCATGCCCGTGCCTTTTCCACGTGCTCTGTACCTCTTAATAATTAAAACCCAGCAAACTTCCAGAGACCAGCTGTTTTCTCCTGGAAAAACATGAAAAAAATGTTTTATATTTAGCAACCATTCTGCTTGTCATCTTCTTTTCGTCCTTTGCTTTTTATTATTAGGGACATTTGTATGAAAACAGGATCTTTGGGGTTTTTTTTTTTTTTAAAAAGGAGAGCATCTGCTCCTGTTGCTAATTCCCTACCTGAAGTCATAATCCTCTATGACTTTATAATTGGTGGCTCTGGAAATGATTTTGATGTCACATAAGATTATGACTTCAGGAGGAGGAGAAGGAGCAGGAGCAGATGCTCTCCTAAGCAACAAAGGTCCCGTTCTCATGCAACTGTCTCTAGCAATAAAATACAATGGGCGAAATACAGAAAATGATGTGTAAGCAGAGCGCCGCAACACCAGTGAACTCTTCACCCACGTGACTGCTTGCGATCTCGTGCCTGCCCTTTGTGCATGCTTGCCTCGAAACGGGGTCAGAAATTGACTTTCTCTTGACTGCATTTTATCTGTTGCTCTAAGGGCAAATAGAGAGGCAGTAAAACCCATGAAAAAGGAAGGCTTTCCTGCTAGCTGGCTCCTGGCTGAACCTTAGATGAGAGCTTGTTTGTGCGGTGCAGCTTTCTGAGACATGCTTGTCACGTACCCCTCAATCTAACGTCCTGATATTGCAAGAAATGCTTGGGCAGCAAATATGCAAGGCAGAACACCCATGTTCCAGAGTAACACTAATTTTGTCTTGGAATGATTTACCGCATACATGCAAAAGAAGCTGATGTGATGGCTAGTGTGTGTGGGGATGCAGTGGGGGTGTCCAAGCTGAGCATCTTTGTTTGCTTCCCTCCCTCTGGGGCCCTAAGTCACTATTAGCCACTTCTTGTCTTGGCTATGGAGATTACTTTGCTCATGTTGAAGGAGCCAGGCCAGGGTTGTTTGCATGTGGGAGGCAACCTCTCTAGCAAGCTTTATTTTTTCTCATTTTTTAAAGATTTGGAGTGAAGAGCTGCTATGGCTCAGTATTGAACTTGGAGAGGGGCTCTTGCTGCAGCCTGTGGAGTTTGGAGTGTATGAAAACATAATTTAGTGCAGTGATTTTTTTTTTCCCCCCCACCCCCAAGGCATTGATCCACAGAAGTAGCAGGCACCCAAGATCTGGGGAGGGCAACCTGGCATCCTTTAGTGCCACTTTTCTGATTTTGGCTGCTGAATTTGTGAGCTTCCTTTAACACCTTTCCTTATATGACTTTGCTATGCAACTTCTCTGCCCTGGGGTTGTTGGCTGATTATCAGTGGAGGCAGAAGAGGAGGATTATTGTCTATGAGATGCTAAAATGTGTTCCATGCTGTGAAGTTGGAGAATTCCCTCACTCTGGCAGAGAGAGCCCAGGGAGGCGAGGCCAGAGACTGGGCTGAAGGCCTCAGTTAAGTGCTTGAACGTTCTTCCTCTTCATCTATAAAATGGGGATACTCTTAACATAGCTCCCTAGCTGACTGGCTAGAGGGGAGCCCAGACCAGTATTGGCTGTGGAAAGAGACATCATTTTATCTGCTAGTCTTTTCACTGCTGGAGGCTGGGCCCCAGGTAGCCCAACTTTGTCTGGCATGAACTCTGTGGTGAACTTCCTGAGGCTGCAGGCAGAGGAATTTGCAGCGGCTCCTTCAAACTTTTGCAAGCGTCAGCTTTCAGGGAAGTTGCTTTCGCATTTAAACTGGTAAATCCCTCTGGTGCAGCCTGCATTAGCTGCAGTGGTAAGGCATAGGCATGGCAGGACTGCTCTGCAACTCTCATCGGCAAGTAGCATGGTCATAAGACCATCCTGTGAGTTGCAGAGGAGCCGTGGGCAAATGCAGATGTGTGTGTTTTGGGGAGGGTGGGGGTGGGGGGGGTAACAGTTTCCAGCACACAGTGCACTCCCAGGAAGGGAAGGGTCATCTGCTGTTTGCGGCACTAGTTTGGGATGTGGGGACCCAGGTTGGACTCTCAGCTCTGCCACAGATGTTCTTTCTATGCCCCCATCTGTTTAAAGATGATACTTCTCAACCCCTTGGAGGGTCCCCAGGCAGTCTGACCACGGGAAATGGAGGCGAGGTGCTCTGATTCCGCGATCATGGGGGATTTGGGGGGGAGCGGCATTGTAAGCACCTAAGAAACAAGCGAGGCTAACGAGAGACCTACATTTTCCTTTATTGACTTGCATGTTAATAAGACCGTAAATACACTACCGAAATATTTCACTCCAGATGGGTGTTTAAATTGACTTAAATAGATGTTCCCTCACAAACTGCTCCATGTGTTAATTCTAGAAACATACTGTCAATATTGCTGGTGAGTGAAGAGCAAACTCTGCTTTTAGATCCAAGCAAAACCAATTCTTTTATGGAACAAATATATTTTCCTCAGGAGGTGAAACCTAAATCCTTCTCTGCTGGATTTGTTTCAGTGACTCTTTCTGGAAATTTTTTAAATAGTTGTCCATGGCTGATTTGTCAAATACCAGCACTGCCAGACAATCTTATCCTGTTAAGGGATTGCTTGCTTCAAGCTTTTTTTTATTTTATTTTTGGAAAGGACCTGGCATGTTTCTTATAAATGTCCACTAGATGGCACCGTGGTCCAGAGTAGATGCAATTCCCTGTCCCTGCTGGTTGCCTGTTAAATATTCAGATTGTCTATGTGCCTTGTTCCTTCCGTCGCCAGAAAGCTTGTATAATACTCCTGTATGGCACTGTTAGTTGGTATGATACTTCACAGACGCCTAGGAGAAGCTCCTTACCATATAGAGCTTGCACAGATTGCAGGAAGGATTGTGTTATGACATGTTTGGCAAGTATCTTATTAATCTTAAGGGTTTTTTCTTTCTTTCTTTTTTTTAAAGTTTATTCCTTTGTAACTAGCAGTGGTCTAAAAGCTTAAGTATTTACACGGTGCCTATTGCAGCAGTGATTTCAGGCACACAACAGTGGAAACCTGTGGAAAGTCCCTGAAAAGTCACCGTAGAAACAGGTCAAAAAAGTAAGCCAGCCGTAACAAATCTCCGTCAGTGAGCAATCGCCAGGGATTCTTATTGTGTAAAGGAAAAAATGTCAAGGAATGCAGTTCAGTTGTGGTGGATAGAAACGTGATCAAAATCGAGACGCAGGGCTGGAACGCCGGCAGCAGCCGCAGTGTGGTGAGGAGGTACTTGATGGAGGGTGGTGACTGTGCTGTGTGGCACTTATCTGTGTCTCTAGGATGTGCTTGTTGCAGTTCCCTGATGCTTGCTACTTGTATTGAAAGCTGCCGGGTAGCAGTAGTGCTATACAGAAGCATTCTCAACAATAGCCCTAGGGTGGTCCAGGGGCTGTAATGCAGGGGTGGGGGCCAGGTGCACCTGGCTTTCCGTCCTGGCTTTACTACTAACTTGCCATGTGACCTTGGACAAGTCCACCTCTTCCCGACCTGTATTATCTGCAGGGGGAGGCCGTGGAGATTGTGTAGCACTTCACGTGTTTACAGCTTTAGTTAGCATCAGCCAGTGCTGCCATTTGACTGCTCCCAACACCACTCTCTTCCTTGCCTGCAAATCCAAGAGCTGGAGGTTGGGGGAAGAGACGCACCGTCTTATTCACTCCTATCCCTGTTGGGGCAGGGTGGTGTTGGCGTGCTGCCTGTTTGGAACGACTCCTGTCATAGCTTTCCAACCGGCTCCCATGAATGTGTTTCAGTTTAATTGGGATTAATTTAATCCTAATTTTTTTTTATTTTTCTTTGTGATGGCAACTACCCCTAAACGATTATCCAATTCCCCCTCCCCCAACTCTGCCCTTAGCTGTCACTTAGTCTAGCCATAGCCGTGTAGTTGTTGCTCTGCTCGGAAGCTGGCCCTCCACTTCGTTAACCATTAGAGTCGCCCTTCTCTGAAAGTGCCTCCAGTTTGTCAACAGCTTCGTAGTGTGCAGATGGGGCCTGCTGGATCCTTCTTCCTTAATTCAAAGTCTGGCCTGAGTTCTGAGTGATTTCTTGTGGCTGTTACCTCTGGCTTGGAGGTTTGGAGCCGGCAGGGATGGGAGGCGATTTGGAGGGCTGTAAGCTAGTACAAAATCCTCTTTGAATTCTTTCGAATCCTCCCCTCCCCCTTCCGCACAGCCCACCTGGCTGTCACAATTGCACTGACATTGCAAAAAGCTGGTATTATCACTTGCAGCTTATTGCCTCCCCCCCACCTCCTCTCCTTCCTTCTGACCTTGAAAAACTACCTCCTTGTAGATCGCCTTTCTCTGCAAACCCAGCGTTGGCACGTTAGCTACCAATCCCACTTCACTAGCCTAAGCATGTTGTGGACTCGGCCCCTGCCTCCGATTACAGAGGGCTTAATGTATCGTTAGCCTGGTGTAGTGAATCATCAGAGTCTGGTTCCAGCTTTCATTGTCTGTCTCATTTCCTGCTCTTAGAAACCCTTGAATCAGCCTGTCCCAGGCTGAATAACAAAGTGCATCCTTGTGAGCTTACCCAAGGTCTCATTGAAGTGTTTGGTGAAATCCAACTGTGTTTTGGGAGCAGTGAGAGAACCTTCATTAGTCCCACCTGCCTCAGTCACAAGTGAGATGAGGATCCATTTGGTGTGTAGGTACATTCCTGATGGACTTTCACTGTTTTCTTTTGGGGACATTTCCTCGATTCCCTTCTCAGTCGCATTCCAGAGACTTGCCCAAACCCATCCTCCTCGCCACTTGAACGTGTGCCGTGGTAGGAACTCGGTGGGGAGTCCTTCCTGGAGGATAGCCTCATTTGGATGCATTCCTCACAAATGTGGATCTATCTCCGTCTCTTGCGCAGCATGATCTCCTCATTCCCAGCTGCCAAGTCCTGCTGGAATCTCTGCCCTGGTTTCTTTTTGTGTAAATGGGTGTGGGCGCGAAGGAGACTGAGCTGAGCCATTAACCATGGCTTTAATATGTTTCCAAAATAAAAAAAATAAACGTAATTAAACAATTATTGCAATAACTTTTCCACTTGTTGGGGGCGGTTAGGAAATGGCTCTTTCCAGTGTGTTTTGGCTTGTTCTGGCAGAGCACTTCTCCAAGACCTATGGGCTGGGTGCTTGGCATCGTTCCTGCTGTTCTTCCCTCTTCATCTCCTGCTGGCCATGTGCACTTGGCTGTTCTGTATGCACTGTGGCAGGCACAGTGGCTCTCACTTCAGATCCTCAAAGCACTCTTCATCTAGGCCTTATAGCACTCACGTGGAGTAACAAAGAATCGGCCAAACTGAGCAATGTCACTTGCCTGCATTCAGGGGGTGAGGATAACGCATCCCATGCCCTGTGTTGTCGAGACACCAGACCATCCTTGCCTTCCTAGGAAAAGTATCAGCACTTCCAGAGTCTTGTCCATGCTTCTCAGTCTCAGGCTGGAGGTTTTAAAGGGAATTTAAAATGATGAAAGCAACAGGGGTCCCTAGGTTGCCATCATGGGTATGAAAAGTCTCTGCTAGAAAAGCACCACAGCTGAGAGGTACCCTGAAAATGGAGGCTTGTTACGTTGAGGAATCTCGGTTGCAGTCTGCTGATTGCTCATGTCCCACAGGGGTCCGGAGCAAGAGCAGCAGTGGGGACCTGGTCTGCTTTTATATAGCGTCTTCAGTGCAGCTTCATAACCCCTCCTCAAGGAGATGTCAGCAGAGCACTCAGTCTCCCGGAAGAAGGCACCTCGGGAATAACCTCCGTTGGTATTTCTCTGGTTCCCATGGGCTCTGTACAAGTTGTCACCTTGTGTCTTTTGGAGAATGTTGGAAGAGGGAAGCATGCTTGCGATTCATAGCGCCCATGCACTACGCTGGAAGTGACCTTCTTGAATGTGTTTGACTATGTTGGAAAGAAGAAAGACGTGCATCTACGTCGTGTCAAAAGCTGACACGTCTGCCGTTCCAGCTCATCACCCTTGGTTGCTCCACTCTGATCTGTGGCTGCAGCTCCTGCATGCCCCAGTGCTCCAGGTGCTCTTTGTAGCTTCTGCCACGCCACATTTCAGCAACATGAACATCCTAAGCCAGGGCTTGTATGTTGGCATCCGCCTTCAACCACGTTTAAATCCAAGACGCAAGCATCTCTTCCAATGAAAACAGAACGCCCAATGGGTTGGGTTGAGGCTGAACAGTGCACAAACCTGAAATAATTTATATAGGGCAGAATTACAGCTATGCTGAGTTCCCCTTTCTTGGTTAGTTAGTGTTCATTCTAGACAAGAGCTCCAGGGGCAATGTGAATGTGGAAGAGTCCACGCCGTGCAGCTTGCCCACTAAGGTGTGGAGAAGGAAAGTCTGTGCCATGGGAATGGGATTCATTCTTAATGGAGTCAGCACCTGCTCCCAAATGGAGGCACTTCTGGCTCTCTGCTACAGCTAACTCCTTCCTCTGCACGGAGGGGTCCAAAACTCCTTGATGGTGCAGCCCTGGAACTAGATATGGTCTTCTCTCTCCTTGCCCTCAACCCAGGCCCTGAATTTGTGGGTCTATTCCCAGCGAGGGTGCTAATCCTGGTGACTTTTCTCAATACACACCTCTCCCATCCTCTGTAAATTTACCATCTGTAGATGACCATCCCAGCTTACATAAAGTGGGACGGTTACATCACCTGAAAGTTCCTCCTGAGATCTCCAGAAGAAGAAGACTCATTTCACTTCAGGGTGTCACCCTGCCCTTTCAAAGCACTTTCTTAGAACCGAGAGAGGAGGTAGTGTGTTAGGGCTGTTTTCCTAATTATTGTCTTGGGGGAGCTATTGTAACGTGAATAAATGAATTGGATTATTGATAACCTGCTGGTGAATACCATCTAAACTGGACCTGGTCTCTGTTTCCCTTTTGCCAGCTTCAGCCCGTGGAGTTCTAAGGGGCTCATCTGGTCCCGTCTTCTCAAGTACATCTTGAGAACGCACACGTGTGTATTTGCCTAAAGTAATGAATTCTATGTAGTGACTCTCTTGTCCTACAAAAATCAAGGCAGTCTGATTGAAATACAGATGTGCTCTCAACTTTTCCTGCCTTTGGCTTTCTCCATGACCTACACATTGGATCCTGACATCCCAATTGGAAGCAACTGAGATCAGTGGGTAGGTTGTTTACCAAGCTGTTGCCTTGAAAATGCTCTTGCTGTGCCCAGTCCACATCCATTCTGTTGTGGGGCAGGCGGCAAAGTCCGATTCCTCTTCTTTGGTCTCCTGCAGGGTGGTAGGTCTAGTTGTAGCATCATGTCATACCTCTGCTGATGCCAAAATGAACCTTAAGTGCATTCCCCATCAGTTAGCTCAATGGATGACTGTGGCCAGCTACTGAAGCCAGCATAAATATACGAGCTCATATGGAAATGCAACCTCTTCAGAAACCTGCTTGTAAAATGAACCACTGGACTTCTGTTGGTTTGAGGTTACACATATTAGACCAGTGGCTACTGCAAAAAATATCCACCTTTTGTTATCCCAGCAATCACCCCTGAGTAAAAGATGAATACTGCAATATAGTCAGCTGCATGGAAAACTTGCTGTTGATTAATTAAACGTGGAGATCCTTGTAGGAAACACGTGAATGTGTCTTTGGCTTGTGTCCCTTGGAATAAGACGGGGATTCATGTCTAGAACTGCAACTCTTTTGGGCTTTCCCGATCCACATCCTCCCCCCCATCTATCCTGCAGGCTTTCATTATACCCTTCCAGAGGTAGAGCTAGTTTTGAAGTCCATCCAGGTGTGGACTAAGTAAAGAGGCTTCAAGATTATGGTAGCTATTCTGCAACTCATTAATTCAATCCTTTCCCCAGCTTTCCATCTCCATCCTGTGCCTGGGGTCTTTTCTTGTTACTGCACTAAGTGCTTCTCACTTAATCTGGCTCACCTGGACAGGTGGAGCAAGAGTGGAATTGCCTTCCGGCAGAGGACTCTTGCAGTTCTCGGATATAGTCTGCAGAGGAGCCTGTTTGGGGGACTGCTAATCCCAGTTCAGTGTTATGACAGCTGCTTGTTCAACACAGTTTTGAAATGGGCACTGGAGGAGAGGGGGTGTGTGAAAGAGAGAGAACCATGTGCATTTCATTGCCTGATAATTCCTCCCATGCTCGTAAACTTGCTACGATAGGTCTCTTACAAGGCTCACAGTACCATACAGTTTTGAAAAAAAGGTTGCAAAAAGCCGAGATTAATTCTGCCCATCTTTGTGGCTGCTCCCGTTCAGACCTCTTCCAAAATGTCTCCATCACTTCCCTGACAGTTGGAATTTATAAGCAGCTTGTTTGTTTTTTTTCCCCAAGTTGTCTTAGTAGCACATTTATTGCGAAAACCCATTTAGATTCTGTTTTTATTGCCGCATGTAGAGGCTGCTTATGACTGACAACCTTGCATGTGGTTATGCTAGCACCCAGACCTCAGTGGGGATTTGCTGTGCTGGGTGTTGCACTTGCCTAGGAATAGGCAGATGTTTTTTCATACTTTGGGCAGTTTATATCAGAAGGCCAAAATTTTACCAAGTTCATGGGCAGATTCTCCCCTGCCCCCAAGTGCCATTGGTCTACTTGCATGGCTTTCTCTGTAGGAGTGAAGGCTTGGAGAAGACATCTATATTGGGGGGAGAGGGGTAGGGGAAAATATCAGGTTGTACTCACCTATTGTATTGTATTTTCAGTTATTTATCTAACTTTCACTGTTCATTTGACCAGGATGCTTCTCTATTTAGCTGCTAGCTATTGGCTCAGGTCTTCTTGGCATCACTGCAGAAGGGGGTTCTGAGAGAAGTGCTTTACATAACTCTTTGGGGAAGTGGGGGACACAGTGCAGAGGCTGTGAACTAGCGGCTTGGAAGTAGCAGAGGCAACCTAGACACAGCAGCCTGGAGGTACCTGCTTCTCAAAGTAGCTTGCTAGTAGTGGTAGAGGCCCCCAAGGCGGCTGTAAACGAGGTAGTACTGGAAGCAGTGCCTAAATAACCAAGCTCCTGTTTATGGGAGGGGCTCGCTAGATCTATCTTAGAGCCACAAAAGCTAGGTACTTGCCAATCTTCAGCAGGATATCTGTTGGCATTAACTTCTAATTGTCCATAATTACTATAGCATTACTATTAGCACCTGGATTTTAATTTTTACTGCTACTAGTACCTGGACATTGGGCTGCCCTACGGCCCTCCCTTCCTGCCTTTCTATGATACGGGAGCTCTTCCTGTGCTATTGATAAACTCAGAATTGTGCTGTCAAGAAGCTTCATCTCCAGTGGACTCTACAGTTCAGACACGGCGCACAGGCTGAATTAGATTCGGTCTCTGTGGGCTCATGCTGTGAGTTGGATCTGTCTGGTCTAGTTTAAAACAGCTAAGATGTAAACTCTGGTCATGCAGTCCTCAGAGAGATGGCCACAGCCCTGCTAGCAACAGCTGTGGTTTAAAACCTGTTCTACCAACTATGTGGGTATGGCATGAATTTCTCCATTGTCCACCCAGCACTAAAAGATTTCACTGTCCCTCTATGAATATTGTTCTTTTTACAGCACTTAATTTCCCTTCCTTCGTAGCTTGTTCTTCCTTGGCTAGCTGTTGTGCATAGCCCTTGCTGCCTGGGTTCGGCCTTTTTTTTTTAATTTTTTTTTTTTTTAACAATCATTGTGTATATGGTTTTAACTCTGCTGTTCTCTTCTCTTGTTCTGTAATTGCCACCCTGCTGCTCCTGTCTCCTGTTGTCACATCAACCCGCTCTCAGTTTAAAGGTCTGTGATGGTTGTCCTCTGCTGAAGGTAGAGTGGAGCGGCAAAATATTTGGGAGCAGAAGGGGATGGAGTTACAGGGGGAAAGAAAGATTGTTGTAAAAAGTGGTAGTAAAAGTGTAGTACATCAAAAGTGCCGGAAATCAAAATTCTAGTGGTGTCTTGGTTTGCTTGTGCCTGCTCCAGCTGGGGCTGCGTGCACCTGTCACAGGTTCTGTGGCCTTTGGAAATGAAGCTGTTGCTGGTGTATTGTGCCAACGTGCCCTACATCTTCCTGCAGATTGAAAACTTCTCAGCCTCTCCCTTTTTCCCCCCCTCCAGTTGTAGTGTTCTCCCTTCCTGTGCCGTACCCCAAGCCATCATCCCAGCTCAGGCTTAGAGGAAATGCTGTGTAGCTTTGTCTGCATAGCTTTGTCCTTGTTTTTACTGGCTGTAAAAGTCACCGGTGGCAGTGAGGGTTTGAATTGCTGCTCCCAGGCGGAGGGATACCTTGGACAAAGCAGCAAAAGACCTGCATGGTGCAGTTTCTCAGTCCCCTCAAGCTCAGGACTCCTTTCTGTTCAGCCAAACGCATAATTTTGCAGTGGGCCCTGGGCTGCTTCGTCCACATATGAGATGTAGGTGGGAGAACTGGGTTCGGGCTGTCCACTTCACTGTGAGTGAGCCTCCCCTTCCCCCTGTGCCTGCAGTACCAGCTCCTTGCAAGCCATATTGGGAATTAGCTCTGCCTCTCAGCTAATCGCTTGTATCTGATTCAGTTTCCAGGCCGAGCGCCCGGCATTAAATGTCGTCATTTTCCCTCTGCTCCATGAGGACTTGACCGAAGTCATCAGAGATGTCCCCATGATGCACTTGGACGAAATTACCTTGTTTAAAAGCAGAGTGGCTGAAGAGCCTCCGAACCTGTGGTGGTGACCCTGCCATCACGTGCAGGACGGTGGGAGCGAACCTGTGAAAAAAGCTTCTTGTTGGCCTGCATTGTCCCTTCCTGACCTCGAGGCCGCCTGCCTGGATGCTGGACAGTCACTTTAACTCAGTGCAATTGCAAAGCAAAAAAGAGCTTGGACTCTGTATCGGGTAGTGCTTACACCTGAAAATCCAGTCTTGAGGTCTCTGGAACCATGTGGGTGTATTTCCCTGCGGTTAATAATGAATTCCTGTTACTTTGTGTTAGTTTAAGGTAAGCCACGCTAATGTAACGGACTCCCTTTCCCTCCACCTCTCGTTGCCTGGTGCGTTTGTCTGTGTACTTTGGCAGTATGCTCTGTTGTTTTCTTGGTGCCTGTCCTTTGCTTGAGTCTGTTATTGGCAAGGAGGAGGACTGATTTCAGGGGAGCATTCATGTCCCTTTAGTTAAAGTGGACCCCAAGGTGTATTGTTGAGGTGAAATGCAGCACCTCTCTTGCGCTGTGAATGCATACATAGCCCCGTGTGCAGTGAAGTGTATTTAGGCATATTTTCTGTTGAGAAAAGAATCTGTTTTTAATAACCAATTATGACTGTTCACGTTTTGCAGCCATCGTTACATTCTCCTTGCTCTTTGGTGTTCCGGTTGCTTGACCTTGGCGGCAGAAATTCCTCGTTTTGTCTTGGAAATCTGCTTTCTCAAACCCTGTGTTAGCAAGTGTCTGGCATGGGCCCACCTATCCTGAGGCCGTCACCGGAGCTTTAAACCCAGTGAAAAGGCTTTTCCACCATGCAGCGGAGCTGCGGCTCTGGTGTTCCTACTCTGTCTCTACACGGTGTGCTGGAGTCCATGCTGGCTTAGAGACCCTATGAAGTATTTTTCCAAGTGCCATTTCAATAGGCTCACTTGCTCCACTGAATGTCATTAGGAGTGTGTAATGGCCTGCGTCACATCTTCATGTTGCCTTATTTATCCAGCACTTTCTGAAGCAGCAGACAGCTGTGCCAGATGCCAAAATGCACGTTCTTATAGTCAGTTTTCCAGGTGGCAATAGGAAATCCTGCTCTGTGGAGAGTTCTGTGGTACAGGCTATCCACCAGAGTTTCTTGAATGCTTGGTGATGATGAGCTAAGCAGATGTGCTGTGACATCATTCCTGGAAGGAAACCCAATATTTCTCCAGGTGGCATCATCATTTCCTGGCCAGTATTTCCCACACAGTACTGCCATAGCTGCATGTGCTGTCCAGTGCACAGCTGCTCCTGGGAATCGTGTCATCATTTCAGAGGGATAGATTTGAAAGCAGACTTCATCTTCATGGATCAAACCTCAGCTACTCTTTCCCTACTCTGATTGCTGGGGATCCTGGTTTTCTCTGATTAAAAAAAAAAAAAATCCAAATTCCCTGATTTAACCCCCTCCCCCTATCCATGTATTTCCATGATTAAAACAAAATGCTTTTGTCAATCCAAATAATATATAATGGCATTTTGCTTTAATCATGGAAAATGTGGATTTTTTTTGCTAAGTCAGAGAATTTTGGATTTTTTTTTATCGGAGAAAACCAGGATCCCTGCTGATTTGCCAGCATCTGGCTAAATAAGTCTGGAAGCTCCTGTTCTGCATGTTAAATCCTGGACCAGCCCCAGCTAATACCTACAAGTAGGGCACAGTCGCAGAGCACTTCCAGACTTCTCTCAGCAGAAGCCTAACGGTGCAACTATGCATTACTAAATGAACCTGTACGTGCATGTTTGCATTTCTCTTTATGGGTAGGAGCTCCAGTCGGACAGTTTAGCCTTTCTGCAGACTTTTCCCTGTCCTTCCCTGGGGAATGGGGATTTAACATCTTCCTTCCCCTCAAGCCCAGCTGCCCAGAGAAGGGGACCTAGTGTTAAGCCTCTGACCATGCATCTAATAGATGCTGTCAAGAGTTTGTGCCCTTGCTTCAAGCAGGTGTCCTGCAGCACAGCATCAGCCAAGCTGCTAGCAGGGTGCTCCAGTGCTACATAGGACTTTCGAACCGTCTCCGACTTGTGGTTTGGTTTTTGGTTAAGCAAGAGCATGGAAAGGAGTAACTGCCCTTTTCGCCAAGTGCCCTACCACTGTTTATTGTCTAGCACTCCCAGAACTCCCAGTTTTTCTACCCATCCTGTATCTATCTCTTATCTGTTTTGTGCCTTCTAAGGTAAGCTGCAGCATCCCCTAACTCCCAGATGGGGTAGACTTCTAGGAAGGGATGTAAGCCACTGCCCTGTCAAGCTGAGGCCATGTTATCTCTGCACAGCTGCTGGCTTGCTTCCTTCCTGCTCATGCATTACTGGGGAGAGGCAAGGAGGGACTTTTGAAGCTCTGCCGAAGGATGCTTTTCTACCTGTATCCCCATTGCCTGCAATATCATTGCTGGAGAGGGAATGCAAAGGGGTTAAAGGTATGGAGCCAGCTCCACTTCATGCATAAAGGGATGGATCCCATGCGCTAATGATGTCCTGCATCAGCTTATTGCTGGCACCTGAATGTTTCCAAAATAAACCCTTCCCCACCTCGACCCAGGATCTCCCCTTCTGATGTGCACTTGTGCATCTATGAGGGATGGCTCCATGAGCTCCAGTGCCGAGGGAGCCAGCAGCTCCTGTGTCCTTCTTGTTGGTGGCTTCAGTGGCACCTGCTGGATCCTGTTCAGATCTGGGGCAGCTGCTGAAAAGGGGTCATTCGAGCGGATTCATGGGAGCAGGTCATCATTCCTAATAGCAGCAGTGACGATCCTAACTAGACCAGCAACAGGTAGGAAAGACGGTACCTCAAGAAGCAGTAAGGAGACCAAAAAAAAAATCTCCCTTCCCCACTCCCCCAAACCTGTGGCCCTGTGCTCAGCATCCCCTCTACAAATCCTCTTACTGCAAGTGAGAATTTCCGCTGCTTGTGCACTCCAGGCAGGATTCACCAGATGTTAATAATGTGCTTATTTTCTCTAAGTGCTATTTTGGCATCGGTGTTAATTACAATTTATATTCTGCAACATTTACACTGGGAAAAGAACCCACCCTAATAGTCCCCAATTGGCAGAGCTGGGCTATTAAACATAGCACCATATGCTCTGTACAGAGGAGTATATGGGGCTCGCAGCCGTGTCAGCGCAGAGGTTCCAACGTGCCACGTTGGGGAGGAGAGAATAGAGGGACTGGGTTTTTTTTTCCTGTGTTTTATTTATTTATCCCCCACTCCACCCCTCTTGTTCCTGGTTCTTATTTAATACCAAGTTCTGTCTCTCCTTTCCCCATCCCCTGCAGCCCTTCCCTGCCCTCTGGGAGTGTCTGGATGAGATATGAGCCCACTAACACCATTTTCTTTAGATACCTCTATGCCCACATGCGCTAAGGAAGTGGCAGAAGTGGAAATAAGGAGTTGTTTGTAACCTCACTTGTGCCAGAGCGGGTGTAGCAAAGGGGCTCCAAAGTCCAGCAGCCCTGCACGCTCCAGCCGTCAGAGGTGACTTGGTTTGTGTGTGAGAGCGAGAGAGATTGTGCTAGTGCTTGGGTCAGTGAGCTTGGAAAGGTGCCTACTGGGGGACGCGAACCTGCACGGGGCTTCTCCTCCCTTTTGGGCTTTCCTTAGCTGTCGTCATGCCCCCTAGCACCAGCCCTGATGGGGTGCTGTGATGCCATCACCCTCCACATAGCCAGGTTCCCAGTGCTCCGAGAGACTCAGCTGTCGTCCTGTAGACTGGCACCTGAGGAGGAGATGAAAGGGAAGGTGAGAGAGCGCGGGTCAGTGGTCAGACTGCGGGGCCACTGGCTTCTTGTGCGACTTGGGGCAAGTGTTTCAGTCCTGCACCTCGCTTTGCCCTGTATGTAAAATAGGGGTGCATGTTCATCAGCCCAGGGCAGGGTGCTGGAAAGCCGGATCTGCCTGAGAGCAGCAGCTAGGGTAGAGTCCTGGGGGGTGATGGGAGCAGGGCTCAGTTGCTCAGCCTGGCCTGGCAGGGAGGGAGGGCACTGCCACTGCCTGCTGCCGTCCGCATGGAAATTCGTCTTTCTTGGGAGGGAAGGAGAGAGATGCAAAACACTAAGGGCCTTAGGGAGCATCCCAGGCAGGGGCTGTTCATCTTCCCCTCCTGGGATGTGTCCCGCTAACAGCAGGCTGTCCCTGAGCAGGGCCGGGGGAATCCTCCCCTCGCTCTCCCGGTCCAAGGTGGGAGGGCTGGGAGTCCTGGGAGTCCTTCGTAGGAGGTCAGGTACCAGTGCTCTCCCCTCCTATTCTGCCCACTTCCACCTCCTCCTGGATCCAGCCGCCTCCGTAACTCTCGCACTGCGGTATCCCCGCTGCACAAACATCCTAGTCACTTAGCAAAAATGAGTGTCCCAGACAGCACAGCAGGTTTGTCTGATCTGCTTACGGGCGTCTCAGCCCACTACATGCTGATCCTGGCTGATGCCCTGTCCAGACAAAGCTTTTCCCCCCTGCCTGGAGAAGTATAAACCCACAGAGAAGGAAGCGTTACAAGCGGTGCTGAGCTACTGCAGAGGAAAATCTCTCTCTCTCTCTTTGCAGGGTCTCCTCCCCGTTCGATCGGAGGCACAGGCAGCCGGGGCACTCTAGCAGGAGAATCATTTCCATAGAAACCAATCAGGAGGTTGTACGGGGAATAATGATTAATAGCGAAGGGATGTTGCCTCGGGCCCTTTTCATTTTTTAGGGGGCAGCGAGGGACACCGCAGCACGGAGCAGAGCACAGGTAGGGGGACACATAGCCTTTCCAACTAATGAAAACCAGCTCTTCCATTAATTTCCAGGCCAGCTCCCTCTGCCCGCCCCCGACGGCTGCTTTCCAGCTTTCTTTGAATGTTCAAAATGGCCAACCTGGTTAGAAATAATAATAATAAAAATGGATGGATGGGGCCTGACTATTAACATTGTTGCTGTTAGCAGCAGGATTTCAGCCATAAAACATGAAGCAAGGGAGACATTGACCTTTCTGCTGTTTGAAATGAATGGAGACATCGATATCTATTGTTTCCAGTGGCATTGACCTCTGACACCCTCGTTTCTCCCACCCTCTCCCTTTTTTTTTTTTATTTCCCCCTGACACTGGAGGAAAGGGGTCAGTTGGCAGCATCTATTGATCCCGTTCGTTCTCGGTGATAGGGAAATAATTAGGATTTTGAAAGTCCTACCATGCGCCAGCCAAAACTGTATCTACGCCCCGTGGAAATTCAAAGCTCCCAGATCAGAGGGAAGATGGATCAGTATAGGTTTAATTGCTATGTTGTTTTTTCTATTTATTTATTTTTATTTTAGCTTTTAAACTGGTAAGTGTGTGGTGGGGTTTTTTTTATGTGAGTACCCTTGGAGTTGGGATGCCTGGTGCCTTGTTTTATTTATTTATTTTTGTAAGTCGCCCCTCCTGTGTGAACTTCATCTCTGCACTGAGAATGCAAAATCAGGCATGGCTAATTAGCTGTATGACAATTAAGTAATGTAGCACAAAACCATTAGGACACTGGATGCGTTTTTGAAGTTTGTCCTTTGAAGTGGAAGCTGCAACTCCCTGCCCAAGGCTGCTGAGGAAACGTTTGTCTATCAAAACTTTCTTTGAAAATAAATGCCAGCATGAGAGTCCCTGTCCCTCTCCCTTCTATATAAACAGGAGATGAATTGTCCCCCCCACCACTTGTAAAAACTACTGGCATTGAGAAGAATAGCGATTGCCAAAAAAAAAAAGAGGCATTAAAGGGCCAGTTGGTCTCTGCATACTCCTCTCTTGGTATATAACTGCTACCAAAGCCATTCTAGGCTGTCGAATCGTGTTGATACGGAAGAGAACATATACAAGTTCCACCCGTTACGGGATGATTGGAGAAAATGGCTCTCCAAATCTCAAGGTGTGACCCTGTAATGGGCTAAATGACACCAGGAACTCATGCCACCTGTTTGCAAATGACTGACAAACTCCTCAATTTTTAACAGCCCCATCTGTGCCCTTGTTTTACACTTGTGTTTACAGCTGGCTGTTTGTCGCTAGTCACGAACCACCTGGTTGGGATGTGCAACTCGTGTACATTTGTGGCATGTAAAAATTCAAATAAAGAGTGAAACTGATTTTAAAACCAGTCAGCTTTGTTGTCCGTCTTCTTGAGGTCCTTCCTCCCCACCCCTAGAAATCGAAACATGCTTTTGATGGATAGGCTTCTATGTTGAATTTATAATGGTAGCCTTGGAAGGTGTGTTTAGGACTGGCTGTCTGTAAACCTGTTGTGGGTGGGGGTGTAATAAGCTTCCCTATAAGGTTCTGCTAACCTACCTCAATTCTGATATAGATTGTAATCCTATCCATACTGTTAGCGTGGCTGGGCTCCGTTGTGTCCACTGAGGATAAGTGCCTTGTATTTATGTTGCATCACTTTTTTTTTTTTTTCATCTTGCATCTCAAAGCTCTTGATGAACGGTGACTAAAAGCTCATAATAAGGGAACTGTCAGCTCTAGTTGGCAGATGAATAAACTGAGGCTTGGAGAACTGAAATGGCTTGCCCCAGCATCACTTGCTTTGCCCGAGCCTGGGATCTCTATCTGACTCCCGGTCTTCTGCTCAGCAAGGTTACACTGGATTTTTCAGAATTGCTAATGCAAAAAACGTACAAGATTGTGGTTCTGTGTATGCGAAATGGCCTGTTCGACTTGGGGCTGATGGGTGCTCTGTACAAACACCAGTATTGCGCACAGTGGCTTCATGTGCACAATTCTGAGAGTGCTCCCTTGGGTGTCTGTCTGGCACCAGCCTGAGGCAGGCTTAAATAGGAGCTCAGCTTACCGTGGATCTAAGCCCGAGGTCTTGGGGGGATGGTTGGGCATGGTAAGTAATGTCACAGTTAGCTGGCCCTTCACACTACTGTCAGATAAATAATGCAGACTTTCAGGGACCTTCATATTGGTTACCAGGGCTGGAGGGGAGAACTGCTTTGCAAGACCCGTTTAATAATGTAGCACCCCAGCAAGCATCCTTGCTAGCAGAAGAAGGAGCTGACCAATCTGATGGCAGCAAAGCATTGAAACAGAGGTTGTTAAATGTGAATTTGAATAGCTGAGGTGAAGTTACAGGGACCCTGATTTCACAGATAAGTTTATGCCTTGATCTCACTGCAGTGCTGGAGATTGGGGGGGGGACGGGACAGAGGGTTAAGTAGTATAAATAAAGAAAATCAGGGTATGCTGCAAAAAGGTGAACATACAAAAAGCAGCATCTGCATCCTGGCTAATCAGTGCTGGCTGTTCTTCCCCACAGCTGCGTGGATCAGCACCGGCAGGTCCCGTCGCCTCTTTGCCACTTCAGATGGAAACTTGGTTTGTCATTTTGTGAGGGGCATGCAGTGTTGTTCACAAAGGCATATGTGCTATTAAATATTGAAGCCTTCTGGAAGGGTGAGTGTGGAGTGCTGTGCATTGCCCTTGGGTATGGTAAGAGCAGCAGTGGCAACAGCCTCTGGATTTGCCTACTATAAAAAAAAACAAACCCAAAACTAGTAACTTCTGAGCAGAGGGGGTAAAAGTGCTGCATCCTGCCCAGACGTACAGCTCTCATTGCTCCAGTAGCGAATACTGGCTATGAATTTTTTGCAAAGAAGCCTGAGGCCTTGTTCACATGCAGTTGCACCTATTTAAAAGCGTGGTATTTTTTTCTCTTTCTAAACACAGTTTAGTAAAACTCAGTGCAGCTTTGCACAGGGGCATGCTCAAGCGGCTGAAAACCCTGGCTTCCCTTGGCTAAATATAACAGGAGCAGTCTCTCTTACTGCTGCAGATTGGTGATTTATTAAGTGAAGCGACACAGGGTTTTGTACCAACCAGTTTAATTAGACTGGTGTAAGGAGAGGTTTGTCAATATAGACTATCGCACATCTTTTGTCGGGAATAGCTTTAAGGAACCGCACTCCTGGGTCTCCCAAAAGTGGCTTGTGGTTTCTGTGACTCTCTTTGTTGCTGTGGCTGCTTTTGCCATTTGGACTCCAAATGGGACCTCTGAGGCCCACCCCATTCCATTGCTCTCGCATGCTTCAGTTATGGATTTTATTGTTCCAATAACTTTTATCTTGATGTGCTTTTGGGGGAGGGAGAAGAGATAAGCAGGGAGGAGGCTGAGGAAGGAATGTGCTTTCTGACTCCATTGCAAAATGCCAACTGTTAACACGGGCATGCTGCTGCATTGTTTCAGCATTAATAATTTGAGCGTAGAGGGGAATTTAAGGAGAAAACAACTGAACCATTTTATCCTGCAACTCTAGCATTAGGTGTATGGGCCAGTGGAAGAAGTCTCGCCAAGCTGAAATGCAGACCAAAAAAGCAGCCGCTTTTGCATTTTGTAGTGCTCTCCTGCCTTTCATCAGTGTCTAGGAGGGTTTCAGCAAGGTGGGATGCTTGGGAGGAGGCTGGCCAGGCATCTCTCGGGTGGGTTATAAATAGCAAATCTTGTATCTCTGCAGGGGCCTGGAAAATGTGACTTGAGGTCCCTTTCATCCCTAGGACTTCCCCATGTTTCCAGGGCATAGGCGTTCGGTGACTGGAAATGAGCTCTAAGCACTGGGCTATCCAGCCAGCCAGCCAGCTCTGTGCAAGTGTCAGTCGGATGAGTTAGGGCAAGGAAGATACTGAGAGCACTGGAGGTATTTGTGAAGAAGAGGAGAACAGATAGGGATAAAACACGCTCTGCAGTTTAGGTCAGAGAATAAAATGTCCAGCAGGGCTCCAGATTCACTATTGGAGTCTGAATCCAAGCCAAAATGGGGAGGAGAAAATGGCATGGAAAGGTGAACATGGAGCCAAGTACTGGTACCACCTGAAGATCAGCATTCAACTGGCTCACTGTCTGCTAGCCTAAGCTGCTTTTGGGTGATAGAGGAGGAATGCACAGGCATCTGGGATATGCAGCCACTTGGAGCAAAGGCCCTGCAATCTTTCATCACTCCCCAAACAAAGTAGCTGGAGCATGTGCAGCAGGGAGTGTGGAGAGAAGAAGGTGGAGCCCCTTTCGCACCTCCAGAGAGGGGAAGATCTTGGATCGGTCAGGTTGGGGCACTAACTTTCACTCCTCTGTTTGAAGTGCCCCCATCAAAGATTGACCGCAGCCTGGTCCCACATTCCAGTTCTCACCCCTCTGCTCCTCGCTTATAATTACTGCTTTGTGCAAAGCATGAACATCTCCCAAATGTTGAGGGCTGCCTTGTTTAATTGGGCGACGAATACCACCTACCTGAGACATGGGCTCTCTTACCAGAGATACAGTAACTTAAAACCTACATTGTCGGATCTAGGGGGAGGTCAGTATGCGAAGAGCAGTATTCGTAGAGGTTTGGTTGCCAGGAGATCGGAAAACTCAGCAAAGCCTCGACAGGAAAAAAAAATGTCTAGCGCTCATTCAACAATGATGGTGAGCCTGTCTGTGCACAGCTCAGCTGCTTCTTAACAGTTGTGTAACAAGCCCTTCTTGGTAAGGAGATTGGGCTGTTTGATGTGTGTTTCTTCTGTCAATCGGGTCCGAATCCTCGACTCTAGGGCCAGTTAGTTTGACTCGTCTAGCGGGCAGTCTGAGAAACTGCTCTGCTATCTCTGACCATACTGAGGCCGTGTGGTGTGTACGGCTGCAGAGGAGCAGTGCTCTAGGTTTGGGAGTGCTTACAAAAGTGAGGGGCGATACGCCCGAGTAGGGCCTGTCACTCACCACAGCGGATTCACAAAAAATCATAATACAGAAAATTACCAAGACAGAATTAGATGGGCAGCAGAAACAAATGGGTCCTGCCTTGACGGCTGGTAGATATGTATTCTGACGGATCACCATTGGTGGTCCAGTATCTCAGACACTGATTTCCGGCCAGGAAAGCCCCTGTGCCATGGTTGGAAGCCAGTGAAATCAGTGAAATTACACTTGGGCAAAATTCGGACCGTACTGTTGATACGTAGGATCTGATGGCAGGGGCTTCCCAGCTCACATCAATAGCTGTGATATACTACGGGTTCAGAGGATGGTCTCTTCGAATGGGTGATCAGCACCACAGTCGTTCTTTGCCACCACCTGGATCCAGAAGTTGCTGCAGACACCTGAGAGCAAGCTTTATGTGCAAGATCCACTGACTCACCCACACGTGCTTCCTGTGACCTCACCCTTTGCAGCAATTCTGCATCATTGGCTCGTGCCCTGCAATGGGTGCGTGTGGCTGTGGTCTACATCAGATGGAGCTTCTGAGCTGACTTCAGAGAGGACGTATGTGCAACCTCTCCCAGTGTTGAAGTCTATGTTGTAAATGAATCCCTCTTGATCTGATGCCAATTGCCACGGCATCAAAGCACCACGCACCACTTAAACGCTGCTGGCTGGACCCTAATAACTGGCCACATTCTCCTGCCTGGTTATAGACTGTGCAGATAAAGCTCGGTGTACGGTCTGCAATGGGTTCCTGTGCTTCAAGCTTCCTACTGCACCTACATTGTGTCCTTTAGACTTTGCTGTTCACCCTCCATCTGCCTTTTTTTTTGATTTCAGGTGTTTTTTAGGATGAACAAATTAGAGGGACTTGTTCTGATGAGACCAGAAGATCAACTATGAGGTGGCAACGCTTGCTTTCTCCCTCCACCTGGCTGTCCCAACATGAGCAGGGACTATTTCTGTGCAAAGACAGCATCTTCTACAGGGTCCCACATTTTGGTTGCAGTCCTGAGGAACCACTTAGATTATACAGATAGGAGTTTTCTGTGTAATAGAAGGGAGCAAAGGGTAGTGCAGGAGAACGATGCAAAGAGGACCAGGGGAGGGGAAGCCAGCGCAGGGACGAGCTCAAAGTATCAGGAGAGAGAGACAGTGTTGGCAGCTGAAGGTTAGGTTGATTGAAAGGGGATGAGTAGAGACTGGGGAGAGGAGGATGTGGCTGGCTGTTTGCTCCAACCCCCTACGATGACCAAAATGCCAGCGGTGGCTTAGCATGAAAGGAGACAGACAACCTTGTTTGGTGCCCTCCTCATTTTGGGCTGCTTTTAGTGCCTGGCTGTGAAGCAGGAAGCCCCTAGAGATGGTTGGGCTCTGCTTGCAGTGCGGCGCGGAGTGATCTTCACTTCACCTCCCTATTGATCTGCTAGATAGATCCAGTCCCCAGGCTCAAGCACTCCAGCGACTGAGATGAATCGACCAGGTGTGAGAGACTCTCGTGCAAAGCGATTTTCCATAAACCCGTCATCCCATACTCTCATGTGCTGGTTTCTTGTTCCAGTCCCCATCAAAGTAGACCCCAGTCCTCTCCTGTTTGTTTGCTTTCTGATGTGCTAGGTAGAGCCTTAAACAAGAAAGGAAGGCGGATGAAATGAGAAGTGGGGAGGGAGAGGAGAGACGAGATTAATAGCACCAACACAGCGCTGATGGATGGATGGAGAAGTATTTCCCTTTGAACACACACGGCTCTCATCGCTGCATCCCAAAAGCCCCATTATCTCTGAGCAGCACCGCCATCCCCCCAAATATTCAGGAATTAAAAAAAAAATAGTAATAATAATAATAACATAACAAAGCAAAACAAAAAGCCTTTTGCCATCTCCAGAACAAATGCCTTGCAAATGCTAAAGGACATAAAGGGCGTTCATGAAAGGGCTGGCTGGTTGTTATTGCAGCAGGGGGAAAAACAACATTATTTCACTGTGCAGATAAAAGGAAACGGAAAAGCGGCATATTTATAGCCAGGGAGCCTGGATTCCTTGTTAAGCCGCTATTATCAAATTAATGTCAAAATGCATCAAACAGGCATGAGTGTTCTGGGCCCCTTATGCAAAGTGCTTGCAAATTGGTTACAAATACATTTGTTTACAGGGTACAAAGTAGGAGCTGGCTAATTAGTCATTGTAGCGATTTTTTTTCTTTTTCTTTCTTTTTTTTTTTTTTTGGCAATTACACAAACAAGCTGTTTTGAAGTATAAATACGAGATCTGTGATGGCCCCTTCTGGAAAGAAATCCTTTGGTCTTGGGGCAATTTAAACGAGCTGTGTGATGTTGAGGATCCTGGGGTCTGTTGTGCTGGAGGTGGGAGCTAGCCGTGCCTTGGAAATCAAGGGATTGAGCTGAAGACTGGGGAGCTGGCTGAGTGGGTGGCACGTGGGATGAGGAATGGCTATGTCTGAATAGGGAGCGAGCTCTGACACTGGTCTCTGCCCCTCCGGGAGGGGGTGCTGGGCTGTGCTGCGGTGCTAGATTACTGCATTGGAGTCAGCAGAGATCAGTCTAGCCTGTTGCTTCTGTCGGGGCACAGGTTGCTCCCTCCCCTCTTGCTGTGCATTGGGTCACAGCAGGCAGGCGTGAGATGGCACAGCGCTCTGGGGAGGGGTGCAGGGCTGATGGCATGACCTTGGGCATCTGGGCTGGGTCTTCCAAAGCGTGTTCAGCACTGGCAGGTGCCGTCACGCTGGCACTTGCATTGCTGCAGCCCAATCTCCCATCCCACCAGCTGCTTGCTAGCCCTGTGCTTCAGCTCAGCCTACACGTCCCTCGTTACAGCGCTGTCCTTTAAGTGTGTTTGCTGCCACGTTGCCGGCTTTGTCTTGGTTTGCGGCATGTGCTGATAGCTAGAGGGAAAACCCCTTTGCTCTGGTGCCTGGCCCTATCACTTACCTTGTTTCCTTTCACCTCGGATGCCGTTCAGTGTAACGTGGCAGTGCTGGACTGTGCCGTGGGAGCTGGGCACAGGACTAGCATGTAGGAAGTTTTGGCTGGGCCACTTTGGGCTCATCCCCTCTGTAGGCCTGTTTCTTACATCAGTGTGATAATGCCTTGGAGCAAAGCCCATCAGCTGGCACCTGCTCTCTAAGCGCAGGGTATTATTTTGTTTTTGGCCTGGTGTGTTTGTGTGGCACGATCATCTTTCACTGTCAAATGGCCCTTTTTAGCATTGGGCACATTTAGATCTGCTGAGAGCCTGATAGCAACCTCGAGGGCATTTCAACCTCTGGTGCCCAGTCCCTGGAGGAGGAGCAGGACAGTAACCGTGCACACGGGCGGTGTTCATTACACCAGCCCTTATGGTCACTTGTTCTTGCCAGGTAACATCCCACTTCCACGCTTTGATGACACCTCCCAGCTTTGTGTCTGCAGCATATTTCATTAGTGCTCTCCTATTTTTTGCACCAATGTCACTAATCAGAATATGTTAAATTAGGTTAAATTAGCCACCCATCCATCTAGTAGTTACCCTTTAATGCTACCCATTTCATCTTCCCTCTAGTAGTTCCTTAACCATTTTACAGTTCTTTTACTAAACTTCATCTCTTCCAGCTAAATTAACAGATTCACAGAAGTTTAGGGCTGGAAGGGACCTTGTGAGATCATCGGGCCCAGCCTCCCTCCTCTGAGCAGGAAAGACTGCTGGGATCAAGGTGTGCGTCCAGTCTCTGTTTCTGTCTCTCTGATTTCTAGTGCTACACTTGATGTTTAGTTGAAATCCAGCTAGACTGGAGCCTCTGCATGTCTTTTTTTAGATAATCCATTCTCTTACCAAAGATAAGGTCTTGGGATAGATTGGTGGATCAATCTTTGATATACCCACACTGAATTTTATTTTACCCCTTTTTTTCCATTTACCTCCAGGTCTTTATTCTCTTCCCCAAGATGCTTCTGAACCATTATTTTTCCCCCTCCTCTTTAGGCACCAGAGCTACGTTTTGTTTTCCAACAATGCAGCACCTCTCCCCTGACCTGTTAGCAAGGACGTTTGGTGTCTATCAGAGCTGCAATTTCATGCCTTGCTTCCTTCAGGATTCTAGGATAGAGATTATCCAGAGCCCCCACCTTGACTGCATTAAACTGGGTCACGTGCCTGTTTCCCTTCAACGCCGTTCAGAGGATCCTAGAGAGGTATATGAATATGTCCAAGTGGCACACGCCCTTGGGGAGGGATGCATACGAGAGACCAACAGCGGTTTTCCCTCCCGTTGCAGTGATTCTCAACCAGGATACTGCTGCACCCTGGGGTGCTGTGAGATTCTTTCAAGGGTGCTGTGCAATATTAGCACTGTTAAGTGTGCAAGCACCTACATGTCATTCACACAAGACACCTGGAGCTTGCCAACAGGAATCCATAGTGTCAAATAAAACCTATTGTGGTCTTTCTCAGTTCTTTGCAATGAAAGAATTGCTGTATTATTTTTCTGTAGCCAAAGAATGAGTGGCAGCTAAGAGCTGGCATTTTCTGAGGGCTGCCTTATATCTGAAAAGGCTGAGAACCGCTGGCACAATGGCTGCAGTGAGTGAGCTATTCAGGGGAGCTGTTTTGGTAACAGTATAAAATGCAGGAATGGCCCCAGAGCCCAGGGATAGGGTTAATTCTGCGAATCCAGCTCTGTTTACAGCCCTAGCAAGAAAACATTAAGGGTTGTAGTGATAAAAGTTATGATTTAAAGGCACTCTCTGCTTTAGAGGAAGTTGGTAATTTGAAGATGGTCCTTCAGTTAAGTAGCTGTTAGTCAATCAGAGACAGATATAGGGTCTGCAGGGGTTGCTTACTGCTCCAGAATAAAACCTGCTGTTGAGTTCTTGCTCTCGTTTGCCTGTGTTTACTGAACCCTGGTGATTGCTACGAAGGTTTCACCAAGTCAGTGCTCAAAAGTCAAGAAATCCTGGAGTAAAGGTTCCCCGTGCAGCCTTCTCTGCCTCTTGGCTTTAGGATACAGCCTTTAATTAGCAAACACATACTACTTCTTGGAAATAATAGACCACCCTGCAGGTTTCTTTTGAGACTAGCTGCCCATACCACTTGCACCTTTGTATCACTCTGTGTATGCTAGGTTTATCAAGGTGATGAGTTTCTTACAGAAAAGCATAGCGAACTGGGTAGGGGCTCTGGCTTCAGCCTGCCTTGATCACTCCCCGTTTTACAAGACACGTCTTTCAAAGCCAGATTAAAAACTGTGTCGTGTTATTTGAGAGAGAACACGCAATGATACAAGTAGGCTTTTCTTGCGCGTATGCCGTGGATGGGAGAGCTACTGTTTTGCATGCAGCCTTTAAGTACTTCATTGTGCAATTTTGACTTAGATTTATTTCAGTGGAATTTCCTAGGTTGTTTTTGTTTAAAGAGGGAAAAGGTCAATAATCTGGACTGGAATGTTTCTCCCAGGCAGGGTGAAGCCCTCGGAGGCAAAGGCTGATTCATTGCCTTTTTTGCTCAAAGAAGGGAGGGCTCCTCTGTCCAGCTGAGAAGTTTGCATAAACTCTACGGAGAAGTTTCCCAAAGAGGTTTCCATCATGTGCCATACAATATGGACTCAAGGGTCAGCAATATGCAGATGATACAGCTCCACCTGTCCCTCTCCACAAGCTGTCACACTTGGGTGCAGTCAGCTTGTGCGTGCAGAGCAACTGGTTGATGCTGAATCTGAGCAAGACAGCGGTGATGCTGGGGGGGGCAGAGGAGGGTGCTATGGAAAGTCGGCAGCTGCAATGTGGTCTCACTGGGGAGAAGATCTCCACTGGAGTACCCTGGGTTGCTAGAGGGTATCCAGGTTGTAGCTGTATTGGTCTAGAGGAAAAAGCAATTTTTTTGCAAAAATCTAGTTGGTCTAATAAAAGATATCACCTCTACCACGAGTCCTGATTGCTTTTTCCTTTAGACCAATACGGCTACAACCTGGATACCTGACACATGGAAGATAATCGAAGTTTAGCTGATTTTTTTTTTTTTTTTAAATGAAAGCTTCATAATTTTACAAGGAGGAAGCAACTTTGACCATCTGAAATCGGAGATACTGCTCCTGCCTTTGTTCAAGGTCATTTACATCATCACAGAGCCTCCCAACAGAGCTCAGAGACACCTTAACAGATAAGAAATGCCTTCCCAGAACAGTATCCCATCTATTGACTCCTCTGCGAACTCCTATAAAATATGAAATTTCATTTCTACCCGGGAGAACTTTTGCAATCTTTTCTCTGATGCGTGATGAAGGGTGTTTGCGCCCAAAAGCTTGCAATTAAAGCAATTTTTTTGCAAGAATCTAGTCGGTCTAATAAAAGATATCACCCCTACCACAAGTCCTGATTGCCGGGGTGCTAGAAGCACTCTGGGATTCTTCCCTGATGTCTGTTCTCTCCTAGCAGTATCTGCAGGTCGCACAATGGGTCATTTCCAGTGAATGAGGAGACACTGTTCCTTAACAGCAGATGAGGACCTGGCCTCAGGTCTTTACTACCATATGGCCTGTGTATGGCCTACGGCTTGGTTGAAGGCTCAGGGCACTCCAGCTACTGCAGGATGCAATGGCACAAGCAGCCCTACCTTCTCGGACCTGTTCTCTAGTATCTGCGCCAGCTGCCACAGGTAAAGCTTCACTGCGTCGGGGAGACAACTTTCTCAGGGGGCTAATCCAGGATGGTGGCTTATGCTTTCTGGCTACACCTACATGTTACACTTACCTGGCCCTCAAACAGAGAGGTATCAACATATCTGCACAGTGCTTCAAGCAGCCTAAAGAGCACAGCTTGAGTGACAGCACCAGTCAGCCTGCCCCGGTGCTACTTAACCCGTCCACAACATTACACACTTCACTGCTTCTGGTTTAGGAAGGAGCCCACGCAGAGCAGCACGGCCTGCTTGAGGACACTGCTCTGGAGCGCGGTAAGTCTACCATGTGGACGGAGCCTCTCGGGATCAGGGGCCCATCACAGACCTCTGATCTCTCCCAGCGCGAGGCACGTTTCTTTGAAATTGCCCTATCTAATGTGAATGTATAGCAGGGTGTGTGTGTGCGTGCGTGCACTTATGTTCGCACGTACCACTTACATTCCCCAACAGACCTCTCTGCTGCACATACTTCTCCCCCTTGGGAGACGGTGAGAAAACAAACATGTGACAGATGTTAGTCACGTTGCTTAATGCGGTACTGGAAGGCGCTCGGATACTATGGTGATGAGCACAGCGGAGGAACCTGAATAGAGCAGCATAGAAGTAATGAAAGAGAGAGAACGCAAGGGGAGGCACAGGGAGAGCATTTCAAAGGAGATTAATTCTTGTCGCTTTCTGATGAAATTTGAAAAATCGCCGAGCTGGGGAAGTGCAGGACGGCTGCTTCAGATGGTTGGAGCCACGGAGCTCAGACCTCACCCCAGCCATGGCTGAGTGATGGGACGGAGCAGGGGAAGGCACTTTATCCTTCTTCCAGGGTGTTAATTAATGTACCCAAATTGGAGGCTTCCCAGGAACGATGGACGTTGGTGCTTGTTTGAGGAGAGATCAGGGGATGGCAAGCGATGCTCAGAAATGCCATTGGAGCTGAAGCCCTTTAAATTCCCACTTCCCCAGTGCCCGTGCCAAGGAAACAGTTGAAAGTGGTTGCTGAAAGTGAGTTGCGGCCCGTTACTCTAATGCCAGGTGAGCGCATTGCAGCTTTTCAAGGGTCGTGAGCCGTTATGACTTGCTAGTTTGGAAGGCCTGCAAAAAGGGGCCTTCCAGCTGAGCTGGCCCAAGCCTGGCTGCCACCGCCGGGGCAGAGGACACCCCTCCTGAGGTGTCGGGGACACTGGGGCGCCTCACCTGATGAAGCTGCAGCTTGTGATTAGCAAGGCTTCTGGTTCAAATTAGAGGTGCGGGAACATGTACCATGCCTGAGACATGCCTCAGGCCAGACATAAGAAGGGGAAGATGAGATTGTTGAGGTGCAAGGAGGAGGCAGGCGGTCCAGGTGCTGGTCCCAACTCTGCCACTGACTTGCTGTGCGACTCTGGCAAGTCACCTAGCCTTTCTCTGCACTGTCTCAGCCCCCTTACCCCCCAAAAGGGCAATAATGATGCTAAGTGAGAACTGGGAGGGTTTTGTACTTGTTCCTAAGTTTTTGATGTTCCCTGGGGTGGGTCACTTCATTGCTCTGTGCCTCAGTTTCCTACCTCGATAAGCATGACACTGATCGTTCCTGCTCTCTGCCTATGTCTGCCTCCTCTGGTTAGCCTGTGAGCTGTTTGGGGAAGCAAGTATCTGTAATACGTGCAGACAGTGCCTGGTGCAGGGAGCCCTGGTCACAGCTGCAACCTGTGGGTTACAACCAGGGTCTGAAATGACAGAGCCAGCGTGTCTAAAATGCCCTGGACTGGAAGCTCAAGTATGCTGTTGCCTGGAAGCCTGGGAGCTCATGAGCCGGGGTTGATTGATCCAGGTTTATCCCTGATGACTTCAAAGGGCAAAGGAAACTCGCTTGTGTTACACTTAAATATTTCATGGCCAAGCTGGAGTGGAAGGGATGCAGCAAGAGACGCTCGCGCATGTGGGTGAGGGGGGAAGAGATGAAATGCCAGCGAGAGAGAGAGGGAGAGGCAGCAATCGGGTTCCCAGAGACATCAGCTGTATGAGGAGGGGTTGGAGTTTGCTTTGGAAGACCATTGCCAGTTGGTGTAATCCCAGCCCCGAGTGCCTGGAGCCTTCCCTCAGCAGCTGGGTAGCTTCCCCTGGCTCCGATCGCCCTGCTGGGCAGGGGGCATTTCATTACAGGGTCTATTAAAGCAGCAATTAGATGGAGGGTTAGCTAAATGCCCAAGGTGGTGTGAAGCTCAACAGGTGCTGAGCACCCTGTGCCAATCTGATAAGGAAACAAGCCTTGATCATGGTAAATATTAAACAGGTATCTTTTTTCTCCTGGAGATGTGCTGGGAAGCCCAGGGACTGGAATGGCATCGGGGCTTTCTGCCGTGCTATGGGGCTGCGCTGAAAAGCAGGCCCACCTCCCCGGGATGGGATGGGGTGGGAGCTGAGTTTGTGGTGTGATATGGTGGCAGCGCTCACACTGGGAGGGGGGCCAGGGCTTGCACACAAGTTTCTCCGCTTGATGCTTTTTGAGATTTACTGCTACAGAGATACAGGGTAGGGGCCTCAATTTTCTTCCCAGCAATTTATAGCTGCTGAGCTCGGGGGCAGCATCTGTTTTCTTTTCCAGCAAGGTCTTTTGCTTTTACATAATTTTACAGCTGGTTTGACTAAGCTATGGGGAAGTTTAAATGACTTGCCCAAGGTCACAGTGCATCAGGGCTCAGCCTGGATTAGAAGGAACACAAGACCCTTTCCTGTTCCAAGTCCTTACTTGGACCTGCTGAACAACCTGGTTTTCCACTCCTCTACCTGCATGTAAACTGCCTGTGCGTTCACTAGGGGCCTGGGAGCCAAGGGCTGGGGCAGCCGATGGCCTTTCCTTCTGTTAATCTGTCTGCCATGGGAGGGGATAAAGCTTTGTTCCAAAGCCAGGGGTTGTTTTGGCCAAGGCTTTCCTACTGTTGCTCACTGCGGCTCAGCTCGAGCATGCAATCCTCCAGCTGGATCCCAGCAGCTTGGCTGCGTGTTAATGCCGGTTGTTGCTGCAGGCAAGACTTTGCTGTTAAAGAGGAGGGTGGCTTCGGCCCCGCTGCCTCGTAGTCTCACCGGGTGCCACTCGGGCCTCGGCTTGTTGATAACAGCAGCGATGCCAGATAGATCTCGATTCTTCTGTTTCGAGGATCAAGAAGTGTTTCCTGTGAATGAAGCAGGTGAGACCCCCCGGGCAGCCAGGGGGTAGTTGTGTCCTCTTCTGTATTGCAAGCAGCAGAGGGGATTTTGTGCTGGATCCCCACCAGGCAGAAGATCTCCCAGGTGCTGCCAAGGGGGTAGGTGACTTCAAGTCCCTGTTATAGCCCTGCATTCAGGGCTGATTGGGCTCTGTGGAAGAGTGAAGCAAAGACCCCAAACTGCCCAGAAAGATGGGCAGGACTCAGATCTCCCTCATACCTTTGCCCCAGCAGGGTGGTGGCACTTCAGGGACTCTCCACTGGCCCCACAGGACCCTTAGGGATCCTGCTGGAGCAGAGAAGGGAGGATCCCTCCCAGGAACACAGCGGTCAAGCAACTTGCCCCCAGTCAAGGTGCTTAACAAGAGAAAAGCATGAAATAGGACCCAGGCAGACAAGGTTCCTTGGGTGAATTTGATATCTTTTATTAGACCAACCCAAAAAGTTGGAGAATATTTATTAAGCAAGCTTTCGGACCCGGCTCTCCTGCTTCTTCCAGTGCATGCCCCTTTTCACTGCCCCACGCTTCCTCCAGCTGTTAGTGAGACCCCTGCCATCAGCTCTGGGCAGACACGGTTATCCCTTGGAGGCAGCAGCGAGAGCTGGCAGGTGCCGCGTGGCAGAGGTGAGAAGATCCAGATGGCGGGTGGAGGGGAATTCGCCACCCCGCGTCACCTCTCGCAATTTCACATGAGCTGCCGCGAGGCACCGAGTCCCCGGGAGGAAATGCCTGTCTCTGCAAATTGCCATTCAACACGTCAGCGCCGGGTGCAGGTTCCCGCTCTGTCGGCCGTCACCAGCCCCGCTCGGCGCAGCCCTGCAGACGAGCCCCCCGCGCACGTGCATTCATCGTTTGTCTCCTGCAAGCACCCAGAGACCTCGGCCACGTTCAGGAGCCCTTTGGAGCCGAGCGCTTGAGTAACACGGAGCGAGAGGCAGGCCCAGGACCACGTGGTTGTGCTTGATGGAGGGATGGAGACTGAGGCAGTGCAAGGGCCTGGCTCAGCATCGCACCATCCGCGAAACCTGCACCCTGAGGCCACCAGGGCATTTGCAGCCAGTCAGATCCATTTCTAGCACAAAGCCCCCTGGTTTTTCACAGAGCTTTTCTCTGAAGGCTGCACCCCTGGCCCAGGAGTGGGAATCACCCCTTACTCTTCAGACAGAGAGGAGGGGAAGAGCAAAGCTGCTTCTGGCTTCAAGAGGAGCAGGATTGAATTGGCCCCATTGTCCGTTCCCTGCAAAGCCTTTTTCTCCATTCTTTGACCTGAGGAAAGGGAGAGGAGCCACCACGGGGCGGCCAAGGAGGAGCAAACAGCATGATCTGCCCTGCATTTGACCAAGCCTGGCTGGCCCAGCAGTTGCCCCCTCCATGGACTCTACCAGAAGCAAACCAGCCAGGTGAAATAAAAGCCCCTGAGCCATGAACCCATGATCATTCTTGGGAGGAAACTGAGGCAGAGGATGCAACCCAGTGAAACCAGCGGGGCCATTCAGCTTCTCAGAGGCAGCAAAAATGATTATTTTTTTTTAACCCTTTGGGATTTCCTCCCCTCCCACAACTCTGAGCCTGCCCGAGGGAGAGGTGTTTGAGACCACCAGCTCTCGGGACCGGTCACGGTGGAGCTGCTCAGGAGAGAGGCAGCCAGCCAACTAACCAAGCTGCACGCTAACCCAGACACCGCACAGTTATTTTTCTAGGAATCGCATTTGATTGAGGCTAGGAAGGGCCTGGCAAGACAGGAGACTCCTTTCCAGCTCCCCACGGGCTCTGGGAGGAGAAGAAAGGCCAAGCCGAACCACCGCGGCTCATTCCAGACCTCAGCCGTTCCTGGGGTGAGTTTCCCACCCCTCCTGTTTTGTTTTAAATGCAGCGCGGGGGCCTCAAACCGTTCAGAAACTCCTTCACGTGAAGTGTTTTATTGGCATGTGGAAATAGTTTTGTCTGGTTTTCGGTCTGGCTGATGGCTAACGTTCCCCCTCCCTTTCCCAGCCCGCTCCCAGCAAAGAGCTGACAACTGTGAACGGATAGGAGGCCCTCGGCTTAACCGCACTTGTCTTTCCCCCTCTCTCATTGTTCGGAGAAGCCCCAGCTGTTTTTGGTCCATCCGCCGGGTTGTCGCTTACAATGTTCTTTTTGTGAGCGCTTTCCCGGAGGGGTTTGTAGGATGGCTGGGTTAGGACGTAGGGTAGCCGGACTCGAATGCCATTTCCTTTTGCCCCGTCTGAATTTCTGCAGAGTCCTCCCCACCCGGGGCAGGAAGAGCAGGGAGGTGTTGGTCCTGGCACGTGCAGGAGGCGGCTGGCAGTGTACACGGTGCCCCCAGGGGTGGACGTGCTGCTAAGAAGTTGAGTCAAATCCCCTTCGTGCCAATGGAAAGAGGATCGGCTCGTGCCAGGGATGTAGTTGGCCGAGCCCGTGGAAAGGACGGGAGGGGAAACCACATGGACTTCCTCTACCTGTAGACATAAAAAGCCGGTCAAACACGGAGATGGAGAGGGCCATCCTGTCCAGGCCATGGAGTTTCCATTTGACGCTGGCTGTCAAGCGGGCTGGAATCGCAGTTCCCCGAAGACCCCCGCATCATCCAGTGCGTTATCCGGAGGCGATTCAGCCTGTATGGTACAGCCGAGGTATACACGTGGCCTCTGTGCCGCCCCATTCCCTACCTGGTGGGGGGATGAATGCTTGGAAGAACAAACCTCTCCCCTTGCCTATAATTCCAGGCCTGGTTTGGAGGACGCATGCCTCTCCTGAGTTCTTCCTGTCTCTCTTAAGGGAACGCCGGCCAATCTTTTAGGCCAAGAATGTTGGATTCCTTCATTATTTATTATTTGCTAAGTGCTGACGTGGAGCATTCCTCCCCAGCCGGTTCCCTAGGAGAACGCGCGGCTCCTAATGGTGATGGAGCGAAAGGGGCTAGCCGTATCGATTCCTCCGCGCTGGACTCATTATGCATGGGAAGTAGTGTTTACCCCGGTGGGTGCATGCTGCTCTCCTGGCTTATGAGCCCAGCTTGGCTTGGGCAGCATGAGAGAAGGGCCCTGTCTTAAACCACAGGTCGAAGGGTCCAGACCAGGAGCCAGGTTGTGTGGCCTGGGCTCCTGCTTGGGAAGCCGGATCACATCCTGAATGTCACCGCAGGTTTGAGCCCCAGGCCCAAGGTGAGATCCTGCGCCTTACTGGTGCTGGAAGGGAGCTGCACACTTACAGGGGACATGTGGAAAGGAGATCTCTTCAGTGGTTGCCAAAGGCCTCGTGCCTCGCTGTCCTCTTGCATGGGAATCCTGATGCTGTGAGCTACCGAGCTTTGTGCCAGTCTGAGGTCTGGGCTGTTGCTGAGCGTGCCTCGGTGCTCTGTTTGTGGGCACGCAGTGCCCTTGGTAGAGAAGGTGTTAGAGAGAAATGAATTGCATTCCCCCCATGGGAGGCAGTGCAAGTGCTGACAGTGGAAGTGTCATTTTTATATGCTCCTCTTCCCTCATGTTTTTCTGCCTCGTGACACTGCAAAGACTGCATAAATCTGCGGGCAGAAAGGGCTGGATCCCCTGCAGCCATCAAACAGGGCCTTCATTGCAGATGTGCAAAGACAACGGCGATGTGACCCAGCTGCTATAATAGGTGGGGGCATTTCCATAGGCTCTCCTGGGCATTTGCTGTTGTCACCTGAGATGCCCGTTTTACCCTACTGTCGGGGAGTGGCAGAGGACCACCGGGACATGCTCCTGGGTTAATCTGGCATTACCACCCAAGCAGACTGTTCACAACATGAGCCTGTATTAACAGCACCTGAGCACTGGAGAGAGCATGGCCCAGTGAATCGAGAGCTGGAGATGGTGCCAGCCTCAGTTAGACTGACCCTACTTGGGCTTAGCGTGTACAGGAGCTCCAAGGGCAGATTCAAAGACGATGTATACATTGCTTGCTTAGAAGGCAGATAGAAAAGAGGCTCCTTTTGGTATGAAGGCCTCTGATACTTTACAAGGAGAGGCCAGGAGGAGTTGTGAATCCCTTTAGAGAAGCTGCCCTCTGCGGCCATCATCCCGGGGCACAGAGGAGCACAGCCTTGGAGTTCCCCTCTTGCCTACCTGGGCAGTGCTGCTGGTACCTGTCCAAGTGGAGAACGTGCACCAGGGGGTAACCACCATACCTTGCACCCCAGCATCTACTGGCAGCAGATGTGATAAATGCCAGGGGCTTGGTTTTAACTCGGCCACAGAGAACCTGTTTCTGTTTTTCCCGTCTTGCTTTGTAATGTGACCTCAGGAACCTGCGATCATCCTGCGGTGCTGCTGACAGCACGAACTGGGACAAACTGGAAAGGGAGGGAGACGCTCCCAGCGTCTGCAAAGTACTTGCATTCTGTGTGGATCCCTAGCAGGTGTCCAACGCTTCGGGATTGCTGCAGTGGGTGGCTGGTAGTCAGCTCCTCTTTCCACTTAACTGAGCAACTATTGGGTGGATTTACTTGTCAGATGGTTGTGGCCATTATGCTGTCCCCACTGTGGACGTAAAGGGATGCATGTTTGAAGAACTTTGGGCCCCTCCTTTTTCCAAGATGCCAAAAAAAAAGAGGGCTCTGCCCTACAAGGACAGGGTGACTCTGTGCATGTGCCAGGCAGTCTTGATACCAGGTGTGGTGAGGAAGCAGGCAGTCAGGGTCCAGGGCCTGCTTTGCTGTGACCCTGGACAAGTCACTTCACCTGTCTTTGCTTTTGTTTGCACAGCTGTAAAATGGTGGGAAGGCTCACTGCCCCCCGGGGCTGTTGGGGAGCTGAGTTTGTTCGTGTTCTTCAGGATCCCCTGGGTCAGGGGTCTGTAGCCTATAACCCGGGGACCAGATCTGGCCTGCAAAGAGATCAGGTCCAGTCTGTGGTGGCACAGGGGATTGGGGCATCATCTCACACCAGTGCATTCCCACCCTCTGCAGTGCCCACTACAGCAGCCCATGCTTACCTTTGTCACTGAGTTTGTCCCTCCTCGTTGCTCTTTGGGACAGGAATCTGGCACTCAACTGTGCGAGTAAGCAGAAGTGGCAGCAGCGGGTGCTGTGGCTGGGATTTGTGGGCTTGTCCCAATGGGTATTTTGCATTTGTATCCAGTCAAGGACTAGGGGGTCCTTTGCAAACGTTGAATCCACCTCACCATCCCTGGGAGGGGTCCCCTGTTCCAACTACTGGCCTGGCCTTTGTTTGCCATTGCAGGTAATGGGTCTAAGGAAAGGTGCTGTGGGACACGCAGCTGGGAGCTTGTATCTAGACGCTGCAAGCATGTGTGTGAACGCAGGGTGTTGCACTCCCGGTGTGTGCCTTGGGGAACGTTCCCACATCAATCGGGGTTCCTTGCAGTATCGAACATTTTGTACTCCAGCCCAGCCAGCCTTGCTCGCCCCCGCCACCCTCCCCCCCACCTACATATGCACCCCTAAGCTCCATCAGTATCTCCCATCCAAATGAGCTTATGCTTATTTTAATCCCCATCCAAAGCCTGTTCAACTCAATGGAAAATACTCCCTTTGGCTTAAGCAGGGTTTGGGATCAGGCTGCTGTAGCTCTGGAAGGTGGATTGCTCTAGCCTGCTATGCCCAAGTGCTGTTTATCTGTCTCTCCCATAGTAGCCTGCTCCTATTAGTGCCCCCTGCCCCTATTAGTGACCCCATGTGCCATGTTAATGTGGGCCTGGTGTGATCAGTCCTATGAATTTTTTTTTTATGTGCGACTGACAAATCAAGGAAAAGAATGTATTTTGAACAAGTGGTGATTATTATTCAGAATATCAATACAGCAGAAAAAAGTGGGTTCTTTGTGTATAATGAAACATCTGTCAGGAAATAGTCACGCAGATTTCTTTTTTCTTTTCTTATTTTTCACCTCTTTAGTTTATTCTGACTGAATTTTAACCCCCTGCAGCCTGGAGCCCCCTGCCTCTATAGGAACCAGGTTGCTTGCAGCCGGTGCCGTCTTGCCGGAAACACCTGTTCATTGAATGTTGAAGGGGATAACTCTTACAGCTCCCAGATTTGAGAGATGATCCAGCTTGTACATCTGGAGGACCCTTCATTCACTCTGCACAGGGTGACAGTAGTGACACCAGTACTTCCAAAGACCCATTGCTTTGTCGATTGAGGCAGCCAGGGGATGTATTGGAATAAAGCCTTGGATGCCATAGGCTCTGTGATAGTGCTTGTGCTGTTGCCACTTGAAAGGACCAGGGATAGAGCTCAATAACATCTAAGGATGTTTCCCATTTGACCTAATGGAGAATCTCCATCTATGGTTTGCAGGACAGGGACGAGGACACATGGTTGAGCAGTTCAGAGTCCACAGCGTGGAGAGTGGTGATGCACTTGCTCCCCAGCCAGTACATCGCAATATTCAGCAGCAGCTCTACATAACAACCGAACGCAGCACCAGAAAGAGGTGAGACTTTATTTATTCAGCGTTCAGGAGAGTGAAGGAAAATTATGCCCAGCTTTCCAGCAGGCGCTCTCTTAGTGCCAGGAAAGTTAACACTACAGCCCTGTGGCTTTCTGTGCTTGTAGTAGCTGGGCCCCAGGCTCTGCTTTACTCTTGTAAGCTGCTTTCCCAGACTGGAAATTACAGGCATGCTGTTGAGTCCAGCTGGAAGAGGACACGATAGCCAGAACGCACCCCGCTGTCAGTGCCAGGCATTCGGTAATGAAGTGCAAGGTCCCAGCATCATGAGATTGACTTAAAATAACAAGATGTATTATTTTTGTTAGAAAATCAAATACATTTTTGATGCTTTTTATTTGCATGCCTGCTTTGCAGTGGTTGAGGCCTCGGTTTCCAAGCTCCTCTCTGCAACAAGGAGAGCTCGAAAACTTTTTGTTTTTCCTTTTTTTTTTTCAAGCAATAAATAAAAGCTGAGATTCGCACAAAATCACCCGATTACAGGAGCTGGAGCACTGAGAAAAGCACCAAATATGGCAAGTTCCATAAAAAAATTATGACAGTTGGCAGCACCAGATGTTTCAGAATGAGTATTTGTTTTAAGTCTTTTTGGCACTTCGTAATATTTTCTCTTTAAATTGAAGAGTTGACCGAACTGTCTGGGTCTCCTTAGCTGCTACTGCCAAACGGGCATTGTAAAGGCCCTTTCTGCTCTGGAAATAGGAGGAGTGAAGCCTTCTGTTTCTTGTACGTATCAGTTGGTTCAACAATCCTACCCATAAAGGGGCCCCAGCCACCCTATTTTCTCTTTCTCTTAGTATATAATGACTTAAATTGTCCAGACCCAGGGAACAAAAAAAAAAAAAAATCCACGCATGTGCTCTCATGCATCCATCCCCTTCTTTGTTTGCAAATTGGTCCCATGTTTCAGGCAAGAATGCACATAGTCCACTTGAAATGCAAATGTTCCCAAACTCTTCTTTAAGTTTATTATGCAGCTAGGTTTATGGTTTTACACTCTTGATTGAACGCAGGATATAGAATTAGACCTTTTAGATTTAGTAGCAACAGATGCATCTTAATGCAAATGAATATGGTTTTGCCACGCAGTGGTTTTGTGTGTGTGCAAGAGCGAGGGAGAGTTACATATGATTAAAACAATTTGGTGGATAGTCCTTCAAATGGAAACTTGAATTTGCTTTGCTTCAGCTCTCATCCCTTGACAGTCCTCTCTGCAAATCTTCCAGTGAGTGCATTAATCAGCAGGAATGCTTTGTGGGAAACAGATGATTTAAGAACAGTCACTGGAAGTGAATTTGTGATCATGCATGCTTGCCCTGGAAACCTGATTATTCTGCGAGTTATCCAGTCCTGTTTATTACATGTTCCCAGAGCCTCCCACAACGAGGTCCTGTGCGACTCTGGGCTATTGGCACTACACCCTACACATGTTAAACAGCAGCAACAGTGTCCTGCATCCGATCAGAAGTAACCGACAGCCGATTTAAAAAAAAAAAAAGGGGGAAAAAAAATGCAGGTATTAAACTGTCTCTCTGAGCTTCTCTTCAATAATCTACAGACCTGGACTCTGATTAGCCTAAATTATTTAGCTAAAAATTCTGAATAGCAAATAAATATGGAAAAATTGTAAACAGCTCACGGACAGCTCCCTAGCAGAGAGAGGCTAAATTCATAGTGAATAATTTATTCATTATGAATTATTCGCTCAGCTCAGTTGCTGAAGAATAGCTTCTTCCCAACCTTTGCTTGCCAAATGGTCTGTCTCACAGAATGACTTTACTGAAGCTGAATCAGCTGTTTTCAGAAAAGGCTCCTGCCGGGTCTTAGAGACTCGGGGATTTCAGTGCTCTCGGGTGGTGGGATGCGACCCACCAGGCGCCCCTGCTAACCTGCTTCCGAGTCGAATCTCAACCCGCCGGATGAATGGAGCCGCTCTGTTGGCTTGTGGGGTCCTAACGCCTGCGCCTGGTGTCTGTGAAAGGGTGCTGGGGCCCGTAACAGAGGTTCGGTGTACAGGCTGATAAGGCCTGGTACTAATAGGAATGCACCCCTGGAATTCAGGGGAGGAAAAAAAGGGAACAGAGGCATTTTCCCTTGATTTAAAGTCCCCCCTTCTGTACTGTTTACACATCAAACACTGCACTTTTGTGTACGACAAGAAAACCAGGCACCAAAACCAGCTTGTCGCTTTTCATTGCTTTTTTTGCACATTGTTCAGGTTGGACAAATGTCACGAGTAATTAAAAGGCGATCAGGCTTTAGGAAGCCTTTCAGTTTTAATCACGTAAATGCAGTGTTTGTACCGAGAAGGACAAATTACTTTTTTTTTTTTGCCGCTCTTTCTAACCTTTAAAGGTGCCCTTTAAAACAAAAGAAGGTTAAAATTTGCACTGAAAGCAGATTTCAACCTTCCAGGTGTCTTAACTGTTCTGCAAGTGCAGCTGCTCTGCAGGAGAGGAACATGCGTAACGAGTCTCGACTTGTTGAGTCAGTGGGGGCCTGATCCTCCTCCCGTCGGCTTTCGTCAGAGGTGTGGGATGAGGGCTTGAACGTGCTTGACCCGCAGTGGGAATGCTTGTCAGGACCCAGAATTACATTAGCATCTCGTGCTGTTTTCTGGCCAACGTCCCAATCCTGCTTGGAGTTGCGCGTATGCTGAATTCCACCTGTCCACACTGGGACTGCCCCAAAGCTGCACAACCGATTGCAGGGTTGACTTATGCCCTGCTGAAGACTAGGCAAGTCCCACACGGCTGTGGCTCAGAGTAAAGGGCTGAAAAAATAGAAAGGAAACAGGAAAACAAAGCCCTTTGTTGGCAGCCTGGCGCTGGGTCCACTGGCGTTGGGTGATCTGTACTGCCCGGCTGCTTGTGCTGGTGCATGTCTCTCGCTGGAAGCGGCTATTTTTACTTTCAAACCTACTGCGGTGAACTGGTAAAACCTATGCCAGCTCCACCGGTTTAAAGAGCAACCAAGCCACGGGGGAAAGTTTTGATCCCAAGAATAGTTACTCAAACAGGGTGGACAGTGCCCAAATCCCCCCTCTGGCCAGCACTTGTGGACTCAAGGGGAGCTACACAGAGGCTGCTTTAAATGAGAAGCTTCCCAATGGATCTTGCAAAGGCAGGCAGGAGAGGAAATAACAGCCGGCTGTATTCTCCCAACTTGTGTGTTTTAATGGGTTAACAGCAGGATTGCTAATTACCTCACCCTTGAACTCTCCCCCTGTAAAAGGCAGCATCCACCAGGGTTTTTCTCTCAAGTTCAAAGCTCTCTGTGCCCCCATGCAGTTGGTTTACATCAAGTGCCTTCCTGCTTGGTGCGTGCAGTGTCGCCTACTTCCCGAAGAGCGGAGAAGGAATCGGCAGCTCTGATAAGGACTCACAGCGGCATGGACCCAGATACATCACCATCCGGACTTGGGGAAAGAGGGTGATCTTGGCAGGTGTCGCACTTCGTGAGTCTGATGAGCTTGTGGGTCTGGCTAGATCCAAGCGTGGTGTGTACAAACCGTGGGTGGGGATGGGTTGCTGAACTTTGGGTGTGGAGAGCAATCCCCCATTCCCTGGGGTCCCACCACAGCCCTGCTAACGAGCCAGGAGTGACTTTTAGCTATGCTTGAGGACATCGTGGTTTTGAGGGCTTCTGTCTCCAGAAAGCAGCTTTGAGATCATTCAGCAATGACCTCAGCTGCAGATGAATAAGAGTCTCTTGGGAGGAAAGGTTGCATAGAGTTGATATTCCTCTGAGCTCCTAAGGCTTTGGCAGACGTTGGGTGCATCTGGTATATGAGCTGGCTCTGGAGCTCAGTGGGTTTTCTCATATTGGTGTGGGTATGGATTGACCTGATTAAGAAAAGGGGGTATTGACTGCGTCTTGGGGTGACTCGAATCCCGTTGGAGGAGTCTACTGGGCAGCACTCTGCCATTCCTGGCCAGCAAGCCTGGTGTCACAATGTCTGATAGCAGACTATCTCAAGACTGCTTTTACCTTGAAGTTCGTGGTGGGATTAGCATGAAGGGGCTCTGGCTAGTGTCTCCTGCACAAGAGCTGCTGTGCTGTGCTACGCTGTGCTGGTGTGCTCCCTGGCACCTGTGAGCTGCAGGCCTTGTGTGTCGACTTTACACCCGATGACTGCAAATAGATAACTACCCGCAAAGGCAAAATAACAAAACCACCCAACCTCTTCTTTCAAGCCACAAGGTTTGCTTGGTGCAGCAGATCCTGACCAACTCGCTAACCTCGAGTAGCATCCAAAGGGCACTTTGGAGAGAGATCAGGAGTAAAACCATATTGTTACCCTGCGGGATGTACTTTGCATACCACCACTCTTGCACACCTGGTGTCATTTTTCCTCGTTTTGAAGTCATCTGCAGTAAAAATAACACGAACACAAATCTAATCCTGATCTGTTACACTGATGCAAATCAGGAGGAGGTCAATGGAGTTGCTCCAGATTTCTGCCATTATAACTAAGATCAGAGTTTGGGCCCCCGATGAGCAGGTCTTCTGGTTTCTGATCAACTCATGGAAGTGTGATGTGTTCTTCAGAATAGGATTCTGTACCCTGCTGTCAGTCTTTCGCCAGCTTTTATCTGCAATCCATGGCCGAGTATCTCTAAATCCTGGATTAAATGCAAAATTGTGGTGGTTTAAGGGCAATTGAGGTTTTAAACTCATTTCATTAAACCACTGCAAACTTGCGTGGCTGCTGAATCTGATGTAAACCAGTTTTAAACTAAAGTAGTAGAAGAAAGTCAGACAAGTTTTGCATGAAATCAGAGTGCATCTACACTGCTGTTAACGTTGCTGCAGCAGGGACTAACTAGCCCCTCATAGGGTAAGTGCCTGCGTGTTTACCCATGGTCTCTGGCGGGGGGATTTGCAGCTACAATGCTACCAATACCCAGCTTGAAGTCACCTGATTTAAAGCTGGCTCAGCTATGTCTGCGTGAGATGCCACTATTATGCCTCTGACTGCAGTGTAGACATGCCCTTTGGTTTAAACTGGTGCAGGTCTTGTGTAGACACAGCCTGGACTTTCCTACAAGATTTGTCATCGCTTTCTTGTGGACTTTCCTATGAGTTACCTATAAGTTTCAGTTCATTTCAAAGACAAAATAGTTGACTTTTCTTCCATGCTAACCTCATGGATTTCAGCTTGGCTTTGGTGCAAATCTGCTTGTTAAGAAAGCACCAGGGCGTAACAGTGTGTTTGGGGGGCAAATTACCCTGTTTCCACGATGGTCATAAAATGAGTTTGGGAGCCGTTCTCCTTTTCATTCAAAAATCCCCGCACACCTCCACTCGCTAGTGCCAGAACTTTGCAAAATGAGTTTGAGGCAAGACTGTTGTCTCCCCTGAGTACTACTTTCTTCCCAAAGTTGTGTTTTCAAAAGCTTTTTTAAAAGGACGGTCCCTAAGGATGGAGATTAAAGAGACTTTCTAAGATCTGAGAATTTCTTTATGCAAGAAAAAAGTAAAATAAAAAAGTGTTTACTTTCCCAAATGGCAACATCTACCATCGTCTGAGTCACAGAACAAGACGGAGCCCAGCTACACAAACGCCTTGTTATTCTTCTCATGTAGCAGGAAGAATTTCTGAGAGTACCATAAACTGCATCACATGGTGAGAGCCTGGGTGAGCTCTAATTGCTTCTATTTGCATAATGAAGCTGGGCTCAGCATCCTGCTGATATTTGAAAGAAGAAAATCAAAATCAGCTCTAGATAAACAACTCCCCCCTTCCCCCCACACTCCTAATTTGATCATTTTCTAATATTAAATGCAATCTTCCAGCTCCCCGTTCTTCCCGAGTCTTGGCTACCGTCTTCTCCCCATCAAGAAGACGCGCCACTTGACCACACCTTCTGCCTCCCCTCCTCGGAAGTTGGCCTGAAGGGTAGGATGTTTTCTATGGGATTACACCGGGATAGGTGCAGGCGCCGATGCCCAGAAACGGTGTTGAAATCTTTGCTCCGAGTCTAAACTCAAGGTGCGAGCTTGAGGCAACCGCCCTGGGTTCCCTGCATTAATCATTTTTAATAACTATAACACCAGAGCTAAATGTTTCAGAGTGAAGGGTTCAAAGGAGCAGCACTCACCACTGGCTGTCAGGAAGAATTAAAATCTGTCTCGACAATTCTCCTGCCTGAAGGAAAGCACTGGAAGTGTTTTTTAAGCGTCGACCCCAACCATGGGGCTAAGGCGGCAGTGTCAGAAGCGATGGCAAGGGAGCAGGGAGATGAGCCACCTGTCTAGCTTGCAGGCCCTGTGCTCACAGCCACCTGGGCTCCTGATTGATTATATCGGCAGTTACTCAAGAGACAGGTTAAAGGGCCTCATCCAGCCCCCAGTCAATGGAAAGGTCCCATCAACCTCTACAGGATTCGGCTTCACGCTTCAAACAGGCTGGTGTTCATCTACACAGCTTTTACGCAGGCCGTGGTGGAGGAATGGCAAATACAGTAACGCACACGCGCACACACATTAATTTCCTGCAAAACTCTGATTAGCAGGTTTCGGGCCTCTAATGCAAGCACCGCTTGTCTCAGCATGGAGCTGGTTCAGTATCTGGAAAAGTCCCCAGTGTACAGACAGGGAGAGAGCGTTTGCATGTTTTTACAACCTGCCATAACTGCAGGTTTGCAGCTTTTAGTGTCCGTGAGCAGTGATGTTAGCATTTTCCTTGCTGTTACTCCAGATCAAACCAGCCTTGGCCACAACTGCAGCCACCAAGGGTGGCCAGACCTAACGCCACCGTACCTTTTATGGGGATGGCTAAATGTTGAGGCATCTACAGTAGGGAAAATGGTTGTCGACTGTGTTTGTTGCCATACCTGGATACGCTCTGAGTGAATCTGAGCTCCTTTAAAGCCAGTGATCTTTAGGGCAAGGAGGAGGTATGCGTTTACACGTGCCGATGGAGGTAGATCTGGTGCACTGTCACGGTCTAAGCGAGGGTTGCATTGTTCTTGTTCTGTCTCTGAGGTTAGATCATGCTGATGCCTAAGGTGCTTCTTCAGAGCACAGGTATCCCAGCATTGTCATGGCTCCCAGTGCCACCCCAGACTGAGCTCAGGATGGAGACTGTACATCCAGGAAGCCTATGCCACCTGCATCACCGTTATTGAACCAACCTTTTAGCAGGGCATCACCAAACTGGCTTGTCTGTCCCAGTGGCAGCCACTTTTGGGTGGACAAGCAATGGAGCCGGGGGCTCAGGGCTCCTTGAGGAGCTATTGGGGACCTGACCATTCATATGGGCTTTGTTCAGAGGGGTTCCCCTCTTGAATGCCAGCTATGCTTTGGGTGAGGGCATGGGTGCATGTTTCCTCCATCTGGTTATACTGTGTGTATTGGAGATGGCGCAGGGCTTGGGACTTACGCTGTATCCCTCCAGACCCCCTGCGACCTCAGTCGGTTCCCCTGGTTGCTTCTCCATCCCCTTCCCATCTTCTCCGCAGTTACCACCTACGGATGGACAGTATTTGTGAAGCCCACTCTAGGTATGGCATGTCTTCTTAGCCTGCCCCGGTGTAAAATATCTAACGGCCACGTTGAGTTGTCCCAATTCTCCATCCCTAACAAGAATTGTTTTCTAAAATGAGCCAATTTCAAGCTCTCTGGGGCTGCGATCTCTGTCTCCTCTCCCTTTAGCCCTAGGCACTTAGTGTGTGGACTGGTTTGGGCAGAAGGGGTGGCTCTCTCCTGGGTTGGCTGAGGGCTAAGTGAGAAGAAAGGTAACACAAATAGGTGGGTGCCAGTTCTGGGCTTATCTGTAGTAAACACAGGTTGCTGCCTGGGCTCAGAGAGACGCTGTCAATAAGGCCGGCTGGCTTGCTGGTTATATCCAATACCGAGGTTGCCAGCTAGGACAAACTGGTCCTGGTTTAAGGCCTGGAGGTACTTGGCGTGCGTGCGTGTGTGCTCATCAGCTCACCTCTGGTGCAGCAGTCATCAATCTGCTGGCTGAAGATGGTGGTGATGCTGGTCACTGGAGGGTGATTTGGGAGAAAGCCCCCCTCTTTCCCCAGCACCCTCTGTCCAGCAGCCCCAGGGCAGCAGGTTCCCCCCGTGCCCTCGCCCACGTTGCAGAGGCACTTGCAGAGGGAGAGTCCAGCAGATGTCACTACAGCCTCTGTTATAGCAGAGGGATGTCTGTGCTAAGCCCTGGGTGCGAGGGGACGGGACAAAGTGGTGGCAGGCCAGCAATGCCTGTTACCAGGCCCCTGGCTTCAGCAGGTATTGCACTGACCCTTTAATAGCCGTCAGAAGGCAGGCAGGGTCCCCTTTCCCCTGGGTATCTGCTTTGCTAAAGAAATTGCAGGGTCCTGCCCAAGACATCCTCCAGGTAGAGCTGGGGCAGAGATCTCTGGTACTTGCTGGGCGAGATTCCTGCCACACGGCAGCACGGGTCAGTCCCCCTCGGGCAGCCCCGTTCAGGAAGGGAACGTGGATGTCTCCTTCGAGGCTGCAGTCACCTCTGCCACGAATCCATCTGGCTGGTGTGCATCGCTCTTTACTCGGCGGCGGTGGAGGAGTCGCTATCCTCCCAGCTGTGGGCACAGCTCCTTCCCTCCAAATGGCCTGCTCGGGTCTCTAAGCTGCCCTTCTTCTGGGCTGGGTCAGGATTCCTCCAGAGAGTCAGCAGCAATCCCGGACTGCATGGGGGGCCCTCGGTAGTGTGACGTAGGCTCCCCTCTGCAGGGCTGGGACGTGCCCTGAGTCTGGGGAGCGAGAGGCGGGGAGCTGGGCTTGGTCCAGTTTCCATCAAATGACCCTGCCACCAGGCCAGCCCTCTGAGACTATTCTGGGCAGTAAGAGGCATGCCCGCCAACCTCAAAGGGGGCATTTATATTCTGACTCAGCCCAAGAAAAGTAAGGGCCTTTTTCGCTGAGGCTGGATTGCTATCCACCCCGTACCACAGAGATTGCAGTGGAATGTGCTGGCTACTGTGCGGAGGGCCTCCCGACTGCCTGATATAAGGGATCCCGGCTGCCTGGCCGTGCGCGGTAGACCCTGAGACAGACCTGCTTTTAGCTCAAGTCCTTGGCAGGCGTGTTTCCGGAGCAGAAGACCCTGGGCTTCGTCCCGGCTCCCTGGGTCTGAGAGCTAAACTGGGTTCTTTCTTCCACTATATAGCACCACTAGTGATATAAATATTCTGCAGGCCAAATTAGGAGCCCCAGTTACTCCTTTGCAACACCACAGTTGTTGAACTGGGCAATCATAAATGCTTGTGCAAACCCCGTGGTCATCGCAGGGCCAGACTGGCGTGGCTGACTAGACCTCAGGCCATGCCTATGCTAGCAATGCTGTCCCAGTACATCAAGTTCCTGGGTGGCTCTGGCTTGCAGCGTGGTGATAGGCATGAATCCCGTGTGGCCACGAGCATGGAGTTGCTGCCCCATCAAGGTGCAGGGAGGTAGGGTCTGGTGCACTTTAGCATGAATTTGAGCTGGAACCTGGGAGGGCCAATCTGTTTTGCAAAGGCAAGATTGCTCCCATTTGTGTGTGGCTTGGCTAACCCTGGATGAGGTTGGCTAACCTTGCAGAGCCAACACAGTTGTGTTAGGAAAGGTTTACCTGTGTAGTTACACCAGCACGTGCAGCTTGAACTGGCCCCAGAGTGCTTTTGTGCCAGTTTAGTTTGTATCAGTCCAGCAAGCAGAAAAACCCACCCAGACAAAAGGACTTTTGTGCCGGTATAAGTGCATCTGTCCTAGGGTGTTAGCTGGTACAGCGCTGACGTTGCTCCATCCATTGACAGTTCCCAGCAGATTGGCTGCAGAGAGGTGAGCTGTGTGTGGGCCCTGCCTGGGCATCATCCCCTGAACTGTGGACTCATGCTATAGTCTTTGCTAGCAGCACAGAGCCGCATGGGTTGGGGTGTGGTGAGGCGTGATCTGTCATCCAGACTCCTGTTCCTGATGTAGACACAGTTATACGAGCAGAACTGCCCTTTTGCCAGGCTCTAGGAACAAATAAAGTGGACAGGAGTGTTGGCTTTCCAACATGCCATGTTCACGCGAGAAAGGTTTGCCCGATGTAGTGCTATGTCATACTGGTATGACTAAAGCAGACTGGCAGAGCTGTACTGGGAAAGCATTGCTAGCATATGCATGGCCTGAGTTACAGCCAGCCACACGAGTCTGGCCCTGTGATGACCAGGGGGTTTGCACAAGCATGGCCTAATTCAAAGACTGTGGTGTTGCAAAAGAGTAACTGGGGCTCCTAATTTGGCCTGCAGAATATTTATATCACCAGTGACGATATATATATAGTGGAAGAAAGAACCCAGTTTAGCTGGACCCAGCCAGAGGTCAGCACTTGAGTACAAGGCAACTGGGTATTCTAGGAAACGTTGTGATATGTAGGCAAGTCCCCTGATCCAACCCCACTGGCGTCACTGGGAATCTTTCCATCACCTTTACTGGGAGTTGGAGTCAGCTTAGTGCTTGCAGGGCTGGCAAAGAGGAAATAAAGCATCCTTTTACTAACAGACTGAGCAGACTTAGCTTGGAAATTGGAGAGACCCAAGATCTGGCTGTGCCGTTGGCCCACAGTCACCTTTCAGAGTAGAGGCAGACACTGGGCATATTCCAGTGTAGCAGACTGCTTGGGCACTGGTTCTGTGTGGCATAACTGAGCAGAAGGACTCTGGTTCCCAGTTCGTGACCAGTGAAATGGCATTAAAATGGTTCAGCGACTGAAGCTGCATCTGAGTCGAGTGGGGCTGACTATGGAGCAAGGGTGCTCCCCTGAACGTTGGCGTTAGATTGCAGGTAATAGATACGGTGAAAGAACATGTTATTTTCCTTCCTTGGGGACTTGAATCATCAGCTCTTTGCTCCTCCCCTCCCTTCTCTCCCCGAATACACAGAGAGACTGATATTCTCTGAACACTTCATTGCCTTCTGGGAAGAAGTGCTGACTTCACGTTTCCCTAAATGAGAACCTTCTGTAATCATCGTTGCTTTAGTTTTATATAGGCAGAAAATTTAAGGTTTGTTTTTCTTTTTTAAATCCATGTTTGTGACGGGACGGGACACGGACACGGACGTAGGACGGACCCTGGCACGTTCAGGGATCACGTGCTGGGTCTTGCTCAACGCTGTCGTTAACAAGTTGTTTTTAAGGATGGAGGATTGTTTTCTGGTTGATGGAGTAGATGAGGACTCGGGAGGACTCTGGGCTCAGTTCCTAACTGGTGTGAATTACTGTTGTCAGCTTGGGCAAACCAGTGTTTCTGCAACTCTGTCTTCTAGATCAGGCTTACAATATCATTGTATTGAAAGGGGAGATTTGTTCCTGGTGAGTGGTGCAAGGATGTATAGAAATACTAATAATAGGTCTTAATTGTCCTTATCCTCTGGCCTTCTGAGCTTCGCTGCGAGGGTTTGGTCCAAAGCTGTACTTGCATATCTGTGCTTCATTCTCCAGCCTTCAAGAGACCAGTTAATGAATGAAAAACAAAAAAATGTTAACTTTTGCTCTAGTTTGTGCACAGTAACGATCACATGTAAAGAGGCTGTGAGCTGAGAGATTTCTCACTACCATGGAGAAGACATTTCTCTTGGGAGTCACTCAGGTTAGGTCCTTTCTAACCAGGATCACAGAAGCATAGATGCTGTGGATGAGAGTTTGAAAAACATCTAATAGAGTTGGGTACCAAACTTCTACTGAAAGACACCTAACTCCTTTGGGAGCTTTTAGAAGTCCCACCCTGAAGCTAGTCCAGATATAGATCTGAAACAAACTTCAGGTGAGACATGCCTGAACATTGGGGTGTGCAAACATCCAAATCCAGGTTGCAAAATCTCCGTGGAATGGAAATAGCTGAACCAGAATCCCTTAGACTGAGAGACCCAAATCTGAGCAAACTCCACCATTCATTTGGTCCTCTGCCTACCACCTCCCCGCTGCAGACCCATTTCCATCCATCGCAGGGTCCTGGTGGGAGAAGAGCACATCCTTGGAGACATGGAGGAAGATTGAAGACCAACAAATGAGAAAATGGTGGTTGATTGGATTATTTCACACACTGTTTTCATGTATGCGCACACAGACACACATTTGTGGGCCCGTCTCCCCAGCTGCACTCGGCCGACTTAAATGGAGTGACGTTGGTCTCTGTCAGTTGAGGATCTGTCTGGACTGAACATGGTTTCCCAGCTTGCAGGTCAAGGGCAGGTCCGGAGGGAAGCTGCACCCACTTGTATTTTCCTTCTTGGCTAGATGGGGTTGAGGAAAGCAAAACGGAGCAAGGGTGGGGAATTTCCAGAGGGACTGATCTGGAATGGCTGCTTAAAACTGGCCGAGCTGGGCTTGGATGCTATAAGTAACTGGGAAGCAGAAATGCACTGAACAGCTCCCCTTTAAGAATCAAGTTACTTTTCCTTTTTTTAATGGCAAATGAATGCTTAATAGCTATGTGATTGGGAATAATGGTTTCCCTCAAGGGGCTGGTTAAGTTAATTTTCTAGGGGAGTCTTCATCATGGGAATCCCAGGGGTTAAAAGCTAATTGGTGTGCCCAGTGCGAAGAAGGTATTGTGAATGTTATCCCAAGAGTGGGGATTGTTTTCTGTGGAGCCTCTGAGCCTCCCCTGGAGGAAGGAAATCTTAAAGCACCCCATTAAGGTGGGCAGGTCTTTGCCAATCCTATGGTGGGAATTTGAAGAGGCTCAACGTGGCTGTGGCCAACAAGCCAGGAGCCAAGGGGGATCTTCACTCTGTCCCCAAGCTGGGTTGGCCTCATAAACGTGGCATAGCTTTCCCCTGGAGTTTCCATTGGGGTTACCTCCTCTTCAAGTCATTAGCATCTTTCCCACTGACCTCCTTGTAGGCTTGGTCTCTTCTCAGTGAAGAGTGGGTTAAGACTATGGCCAATAGGGCCTGCAGTGGCTGGCAGGGAGATGGGACCGAGAGGTGGGTCTGGGGTTTGGTTCAAGCTCATTCCTTGCTTTGCAGCAGAGCCTCCAAAGAGGTGTCTCTCTCTGCAGGGTTTGTCAGGGATGCTGGTGATGGGGGAGATGATTTGGCTCAGTTGCAGCCAACTGAGGCCAACCCAGGAGCTCCTTTCTGAGTCAGGCTGGCTGTGCAAGTTAGACCAGACGCTCGAGCATGGAGGAGTCTTCAGGGAGCACGGTGCATCTGTCATAGGGATCGGTCCTGCGACACCCCTCCCTCCCCCTCCCTCCAAAGCTGGGTTGTTTCCCCTGCACCCACCCGAAGCGGCAAGGGTGATTAATGAGCCTTAACAATCTGTGGCAGGGGAGGCACGTCCGGCACCTCCCCAGATGCCTTGTCAGGGTGGTTCTGCCGGCTCACTCCACTTGGCTGTAGCTTATCACATCCCAGCCGGGCTTATCCGCCCTGCCGTCTCCCCCAGCAAGCCTGTGCCCCCGCATGTCGCCGCGGGGCGTTAGGACCCGGCATCCTTCCCTGCGCAGAGGCTCTCAGGGATGCTGAAAGGAGAGGCATGAAGCTGACATGTTCAAAGGAACATACAAGGTGAAAAGGACACCGTGGAGATAAGAAATCTCTCTACAGATGTGACTAACAGGCTCCTCCTCAGGAGTTCACGTCCTTTGCTTCCTACCCTTCTTGCGCACAGCTGCAGCATCGGCCTGGTCCTTTCCCTGGTGTTTCTCTCTGCCTCTCTGGCTTTTTTGGGGTGCACTTGGGCAAGCAGCCAGGCTGGGCACTTGACCGGTTGCCCAGGGCAGTGTTGGAGCCTGCTCCTGATTGCCTTTAAATTGCAAAGAAATGCCCGGTAATAACCGCTTTTTGTCCTGGCCTGACCCTTACAGGCTGGGAAAGCAGGGGCTTCATCTTGCGGCTCCCTGGGCCACATCTGGCCTTCGGTTACATGTTCCCACCCTGCCCTGCTGCTGCAGCGACGCAGGCTGGTTGTGTTTGGGCTTCTGCACGGCCTGTTCCACTTCAACACAAATAACCATGGAAACTCTTTCCTTCCTGGTCATTTCGGTAAAACCTTTAAGAAAAAGAAACCTCCGCTGGTGGGGACTGAGCTGATGTGACCCTTTAAAGCATGTCAACCTTGCTGTCAGGGGATCCTTTTCTGGGGCAGCTCAAAGAGATCCCAGATTCGATTGCTTCTAAGTGTGGGGTGTGTTTGTGTGCATCTGCGTGGTGAGGCGTGCATGGGGAGGCATTCCCGCAGGACCAGCCGCCAGCCCCCGTTAAGTTAATGGGCAGTTTTGCCCACAGTGTAATACTTTTATATAGGCAAGAATTAGCTGTTATGCCAACGTGGCATGGGGAGGGGAAGTAAAATGCCTGACTTGAGGCTGTAACGTGTCCTTTTGTGTCCACACCAGGGGACAAGTTCGTCCCCGACATACCTGCACGGAGCTCAGAAGAGTTACCCCAGGGATGAACTCGACACCCCTCATCAGATTCTCAGGTGGTGTTAATTGTCTGACCCTGGCTACGGGCCTGGCGCCCTGAGTCTGCCTCGTTCCAGCTGACCTGCATCTCTGGGATAGGGGAGAGCTGGGGAGGAAGGAGCCCAGAAAGAGTAGATACTAGGAGCAAGCTGGTGCTAGCTGAGCTAAAAGCCCGTGCCCCACTCTGCAGGCTCAGTGTATGTGCACATTAAACCTACATGCTTAACTCGCCGCGCTGTCTGTAATGGAGCAGAGCGCAGAATTGACCACTTAGGATACAAAACAGAACAATAACCGCTGCACAGGACGACGTGAATGCTTTGCCCCGGTCTTCTGCACATTATGAAGAACTCAGCCATTCTGGGGCTAACACCTGCATAAACAGTTAAGATCCTATACAAGATCTATTCCTGGAAAATAGCCCCATCTCGAAGACTTGCTTCAAAAGCAGCCAACAAGCCATGAATTCTTCGTGCCCTGCACTCCTGCGGCTCACAGCAAAGGCTGCGGTCCCGTTCCCTTCCTTGCTGCTTTCTTCTTCCTTGAGAACAAATGCCCCGGTGAGGCAGAGCTCCCAAAAATAAAAGGGTCCTGACCACGGGCAAAAGGGCGACAGCAAACCCCTTTGCTGAGGGTTGGGTTTTGCTGCTCAAAGTGTCCTTCCTTTGAGGGGGAGGATCATGCTTCTGCGGGGGGGACTTTCATTGCTGTCAAGATGCCCTCCTTTCTGCCACCTTGGCTGCTCCGCGGCCCTGCCTCCCCCGTGACCTGGTTTGCGAAGCCCTCTCGTCTCGTGTGACACGGACTGGATCTGTTTCCATGTGCGGTTTCAAAAGAGCAGAGCTCCTTCCCTCTGAGGAGGCGAGCGAGAGACACCCTCCTCTCTGCTCGTCCCACTGGGCCCCGGCCCGTAGCGCAAGCGTCACTTTGATCTTCCCTGATCTCTCGGCCTGGCATTGCAGGTGGCCTCTCAATATTTCATAATCCTTTGCTCTGGCAGAAGGTGGCAAGTAAAAGATAATCTCACTCCAGTTCCCTGGCTGTAACCGTGGCTGCTGCCTCCTCTTGTTCTTCCTCCACCCTTTCAGCCCTCACTCCCACAGTGTCCACGTTGGTGGCCGTTGTCTCTGTCTTTATCCTCCCGGGTGCTCGAGGCTGATTGAGATCCATCCTCTTGTGTCACATCCCTGAACCTATTGGTTTTGGGGTGCTCTGCTAGCCTTGGGCAGGGAGGCAGTGATATCTGCTGTGGATATAGGCCACGATCCTGCCAGCTGGACCCATGTAGGTCTTCTGGCGGGTCCGTGAGCAAGGTTGGGGGCAGACTGCCCCATGTTAGGAGCACCTGGATGTCATCTCCCAGCCAGGAGGTGCCTGTCTCCTCTTCCTTTAAAATGTGGGTAGAGAAAAGCCAGGGATTCCCTATCATGTTGCTCTAGACAGTAGGAGACGGGGTGCAGCGTGCTCAGCTCTGCTCTACCCCCAGCTCAGCAAGGTGACGAGGTCGGCTGGGTGCCCGCTGTCTCGGATGGAGCCACGTCACGTGGGGTATGTCGGACAGGGGAAGGCTCGCCCAGTGACGGGGGCTCCAAAATTCCCTGTAGGACCAAACGCCAGCTTTCCTCAGCGTCCGGTCTCCACATCTAAGACAGGACCACAGCACTGCCTACCTGAAGGGGCAGCTGGCCGGATAAGCAGAATAAAGGGTGTGAAGTGCTCAGCTATTCTGGCAACAGAGGCTGTTGAATGCCATTGACTGAAAGAATGGGACAAACTAGTGACAGGTGACCGGGACCAGGCCTGGCCTCATAGGGATTGGGACTGTGCGGCCTGATGAGGTCCCTTTCTGCCGCCAGCTTCGGAGATCTGCTTGCTGCAGGGCTTTACGGTCTTGGGCTGACTGCAGGACGTCCAGCCAGGGGACCGACTCATTCTGGCACCTTTCCCCCCTGCCCTCTACCCTGCCAAGAAAACACTTCCACTTAAAAAACGAGCTCTCGCCAGAAAATTCACCCGAATTTCAGGTATTGACATTTGCATCCAGGACACTTGCAGTTACTGTCCTGCTACAGGCCAGGGCCATCCGCTTGGGATTCCCCCAGCCTTGCAAAGGGAAGATGCTGCATCCTGCTGCTCAGACCCACAATGGCCATTAGCAGTTGGCAGTGCAGGGGCCAGGACACACAGTCAGGTAGGCCCAGCAGGAGGTAGCAATGGATGTGCACTGGGGCCTATTCATTACCCGATGGTGATATATTGATGGCTGTGTGTTCTGCACCCTACTGTACTTGCCCACAGAGGATATGGGTTTTTAAAACTCTTGGCCTGTGAGCCCAGTAGAGAAGGGTCATGTCTCCAATCCCTTTCTCTTGCCCAATCTGCTGCTCTGCTTTCTGCTCCCTGCCTGACTGGTTACTCTCCTTTCTTCTCCCTGCCCTGTGCTCCTTTCCCAGGCAGCTGCTCTGCTTTCTTCTCCCCACGTGAGCTGCAGATTTACTCCCTGATCTGCCATGTACCACACACAGACGCTGCCCGTGCCACAGGATAGCCACCCTACCCTGCCTTTCTTCTTTCAGGGACCTTCCTTGGGGTGATACCTTTTATTGAACCAGCTCCATAGCTAGCACAGAATTGGAGTTGGTCCAATACAAGATACTTCCCTAAGAAATCCTTGCCTCTTGCATAATTCCTGGACCACCAGGGCTGCAACATAACTCTCCGTTTTCTCAAGCAGTGGAGACTCACGCCTAGAGCAACAGCCATCCCGGTGCATAGGCCAAGAGGGTGCCTGGCACAGGTGCTCCCTGGGATAGGTCTTGCCGCAGTTACCACGTACCGGAGAGCATCGCGTGTGCCTGGGGTCTATCCGAGTTGCTCTCAGGGTATTAGGAAGGGAGGTGCTTTTTAAACCCTTGCTTCCAGCCCTCCCCGAATTGAGCTCACTTAACACCCCCATCCAGAACGTTTCTGGGCATCTTTGTTTTCTGGGCTCACATGCCTCCGGCCCCTGCCTGGTCCCGCTGGCTGCCTGCCTTCCCTCCACTCTGCTCCGGCTGGGATAGCAGAAACCAGGCTGCCTGCCCCAGCCCCTGCAGGGCTGAAGGGAGCAGAAAACTTGTTTTGACTGGTACCTTATCAAGCAGACATGCAGGCATCTCTGGGCACCCACAGCAACAGGCTTCTTGCAAAAATGTGCTGGAGGATTTTGTTTTCTTTTTTTTTCCCCCCCCAGTGAAAGAGGGAGGGAAGGAGGAAGCCTTAACTTCGGATGGTTTCAGGAGCGGATTAGAGAAAGCAAATTCCACTTGTAAGTCGCTAGGAAGGGACCAAGTTGGGAGGATGAGGCTCCAAACCAAAGTCGTCTGCAGCCAGGAGACTGCTGAGTCCTGCCACACTCCGTGTGTGTATGTGTATTTGCTTGTAAGTGCCTGTGTTTGTGCGTGTGTATATGTATGAATGTATGTACATGCATGTGTGCACTGGCTTTCAACCATCAAAAGCTCCTTAAGCCCAAGCCCAGTTGAGTCACCTGTGGCTCTCCGAGCGCTGGCAGCAGGAGGAGGGAGTTGTTGCCCCAGAGCTTGGCAAGGCTGTGCCCAGTGCGTGCAGGGGGATCAGCTCCCAGCGACCAGGCCAGGCTGGTTGGCTTTCAGCACTTGGGCAGCGGTATCTTGGGCATGCCCATCTGCCCACCCACGGTTGGCCACCTTCACCAGGGCTCGGGCATCCATCGAGGATGCAGCCTCCCACACTGGTCCATTCTGGAGTGATCCTGTCCGCTGCCTTCCCACCTGGCTCCATTAATTCATGCAAATAGATCATGATTAATACACCCCTGCTTCTGCCCCAGCGAACACCTGGGAAGGCTGAGAAATCACCCATGGACAGAGGTTATGTTTTTGGTGAAGAGAGAAGTTCTGGTGTAGAAAGCAACAGCAATATAGGCTGGAGAGCTCCCCGTGGGACTTGACAGGGAGAAGCTGAGCTGAGCCCCACGGCTCAGCTGGTTCATCCCATGAAAGGGGAAACCACCCCAGTGCCTGTGCAACGTGAGAAGGGCAAGTGTTTCCTTTCTTTTTTTTTTTTTTGCTTATTTGCTGGACTGTTGTTTTTCTTTTCTCCAAGGCCAAAGCTGTGATGGGAGGGATGGGACCCAAGCGAGGGAGACGCAATTCAGGCGGAGTGACAGAGCCCTCGACTCAGCTGCAAATCTCCTAGCTGCAGCCAGCTTCCAAACACCCGGCTCTGGTAGGGGGTTTCAGAGGACTTTTCTCCCCATATGGTGTGTATTACAAGCTCCTTTCTAGTTGTAAAGATTAATTTAAAGGCTTTCCCAGCTCTCTGCCCCCTCCAGTGACAAATGAACATCTGGGCTGAATGCTGCCCAGGTCCCTTACCCAAGTGTTTTTTTCATGAACAGTATCTGCACTTAGGGATGGCGCCGCTTCTATTTTTCATCCCAGTTCACCCCACTTTGAATGCGGTTTGCAGTTCTTTTTAAACATGAAGCGGCCTGCCAATTACCCTCCTTTGGTATTTTTCTTCTCTCCCTGCCTCTCTTTTTTGCATGGTGTTTTCTTGCCTGGACATATATTAGAGCACAGCAAGATATTTGAAAAGGGTCTGTTTGAATGTAAGTAGAAATGATTTTGCTTCTGTGTTTGCTGTGCTTTTGCCATGCAAATTTGACAGAAAAATAGCCACGCAAACTTCCATCTTCTGCAGTGGCGCTAATTTACCTGCAGGTAGCATGGATGCGATGTCAAATGCCGTGCACACAAATCACCGAGGATGCCAAATAAAACAATAAAAGTCCTGACCTTTGCCCCTCCGAAGAGCGGTGGGGTTGTTGTGCAGTGAATTCCAGTCGTGTCTCTGGGTCACAAATGGATTTCAACTCTGGATGGTGGCGGGGGTACAAAATGCCAGACCGCCCCATGCAATAGTTGAGCCCCGGGCTGTGCAGCAGAGGTACAAACCCCCAGCTAATACCTCGCCCAGCTAAGGGCAGTGATAACCAGGCAGTGGTTTCACCACGAAATCCAGGGACAAGCCAGCTCTAGAGAGCGAGTTTCTTCAAGATGTGTTCGTGGTCAGCTTAAGCCTCATATTTCAGGTGTCTTGTTTAAAATACATTTTTACGAAACCAAAGACCAACAAAAATGTTTCCCCAGGTTTGTTTTTTTATATAAAAAACCCCCATTGGGAAGCATTAAAAATACATATTTAAGATTTCCTGCAGCATTTGCAGTTCCTTGTAGCATGGGTGTGTGAGATCTAGTGAAATGGCCGAGAAGCTGGCTTTTAAACAGCAGTGAAACGGAGTTTCCAGTACTTATGCCTGTCCAAGCTGATGAAACGGTGCACAAATAAACAGAAGCCACACGAAGGAGGAAATGAAAGGAGATTTCAAAAATCCTGCCCGAGGTACTAATAGAAAGTCTTAGTGACAGAGGGAAGAATGATTGTTTTTGAATATTAAGCATGTGGAAGGTTTAAACCCAGGGCGCCGGACAGGAGCAGATCTGAGTTTCAGTGCATGCTGAATCCGAACCGAAGCCGTTCACGCAAACCCCGGGACCGTGCTCCGCAGCGGTTTAAAAAGGGAGGCCTGAAGAGGAGTGGGGGAAGGCTACAAATCCAGCTCGCTGCAAGAGCTCAGATTCCTTCCTCGCAAATCTCATCCTTTCCCATGTAGGGCGAGATGCAGAAGTGAAAGGATTACTTAAAAACTCTAGCTGGGACAGTAAATAGCATTTGCCTTGCCTAATATGTACGAGGAGGGGAAGGGAGCTTGATCCTCATTTCTGAGTCTTGTAAGCAAAGCATGTTTCCTTTGCAAACAGGCATAAAAGTGCCTGTTAGGCGAGCTAATCTCCGTGGCCTGTGATTCATAGGGGACGCGGCGTGGGGTTCACCAAAATTAGTCATTGTCCCATCGCCTGGCTCAGGAAGGAAGCTGGGAGGGCGGATTCAAGAAGCCTTAAGAAGGCATGGAGAATAGCGTTCCCTGCTCAGACCCTGGTCCTACGCAGCAGGATTACAGTCAAGTTCCTGAAGTCGGGGGGGGGGAGATTTGTAGTGCAAACAAACAAAAGAAATTTAAGAGGGGTGGGAAGGCGAATCTGAATTCAGCTGAGCTGGAGTGGCCAACAGACAAAGCCTGGCCTCTCTTAACCAAACGCACAGCGCTGAAACCATTTCAAAGTGTCGGGGAAAGCATCTGCATCTTTGTCTTGGATTCCTTCCCTTCCTTGCAGCCTGAATCGAAACCTGGCTCGTTAACCACTGTCCCCCCCCCAACAAGACGTGTTAATTTGGAGGGATTTTGTGCCACTTCAGACATTCCAGGAGAGGCTTCGTGTACTGCCGTCAGGTTAAAAGCAGCCTCTTAGCTGAGATGCTAATCATCGCAGGGGGGATGCGGTTGTCACTCCTCTTTTGGCTCTCAGTGCTCTTATTACTGGCTGCGGGGTGTGTGTGTGCACACATACACATACCCCCCCCCACACACACACACACACACACTCCTCTGTCTACGCTGGGGGCTTCCAATGCAGGGGGAGGCCCGACCTGTTAAAAGAAACAACCTCGTGAGTTATTCCTCATTTGTTTCCAGAACCTGGAGCGGGATCAAGCTGATCGGCCGCAGAGATAATTGCAGGAAGCAAAGTGCAAGAAGGAGATTTCAGCAAGCGAATGCTGCTGGCGCACGGAGCCAGCCGGTGGCCAGCGCCTTGGAGGGGCATTGTGCAGCCCGGCTCATGTGGCCCCAGCATCCTCCCATCACACATAGAGGCAATAGAGGAGCGGCTCTGACCTGTGCTAGGTGCACCAGCCATGGGAAAGAGCAAGGGGCTGCGGGAAGGCCTGATCTCCGAACTGCCGGAGGGGCTGCAGACACCCCGACCCCAAGTGGTGGGGAAACCCGAGTAGCTTCAGCAACGGGAGCCGCTGGACTAGCCCCGAGCCACGCTGAGCATGGCACCGATGGTAAAAGCACAGTGCAGAGGTGCCCTGGGCTTTTGTCTGTAGCTTCATGGGATGTTTGAGGGATGGACTGCAGCAAGTGCCTGAACACTTCTCCTTGGGGGACCCTTTCCCTGACATCCATCATGCCCTCTTTAGGATGAGATTAGCCAGAGCGCCTGACACACAGAGATTTGAGGAGGAAGAAACAGACCCCAGCGTCTCCCAAATGTCCGTGCAAAGCCACAGAGCAGAGGAAATAGCAGCCTGGTTCCAGGGACAGCACAAACTATTTCTAGCTAAAGATCCACCAGAGATAGCGTGAAGGAGGGGGAGGCTTTGAAGGGGGTCATATGTTTAACTGCTTCAGCTTGTAACCCCTCAGGCCCGGGAGCCCTAGAAAGGGGCTTGGGATTTTTTTTCCCAGCAATCGGTGCCTCCTGCAGAGACGAGCATTCGTTGGAGCAAGAGCAGACTCTTGTTGGAGGGGCGGAGGGGAAGGAGAGCGCGAGTGTGGAGAAATTTGTCACAAAGATACAGATCAACCGCAGGTTTGGGCGGTTATTAAAAGCCGTTTCTAACCAAACAAAACCCCTCTTTAGGAGCTGATCCAAGAGCGGGTGGGGAAGGTTTCCCGCTGCCTTCTGCCGTGCCCATGCAGCCCCCTTCCAAACAGCCGTGTTCCTACTTGTTCCCACATCAGAGGCAGCCAGCAAATAATGTTTGGAGTTTTGTTCTCTTTTTTTTCTTCTCCTGAACACCAGTAAAGGGCGGTGGGACCGGGCGCCTGATCCAAAGCTTTGTGAAGTGGACAGAAAGGCTTTGCTTTACTGCCCAGGGCTTTGGAGAAATCCCCAGGTGTGGTCTAAATTCTTTCCAAAGAGGGCCGTTGTTTTCCGCCAGGTAACATCAAAGCTGTTTGGGCCCCTGGCCGGAGGCCTGGCAGGTCTTTCCAGAGGAGGGGTTTACCGTAGAGAGATGGCCGTTTGGATGCCTCTACCACGTCCAGCTTAAAGCAGGGATCTTTGGATGCAGGTAGCCGTGACCATCAATCACTCCACGGGACTCACCGCTCCGAAGAGGAGACAAACCAGGGGGGAGCAGCTGTGTTTCCTCTACCTCTCAAGCCTCCCCCCGGCATCCTTCCTTCCAGTTGTTTTGTACATCGGTGTCTTTAATTAAATTGTAAGCCCTTCAGGGCAGGGACCTCCGTGCTGATGCAGAGCCCGGTGCATTGGGGATCGGTGCCCGCGGAAGCTGCTGCCCTGTTAATAATCCTGAGACACTTGCTACCGCGGAGGTGGGAGGCTCCCCCGTTTCCTTGGGTCTCGCAGGGAGCTGGGGAAGAGGGAGAGGAAGCCTGAGTGGAAGGGAGATCCTAGCTTCAGAGACTTGTAACATCCCGAATCCTGTGGTTAGAGGCATAAAGGCCCTGAAAATAGAAGCAGCAAAGCCAGAATGGAAATACAACTGTGGAGGCCCTTGTGTGGCTGGTTGCAGCCGCGGCCCCTTGTCAGCCTGCTTGTGACCCAAGCCAGGTCCTAACGTAATGGCCAGAAGAGCCCCTGAATGGCCTGCAGCCAATTCTCTTTTAATTTTTAGGGGAATCCAGGTAATGCCGAGGCTTATGAAAAGAGTCGGGACACAAGCAGCTCTGCTCTGCCTTGACCTGCTGTTCTCTTGAGTACATCATTACTTCCCCGCGCTGCTGCTGGTATCGGGAGAGCTGTCCTCCCCCCTCGAAGAGGTGGCTGGGGGGATGATGGGCTCGGAGGATAGGAGAGGTGTGAAGAGACACTAAGGTAAGGCCCCTGCTTATGTTGCATCCAGGCTGCTGGGGAAGGGAACCCTTTCCGCTCATCGCCATCCTGTTCTGGATTTGAACGAGCGGGGTGAAGCTGGGTGAATCCCCTCCCTCTATTATGGGGGTCTTGCTCTCATCTGGTTCTCCAAGGGGTCAAGATGTTGTTTCCTGGTGCGTGCACACACCCTGTCTCAGTCCCCCACCGGAGAGCAGAAAGTGCTGGCCGTTCCCACTTCCATCAAGGTTTAAGAATCAGGTCCAAATCAAGATTTAAGGGCCTCCCATCAGTCATCTCCATATGGAGAACTGGGCCTGGTCATTTCCATTCAGTAGGGTTTGTTTTTTTTAATTAACATTTAAGTCAAATAACCAATCGACACTTTGGATAAAGGAAGCCTTTGTTAAAGCTGCGCTGCCCCAGCAGATACGACTGGATAGCTCCGCACAAACGCACGGAGATGGTCAGAACCTGTAGGAAAAAATAAACGGCGGGGGGAGAAACATCATGTCTATTTAAAAAAAAAAAAAAGTTTAATTTGAAAAGAAAAAGTCCCACAGAAGTCTCTGGGGCATCTTTCTCCTTCTGCCTTTTTGGGTCCCCTCTCCAGGCTCCGGCAACCCCAGCCCCCTGCAGAACAGTGATGTCTGTGCAGCCTCAGTATTGATGCAGCAGCATATTTTTGTTCCAGGCGAGCTGGGGAAGGGAATATTTTCTGTAGCTTTGTGTTGCTGTGATTGTTCCAACTACATAAGTCTGGTTACAGGGCGGTTCTGGAGCTGATACGCGATCCGCCTCCCATCCTTGCCTGCATGCATTCTTTTCACATGACAGCTTTCCCCCATAATTTGGTATCTGAGTGTGCTGGGGCCCTGCCAGAGCTTTTTCTTCCTTTTTTTTTTCCTTACTCAATCCCTCCTGATTGATTCTCCCGTTCAGAAAATCAAATGCCAAAATGAAAACACGAGATGAAAACACAGGGCTGCGAGGGGGATGGGGAGGGAGGGGAAGGGGGGTGCAAAGGGGGCAGCTAAGATTGCCGGGAAAAAGCAGTGTTAAAATAAATTGACCCTTTAATCTCGAGGTCGTCGGTAACCCCTTGCATTACTCCCCAGATGAAAAATCGCGGCTGTGGGGTTAGATCGGCAAACCGCAGCCCAGTGTCGAAGGTTGGGTAGATTTATGGTTTTTAATATTTGCACTATTGATTGCCGGGTTGTCTCAGGGGTTGTTGCAACAAGCACAATTACTGCACTTTTGACAGAGGTGGTGATTTGGAAGATGTCAAAAAAAATGGTCAGTGCCGAGAAAGCAGCTTAGCAGCAGTAATAAACCCCGGCAGCCTGCGTCTGGGGCTCCTGCCCCTACCTATGCCTCTCCGCTGCCTTTTCCCTCATCCCCATGGCATGAGCTTGTGCAAAGGGGCCTTTTCCTCCCTGTCGGGATTGGGGATGGCTGCATTAGTCCGATTCTGCTCCTTCTGTCAGCTTGAGAAAGTACTTTGGTCCTGACTTTTATCATTGCTCCTGTGTCCATCCTGGGCCTTTCAAATCACAGAGGTGCCCACATGCTTCCCAATAGCAGTGAGCTTGGAGACCGACCGTCAGCTGGAGAGGAGAGAGTTCGGACGGCTTGCTTCCCAAACACAGCCGCCATAGGGCTTGAGCTCAGTGGAAGTCACTCCTAGTCTAGTCCAAAGTAATGGATGGCTTTCCATTCTTCATACTTGATCCATGGATGACCGTCGATGTGCTACAGGTCTCTCCAGCAGTGGCTATCACCCATGGGAAGAGCTCCCTGTACGGCTTTGCATGAGCTGACATTTAGGATGGCCTGAATCTGCCCTGTCATCCGCAAGCTCCTAAAATAGCCCAAGGCAAGAGGTTGTGGTTTGTGTTGTGGGATTATAGCAAAGATTTGGCAAGTGGAGTTTTCTCTGGGTTCAGATCCCAATTCAACCCCTGGCTGACTCTCTCCTTGGAGGGACAAACGCCCCTTGACTCCTAGTCAGGGCAGCCAGAGAGCAGAGCCGGAGCAAGAACATCGCGGGAACTCCAACGCTTGGGTCCGTCTCGAGCATCTGAGGGTTGTGGAGTTCAAACGTGCATGTATGGGAGAGGACTGTGCAAGCCCATCTTGTCCCACAGCACCTCCTTGGCTAGGTGTCAATCAGGCAGCCTCAGCAAGCCCTTCAGAGCCTGTCTGGCTGCTCAGTGGTGATCCACTGGACCACCGAGTGGGAACCAACCCAGGCTCAAATCATTATCCTGAGTCTTGGTGCCAAAAGGCATCAGACCAGAAGGAAGCCAAGCATTCAAGCCCTGGACAGCAGGAGAGGAGCTGTGCTGTTGCAATGACCTGGTCAAGAGAGGGACCCATCCACTTGCTCTTGTCCAGAGGCTTGAGGGGCAATGGGGTTGGAGCAGTGGGGAGACGTTTGTGGCTGGATCTGGGTCACTGCATCTGTCACCACAGAGCAAAAGTGATGACTTCTGGAAGGGCCGAGCCCAGCCTGTGCTTGGGGGTCTCCAAAGCAGAGCACAGACCGCGGGCAGGGCACTTCCACCCTTCTCCGTGACGCTCTGATTCCCAGGGCTCCCCTACTGTAGGCAGCTACGGTTATTTTCTATCTTGTATTCAGGCTGTAACTGTTGAGCTGCTGGCCTGAGCAGTGCTGGCGGGTGCTCCTAGCCCCCACCCCTGCTTCGGGGAGGCTCCAGCCAGCATGAAGCTGCTGCGAGGGTTTTAGCGTGTTTCTTTTCTCCTCCTTTCTGTATAAACAGGCTCTGCAGTCAGGCAGGGCTGCGTCCCGGAGCCAGGAGCGCCCAGGAGGGGGTGCTGGGGATTATGCTTTTCTTGTGCATTAGCTTGAATTCTCTCTTGGCTTCTTTCAGCGACCCGGTGGAGGCTTTTTAATCCACTTATCAATGAGTTGGTGGAATGGCTCCATTAGGAGCTGAAATCGCTGCCTCCATCTCTTCCACGGCTAGTGGAGGAAGGTCTTTTATCCCCATGGTAAAAGGTCATCTCTCTAATTGCGCAGCGTGGCACAGAATACAGAATATAACATGCAGGGGCCCAGGAGCGAAATCCATGGCCCATCTACCCCAGGATCCTGTCACCAACAGTGCTCAGTGCAAAAGTTGGGGCAGGTTAAGAAACCTCCCTGAAGGCAGTTACGGGGTTTCTGGTCTCAGGAAAAGTCTCTTGACCCCCGGTCCTTGGCGGTTGGCTTGTGTCCTGGAGCAGGAAGGCCTGTGTCTTTCAAAAGGCTTGGCTTGGAAGGTTTTTTTTAATCCTGGCTATTGTGACTCTGGCTGTTCTCGCTGGTTTTCCATAAGTGGAGGGTTGGGGTGTGTTTTTTTTTAATACATATTGCAAATTCTTTGTGGGAACTGAGATTCTCAACAACAGCATTTGGAAAGGACGTTGAAGGATGGAGCGAATCAGCCCCGATGATGAATATGGCATTAGGCGTGTAATAAAGCGTCTCGGTGTCATCGCTCGTTGTTCACTCCCTGGCTGTTCGTGGGGAGGTGCTAAGCATTCAGACCCAATATTTTTGGCTCAGAGAAAGCACAAAGAACAACTGTCTGTTGCCTGCTTCCCTCCCTCTCCCCTTTCTGCCTTGGGGTTTTCTCCTGCTGCCCCTTGCTGTGGGATCCAGGCATCTCCATGTGCTACAACGGCGCTAGCAAAGGGCTTCCTGAGCTTTATGGAGTCCTGTGCTTTTCCCTCGTTTTGAGTTTGTCTGCGCAGCAGTAGGAGGGATAGGACTGTGCCTGCTGCCTCGGCCTTGCTTTCCTGAGCCAGGGTGGATGCATCTGCAGGGAAGCAGGGTGAGGAGCTGAGAGATCTGTGGGGTCCCCCTTTCTCATCATGACTGTGGATGGAGGCAGCACCATTAGGCCACAAACCCTACCCTGTGATGCTGAAGATGGTGACAGCAGAGTGCTTCTCATGGATGAGCACAGCGGGGCCCAGGAAACCCCCACTTTTATCCCAGCCCTTCAGGGAAACCAGCAGTGCAGGCTGCTGGCAGGACAAGCCCCTTTGGGCAGGCACGGGGTCACTGTATGGAGCAGGGGCAACTCCATCCCACGCTGCCAGGGAAGAGCCTCAGGGTTTGCATCCCAACGACACGGGACCTCTAATAGGGAGCATGTGAGAGGGATGGAAGGGGGAAATTGGACTCAGGGGTATCCTATCAGGAGCTCCCAGCAGCTGCATCCAGTTTACTTCAGTGTCCCTAGAAAGGCCTTACTGGGTTCGGTGCTGCAGCTTCTCGCTGGGTGAAATCTGCTTCTCTGGAGAGAAGGAGCTGCCCTCTGTAAGTAGGGTTGTATTTTATGGGTTGTTCTGTACTGTGACCCTGTTCCTGAGCTGTCCCAGCGAGCTGAGGGTTAGGAGGTAAAGGTTTGACCTCTGCAGTAGCTCCTGAATTTGAGGATGAAGCTCTGGGCTCCAGAGAGGGGCATCCTTGCGTGGCACCAGACCTGAGCCTGCCTGTGGCACTGTCTGGGACCCGCACCATTTGAATGTGAGCTTGGTGCATTAGTTGGACCTTTGCCCTGGCTGCGGGGGGCATCCTCTCTGCGGGGCAAGGCATGCATGTCCCTGTCTCCTTCTGCCAGGCCCCCGAGCATGCCTTCATGCCACAAATCGTCCTTGAAATTATCTCTCCCTGTTGGAGAGCCTGGCTCTGTGTTTCCCCTCTTTGCTGGTGACTTCGGCAATATCCCTGTGGCTGGGTCTGTGGTGGCCTGGAGCTCTCCTTGGCTGATACCCTCCAGTGTAGCAAGAGAAGTGAGACCTCAGTAACCCTCCCTGGAAAGAAGGTGTTTGCAGAGGTCCGGGCACAGCCCTTCGACGTCAGGAAGGGCCACAGTATTTATTCCGCTGCCCCCAGCCCTTTGCCACCCACTGCAAAGCCCACATTTGTGGCTGCGGTCTTCAGATAACTGCTTTCCGCCTTGTTTTGCTCCTGAAGACGGCTTTCAAATGCCTGCCCAGCCAAATTCCCGCCGGAGCTGCCTGGAAACAGCCAGGAACAAGTATGTGCTGATTCTACCCACAGCAACAGCGTGGTTTTTATTTTTCTTTCTTGGGAGAGGCTTTGCATACCAGCTGTCCCAGCCTCCCCCAGCAGCCTCTCCCCACCCCTCCGAGCTCCAGAGCTTTTTAGTCTTTAATGTTCTTCCTTGCAAGGTGCTCGGGGCCCTGCCGAATAAAGCATTTCAGTGAGGGTTTAACCTTCAGCACCTGCGAAGCCCCTTTGATTTTGGTGGGATCTAAGCGCCAAGTGCTTCGGGGCTGGAAGATGCGGGACTGAGGTGTTGGGAATTTGGACCTTCAGAGGCATCTGGGGCACTCCTGTCCCACCAGACGTGGATTCTTCTCCACCTCCGCTTTACTGCTCTCCTGTAATAGGAACCATCCTTGCCCTGCGCTTGAAGGGAGACTGGTCCTGGGTTGCTAGCTCCCCCTGTTACGGAGGGAAGAAGCCATGGCGAGGATGCTCCTGGTAGAGAATACAAGCCCTGGCATAATGGCTCTTGCCCCGTAACACACAGGGGGATGGGGGCAGAGGTAGGGTGGCTTTCCCAAATGACTGACTCCCAACTTGCTGTTACCTGTGATGATGCAGGAAGCCAGCACAGGGGGCCCCTAGTGCTCCTGCAGCACTTTGCAAGGCACAGCTTGGCATGGGGCAAATGTGCGGCTGCAGCCTCCTGTGCTCGCTCAGCTGGTGGCAAGGGCTGCTCTGTGCGGTGGGCCTCAGATTGTGCTGCAAGGGCCTCTGCATGTGTCCTCAAGGTGATGTAGCGCTCCAGCATAGCTGCCCCAGCATACACGGAGGCAAAGGCCGGGGTGATGCTACCCTGGTGTGCCGGGCACACGCAACTCTGTGGACCTGGCTCAGTCACAGTGGATGTAACAGGGTCAGTTGGTGCCAAGTATCAAACACTCGGCATGGAAAGGGTTGCTTGCCCATGGCCCCTGGTTATCATGCCGTGCTCCTTGGATGGATCGGAGGGAATTTCTCCCTAGCTTGTAAATTCCTGCTGGGCTGGACGATGGGGTTGTGGATGCACCGGCTTCGCTGTGTGTTTCCAACACAGGTCAGCAGTGAGCCCTCGGTGGGGCAGAGCCAGGTTCCCCTATATCCGGTTTGTCCATGGTGCAATGCAAGCACCTGGACTGGTCCCGTGCAGGGCAGGGGCTTTCCTTGTAGCCTCTATGTACAGGGCTTCACCTGGGCTTAATCTAGGGCTTGGAAGGTCCCCAGATGTGATTAGATATAAGCGGTAAATTAAAGTTGCCACAGCAGGGACCCACCCAGCCTGCTGTGACCTCTGCACAGCTGGGTATGAGCAGGTCTCCTACATGGTAGGAAATGCAGGAGCCACTGGCTGGGCAGGAAGAGGCACTGGAAAGCTGTGGTCATCCTCTGGCTCTCTCCAAACCAAAGAGGAGGCCGAAGGTTTGTTGGACACCATCCTGATTTGCACAGGCAGTTGCAGGCAAACGAGGTGCAACTTCTGGGTTGTTGTCGGGACCGCAAAGTCTGGGCACCCCGATGTCAGGATCCCAGCCAGGCCCTCGGTAAGCCCAAACCCGCTGTGTTCAGAGGTGTAGTCATAAATCTCGGTCCCCGCGGTGACCGCGCCTTGTAGCAATCTCTCGAAAAACCCGTTCCCTAAACTTTCCTGGCCACCCTCCCCGTCGCCCCGCGCTCTCCCGCAGAATGGAAGCACATTTGCTTTATCTGCCCCGGAGCAGGATTTACGAGCCCCATGACTTCCTGTGCTTGCTTTCAACGTGCCCTATTTCTTCTGGAGAACAATAAATCAAAACTGTTTGTTTCGTTTTACTGCCGCCACCTCCCTCTGCAGCAATCCGGCTGGTGCGACGGCCTGGAGAGCATCTTGGCTCTCTGCAGAGCCGCGCTCGGCCGGCCAGAAAGGAGCCTGATGGGAGATGGAGGCACTGGGAAGAGTGCTGGAAAAGCCCCATCTTCTGTGCTACTTTGCGGCAGAGAGTAGGGGATGACCACACTTTGGCCCTAGGTCATGATTGGGGTTACCGCTGAACTCTGAGCAGGCCCGAGGGATGTAATGGGAGGATGCCCCGTGCTTTAGCAATCCCCCCCCCCCAGCACGGGATGGACAGTGGTTGTGGAGTACATGGGGTTTGCAAACCAAAAGCCAACTGCCTTGGTCTGTCAAAGCCCATCCCACCCCGTAGAGCCACAAAAGGAAGGCAGAGTGGGGTTTCTTTCTCTCCAAGTGTTGCAGACTAAACACTGCTTCGGCTTATACACATTTCCCATGCTCCGAGCAACCGGCAGGAGCCCAGGAGGGGGGAATCCTTGCTTGGAAAGGTGCCTGTAGACTTTCTGCGTCTGGGCCAGAGAGCATGCGAGTGCTGTACAAAGTGCACAGGGACGTGGTCCCTGCCCCTGTTGCACCTCCATCTGAATAGCGAGATGGAAACATCAATGCAAAGGCAACGGGAGATGTATTACAGTGGTGACCTGGCCCCTGCCTTGCAGTCCAGGGGCTTCGAAGGTGGCTTGGGTCAAGGGAGGGTTGAGCAAAGAGAAGCTGAAAGGAGGAGGCTTCAGAGGGAGGGCAGTGGTGAGCGGGGCCTGGCAGAAGCAAGCTGGCTCGTGTGTGAGCGGGGAGCTGTTGCTCCATTTTCACGATGGTCTCCACGCCCAGAGACATCGGCTGGTGACTCATGGAAAGTCCTTGGGGCATGAAGACAACTCGGTCTGTCGCATTCTGGCTCCGTCCCTGTAATTTTCCTCGGAGGATGTTAGTGTGGAAACACCCCGGATGCTGAACTGGACCTCAAGGTTGTCCTCGCTCCCGCCCCGCCCCGCCGTACCTCTGCCGGACAGCCTTGCGATGGCAGTTGTCCTGCCACAAACAGAGGCCTGTGTTTTTGGGTGAGGAAGGAGGGGATTAGGTTTCCAGGCTTTGAGTGCCACAGAGGAAGCTTGGCACACTTCCATCGTCCGCACCTGTAGCGTGGGGTATGCACGTACACACATCCCAGTGCACCGGTGTGTGTGCACCCTGCTGGGGCAGGAACACGCCAACCGGAGTTTGCTCCACTGAGCAAAAACCCCAGTGCACAACTGCCTTTGGAGCCTGAGCAACTAGGAAGAGGCCCCTTTGGAAACATTACCATTAAGGAACATGGCTCTATTAGCCTGTTTTCATGCAAATATCCCTAGTAACATAAATGAGGAAAGAAAAATACAGAACATATGGTCTTGGCGCATCTCAGCACAATGTTTTTTCCAAGCTTCCCACGAGTGGACCTGCCCTGTGGTTTGAAATATGTTCTCTTGCAAAACTGCCATCCAAGAATTCGAGATGGGGCCCAGCCCAAGCCAGGGCGCTGAGCACCCCTGCACTGGGGGAAGCGTGGATTTGAGTTTCCTGGCAGGCTCCCCCTTCTTCCTAGAGCCAACTCGACTGCACTGGCTCTGCCTGCTCTCTGCTCGAGTCATTTGGATCCTGACCCGAGTTCTCCAGTGCAGGCTCCTCTGTGCTGGGAAGCAGAGAAGGCAATTACATGCTTCCTTCATCAGTGAAGGGAGAGATCCATGGAGTCCTGTCCAGGAGACTTAAAGCCAACAGGGATCATTAGGGTAAATGCAGGCCAAGTCATGGCTTGTTGGGGGATGCTCGGGCAGTGCCGGATTATGACGTGCTGAGGCCCTAAGCTACGTCTAACTTGAGAGGCCCCATGCGATAAAAATTGGGTTTTCGTGACATTTTAAGATGAATTCTTGTTATTGCTGCACAAATGTGAATAATAACCGTAGAGCCATTTATATGTGTATGTTTGCCATGTTAGAATGAAAATGTCCAGTTTGGTTTTTTCCTTATTTAGAGGCCGCTCATATTGTGAGGCCCTAAGATGCAGCTTAAGCCTAAACCCGGCACTGTGCCCAGGTGTGGATGAGGTGCTGCCGGGGTCCTCCCCAGATAGCGGGGCTCATCCAACCCAGTTTGCCTCGTGTGGGACAGGTCCTTGCGTGTGGCCGAGAATCCCGTAGCTCTCGTCCTAATTTTGATTTTTTGCTCGTGCAACTTCAGCATCCCATGTTCTTCCTGGCTCCTGGGTCTGGGAGGTGTATGTCGGTCCTGCTTGCATGCTGAGGCGCTGGTATAATCCGAAGCCCTTGCCTGACAACACCATCTATGGTCAAAGTTTGCCTTCTAGGACTGGAAATGCTGAGAGGAGGATGTCTGACTAAATCTAGAGGGTCACCAGGACTGCTTTAGACTGAACTGTTCTCCGGTCTTTCTTCAAACCCTTTATAGATAAGTGGCAATCGGCGCTCTTCCTTCCCCTTCCTCCTATCCCTAGTACATTTTGCCTTATCATTTCCCCCCCTCTTCTTGTGCTGACGACCCCTCCATGGCTCCCTGGAATAAGGGCTTGATGGTTTAGTTTGGAAGGAAGGATAGAAAATTATTTCCAAGCCCCAAATTAGAAACGACATCATCCTTTGGGCTGTGTCTCAGAGGGGACAGTGAGTGTGATGCTTCAGCAACGCGAGTCCTGCAGAGATGCAGCCAACAGGGCAGTTCTCTGTTTTTTTGCTCCATGCTACCTGAAGGGCTTGCTGGGCTCCCTGCCCCTGCATTCAAGGAGTTTGATGGTGTGGGAGCACCCATCAGCCTATGGGCATTGGTGGCCACAGAGGGTTTTCACAAGAAGTGGTTTGCTCCTGGATTTTGGGATCCTTTCTTCAGGCAGCTTTTATTTCTGGGGGGCGGGGAGCGGAGAAAAACCTGTAACAGAGCCCAAGAGCATGTCCGCTCCCTCTCCTTCCCGTTGAGCAGCAAGCTTATCTCTGTAGCAACCATCGCTGCTACCGGCTGAAATGGAGATTCAGGCATTACCTGCAGCCCCTTCCCATTGCTGCTGTTTGTGATCAGCAGGGAGATGAGCAAATTAAAGCAATTAAGAAGCATCAAGGCAAGAGACCACTATTTCACTTGAGCGCCGCAGGTTGCTCTTCCATCCGTGAGCTTTCTGTGGGCACGGCAGTCCAGTTTTAGGTGCCCACGTAGGTGTGTAAGAGGGAGTCTGTTTGCACAAGGATGAGTGGGCGTGCATGGGTTCTGCAGGCCAATGCACACTGTGCTGGCTCCATTATGGAGGTCCCTTTTTGAATGAATATATTTCGTATTCCAGGTCAGATAGGCCAAATCATATTGACTAAGCAGAACTCGATCGTTCCAAAAACCATATCGATAGAGCAGGTGGAACTCAGTCGGTCTCAACACCACGTACGGTGCTATAACCGGCGAGCATCCTCCGTCCCAGGCTCCCATCCTGGGACTTCAGATACTCACAAATCCAACGGCAGGCATCCTACGTGCAGGCCCAAGCCCAGAGGTCTTGGGATTCAGATGTCCCCACTGGATCTTAGCCAAAATGATCTGAGCCAAAAGGCTGAGGAGCGATGCTGATGGGACCCGACCACAAGGACCGGTTAGTGCAGCCCATCTGAATGAGATGGAGGTCCCTTATTCCGGTAGATTGAATTCCCATCAGGAATGAAGCTATGCTGGCCTAAGACACCTTTATACTTGTGTCTACGCTACATGGGTTGTGCCACACATTTAGAGGGGTGTATGTGGTATAACTCTGGTAGGGAAAAGGCCAGACCCTCCCCTGCATCTCATGCCTAAGAGTCGCTAGCAGCTGACCAGGTAGTAGTGAATGTCACGCCGACAGATGCTGGAGTCGGGGATCTAATGCTTGGGCAGACTTTGCAGCTTGTTACTCACTCACCCTTGAATCTTTTAGTTTGTTGGGATGCCTAGGTGAGCGTGTCCCTGACTCTGGCCAGGGAACTCCTATTGAGAGAGCTTTCCTTCCGAATCCCAAGCAAGTCTCTCCGTTAACTCTCCATTTCCTGGGTAATGCCTTGCATGATGTCTCCAAAACCAGACCTGCAGTTTAGCTTTAATGCAACATTATTGTATGTTAAATACCAATGGCTTATAGGAAACGTGTACCGGGGATTAACAGCCACGTAAAAGATAAAGCGCCGCGGTAAACCTCCAAACAGCATGTTTCAAATAATCCACAGCTCTTTCAATCTGGTGTAATAACTCCAGAAATAAACACGACTCGCCAGGCTGGAAAAGACTGATTGGGTATTTAAAGATCACCCGGTTATTTCAAACCCCTCTTGGAAATGTCACCTCGCCGAAGGGAGGGAAGTAGCTGGTCTGTAGACCAACAAGAATAGGTGTCTTCGAGCTGGTCTCATTCATTCCCCACAATGGCATGTCATGCTGTTTATTTAGAGAGATGGTCCAGAGGCTGAGGCTTTGGACCTGGCTGGCAGTGCTGGTTTTGGGTTCAAATCCTGACAAAGCAAGTTAGGGTCTTTGACTCAGTTTCCCCATCTGGAAATTGGGAGCCCAGTCTTATCTACTGAAACTGCAAGCTCTTCAGAGCTGGGCCTATCCTTGGGGCATATCTGAGCAGCATCTAACACCATGGAGCTTGCTGGGGCTGGTGCCAGAGGCACCTGGAGCACTGGCCTGGATTGGGCATGCTGCCCGTGCCACCGTGTTGGGCCACAGCTGGCTTTTCTCAGTGTTACCTTTTGAGGCACTGAGACTGGGGTGGAGTATCGGGGAAGGAAAGGAAATGCATGTGAAATGGCCAGGCCCAGGCGAGGGCCCGTGCTAGTGTGTGGAGGACAGGGCAGGACTGACTCGTCCTAGGGGGTTGTCTGGGGTGCTGTGGTTGGGGGGAGGGCAGGTACAGCCCCCCAGGCCTGGCAGGAAGAGTCTGTCTTGGTGACCCCATCCCATACAACCTTCTGCATGCTAGCATTGCCTCTTTGGGGTGCATTCGTCTACTGCAGGGCAAGCGTGCGCATGCAGGCAGCTCCCGCGGAGTAGTGCCCCTGGCCTCCCCTGGGTACATGCCAAGGGAAGACAAGGCAGGCTGCGAGGGCCTCTCTCCCCCTCCCTGTACAGCCTCCCCACATGGTCAGGGTGGGGTAAAAACCATCAACTACACTATCATTGCTGGTATTTTAGTGTCAGCGAGTCCAAGCTAAGTAAGAACAGGCCCTTTCTCCCAGAGAAGAAAGCGCTCTACGAGCTGTCCCGGGATAAACCTTCCATCGCTGGAACAGCCAATACAGCTGCTGGCTCTTCTCTGTGGTCCCTGATTGTGCTTTCAGGGAAAAAGCTTCCTGCCTTTGTCCTGACTTGCTCTGCCATCTGAGCTATTTCCCAGGTGCGATCAGTCGTGTAAACTGCCTGAGCCCCGAGCGGATGGGCACAGTCTTGCAGCCGGGCTTCCAGAGGGAAGGCAGACCTGACCGTCCCTCTTGGTGGGGCCCAGGACACTGCTTACAGCTTGCTTTGGTGACCTTTCTTGCTGGCCTGATGGACCACGATTTATGTGCCTGGTCCCCAAGCTGGATGTTAGGGAAACAGTGTAGGAGATCCAGTGCCCAAAAGCACATGACACCACTTCTCCAACCAGAGATGGAAAACTCTCAGAGCAGGGCGGGAGCCAGGCTCACGGATGCGGTGCCAGGGCATGGCATGGGAGGTCGTGCACCGATGTTCCCTGAAAGCAAAGGTCTGCCAAAGCAGCTGGAGCAGGTTTAAAGTTGCAGCAAAAGTTGCCATCCCCAAACAGGATCCAGTGCCTCTACTGTCCTCTGTCCCCAGAGAGCCACAAGTAGGACCGAGGTGGTGCTACCATGTGAGCAGCTGTATCCATGCTGCTCTTTGTAGAAAGAGCCCAAAAGGCCATCGCCTTCCTGACCAGGGGTGCTGGCTTTTCCCCAACAGCCTGGCCACCCAGATGAAAAAACCACAGAGGCACGTGGCAGGAGTTTGCCCTAATATCCCAGATACAGCCTGCTGCCTGGAGGCTGTGGCAGGGTACGTGGCATTGCCCCTACCTGAGTGGAGATGGGGGTGGGATTTCCCATTGCACATAGCAATCGTCCCATCTCCCGGGCCATGGCACCCACCCACTGTTAGTGCTCTTCCTGGAAAGCAATTAGGAGGACAGAATATTGTTTTTTTTTCCTTTGTCGATATTTTAAACCTTTTCTCCCCCCCAGCGTGCAAATAATGAATGGGGAAGGGTGGTTATTACCAACAAGTAAATCTGCCTCTCGTTTCAAATGCTATAGCCGGTCTGCGGTATCATCAGAACCTCTCCCCTGATTTACAGCCTAGCGATCATCTCTCCCCTTGCCATTATCCCAAACACACTGGATGCCTTTTGTGTTCTCCTCTTTGCCGGTCCTTTTGTACAGCAGCCTTTCCATCACTTGCTCTGAATTATGTGCCTCTGCCAGGTTGGGGCCGGCTTTGCTAGCTTGTTTATCCCCATAAATTTTGAATTCCACCTCTCGGGCCGTGCCCTGACGTGGAGATGGAAATCTCCTGGGGTCTTCTACCTGCTTCAATAAAGCACTGAGACTGTGTCTGCTTTTGTAGAGTGCCTTTCATAATTAAACTGTCCCCAGGCTCTTGATAATGAGGACCTGGGTTTTGGCAATGTAATGACTGTCATAGGAAAGATAGTGGTGGGTGCATTTTGCACTCCACGTTGTCATGGCCAGGGGAGCCTGTCCTATAGAGAGAGAGGAAACACTGAAGGACCCGTTTCCATCTTACTAGGGAATGTCCGGCTGAACAGCCAGCACAGCCTGGGGCCATCTGGTTGACCATGGTTAGCTGTGTCTTGTCTCAGCATCATTTCTTTGACATAAGGAGTACCAGAAATGGAGCTGTGCTGCCTAGCCCCAACTGCAGAAGGCAGATATAAAGTTGCTGGCAGCCTACTCGAGCAACAAGAGGGGCAAAACTTGGCCTGGGCTAAGTACAAGTGTCCTGGGGCAGGATGCAGTTAATAAGGTAAAACGCACGCTGGATGCCGTTGACCACGCAAACGGGAATAACTTGCATGCCGACAAGGAAGCGGAGCTGGAAAACTGTCTGCCACAAAGGCATGAGATGAAGCAGCTGCCCTCCCACCCCAGCCCCACGCCTCTAGTTACACCTGTCCCGTCACAGGGACATCCAGGTCTTCTGCACGCCCGTGTGATGATGGCACGGCTGCTTCCGGGGAGGTCAGGGATGGAAGTAAGGTCACACTGCTGTGGGCAGAAGCCACCTGAGGTAGGTGCCCGTGTCGCTCGTCTCTCTGAAGGCTTTGGCTTAATTCTTCGAGTGTTTAAAAAGATTTATTTTTGTCCCTGTTATCGGAGTGGGTTGGAGACTTGTTGCTGATCTCCAAAGATTCAGATGTGTAAAATGTAGGTCAGTAAATCCTGAGGCTGGAGCACTGCTTCCAAAGCTCTGGCTCTTTCTCCTACTCCTTTCCCCAAATCTGGAGTCCCCCCCCCCCCACCACCACATCTCCCCCTTTTTTTTTTCTTTCCTTGGTCCAATTTACTGTTCAATGCAAAATGCCTTTGCTAATTAGCAGCAAGTGTCAAAGGAAACGATTAATGTTCATAAAGGGAATTTAGTTGCCTTTGTACCGGTGCACCCTAGCTCGGACACTTAAAAGGTCTATTAAAAGATAAGGGAACTCATGATGGAGGGGTGCAGGCTTCCTTCCCCCCCTAATATTAAAGAGCACCACGGGGGGAAGGAACATGGGTAAATGGAGCGAGGTTTTGATGTGCTAAGTGGTGGAAAGTTTGGCTCCGTGAAGCCAGGTGCTGGTCTTTTGGGGTCGCCATCAAAGGGCACTTCCCGACTGGAAGAAGGAACTAGCTGGTTTTGCCTTTTCCGTCGACAAAGGAAAGAATCTGGCTTAATGCGGAAGGCGAGGCAACGTGATCGCGACGGTCCCTCCTGGCCTTCACATCTGCCCATGCTCCATTTGCTGTTTCAAGGTCGAGCTGTTTCATCTGATAATTCGGGGCTTTGTAATGGCTTTTTTTTTCCCTGTACATTTAATGAAAATAGACGCTTGCTTTGTCTGTGTTGTCAGCCTCTCCCCTGGCTGTTCTCCACAGCCCAAAGTTTTAATGTTGAAAAGCAGGGAGGGGGGAAGCAGGGCTGATCTTTCCCTCCACGCACATGGACATGCAGGAAGGAGGAGGAGGAGGAGGAATGATGACCAGTCTGCTTGGCCCCTTAAATCCTTTGCATTGCAGTTGTTGGAGCTTGGTGGAAACATGTCTGGGGCCTGATGCTCCAACATGAGAAAACTTCAATTCTGCTGTTGACCGGGGCCCAGGATCTGTCACCTAAAGGCGGTCTCATTTGTAGCAAGAACGGGTGGAAGGTGTCCGAGGCGATCTAGAACTTGGCTCCTGCTTCCACCTTCCTGACTTCACATTCCCCCGCCGATGGAGTTGTCGCTTTATGCACCAGCTCAGAGGGGTTGCCTCTGATCTTCCTTTTAAGGAAGATTTCTTTAGCTCGGGGCCTGACACTCATTGAACAGATAGACCTGAGGCCAGAGGAATAATGGCAGGTGGCCCGAGCCCCAAACCCATACCTAGAGGCAGGAGCACCCTCTTTATGGTGCACCTTGATCACTAGGCTGCAGACGGACTTTCAGCTCTTTTATTTGCATCTCGGAGCAGACTTTTGTTCAAGAAGCAGAAAATCGTAGCAGCCCTGGGGTTTTGTGGTTGACCTTGTCCCTCTTGTTACTGAGTCCTCAGTGGGGTTTTATAATGTGTTGGTTAGGAAATGCGATGGAGAGAGGCAAGGTTGTCTCTGGAATAACCCCCCTTGGAGGAGACCTCTTGAGATGCAGGAGTGAGGTTGCACCATCCTGGTATACCCATGTTCCTAGATAACGAGCTGCTTTGGCTTGGAGATGCGTATATGAGGTTGGGAGTGTGTGTGGAGGGTCTCTCGGGTCCTTGCCAGTCAGTCTATTAAATGCTTCTCCTCTCTGGTCAACCTGTCTCCATTTCTTAGTCCCTCTTAATGGGAATCCCACCACCCACTTCACCAGCATGGCTGCTTGGGTATTTGCTGTCCCATTGGGTTTCTCCGGAGGGGTGAAAAGGGGGCATTAGCGCAGTCAAGTCTGCAGTCATTCTCCTCCCTCCTGCACTGTGCATGCATGCATTTTTGCAGCTGCTGTCGGCCAGTGAATCCAGATGCTTTTCAGCAGCCTGTGGTTCCCTTTAGGTCACTATAGAGAGTGCGTGGCAGGCCAAGCCAGCGTTTAATTGTAAGCTCACTTGGGTTTTGCACATGCACTGACCTTTGTGAAGCCTCTCTATCTCTTTGGCCAATGAGTCCAAGCCTGTTGAGTGAGGCCCAGCCAGAGCCTTTCACCAGGCCAGACTGTGACGGACAAAAACCTACCCCTCTCTGCCAGTCCCGTTGGATGCCTTCCCCCAGCTGCTGGGAGAAAGCAGCCCGAACCCCTTGGCTTGCCCTCCACCTCACACCACTTTAGCTTTATTACTCCAAGAGGGAAAACCATTATTTTTGTAGTGATTCTTCAGAATGAATGGCAAAAAATGTCTATTGAGGCTGAATGTGGGTTCTTGTTCCTGCCGGTTTCTGAAGTGCTCTGCGGCACTGTTTTACTGCTGTCAAATAGATTTGTTTTTTACCTCTCTCTCTCTCTCTCTCTTTTCCCAAAAGATGGTTGGCAAAGAATAGATCTGGAAATTTTAAAAAGTGGCAAGCTCTGTGCAAGCTGCCATACAAAACCATCCCTAACCTCCACAACTGGCTTCCATTAGGCACAAAGGCAATTTTAATCCAAAGCCCCTTTCTCCTTCGAGACATCGACTTAAAGGAGTTGGAAGGCATGTATCTTGGGAGGGAGGAGGGGGAGCAACCCCGTTCTTTGCCATCTGGAATCCTGGTCTGTCTATATTAAGACACAGGAAACCATTAAAATGAGCCCAGCTTATTCCAAAAATCCTCTGCAAATGCTCCACTTCTTTTGTTTCCTGTGCTGGAGAATTGGCCCTGCTGCTTTTGCGGGTGTTCAGCCACCAGCATAGGATTCAACCCACTGGTGGACCAATCGTTTCGGCGATGGCTGGTGGCCAGACAGTAACCACAGCTGAAATTGCTTGTTTTCTTTATCCCAAGTTAATTGCTCAAATTGCCAGCTCTGATCTGATGATGGGAGGAATTTTTTTGCCATGGTGTGTGTGTGTGTGTGGATGGGAGAGTTATTATTATCTTACATGGAAGAAGGATGTTGCAGCAAGGTCTAATCAGCAGGACATAGGCTTTAGCACCAAGGGAGTCCTTAAGCCTTTCAAGTAATGCCTAAGTGGAGCGTAGTCCTCATCTTTCCAGGATCCATCTCTGTTGTTGCAGCTGTGCCAGTTATACTAGGGGTTGGCTAAGACTTGCAGTTGAGTCTGGCCTGTTGTAGCCAAAGGGGGAACTCATCTGCCCATATTCTGACCTCATTCCTGCCAGTATGAAGCTGGTCGCTACCCTGACATCTATGCCAGGCCACGTCTGCAATAGTGGGGTGGGAAAGGAAGAGGTAGTACTACACTATTGAAGCCTGGTGGGAATGGGGCAAGCTGTAGCTTTGCCATGGTGCTGGTACATCACGTGAAGCTTCAACCCTGCACTGAAAGCTCCTGTGTCTTATCCAAGGAGGATATGGACAACTTGGTCCGGGACTGGGATGTGAGTAGCTCACTGTCCATCCCTGGCACCTCTAGAAAGCCTCTAGACTTCATCACTGGCTCAAACCCTAGGTGACATCTATACCCAATCCTTGGGGGGGGGATGCCTCGGTGTGGTGTTGGAGGTGGGAGACTTAGGATCCCATTCTGGAGGCCTTTCCCTAACAAAATGTTATCTGTGAACACGCTGGGTATGACTCCAACCATTGACAGCAAATGCCTGGGGAAGGGCCCGGGGAGGAAAAACCCTTCTAGTGCAGCTGGGACTGTGGGCAGATGGAGCAATGTTGCCCCTGTGCTTTAGGACAGCTTCTGCTAGCCCCGTTCTGCCTTGGTCTCGCTGATGATGGGGATAGAGCAAGCTGCCGAGGGCCAGAGCAGATGAGAAGGGGCTTAGCAGGCTGGTGTATGGGAGAGACTGAGCACTCTTAGCCTCTTTATCCAAGCAGGCGAGAGCTGGGCTTCATGGAGGATTCAGCCTTGGGTCCGGGTACTTGGCACTTGAGAATTGGAGCACCTCTGACAATCCTGCTGCCTCTGCCCAATGCCCCTATCTCGGCTGGCCTTGTCCGGCCTGAGACCAGGGCTTGTATTCGGCAGCACTGAAATGGAGGCTGCTGAAGTTCAGTGCTAGGCTGGGCTGTAACGCCTGGACCCTGCCCGCCTTGCTGCTGCTCCTGCTGGTCCGAGCTGCTTCAGTGGATCAAAGCAGGAGCCTCTCCCTTCTTTCTGTCGGCGCTCTTACGATGCAGCGTGGCCTGTTCACAGACATGCCTGAGACATGCAGTTCACAGATGTCCCCCCCCGGCTCCAAGGGCAGCACGTAGATGCATGTGGGGCTTTGCCAGAGTCCTGGTTGAGCACAGACACTGCTGCCCTGGGAAAGCTGTGTGCTGTGGGGTCTCTGCTCACACCCTTGCTCCCTCCTGTCTTGGGCCCTGAATTCCCCCAGTGGGCAAGGGAAAAAACCTCCAGGACCCCTGGCTCAGCCCCAGGCTCCCTCCCGATTTTACTGCAAAGGTCTAAGAACACGCAGTCTATGGTGGATGGCCAGAAATTTGGCTCCTGATGCCGGATTGGCCTCCAGACGGCTTGATTCCCACCAGCCGGCGTGTTGGGCACCATGATTCATTTGGGGGGCTAGCACACGACGTGACTCTGGCCCAGATGTCAGAGGGAGCCCCAGGCACGTTGTGGCACCCAGCGATTTGCCCACAGGTCGTGCCGCTCTATGAAGAGGTGCACCACGCGGGCAAACACCACAGCCCTGTTCTTGAGGCAAGTGCCCTTCGGTCGGTTCCTGTTCCCCCCGGCTGCGCTCCTCTGCTTCTGACCTTCCCTCTCGGTTCAGAGGAAGCTTCACATCCAAGCTGAGCCACAGGTGCCCGGGACGAGAACCAGTAGACACATAAGCTAACGTGTGCCCATCTGGAGCTTTGCCTCCTGCCTGGCCCCATCAAAACGTGGCCCAAGGTAGTAGTCCTGGGAGCAAATGAGAAGGCAGCCACTACAGGGGAGGGGATGGTACCGTGCAGCTGTGGCAGATGTGAGTCGGGCCCATGGCCAGGACCTGCATCCTTCCGAGGGGAGAGGAGGACAGCAGGAAGGAAGAGCCTGATAAACTCTGCCAACTTGGAAGGGTGGATTATAGCGAACGCTGCAAACACTTTCCTGGCAGGAAAGCAGGGGCTTTGCTGGGTCTAGAATGAACAAGACTAAACGCATTGCCTTCCCCCCACCCCACCTTGCCTTCCCCTTCCAGCAGCCTGCGCAGCCCCCTGTTGTACCACTGCCACCCCCAACGAGATCTCTCCCACTCTGCCAAAGCCGCCAGTCGGCACCCCAGCTTCTGGAGGGCAATGGAGGAGCTCCGAGTTGGAGCCACCACTGTAGAAATCTATTAAATAAAATGTCAGCTCTTTGTTTTCACTCATTTTTAGACTATAGAAAAATAATACGGCAATGTTTTCTCTTTCAAAGATCTCAGGAGGCCCCCAAGACAAGTCAGGATGGTTTTAAATGGACTATTTGACACTATTGAGGGGGATCTTATGAATCGTATTTGTACACTTAACAGTGCTAGCATCGCGTGGCATCCTGTGGCACCCCTAAAAAGATCTCAAGGCGCCCCCAGGCACTGTGACACCCTGGTTGAGATTCACTGCTCTAGGGGACTTATACAGCCCTTGGATAAGTCCCCACTCTCCTATGTACTTGCCTTTGAAAATGCCTGGTGAGGGAGGGTGGTGTGGTTATCACCATCCTACAGATGAGGAATGGAGAGGGAGACTGAAGGCCCGTCACCCCTGAGAACCTCAGCCTGGCCTCTTGCTCTGTCTCGCCCTGCATGGAAAAGCATTGTCATCTTAAGGCAGCACTCATCTAATCCTTGTACCTTCTGGTTCCCAGGCCTTGGCTCCTAAGGGCATTGTTTCTTAACGACCCTTGAGCGTTTGTGAAGAAATAGGGTTGAAGCGTTGTCCTGGCCACGTTGGTCCGGGAAATATCCGAGAGGCAAGAATTGCTTTGGTGGTCTCTTCTATTGGCTGAGCTGTGGGAGAGGTTGGGCACACGTTTTTGGGCACCATGTGCCCTTCTTCGGGTGACTTTTCTTGAGATGGTTTTTTGTTCCTGCTTGTTTTCCATGTGCACGCTTATGCACACGTGCACCCAGCCACCCCCTTAAACAAAACCAATGCATTCCCACAGCAGGCACATGGCCGTAGGTGCTGGCTCAGCCCATGAGAAGCACTGCTGGGAGCAAGTCCACCTCACTGCATCGTACAGTTTGCAAACTGTTTTGAAGGTACCAACGTGGGCTGCGTGGTCCTGCTGTTGATTATGACTCTGAGGCACCTCTTATGAGCCTCTGGCTTTATCCTGATATCACTTAACTGTGCAATTAGTTTGTGTGTGTGTGTGTGTGTGTGTGTGTATAACCCATCATCAATGGGTTTCTAGGCATTGTGTTGGTAGGTGCTGGATCAGGCAATCTTAACAGGTGTGAGAGGAAGGGAGAGGGGAGGAAGCTGCCTAGTCCATACGCTGGGAACTGAGATTCCACCAACAAATTACTTTGATGCGACTTGATGATGTGACATGGTGTGGCAATGAAAATGCCTGGGACACATGACTTGTGAGGCCAGGCTGAGGGAACTGGGTTTATTTCACCTGCAGAAGAGGAGACTGAGGGGGGAATGAAGAGCAGCCTTCAGCTGCCTGCAGGGTGTTTCCAAAGAGGATGGAGCTGGACTGATCTCGGTGGTGGCAGATGACAGAACAAGGAGCAATGGGTTCAAGTTGCACAAAGGGAATTTGAGGTTGGATATTAGGAAAAACTTTCTCACTCGAAGGGTAGAAAAGCCCTGGAACAGGTTACCCAGAGAGGTTGTGGACTCTCCGTCCTTGGAGGCTTTTAAGACCTGGCTAGACAAAGCCTTGGCTGGGAGGATGTAGTTGAGAACGACCTTGCTTTGAGCAGGGGTTGGACTAGCCGTGACCTCCTGAGGTCCCTTCCACCCCTCCTTTTCTCTGATTCTGTGACGTGCCCATCGTCCCACAAGAAGCCCAGGCCCGAACCAAGAACTGGACCTAGCTCTCCTGAGCCCCAGCATGGTACCTTTGCTGCAGGTCCCTCTTCTTCGTCCCTCCTGGCTGCCACGAGCCAGTGCATGCCTGAAAACCCTGGCACTCGCCTGTCTCCTCCCATCTCCTACTCCGTGCGTGGCTTTCTGGGTCCCCCCAGTCTATCTGCCTAACATTTTGGTAAAGCGACGTGCGATATGCTAATACGCTACTTCCACCTCCTCATCCATCACAGAGTTTAGACGTGCTTTATATTACATAACAGAACTGGATATTTCCGTGCACATCCGTCTCCTGAGCCATGCAATATACAGATGTGCAGAGATTACCTTACAGGGACATTGCCTAGACCTCGAGGCCCCGTGTTTTAAACCTCCCTTTCAAGCGTGCATGGGCTATAACTGTTGTCAGCGTGCCTTGTTTTCCAGTGTGGAGAATACTAAGGTTAAGGAGGAAGAGGAGAGAGAAGGTGATCGTTCGACTTCATTTAGTTCACTTGGAACATAAGCCAAGATGTTTCACGTTATCGGTGAGAGCACCGCAGCCGCACAGGCTATACGGAGACAGAGGACCGGACCCTTACAAAACATCGAGTGACCTGCAGGCAGGCAGTATTATCCTCCTGAAGGGTAGACCCTGGCTTCTTAACTATGCATGCTAGCTAACACCTAAAGGGCTCAGCAGAATTGTACATCAGCTACCTGAAGTGATGGTCACTGCTGGGAATCGATATTTTAGTCTCTGACGTGGGATGACTTTCATTCTCTAAGGCCCTGTGCTAAGTCACGTGTTAATAAAACAATGATTAACTGGCATATAGACAATGTCTGTGAGCACTAAGGCGATACAAGCCATGTTCCTTCGAATATTTAAATGCAAAGGCTCAGATGAGACGGAGACAAAGCCCACCGTGCAAGGCTTTCTCAGGTGGGAGAATTCAAATCTTAACCCTGCCACAAACTTTGGGTGAGACTCTTAATTCCTGTGCTTCGGTCCCACGTGCATATAAATGAAACGCATGCTTGCATACCTCCAGTAGCTCTTGGGAGAACCCAATCAGCTGTATTGCCTACACCTATACATTCAAAACCTTTGACTTATGATCAGCATCGTACCTAGACTCCTGGTGGCCCCGGGTGAATTTTTAGTATTGGGGTCCCCTTTGCCAGAGATAATGATAATAATAATTGGACAAAAAAAAGACCGTTTTCGGGCCTCCTTTCTGTCTGGGCCCCAGGTGACTGCCCAGTTCACCCATGCCTGGCTTTGTGGGGGCATCCTTTAAGAGTTTGGGGACGGGGGTGGGATATGCAGCTCTTTCTTTGCCTTCTGGTTTTTGAGCCATTAGGTTACACTTGGGTCATGTTCTCAAGCGGCTCTTTGCAACCGTGAAGGCTGGAAACAGACTTCAAAAAATAAATAACTGAAAGCTGAGATTCTCATGTAATCAGCTGTCCGAGTGTTGGCCGTGGTGACACGCACTGGAATTGTAGTGATAGGTGCCAGATGAGAAGATGGATGGCATGGTATAAAAACCTAGCTGGGAATATGTTGGTACTGCAAAGGTCTTGATACTTTATAAAGTTACTAGTAACTGGAAAACTTGGCAGCTAATTGATGCTATGATCCATTTCTAGGAGGCTTAATTCTCTTGAAACCTATAGCCCTTACCCAGAGGGGGTCAGAACGTGATACTTTGAAGCATAAATAGTGACTGCTGAAGCCAGTGGAAGCTGTTTGAGGGCCGGGTGTTTTGCCTATCGGGCACTTTATAGAGCACCAAACAAGGTCTTGGGCTTAGGAAGTGGTTTTGCAAAACTCTATAGAAACAGCAGCGTGTGAGGGGCAAAAGCTGGCCTGTGAAGGATGCCTCGGAGCAGGGGGCGTTGACATAGGAATATTTTTTAGATAAACAGGAAGAAATTCATTTGGAGAAGGCTAAAAAGTGCTTTTGACGGGGATAACGTGGGGCTTCTCCAGCAAGGATTTTCAGATCCCAGTGAAAGGGGACAGCGTGTCCTAGCCTAGGGTCTGATCCTGCATCCTTTCATCAGGCTATTGCCTTACTGGGGGCTTCAGCTGGACCATCTGCCAGATGGGGCCTACTCGAATGATCAGCGCTGTGCAGTAGCAACCACAACACATAACCTTGACTGCGTGAACCTGGAGGAAAGCGGAGACGGTTGCGTCGTGCTGGAGGATAGACTCCATCCATTGCAGCGGCAAGCAGAGGCGTGCTGGATTCTCTTCAAGTGGGCTCCACTTCACGCCCAGGAAGATTAAAAGCACATTAGCGAGGCATGCCAGCAGAGCAGGAGCACTGGGAGGGAGGGGGTGGAGGAGGCGGCGAGGGCTAAGTTCAAGGAGCTGCCTAGGGCAGGTAGGAAAGCAATTGCCTAAGCGCAAATGCAAGGGCAGATGAGGCATCTGCAAGCGCTCCGAGCAGCCCGTCGCCATCTCCCGCGCTGAAGCAGGCGGACGGGTACCGCAGCCCTGCTGCAAAATGGAGGAGGGGGAATGCAAGGGGCGGCGAGTGCCAGCCTGAAAGGTGGTTTCTGTACGTGCACCTTTGTGGGCAAGCGTGAACAGGCCCATGCAAGGGAAAGGAGAAAGGGATGGCAATAACCCCTGCTGGGGTCCTTGCCTAACCAGGTGATCTGCTCCCCTGCCTACGTGGCTTTTATCCTCGCTATGTTCAATGGAGCGGTAGCTTGGGATGATTGGCATCTCAGAACATACGACTGGAAAGGAGCTCCAGGGCCCGGCAGTTGCAGGCAACACGTTGGACCGAAGCCAGTCCAGCTCCATCTTGGCAGCGGAGCCTTGGCCCGGCTGTGCCGGCCGGAGGTTGTTCCAGGATCTCCCTTTTCTGGTGGTCGGGAATCTTCTAACTTCCCACCAGAATACTCTGGTATACTCTGAGAGTATACGAGCTGCTGGCTTTGTGCCTGCACGGTCCTTGTACCCTTGGATATATTTATAGGCAGCAATTGCATCTCTCCCTCGCTGCCTTATTATTATTTTGTTTTCTACCACGCTTTATAAGCCCAGGTTGCCTCGTTCAACAGGATCTCCATTCCCTGATCCTCCTAGCAGCCCTCTCCTGCACCTGTTCCAGCTTGAATTCATCTTCCTCGAGCATGAGTCACCCGCAATAACACCCAGCAGTCCAGATGCCTCCTGCGATGCCATGGATGCTTCCATGTCTCCTGGAAATGCCTCCCCTGATGCGTCCTAGGATCATGTTCCCCTTTTTCCCTAGCTACATCGTGCTGGCAGCTCTCAACCATCCACATACGCCCGGGTCTGTCTTCTCCGTCATTTCCAACTGGCAAGGTTGTAGCTTGTGGCAGCAATTCTTGTGCAGCCCCAAGTACACGGCCCTGTCCCTTTGTACTCCTGAATTCCCCCCACTTTCTATCGCTGGGTCCTTGGGGTCATCCAGTGCATCCTGCCTGATATCCTGGTCCTCCTCTGTACGGATGATGCCTCCCAACTTCACCTTCTTCTAGCATACTCCTACTTTTTAGGTGCTGAGATCCTATTAATCTTTTAATGTTATTGAATATGAATATATTGAATATCAGATATTAATATTAATAGCTTCATATTAATGTTAATATCTTGAATATCAGATGTGACTGGCACTACGCGAATATTAATGGATTCATATTAATGAAGCCCCAAAGCAATCTTTGAGTGACTCAGCTAGGAACCTCTCCCCACCGAACAACCCCTTTTTTTAATCTTTGTTTAAGCCAGTTCCTTATCCACCTTGCAGATCTCAGACGAAGATTCATTTCTCCGTATCAATTTCTGGTGGCACCACAGTCTGTCAAGCGTTTTCCAAACAGGAAAAGCAGCAAGATCCACGACCCCATGCCCTTGCGCAACGTAATGCCGATAAAATAAGATGACCTAGGCGATGTAGTGTCCTTATCTGCAGCTGTGGCATGAGCCAAACCATACTGAGTCATGAATCGTGATAGTGATAATAGTATTGGCTGACTCTTCTGTATGGCTCTGCTTCCTAGAAAATCTGGAGGACTTTACAAAAGAGGTTGGGAGCACTTGGGGAAACCAAGGTATGGGGCAGTGTTGTCACCTGCTGAAGATCATTGAGCAGGCCAGTGACCCGTTGGGTCTCCGGAGCCCCAGCCCAGGGAGGTCTGTCTGTAAGTCCATACTGTGGGAAGGGGAAACTTCAGCGTGTTGCCCCCATTGACATCAGTGCTAGGAACAGAAGTACCACTGACCCTTCAGAGCAGACCTTGGTATCTGTCACTGGGCCCTGACTTTCTCAGATCTCCTCGGTTCCCCATGTCCCCCACTGATGCTGCACTGAGCTCCTCCACTTTAAGCTTGGCCCTTGTAGCCAAACCCATTGCCTTCCTCTAAGCGCATCCTCTCACTAAGCACATCCTCTCTGCCGGGGCCCATTTGCCTTGGGGACATCCGCCGTGCTTTTCTGTTCCCACGGAGGTAGGTCGTGATTGTGATGGACGTGTTTGACCTGGGCCTAAACCCTGAGTAGGACCCAAAAGGATCATTAGCATCTTGCTCAAAGTCCCTCTGAGATAAGTCGCGACCAATTGCAAAGTCTTTCCAAAGCGGGGCTCTCGCCTGGTGACGGCTCTTTGGGGATTGGGCCTGTTTTTGTCGGACAGAAACTTTGAAAACGGAGAGGAGGAAAGTTGTTGCTAAAGTCCTTGGCCATTCTGTTTCCATTGTGTGCTTTATAGCTGGGGCAAGGGCCGACAAGTCGGTCTACAAAAATCTCCTTGTATCTCTTTCTCTCTTTTATTCCCCACCCTCCAAGCAAATTTAATTAAAAGTCATTCAGATTCCTTTGAAAGAAAATGTCATCCGTCAACACAATTACATTTTAACTAACCAAAGCTGTTACAGTTCCTATATATATTGGAATCAGGCTGTCGTTATTAGTTCTAAGTAAGTAATTTATTCCCATTATTGTGTTCAAATTACAGGATATTACCCCCTGGGGAAATAATCCTGTTATTTGAAATGTAAAAAAGAATTTGCATGGACAACAATGGATTCCTAAATGAATCTAACAACACACATGATATCCAAGTGTAGCCTCACTCTCCCGGGGTGGGAAAATACCAAGTTTCTTTTTCAGTGTTTTTCCCCCTTTTCCAACAGAGGGAAATAAAAGGCATCAACTACATCTCTTGTAGATATTTATGGGGGAAATTTTAAATAAACAGGCTGGAATGGGATCCCTGGAGGGGATCATGGGGGAAAAAAATATTTATTTTTCCCCCTTGATCTTTTCCACAAAGACTTGCAAGGGAAATAACCATTATAGAAGGGAAGGATGGGGAATTCAAACTCCTCCGAACCCTTTAGATCAAGATGCAACTGTCAGGTTTCTGCAGAGGCCTGCAATACTTTCTTTCCCGGGTAAAGGGCGGTAATGGTTTCTTTGCTGAAATGTTGTTCACTTGATCAAGATCTCCTTCAGAGAAGCCAAATAACAGCTTGTCTCTGAGACACCCAAACACAAGCAACTAATTTGGACCACCAAAAAAAAAAGGGAGGGGGGGAAGAGAAAAATCAGATACACTTGTAGCCTGATTACAACAGCCCGCTATGTGTGCAAAATCACAATGCGGCTCTATAATTAAACCTCTCCTTCCCCCTCCTGCCGAGGTTTTTCCTCGAACAGGCACGGTACAAAAACAGTTGTTATGACATCAAATTCCAGCTCGCTACAAGAGGGGACTTTGTGTCTGTCACTGCTCTCCTCATCCTGAAAGAAATAATAATTAAAAGACAAATGCTGGTGTCTGAAGAGCTTTGCCAAGCCGAGGAGCAGGCTCCTGGCACCGCAATCCTGCTCTCCCCTCCATGCTAATCGACCCCCCCGCTCCAAGCCTAGTCTCTGGAGTGGTCCGTAAGGGTTGATAAGAGATGCTGGATGGGATGAGACCTGAGGTCCTCCTGGCCCGGTGCTGGAGATGCTGGCTGGAGAGGACCCGAGCGGCTACAGGTCTGTGGTCCTTTCCCTTGTCTGGGCACATCTCTGAGCAGTCTCGCTGGGTGGCATCCAATGGCTCCTTGGATGCCTTCAAGGAGCAGCGGGCGCTGGCGGATCCGCTCCACATCCTCCCTTGGCCCCCTGGTTTTTAACCTGTAACCTGCACTCCTGTTCCTGGCTTGACAAGGAATTGGCTCTGCACCTGGTGGCTTCTTTCCCCCCGTCCACGGAGGGGGCCTGTCGATGCTGATGGGACTGCGCCCGCTAGCACTGAACAGCAGACAGGCCTGTCTCCTACAGGAGCCAGGGGAGGGGGTGAGAAACCCCCCCGGCCCCAGCTTATCTGCCCCCTGGATGGAAAGCACCTCCCAGCCGCCTCCGAGCCAGAGACCAGCTTTTGCAGAGTGAGGTTTCAGCACGTCCCTTTCAATACTTACAACTCCTGTCCTCCCCATATTGCAAGCACCTTCCTCCTTTACCCCAAGTGTGCCGGATGGGCAAAGCAGAGGACTCGTGTCCAGTTTTCTTCTAAAAACCTGCTATGCAGAGAGCCAAGATATTTACAGCTAGGCTAGGTGCTTGGGGCACGAGCCTGTTTGCTTGAACGACACTGGGCGATGGCTTTTCCATTCATAATGAGGACAGGAATTTAAAAAACTAAATAAGGGAACAAGCGTTGCAATGAATTGGATGGGGACTTTGGCTCCGACTTTGTTCTTTGTAGGAAAATGTATATGCCCGAGATAAAAGGAGGGCGAGGGGGAAGGAGGAGGGATCCAGGCACTAGGACTCCTCTGTAGCTATCAGATTGTTCTCTCGGAGTTTGCGCGTGGATCTTGAGAGCACGCAGAAGAGGATTGTGGAGATGAAAACGGAGAGGGAGTTGTTTCAAAGAATTAGCCATGGGAAATGCTTTTTTCTGGTTCTTCTCCAGCATAAAAGGACATGCTGGAGAATAATAAAAGGCTAAGAGAAGAGTGTGGGGGGGGGGGGGGGGGGGGGGGGACAGAGCGACCTTCCAAGACAATGAAATGGGTTTGTAACTTCTTTCTTTTCCTTCTCCAGCCTTTTAATGCAGAATGCTTTGGAGAGCTGGCATAGATAGTTGCAAAAGGAACTTCAGTGTACGTGGTTGTGAGAGAGAGAGAGAATATCCTTGAACAATCAGAAGACCTAGAGGTTTAGTGGGTCCTGGTAGCAGCCAAGGGATTTCTCCAGCTCCCTGGCTCTGACTCTCACCCTTTTCATGTGGTCCTCTCCTTCCATCCTGAGCCCTAGATCGACAGATGACTAGTGCGAATTGCCCAGCACCACGCACCAAGGCGGGCATCTCCACATCCTCTTAAGCCATGCCATTAAGGCAATGGCTTAATTTAATAACTGCTCTTACCGTATAACCAGCAGCACTGCCTCCTTTGTCCGGAGACTGACAAAGCAAATAGTTTTGCTGAAGTGAAAAAAAGACCATTCACCAGAGCTAACAAATGAGCTGGGCCTTGCAAGAAAAGGGGTGGTGGGGGAAGAAAGCATTGTCAAGGGAAAGTGACGCTGGAACGGCGGAGAATAGAGCCTGAAGGAGGTGGATGGCACATCTTGGTTGTTTATGCAACCTCGGTGACGAGTAGCATTGTTGAGCAGGCCAAGGCTCCCAGCGCGGCTCCAAGATGGAAAGAAGAGGAAGCGTGGAAGTGAAAAGCAGTCCTCAGTGTGAAGTGGGGCTGGGTGAGAGGCTTTCCTCACTGCGCATGCGGGAGCGTGTTGGCCCCTTGCAAGGTGCTTCCAAGGCATAGATGTGCCAGGTGGATTCGATGGCCCGTCTTGGAATATGGTTGCCTGTGCGCGCACGTCCAGGTGGACAAGTGAGTGGCTAATGCCAGGAGGGCAGCCCCCACCTGCAGTGACCACAGCCTCCCCGACTGTCCCCGGGGGTGCTTCTGTTTCTGGGTAGACCCCATTCATCATCAGCTCAGCTTGGAAGATCTGAACCCCGGGTCCCTGTTGGTCCCTGGTGTCACCTCTCCATTGCCAGGTGGGACAAAAGGATCTTGGGGATTACTCTGGACAGCCATGGACGTGCTGACTGGGTGTTCACACTCGGGGCACCCCTGAAATGCCAGGGTTGGGCCCTGTTGGGGGGAGTCCATGGCATACAGTATTTTACAGTAGGGGGTCTCTGGATGTGTGTTCAGTAGAGGCTGGTACGCAGCTCTGTTAGCTATGCAGTAGGGGACTACCAGCTCCTTTCACCTCCTCCCATACCCATTACCCAGCTCTGAAGACCACACAGCCCAGACTGTCAGCCTCACACGGCGAGGGGCAGGACAGCCTCCGTGATGGGAGCTGACCGGGGAGGTGTTTGGCAGGCAGTGAAAGCAGAGCAGATCTGTTTTGAAGCAACAACACGCTCAGAAGGAAGCTATCAGCAGAGGAACAGGAAAAGGATCTCTATAAAATTTGAAGCGCAGGACTTTAGTCTTTAAGGGACGTTCTAGGAAGGGGGAAGACCCTAAATCCTGGCTGAGTGCACAGGGATGGAAATCCATCGCAGGGCAGGCAAGAAAAAATAAACCCTTACAAAGCATCCAACTACTGAACCACACCACCCACCCAATGCACCGGCCTGGTGAACTCTTAATGGCTTTGCCTGTTTCCAGCCTGGTCAACTATGGCCCAGCTGGCATGGCCAATGCTCCTCATACGGTTTCCACGCCCAGGCAGCACGCTTGCTGTGACCAGCAGCACCGGTTTCCTTGAAGGCAGAGTTTTCTGTGCAGTCCCTTGTTCCTTTCCTTTGGCAGCTTCAGAATTAGATCCCCCCCTCCTCTTTGCAATTCCCACCCGTTCGGCCTAACAAGGCTGGAATCTGCCAGGGAGGAGATGGAATGGCACATACTGGACACCCAAATGGAGAAATCCGAGTTGACGTGCAGAGTAGCCGCAACTAGCACATGATTTATTGATTACACCTTGCTCTGACAGCCCCACCGCTAGCGCAAGTGTGTGTGTGTGTGTGTCTACGTGCATGCACGCAGGCTTTTAAACACACAAAGCGGAGAATGGGAAAAAAAATCATGACCCTTTCAAGCAACGCACGAGAGATTTTGTTGTCGTGGCAATGACTTACCTGTTCAGAGCTGGAGGGACTTGAGAATAATGCTTTGTGCTTCTGTGGGTCTTTCGCACGGAGATTTTAAAGATTTGCAAATCTGCTTTCATCTCGGTAATCCCTCCGTGCCTCGCGGGAAGGAGGCGGCATTCTGCCTCTTTTTAAGAAGGGGAAACTGAGGCACGATGCACTGTTTTTTGCAAGCATGCCCTGGGAAGAGCAGTGCGGGCTACTCGTGTTGCAATCCAGTGCATCTGCCTGTTTGATCTGCACACCCAAGGGTACGTGCCTTAGCACCCAAGGGTACGTGCCTTAGCGCCCAAGGGTATATGCCTTAGTGAAGGCCATGCAGAGACTTCGTGGCGGAGCTGGGGCCAATAAGGAAAAATCTGGACTTGCTGTCTCCTGCTCTAACCAGTGAACGCCAGTGCCGTGACTGCCCTTCCCTGAGCAGGGCTTATATCGTTTTGGTGCTGCAAATACGGATGCAACAGTCTGTTCTGCCCAGGCTCAAAACAGTAGCTCTTCAAGCCCTCGTTGGGACAGCAATACCCGGATCTGGACTCGCGGCCCTCCTGGGCTCCTCTGTGCCCCAAAGGGGTTGAAACTTGTGAAAAATATTTAGTCTGCACCAAAGAGCTGATCAAGTCGGGTCCTTCAGCTCACCTACTCCCCAAGCTGCTTTCTTTATGGCCATATAGGAGCAATTCCCCAGGGTTTTCTGTATTAACCCTTTCTCTTGGGCTTACTCCCCCACTTTTACATGGTTGCCTGATCCGAAGGCCTTGACATTGCAGGGCGGGAAAGGGGTGGAGGCAAGGGGCTGGGCTCTGAAGGTGTTTGTGTTTAAAGGGACAAAAATGCAAATGCCTCAAACTTGCTCATCAGGCTTCTGAAATTTTTCAGGTAAACAGGCCTGTATTTACTTTCACAAGCCTTCCTCCGAGCTGTTTATGTGGAGCACGGCTATCTTTAATTTGGCGTAAAAAATGTGCAGGCTGGAATTTAACCTTGGGCAGGAACTCTGTGCGTGTATGTGTGTGTGTGCGGGGAGGCACGCATTTTTTTAGGAAGTTGTCTTTGTCAGGGTGATATTGCAAATCTGGATTTTCCAGTTCCTAGAGGCTTCTGCTTGTTTAAATTAGTAGCAGATAGAGGAGGTGAATTGAAAGAAGGGCAGAGCAAAGACACGGACTCCTGCAGCTAACCTCAAAACTTCTTTCTGGGTGTCTCCTGCTGAGTAAATACTGTAAGATCTCCCAGGCGCAGCTCTTAATATCTCCTGTAACATGCCCTGCTCACCCACCTCTTCATCAGAACGGCAAGAGCAGTTGTGAATATTTTTCCATTTTAAAATTGGTTTTGTATGCATATTAAAATACCTGCAGCTGTTGTGAGCCGGGGTAGAAAGAAAAACCTTTGAAAGCCAGCTAGATATATAAAATCTTTATATAGCGCTCACTCTGTCTCGCATACACATCCAAGAATATATTCTTGACTTAACTGACAGGCAGTTCAGGAGAAGAAAAATCCAATTCACTGCGATGACATAAAACTCTTGTCATTCAGTGGCAAGAATTCCCATTTGACTGGACATATAATTGTTTTAAACTTTCATATTCAAGGCTATAATAACCTTGAGCTCTACCGGGACTGAGAATTTGGGTAGGGGTGGGTTGTTTTTTTCCAAAAAAAAAAAAATTTTTTCTGCTAAATGAAAGTGGATTTTATTTCTGCTGAAAGGTGTCATTGCATTTTCCTAGCATAAGACCAGATTTAAGAATGGGAGGCGATGTCGGTATCCTAAGACTTCCAGCAGAAATTATAGTTTGGGAATTTAGTTGCATGATATTTTTCTTTACGTCTTGGGGTGGGGGGGGGGGGGGGGCGTTGTTTGCTGGATTTCTGATCCAGGATGAAAATCTTATTGGTTGAAAAATAAAAATCTCTCGACTATTCTGCGTCTGCCTGGCCATAGCCTAGGGAAAGAAACTTATTCTTGTCCTTCTCGAGAGAGAATAGCACTGTGTACAGAGCACTACATTGTTTCAGAAGATGATGTCAGTCTGAGCCGAGTCCAAATGTTTAACAGGAATTGCATACTCTAACTTTAGCAACATATCTTCAAAAGCGTCGGATCAGACATCCACAGAATAGATCAGGAAAGACAGATGGATCTGTCTGGGTGAGGGTTTTTACACTGGATCTCCAGCGTTCCCCATAATTAGTATTGTACAATTTTTTTTCCAAGCGCTACTGCTCCGGCATACAGCTGAATGACAGAAAGCTGATCTTTGATTTCTTGGGCAGGGATTATGGCTTCTGCAGCTTTCGGTAAAAAAAACCCAGCAGTAGCTGCCCATGTAAGTGCATTTAATTCTCTTCCCTATGTAAACACGGGGATCCATAAAGGAGATCTTGACTGGTGAGCTCACACTTGACCTTTTTTTCACCAATGAGGAGAGTGCATGGCAGAAAATCCCTCCCTTGGTGCTGATCAACTGGTGAGTTCTCCAGACCCCGGAGGCAACGACCGAGGGTCCCTTGCATATTGAGTGATATTTAAAATAAACCTGGACTTCTTACCTAGATCATCTGTTAAAATGTTAATCTGTTTAAATCCTATTCCTGTAAAACTTCTCTGGTAGTCGGTGAGTGCAGGCACATTGCAGGAAAAGCCCAATTGGGGAATATTTTTTTGAAGCATACTGTTATTTTTTTGTGTTGATCATCAAATCTGATTTACAGCCAGCTTTGTCAGTGCCACTAGTGATGTGGGGGGAAGAAACTGGGACTGCCAGAGCTGAGCCCTAACCCAGCATTTTGATGAGAGAGTGGATTTTTGTGTTTTGCTCTCAAGAGCGGGTATGCACCTCTGAATCCTGCCAGCAGCTTTTCATAAACCGGACCTTGAGCTGACACTGGTGCTGCAGCCAGCCCTGGATAAGGTGGCTTTACCAAGGCATCCTTGTACCTTGAACTTAGAATTAAGAGTCTAGAGGGAATTTTAGCTATAACCCCAGCCTCTCTCAGCTGATCCCTTCTCCTTTGCCTTATTGATCTGTTTTGGCCAGAGATGCTCAATAAAAAGGCACCTAATCTTGCTGCTCGATGTGGTTCCCACTCCAGCAACAGCAGGGTTGTTAGTTTTTTTTTTCTTTGCTTTTTTTTTAAAAATCTTTAAACATTTTTCCTCATGCTTTTAATTGCCTTTGAATGCGCGTGTGGTTTTTTTTTCTAGCCTGCACTCTCCGTTTGTGCTCATCATCAGCTTTTCCTTTTAATATACACAGTGTTCATCCTTGCAGAACTCAGTGGGGCCAAGGGGCCGAGGTGCTGGATTTAATCAGCCGGTATTTATAGAGAAAACGCGCCTTTTGTCATTAATCTTATTCCAGCAGGAATTCTTCCCCCCCCCCCAGTGAAAACACATGAGCCTGGCAGATTTCCACCGTGACTTGTGTAAAGACCCAAACCTGGCATCCCTCACGCCCCAAAATGTTGCTGTAAATTCTTCCCCTGCTGTCAACAGGCTGTTGAGCAGGTTCGTTATAAGTTAGGGAGCAGATGCTAATCAGCATGAATGTGTGTGTGTTGGGGGGGCATGCATAGGGGTGTGGGGCCTGACCTGGGCTGAAGTATTTGACCTTTACCCTTCTCGGGGGGGGGGGGGCGGGGGTGATGCTACTACCAGGATTCCTGTAGGCAATCAGCACTAGGGACACGTCTTCCCCACTGCATGCCTTCACTATCCCCTTTTTTCCCCAACTCGTACAGCTCTGCAAATCTGCAATTGCTTTCCCCTTACAGGGGCCATGCTTTAGTTGAAAGAGGCTCTAGGTTTTAACTCCAGATTGAGGTCACATTGGTAGTGGTGGTGGGGGGATATAGCCAGCTTCTCTCCCCTCCCCATAGCTATAAGGTGAGACATATCCTGATCTGGCATCTGGAAGCTGCACCTCTCCCACTCCAGCAGCGGGCACAGCTGGGGTGGCCAGTGTGTCCCAGGACTGCCGCCTCTGCGTTTTCCTCCTCTGCCATTGTTTATAAACCCTTATTCAACTGTTGCTGTAGGGGAGCTAAAAAGAGGATCTCCCAGCCATCCTCTCTAGGAGGGGGCCCAGGTAGCCAGAGCCTGGGTCCCGCTTTGTGCGCTGAACGCAGCCTGTAGCGTCGCGCCTGCTTTTCTATATAAAGTCCCTGACTCTACACTTTAAATATACCCCGGCAGTTCCAAACCTGAAAACCTATAGTAAGCACGTTAAAAATGCACAGTGAAATGCATGCACAGCACCCAGCACTTCTGGAAATGTGGTTGTAGTGCCTTTTTTTTTTTTTTAAACAGGCTTATTGCAAAAAAAAAAAAGGGAGAAAACAAATAATCTTACAGCAGATGCCCGGGGGCTGCAGATACAGCATGTTCTATTCTAAGCCCAAAAAAAAAAAAAGAGTAAATCTCAAAGTCCCAGTAAGAGTGATGGGGAAGTGGGGAGACAGCAGCGATGGGCAGAAGGGACTTGTTCTGCTATTACCCACCAGGTCATGGGGTTAGCAGCATCCACCAGCTCTACCCCAGAAGCCAGCTACTGGGAGGGGCAACGGGAAGGTTTTGCCATAGAGCTGATAGGCTTCCCCAAAATGAAGGACCCCCACCCAAAGGCCACTGCCCCAGCCTGGATGCCATGTGCACACCTGCCAGCTTCCTGACCCGGGATAGACAAGTGCCACCCCAGCAGGACTTTCTGCTTGTGAGTAGTAGTGCTGCATCCCCCTGAGCTGTGTGTGTGCTCTTAGCCCACCTGGCTTGCTTGGCTGAGTGATGGAGGGGCTGGGGGAAGGCACTTGAGTCCTGCTAGCACCCACAGTCCCAGGAGGGGGACTGGTGTAGGGTGATGCAAGTTGGGGGGGGGTGCAGGGACATCCCAGGAATTGGGGGATGCAGGAATTGCACCCCAGTGCTGGGCCTGGGGAGAAGTGGCAGGGGTTGTTATTATGTGCAATCCCTGCAGGTATCTTTGCTCCCCGGCTCAGACCTGCCACATATCCTGTGATCCCCTGCCAGGGTCCTGGGCTAGACTCTGATTTTAGGGGGAGGTGGCGGCGTGGGAGCCCTTTAGCCCAGGCAGGATGCATGGGTGGGCAGCAGAGGAGTGCATCCTGTGCTTTCCCTGGCTGGTTGCACCGATCCTGGCTGCGGGTGTTTGCTGTTCCAACATTCTGGACCCCGACTCAGCTCGGGGTTGTTCCTAGGGGTGCGGGACCACCAAGCACTTTCACCAATTGGGTACAACTGGGGGAGGGGGCATTCCTATTCCAGGGCTCACCAAACCGTCCCTCTCTGCCTCACTTCAGAGCACCTCCACAGAGGAGAGACCGCAGCCATCCTTCTGGGACAGGAGGCAAAGCAACAATCATCCTTCACCTTTCTGGGGGGACCATCCTGATGTAGGAGCCGGGTCTCAAGGAGGGCAATTCTGGGCAAAGAAAGCCTGAAACCATCACCCTGCCACTCAGGTTCAAATCCTCCACCTCTTAGCAGGAAAACAAGGGGGGAAAGGCTTTGATCTTCCAGATGAAAGCTTTATTTAAAGAAAAAAAAAGCAGCAGCAGCTGAGTGGAGTGGTTACAGCCCTTTCATACACTGGAAGGGGGGACAGGAGCGAGGGGCTGTGGTGGCTGCTTTCAAAGACTCCTGTTTATTAATCATTAGAACTAGGGGTGGGGGGAGAAAAAACCTGGAATAAATAGGGTTTAGGGTTTTTGTTTTTTTTTTTTTAAACTATTCCCAAAGAAAAGAGGAAGAAAAGTTTCTGGAGAGCCAGCCCGACCTGGCAACCCTCTTCCAGGCAGTCAGGAGAGCTGGAGGGACCCATGCCTTTCCCAGGAAACAAGCCCCTATTGTGCACCAGCATGTGTGAGAGGGAACACGCCAGACCTGCACTGAAACACGGGACACACGAGCTTCCCCCCACCTCTAGCTGGAGTACAAAGCACAGCCTTAAACCCGAGCCTGCTCCCAACATTTGTGTTTACCCCTGGGAGAAAAAGAGTGATTTTCTTTGCTAGGAATTTTTTCCCTTTTAAAAAAAAAAGTGGGGGTGGTGATTGAAACAGCTCAGTACCGTGGCTCAGGATCTGGAGAGAGGAAAGGAAGACAAAAGAGATGCCTCTGAAGGCGAGCGGCTCGGGCTTTTTATGGGCGAGCGGTGACAAGGCGGCTTCAAGGTTGGAGTGTCCTTTGATAAGGCGAAGTATTTTGGCAACCCAGCTGGGAATAATAGTGTGTTTATGATACAGTGCATCTCAAAGCGGCCCGAGATTTGCACTGGAGAGCGAGAACAAACAATGGCAAGACAAAAGAAAGTCTTAATCTAATTAACGCCGCCTAAAACAATGCAAGGGGGGAGAAGGGGAGGGGGGGAAAAAAACCCTTAACGTGCTCGTTCAGTTCCGTTCTTTTTGCAAAAGCAAATGCAGCTCGGGGCGAGCCTGGGGAAACTGACCAGGGCCCCTGATGAGGGGAAACTGACCAGGGCCCCCGAGCCTGCAGAAACTGACCAGGGCAGCGCCGAGCCAGGGGCCCCCGGGCCGGGCGCGCTGCATGCCTCCATTGACAAACTAGGGATTATTATTCTCCCCCCCCCCCAGCAGCCAAAAAAGGGCAGAGAAAATGGCTCCTGAATCCCAGATCCGCCTGTTTACAGATCTGGGCAGGGAAAAAGGCAGAGACCTCCCCCCTCCTCCAATATTGAAGCCAAGCAAGGTTTGCAAAAAATAAATAAATAAAAAATGAATAAAAGCGGGGGGGGGGGGGGAAGAAAAGCAAGCCCCACTTACACAGAAAGGGTGGGTTCCTCTCCTGCAGCTGAGAGAAGCAGCTTTCTGCAGACGTAACTTTATTTAAAGTGATTAATTGCTTTACTAACCTGGCAGGCGGCTGATTGCCCGCGAGCTTTTAGATAGAGAGAGATATTTATTTATTTTTGGGGAGGGGGCAGCGGGGGAGAAGGCAAAGTTTTGTAGGCAAAGGACAATACTGCTCTCTCAGAAATGTTTTCATCCCCACCCTCCAAGATGGCTCCCAGCTGCTGTTTATCAACCCGCAATGGAAAAAAAAATAATCCTTAATTCAATCCAGCGTTTTGCTATCAGTGGCAAAGATCAAGGCAATTAAATCTTTGCTACAAACTCAGCTCGCCATTCAGAGCTGCATGTAATATATGTTACAGCTATATTATAGTGTGTGTATATAGATGTGAGCTCTCTATATGCACACTTTTTTTTAAATATTTTTTTATACTTTTTGCAAAGAGAGAAGAAAACGCGGACCCTAGCACCCGAGTGTGTGCAGCGGAAAGCAGCCGGGATGGTGAGCTTGGCTCTGCATTTCCCCCCCTCCATAACAACATCTCCCACCCCTCTAGGTAACTATTTGATTACATAAAAAAAAATGCTCTTAAAATAGCTTCTCCTTGCATTGAGAGCTGACCCAGTAAATCTTGCTTTAAGTCTCTTTTTTGGGGGGGGTGAGGAGGAGAGGTTGGGGCGACTGACAAAAGGAGGAGGAAGGGAGGGGGGGGGGGAAGATTGATCAACAGAGAAATTGCAGCTTTAATGAAATGCAGATTCCGTTCTCAACTGATGAGAAACACTTGAAAAATGCAAGCGCCATTGGCAAACGAAGGACAACCCGGCAGAATTTTTATTAGCAACGAAATGATGTATGGCATACATACCCCACCGCCACCATTACAGCCTCCTGCAGGATCCGCGCGTGCAACATGGAGCAACTGGGCTTTTAAAGCCGCATCACTGCCATTAAGCCCATTTATATATATATAATATATCGTCTATCTAGTTCTAGACATGTTTGTTTGGTTTGTTTTCCACGGGAGAAGGAGCCTGGTGCAGCAGGGCCCGGGCTCTCCTCTCCGGGCTGCTTCTTTAGGTGCAGGGCTTGGTGGTTGTTTTTAAGGAAAGTGCATTTAAAAACTGGCGGCGTTTGGAGGGTTTGTTGGGTTGTTTTTTTTTTTCCCCTCCTTTAAAAAAAAAAAAAATGCAAAAAAAGCAAAAGGCAGAGAGGGAGAAGCCGAGGCGAAGCTTGGAGGGAGCCGAGCAGCTGTCAGTCATTGCTGCTCCAATGATCACTCAAAATCTCTCCGCGGTCTCTTCTGCAGCCGTGGGCTCCGCTCCGCTCCCTCCCGCCCGGCCGCGCGTTTGGGCTCCGTCCAGCGCCGAGCAGCCCCGGCGAAGCTCCCGTCCGGGCACCGGGGTGTCGGAAGGAGCCGGGGCGATATTTGGAGCAGATCTTCTTTGCGTTCACACTCAGACATTGCCTTTCCCCGGCTCCTGCCTATTTTAGCTGACTTCCCCCTCCCCTCCCCTCCCCCCCTTTTCCAGGAGAGGGGGAGCCTGGAAACGGCTCGGAGGGTTTGGCTGCGGGCAACTTGAAACGGTCCTACCGGGCTGGGTCCCCCCCATTTATACCGGGATTAAATTAGATTCCCCTCCCCCCTGCATTTATTCGTTTATTTAGACAACCCAAATTGAGGGAAGGGGGGGGGGGTTGTGTATGCGCGCGCGTGTTTTTTTTTTAAACTGGTAAAGATATTTTAGCGGGGGGAGGGAGTTACCAGGTCTAAACACGGAACAGTTCGTGTCTGTGCGTGTATAAAAGTATTTGTATGTATGTATAAGTGTGCATGTATAAAAGTGCATGTATGTCTAAAAAAGTGTGCAGCTATAAAAGTGTGTATATGCATCTATTCAAGCGTGTGTCTACGTATACACTCCTTGCAAGCTACCGAGCGATTATACAAAGATACTTTGAGTGCGTGTGTCTCGCTGGACGCGTGTGTATGTGCCGACCCGGGGGCAGCAGCAAGAGCCGGTGGGGGCCAAAAACAACAAAAAAGCCCGTCCGGATTTCCCTCTGGGAGCCGCGGGGGTCGGGGCTGCATCTTGGGCTAAAAGAGCCGAGCGCGGGTTGTGCTGAAAGAGGCATTACAGAAAGTACAAAGTCGTCGCGTTTCTGGGCGGCTGGCGCTGCACTTTTGTGCGCGGCCCCGTTTTCCTCCAGCTAAGCACATTTCCTAACCGGGGGGGGGGGGGGGGGGGAGACAAATGGTCTTTGAAGCAGCCCCGGGGGGGGGGGTCCCCTCCGAAATGCAGCGCGATGTCCGGGGTTCATGTCGTTTGCAACTCGGGGCTGGTTGTTTTTTTTTATGGGGTTGCTTTTGCAAGGTCTGGCGCGGCTGCTCCCGCCGGGATTCCCGGAGCGCTGCCCCCCTGCCACGCGAAACTCCAGCCCCGGGGGTGACTTCGCTTACTGCCCCCAAAATCCGGATCCCGCCCGGGACCCAAGTGCACCGGGGAAGCAAAGCCCTTGCCCCCCCTCCCCGTGCCCCAGCAAAGCCCTTGCCCCGCGGCAGTGAAGGGACAGGGGGGGAGGGGGAGCCTTGAAACCTCCCCTGAAAATTCTCACCGCCGCCCCGGCCCATTCACCCCGCACCGGGGGGGGGCCTGGAAACCGCTGCGGCGCTCGGGCCATAATTGGTTTTATAGGCATGGCCGAGGGCCAAGGTGTTTACACGGCCTGAGTGGCGGCGCCCGGAGCCAATCCGGATTAGCTGCGGGCAGGGGGCGGGCCGCGAGAACAATGCTCGTTTCATGGCTAAAGAGGGTGGGTTTTTTTTTTTTTTCCTCCCTCTTTTTTTTTTTTTTTTTTTTTAAGATCCAGAGAGAGGAACTTGAAAGGGGGTTTGTGCTCCGCACCTTCCCAATCCTGGGCTGTCTATGGAGATTCCCGGTGCTCCCGGCCCGCGCTGCCTGAGCCCGCGGGGAGCTGCCGGGAGCCAGCCCCGCCGCCCGCCTGCCTCCAAGGTGGAGCAGAGGGCGCCGCTGTCGGGACGCTTTTCGCCGGCCAGGGAGCGCGAGAAGCCGGCGGCGCAGCCCCGTCCCGCCGGGGGCGGACCATGCGCGGCGCGGGGGCCGCCTAGGCAGCAGCAGCAGCAGCAGGCACCAGGTAGGCGCGCCCCGGCTGGCTCCGCCGGGCGGGAGCCGTCGCCCCCCGCTTGCAGGACTTCACCCCCCCCCGCCCCAAAAAAGAGAGAAATCAGAGAAAAAACAACAATCCTGTGCCCCCCCCCCCCCAACCCTCCGCAACTTCTGGGAGCGCGGCGCGATCCTGGCCTGCCTGGCTTTAATTACAAGCAGGAATTTTCAGCCATTTTAGAGTCGCTTGTTTTTTTTGGGTGGGTTTGGGGTTTTTTTAAAAAATGTTCTCCGTGGAAAAGGGGGAGCGGGGCCGCGGGCTGCCCCTTCCGCGGGGCCCGGAGCCGGTCCGTGCGAGCTGCAGCCAGCCCGGCTGGACCCGCTTCGCGCGGCTGTTGCTGTGTCCAGCTGCCCGCACACGCACTCCTCGTACGCGGAGAGGTGCCGGTGTGAACGCAGCCCCTTGCACGCAGTGGTCTAAAAGACTAATATAAAGTAGGGCAGACAAGGTTCTTTGGGTGAATTTGATATCTTTTATTAGACCAACCCAAATAGTTGGAGAATAGTTAGTTATTAAGCAAGCTTTCGGGTTCAAAAACCCTTCGTCAGGCTAAGGAAGCTGCAGCAGTTGGTGTGTGCTCTTCCTGGACGGAATGAAATTCACCCAAGCAACCTTGTCTGCCTATATCCTTAGACCAGCACGGCTACAACCTACACCCCTGTAATATAAAGTAATGCATGGTAAAGATGCAGCCCGTGTAAATGAAGATACCAGGCTTCTGCTTCTGTAAGACTGGTATGGGGTATATACATGTATGTTTACTATAGCTATCTTTATATCTACACTATATATCTATTTATGTATACACTATGTATTTATATATATACCTACACTATCTGTCTATACACGCATTATATATCTATACGTATACACTATGTATTTATGTATACACACTATATATCTATTTATATCTACACTATATATCTATATGTATACGCTATATTCATATATACCTACCCTATCTAGCTATCTATACCTACACTGCATATATACACACACACACTATATAGCTATCTATATATCTCTATACTCTAAAACTATATATAGAGAATTTAGAGTTTTTGAGTGTGTGTGTATATATATACGCGTACGCTATAATGATATATATGTAGCATTATAGTGATAGATGGCATATCTACATCTATAAGACTGATATATTAGGCATATGTTATAGTAATAGCATATCTTTATAAGGCATTTAATATATAGTGTAATATATATTATAGTGATATAGTAGATCTACATCTATAGGACTTATCTATAGAATATATAAAATAGTATAGTAAGGTATAGCAATATCTGGTATAATCTTTAAGACTAATGAGTGTGTCTGTGTGTGTGTATGTATATATATATAATTTTATTAATATATATTTTCAGCCTCTTGAAGGGTCAGATCAAACGTAATATGTAAATGTAACCTTTAAGGCAAATTTGTAGTGCACGTATTTATTATATATTGTAGTAATATATAGTACTATGTAGTCTGTAGATCTGTAACTAGTATATAGAGCACATTATATGTACTATAGTAATATGTGTATCTCTGCCTAGAAGGCGAATCGCTGGTATAGATGTTCTCGGCAGTGTAACAGTTATATCAGTGCAGCAAGGGGGCTGGTTTCTCTGCACTGACAACAAATCCTTGGCCCCAACCCCAAGCTGGGAGAGGGGTCGAAGTGATCCTTGTGTGTGTCTGTGTCCGTGTCGGTGCCTGCGCCTCCAGCAGCCCCGTTCCCGCAGCTCCCCGCGCTGAGCTGGGCTCCAGCGGGCTTGAATTCCCAGCCCGTCCCAGGGCTGCTGGAGACCCTGCCCCGCCAGGGGACTGAGGAGGGGACATGGGCAGGGGTGCGGCGGACAACGGGCCACGGGGAGCGAGCGAGCGGGCTGGCAGGGAGTGCGGCCCGGTGGCAGGGCCCAATCCTGGCTAACCCACTGTGTCCGTCCTGCAGGCAGACGTCGCGCGGCCCGTCGCAGCGCCATGGGACGCGCCCAGCCCGGGGGGCCCTGCTCCGCCTGAGCCCGCGCGGGAGGAGGATGGATGGCCGCGATTTCGGGCCCCCCCGAGCCGTGCATGTGCCGCCACCGCTGCTGCCCGGGTTGAGCATGGAGGGCCACCGCGTGGGAGCCGCCAGCGCCGCCGGCCGCCTCGGCCCCTCTGCCGGGCCGCTGGCCGCGGGGCTACCAGCACCTCTGCAGCCCGGCAAGTACCTGGCATCTGGCATCAGCCTCCACTCGCACCCAGGTAAGGACCTGGCCCCGGCTGTGGGGGGGGCTGTACTGGGGCTGGGAGGGGAAACATCTGCAAGCGCATGGGGTCCAGGCGTGTGGCGGGTAGGGAAAGCAGGGAACACAAGGAACTGCGGCCGGTTGCTATCGTTTTAGCTGCCTCTTTGCTTTGGGACACATGAGTAGTTGCAGTGGTCCCAGCCCTGCCCTGCCCCCACCTCCTGGGGGGGTGAGGGGGTCTGCAGGTAGGCAGGGGTACCCCCACAGCATGTGCCCATGAGCTGGGGGCGCGGGTTGGCGCCTGCACAGAGCGGAGGAGCCGGGGCTGCAGGCAGAAGACTGCTGTGCCGGGGGCTTCTCCCCCCTTCATTTGAAATACTACCCCCCTGCCCGGCCTGGTGGATGCAGTTTCTAAAGTGCTTGCAATACGGAAACCCCACTTAGAAGCGTTGTGCCCCCTTCGCTTTTTAATCCCGAGGAGAATTTTTGCTCCAGATCTTTGCTGCAGCCAGCCCCGCGCTCCGGGGGGATGAATTCCAATGGCTGGGAAATCGCCCTGGCTTCCCAAGTAGGAGCTTTGTTTGGTCTTTGCCTGGCGGGCTGGGACATGACATGGCTTTGCGGCCCTGTTTTTCTTTTCTTTTCTTTTCTTTTTTTTTTTTGCTCCCCTTCTCCGGGCGTGGAGAGGGGACTCGTTGACTCGAGGCCTTGGGAGGGTGACAAGTTTGGCAATCGTAAACCTGCTTTTTCTCCCCGCGGCGTGGGGCTGGATGGCTTTGAAATCTGCAAACTCGATTGCCAACATCTGCAGAGAAGGAAGCAGCCCGAGCGGAGGGAAAGATTTATTGGCTTTAGAAGAGGTGGCAGTGCCAATTTTCCAGGTGCTAAAACAAGAGGTGTAAAATGAAGAGCAATAAAAGGAAGCACATGGGCAAACACCTTTTATTCCCCCACCCCCTACTTTCTACCAAGGCCGCCGTCTGCTAAAGCAAACAGGAATATTTTCTAAAGTATTAAATATTAAACATTATGTAAAACTCAAGCTGAGGCCAGAGACAGGGTTAGTTGTGTTTCGTTTTTAAAGGGCTGAAGAACCCTTGATTCTGCGCGGGGAGGAGGCACACGGTTACCTTTGCAAGGGAAGGGGCCCCCACCCCTTCCCGTGTCTCTCGGTTGCTTGGATTACCTCCAGATACGAATGTTTCCCAGTTGTCCCCTCTCTTCCCGTGGGAGTGTTGCCAGCATTCAGGTTGTGGCTGGATTTTATTCTTGTTGCAAATCTGTTCCGCTCCTTTCCGCAATTCCAGGTCTTATAGGCACCCGTCCAAGCTTGGAGCCCCCCATCAGCCTTCCCTGATTTTCCCTTCCCCAATTTCTCCGCTTGTTTGTTTCCCTCCAGCCACCCCCCACCCCCTACCCCATATTCCTGTTAACAAAGCTCTTGCGGAGATTGGCTCCAGCACAGAGCAGTAATTCACAGCCGGTCTAAACTGCATAAAAAAGATAGGTACAATTAGCAGTTTAAAGTTCCATTATAGCGTGGCAGTTGGTAGGCAGGGTTGGGTTTTTTTACGGCTTTAACAATTTCATTTGAAACGATGATTGCTTCCTGCTCTTTGCAGCCCTTTTTAGGTTCGACATTTAAAAAAAAAAAAATGTTTTTGGGGGGGGGGGGAGAAAAGGGAAGTTAGGAAAGGGTGGGAGTGTTTCAATAGACCACGTTAAGAGCAGGCTTTCAATAATGGTGCGCTGAAGAAAGGGACTGCGAAACCTACCCCCGAGCGGTCTGAAAATAAATCCTGCCCTTTTAAAAATAGCGTGGTTTGCCGGACTTCTGAGTCTGGTTATTTGAGACCCTTGATTTCAAATTTCGGTGCTGTGCTGGCTTCCTTTGCTGAGCAATCTGGCTTCTCTTACCTTGAGCGGAGCAGACCCTGGACTCTGGCTCAGCCGGTCATGAGACTTCCAGGCATCTGTCGCTTATCTTATGCATTTCTATTTAATGTTAACTTTTAAGTAATCCTGACCTTGGGGTGGGATGGGTTGTGGGGACAGAAGTCCTTTGTTTCACCGATGCAGCCCGGTGTGGACTGCTGCAGCGAGAGAAATGAGAGGGAGGAAATGAACTCGGGAGTGGTGAGAAGGTGAGCTGGCCTCTGCCTTCTCTGCTTGGGGGCTGGCAAAACACGGCATTCCCGGGGTCTGTGCATTCCTACGGTTCTTGGCTTGCTTGACGCGGGCAGGTCTGGCACGAGGCTCTGGGACGGCGCTGGGCAGGCTGGCTGTGCTAGGCGGGAAGTTTCAGGGCACCTTCCCAAGGGCCCTGTTGAATCCCCATGAAAAATGTAGTGGGGTTGGGGGGGTGACTGTGCAGTGGAACAGTGACCACAGGAGCTCCGCGAGAAAATAAAGTAGCCTTAAATAAAAGGGAAAGCAAGGGCAATCGATGAAGCCAGACTGCGGAGCCCCTTAATGCACTGGCCTTTTGCCTCTGCAGGCAACCTTCAACATCTGGTGGGAGCCTGGGTTCCCCCAAACCTGTAGGTCACCAGTGAAGTGAACGTAGTGGTCTCTGCCAAATCCTCAGAGCATTTGATTGTTAACACAAGCTTCTAGGAGTGCTCCGAGCTGTGGAAAAACCTGACGCGAGACTCGTGCGGGTTGTGGCAGGGATGTGAGAGAGGGAGCTAGCCCAATCCCTGCCCGTAGCAGCCACCGGAGATAAGGGGCTGTGTGTGTGCGTGTGTGTGTATGTGTGCATATGTGCGTGTGTCAGACATAAGGGGTGCGCGCGCTCGTGTGCACGCAGGATGCCACTTGTAGATAATGCTAAATTCCACTACGGGCTGATCTGAGGCTTCCCGCAATCCACAAGCCAGGACAAACATCCCAACCGAGACCCATTTTGTATTAAGAGACTTGCAAAGCTGCCATCGGAAGAGAAAAGTCTGGGAGGGGGAGAGAGAGGCACTTTGCTATTTCCACGTGAACGCCTGCCTCCCCTTTCAGGTGGACTGCAAGCCCGGCTTTGCCTCCCCGGGGGCAGCGGCAATCTGTTGCATGTCGTTTTGGGGCACGGGGCGGAGGCCTGGTCCGTGCTCACAAGTTTGGCCAGGGTTGCTGTGTTGCTTGGGAGTATGTCAAGCAAAAAAAAAAAAAAAGAAAAATCCCTCGCTCGAATTAACGTAGCTGTGCAGGCAAAAGCCCTGGTGTCGACACAATTATAATGGCAAAACCGTGTTTGTGCTGAGAAGGTTTATTTTGCTCAGGAGAGCTGGGATCAGCAGTGCCAGCCCAAGTGCCGTTCGACTGGTATAAGCTGTGTCGGCACGGGGGGTGGTAGCTGTGCCAGCCGGGTGCTCGGAGACCTGGTCTGGTTGAGTCAGTCACTGAAGTGCCAGAGAAGCAGTAACCGCTAGCCCGCGCTGCTCCAGGTTGGGAATGGTGGGGGGGCGAACTTGGTAGTTTATCGAAAGCTGCCAGGTCAGCGGGCCCGTGTAGGGCTTCCGCATGGGTATTTTTGTCATCATAATACATTCAGGGGAAGTCTCCTTGAGTTCAATGGTCCTTGAAATCTCACTTCCCCTCTGGGGTGTGGTGGGGCCGGTGATGCAACGCAGTGCAAACGGGGCAGGAGCGGAGCTGGCTCAGGGACCCGGCAGAGCTTGTGTTTCTTCCTCCCTCCAGCCTTGTCTGCCCCAGACTTTGCCAGAATTTGGGCCATGGGTGCAGCTCCAGGCAGTGGTGGAGAGGGTACGTGTGTAGACCGAGCTCCAGCCGTCCTCCCGGGCTCTGAGCAGGGTCGAGATGATAGAGGGCTACAGCCGCTCGTGCTCAGCTCTGTCCCCGCTGCTGCTGGGTCTGCCTCGGTCAGAGCACGGGTGGGAAATGAGTAGCCATGAAGGTCCTGTGGATACCTCCTTGCTGTCCGTGAGACTCGCTACTGCGAGGAGCAGATGTGCCACAGGCGGGCAGCGAAGGGTGGCAGGGGAGCAGTGACAGTTGTGTCCTTCCCCTCCCCTGGGGGAAGCCGCGATGCTGTTAGGGTTAACCCATGTGTTCCTTCCCCCCACCCTCCGCCTCTTATTTTGAGTGTAAATGGGTCCGTTCCTGCGAGAGGAGAATAATGGCTCTGCCTGGCCGGAGGGCAGGAATGGATTGAGATGCCCGGCCCTTCCTTCCCTCCATTTGCATTCGTTTTCCACTCGCTCGGACCGAGATTGGTCCCTAGCCGGCAGAGCCCAGAGAGGGGCTGCAGGCAGAACAGGGTTCTCCAGGCTTGCAGGGATCTCCCCTTGTCTGTCTCACTGGGGCACCCGCTGGGGAAGTGTTTGGCGTTGTCTTGGGTCTTCCTTAGGGTTTTCCATGGATGTGGGTGCAGCCGTCCTGTATCCAGAGGCACTCCAATGGCAAGGTCCCTTATCTGGACAGGCTGTGGAGAAAGGGCACTGGGATTTATCCCACTGGGGTCTGTCTGCACCGCTGGGTGGGTTTGGATTCTTGGTGTCACGTGTCCCCAAACCCTTCCCAAGTACTGTCCTCGCTCTTTCTGCACCTGCCCGGGTGTTTGGGGCAAATCCCATCAACACTAGGCTTCTGTCCCTGGGCATTGTACCACTTGGTAGAGAGCTTGTCCATCTCACAGAAGGGACTGTAGGAAGGGCATCGTTTATACTTAAATGACCTCGCCACACATTCACGGCAACATGGGTTGGTCCGGCTCTTTCTCTGACCTGCGTCCCAAGCTGTACAAGCAGGATAGAGTTCAAATATGCACGCCCTTGATGGACTTGGGGGTGTAGTGTTTGTGGGGAAGGTTGGGCACAAACACCTGTAGGAGCAAGGCTAAGACTACCCTGCAACATCTCAATCTGCACAGAGCAGGCCTAGCTGACGGTGGTGTCTGGGGGATGCCTGTCTACATTAAGGCAGCCAATGTCAGGTGGGTCGTTCGGGTCTCTTGCTGGAGGTGTTGTGGGCCATGTGCTAGAATGAAATGGCTTATAACAGCAGCAGCTTTTGCTGGCCCAGCTTATTCCAGTCCCACCCTCAGCAAAATACACTTTTTCTGGTATATCTGCATCTGTGCATGGCAATGCAGTGTCCATCCCATCTCATCCCGCTCCTGGCTGATGGGGCTGGGCTAGCAAAAGTTTGTCACCACCGGGCAGAGGAAGAACGGGGACAGGGTTGAAAGGCCTGGCGTCTGCGTCCAGCCCCTTGCTCTAGTTCAGCCTGCGGTTCCTTCCCAGCACTGTAGGAAGTCGCTGGAGCGAAGGTTTGAACCTGTTGGTATTAAATCTTTTTCAGGGAGCGGCCTCGATAAGCAGAACTGGGGGTTTTTTGCAACAAGGAAAGTCTAAATTTCCTTTCCTTGCTAAATACGGGAAGGAACAGTCAAGCTGGTTTATATTTATAGAGTAAATACCGTTGCTCGTGTCACTGCTGTATTCAGACGACTTGTGTGTGCAAATAATGGTTTTAAAGGAAGCGAAGCTAAGGTTCCTGTGACAATATCCGCACGGCGCTACACATCGTGGCTTTGACTAGGCAAGGCTTGCAAGGCGCGATGATGTTAGCTCGCGTTCGTTAGCCGAGCCTAACACCTCGCTTGCCGAGAGGAGATGTGTCACACTTTCGCATGGTCTGAACTGGCCCAGTTACAGCTCGGTGGTGGTGGGGGAGGCAGACACGTGACTAATCTGGGTTAGCATGTGCTAACATGCGACATGCCTTATCTTGAGTCTAGTTAGAAGATGTGAGATCATGTAGACCGTGAAAACTAGCATCAGGCTTTTCCACCCCTCTCTAGACAAAGCCATATAACAGGCAGCCTTAAACCAGTTTCTATGGCGAAAGGCAGGGTTTACCCAGGCTCCCGATGCGGACCGTGAGGGGTGGGCAGGCTTGCTGAGTTGTAAGCCTGTAAGAACATTAACTCTCACGGTTTCTTTTAATTGTGCAACTCTCTCCCTGCTTTGCACTTATTTGTTGTCCAAGACAGAGGAGAGGGAAGTGCCTGCACTCAATGAGGTTAGCATTTCAATGGTCCCAATTAGGTTCCCAAGTCCACACCTCGCTGTAGCTGAATAAGACAGGAGCAGAAACGGGAGTTATAATCTTTCCTACTGTTGTTTGCCTGAAAATAGTTTGCTGCAGGGTTGGGTTGGGAACCCCCCCCTTGAAAAGTCAGGCAAAGACGGAGAGTGAGGAGCGCAACGTGCTGCAGCAGAACAGGCAGAGATTCTCCTAAAACAGGGCTAGGCAAAATGCGGCCCGGGGGCCGGATGCGGCCCACCAGGCCATTCTACCCGGCCCGTGGGGCCCCTAAAAAATTTAGAAAATTAATATTTATCTGCCCCAGCTGCCTGTTATGCAGCCCTTGATGGCTTGCCAAAAGTCAGTAAGCGGCCCTCTGCCCCAAATAATTGCCCACCCCTGTCCTAAAATCATAGCATCCTCGAATTTCCCCTTGTGTTTGGTGGAAGGATTTTGCTTGCATTGTAGTGAGAGGTTCACAGTTATTTCATTATGGATGTGCAGTCCGGGGGCTTTTATAATGCTAGTGCCCTGATCCTGAGGCTGGATTTGTGTGGGCACAGGGCATTTATTCTCTGACCCCCCCCCCATACACACTTAGTGCGTAGGTGCGGGTCCTTCCAGGCAAGCCACCCGCTTGCACGCTTCGGTGCCAAGGTTTGCATCGGTGCAAAAATACCCCCATGTCTTGTGTAGGCAGGGCCACTGGAGGGGCACAGCAGAGACGGGCTGGATCCCTCCCCAGCGTGCGGCGATCAGCTGTTGAGTGTACAATATGCTTCTATTTTCCTTTCCAGCTGTTTTGGATGACGATTATGGAAAATGAAAGGTGCTTATGTGGGGAACGTTGGGAAGAAATCAAGAAGTGAAGGCTGATTTTTTGAAAAGCAGCCATCTGGGAACACATGTGCGTGTGTGTGTGTGCATGCGTGTGTGTCTTTTTAAATCGAGCAAGAGTTGAACTACTGATAAAAATGACCTTGGGAATTTTTTATTTTATTTATGACAAGCATCAGCAGTGGCCACCAGCCCCATTTTAAGGGGATTGAAAATAGACAAACAAGCTGAACGCCATGAGGCTGGCACAGCACCGGGAGTGATGTGGCGAGTCTGGGAGAGATAACATGGTCTTCGAGAAATAACGGAGGGAAGGCTTTAAAAAGCTGTGGCCCTTCTCGCTAGATCTGTGTCCCTGATAACTTCAGAAATGGTTGCAGTTGCCTATCGCGGCATCTGTGTTCGCCTGCCAAGTTATTAAATGCTGCATTCTTTTTTTATAGTCGGTGGTTACAGGCTATTATCTTGCCTCCTGCTTGGGTTTTTTTCGTCCTCTTTGCCACTCTGTTCTCGTCAGCCTTTTATCCTTCCATGGGGGTTTTCAGCAGAATTCCCTGCGGATTGAATGCACTTTTTTAATACGTTTGGGTTTAATTGATTTTAATATTAAAAAAAAAAAACAAAAAACCCCAACAAAATCATCACGATGGCTCGCACGCACGGAGCGTGAGGTTTTGAGCAGGTATGCCTCTGCCTCGTTGTTGCTGGCAGGATGGAGGCGAGGGCATTCGATGGATGTGAAATCAAACTAGGAAGAAATAGTGCCACGTGTTACCCCAGCCAGGTCTGCGTGTGGCTATTATGCAAATCTCTCCGTATCGTGTCCGGTTCTGCTAGGTGTGTGCGTGTGCAATGCAATGCAACATCCAATGGGATAGTACCAAAAGCGGGTAAAGGGTGTGCATGCGTGTGATTCTTTGCTCGCTGCCCTTGGCTCCCGGTCCTGGTGGCAGTGGTGGGGAGGGAAACAAATCACCTTCCTCCGTTTTCTGCTCCAGCAGTTCTCCACATCGCACATCATACCTCTCGTGTGCTACACTCTGGGGCTTCCCTTCACAATCCCAGCGCTGCAGCAGGGCATTCTCCATAATGAGATTAGTAACACAAAGCAGCAATTCTTCTGCTTCTTTTAATGTACGTTCTGGGATTGTGTGGGATCGGAAATTCCTGCTTTCATCCGATGAGCCCTCTCTGTAACTTTTTGTGGCCAGCTCTTCCTCTCCTCCTCCTCACAACAGCAATGTGTTGGCACGGGCATTGTCTTCTCTTTCCCCCCCCCACCCCACCGCCCCCTTATTGTTCAGGTTAGTTTTATCTTCTTGCATTTTTCCTGGATCTCTGCATAACCGAGCTGCCTCCATCTTGTCTGGGACGCGACAGCTCTGGGTCTGTTCCTAGCCAAGTTAAATATAGTTCTGAGCGTTCAAAAAAAAAAAAAATCAAAAAAAAAATCTCTCTTGCATCGTTCCTACAAATGGCTCATAACTTCCCCGTCCATATGTGCAAACAAGTGAAAGCCGCCGATGACAATGCATCGCACAAGTGGCGTCTGTAGCTGGGTGGCCAAACATTGCAACATCGAGGGCTGCATTGGCAATGTGTCAAGAGCCCAAGGGCCCTGCTTGAATTTGAATATATATTTGCATAATTTATCAGGAATTAATGCAGGCAGCCATAATATTTGCTTTTTTTTTTTTTTAATCTCCCCTTATCAGGGAGTAGAAATCGCTCAGTGCTTTGATTCTGCCAGCGGTAAAAGGACCTGGCTGCTGACGGCGACTCCCTCTTTCGGACTGCAGGACCGTGTTAGCAAAGGTGGTTTTTTGGAAGGGCATAGACACGGCCTTTGGTGCCCTTGATGATGGAGTTGCTAGCCCTGGCGTGGTCACACCTGAGGAAGGATAGCTGAGCGTGCAGCAGCTGGAGAGGCGAAGGATAGGGTGTGTATTTTTTGGCATAGGGAGTGGTTCTGAATTTCCTGGCTGCATAAGAAAACTAAGGTGGAAAGAGGAGCAGAGATGCCAACCCCGGCAGCACTGGGAGCTGAGGAGAAGAGGCAAGGAAGGGTGCTGAGATGATGTTTGAAGGCGTATAGACCGATTTGTCTCATGAGCACGAGGCATGTGGGATTTGGCCTTATCTGGAGATTTGTCCATGACGGCAGGAGAAAGACAGAGTTAAGGATTGCAGTGAGGTAGGGTCTAGTATAGACCTTACACCAGTAAAAACCAGTTTACTTCATTAAACCAGTATAGATCCATGATATGGTTGCACTTAAGCTAACAAGTTAATAACTTTAAGTTGCCTGGAGCACGTCTAGTCCGTGAAGAATTCCTCAGAAATTTATAGTTGGCCTGGCCATTTTGTGTCGCCCTCCTGACGGGAGTCTAGTCGGGCCTGCTTGGGGTAGAAAGGGCCTTGGAGCTGCTCTGTGCACTGCTGAAACTCTCCTTGGTGAGGCCCAAATATGATACACCGCTCTCAAGAGGTTTGTCCCAGGGAGTCGCTCCTGCCTGCCAGCTTTGCAGAGGTCTCTGCTTTGCAAGCCCTGAACCTGTTGTGCCATGGAGACCCATCTGCTCCGTCTCCTGGGTGTCCTTGTGACCTGATCCAAAGAGAGTGGTTTTGAGCCTCTTATCCTGCCAAGACTAATGTCTTTGTGCTTAGCTTTCCCACTCGGGGCCTGTCATGACCGCGTCCTGTGACTGCCGTACGGGATGCTGCAAACCCCGCTGCTGACATGCCCCTCTTGTACTGATTGAAGGGTTCAAGAGTCCCAGTGAATTGGGAGCCTACCATAGCGGCTTGGTGGGATGGGTGCCTAGCAGAGGACACGCTACACTTGCACTTGGGAGTCCTGAATTTGAGTCTCATCTGTGCCATCGATCTTGGCCGAGTCCCATCCTGTGTGCCTCAGTGTCTCCATCTTTACAAAGGGGACACTGATACTGCCTCAGTTGTAAAGTGTTTTGAGATCTGCTGATGCAAAGCACAATAGAGCAGCCTAGCCTTCCCTAGCTATTATTATTATTATTATACCTTTCACACCTGGGATACAGGATTTAAGGAGGCCATATCCAGTGTAGCTTTGAGTCATAGCTGCTCATGCCAAGTCTGCCTGGCTTCTCTCTGCTGCTGCGGTCGTATTGGCAGGGGCCTCTAAGGCAAAACAAGCCCAGATACAATTGCCACCTTACATCATTTTAATGGCCGGGGCTACGTGTTTATGCTTTGGCTGCGGATGCAATGGCAAAGATGTCCCCTCCCTTCCCACTCCAGGGCGGAGAAGATGACACTTCTCCATGTTAGTTCTTGGGACCAGCCACAGTAAGCAGACTGGTTTACGTACCGAAAGTTCCTGGCTTGCGGCAGGACAGGAAACCTCAATGGGTTTTTGAGCAAACGCCCTTGATTTTTGGAGACGACCTAGACGAGTTTCCCAAGTCCTGTGCCATGCAGGTGGCGCTGCCTGTTGTTATTACTCTTCATACCCAGTTTCTCCTGAGCCCCGGGGTCTTGCAGATGGGTGTGCAGATGCAGGACCTGTCCCAGAGTGCTTCTAGGCAGGGGCATCGATCGTGTGGGGCATAGACCCCTGCTTCTTTTCACTGCCCTTGCAGGTATGTCTTCACTGCAGCATTCGTATGATCATCAAGGGCAGAAAGGGACCTTGTGTGATCACCCTGAGTGAACCATCGCACTCGAGTGTACGTCTAACTTGCTCTTAATTTCCAGAGATATAAATTCCACAGTTCCTCTAGGTGCCTCTTCCAGCGCTTGACCACGCTCCGTCAGAAAACTCTTCCTGATCTTCAACCTCAGTTTCCTCTGGTGCAACTCGAGGCCACTGCTAGTCCCGTCCCCTCCAGTCTCAGAGAAAAGCCTGTTTCCATCTTTGTTATAGTTCTGGTTGCTGGCACTGAGGTCTGAATGCCCCGGTCTGAGCAGTCGCCCTTCAAAGCCAGGCTCAACTTGTTCGCTCTACCATTTCGCATGCGGTCCTAGGACTTCTGGGGCATTTTCCCCGCTGCCTTTAGCTACCTTGTACTCCTTTCCCAAGAAGCAGGGAGGACTAGTCTGTCCTGTTAGGGCATGTGGTGGCTTGGGAATTGCTGGGAGGCGGTGGAGGACTACCTGCACTCGAGTAGCTTAGCTTGCCCCCACGCTATGCAGAGGCTGTGCTGACAGCCACGGGCACGGTCTGAGCGGCACTTGGGTATTGGGCCGGGGCGAGAGGCGTTTGTGTGGGGATGGGAGTGTGATTAGGAGCCGCACTCAGATGACGCCCCGTGTGATCTGTGCAGTGCAAACGAGCCCACCAAATGCAGTGGGCCTGAATATGTCAAGTGTCCTGGAGAGCACAGAGACGAAGGCTTGGGGGATTCAGCACAGAGGAGAGCGATGGGATATATGGCGAAGCCAGGGAAAGAGGGAGGAGCGGTGCCATATTTCACCAGCGAGAAGGGCCTGGTTCAAAGAGCCGAAGCCAGGGGGAGGCGAGGGCAGGTGGCATTTACCTTTCCAAGCTCAGCTGTCCCCTCCAGTTTTTCTTTCAGGTGCCCTGTTGTGAGGACTCCAGGTTGGCTACTGCCCATCACGTCTGAGCGTTTAATTTCTCAATGGGAGGGAAGGCAGATCGTGCTGCGGAGCTCCATTTAACCTGCTGGTGACCTGGTCTTAAGTCATCATGTCTGAAAATAGACATTGTTCCCTTCAGGGCATAGCTAATGACTCTGGGAAAGCTGGATCCTGTCTCTGAAGGCTGACTTAATTGCCGCTGCCAGAAACTTGGCACAGGTGATCTTGGGACCAGCACCTGTGCCATCCCATAATGCGCTGGCCAAAAACACACGCCGCCTTCTCGGGCTCCGAGAAGAGGGAGATAACGCGGTGATCTCTTTTTAATGAAAAGGGACATTGTCGCATTCATCGGGCACAGGCGACGGCCCGGCATTGTTAGCAGGGCGGGTAGGGCTCTGCGGACGTATTCTAGGCAGGGCTCTTCTTTTTAAGCCTGTTCCAAGTCCGACAAAAAAATAAGACAAACAAACCATTGTGGCTGGATCTCCCACTCCCACCAGACCAAGCCTGGGACAGGCTGGGAAACCAGAGGCACACAGACAGCTTGTTTCTGCTGGGAAAGCGGCTCGGGCTGGTCCGTCTGGTTGACTGACACGGGGTCAAATGCAGCCCAGGCCTTCACATGGAGAAGACATTTTTGCTTATAAATAGGGAAGCAGGCGGCGGTTAGCCCTGAGGTTGGTCTGCAGAGTTCTCCTCTGCATTTTTGCAATGTAGATCCCCCCCCTGCATAAAGGGATTTATTCTCAAACCATTGGTTTAGGCCAGCTGCTGCTGCAGGGGACACTGCTTTGTTGGGGAAGGAGCTGGCGGATCTGGATTAGCAGGTGCTCACGCCACGGTGGGGCTGAACCAGGCAAGGCATATGGTAACCGTCACGGATCTGAGCTTTGGCATGGGGTAGCTGCCGATCTTCCTCAAACCCATTTCCTGTTGTGCTCGTTCCGCCGCCCTGGTCGACTGTTCCTCCCGGCTATGGCACTCGGGGATATGGAGGCATGTGAGTTGTCACCCACCTAGCTCTCCTGTCTGTAGTCCCCAGTCCAGCCTCAGGTATGCTAGGAAAACTCTGCTGGGTTAGCTGGCTTTGCTCCTGGGGATGGCCTTATTCCACTACAAAACTCACCGTTCATGGTTGGAGCAGGTGGCTGATGTAGATTGCCAGCATCCGCGTCCTTGTGCAGACACAGCGTTGTGAAGCCAATAACACAGAGGATTTAAAAACACGGATGGCTTTGTAACGATGCTGCAGGCATACAAATGGCGAGGTTAGCATCAGAAGTTGCTTGCTTGAACTCGCACGGCCCTTGTTACCCAGCAAGAGGAGCCTTCTGGGCCTCTGGAATAAGGGGAGCTGCAGGGACGTTATCTCTAGTCAACTCTAGCTTTTTTTTTGTTCGTTTCCATTTCCAGGCACCAGCTGTGTGGGCTCAGCCCTGCAAATAGGGTTCGTTGGCTGATGCTGCACCAGCTATGGGGAGGGGGCAGAATGGTTGTGGATCCCAGAAATGTGGATTAAAGGATGGAAGAGACCAGTTTGTTCCATCTAGTCCATTGGTGCGCTGGTCTGTGCATGCATTGCTGTGGCAGGGCCTGTTGGTGCTGTCGCACATAGTTTTCCACGTTTTTGCACGCGAGCAAACGTGCAGTCTCGGGGAAAGATCGTCATGTAGTTGCTGTAGGCCGTGGCGTGTGCAGACGTGGCTGTATGAGCAGCGGAAGAGCGGGCTTTGCGCTTTCACTCTGGCTAGCCAGTTCTTGTGGCTGCATTGCTGTTTGGGAACTGGGCCGTGGTGCTGAGCTGCAAATCTTGAAAGGAGTGATTGCTCTCCAGTGCTGTTTGACTGCCTCTGTTTCATGCCTGGTGTATTCTTGGGCACGTGTGAATATGCCGAGATCTACTTGGAACATACTCCTTGCCAAGTCACGGACTCATTCCCCAATTGGATGCCCATTTGCAAGGCCCTACATACCCACTCCTTAGCAAATGGATGCATCTAACATCAGAAGGGGGAACAGTATCCAGCTTAAAATGTTAAAGCTCCTTAATTTTATCCCATTGCTTCTGTAGCCATCTATCAAGTTCCCTTCTCCCTGTGAAGCCTTTCTGTTCTTCAGATGCTAGCCAACACATGGCTACCAGTACCTATGACTCTGTGTCCTTCACTACATTTTTAAAGATGAACTGAAACGGTAAAACAATGCTTTTCTTCCAGTATGACTCTGGCTAATAATTTGGCCATGCCCAACAGCTCCACAAAATCTTTGAGAGTTACTCTGCGGAAGCAAGAAAAGCAATTTCCTTCGAACGTCAGCACTGCCATGGGCGTGTGAGACCGTAGGTCCATCTTGCCCGTTCTCCTGCGTCAGCCCGTGGCAGAGAGTAGATGCTGAAAGGGAAAGGGAACTGGGTCGGATCACGGCTTTTTTTCCACCGTTCCTCTCCCACCTGAAGCCTCCAGCATTTTAAGGTCTGGGGAGTTTTGAGTCGGAGGCGAGCTCCCATGCTCAGTAGCTACTGATGCCCTTTTCCTCCAAGAATTTGATCCCTTTTCCTTTTTTCCTGCTGGCAAAGGATCAGTAGGTTCATGCATTTCCTGCAGCATTCTCTGGACTCGGGGACATCCCATCTAATGGGGGATACAACCCCGGGTGTATTTTAATAGTTTGTGCAGATGCCTCTGCTGGCACGTAGCATCTTCACAGCACCGAGAGTGAATGTGTGGGCAGGAGGGTTGTAGCACTGGAGGCCTGGTTTAAGGATGGAGCTAATGGCAGAAAGTCTGACTGGGTATCAGCGTATGTCCCAGGGATCTCCTCCTGTTTCTGAAGAGCAAGCCTGTGTGTGGGAGGCTGGACTGAATTGCAAGGCAAGATCCCTGCACTCTGTGGCAGTTTGGTGGAAATTTTGGGACCCTCAGTAGTTGTCTTTTATTCCTACAGGATTAGGTAGGAGATTGAATCATGCAGTCGGGACAGCACCTCCTGCCCCTGCCTTCAGACCAAACTTTGAAGTTGTTGGGTGGGGCCTAGAGGAGGAGGCAATTGGTGCCTTAGGGCACTTTTACAGGTGATGGGGTTTTAGTTCCCCTAAATTGAAACGGTGGGTTTTTAATTTGTGGGTTTTTAATTGACCCACCATTTCAATTTAGGGGCTTCCGTCACTGTGACGGGACAATGACGGCCCGCCGGCAGCTTACCCCCACCCCTGCTGCGGGCAGGCTCTGCCGGGAGGGGAAAAAAAAAGCAGCGAAGGGCCTGCTTCTTTTTTTTTCCTTCCCCTGGCAGAGCCTGGAAGCCAGGTCGTACAGCCCCTGGGCTGTGGGGCAGGGGGGTCCGATGCTTCCCTCCATGGTGGCAGCGCCTCCCAGGGCTACCCAGGCAGGGTGCTAGCTGGGCAGGTGCTGCCCCAGCTTGCAGGTAGCACCCAGCCCGATTCAACGGTGCATTGGGTGCTGGAAGCCTGGGTGTGGGGAAGCTCGGGCTTGGCCGGCTTCCAGCGCCCCATGCACTGTGCTCCCTGCCTGGGAGCACCCGGGAACAGGCTAGCTTGCCCCTGGGGTAGTGCAGGAAGGTGGCAGGAGGGACGGTGCATGGAGCTCTGGAAGCCCGCCAAGCCCGAGCTTCCACGAGCCTGCCCGAGCTCCCAGCGCCCTGTGCACCTTCTCCAGCTGCCAGACATGACCACATGCACAATTATTTTTTTTTTTTATCCACAACAGAACAATTTGCCTCGATCAAACTAAAACACATCGGAGGTGGTCTAAGTTGCCATGCTCCAAAAAATGTTTACATGAAAAAAAATCGTGCACATGTACATGGTGATGCCATTATGTTAGACAAATGGTGATTTCTCGTCACTTTTTGTCATGTGTACACGGCCCCACGGTCACATGTACAAGCTCCCTTAGGTATCTGGGAAGGTGCTGAAGGTGTTTTATGGTGGTTAGCAAAGGGCTTTCATCTGTTGCATTGATCAGCCAGGCAAATAGGCAGGGGCTGGCACCTTTTATTCTTTTTGTAGAATTAACATCCAGTTTAGATGGAGGCCAGTTCACAACTTCAAGAGCGGCCTTTGTTTCAGGCTGTCGCAAACTCAGTGCAATTATATTGCAACAAAGGAGATTTAGATTGCATATAAGGAAGATCTTTCTAGTTAATGAGAGTGATTTAGTGTTGGATGGGATTAGCTAAGGAGATTGTGGAAAGGCCATCACTGGAAGTCTTTTACCTGTAGGTTAGGCAGGCACTTGGCTGGGAGGATTTTGGCAGGGATATTCCTGCCTTGAGCAGGGGATTAGTCTAGATGACCTCCTGAAGTCCTTTTTGGCCCTATTTTTTAAAGAGTTTTTCCACTAAGTTTGCTTTCAGTCTGTAATTCAGCTGGTGGACGTCCCTGTGTGGCACTGAGGTCTGTGCTGCGTCCGGTGCGTGGTAAACAGAGAAGACAAAGCTGAAGCTCGAGCAGCGTGGACGCATGCTTGTGGTTGAAAGTTTTCTCTCTAACAAACAGCGTCTGTCTAAAAAAGGGCTGTTTCCATCTGGCATGGCAGCGCTCTGGAGGACCTCACTGCACTGCCAACCCCTACTTCAGATCTTCAAGGATAAACAGAAGGACTAGAAACTTGTTTAAAATGGAAACGGCAAGATCCTGGATCGTGATTGTGCAGCTGCAGGGCAGATTTTTAACGATGAAGGGGAAACCAGATGAAAGGAAACCTCTGATCTCAGTTCTTCAGAATTTGATTTTCATTGCAGGCATCCAGGCCGGGTATTACGGAGAGTCCCTGGCTAGCAAGCCGGTTTTGGTGGGGTCTTTGGTCTAGGAGAACTGCAGAGATGAAGACAAATGGTCCAAGCCATCTGATCATTTGCCATTGGGGGGAAGAAGGAGTACTTTGTAAGAGGACTCTTGCTAGTTCCTTGGTTGTGGCCAGTTTCCAGTCACCAGACTCTGCCAGTTGGCCACTGTAAATAATCCAGATAACAACGGGCATTAATCAGTGGCCTGGTTCTCTCTCCCTGCTGCCCATGCTGCCTCTGAGTGTGAAGGGTGGGGTATGTGGGGGTATGCCAGCTCATCTGCTGCTGGAGAAGTCAAGTGGCTGAAGGAAGGAGCAGACACCCCAGTCCACACTCGAATGGCCATCAGTCTCTAGCCCGGAGGAGGAGGACGAGAGGAGGAGGAATAACCCACGAAGGGGGAGGTTGTGGTGAGCTGGAAGGGGATTGCAGTCGGGCTGGTTTAGCTGCTTGAATTTCATGTTGCCTGCTCAGGCCCTCACAAGGGCTGTGTAATAATGCGGGAACCCAGTTCTACCCCACGATGAAGACAAGAAGTCTGGGCAGCTTTCTCTCCTCCTTTCCCTGTTGCCCCAAGAGCCCTTTCTGTTTTAAAAGAGACCTTATCACTTGCTTCTTTGCAAGAGGGCTGTGTGCTGTGCCCCCCTGCCTGGGCACTGCCAGCCGTGATGGGGCTGCTGCCACCATGGCCTTGCTGGCTGGTTGTGGCTGAGACCTGTGGTGGAGGTAAGGGACAGGACAGACAGCAGGAGGGACATTTCTACTTGGGGAAATGGTACAGGTTTCTCAAGTCTCCAGCTAGTGTCGTAGCTATTGCACTACCCTTCTTCTCCTTCACGTCACCGGGTGCTTTTTTAAATTGCCTTTCCCCTAGTCGCTACTGAAATACCCTGTGTCCTGGCCATGGTGCAGAGCAGGCTGAAGTTTTGCGGCAGCAAGAGTCAGATTTTCCCAGCCAGGGAAATCCCTTCTGCCCCTCTGTGTGTATTGGCTGCTGGAGGTGCTGGGTTATCCGTGGTGATTCACCCTGGGAGCCATGTTGCAAGAAGTCAGCGCCTAGCCTTCGGCGAGGTGTCGTGGATGCAGTAGCACTGGCATGGGAGGAATAGAGCCGCCTCTCCTTCCATTTAGGAAGGGACTTGCTGTTCCTGTATCAAGGCAGCTGAAAACAATAGTAAATATTGAGCAAGTGCAGTTTTAAACCTGCCTGGGTGCAGATTAACAAGTGTAACGAGAATGGGAATCTGTGCGGGGCTCTCGGCTTCCGCCAGCTCTTCGGGTGGGGATTTGCTGGTGGGAAGACACCGCGCTGGGCGCAAAACACTAGAGACGAAGGAGGTGAAGCCACCTGCTTGCATGCACCACGCATGCATGTTGGCGGCATCTCGACAGCCTCCAGAGCCCTCGGAAGATTAAACATCGAGTCCAATTGATATCGTTGCTGTGTATTGAGAAGTGATTGATGCCCGCGAGATGCTCAAGTGAGGGTGGCAGGGAACAATGGTGTAAATTAACAATTTGAAGTGACCGTTAGCTTTGGGATGGGGGCTAAGGTTGCTGGCAGAGTCAGGCAAAGCAAGGCAGGTAGGCGGCACGTTCTCCTGCGGAGCACGGCCAGCTTGAGGCACTTCCAATTCAGGAGCCAGCGGCGAGCCCTGTGCAAGGAGAGCCGTACCTCCGGGGAGCAGTACAGTAGCTCCGCTGCACGCTGTGGGCTTGATTGCAGCCTCTCCTGTCATGAGGCTTTGTGACGCTGCTTCCGTGCAGATGGCATGGAGTCAAACATCTTGGGGGCCTAATGAGAACTGCCCCGAGAGACCGAGGAGGAGGTGGGAAAGATTTATGCCGTTGTTGCTGTCCAGCTCACAGCTGTCGGGGGTGTAGCTCCTCCCGTGCATGTAGCTGCTCCTTGTGAGCTCTCCTGCACCGCCTGTCTTTGCATCCCGGGGCGGGGAAAGGGGTGCATTTCTATTTAACCTTTCCTGAGCACCAGCTTTGCTACACAGGATCTCTGGAGGTGCTGATGGTGTCGTGACCCGTGTCTGCAGGGGCCTCCCCAGCAGCGCTGCCTGGGGGTCTCTGATGTGCTGCCCTTTCGGGAGGTTGGATTCCAGGCCGCTGGTGTAACCGCATTCTTGTCCCAGGCGGTGCCTGCCCTGCTCAGAAATGTGCTTTCTTCTTTGCCACTCCCGCCTCCGCCTGCTCACCTGCCTCTTCAGGAGCCAGATGCGGGGCAGACCCGGGGGTGGGAAGGAGGCAGGTGGTGCTTTCAAGGAGGAGGGAGGTGGGGGTGGCAGGCATCGTAAAACTCCACACTGAGGATTTCCCAGCATTTTGCGACCCCTCCTGGATGAATCTGCCTTAGCTCAGCTCCCCGAGGCCTCAAGAGATGCAGCAGCAGGACTGGAGCCCCGCTCTCCTGCCTCTCCAGTCATTGCTCTTACCCCTGCAGCGTCCTTCTTGGCATCCCCTGGGAGAAGGTGGGAGCTTTGGTTCGGATCCCACCGGGCACTGACCCCAACAGTCTTCATGCAATCGGGGGCCAGCCCTTTTGGCACGCATGCCGCTCTCAGCCCCTTCCCCTTGCCATATCTGCTGTTTTTATCTGTCGCTCTCCTGCCTGTCCTCTCCCTGATCGGCCACATGCCACACACAGCCTGCCTGTGCCACTTGTGGCCACCCATCATTGTGTCTTGCCCTGCCACTTTGTGGGACAGCAGGATCCAGCCAGTGAGCTGTGACTTTTGGCATTTGGAAATGGCGGGGTGGGGGTGTTGAGAGAGTTATAAAGGAATTGGGTGCCCGGTTCCTAAGGGAATCGGACATGCAGTGTCCTCAGGCTCCCTGGGAAAGCCTAGCTGAGCACTCTCTCTTTCATGGCATCTTAGCTTTAGATCAGGTTCAAAACTTGCGTGTGTGGGGAGCAGCGTGGAGGTACCCAGATGGGAAACCTGGGAACTGCCATTTTCAGGACTTTGGTCTGCAAAAGCTGCTTGTTCTGAGAAGGCCCTAAAGCCCTCCTTTCTCCAGGCACAGCTTATAGGGTCTGCCCAAGTGGGGCTGGGGTCCCCAAGTGGGGCTGGTGTGGCAGGGGTTTGCTTGGTAGGGGTCTGGCGAGAGCGTAACTATATGGGGCAGGCTCACATAGCCTCAGCTGCCCCAGTGCCTCCTTTCCTCCCGGGCACTGGACTGTTCTCTGTCCAGTGAAGAGCAACAGAGGCCAGGGGCCACGGTGCAGGCTGGGGTGCTAGCACACAGCAGCGAGGTGCACATTTCAAGCAGGTGGAGCCAGTGGTGGGGAAAGCTATGGCCTCCCTGGTGCACACTGAGCACCCTGTACGTGCTCTGGCCTGGGTAATTTATGGCTGCGTGTCTGCTCCTTCTGCCTGTCTTGAAGACCAGGCGCCTGGAGGGGTGAGTATGTACCCTTTCTGGTCTCCGCACACTCAGGTGTCTCTGGCATCTGATTCCCAGCTATAGACCCAGCACCTCTCGTGTGCAGCCTGCAGCCAGATAGGATGGAGGGGTCAATGCCCAGCTATTCCCGAGCTGGTTCTGTGGGCTCCAAAGGCCTCTGGGCTAGCCACTGAGAGTGGCCTTTGCCTTATGATATGATCTACCAGCTTGTCTACAGGAAGAGAGGAGCAGCTCCCTCTGTACCTTGCCGTTCCCATGATCCCCAATTCCTCAATGATCACTTTTGATCCAGCAAGTTTCAGAATGCAGCACAAGGATATCTGTAGGAATTGGGTCCTTTTTCTGTTGGCGCATAGCAGGGGATGGACTTTGGGTAATCTCCAGATCTGGTTGGGGTTTGGATTTGAACTCGGCCTCTGCAAAACCCCATCCCCTTCCAGCAGCCGCAGCGGTTCCCTTACAGTATCGAGCTCAGCACTGAGACAGTGGCAGCACAGCCACATGACAACTGCAGTGTGTGGTCTCTTGCTGATATGGAGAATGAGGGACCGGTGATGGGATGCAGTCTCTGACCGAGTACAGAGCACTACCCATAGGCTGCCAGGTGATGCCGGGTATGCTTCCCTGCTCATTTCCCACGTGTTACAGACCTGAGACCAGACCTGGGATTGAGTACTGTACCCTGCTTAGATCCTCAGACTGTATTCAGTGCACTTGGATTTCCCTCTGCTTCTTGCACTGCTGGAGAAAAGGGCCTCTTCAGCCAGATAATGAGCTGTTGGTGTCATGGTCTGATGTCCCAGTTGGCTGTTTTAAAGCACTCCATCTAGGGCAGAGGGAAGCCTTGGCTGGGGGGAAAGGGGAGGGTGTTCCTGGGTATGAGAAAGGCCTGGTCGCTCTGTGCTGCTCTATGAATAGCTGAAGCTCTACAGCCAAGGCAGGGATGGATCTCAGACCCTCCTGCTGTAAAACTGGGGGATCCTACAGCTTTGAGTTTCCTTTTGGCACTTCATACAGAAGAGAGCAGCGCTATGTGTGCTAGTGCTGGTGCAGCATGTCTGAGCATGTGGTACTTGTCCTGGGTTACCAGGGTTGGCGCGAACCTTGGAGGGAGATGAGAAGGAAAGGCCCAGAGGCAGAGCGGACGGTGATCTAGAGGTAGCTGTCCTGGACCCTGGCTGCTTTGTCTCCTGCAGGGGGGCATCTTTGCCTTTGAGAACAACGATGGGTGGTTGGCACCTTACAGGGGCCATTTCCCCTGCCCTCCAGGCTTGGTTCTGGGTACCAGAGTCACCGGAAAAGGGAAAGACCTTACTGTAGGCTTGAGTCATTCCTTTGTGGTGCTTCTGTGGCACGGGTGCCTTGAGGCTTTGCAAGTCTTTGGTTAATTTGGTGCTGCTTCTCCTTCAGGCCTTCCTACTTCCCGCCAGTTCGTCCATCCATCAAGTGCCAGGCTGAAGAGGCCAGCATGGCCTACAGTTAGTTGTATTTCATAAGAGGCAGAAACCTGTAACCGGTCAACGGGCGGCATCCGGGCACGTGTGTAGAGTGGGGAGAAAAGTTACTTAACCTCCTACGCAGCCGTGAAGGCCGCAAGGTTTCCGGCGACGGGCCTGTGGTTTCTGATGGGAAGTAGGAGCTGCAGCACGTGGCCTCCTGCACCAGCACCCTGTCCTCAGCCTGCTGCTGTTGCATGCTCTGTGGCCGGTCCTGTCACCTCACACCCCAGCCTGGGCACTTCCAGCCTTGCATGCTGCGTTGCGGCTTCTCCAACGGTCTGGCCCTTGGAGTCCCGTCCCCTGAACATGAGGTTGGGTGGCCGACGGCTGGAGCGATCCCGCATGCTGCTTCTGTCTGACGCATCCTCATAACACGGGCGGCTTGCTCTGGGTGTCAGTTTGTGGTGTGGTTCTCCAGCTAGGTTTGAAGTGGGGAGCTGGGCCGATCCGCCTGGTTTGCATGGAGCAGCGTGGGCTGAATTACCTGTAGAGGTGACCAGTCCCACGCTTTCCCCAGGCTTTATCTTCAGTGGCTTTCACAAGGGCTCCTTCCAGCCTCCACCCAAAGAAGGACGGTGCTTGGTGGCGACTGTGGGATCCCTTGAAGGCACTGGCTATGGTTGCATGCATCAGGGCGTGGGCGTGGTGTTGAAGCTAGCATGCACCAGCAGCCTTGGGCGTGCTGCCTGGCTCAGCCCTGCACCCATCTGGGCAGGGGACTGCACTTCAGGGTGACCCGGTGAGCTCGTGTGCATGGAGGGACGGGCAGCATCTTCCACATCCCTTTGACCCCTTACACACTCAGCAAGCCCGTGTTTTCTCTGAGCTCCTGTAAATGTTTTTTTTCTGAAGACTTACTTCCCCAGGGGAGTTTTAGCTCGGGCGCAGTCTGACTGAGCATGTCTCCCCACCCCTCCCCTTTCCCTTCCTTCCCCGATCCTCCGAGACCAGCACAACCCCTGGCCCCGAAGACAGTTTGTTGTGCGGTTTCTGTGGTTGTTTGTATCTAATCTCCTGATCGGTCACATCCTCTCGCTGGTGAGTCACCGGCTCCGCTCCTCCCCTCGCCGTTCAGAAAGCAGAGCAAAGATGAAGACGTTTTCGGCAGCTGCGTCCGCCAGGCTCCCATAATAACAGCTCTCCACGATTTATGTCTCCACCAGCCTTCGTCCTCCCAGCACCCGCACGAGGCAGGTATGTTGCCTCATTTTACAGCTGGGGACACTGAGGCAACAGCATGGCACTGGGCAGTGAGTCGGTGCGAGAGCTGGGTATTAGGACATGGGAGCTGCCTGTCAGCCCCGGACCCCATCCACGGGCCTGACCTTTCCCTAAAGATCCCACAGGCATGTACATAGGAAAACTCACGTGGGAACGGGCTCACAAGTCAAGTTATCGCTGGTTGAAGCTTTTGTTGGGGACAAGCGTGAGCAGGTGCCAGGGTGCAGCTGCTGGCTGGCAGGAAGGGCAATGACTAGGGAACCTCCTAACCCTAAATGTCTTCTCTGTCTTCCCCCATTCGGGTGAGGCCTTCCTGGGGTGGGCATGTGGCTGGGTCCTAGGGCACCCGGGGAAGCCTTGTCCCTTTGCTGTCTGACCTACCCTCCAGGTCCGTCTCCATACGGTGCAGCTCTGGGCAGCTCATGCCCATGACGATAAAGATGGAGCGAGAGACCCTGCTTTCTGATGGCAGGGGCGTTCTCCCAGCGCAGCGAAAGGCCCGCAGGACTTTGGGAGCTGGCGTTAGGTGACCTTGTGGCCAGAGGTGCTCAGGGGTCACACGTCCTTGCCCACCCACAAACTGGCAGGGCCGCGGGCTCGCACTGAGAGTTCAGGTGGAGGAGCCTGTTTGGAGCCATCGGTGAAGGACCTTAGACCCCTTTGCAAGGCGGTCTGCTCCGATCCTCTCGGGGAGATGGAGGTGGGCAGCAGAAGCCTGTGGCTGGGTCCGATGCTGCTTGTCGCTGGCTGCATGGGTGCGGGAGGCAGCCAGGTAGCAAGTGCCTCTTCCTAGGTCTGAAGTTGCTTCGTGCCATAGGGGGGACCAGACTGAAGGAGCTGTGCCCCCTCCAGACCTGTGGGGCTGGGTGGTCTTGCCCCTTTTGGATGGATGGGTGCCATGGGCTGCATTGAGGAAGGAGGCAGAGTCACGCCCCAGGAGGCAGGGCCTGGCCAAGCTTGCTGCCCCTCTTGTGCCCAGTTCCCTCCCCAGCACACGCTCAGATTGGAGGTGCCCTGGTTCTGGTCCTTTGCTCCATCGTCACCCCCTTAATGTGTAGCCCCTCTGGGACTGTGTCTGTCCCCTCTCACCCGAGGCAGCAGTTCTCTGCGTCTACGTTCTTCACTCTCAGCCTCCGCTGGGTCGGCCTGGACCCCCGCCGCTCTCCCGGTGGTCAGGGCCTCCGTTACATTTCTTGCGTCCATGTGCACTGCCCAGGAGCCCTCCTGCCCTGTGCCATCGGAAGGTGCGGGACGCCCAAGGGGTGCTGGGGGTAGCACGGGGACAATCGTGTGTGGTGGCTAAAGCATGGGACCAGGACTCTGGAGACCTGGGGTCTGTTGCTGCCTTTGCCACTGGCCTCAGGCAAGTTACTCACTCTGCCTGTGCCTCAGTTTCTCCATTTGTCAAATGGGATCCCAATACAGACCTCCTTTTGGCAAGGGTGGCTTTCCTGGGGATACAGAGAGACATCCGAGGCCTTGGGCTGGGGGACTGCTAACTTGGCACCATCTCGCTTCATGGGAGATGCTCAGGGAACATGAGTTGTCCAGGCATCTCCGGGGGCTGGACGGGAGGTACAGGACCAGGGCGGTTCTGGTTTGGGGGAGCCAGGCAGCAGGGGTCCCTCCAGTGATGAAGTTATGGAGGCAGCTTGGGTTCGGTGCTGCCACGTGTCCTGGCAGGCAGCCTCCGAGCAGAAAGTTTGCAACCAGCCGAGCTGGGGGGTTTCTCCGGTCTCCCAGCTGTTGCAACCTGCCCGTGCAAGGCCGGCGCCGGGTGGGGCTTTGAGGGACTTTCATCCTGCTCCTGCAGGCGTGGGACTTAGAAGGGGCAACGTGTAATGGCGGGTCTTGGGGAGGAAAAGCGAAAGGCGTGGGTCTGTCGCAGGGTCTTCCAGGACCCCCCAGAAGCAGCGTGCAGAACGAGGCTGCTAGGGCCTCAATATTAATTAATCTGTTTATTCCCCAGCAGCCCGGCGGGGGCGGGGAGGCGATCCGAGTGCTGAGGCTTTGCCTGCCCCCCGGCCCTGCTGCCCCTCGGGGCTCCCCGGCTCCGCAGCCCCCCGTGCGTGCTTTCCCCACAATGCCGCAGAGCTCGGGGGCTGCTCCCGGGCCCTGAGCACGCACAAAAGGCGGGCTTGTTGCCGCGCCGCTCCTGGCTCCGGTTACCATGGCAGCTGGTGTAAAACATCTGTAATAACTTTCCTCCCTCTGGGCAGGGGGGAGGGACTGAAAGGTGACTGCACCCGACCTTCGACCTCCGTGCACCCGCTCCCCCTCCCCGCCCCGACGAGGATCTCTAGCGCTTGGATCTGCCGGCCTCGGAGACCCCGTTCCACCGAGCCGGGGCCCGGGATGCTGCTGGAGACGGGCAGGAGGTCCTGGGTTGGAGGGGTGGGAAGTGACCTGGACTGATTGCAAGCTTGCTTTGCTCCTGCCCTTTCTCCCCAGCCCTGTTTGGAGCAGCTCTGGAGAGGGGATCGTGATGGGGTGGCTTCCTGCATGTCACCAAGTCTGAATGACGGGGTCTTCCCGAAAGCCAGCCATGGCCCACAACAGGCAGGAAGCCTCGTTGGCCCCTGTTAGGACCAGGGGTGCAGCCCACCTGTTTAACTGGGCATTGCGGAGCATTGGGTTTTGTCTCTGTTAGCAACCAGACCACGTACAGCCATGGTCCCGCGAGGAGCTTGGTGTCGAGGAAGTCTCCACTCTTCGTGAGCCTCCTTTCTTGGCCACCCCTGATGAGTTGCCACCACGTGGCTGGCGTCTTAGCACCGGGTTGGCTTTTTCGGGTGCTTTCTCTGCCACCGAACTCCCCCTGGAAGAGTTGTAGCTTAGGGCGGCGATTCTCTGCCAGGGTGTCGTGGCACCGTAAAGTTTACAGACATGATTCACAAGGTAAACCCAGAAATTACAGGTGGGAATCCACAGCCGTGGCCTGTCTGAGTTCTTTGCAACAGAAAAAAAGCTTCTCTATTATTTTTCAGTAGGCAAAAGAGGGAAAACTAAGAGCTGGCATTTTCCAAGGGGGGCCTCCGCTCTATCCAGGGGTGCCTCAAGTCTAAAATGGTTGAGAACCTTTTCCTTGGAAAAGTAAGGCCAGTGCAAATAAGGTCTCTGAGAAGAGAGAGCCAAGGGCATTGAGGAAGAGGAATGGTTCAAGACCTGGTCTGGCCTGAGCCCTTTAGAGCTACGGTTTCTTCAATACTTCCATGCTTTGTACCTTGCTTGATTTGGCTTCCCAAAGGGGGTGGTCTGACCAGGGCGGGCTTGGTGTAGGGATGGCAATCGCGATAGCCCCGGTGCCAACCCCAAAGCTCATGACCTAGCTGCTTGAAAACTGAACCAAGTGTGTTGGTACCTGATGGTGAACCTAGTGTGTCCTCTGCTCACTGGGTGTGTGCGGCCTGGAAAGTGTTCCCGGAGTACGGTTGTGCCAAGCAGCGTCAGCACTGAGCGTCGTGCTAGGTTTCAGGTGAAACCTTTCCTGGTCTCTTCCCCGTGTCATTACTGAATTGGCTGCAGTTGGTTCCCAGGAGCTGGCTCATGCACTAGAATAATGCTTCGTTGTGGAGCAGACCCTCCAGTCCCTGGACCAAGCAAGCGTGTTGGCTGGTTGAGTGTGAAGTGGAAGTCCTATATGAACATTTCATGCCTGGCAAAGGGAGCAGATACAGGGCTTTTATACGATAATACAAGAAGCGTCACAAGGTCGTGGCCACCTGGGACCTCAGAGTTGTCTCTTTCTTCCAGTTGCATGGCCCTTCGCAGTGACAACAGCCCACGTTACCCTGCTCCAGAAAGCATCTGAGATGGAGCAGTCTCCGTGATCGATGGAGCTAAATCGATAAGCTGCACAGAGAAATTAAGCCACTCCGGTGCCCTCTGGTAGATGACCACGGCACACAGAGCCCATTCATTGGGGTTCACGTGTGTGCATGTCCGTGTATGTGTGCAAAAGGACTGAATCCTTGAGAGAGTCTGTCTTGAATTTGGTTGGCTTCTTTTTTAATCAGTTGATTTCTGGGCTGTCTCTGGAGTATTGCTGCTGTAGGGATGGGATTGGGGAATTCTCTTGCAAGCCTTGACCTAGGGGTGAAGCCGTTAAATGCCTGACTCGGTGATTTTATTCTTGCCTAATCCGTTAGGACTCTCCAGGTGGTTTTAATTTGGGGGAAAAGGAAAGCTCTTAAAATGGCGACGCACCAGGGAAAGTCAATTCTTATCTTCAGATTCCCCAACTGGACCCACTCTGGGACACGGGAACGGTGCCAAGGCACGCGGTACCCCCAGGCTGCCGTTAGGTGGCAGTGGCAGGACAGCCGCTCTGTGTGTAATGCTACACGTGTGCGGCCGTGGGGACCCGTTTTACGGTAACGCCTGAGCTCCCTAGTCCTGGATTGGGGCTCCACTCTCCTTGTCGCTATACAGCCAGGTAGCCCAAAAGACTGTCCCTCCCCCAAAGAGCTTGACACGGTTGTCTTCCTGCAGGTGACTCGGAGGTGATAGTCCTGTATTTTGGGGATTTTGGAGTGCACTCGTTGCTTTGTACGGTGTGCCTGGTGCTGAGCAGACCCTGTTTTCAAGTACTTGTAACTGCCAGGCGTGAACCGTTTGGGCTGATGTTCTCCGCAAAATTGCCTAGAGGCAGATGCCCAGCACTGGGGAGTGTTAACTCAAATGGCTAAAGCTTGGCAAAGTTGCAAGCAACTGGGGGTCTCACGATGACAGGCACTGGGCCCTTCTGACCGTCGGCGGTGCGGCGGGGAGGGGTGACACCTGCGGCGAGTAACAATTTTCATCCGACTTGCATTAGCCTGCGTGCTCGAGGCTCTGACGCATGCCGCGGGGGGATGCAATGACACCCGTGCTCCTGGAGGGCTGTACTGCGAGGGGGAGCGTTGGAGGGGCTGGCAGCACCCTCTAGCGGGAAGCTCTGAATGCTGCTACCGATCTCCAGGGGCTGAGCCCATCTTGCAGCTTTGCACGGCTCGCCGGCTGGTTCAAGCCAAGCTGCGTGGAGCTTCGCTGCCGCCTCTCCTGGCGTGGGGGGCTCGCCAGCCATAACAATCTGTCACTCCGCGGGGCGTGTTCCAATGCAACGCGCCGGCTGGGCTGAAACGTGTCTCCTCTTCTGTTTTCCAGGCTTCTCCCATCTGCCTAACGGGTTGTACCCTTCGTACATTCCCCTGAATCATCTCGAGCCTCCCAGCAGCGGCAGCCCCCTCCTAGCCCAGCTGGGTCAGCACAGCCTCTTCGAGTCCCAGAAAGGTCAGTGTGTTTGTACGGGTGTATTGTGAACCACGTGCATGTGCCCTCTCTAGCCTGTCCTCATCCATCTGTGCACCCGTGTTATCGCACCACCCTGGTGATCCAAGCCCTGGAAGCGTTTTCGAAGGAGGAAGACGATCGTGCCAAGAAGGACCATGTCCAGCCTAAGGGGGGCTTTTCCTTTATTTCTACCATCCAAGCCCAGCCCCAACACAGCAGTCGCGGCCTCTAGGGCAGACAGACTTAGTTTTACTAGCACTGTTAGAGAAGAGTTTGGGATGAGCTGCCTCCATGCATATCAGGCCTTTCCTCCCCCTCTCCCTGTCTACAGGGGTACAGCTATGGGGTCAGCTGGTCACAGGTGGCTCTTGTCTGTCTCAGATTTCCATGGCCGTTGAGCCAAAGGGGGTGGAGAGGGGAAGAGGGGCAGTCAGGTGTCACCCCTGCCTGGAGAAGGCCCTGAGCGCTGCTGGCTTTTTAAGTTAGGTTCATCCCCGCTGTAATAGCCAGAAGGAAGGCATCTCTGCCGAGCAACTGCGTTAGAGTGACGTGTCGGTTTTGGGGTGCAGACACCTTAAAACTCCCAGTACAGGCGGGTGGGCCTGGGCTGAGACAGCAGGGAGCAGGGGACAGGCCAGGAGATGCACGGGCCAAATCGCCCTGTGTGCTTTGGGGTGCCACAGGGCTTGAGCTGAGCTGCTGCTGATGCCTGGGATGGTGGTGTCTTCTTGCTCATGCTGCAATGACCCAGACACACGGGGCACCAAAGGGTGGGGAGTACAAGGCCAGGAGCCAGATGGGTCTTATTAACCCTTATAGTTGCCCATTGGTCCTTTCCTGTCCCTCGGTTCCTGGGACAGACCCACGAGCCTGACCTCATGAATTAACCTGTTGAGCCTTGGAGCTGGCTCATCCTTTTCTCCCGAAGACGAGCGCAGTCTCTGGACATCCTGGTGCTCTGGACGTTTCACACACGTGGGGTCAGGAGGGCAGGGCAGCCTGACTCGCAGCAGAGAGCTGATGCCTGTACCTGTGCTGAGGGTCAGGCTGGACTGCAGCCACCCTGGCTCGCTCCATGCAAACCCTTGCAGGGCTGGATGCTTGCCATGAAGCCATTGCAATTCTGTCTGTCAGTCCCCAAGGCGGGAAGGGGCTTGTGCTGCCGTATGGTGATGGCCTTGCACTGGGAGATCAGAGGGGTTCCAGTTGAACTTCATCAGGGATTAAAAAACAGTGCGGTTGTCTCTCTCCATGGCATAGGCAGCCCCTCGGTTCCAGGGTGCTGCTCTCAGGATGGGGTGGGGCAGCTGGGCTCAGCCATGGGAGAGGTGGGTTTCTGGGCAGTCTCTTTCCTTCCTCCCTACCCATCCCTTGAATCTTGGATTTGGGATTTGACCATGTTCTGGGGATCCTGTCAGGCCTCAGCATCACGGCTACCTGCTCACCAGGGGGGCTATGAAGGATCCCCCTTGCCCCTGCATGCAAGGGGGATCTGTGGTCTCAACCCCATCATGCCCTTGCCTACTTTAACGTGCCCATTTCTCCCACCCTAGAGCCGCAGGGGTCCCAAGAGGGCATAGGCCCTGTTCTGCACCAGCGCTGGAGAGGAACCGATGTCACCTTGTCCCGTTTTGTTTTGCAGATGGGTTTTACCTGTCCGGCCATGCGGGGCAGCCAGCCTTGCAACCCCAAGCCCCCATCTCAAGGACGGCGGCCAATCACACGCCAAGTGCCCTGCTGCGCGAGAAAGACCTCGGGCACCTGCACAAGAGCTCGAAGGAGAGCATGAAAGACCCCCCTGGCAAGGAGCGGGCGTGTAGGAGTGACCTCTCCTTGCCCTTCTCCAAGAAGGACAGCAAGCAGAAAGAGGAGCCCCGGCCACGCAGCGTGGTGGATCTCACCCAGGACACCAAGCCCGACAGCGAGCGGAAAGTGGCTGGCTTGGTGAAGGCAGGGGAGCGCCTGTCCCCTTTCCTCATGGAGCACATGCCAAATCGGGGGGCTGGCAATGGAGAACCAAAGTCCAAGAACCCGCTGCAGACCTCTTCCCTCAGTAACTGCAATGGTGGTGGGGACCCCATGCTGAAAGTGCTGGGGGTTGAGCAGGACCGGTGCGCCAAGGACCCCAGCCGGCACGACGAGAACATGAGGCCTTCTGCTCACGCCCACCCCGACAGGCTGAAAAGGGGTGACTCCATCCTGACTTCGGTTGGTGCTTTGCACGTTTCCTGCAGTTGCCCCTCCCCACACGCAGCTCCCCCGGGGAAGATGGCGCCGTCCTCGACATTCCCTCCGCAGCCTGTCCATTCCAACATGTACACCATCTTCCCCCCGGCCAAAGAGCCCGGGAGGGAACACAAAGTCATTGCCCCCACCTTCGTGCCTTCGGTCGAGGCCTACGATGAGAGGAACGGGCCCATCCAGATCGCCTCCCAGGCCCGGGACAACAAAGCGAAGGACAAGGACATGGGCAAGGTGGGCGTGTTGCAGTCGCCGACAGAGCGGTGTCTTGCCGACACCACCCGCACCCTCTTGTCCCAGGACTTCTCTTGCCACAGCGACACCAAAAGGATGGAGGCCTTGCGGGAGAAGGGGTCAGTGATCAGGGCCAACTCTATGGCGCTGAAGAGGCAGGTGGCTTCAGAGCCTTTCCTGAACCGGCCTGGCCTGGGGTCTCCGGAGAGCAGGGAGTTCCTGGCGGCCAAGGACTTGATGAAGCCGAGTCCGGACGTGGAACACCGTGCCTGCGATCGAGACCGCTTTCCCCGCGCTGGCTCCAAAGAGTCAGCAAAGGTCTACGGCACTTTGGACTCCTCCAGGCAGCACCTGGACCATGGCCAACTGAAGCCTCCTGAGCAGAAGTGGAAGCCCTTTGAAATGGGCAACTTTGCCACCACCCAGATGGCAGTGCTAGCCGCCCAGCACAACCACGTCAACCGGGTGGAGGAGGAAGCCAAGAAGGTGTACCTTGACCCCAGTGGCCTGCAGAGGTCCTCGGTGGTCGGGTCCCGGGGCTCTGCAGACATTCTCCACCCCACCTCCCATGGCGAAGGGTCTGCCATGCAGAGCCTTATCAAGTACAGCGGCAGCTTTGCCAAGGAGAACGCGGCCCGGCAAAGCTGTGGCAAGAAGAGCCCGTTCGGTGGGCTCGGTAACATGAAGCCAGACTCTTCTCAGCTGGGAGCCTCCAAGGGGCAGCAGCTGCTGTCCCAGCCTATGGGGAAGCAGCTGAAGAGAGACCCGGAGAGGCCAGAGAGTGCCAAGTCCTTTGGCCGCGAGAGCATCGGCTCCCAGGGCGAGGTGGAGGTGAGGCACCTGCCAGTCGGCATCGCGGTGGCAGTGGCCCGGCAGAAGGACAACAGCAGCAGCAAGCTGGGGCCCAGCCTGGCGGACCGGGATCGCTCCCTTTCCCTGAGCAGCATCAAAGGTAGGATCGTAGCATCCATCTCAGAACCTCGCTCTCCCTCTTGCCCCAACCCCCTCTGCTGACCTGGGATGGGCTTAGAGCAAAGGGGCACATCGGGGAAGCTGAAATGACACGGGGTCCCCTCTCTGGGCTGATCGGGGATGGACAGGAATAGGATGGGTGTCCAGAGCTTAGTCCTCAAGTAGCTTTCCCTGGGGAGAAGGGCAGAGGCTGGCTGTGACAGATGGAGCCTCTTGCCGTTGGGGTTGATCGCTGGCTGTCCCCTGTGAACTGAGCTGGGCAGACTCAGCTGTATCCCTTCTTTGCACAAGGGCGTGCAGCCAACCAGAAGGCTCTTGTCATTCCCCAGGCAGGAAAGCCCAGGACTGAAGGGGCCTGGGGGATCTGGCTGTTCCCTCTTACCCTAGCAGAGGTTCCTTCAAGACCTGTGCTTGGCTGAGATGAGTCCTAGATACCAGAAGGCAGCCCTCCCCCATTGACATCATCTCTTTGCTTCTTCCCTCTCCCTGTTGTGAGCAAACCACCCAGGCTTGGTCTGTTCTTGGTCTTGTGGCATGACCCCAAGCTCTGCCAGTCATTTCCCCCATTCTCTGGTGCCTTGGACCTACTCGATCTACTCGGCTTCTGTAATGTTTTGGCCTCCTCAGTTGCTTACTTCTGTTGAGTTGATGTTCATGAGCATGATCATGCTTGTTCTGTCCTGCAAACCCGGCTCTGATGGGGCCATCCTTCCCCTATCTCCATGCATACACATACACGTGCATGCACACACACAAAAGGAATCAGAACTTGTGGCAGACGTGATCTCTTGTATTAGACTAACTAGATATATGCAAAAAAAAAAATCTTTATTTGCAAGCGTGGGGGGCGCACTCACCCTTCTTCAGGCATAGGCGAATACAAAGTCTCCTAGGTGGAACTGAAAATTTGTATTTCACAGGAGAGCTGAAAGTGTTCTTACAACAGGAGATCTTACAACACCTTCAGCCCTCCTGTGAAATACGAATTTTCATTGCCACCTAGGAGACATTTTACAATCTTTGCATTCTCCTATGCCTGAAGAAGGGCGAGCGTGCCCGAAAGCTTGCAAATAAATAATTTTTTTGCACGTATCTAGTTGGTCTAATACAAGAGATCACCTCTGCCATGAGTTCTGGTTCCTTTTTGCCTGTAGACCAATATGGCTACAACCTGTATACCCCCCCCAACACACACACATGCGCACGCACACACACTTGTGTTGACTAGTTTCTTATTAAACCTAGCACCGGCCTATTCGATTTCCAGCGCCCCTCAGATTTAGCAGAGCTACGGTGCTCAGCACAGGGGGCTGCTGGCTGAATTTGCAGCTCAGCTCTTACTTTTTTTAATGGAAACGAGATGTTGGCAAGAGGACCCCACAACCGTCGTGCCTGCAGTGGGCCTGGGTGGCCGCTAGATGCCATTGTTGCTCAATGCAGACCTTGCTTATAAAAGGCACCTGTTGGTCTGTGCCAGTGGTTCAAGTGTGGGCTGCAGGGGTGGATCCAGGGGAGGCCTGGTGGGGGGTAGCCTATCAACCCCCACTCCTCCAGGAGTTCCCCCAGTGCCTAATAGCTACAGTGAGGCTCCCCATGTTGGAGCCCAGCCTTGGAAAACCGGAGAGCGACCCCTTGCAGAGCAGGTCTCACTCGGGTCTGAGAAGCCAGGGCGTTGGCAACCATCATAGGATTTCTCCAGTGTCCAGCCTTGAAGGCTATAGCCCCTACAGATGCTCAGCACATAGACATCAGGAAGCAGCTGAGACCCCAAAAGCACCCCCAGACTGAGCGCTCGCACTAGCCATGTATCCTGTTTGCCTGGAGACCCCACCACGTCTTGCACGCGTGTCGCAGAATCACGTTGGGTGGAGGAGCAATGGAAGAGTGTCGTGCTAACTCCGCAGCCGAGTCTAGTCCCATCCATCAGGGATGAGAGAGCTGCTCGGGTCTGACCCTGGCATGAGCCACACACCGCACAAAAAACACTTAGTTCTGGCCTGTTCCAGAGCCCAGTAAAGTCAGTGGACGGATCCCTACTGACTTAGACCTCTTTGAGCTTTGGGACATGCCCCATAACCCATCAGGGCCCTATAGTTGTCTATACCCTGGATTTATATCCCGTCCCGTCTCAAAGACTCAGCACAGCTTACAGTAAACAGAGAAGCAACCCACAGAGAGGATTCTCCAGACGGTGATTGAGATTGGTCAAAAGTTTGCCTTGGAATAGTTTTAAAATGAAACATAGCTTTCTTTTATTATTATTGAAATGGAAACTCCAGTGGGAAAAGCCCATTTTTTGACAACAAAAAAAAATTGGGATTGTGTTATCCAAAACCGAAACCGTTTCAGCTGCGCTGGGTGAAAACTTTCAGTAAAAACCAAACACTTGTGCTTGACTGGCTAAGACCTTTAAAATTTTTTTGGGTAAAGGTCAACAGCAACAGAAGTTACATTTTTTGACGAACGCTCTCCAGATTTTTGTGGGATTCTTTTTTGTAAAGATCCTTTTTTTCTAATTGTATTTTCTTGGGGGTGAGAGAGGCCTTTTTTTTTTTTTTTTGCAGGAAAAAGTGTCTCCATGAGCTTGCTTGCACTTCCAAAGGAAGGGTGTCACCTCAAGGAAAGGGAAAGGCCCCAGTGACATCTCTGGATGTTTAAACCCCTGGTGCAAACCTGTGCATAAACCTGTGTAGTTTGATGTAGTTTTGATTTTAATTTGGTAGCAAGGAGTTTGGGAAGCCGGGCTGAAAGAAACCTCCCTGAACCCACAGCGAAGAGATCTGCGCAGGGCGGTTGCATCAGGTTTTCCAAATCAGTGTAGAAACCAATTGAAGTTCGACTGATGCGATGTCCGTCCCGTCCCTCCCGGTTTCCCAAGGCTGGCGCGGTGTGAGCAGCCTGATTGCTCCTGATCTCTCTTTCCTCTTCGGATGCCCCAATGCACGTCGATGCCCCTGCCCCTTGCGCCCATTGCATTGAATGTCTCTGGAGGACTGAGCCTGGAGAGGCACGTTTCAGAGGATAAATGTCCCCTCTTGGCTTGCAGTGGTCCTCGAGTCGATCTTCCCGCCCCGTGCTGCTGAGGAAATACTGAGTCTTGCTGCCAGGCGTATGGGTCTGTGTCCCAATATTGGGTCTGTGTCCCAATATTGTGCTGACCTCCCCGTCCTGCTTGCCAAGGCACCAAGGGGTAATAAACCTTGCTTCCCTGGGGAAAGGAGGGTACATCTCAGAGCTTATCAGGGAGAAAAGACCCTTGGGCATACAAGCGGGGGAGCTCATTCATACCAAAAGAAGTGTGGAGACCTGTAATTGCTGGAAAAGGTGCAGACACGCCAGGAGGGAGGAACCCCTGGCTTCTAGTCGGACCCGAAAAGCTGCACACCCACCTCCTCTGGCACCTCCCCGGCGGGCGAGCGCCCGCCCCTTGGCCCTCGCTTCCCAGGCCGTGTTCCACACGGCTCCCATTGAACGGCAGCGCCGAGAGGGTGGGAGTCAGACAGGCGCATTCATTTTGCTCCGATAGTCTTTTTTTCCACCCCCCCTTTTAATCCTTCCCCGGTGCAAAGATGCATCACCCCCGCCATCACGTTCTAGCCGAAACCTTTGTGCGAAGGGTCATTTTTTTCTCCCTCTTGGCAGCTCCGACCTCCTTGGCCCCCCTCCCATTCCCAGAGCCCCCTTAATTCTTTCCACGCTCGCCCCTCCGCCGGGCCGGAGCGCGCAGAAAGCCTCGTCGCCGGCACAGCGAGCTGTTTGTTAAGCCATTCACTCGCCCGGCCCCTCCCAGCCCGCGGTAAATGTAATTTACTGAGCCGAACTAAAAGGCTGCAAACAAGGGTTGAATTCTAACAGGGCTCGGGGTCTGTTGCTAAGTGATGGCGTTGGCTTTCATGCCGAAAACAAGGGCGCTTTTCTCCCCCCTCCGCCTCCCCAACCCCTCCTTGCGTGCCAAGAGATATTCCACTAATAACATTAGCTTGGTTGCAGCGAGTGGATGGTGCTTGAATGTTTAGACCTTTTAAGAAAGAGAAAGCAGGCTTTAGTTGGCTAATCTGTAGTATTTGGCAAGGAAAATGCAAGTATTTAGTACTGAGCATTGGTTGCCAAGGCAACGGGCCTAGAGTCGTCTTTTTTTTTTTTTTTTTTTCCCTCCCCCCCTCCGTGCCTAACTGATTGAATTTTGTATGCGCTCCCTGCGTCATGTTCGTCTACGTGGACAAAATGGCCATTCACGGAGGAAGACAATCGCCGATTTGTACCGAAAAAGGAAGCCGTTCCCTTCTGGGAAGGGGAACTGTAGCGGCAAGAAAGAGCCAGGGGTTTTATTTTATGTTTAATAAAAACGGAGCTATAAATAACCAGCTGACAATAATATAAATGATGCCCCCTTGCAAAAAAAAAAAAAAAAAGGAGAATTAAAATAGCCCAGGAGAATACGTGGCTAACGGGGGGGTTGGCTCGCCCTGCAGCAAGGAGGGGAAACAGGCCGGGGAGGCAAGTAGCTGCAGGTCCTGTCCCAATTCCAGCTGCTGGAGGGGCGGCCAGGCCTTTCTCGGCCATAAATAAATAAAGAAAGGGGCTCCGAATGGAAAAGCGCGGGCGCTGGGGCCACGGGTATGTGTGCGTTGGCGGTGTTAGCGAGCTGTTAAGAAACACGGGCCCCGAGATCAATCGGCGCTCCATGCACGCCGCCGCGCAGAGTTGTAGACTCAGCAGAAGGCGCTCTTAAGGTGGGTTTGATGTACAACCCCATGGTGCTGCCAGCTCACTTGATGGATGTGCCTGGAAAAATCCATTTCCCCTCCCCTTTCTCCCTTCCCCGCTCCACTTTCAAAGGTGTATCAGACCATATCCTCTCCGTGCGCCCTGTTTGGGCCGTGGGGAAGCGAGATGACCATCGGGGTAGCGTGGGCATTGGAGCATGGGGATCTAGGTGCCTCAGAGATGGGCTTGACGTCTTGCCCGTCATCCCTCTGCAGAGGGACCGTGCTGTAATGCAGAGTGTTTGGCGGGGCAGAGGGGTCTTTCCTCTGTCCTTGGAGAAGTCAAATGTAGGATGAGCAAAGGTGGTGCTGGCCTCTTCCCTCTTGCTTTGAATAGCTGCAGGCCCAGTGGGAAGCATGGGGGAAGGCTTGGGCAGACAAGGTTCCTTGGGTGAATTTGATATCTTTTATTAGACCAACGCAAATGGTTGGAGAATAGTTATTAAGCAAGCTTTCGGGTTCAAAAACCCATCCGGCACACTGTCCTGACCGAAGCAAGAGCTGATAGCTCAGAGAGCGTGAAGACGTCTAGCGTCCAACCCTGTACTGGGATCATGGGACAGATAGTGGAAACTCTGGCACGCGGCGATCGGCGCTTTCTGCCTGCCGCCCATCAAAAGGAGGGAGGGGGAGAGATGTCGTTTCGTTCCGATATTCTTTCTGACAGTAAAAGCGGAGGGAATTGCAGTCTTGACAGCTCAGAAACGCGGGCTGTCCAGGCTTGTGGAAATACACAGCGGAGCCCTCCTTTAAAAGACTCCCTGTCAGCAAAGTAGACTGGATGTCGAGATGCTTTCCATCCCCGGCCCTCGCTCCCCCTCCTCGCTGCAGGGCGGAGCAGAGCAGAGCAGAGGGGCAGCTCTGGAAAGCAACGGAAAACCGCCCTGCTCAAAGGGAGACATCCGGTGAAAGATGAGGGCCATCACCCGGGGGTAGAGTCGCGCCACTGTGGGCTCCAGGCCTGCTAACGGAGACCTGCTAATTGCCGGGTGGGGGAAACGGAGGTTCCCGCCCGTCTCCCACGGGCTGACTGAGGCTAGGGCCAGGCTTTGAAAACCAAAGCTCTTAAGAAAAGCTAAGGCATGAAAAAAGGCGATTGTGCGAGGGATGGAGGGAGATATCCAAGGCAAGGGCATTGGACTTGTAGCCAGGAAAATAAATAGATAAGGTAACCAGGACTTAAGAGTGTGCTTTGGATATGGGAGGTGCCAAGCTGATGCTGACCCAGGTTCCATCTACTCCATGATCATATCTCTGATGGTGACCAGCACCAAAGGCTTCGGATGAAGAACAAGGTGTCCCGCTGTAGATTTGCCCCCCACAGATCCCTCGCCTGCTCACCCCCTGAATCAGAAAGTTTTACTTCCAGCCCAAGCTTTGGTTGCATTGGTGGATTTAATTCGGGGTCCAGTTGGCCATGCAAATGCCCAGTCCCTCCTTCACTCCTGCAGCCTAACCCTGATGCCAGCACCTCCCTGCACCTGGGCAGAGTCGCCTTGGGTCCTTTGGACTTTGAGGAGGGTTGAGGGCTTCTGCTAAAAGGTTGCCTTGCAAGGCTGGGGCTGTGCTATCAGCACCGCAGGTGTCTCCCATCACTTGTGGGCTGGCGGTGTTTATTATGGGCGTTCATGTATCGGTAGATTTTGACCAGATGAAGTAGTGTTGGAAGAATAAGAGCAGAGGAAAGCACCTGTTTGCTCCCTGCCTAACAGACTGGAGAACCCCACCCAGGCATTTCTGCGTCGAGCCAATAGCTTCCATTTGACCCGATCTGTATAGGAAGTCTTAAAGACCAACCTGGATTTCTTACGAGCATACCTCAAGCAACAGGAAATCCCACTGTGTCTGCAGGTAAAGTTCGTTCCAATAGTTTTAGCTTTTAACGCCTCAGTTGTGGTTGGAATGACTTCAAACCAGACGTGACTGGGATGGGAACAGTGTTAAAAACGCCAGAATAGGCACCCCCTATGTTGATCATATCTCTGACTGGTAGGTCCCTTGGCAGCCCTGTCCTATGACTCCAGCTGACTCTATTGACTGCTCACAGTGACCGTCAGGAGACACTAAATGGGAATTGTAGCCCTTGAATTGCCAGCTTGGAGGGAGCCCAGTGTGTCTTACTGAAGGAGGCCAGTGGTATTTTCACAGCTTGCTTTTGTCATCTACTGATGGCCTGGACTAGAGCGCTGCAGACATCCCTTCTAGCCCTTAAGCTTCTGTTTGCATCACAGGGCACGGCCGCTCGGACGATGACTGCGGGGATGACCGGGGCCGCCACCGGGACAGCCACCTCCTGGCAGGGCGTTTGGAGCGAGATCAAGAGAAGCTGCTGAGGTGATGCCCTGCTCGGGGGCCTGGGCTTTGCTCCTTCAGGCCTGCTTCTCCCTGTGTACATGGCGTGTGCATGGCCTTGGCACTTTGTGCTGCAGGCAGTGCACATAGTCTCCCGTGTGAAGCCAGCAGCGTCGCAGGCTCCTGCGTCCAGCCTTCTGCTCTTCTGGGAACGTGGGTGCCAGCAGCAATCTTGACAAAGTGCTGATGGCCCCAAGAGCAGAGGCAGGCCCTGAGGAGGGGGCTGGGTTTCAGGGAGGGTAGAGACCAAGGAGCGTGCCAACATTGCATGCATCTGCACTGCACCTCTCATCGGCCTACATCATGACCCTTGCTGACGCCCCCGGTGAAGGCAGAGGCTTCACAAGATACGGGGCAGAACCCAGAGCTGCTCCCAAGGAAAGGAGGGCAGCGGGTGCTGAGCTGAGTTCTGCACCTGCTGCTCACCTTCCTCTTGCTCTAAGGAGCCCTTGGGCTCCAGACACAACCTCTCCTAACCTGTCGTTGCGCTGCTGAGCTTTATTTTGAAGACCGACTCTTAGGAGGTCCAGTAATGTGTGCTGTGTTGGGAGCTGATGCTTTGTGCTCCTCAGCCAGCCAAGGTGGGCTGTACTAACCCTTTGCTTTTCACCCCTTCTCTCCTACCCTTCAGAGAAAGCAAGGAGCTGGCAGACTTTGCTCGGATACACCCCTCTGGCTGTGCCACCAACGGTTTGAACTCCAACCTCATGGTGACAGGGGGGCCAACGCTGGCCAGCTCAGGGCGCTGGTCTGCTGACCCTGCTTCTCACTTGGCAGCTCACCCCTGGCTCCCCAGGACAGGTAGCCCTTCCATGTGGCTAGCTGGCCACCCCTACGGTGAGTCTCTGGGAGCGGGAAGGGCAGGGGCCTGTGGCGGGTGTGTGTGAATGCAGTCAGGGAGGAGCAGAATGGCACTGACTGGCAGGGGGTTCTTGGCCCCCATCTGATTTGCAGGGAGGAGGGAGATTGTGTGCTTTGAAGCAGGCACCATGCCTGTAGCTGCTGCAGGCTGAGGCCCTGTGGGCAGCACAGTGTTCTAGTTTCTCTCTTGCCTACTCATTTCCTTCACATACCCCACATCTCCTCCTTGCTTCAATGTCTGCAAAAGCCCTCTGGGGCTGGGGGTTTGTGCCCACCTCTGTCCCATTGAACTGAGCTGGGGTGATGATTCTTTTTCTAGGACTTGGACACCCTTCCTTGCACCAAGGTATGACTCCAGGCTTCCCCCCTGCCATGGGCGGCGCTCTCCCTTCTGCCTACCAGTTTGTCAGAGATCCTCAGTCTGGGCAGCTAGTTGTGATCCCCAGTGAGCACTTGCCACACTTTGGTGAGTACACAAGCAAGGGAGATGGCTTTTGGGTACTGCCTTGATTGATCATAACCCAAACCTGGGGTACAGGGCGAGGACTGGGGTCTGTCAGTGGGAACACACCAGGAGGGTACACGTTGCACTGTCTGGCAAGAGACGCTTCTGCATGGAACCTGCACCAGCCTCAGATGAGCGCAGATCCCCCATGAGCTCATGTTCTCCCCATGGTAGCAATGGCCTTTGTGTCTCTGCTTTGCCGTAGCTGAGCTGATGGAGCGCACCCCCCCTCTCTGGCCAGCGATGTACCCTCCAACCAGAAGCTCCCTCCAGCATGCGCACCAGCTCCAGCTGCTGTCTCACCAGCAGCTGCTTCGACAGCACGAGCTATACATCCTGCAGCAGCAAGCCGCGCATGCCATGGAGCTCCAGAGGAGCGCACAGCTGGTGGTATGTTCTGTAGGGGCTGTGACGGGCAGCTTTACAGCAGGGCAGTCTTGTAGTCTGGGTCTCTGGGAGCACAGATCCCCATAACCTCCCATTTTCTTTGCTCGCACGCCTGGCATTCAGAGAGGTCTGCCAAGCAGTTTATTTCCAGTCCTTAAGGAAACCTCAGTCTTGGGGTCCTTTGACCTGGAGACATTAGGATGCTGGCTTGGTACCTTGATTACGGCTGCAAACAGTAATCTGTTTGCTGGTTTATGCCTCCTTTATTGAACACAGCATTTCAGTGCCAATTCCACTCCAAACAAATCTTGCTAGACCACATACTCCTTCCTGAAACCTCGGGACCCAACATCATCACTCACAAGCACACAAACATCGTGTCAAACCCCAAGTGACCAGAGACAGGCTTAAGGCACAAGATTTTAAAAAGCATAAAGTTCAGCCTGCTTTCAAGTTGCCTTCATTTGTCATGTTGCTTGGGGACAGAACGGGGGAATGATTATTAAGCTGAACGTTTCTAGCTTAGAAGCTGGAAATCTTTTTCTTTTAAATGGCAGCTTAGGTTCTCAGGTATTTGCATGGCTCCTGGAGCTGGGAGAGGAAGTCTTAAATAGCTTGTGATACAAGCCACAAGAGTCGGCAGCAGCAGTCATCTTCTGTCCTGGCCTTTCCTACCACCTCTTCATTGTACAGCTTCTAACTCTTTTAGACCTCCCACCTGGCACTTGCCGGGAGCCCTTTCAGGATCAATTCCTGTATAGCTGCCCCCTACATTGTCACTTTGGGTCAGTTGACTCAGCTGCTCAGCAAGAGCTTTGAGATGGGGCATTGTGTTGTGTTGGGAGCCCTGGCTCCAATACCTTGCATTAGCCCTTCTCCAGTGCTGATAATGGCTGGTCGTGGTGTCTTTTTTGACCTCCCTACTAGCTTAATGTTGTGGCTCCTTCTTGCTTTCAGGCCTGGTATCCCAAGCAACATCACCCCAAGGTTTTTTCTCTGCTTTTGCAACAGGAGAGGTTAAAAGCCAATGAGCATCGAGTGGACATGGAAGAGAAGATTAGCAAACGTAGCCTGGACAATGCCAAGTCAGGCCTGTCCTCCTCCACATCGGGGCTGCTGCACCGGAAGCCACCCATCCTGTCTCCGAGCACCTCCACGTCCTACAGCAAGGCTGTGAGTCCACCCCCCCTGTCTCCCAGAGCCTCGCCCGTGTCTGTGCTCAAAGCTGAGGTGATCCAAAAGATGGAGGCGCCACCTACACAGCCAGCCTACTCCTATCCTGCCACCCCCAGCTCCCATCCTTCTAGCCCGCCCCCTGCCTCTCCACCCCCTGCCCCTACCATCCCTCCAAAAGAAGAGACACCTGAGAATGTGGAGAAGAAAGACTTGGAACTGGAGAAAGAGGCCACCAGTCCATTCCAGGCCTTGTTCCCAGGTAAGAGAGCCCTGCTTTGGCAGAGTCCCTGTGTGTTTGTGCCTGGCTCCCTTTCTCTCCTCAACTCTTTCCTGCTTCAGACCTTTCCCAGGAGAAGATTGCATAGGTCCTTTTCAGTGAAGGCTAATGCACACGGAGCAGGAAGTTCTTGGGAGATGGGGTGCAAGGATTGACCTGTGATGTGGCACTGTAGAGATACCGGGAGTCTTGGTCCCGGTCCTCGTCTTACTTTGGGAGGGATTGGTTCCTCCAGGTGAAGATTAGCATTTGGGGGAGAAGAGCGGGGTGAAGAATGGAGGCTGGATTCTCTTCTCCCCCAGGACTAGCTGGCTGATGGTTCGTGTGGTCTTTATAGCATTGATGGAGGACATCAGCTTGAGCAGAGAGGGAATACCAGAAGTGCAGCCACTGAGAAGAGCAAAGGGGTCGGAGAGGGTGGCATGTAGAAGGAAAACTGTCCCTGGAATTGAGTAGGAGAGAACCAGGCTTGGGTGACAGGGCTCATGGGCACCCAGCCTTTCTCCATCCTATTCCTTTTTGTTTCTTGCAGAGATCCCACCAGGGTATCCATTCCAGTCCCTTCCCGCCTCCTTCGGACGCCATTATCCTTACCTCCTCCAGCCCACGGCAGCTTCTGATGCGGATGGCCTGGCTCCTGACGTCCCCCTGCCCGCGGAGGGCTCTGAGCACATGGAGCTTTCTCCAGAGGTCAAGCCCATACACCTGTCCCCGTCCAAAATGCTGGAGCCCATTCAGGCCACGGTGGAAGAAGAGGTCTTGGAAGAGAGGGTGAAGTCGGAAGTGGAGATGGACGAAAGCCAGGAAGGGATCTGCGAGCAGGACATGGAGGCTCTGAACATGGCCACTTCCACTGCCGTCCCTGTGCAGAACATGGACAGCTGCAATCTCCTGTTGCGCCAAGGGGAAGCCTTGAGCGCTATGGAGCAGGAGCAAGAGGTCCTCCAGAGCTGTCAGCAAGCCTACCAGGTCGTGGCCTGCCCTGCAGAAGCAGAGGCCCAGGCTGAGGCAGGCAGCGGTCCAGAGACCTGCTCAGTGCATATGGAGTATGAGAGCTCACTGATGCACACAGAGAGTGAGCAGCCAGAGATAGATGTGAAGCCTGAAGGGGAGGAGCCTTCCCTGGCCATGGACCTGCAGGGCAGTCACTTGCCTCAAGGGCGGGAGTTTTCCAGCTTGCCTTCAGCAGAGGGGGAGCAGGGGTCAGAGATTCCCCCGTACGCGGATGAGGCCATGTCCTGCCAAATCCCAGCTCTGGACATCAAGCCTGATGACCCACTGGCCGGCATGAATGCTTTAGTAGCTGCTACAGAGATGCCTCAGGCTTGCTCCTTGCTGACCACCAGCGTCATAACCCACTCCCAAATGACCACGGAGGCATCCCCCGACCAGTCGCTGGAGCACTCCTTCCTGCAGGGGATCACCCTGCTGAGTGAAATTGCAGAGATGGAACTGGAGAAGAGGAAACAAGAAATGCAGAGTGAGTTGTGGGGTTGAAGGCACCATATCTAATCCTGGAAGGGGGCTAGCATATTTGCACGTGTCCATGCAGCTTGGAGTGTCTCTGTGGCCCCCACACTCACATAATCCCCTTGTCTCCGAGCATTTGAGTCGGCGCGTGTTGCACGTTTGTCCAGCAGCCCCACCATGCTCCCACTGTAACCTGCTTTTATTGCTGATTCTCCAGACTGACTTGGCATCAGAGTCCTGCCACAGGAAGTAGAGATACAAGTGGTGTCTGGTCTGCTTTTTGCTTTCCAAGCCCATCCCTGTGTCTAGACAGTTTATAGATGAACATAACACGGTACTAAACGGCACGACCCCTCTTGCTGTTACGCTCACCAAGTTCTGCCTGCCTTAACATCCTTTGGGCAAAGACTGGTTCTGTAGGCAGCCAGGGTTTGGCATAGGAGGCCCAGATGCTCTAACCGACTTTCAGCAATAAGAGCCTGACTGATCCTGAAAGGGTCTTGGCTTCCAGTCACGTCCAGGTGCGGGTGAAACAGTGTTCTGCCCGTTGGAAAGCTGCCGGGGATCCCTTGAGTGGGTCGTTACACGCTAGGCCTCAGATATGGGTGGTACCGAGGTTGATTCAGACAGCCCATGGCAGAGGACAGATCTTTGATGCCCATCAGAGATCAGTCGACTCTTGTCGTGATGGCAGGTGAAATTCTAAAGGTTTCTTTCATTCCTAAGCAGATCCAGAGAACTGTCCCATCCGCCCCACCCTGGAGAGTTTGCTGGCGGCCAGCACCCACATGCTGATGGAGGTGCTTTCCACCCCGTTCATGGACAGTCTGAAAACCATCCGGCTGCCTCGAGAGCTGAATCCCAACAAGAAGTACAGCTGGATGCAGAAGAAGGATGAACCTGTAAGTAGCTCTTTGATGCTGTTGAGTTTGAAGCCATGGGGTACCTGAAAGGTCCTCTCAATGCCGCTGTTCGTCCATACAGCAGTTCACTTCCCGACTACTTTCACTGCCAACCTGCACTTTCCCCCTCTCTCCTTTTCCCAGCCCTGCAGTTGTAGCTGAGCAGAAGTCAATGGGGCACGATGTGGTTTCCTTCCTTGTTTGTGCTTAAGCATCATTGATCTCAGCGGGAAGGGGCACGGTGTTGGGAATGGTGTTTGCCATACAAAGGCAGCAGGGGAAGCTCATATGTTGTTTCTTTGGCCGCAGGGGTACACAAAGATAGTGCTGGCATTCTTTTCCTTCTCGGGGGGATAGCTTTGCAAATTCTTTAGGCATTTACTAGGCAGTAACTGCTGAATGGTTGGTAATGTGTTGGGGTGAGTTTAAATCCAGTCAACGGGAGGAAGAATTAATTGGTTTATTCAACTCCTTGGCTTTTCCTTTTATGGATCCAAGACTCTCTTTGCACTCTCACACCATGCCTACAATGTAGAGTCATGCTGAGATAGCTGCACTATCTCTGAACAAGCCAGCTTAGGTACTAGAAGCAGTATACCTGCACTAGAAGGGTACTGGGGAGATGCGCCATATGCTTACCTGGCCAGTTAGCTTGGGTGAAGTGTGGTAATGCAGCTAGCTTGCTTTCAGTGCCCAAGCCAGTTCAGGTATGTCTGCCCAGCCCTGTGCCCTAGGAAAACAGGAGCCTTCCTATGGCAGGTTTAAGCTTCTGGTCTGCTTCCTCATTGGACCCAGCACCCGTCCAGACAAGGAGGACAGGGACATGACTGTGCTGCCCTCTACTGAGGTTGGACGGGGTCCTGGCGCAGCATGGTGGCCCTGGCTTCCAGGGCCTGAGCTGCTTGCCTCTGCAGAGGTGTAACATCTCCTTTTAGTTAGGGGAGCAGGCGAGCAGGGCTTACATTATGGTCTCCCACATGGCAGCTGCGCGTGCCGCTGCAGGGCAGCCTGCTAGGGCGTTCAAACGCCCTGTCTCCAAGGTAAGGAGGCAACCCCATGTAAATAGGAGTTCTCTGCCAGTTGTGATGTGGGAGGGCAGCTCTTCTGCTCGCTGCATTGATGGGACTCTGTGGCCCTTGCTGAGCAGCGGGATGGGGAGCAGCAACAGGCCTGTTCTAACCTAACCCTGGGGCTGGCAGCAGCCTTCCCGCATCCCCTTATACCGTCTCTGCTTGCCTTGCCTCCCCCCTCCCCAGATGTTCTCCATCAAGTCTGCCATCGAGAACATGGATGCCATGGAGCTGGACTACAGGATGCGGCTGGCTGAGGTGCAGCGGCGGTACAAGGAAAAGCAGAGGGAGCTGGTGAAATTGCAACGGCGCAGGGACTCCGAGTAAGTCGGGCAGGTCGCTGTCCCCGCTGGGTACCTCCACGGCATCCAGGTCTAGGAGAACACTCTTCCCTTGCTCCTTCCCCACCCCTTTCACAGCGTCTCTGCCCACGCTTTGCACATGCGCTCCTAGGCTGTTAAAACGGCAACCGGATGACTGGTGAAGGCAGCGGGGTGACCCCTCATAAGAGACCCTTGGCTTTCGCAGCTCAGCGTAGCGGTTCAGTGGCAGGCGAAGGCTCCGGGCCGGCATCCGGGTCGTGCGACCGGCCTCGGTTTGTTTGTGTTCTTGCTCTTGTTTTTGCTGTGTGTCTTGTCGCCCTGGTTAACAGTGAAGCGTGTGGTTCTTTTAAAGGGAAAAGCATGACGAGAAAAGTAGAAGCTTGGCGCGAAGAGGCCCAGGAAGGCCCAGGAAGAGGAAGCATGGATCGAGCGGTCTGTCGCCCCTTAAGGAGAGAGGGAAGAGTGACAGCAAGAGCGGAAAGTAAGGCTGGAACGCGGGGAAGATGGGAATGGCAGGGTCTCTGCACCGCGTCCTATCGGGGACAGCGTCCCTCAGGCAGCGGGGTCCCGGTGCGGTGCGTCGTCGTCTCAGCAGAGCGCGGCCGTGGCAGCAGGGCTTTACCACGTGGTGGTGCGGTGGCTGCTCATTGCGTCCTTGCGAGCGGGAGTGCCATTGCGGGGTCGCCTCACCATCGTGCGCCTGTTGCCTCTGGAGGAGAGACATGGGGCTGGCTGGCGCGCGGCCTGGGCAGGTGAACAGCGGGGCAGGCCGGTGGCATAGAGAGCCAGGGATTGCGTGTCTTCGTGTGCGTTCCACGCCGGGGTGGTGGCTAGCACCAGGGGCTCTTCTGGGCGCTGAGCGGCCGTGTCCGTGCTAACGATTTCAGTCCTAATGAATTCCCGAATGGGAAAGAGGTTTCTGTGCTGGGGCCTTTCTGCCATGTTGCCCTCCCATCGTCCTCCTCTTGGTGGGAAATGGGCTTGTTGCCTGCGCGCTCTCTCTCTCTTCCCTGGTGGGTGTCTGGACCCCTTTCTCTTGCTGAGCTGGCTCTGGGCAAGTCTGATAGCTTTATTTAGGTTGCTTGAGCACTTCTGTAGTTCTGTGAGCTGCCTCTTCTTTCTGGGCTGGGTCTCGCTTGGTGGGTCGAGATAGGAACAAGAGTCAGGCCCGATTCCCATTGATTTTCACCTGCCCTGGTGCCTCTGGAAATCAGGCCCCTCCGTGGTTGTGTAACTTGCTTCTCTTCTTCGGGGTTTGAAAGGCTCGGGACGTCCGCAAGTGTCCGGACTCTCTTGCATGTGCGTCTCTGGTGGAAACGGATATCGTGGGCATTCGTGGAAGCCTTGCTCTGAAAGCTGAGCCATACGTAGATCTGCCTTCTGATGGCTGGAGGCTGGAAAGCGGCGTCGGTTTGGCTTTGGGTTGGGGAGGAGAAGTCAGGAGGGCAGAGAAAGAGGCTGCTTTGTACCATTGTGGGGAGGCGAGGAGGCTGCGTTGTCTTGGTGGCTTCACAGATGTGGCAGCTGTGGAGTTGGCCTGGCGGATGTAGTGTGAAGGAGATGGCTGTGGCTTGCTTCTGTCACGAGGTGGCCGTCAGCAGTGATGGGAATGGGAGATGGCATAGCGTGTACGAGGGAGTTGAATGGAGACTTGGCAGGAATTGTTCAAGCATTGGCTCACCTCTCCGTCCATCAGCTGATTGCTGGAGGCAGCTGGGGAGCGGTGACACCCGTCCTTTTCCTACCTGCTCTTCTTCCTCTCCTTCCCCCCAATCCCATAGAGGATGCAGGGAACCCAGTCACAAGTTTTGCTGGTTAAGGGCCAGATCTGTAGCATTCATGGATGGCCTAGGCCCAGCTAATTCCTTCCCCCACCCTGTTTGCCAGGTCCTTTCAACTCTGTTCTGCTGTCAGCTCCCTGCTAAAGCACCACTCCTGCCACGTGCGCACAAGGATCTCCACCAGCCCGTGGCTAGCCCAATACCTACCGTATCCTGTGGAATGAGTCTCCTGGTATCAGTAGAAAACCCAGGGAAAGACCTGAAGGGTTATCGCATCCGTTCTTCCCTTCCTGCTCCTTAGCACAGCAAATGGCTCTCTGCGGCCCTTGCCTAGCCCAAACACGGGTGCTCCCACCGCTTGCCTTCAATGGCCACTTCGCAGGCCTGCAGATCTCTGCCGAAAAGCACCCTGCTTCACACCGACCATCTAGAGCAGGCATCAGGCACTAATTGGCACTTCTGCTAAATGGGCCAAATCCTCACAGGTCTCAGGTGATATAGGTTCTTTGGACTCATGGATTTTCCCCAGCTGGGGGTATAGTCCCAGGTGCCAGGTTTGAGGGCCTGTTACTGGGGAAGTGACCTCTGCAGAGGTTGGTAGATGCTTGCAGGAAGGAAAGGCCAGCCTTGATGACCAGTCCTGTGTTTGGCTTGCAGACTGAGCAAGTCCTTACTGCTGTCCGAGGACTCCGAGACTGGCGAGGGGATGAAGAAGAGGCACAAAGGGGCCCTCCCTGAGGAGGACGAGGATGCAGAGAGCGGCGGTGGGAAGGTGAAAGGGAGGAACCAGAGTTGGGAGGAGCACGAGGCAGTGTCCAGCTTTTCCAATGAGGTCAGTACTGTCACGGCGCGCATGGGACTGCATGCCAAAGGCAGAGGCAGCGTGGTCCAGAGGGTAGAGCAGGGTTTCCTCTGAGCCTTGCAGATGCTGTTCTAAAGCAAGTAATACATAAGGATGTGCCATAGGCAAGAGGCCCTAGCAAATGTCTTGCTGTACGGAGGGAGCAGCTTGGGGGGCACTTGAGCTCCAAGCTGGGTGCAAAGCAGGGCCGGTGTTGCTGCCTGCACTGGTTTTGAGCCGAGGGGCTGGTCAGTTGACCTGCGTGCTCATTTAAAACACCAGCGTGTTTTTTGCGGTAGCAGCATAATACTGCAGTCCGGACACTACGACTGGTCCCCTTTACCGTTACAGCAGCATGTCAACTCTCGTGAGATAAATGAGTCTTGCAATATTTGGGGCATTTTTTTTACGGCCTCCGTTTTTTGGACTCGAAGTAATTATGGAGCATCTTGCTATACTGATTTTTTTTTTTAACATGGTTTCTGGTCTATACAGTTGTTGAGAAGAGGTTGTAGGTATAATTTGAGTGTGCTCTAAAGGGTCACCATTTAGAAGGGGCCCAACGTGTTGTTAAAAAAAGGCATGATTTTTTTTATTTTTTTTTTGATTTTTGGATCAAGAAATGCTTAGCAGCTCCTGAGTCTTGGAGGCTCAGTGTGGGTGAGCTGGTACTAGGTACCCCAGGGCAGAGCTTCCTCTGCTGCCCTATGTGTATCCTTCTGCAAATGCCAACAGGATGCCAGCCCTGGGAAGACTGCCATCTCCTGCCCTCTCTCGCAGGATACATCCACAATGGGGTTAAGTTTTTCCTTTCTAGGCCCTGTTCGTTTGAGCGTACCATGAACTGCAGTCAGGTTCATCAGCAGAGTCAGCCTATAAAGTCTCTGGGGTCCGTCTCGAAACGAAGCTGTATTCAAACGTGTCCGTTTCCCCTTCCTTCCTCGACAGCTAAAGATCAAGAAGAAGAAGGTGGCGTCAGATCAGGAGCAGCTGGCGAACAAGCTGGACAAAGCCCTGTCACTCACCAAACAGGACAAGCTCAAATCCCCCTTCAAGTTTGCAGACAGCTCTGGGGGGAAACAGAAGACCGGCGGAGGCAGTGTCAGCAGATACCTGTCGCCCCACGAGCCCCTGTTGAGCAAGGAGGAGAAGAAGAGCATGGCTAAGAGCCTCAGCTTGTCGCTGAAAACCTCCAAAGAAGGTAAAAATAAAATGGCTGCCAAAATGAAGAAGATGGAGGTGGGGTTAAAAGTCAAAAGTCAGCTGAAAGTTTCCCATTCACCAGCAATATCTGAAGTTAGCAGCTACTCCTATAGTAAGTAACCTCTCACTTATTCCTCTTTTACAGTGAATTTATGTTGCGTGGGGTTTTTTTGTGTTGTTTTTTTATGAGGACTTAGTCTCCGAGGGCCATTGGAAATGGATCTAATTTGGCTTTCAAGCCAAAGGTGCTCCCCTCCCTTTGCCTGTCGCTTTGAATTGGTGGAGTCTAGGCTGGGGTCTGCGCACAAAGCCTGGGGTGCTTCAGTTCTCAGCATCGGTAGCTGCTGAACAGTAACATAAAAGTCTCTATTAAAAACCTCCGTCGGGACACGAACGTGCATCACAAATATAAGTCCCTGCACACTAGACTTACCCTGGGTTGAGGTGAAAGGCATTAGTTGGTTATTTTTACACTGTAACAAGGCACCATTCAGCAGATCTCTTCACCCTAGTACAACGTATTTTGGAGGGCGGGCAAGTGCTATTTGGCATCTCTTCAGTACCTAGCCCACAAACCAGGGCCCAGGACAGGTGAATTAACTTGGCAGAGAATTAAGAGATCCAAGAGGAGACGCTAGCAATTATCCAATAAGATAGAGGTGGTACATGCAATTTCCCGTTTACACGGCAAAGTGAAGGGGATGCATCTTGACTGTCAAGGATGCCCAAACCACCGACTGATTTATTTTCTCTTCCGTGCATTTCTGATCCCAGAGTGACCTTCCTGCGTGGGGTCCATTGAGCACCCAGCAGTGACAAGGGGCCGGGGCGCTGGGTGGATGGGGTCACGGCTGGGAGGGCCGTTGGCTTTTGATGTAGCAGTTTCGAGCCTGAGAATTGCCTCCCGTGGACTCGTACATTGGTGTTCCCAGGGAGCTGCTGCCTCCGTTTCCACTTTTGCACTAAGCTTTCCATCGGAGGTGGGGTCGGTTGGGACTGGGAGGTAGTTTGCGGCCTCCCTCTCCTGCTGCGAGGAAGAGGATGGTTCTTCAAGGACCCATGCAGTGAGATGGCTCCATATCTCTGTGCTCCAAGCTCTACCCTAGGTTGAGGTGAAAGGCATTAGTTGGTTATTTTTACACTAACGAGGGACCATTCAGCAGATCTCTTCACCCTAGCATAACGTATTTCGGAGGGCAGGCGAGTGCCAATTGGCATCTCTTCGGTAGCTGGCCCACAAACCAGGGCCCAAGACAGGTGAATCCAACTTGTTAAAAAATGGTGAGGGCACCGGATCCTTTCCCCATCCTGCTCCAACCCCAGGGCTATTTTTAGGGGTCTTAAAAAAAATGCAGACCTCCAAGATCCCTCCTTATCCTCCCACCAGTGCCTGTCTCCAGATGTGGTTGGAGAGCAAGTGCCGATCCTAACAAGCTGCAAGAGTTTCCCCCCGTCATGTTCGTAACACTTTGGAATTAATGATGCATTCAGGAGTAGCAACATAACATTCAAATCCGCTTTTATTGGATCCATTGGGTACCATATAGTCTTAGCTTCGCTCATCGGGTACTGGATGAAAATATTGGATGATTCTCAGTATTGGGTACCCAGGGGAAATGTCAGCTTTATAAAGAGTAGATTGTATTTTGGCTGGATGACTGTATTTTCTCGCATACAACATGCCTGTTAATATAATATGCACTTTGTTTTTGAAAGTCAGAATTAATTAAAAAACCCCAACTCGTTATAGTAAGCAGCTGAGTAGCGGCAGTTAGGGAGCAGAGCCAGCTCCATGTTGTGCTCTTGTGAATCCTATGCAGATTTGATTTGACTTTCACTTTTGCCCATAACTGGCAGAAACAGTGTTTACCATGTTTATTGTATATAATGCACATACTGCAATTTCCAGCAGCTGTTTTGGGGGAGGAAAAGGGCATGTTATATGTACAAAAATATGACACTGCAGGCTAAGGAAGGACCTCCAGACTCTGGCTCGCTCCTTTTGTCCCAGGTAGCCTCAGGCTCGTTGCGTGGTACTGTTTGAATGATGGCTGATCGCGCGATACACTTAGTAAACATGATCTTTAGCCCATACCTGCTATTTCCTGGCTCACCGTGTTGACATTTCATCATGCGGGTGAATTCATGTGCAAATTGAGGGCCAGTTCTGGCATTCATCATATCCCTAGTTAAGGCTTACTACAGCAGGGTTGGCGTCCCATCTGGCTCTTGGCATTGCCAACTTTACAATGAGTGGGAATTATTGTTATTATTCTTTTTTAAATCCAACTTGTTTTTCCTGAGCACCACACTGCGATACGTTGGTGGGGATTTCCAGTCTGGGGAAGGAGTGGCCGTGCTTCTCTCGCGGTGTTGTTTTTTTTGCTAAGGGATTGCACTGAAGAGCCTCGTTGCAGCATCCATCGGCGGGTTTTTTCCAGCTCAGGCACGGACACTTGTCAGGGCTGAACCCTTTTAGACGGAGGAGTAGTCTTAGAGCTGTGTTTGCCCAGCGCCCCCTGAGTCTGCTGTCAAGGGATCTCTGCAATTCGAATGGAGTCTAATCATGCAGGAGTAATGAGTTTTGCATTCTTAGATCAAATCCAGAATTTCTTCCAATTCAAACTAAGCAAAGATTTAGGCGGCTTTCCCTGGACAGAGACTATCGGTCTGGGGCTAGGGCGTAAGGCCTCGTGGTTTTGGTTGGCTTCGTCCCTACCAAACCCAAAAGCTACGGCGATGCACAGCTAGGAGAGGCAGATAAGGATTGCGAAGCACCCTCCGCGCTGCGTAGGGGCAGCTCGTCCAACTTGCAATGCAAGCGTGCTCGCAGCCTTTTGTCTCCGTTGCAATGTCACCCTTTTTTACCGTTAAAAGACAAACCCGCGGCCAAGTGCATTGATTTAACGCTATTAACACCTACTTTGACTGCAGATACGGACTCGGAGGAAGATGACGAATCCCTGAAGGACGAGTGGCCTTCTCAGTCTCCCTCCAGCTCCAAAATGAGACCCCCAAATCTCTACAGCGTAGTGGCCAAAAAAAGCAGCAAGCCAGCCGGGGGCCTCAAGCCAGCCAAGAGGGGCATGGCTGCCACTAGGACTCTCAAATCTAAACCGGCCGCAAGCAGGAAGCAGCAGTTTTGCTTGCTGCTGCGGGAGGCCGAGGCTGGATCTTCGTTCAGTGACTCTTCGGAGGACTCGTTCGATCAAGGTTACTAGATTATAACAAACACAAAACAAAACAAAACCAGAAAAGTCTCTTCCGTGTTTGTGGAACGAGTGCGTGTGCGTGTGTGCGAGTGCGTGTGCGAGCGAGAGATGGCGGGACTGAGGTCTGCCATCTTTGATGGTCAAAGGAAGGGCGGCCGTCTTTGTTCCTGGCAGCGTAGCCTGCTTTATCGCTATAATCTTTTTTGTACTTGTATCATTGTGATATTATTATCGGCTGGCTCTTTTGGAGCTTTAATATCAATTGGATTTTAGTCTCCACTTCTCCCCTCCTTTCCTCTTCCCCGTCTTCCCTTCAGTCCCCCCTCACTCTCTTCCTTGCTGCCACCACCACCATGATATGATTTTTATTTTTATTTGGGTTGTTTTTTTTTTCCAATTTTTAATTTTTTTTTTATTTTGGCATGGGCCTTGTAGAGGTTTGGAAGGAGCTTGCTTTCTTTTTATTTTTTTTTCTAATGGGATACTGTTGTGTGGGTGTGTGATTTGATGTTTGTACTGCAATTTGGTATACCAAGCTTTATTAAACATATCGAGTTCATTTTTAACTAAACCTGTGTACCTTGTCTCTCTTGCTGTGTCTCTTATTAGGCAATTAGGTTGCTGCTTCACTTCATCCTGCTCTGCCTCCCCTTTTCCCTTCCCCATTCCTGATGTATAGAGCTAGAATTAACATAGTCTCAGGCACTCTCTATTATTCAAATATCCCTGATAGCAATTGGCTTTTGCTATATTTTCTAAGACAAAAAATGGATGTTGTCCCCCCCTTCCACCCTTTTACTTTTGTTTATATTTTGCAGCGATTGGTCATTTAATTTTTTTTTCCTGTTTCCTTTGGATTAGACTCTTTTGAGGCAGACGTGTTGAAAGAAAAAAAAAAAAATCATAGTAACAATAAGCTGGATAGATAGTCACATTTCTGTTCCAAAAGCGTGGCGTTGCAATCCTGTATTTTTGCAACCCCACGATTTTTGCAAATATTGCGGATGTGTTTAAAATGCACACGGCACTTGCTCGAGCCTTTTTGGATTATGCATTTTTCAGATCTCATAATTAACCCGCAGATGTTCACGGACGTAGAAATCGCCACGTTGAATTGGACCCCACCGTTCAAACCCTCACCCCATCCCCAAATTTCTCCCTTTGGCTTTTTGTTCATCTGTCATTAATACTTCGCTGGGAAAAGAGATCGTTCGAGACTTTTCCTCAAGAGACACAAGGCAGTTTCTGGTTTAGAGCGTGCTTATTAAATAATAATCATGGGGGGAAAGTCAATTTAATGAGCTCTGGAGTTTCCAACTCGACTCCCAAACGAAGGTGGCTCGCGTGGGCTGAATGTTAAGGAAGGGGGGAGGAAGCGTAGTGTCCCCTGTTATCAGCAAGGTAACAGGTTAACCGAGCACCTTCTATTTGAACGTAGCACAGCAGAGTCCCCGTAGGGATTTACACCCCGCTTCAGAGAGCTGCTCATTCAAGGTGGGTTTGGCTTTTTTTTTTTTTTGGTGTTGGTTTTTTTTTTTTCTTTTTCCTTTTTGCTCTAACCCTCTTTTACCCCGCTTCTCTTCCCCTGCCCCCTCTCCGCCAAAACGAGCGACCCATTTTTAACCATCAGAATTCAGCCCCCCAAAGCTGCAAACCGCTGCTTTTTCGCATGGATCTGAAGCGGCCCTGCCGATGCATTCATGCAAGAGGAAACCTCTGAGGGAGAAGCAAAATGTCTCGGGGAAGTGACATTTCCTCAGAGGACCTGCAATGCCGCAGTGGTGGTGGGCTGCTGCAAGGGTGATGGGCTCTGCATTTTCCATGAAGAATGGTTCAGCCACCTCCATCCAAGCTGGCACCCCTTCCCCTTTCCCCACCCCACCTTTTCCTTCATTCCTTTTTTTTTTTTATTTGCTGCCATTGGAAATTTTGAGGATATCAATCCCTTTTCCAAGCCCTTGAGGTTTTTTGTCCCAGATAAGCAGATAGGTAGCTTGTCCAGAGACTTCAGACCTTTGCCTGGCTTGATGCGTGTCTCAAGCCACCTCTCTGCTTAGGATCCCAGTTTCCCCGGGGTAGAGTCTGGGGTGGCGGGGAGGGAAGCGGATGGGAAATCTGGAACAAGTGGGGCAATGCATTGTAAATCATGCTGCGGGGTTATTGAGCGGTGGGGGGTTGCAAAACGCTGGGGAAGGTGACGTTTGCGGGGGGGAGGCGGGAGGGGTCACGGGTGATCTTTTCTGAAAATGGCTCTTTTTTTTCTATGACGCTTTTCTGTAAGGGATATTTGGGTAATAGGGTTTTCTAATGGCTTTCCCTGATACTAAACCGATTAATAACCTCAGCTTTTCTAGAAGTGCTCGCTTTCTCCTTGCAGCTGCTTGACCAACCCCTCCACCCCTGACCCCTATCCATGACGCTTTGAATGTCTGTATCGGTCTCTTGCATTTGCTCTCTGCACTAAAGAAGCAAAGTGATTGGCTGGGAGTAGGGCAGACACTGCTCAGCGAGGGGTCTCTAACCATGAACCTGAACCTTGAACATTGTTATGTAGGTAGGCAAAATACCTTTTCTTTATGTCATCTGTAAACCTGAGACGTTTCGATGTTAACCCCATGACTTGATAACACACGTAGACTTTTTGCATTTTCCGGCTGGCTTGGAATTGGAAGAGGATCAATGTCCACTTGGATTTCACTGTCCTGCAAGGAAGGTCGGCTCGAGCGTGTGTGCGTGCTGAGGGCTCCAGAAAGACCTTGCGGATCTGTAATTCCTTCGCGGGGAAATCTCCTCCCAAGCAAAAGACAGGCCTGACTTGACCGGGTCAACCCGCTGCGGGAAGCTTGTGTGGCTTCTTGCAGTGGAGCGACCTTGCCTCGCCGGGACCCGGGATCCACCGATGTCCGCGAGGATCGTTGGCTGGATGATGACTTTTGTTTGGGCAGGGGACCTGGCTCTACAGAAAAGCCCCTGGTTTTTGGTTTTGCTCTGAGTTTTTCCTGGAGGTCAGCAAAGTTGGGGGGTAATTTGCTTCCCCCGGGAGTAAGCGTAGCATCACTGTTTGATGAAGCGTGCCATATTTCATCAGGTAAAGTCCATGGGAAGTGCCTTTGGTTGGTAAATCCGTGCAAGCATGTAGGAAGCCATCAATCAAGATGGTCATTCTTGGCCAACATTTCTTCCCTCTGTCTCGATGCAACTTTGAAAACGAACCTCTTTCCTCTCCTCTCCTCTCCATCAGTGGGGAGACAGCTTACGCAAGCATAAACCAGGGGGGTTTTAATCGCCTCTCCTGGCACTTGATCCGGAGGAACTGTTATGCGTGCAGTATTTTGGTTCTCGATGCAAAGCATTTCTGGAGCCCGCAGCACAACACACGGAGGGAACAGAAACCCTTAAAAGAACGTGAGTTGATGTGTTTGACAAACCCGGTGCAATGTTTCGAGGGAAAATTGAAACATCACTAATATTCCAAATTGGACAGATCACTCCAAACGGAGGTGAAGGACCCGGTAGCTGTCTAACGTCTGCCTGTACTTAGCCTGCTTTGTATGCTGTAGGCCTGCTTGGCATTTGGAGAAAACCATGCTATTTTTTGACAATGTGAAATGAATCTTTTGAAGTGTGTGTTTTTTATCCCCTTGCCTCCCTCACCCGTCCTCTTCATGCTCCTCCAAACTCACCTTGCTTCCCATCCGTCTTTGAACATCCGAATTACTTAACCCGCTCCTGTCCATCATTAACAACCCGTTCACTCACTGCTCTTCTAACGACCACGAAGCCCCGTGCCAGCTCGGCCATCTCGAAAGACAAAGGGAAAGTTTGAACCTTGCTCCCATTTTTTTTTTTTTTGGGTGCTGAATTGGATGCACAGATTAACGTTTTGTCTGTAAAGTATTTGGTGCCTTTGGTTTATTTGCTGCCGATGGCATTTAAACATCCCTTTCTTTGCGTGTGTTTGTGATGGATACCTCCGTGTGCGTGTTTGTGTGTGTGTGTATGTACGTACACAGACACACAACCTTTGGAAATACTGCGGTTACTACAGATGGGGTTTTTTTGTGTTATGTACACCTTTCTTTCCTTGGCAAAGCATTGGCTGCTTCATAATGTTTGGGGAGGGCGGGGAGTGAATATTGTTTTATAAAAATGTTGCATTTCCCACCTCGGACCTGAGTTCCTGTTAAGGTTTCCAAGTCACTGTGTCTACATGGTGTCTCCTGTTACGTGTAGAGGGGAAACACGGGTTATTGTGCGAGCCGTGGTGATGTGGTTTCTAGGGCCGAGCAGAGCGGGGCATTTCCACCTGCAACTTAACTTGGGGATCTTCGTTCTGAAGGCTACGAGTGAAGGGAGACGCCCAAAATATTTTATTTTTTTGACTTGTCCCATGGAAATCCTAAAGGGGAAGGGAGTGCGAGGCTGCGAGGGACGGAGGGATACCTAGCAAAGGGATACATCCCATAGCAATGGCAGGAGGAAGTCATGTTTGCATTTAAAAAAGTATTTTTTCCTGTTCTGGAAATTGTGCCTGACGTGGATAAGACTGGTGTTTTTAAGAAGTGCTTTGGGTATGGATTGGCAATAGGCTTTCCCTAGCATGACAGTAGGTTGGAGGGAGAAGAAAACTGCCAGATCGGTACTATGTGGATATTTGCCATAATGCGAGAGACAGCTGGTTGCAGCACAGTTTTTACATCGTTTTACCTTGGTGTGTTTAAAGTGCTGGAGTTGCGTGGCCTATTTTTTAGATTAGCAAATGCAAAATGCATTTTTGGGCTTGTGGAAGAGGAGTTTAAACCTTAAATTGCAGGGCGAGGTCCCTTAGTTCATCAGAGCTGCCTGTGTCCGTGCTGCCGGAGAGCATGTGCCTCCTGGCCTCTTTCTGTTGTACGGATGTGCTCGACCCCGGCGAGTCTGGCTAGCGATGCAACCTGCTTGGCTCTTATTAGACGGGGTGCAGTCGGTTGGCTTTGTGTCTGAAGTCTGGAAGCGTAGCTGCAGTGGTGGTTGACGGGGCAGAGATGGAAGAGAGGAAACGCGTGAGCTGCTGCAGCCTGATCTAAAGAGACGGGGGCTATTCCTGGTTTCCTTCTTCCCTGCAGTCTCGGCATGGATGGGGGTCTGGACCACGTCTCCTTCGTGGGTTGTGTAGCTTGGGGCAGGTGTTTTGCTCCAATTTGCCCTGGTCCCATCATTTAGGTGCGTTAGATCTGAAACTGGAAAGGACGGCGTGTGTGGCTCTGTCACAACCATGTGGAAGTAACCATGGAGCTGGAGCGGGTGCCGCAGGGATCCCTGAGTATCCCCCGCGGGAGCAAGCTCTGGTTCACACGGAGCAGCTCCTCGGTGGGGATGCGAGGGCTTGCCTTTCCTTCCCCTCGCCCCAGGCTCATAGCTCCATAGATTTAAGGAGGTGAGTGGCCACGGCTTTTTTGTCATCAGTTTTCTGACCGTGGATTAACGAATGCATTGTGAATTTTAAAGCCAAGTCGTAAGCCTTGAGGGAAATGGGATATCTTTTTCCCTCCCAGGAGTTGTGCATAGGAGGAGCAGGGCAGGGAAGGAAAGGTGGGCGATAAAAGCCAGGCAATGACAAAAAAGTCAGTCTTCTTGATTTAGGGGACGTCAGATGGATCGGGGGACATGGTATTAAAGCCATTTTAATCGAAATTTCCCTGCAACTTGGGTCAAAAGTGCAAGGCTGTAGGTGATGTGGTTCCACGTAGCCCCCAGAGCCGAGATCCACCGTGACCATCGCTGCTGGGCCATTGCACGCTGGTTTAGTACCTTGGCCAGCACGGGGAGGAGGAAGAAGGACCTCTCTTGATGGGTCTTTGGCTCTTCTTTAGCTCGTTGCCTCCCTAGTAGTTTCCTCCAGGACTTCATCGGATCGAGACTGGCATTTAACCTGGCAAGACGCTATTAGAAGTAGAGCTGACCACAGCTGAGTAGAAAGAGCTGGGATGGCTGGAAAGTGTGAGGATTTATGAGACTAGTGTGATCGAAGTCCCAATCCTACAAGTCAGCAAGCAAATTGGCTGCTTTTTAGATGGTTGTATTTTGTCTTGGTGAATAGGGAGGCAGATCACGATACGTTTGAGTGTGATAGTTGAACTATAAGGCCACGCACGCCCCTTTTTGCTTGTTTTTGGTGGAGGAGCAAAGCCCAGAGTAGTTCTTGTATTTCCTTCCTCCCCCAAATCTTTGGGGGTTTTTTTCCCCCCCCTTTAATATGTTCTTTACATCAGAAATGTCAGGGCTGGATTTCCCTGTTTTTTGGGGGAGGATTGTGAAGCTAGTGGATGATGATCTTGCAAGAAAGAAGGCTGGACAAGTGAAGGGATTTTTACTCGGTGCACTAATTCTTTGTTTTCTCAATGCCATTTTTGACTCAAACGCCCGAGAAACACTTTTGGGGGGGGGAAAAAAGCGCTCTTTGTGCAAAGTTCAACACGCCCGCCCCTTTGACTGCTGCCTGAACGAACTCCAGTCAAAACAGGGAAGGCAAGAAGTCTTCTGATATTCCTGTTATTGCTAAGTTTTTAAAAACAAGCCCAATAAGGAAAAAAAAAACCTTAAAAAAAAAAATGAGAGAGAGCGTGCACTGAGACCATTTTTAAAAAATGCATCCTAGAGGGCACGAACGGAAAGAAAAATATTTTCCTGCTCACTTCATTTTAAAAGGGGATTACGATTTAATTTATCATTTGGCAGGCTTTCAGAAGGCAGAAAGAGTGGCCCACGGGGAACTTGAAAGCTAGACATCGGCAATGCAAACAGTATTCTTAGGTCTGGAGGAAACCAGGCCACCTTATAGATCCCAAGTCATTTCTCCTGAATCGAGGCTGTGAATTATGCTTGCCAGCCCCATTTCTCTTTTCTAAGCAAGAAGGATTCTCTGTTGATTCCTCTCGAACGGGTACAGCCAGGCGACATGCTCGGTAACCGGCTTCCCCTCGATTGACCGGCACAAGGTGGTATCAGGGAGAGAGAGGGGCCAGTTCCTGCGAGCAAAATCTTCCCCCTAACCTCCAGCACACGCGCATGCACGATAGAGATAAAGGGCCAAAGCAGCCTGCTCTCATGTGTTGCAGCCCAAGCAGTCCGCTTTGCCCGATCAAGGAGACTTCTTGCCTGCATCCAGCTGACCCCGTAGGACCAAGCTAGGAATTTTTGGCCTGAGAAGAGAAAAGCAACCGCGGAAAGTTTTTACGCAGTGTCTTAGATGCACCACTCGACCGACTCCAAAGCAACCTGCTGAAAACATCCCCTTTAGTAACTGCCATTCTCTTCCCTCTCTCTCTCCCTACATCTGCGATTTATATTTCCTTAAACATTCAAATCTCATCGCTCTTAATTTCCCCTCTCTTCCCCCTCTACTTCCATCTTGCCACCTGTCCCTTTTTTCTCTTTGTGTCTCTTTTTCCCCTCCTCGCCATGCTCTTTGCAATTCCCCTTCTGTAGACAAGAACTGTGTACCAATTACAAAGCTATTCCCATGCAGTCACAAAGTAATGGATTTCATCGTATGGGGGGGAAAAATCCCTGCACTAATAAACCTGGTGTTTTCAAGGGAGATAAATATGCCATTGCCATTGAAAATGGGTGGGAAATGGTGTCTCACTTCCTTGGGCTCCTTTGAAAATCTCAGCCTAAATTTTTCTTTTTCTCTCTCCCGTCCCTTACAAGTCTTTTAACAGTATCGTTATTATTATTTTAATTTTACTGTACGGTATTGGATGTTATGCCCATCTCTTTGAACAAAGGTGATAGGAGGTGAGGAATGATGTCCCTGGTTGCTTTATGACTATAAAAACAGTCTTGTGTCTGTGGCTTAAGCTTTCTTGCTCCGTTTGTTGGGTAGCTTTGTAACAGTAAGTGTTGTGGAGAGGACGGAGCAGGCTTACGGTGATAAAACCCATGCCGCTCTGTTTGCTAGAAAGATGCCCCGTGCGTAACTTGATGTACTGGGGTTGAGGTTATGGACAGGTACCCCCTGATGAGATATGTAATGGGTTTCCTGTCTTCTGCGTGCTAGATTCTAGCTCGGAGGAGGAGGAAGAGGAGGATGAAGAGGAAGAGGAGGAAGCAGAGGACTATGGGCTGGATGGCAACAACAGGCTTTCTTCCCCAGCCCTGGATGAGAGTGGTTTGGGACTGCTAGCAAGGTTTGCTGCCAGTGCGATGCCGAGCCCCATTGTTCCCCCTCCACTTTCCATTGTCCAGCTGGAGGCCAAGCAGAAGGCGAAGAAGAAGGAAGAACGGCAGAGCCTGATGGGTGAGTCCTGGGATCTGGGGTAGAGGATGGTGAGGACTATCTGGGACTAACAGGAGGACACGTTGTCCAGGGCTTTTTAGCCACCTCCCCACCTCATAGTCAAAGAAATATTGGCATACGTTCTTGGTCAGTTCTGGCAGCTTCTGGAGAGGGAGCATAGACAGATCCTTCGCTCCCTGCTCCTCCAGTTTAGGCCTGACTCTGAAATGCCAGGTTGAGGCATCGTGCCTGGGGGGCTTGTAACAGGGTCACTTCCCATGGACATTCTTGTGGTGGCCTCCAGCCTCTGAGTGGCGGCTGCTGGGGCACACTCGGGAGTCAGCCTCGGGTAGTTGGCAGAGCAAGTCTTCCTCCTCTGCAGATTTCCTCTGGCTTCCCTGGAAGAGAGGCAGCTGGCAAGCCCCTCACCTTCCTGCTCAGCAGCAGGAAGCATCCATCAGGCCCAAAGGGTGTGTGAGATTGTCCTCCCTGCCATTATAAAGTTATTAGGAAGCAGTGCTAAATTCTGATCAGCAATTTGCACCTCTGTAGGGGAGGGCAAGGCAGAGGGAAGGGCAGCACTGGCAGCCGTGATGTAGAAGGAGGTGGTGATGGCAGGAGGCTCTTCTGGAGGCGACGAAGATGCCTGATCCAAAGCCCATTGAAGACGCTGGGAAACTCCCGTTGAGTCCAGTAGCTTTGGATCCACCCCAAGGCAGCCAGGCTCTGGTCTGGCTGTGGGATTGTTAGTGCCTGCTGTCACATTGAGCCGTTAGCTTGCTGCGCTGCTAGCTGCTCAACTCCCAGCGCTACAGTAGGAAGCCTCTTGGGAGCGTATGGCAGGAGCAGGCTTGCCAGGCCCCAGCGTGGGGGGAGAGCAGGAAAGAGAAGAGGGAACGAGGAGCAGTACCCAAGCACAGCTGCACTCTACTGCTGGTCCTTCCTGCTTGTTCCCATAGAGGCTCCTAGAGCAGCCAGCAAGAGAGCCAGTCGGGGTGCATCCCGCCAGACAGGTGCCCTCCTCTTCTGTCCTTCCAACCCTCTCTCTGCTAAAGGAGCACTGGTTACCTGGTTCTTAGTGCTTGCTAAGTGCTTTCGATCCTCAGTGAGCTTGCACTAAGGGTGCCCACATAGGGATCTGGGGCAGAGCAGCTTCCTGCGTGCTCACCTCCCTGTGGCCATGGGGCGTGCGACTGATCCAGAGCCATCATCCGATTAGAGCGGAGTTGGCCCTGCCTTGCTGTGCTCAGGTCTCTGTGCATCCGTCCCTCCCTGCCGGTCTGTCTCAGCCTCTCTCCCATCTTCCACAAATAGCTGCAGTTTCGCTTTTTTGCTCCCCACACACCTTCCTGCAAAAGGACCCCAGGGTGACATCTTTTTCAGGCAGGCAGATCCATAAAGGTTCCATTTATAAACCCTTTATTAATATTTATTAAATGATAATAGAATTTATAGCATGCTTCAGAATGGGAAGTGATGCCTTCCCAGGGAGCCCCGCTTATGTTAACACCATTTCCATGCTATATTAGGCTTTCTTTGGCTTGTTCCAACGGCCTCCGTTACGAATTTATCACGATTGCTTCTCATAACCATTAAAACCCCAAGCATCTAAAAATGGTCCAATGCCTATTAATAAAAATGGGAGAGTTAATATCGTTATGATGAAGGGAACCGTCCTGTCGAACATTGCCTGCCTGTGTCTTGCGCTTGTCTGGAGTGTGTCTCTGGGGGAGAGGGGCAGGAAATGTTGGATGGGGAGTCCTGCAAGTTGGATGGAGCTGGAGAGGAAAGGAGGGCGGGGGGGGTGTGGGGGGGTGTGGGTGCATGTGTGCGTGTAGAAGACAGAGAGATTGAGAGAAGCGCATAGTCTGATCCTACTTCCAGTCTTGGAACAATTCCTTTCACCTACTTGGATGCTGTAAAGCCAGGGTTATGCATTTTAAGGTCTCCCTCCTGCAGACCAAGGTTGCCACATGGGAGCTGGCTGGTAATAAGCCCAGAAAAGGTGGTGGTAAGCAGGTGTGGCAGGGTATGGCTTGTTTTAGGCACAGAAGCCAGGCAAGAATGCCCCTTGCCAGGCTCTCCGGGTCTGAAACCTCAGGCCCAGGCTGCTTTCCTCATCCCCTGATCCCATCTCCTACACATGGAGCTCCAGGGTGTAGGTTATACACATGCAGACAGGATCTGATCACCCGTGTAAGAGGCAGGTGAGTGGGAAGCAGAGAGCTCTGTGACTGCAGCTCTTGGGTGGGATCGCCAGCCGGGAGGAATTGCAGGAATCTGGGGGCTCATTTTCAGGTAGCGATGAAGTGCCCTTTCATGGGGTATAGGGAGGAAGGCTGGTTCTCAGTAGCCAGGGCTCTAGTTTGGGGCTGAGGAAACCTATATTGAAATTCTCTGCTGTGCCTTAGCCTTTCCGAGCCAGTTTGCTTAGTCTCTATGTGCCTCAGTTTCCCCTCTGCACAATGGTACTTGCACCATTGCCCTGCCTCCCTGGGTGCTTGTGAGGCTACTTGGACACTGCAGTGCCAGGGGCTGTGTACAGATCCTAGATAGAGGCTGTCTCAGATGTGGGGTGTGGTATGGGAGGGGGCAGCGGGAGGGGATTTCCACTTGCCACATACAAGAGATCATTTTCCTCTCTCTACTCCATACCCGCACCAATGGAAAGGTCCTTCTGCTTCCTTTCACCAATCAGGAAACCTGGCCAGGAACCTGGGTTGATTCAATTAATGAAACCTGTCATCCTAACGAAGCACAGGCAGGTGTGGGTGGTGTGAGGAGCCCCAGGCATCAGGGAAGGGTGACCAGGCTGTAAGGGGCTTGTGTCTTATTCCAGCCACGCAACCCTTCCCGACCGAGCTCTCTAGCTTCATAGCGTGGGTTTCCCTGGAAGGCTTGGCTGTGACTGCGGGGATGAGGGGAGCGGGGAGGCTCCCCCACAGAGGTGAGATGGGGAAGGGGGAAGACCTGGGATCTCTCTCTCAGGATCTCTCTCTTGGGAGGAATAAAGGGAGGGAGAAGCCATCGCTTCCGTCTTCCGGGGGGAATTTGCTTCTGCTTCGTGGGAGCGGGAGCAGAGCAGCAAAGGTCCAGGAGGAAGAGCTCAGCCCAGCTCTGGACGGCGGCTGTCAGTGGGTACCTGGCCATTTGGGCCGGGGAGCCCAAGACAGCTGGATGTGATGCTAGTAGCCATGTTGCAGGGTTGTATGCCTTAGGCTGCACAGACTGGTGTGGCTTCACCACCCCAGCCCATGACTTCCATGTCATGGGACAGCTCTTTGCACTGAGGTGCTTTCGGGTGGATTTTGTATTTTGGGGCTGTGATCTGCACGTCCCGTCTGACGTCAGAGCCAGAGGACTCCCAGCACCGATGCAGTGCCTGGGCTCACTGCTCAATCCCCTTGTGTTTAGGGACGGAGTTTGAATACACCGACTCGGAGAGTGAGATTAAGATCCGGAAGAAGTCTCCCTCAGGGCTGCTGCGTGGCAAGAAGGGGCTGATGGACCAGGGCAGCGCCGCACCCAGCCAGACGGCCAGCATCCTCGACCCCAGCTCTGGGAGCAGCGACAAGGTCAAGGTCGGGGTGGAGAAAGGGCGGAAGCTGAAGAAGTTCAAGTCGCCCAAGGACCTGAGCTTCGAGTTCGGGCTGGAGGTGAGCGATGATGACCTGTGGAACCGGCGCCGGAGCGAGCGCATCTTCCTCCACGATGCCAGCGCCTCGTCCTCGGTGCTGACGCCAGCCACTCCAGCCAGCTCCACCCCTGCCTCCAAGCCTGCCCGCTGTGGGAAGGGGGCGCCTTTGAGTCCCAAGAAGGACGGGAGCAAAGGGAAGGAAAGGAAAGAACTGAACAAGGTAGGTGCGGTGCTGAGGCAGGGCCAAAAGCAGGCAGTGGGGGAGAGGGAGGGTGGGCTGCATTTCACTGCCCTTCATATCCAGGGCCTTGCAAGGGGGGTGGCCACCTCAGCAGCCCCTCGCTGTCTCAGTCTGCTCACCGCAGGCAGCCCCCATCTTTATCCTCAGCCTCCCACCTGAAGGTGGGACTGGGCTCATTGCTCTTGCCTGACTCTCCACATTCATTGTTGTGAAGGGTCTGGGTGAAAACCCGCCCCCAGGGACATCAGTGAGGAAACTTTGGGCTTCAGGTGGGACAGGGTTGACCCCAAACTTTCTTCTGCCCCTTTATAAATATGGCAATCCCATCCCCAGCTGCTCCCCAACCAGCTTGCTGAAGCATCCGGCTCCTTTTGGCCTAGTCTCTGGTACCTGGGGAGCTTGGATTATGGAAGAGTGTTGACAAGTTGTCGCGGCTCCAGGCCAGGCCGCCGCCTCTGCTGTCCCAGAGGCAGTCTCCATCAGCAGGTGGTGCTGGCGGGGATAATTAAAAACTCTCCCTGGATCGTATCTCCTCAAACGTCAGTGCAGTGGTCCAGCAGGCTGCCTGCCCAAGTGCCGGTGTCCTGGTCTGAATACGAGCTGCTTTGCTACCCTTTCCCCTCCTTCTCTCTCGCCTGTGATGGCTGCTGAGCTTCACTGGCCAGATCTGTTTGCGAGGGGGGCTGCTCTTGTGTTTGCCTTTAGCAGAGGAAGAAGGGTAAAGACGGCCCGTGCTGCTCCTCCTCCTCTTCCATGTCTCCCCCTGGCATCCCCAGCTCCCCTTCCGACGTCCGGGTCAGCCTGGCCAACTCCCTGAGCTCCAACAAGAAGAGTAAAGCCAAGGTGAAAGCAAAGGAGGTGAAGAAAGAGGTGAGGGCTGAGGCCAGGCTGGAGCAAAGTTGAAGGGTCTCTGCTCCTTTCTCGCCCCACGGCACCATGAGAGGAGAGCACCCCCTGGCCGCACACATGCCTCCCTTTTGGGAGCTGGGGTGTTCTCAGTACTGCGGTGACTCTTCTTGCTCATGGGTTATGCCGACTTTGGGGGCCGAGCAGGCAAGGCCCTAGATTTATTTTTGGTTCTGGTTGAGAAGCTCGAAGACTCAAGTGAGCGTAGCACATCCTCAGCTGGGTGCTGTGCCCAGGAGGATGGAGGGCGTTCAGGGGACTGTGAGGAGCCCGGGGCTGAACGGACTTGCAGGCTGACTTCCACATTGGCCCAGAGGAGAGGGACAGCGCTGGGATGTGAAGCAGGTGGCAGGCCATGACTGCCAGGGGGTGGGGGGTGAATGCAACTGCTGCCTCCTCCATGGAGTCCAGTTACCAGTTGAGAGACAAACCCTGCCCAGGGCAGCCGGTGCCCCTGCGTGAGGTTTCCCTTGCTATTCAGGCCATCCTGCAGCTGTCAGTGTCTGTTCTGATAGACCCCGGGCTTCATGTTTCTTCTAATGCGGAGAAAGAGCTTTTAGGGGTGTGGGACTGGAAGGGGCCTCTCAGGCCACTGGGTGCAGCCCCCCGGGACTGCAGACAGCTGGTTGCTTGGGAATCCACCCCGGAAGAACTCCTTTGCTCTCAAAAAGCAGCAGTAGCCGTGGATGCCCCCGTAGCAGGGGCTGCTGACTCTGGTTAATGAGATGAGGATGAAGACGACCCCCTCGTAGTGTCCTAGGTTGCCGGGCTATTTACCCTGGGAGGTGCATGAGATAGCTGCGTGGGCTGGAGGGCTGTGGTGAGGGAGCATCCTCCACATTTCATGAGAGCTACTGAGAATGGGAAAACTATAGGGCTTTGCTGGGAGGGCCTTTAAACCTGTTCTGAAGCCTCAGGCTGAATAAAGAGATGGGGCTGAGGGGTCCTATGTGCTTCTTTGTTCCCTCCTCCAGAACCGAGGGAAGGGAGGGGCCGTCAGCAAGCTGATGGAGAGCATGGCTGCGGAAGAGGATTTCGAGCCCAATCAAGACAGCAGCTTCTCCGAGGATGAGAATCTCCCCCTGAGCATGCTCGTGGAGCGGCCGCCTACCCCGGGTAAGAGCAGGCGGGCTGGAAGTACCCTCGGACCACACGTAGACCTGGGGAAAGCTGTGCTAATCTCCCAGCAGAAAGGGCAGCCAGTGCCTCTGCCCTGTGCTTCCCAGTAAAGCAGCACTAGTGGGGTTATTCACTTTTACCATCGGCTTGCGACGTAGGCAGATAGAGGGAAGAAGTTCTCTGCGCTGGCTTAGTTGATCAGTGGAGATTGAAAGTAACCTCAGAGGAGTCCTCCCCAGGAGCTTTCACTCTGCCGATTCCTTTCATAGATTTCATAGACATTTGGGCTGGAAGGGACTCGGACGATCATCGAGTCCAGCCCCCTGCCCGAGGGGCAGGAAGTCAGCAGGGATCATAGGATCCCAGCAAGATGAACATCCAGATGTCTCTTGAAGGCGTTCAGAGTAGGTGCTTGAACCACCTCCGGCGGCAGGCTATTCCAAACGTTGGGGTTTGGACAGTAAAGAAGTTCTTCCTTATGTCCAGCCTGAAACAGTCATGGAGGAGTTTGTGACTGTTCAACCTTGTCATCCCTTGGGGCGCTCTGGTGAACTGGTAGGCACCCCTGATAAACTTATAGGCAGCCACCAGATCATCCCTGAGCCTGTACTTTTCCAGGCTGAAGAGTCCCATGGCTCTCAGCCTCTCTTCATCAGGTCTGTTTTCCTGACCTCTGATCATGCGCGTGGCTCTCCTTTGCACCCTCTCAAGCTTCTCCACATCCTTTTTGCATTGTGGAGCCCAAAACTGGACGCAGTACTCCAGCTGTGGCCTCACCAAGGCCGAGTACAACAGGAGAATGACATCCTGGGATTTGCTTGAGAAACATCTATGGATGCAAGCCAGCATTTTGCTCGCTTTACTAGCTGCAGCATCACATTGAAGGCTCATGTTCATCTTGTGGTCAATCATGACCCCCAAGTCCCTTTTGTCCATAGTGCTAGCCAGCGTAGCACTGCCGAGCCTGTAAGCATGCTGTAGGTTTTTCCTCCCAAGGTGGAGAACCTTGCATTTTTTGGTGTTAAATATCATCAGGTTCTCGGGCGCCCATTTCCTGAGCCTGTCCAGGCCAGCCTGGATCGCCCTCCTGTCCTCAGGTGTGGACGCTTTACCCCAGAGTTTGGTGTCATCAGCGAACTTGGCCAGTCCGCTTCTGATACCAATGTTCACATCATGAATGAAGATGTTGAACAGTGTAGGCCCAAGGACAGAGCCTTGAGGGACCCCACTGGTCACAGCGCACCACAACGATTGACTTCCATCAACCACCACCCTCTGGGTCCGACCACGGAGCCAATTGCCCAGCCAGTGGATCGTGGTGAGGCCAAGGCCACAGTTAGCCAGTTTTGCTAAGAGGTGATCATGGGATACCAGATAGAAGCCTTTTTTAAAGTGAAGATATACAACATCAATCTCATCTCCCTTGTCCAGGTGATAGGTCACCTGGTCGTAGAAGGAAATAAGATTGGTCAAACAAGACCTACCCGCAACAAACCCGTGCTAGCTGTCCCTCAGGCTACCCGTGCTGGCTATCCCTTTAAAGCACCACAACAGGTTTCTAGGAGAATTTTGTCTGATTTCTAGTGAAAGACTCATCTATATTAAATGCCAGGTGTTGACTGGCTTATTAATGTCATCTTTAGGTGACCATAGTGCCTGGGAGCCAGCTGAAAATGGGGTCTCCTTGTGTTAGGGGCTCTACAAAGAGCCACAGGCCTTGTCCTAAAGAGCTTACTGTCTACATGAGGCCTCTGGGGCTCCTTCACAGGGGAGGGGATCTTGGTTTTTATCCCACCCCCATCTCCTCCATGGGATTGCTCTTCTTGGTGCTGAATTAATTCCTTCCCTGGCTCCGTTTCAGCTCCCCGCTCCTGTATTATCGACAAAGATGAACTGAAAGACGGGCTGAGGGTCCTCATTCCCATGGATGACAAGCTGCTCTATGCCGGGCATGTGAAGACTGTGCACTCGCCTGACATGTGAGTAAGAGGGTGGCCTCATCACACGGTACTGCCGGCTCATCCTTCACACCCAGTGGGGCCTACTTCGTGCTCTCTGGGGTTTGGGTTGTGATCCAGCCTGATGGATCTTGGAAAGATGCATTGTGTACATGGGTGGGAGCAATCTCTGTGTTTAGCCAGGAAAGGTGGAATCAACTCTAGTTTATTAGCACGTTCCTCGAGTGGAGAAGAGGTATCTATACAAAGAGCAGCCTAAACTGGCCCCTGGGAATGATGCAGTGAAAAGTAATGGCGCCTGGAGAAGGATTGAGGAGCTGCAGCCTGGGGAAGGGTGATAGGGGCAGCATCTCTTCCTTGCTCTGCTTGTCTCGGCCTCTCCCATCCTCCTGAGGCACTGGGTCTTGTGTTCCAGATACCGTGTGGTGGTGGAAGGGGAAAGAGGAAACCGTCCCCACATCTACTGTCTGGAGCAGCTTCTGCAGGAGGCAGTAAGTCTGGCTGCTGTACCCTGCTCACGTGAGGATGTGACTTCCATGGTGGGGATGGCGTACTGAAGGGAAATCTCAGTGGTGGGAGGAGAAGGGGGCTTGAGCAGGTTCAAAGTGCACCCTGGGCTCATCTCTGGCAAGCCCTTTGTCTGGAGCAGGTGCTGGACTGAGCATTTTGTGCCTCACGGCAGGTGTAATTGCCTTCCTGGCTTCATGGGTGCAGGTTTGCTTTGGCAACAGCCCTGGCTGGCAATGGGCGAGGGAACCCATGCCAGCACCAAGGGCTTAACCCTCTTCTGCCAGGAACCACGGCCTTCATTGTATCAAGGGGAGGGACTTGAGCATCTGCTACAAGAGATTTCACTCCTTGTCAGGCTCTGAGGGGTTGAGCAGCTGCCTTTTTGCGTCCGGAGGGTGGGGTAGGTCAGCAGGGCCTGGCCCAGCCTAGCAAGGCCCTGGCAATGTCTGCTAGCCGGTTGTCTCCTGAAACATCAAATGTCCTAAAGGTGCCCAGGGAATAACTAACTTGGTCTTCCACCCCACGCAGATCATTGACGTGAAGCCCCCATCTGTGCGATTCCTCCCCGAAGGAACAAGGATTGCAGCCTACTGGAGCCAGCAGTACCGCTGCCTCTACCCGGGGACGGTCGTCAGAGGTGAGGGCATGCCAGCTCCCGCAGCAGGAGCATCTTAGCACATCACTGCCCTGTGGTCTGGTACCTGGCTTAGGGTGAGGTTTCCAAAGTGGTCAAATGGGATTCAGAGCTCAAATCCCAGTGAAATTCAACAACCAATTTCAAAAGCCCATACATTTCTAAGGAGCCAGGCCCCAGCTGACTTCCAGTGAGGCGTAGGTCCCTAAGTCACAGAGGTGCCTTTGAAAACTTTGTCCTGGGTGCCTGAGTCCATTAGGCCTCTTTGAACACCCTGGTCTTAAGAGCAGGGCTGCCAAAAGAGACACTGGTGTGACTGTCAGGCATCGCCTGCTTCCCTTAACATAGTTTCGTGTCAAATGACGGTGAGTCGTGGCTGGGACCGCTCTTGGATTATAAATCGCCCTTTTGGAAGAACTGAGCAGAGAAGAGAGTGAATGTCACTGTAAGGCTGGAGAGGTCGATACGAGGAGAAGGGGAAGGGAAGATGAAGAGGGGGCAGCCTGTGGTAGCAGAGGGCTGTTACAAATCCCCGGCCGGGAGCAAGGGACATGGGTGGCAACAGGGCACGTGCACATGTGTGTAGCAGGCGGAGTGGGCTTTCATGTGGGCGGATGACTGGTGATTGTGGTGCAGACTTCTCACTTAAAGGTCTTCCCCCCAATGAAGAATACCCACCTCTTGTTTTGGGCTGCGGGAGAGGTTTTGCTCTTTGGCCCATGGCTGTCAGAGTGGCCAGGGCTTGAGGGGCCCGTGAGCCACAGCTGTAGACCTGCCTGAACAGCTGCACCGAGAAGGAGGTGCGGGGCTTTCAGTCTCGGCCTCGCTGGTGCTTTGGGAGGAACTGAGCTTTCGCTTGAGAGAGCTGTGGGGTAGAGAACCAGTCGTGATTCCCACCCTCCAACCCCAACACAGCTTTCACATCCCCTGCCTGTTTCCACGCCTGCATCAGGCTGATTTCTGCCTCTGGTTCAACCCATCGTGTCTGGGCCTTACCCTTTTCCCAACCTCTTTCTCCCCAACCTGCAGGGGCCCTTGATCTGGAGGAAGATGGAGACCTGATAACAGTGGAGTTTGATGACGGGGACACTGGACGGATCCCCCTGTCCCACATTCGACTCCTCCCACCTGACTACAAGATCCAGTGTACGTAGGGGCTGTTAGATTGGGCTCTTTGCCCCGATACCTGCTCTTTTAGCCTGTGAGATCCTAATAGCCTCCTTTTCAGCTGCCTTTAAAGGGAGCTTTCCCACATGGGGACACTCAGGAGAAGTGTCATCTCCTCAGATTCTGTGGAGGATCATCGCTTTTCTTTTTTCCCCTCAAGGGTTGTGCCATAGATATTTATACGAGTCCCTGAACTGAGTTCCCAGGGTGGGCGCATTGTAATGATAACCTATGTGGGGTTAGTCCTTGCCTGCCCAGTGATTTCTATATAACACATTGCATGCACTCAGTGCCTGGGGGAGGATCTGGGGAGAGTAGCAGACTTTGATTTAATGGGTGCCAGTTCACGCCCCTCTGGGCCTGGCCTGTTCGTGTTGGGTTGCCCAGCAGGAGCCCACCATCCCGAATTGCCGCTCACTGTCTTCCTGACATGCCATTCCAGGTGCAGAGCCCTCCCCAGCCCTCCTGGTGCCCAGCACCAAGCGCCGCAGCCGTAAGTCCAGCAAGGATGCTGGGGAAGGGAAGGAGAGCGCTGCCCTGGGGTCAGAGGAGCCTGCGGCAAAGGGCAAAGGGCGTGGGAGGAAACCGAATGCCAAGCCGAAAGCTGGTATGTTGATGCCAACCCCTGACTCTCAGTGCTGGAGCAGAGCCTTCCCTGGAGGAGGTGGTGGTTCCCGGTGTTAGTCCAGGGAGGGCTAGCCTGCACCCCCAGGTTATAGAGGCCGTCCATGATGTGGCTTTAGTGTTAGCCTCAGAGCCCACTAGCCTGTGGGATTTACTAAGCCCTAGGAAAGGGGCCTTCCAGGAGAGGGGAGGACAAGGCTAAATGATAAAGGGAAGGTGGTGAAGGAACAGTAGGGCGATCTCTGTCTCGGTCCCAAGCTGGGCGCAGGGAGTACCAAGAGCCATTTGCATGTAGAGGGAGGCCGGGCTGTGGCCCGTGTACATCTCTCGGCCCACTCTGTCCCTCTGCAGATGTGGCCGCCCTGCCGGAAGAGGCCAGCCTGACGGAGTCTGCCTCCGGCGCCGCTTCTGCTCCCGAGAAGACAATCTGCCTCAGCAAGCAGACCGCGAAGGGGGCACGGAAGAGCCAACAGCTCCCGGTGGGAGGCTCCCCGGTGCCCTCTGAGGAGAAGCGAAACAAAGGCAGCAAAATGAAAATCTCCGCTAAGCTGCATAGCCCGGCCCAGCCTTCCTTCCAGCCACCTGTTTTTGGTGGCGTCATCAGCCCGGAGCCCTATAGCGAGCTGCCCGGGCCGCTGGGGACCTTCAGCCCTGCAGACACCCCCTCTGGAAAGGCCAAAGGCAAAAAGGGCCGGTCGGCCGAGGAGGGGCAGGAGTTTAGCTCCACGGCCAAGGCTCAGAGGAAGCAGCCAGACAGCGAGATCCTCATCAAGCTGGACCATGAGGGCGTGATGTCTCCTAAGACCAAGAAGATGAAGGAAGCCATGAGGATGCTGGAGGACTCGGGCCTGGCGAGCCGGAGGGATGGCAAGGGCGTGCTGAGCTTGGGCTACCCCTCGGCCATGAGTGGTGACGCCAAGCAGAAGTCCTCCCGCACCAAGGTGGCAGAGGGGGAGCCTTCGGCAGGCAACTTTGGGGGCTCCGGGGAAAGCCTGGCTGCCTCGAAGGATCAGGAAGACAAAGCCTCGCCCACCGGGGCCAGGGAGGAGTCGGAAAGCAACAGCAGCGACAGCAGCTCGGAGTCAGAGGGTGAAGAGGAAGCAGAGAAGAACGGGGGCGAGGCCCAGGACAGCAGCTCGGCCAGCTCGCGGGCATCCACGCCGCTCTCCTCCTCTAACTCCTCTTCCTCCTCCAGCAGCAGCAGCAGTAGCTCCTCATCCTCCTCCTCATCATCCTCCTCCTCCTCATCCTCCGCGTCCTCCACTTCATCCTCCTCCAGCTCCAGCTCCTCCTCCTCCACCACGGACGAGGACTCCTCATGCAGCTCCGACGAGGAGGCAGCCGAGGCCCAGCCCAGCTCCTCGGTCCAGCCTGCCCTCCCTCCCAAGCCAGCCAAGCAGGCTGGGAAGTCCCGCGCCTCTTCCCACCCGCCAGGCCAGAAGCAGCCGCCACCACCTCCTCAGCAGCAGCAGCAGAAGCAGCAGCAAAAGCAGCAGCAGGGCGGCAACAAGAGCAGACCCAAGAAGCGCGAGGGGATCCATCTGCCCACCACCAAGGAGCTGGCCAAGCGCCAGCGCCTGCCTTCCGTGGAGAACAGGCCCAAGATCGCGGCTTTCCTCCCTGCCCGCCAGCTCTGGAAGTGGTTTGGGAAGCCCACACAGGTAAGCATAGCCCCAGGACCCCCGTTCCTTTCCTGCCTCGCCATAGTGTGCTGTTGTGAGCATCGGGCTGTCAGCACTTCGGAGCAGGGCAACAAAGGCACAGCCTTGTGCTAAGCGGGGGGTGACTGCTTCAGCTGTAATGCCCCCTGGGGCGAGCAGACCTCAGGGTACTGACATCCCTGGTATTCCCCCACTCCCTTGTCCCCAAAGGGATACGGGCACGACAGCCGTCGCTGTCATTCTCCTGATCAGGGGGAGTGCGATGGGCAAGGCCGGTTGGCCTCCAGCGATCCTTCCCCTGGAGAAGTGCCTTCTGGCCGCACTGCCCTAGAGGCTGGGGTGGCAGCAATCCTTAGGGGGTGCAGGTGGAGAGAGCAAGTAACCTGAACGTGCCGAGGGGACGTGCAAGGCTGATCTGGGTGTGTTGCTGGGCCGGTTTGGCAGAGACGAGGAATGAAGGGGAAGGCCAGGAAGCTGTTCTACAAGGCCATCGTCCGTGGCAAGGAGATCATCCGCATTGGAGACTGCGCGGTTTTCCTGTCGGCCGGCCGGCCCAACCTGCCCTACATTGGCCGGATCCAGAGCATGTGGGAGTCATGGGGTAACAACATGGTCGTCCGGGTCAAATGGTTTTACCACCCGGAGGAGACCAACCCTGGGAAGAAGCTCAACGAAGGCAAGGTGCGTGTGCTGAGCTGGACAGGCTCCTTTCTCTCTTGCTGCAAGAGCAGCTTTTCCATTCATATCAAAATACCAGCAAGTAAATTACTGTCTGCTTTTGGCCAGGACCCTGGCAAAGGGGGTGTGGAGATGATGTGTTGTCCAGGCTGCTGGGGAGCAGGCGTGCCCAGTTGTTCCATAAAGGCACTTGAGAGTGAGGGAGGGCATGTTATGCTGCTTGGTAACAAAACCAAGCTGCCTGGGCCAAACTGGGTCGAGTCAGGGGTGGGGGTGCATACAACCAGGCAAGTAATTCCCACTGTCTTGTGTGTGAAGAGCAAGGTCAGGTCCCTGGTGGGTATCAAGGCCATTGGCCTGGCTTTCAGGGGTCCTGAGGGCCTGCGGCTCCCATTGACATCAAGGGGAGTTAGAGCTGCTCAGCCCCTCTGAAGATCAGGGCCTGTCTGTTCACCTCGGTGGCTCCAAATGGAAATGCTGGCTCGGGATACGTGGTTTTTCGTGGTGATGGTGTGGAGCTGTCCTGAGTTATTCCTTTTCCCTTCTGTCCCTCCCTTTCTTCCCTGGCCAATGCATCTGACACAGCGCTGGGATCAGAAATCTGGCAGGAGCCTCTCCACGGCTTTGCAGGCATCCAACCAGAGGAAGGACTTCATGGAGGTAGGTGCGAGGTGCTTCTTCCTCCCAGGAGAAGGTTTGCAGGGGAGCCATTGACTTCTCTGCTCTTGGAAGCAGAGTAACAAAGACCAGGGAGGTAAAAGCACTCTGACCTTTCCTTGGCCACTTCTCTCCAGCAATGGGCACCAGCTACAAAGCCCCTGCACACCTAGGTTTTGGTGTGGCACAGGGTGAGGGCGCTGCACAGTTTGGTTTGTGTCCAAATGCCCCTGCAGTTCAGGGGTGCCTGGAGCCAGCACAGTCCATCACGCCTGTCTTTGCTTCCCTTCATTGCAGTGATGGCCCCAGCCAGATTTAGATGCTTGCAGAGAGGCTGAGACTTGGGAAATGGGCAGTGGGTTTGGTGGACAATGGGTGGAGCATCTGTGCAGGGGCTGCCCTCAACTGCAACTTCCCAGGTCCCCTTCCGTATCCAGTCATCCCCAGTATGTCGCCCGCTGGTCCCTCTCTGGCCCAGGGCGCTTGATCTGTGGTAAAGAAAACGTGTTAGGAAGTGTCCACTGATGACTGCTTTGCTGTCTGTCTCCCTTGCTCTCATCCAGCGAGCGCTGTACCAGTCCTCTCACGTGGATGAGAACGACGTCCAGACCATTTCTCACAAGTGTCTGGTGGTCGGACTGGACCAGTACGAGCAGATGCTAAAGACTAAGAAGTACCAAGACAGCGAGGATCTCTACTACCTAGCAGGGACGTATGAGCCCACCACAGGCATGATCTTCAACACAGACGGGGTCCCGGTCATCTGCTGACGGCCTAGGAAGAGAGGAGCGCCAGAGCCTGTGCCATCCAACTAGGGAGTCCCAGTGCCCCTTGAGGAGAGGGGCTGGGTGACCCTGGTGATGTGCCTGTTCAGACGACATGATTGTTTCCTTTAATGCTCACGACTTGTGCGTCACGCTATGGATGGGGCTTCACAGGGAGGAGAGAGTGCGAGTGAGCGGCATGAGCAGGGCGTGGGGGCAGCGAACGTAGGACTTTGGGAAGGTGCCTTCAGGACAGCAGGAGAGATCAGATGCTGCTGCTCTTGTGGGAGAACGGGGTGGCTTTAACTAAGGAAACCACTAGCTTCTTCCCTCCACCTCCACACCCTGGAGGGCTGATGGCGTTGTCATCATTTCACTGGCAGGATGACATCCCAAAAGGACGACTTGGGGGCTTGCCTCCTTCAATGGGCCACCTTGCCTAGGAGGAGCTCTGCTAACAACCCCCCACCATGACATCTCCCTTCTTGCCGACTGCATGCAGCCTTGGGGAGAGGAAGAGGTGGAAGAGAAGGGCGAAGGGGCTCTGAGCACCTCAGCTCAAATGGGCAGGGGCACCTTTGATTGGTTTCCCTTCTTTTAAGGCCACTGGCTGCTGGCTGTGGAGGGCGACGAGGAGCAGGCAGTCACGTAGGGATGGAAGCGGGAGGCAGAGCTGCAGGCGGACATCTCTCCAGGGGGAGGAGGAGCCGGGGGGGAAGAGGAGACGATTTCCAAAGCCGCATCATGGCGACCTTAGTGCACGCTGCGCAGCTTGGCTGGAGTCAGTGATCCACGGAGAGTCTTCAAGGCGGGGGTAGGGTGGGGAATGGGATGGGCTCCAGTCCGAGGGGTGGAGAACAGCAGTGGAGATCTCCTTTTTGGGGATGCAGGAGAGGGAGGTTGAGCAGAGCAGTTTTGAAACGGTGAAGCCGCTTCTTGAAGTTGGATGAGAGGGATAGAGGCCACCGCCCAGTGCTACTGCCGGCCCGGACAGGGCTGCTTGGATCTCCCACAGAACGGAGCACCCAAGTGTCGTCCCCCACCCCACCGCCTACCAAGCAAGGAAGATCTCGCTCTCCGGTTCCCTGTGCAGGAGAGAGCAGCACCTACCTCGCCCAGCAACCTTGATGCAGGGGATGCAGTCTCTGTCCCTCCAGGGCCGAACAACCAGGTCACCGGAGAGCATCAGGGACTGGAGCAAAGAATCGGCGCGGATGGGGCCGCGCGGACGACCTCCTCGGAGGTCGCTGAGATCAGATGCAACGTCACCCTTTTCCAAGAACCCGGCTCTCCATCTCGTTGGCCGTCCCCAGCTTTGCCACCTGCCTTCGAGGCTGCTCCGGGGGAAGCTGGTTTTGGATTCTGGAGCGCAGAGGGCCCTTGATCCCAGATGGAGCGGGACGACACTATGGCGCTGCACCCTTGCACTTAACTGAGAACAAACACACGAGACGCACTGATCTTGGCAACGAACCCGATTCGCACGCGCTACATAGGTGTACGCACGCTAGTGGGACTGTTCCAGTCCAGGCTGGAGCAAGGCAACGCTACTCAAAAGCTCCAGTGGGGAGGTACTTATGAGGACAGATTTTTCAGTATCTGCCATGAGTACAAGAGACTTGCAGCCTAGGGAAAGGGGAGAGAATCAAACCATAAAGTAACCCCTTCTACACAACAAGAACCACAACGGTGCTGGCTTCCAGCCACCTCTGCCCCAGACCACGGGCTCACCAAGACTTGGTGGATATTAATGTTTCTAAACTGTACAGTTTTAATGTACCAAAAGACTCTTTAGCCCGCCTGTATTATAAGTCTTTAAATGGATTCAACTTTTTAATTATAAATATAAATATAAATATATATATATAAATATAAACTTTTTAAAACTGTGAAAAAAAAATTATGAAATTATAAAAAAGAAAGGAAAAAAAAGAAAGAAAGAAAAAAAAAAAAGAAACCACCCCCCCGACACAGTCTGACGTTTAGAATATTATTTTTTATTTCCTGTTGGATTGTGATTGTAAATGAACCGGGAACAGATACACGCACCCACCCCGTCCCCCTACACGCCAGTTGTACTGTACTTCGAGACGCAAACGGTGTGAGCAGATTTTAAAGAGAGAGAGAGAGATTGAGAGAGATTTTATGCTAATGTTAAATAGAAAGCACTTACTGCCCGATGCCTTCTATGGAACACGAGGATATTTCAGACAATCGAAAGGAAAGGAGAGCCAGGTTTTTTTTGTCTCTTTTTTTTTGTTCGTTTGTTTCTGTTCTGTTTGTTTTTTGGTTTTTTTTGGCATTTCTGTTTGTTGGAGAATCCGTGTGATCTTTTTTCATAAAAAAAAAATCAATTGGAAAAAAAACCCAAAAGCCCCGGAACATCTTTGTTCGCCCTGGCGGGCGGGCTCTGGGCATGGCGTGGTTCGCCGGTCGCTTATGGGGTGGGGAGAAGGGCCCGCGGGTGGGTCGCTGGGCCGGGGAAGCTGTCGTGAAGCATGCGGGGAAATACAACTGCCCTGATGGCTTGCTTTGAACCTGTGTGCTGCCTGCTCCGTCCGCCTTTGCCTAGGGGAACGCTTCAAACCGGTTTCGCTCTTCCCTCCCCGTTCAGTCAAGTTGCCTCCATGCGTGCCTACATCCCCGGGGCGCGAGGGGAGCCAAGCGTGCGCTTAACTCTGGGTGCAGCTTCCACCCCCTGCTCCCTTCTGCAGCATCGCTGTCCGCGGCCCAGCCGCACCCGCGAGAAGCCTGGGCAACAAGCAGGAAAAGCCTGGCTCAGCAAAGGGTCTCCATCCTTTCTGCTGACAACGGCAACTCCAATACACGCCAGGCCCCGGATCTGCTGAGCGAGGAGGCGTCACTTGTAGAGTCACTTTTCCGTGGCTGTCAGCAGCCACCATGGGACCTATGGGTCCTGGCTGGCTGGAGACAGGAGGGCGAGGGACAAGCGCAGGGCCTTGTGCAGCTGGGGTTTCCTCGTGCTGCACTGTCTTTGTGCCTGGCACTGGTCCCTGCCTCCGTGCCCACTTGCGTGCTGGTCCCTTCACCTGGTGCTTGCCTACCCCAAAGGCTGCCCTCGCTCCCTGGGGCGAAACCTGGTGCCGCTGTTGCCCCTTCTGGCTCCTCAGGCTCTGCCTTTGGCACTCGCTTGCCACGGGGAGCTCTGGGGGAGTGGGGGAGGCAGCTGGAAAGTGCCTCTCTGTCTGCAAGGGCCAATGCCTCTGGCCTTTCCTCTTTGCTTGATGTGGGGCCCCGATGCCAATGTCTTGTGGAAACCTGTGGCAAGAGTTTTGCTAAGGAGTCCTGCCTGGATCCCAGCCGTGACCCGCTTCAGGAGCAGCCCGGTAGCGCCCTTTCCCTGGCATGATGGTATAGAGCAAGGGTCGGCAATGTTTTGGACAGAGTGCCGAATATACCCGCAAACGCAGCTTGTAGGATGTTGGCGTGCCAGGGCAGATGGCAGGGGAGCTGTGAGGGGCCCGATCCTTGCGGCAATGCAGCCCCGGCCCCTTCCCTGCTGTCCGCCCCGAGGTGTGCGTGCCAAGAAAAATGCCTTCATGTGCCGCACTCTGGCACACGTGGCAGGGGTTGCCTACCCTGGTATAGAGAGCTCACTCAGCACGGAGATATGAGGGCGGCATGTTGTCCCTGCACAGCCCCAGAGCAGGTCGCAGCGGCCTCAGAGCCTGGGGACCGGGGAAGGCTGACCTCCGTGGTCGCCTCCATGGGTCACGGAGCCATGTGCCCCCTTGTTCATGCTCCTGTGGCTGGCTACGAGCTTTCCCCTCCTGGCAGAGGTGCCACGGCAAGGAGTCTGTGGCTTGGGAAGCTTTACCCACTGTTCACCTGCCCTGACAGCTCCCTTGCAGGCCGGCAAAGGCGGGGTGGAGCCGACAAGCACTGCCTGCCCATGGTCAGCCGTGGGGCGCAGAGGGCATTAGTGCTGCCAAGCTCCCGAGGCGCAGGAGAGGCAAGAGTGGCACACGCCAAGGGGCAGAGAGGGCATGGTCGTGGGCCTGTATTGGGAGAGGGTGGATGGGCAAGAGCGGGCTGCTCCTCCAGGGCAGAAGCAAAGGCCGAGACCACGGGTGCAGTGCCTTTTAGCAGAACCAGAGCAGATCCGGAACCGCAGCACAACAGCGACAGGCGAGGCCTGGGGGGACCCCCTTGAGCTGCATGCTCTGGCCTCGCTTAGCCCAGTCCGCAGCCTGCAGCTCTCATGCCCCATGGCTGCAAACACAGGTCTGGGATGGCGACTTGCTGCAACACGGCCTTGCCCGCTGCGCTGCCTTATTGCAGCAGGGCAGCCTGCACCGCCACCAAGCACAGGGTTGCCCTTTGCTGCACCCTCCACCCTGCTGCCAGGCCCTGCTCGGGCTCCTGCCCCTGGGCTGGCTCCATCACGCATGGTCTTGGCTGGCTGACGCGCTCGCGGCCGCTGCTCCAAGCCCCGTTTCTGCACAGGGTTCAGAGCCAACCTGTGGTTGGGCAGCCACTGTTAGGGGCTCTACATCCTGCCCAGGTTATCAGCGCAGGGCAGCGCGCCAGTGCCAGCGCGGTTCCCTTCTGGGGAGGGCTGGGCAAGGGGTTTGTTAGGAAGCGCAGTGGTGGCGGTGAGGGGCCGGGGGCCTTTCTGTCCCTGCCGCTGCTGCAAAGCTCTCAGGGCCCGGGGAGTGACAGCTGGGCTGTCCTGCAGCAGCCGGCGCTTGGCTGGGTTTGACGTGTCTCCCCGTGGCCCCCACAGGTTGTGGCATGGGGTTAGCAGGCGCACAGCAGCCCGGCTCTGCCGCGCGTCCTTCACTTGCAAAAAACCAGGCGTGTTGGGGGTGATATACTTTATTGGCCCAATGGCTCGGGTGGGATGGACTCAGACAAGCTTTCCCATGTGCTGCATTCATCTTTGGGCCCTTTAACTGCTTCTCCTGCTCCCCAGTTGGGTCTTCATCTTCCCCCTCCCACGAGCAGAGTCTCCCAGGTCACAGCTGCACTTGAGGAGGGTCAGCCCTGTGAACCTGGTCCTAGCCAAGCCTTGGCCTCTGCAGCCAGAGATGTCCAGGGAGATGTGTGTCCCCCCAACTCCCAGCTCTCTTGCAGTGTCCGGAGGCAGCTGTCCCAACCAGCACAGCATGGCCCGGGCCCTGTTGCAGCCCAGCTAAGAAGTGGGCTGCACCATCCAGCTGGAAGCCTCAAGCCTCGCTGTGACAGGGCAGCCCCCTCCCGTGGTGTTAAGGGTGACCCCCTGCTTTGCTGCCAGAGCCTGAGACCCGGGGAGTATAAGGGGACTTGTCTGGTGGAGCAGGGAGGGATCCCACGGCCACTTACCTGCCCTGCTAGACTAGACTAGACTCCCCCAAGCAGCACCCTCTGGGGATGGACAGCCTCTCAAAACGGCCCCGATTCAGTCCCCTGCGCATGGCACCTGGCTCATCCCTTCCTTACTGCTTCTGACAGGCAGTGCAGGCAAGGAGGGGGATGATGGATGCGCTTGTCTTCCCTTGCTCGTCCTTGCAAAGCCACATCCTTTTGGCAGCGCCTCTTTCCAAGGGCATTCCAGTGCCCGTTTGCCACTAACTTATATGCAGAGTATTGAATTGCCTCTGAACTGCACGGACTTGCTCCGCAGCGCTCAGGAAGTCAAGCAAGCCTCGACTTGAAGAGGGATGTCCCGCTGTGTTTGCCCTGCCTGAAAAGGGACTTCATCTCCCGCCACAGCAGACGTGAGCTTCCTGGACTTGCAAGGGGCTGTTGGAGCAGGGTCAGCTGCAGCGGGCACCCAGAACCAAGCTCCCTCGGTGCCCGGGCCAGCGTGTCTGGAGCCGAGGTTGGGTCTGGGAATAGCTCTGAAGACAAGCTCGGTCCAAAACAAACTTCCTCCAAGCGCTGAGCAGGTCTTCAGACAGCAGTGTTCCCAAGGCACGGCCAACAGAGGTCCAGGCTCCCTCAATAGGGCTTTCTCTTGCTGGCCCTTTTCTATCAGCATCTCTAGGATTGCTTTATCTCAAACACAGCTGCATCCTGCCTGGTTGTTTGAAGTGCCTGGCAAGTTTGTTAGTGATCCTGGCTCTGGTCCTAAGCCGCGGGGGGCCCAGTCACCAGCCGGCTGGCGGCGGGCACTGCTGTAGGATCCGGGGAGAAAGAGTTTCATGCCCATTAGACAAGGCAGATGGGAGGATGCCTGCTATTCTGGAGGGGGAGCTCCATGGTGTGAGCACAGATTGCTGGTAGAGGAGAGCACACAGGCTGCCCTGTATGGAGAAATGCTCCTGCAAATGGGGGATGAATGAGACGGCTCTGAAGATAAAGGCAATTGTCTATGCTGGCATTTAGGAATGCCCTCAACCAGCCAGGACCACATGAGCCACCCCTTCCCCACCTCTGTTTCCTGCTTCCCGGTCCTTGAGCACAGCTTTTCTGGGAATCTGGCTACCCGCGACTTCTCCCTCTTCGTGTGCTTGGTTTTCATCCCGACCCAGCAGCAGGAAGAGGCAGCAGGGCACCGAAGGGCTGGGAGTCGAGGGCAGGGAACTGTGGGATGGCTGTAGGAGGCCCTCCTATGGCAGTGATTTTCAACCAGGGTGCTGCAGCACCCTGGGGTGCCTTGAGATCGTTTCAAGGATGTCAGTAGGAATCCACAGTGCTAGAACTGCTCTGACCTGCTGGCATCTCGCTGAGCTCTTTGCACCAGCAGACTTGCCATATGATTTCTCCACAGGCAAAAAACAAGTGAACATAAAGCGCTGGCATTTTCCGAGGAGGCCTTTGCGTCTACCGAGGGGGTGCCTTGAATCCAGAAAGACTGAGAACCACTGTCTTGTTTTTAGCTGGCTGAGCCCAGGCGAGTCCTCAACACGTTGCGAAGAGGGGTTGTGGGGTGCGACCGGGGCAGACTTGACCTCAAACCTTGACACCCAGCAGTTTCCAGAGTCAGTCTGGACAGTTGCTGAGGGAGGACCTTGCGGTCTACAGTGCAGAGGTTGGTACGTAAGGGCTTTGAGGCACCCCTAAGTAGCTATACACCATGCGACTGCACAGAAAGCAAAGGACAGGGCAGAAAAGAACTGCGAAGGGCCATTATTTCATGGGCTACATGGTGCAAACCCATGCCTCCAACCACGGAAAGGGCCCTGGCATCATTACTCACGTCACAAGGCTTTGAACTGGCACATGGGGGCCGCTCAAAGCACAGATCCACAAACACAGCCCAGTGCTGCTAGGCGAGGCTAAGGCTCATCAAAGGGACTTGATAGGATTGGTTTTTAATTGCTATTTTTGCTACTGGTGGACTCAGCTGCCACAGGTCAGCTGCCAGGGGCCCCAGAGGCAAACGGAGGCTCTGCTTTGATCATCTTGTGGCCATGTCAATAAAGCTCAAGCACTGCAGAGTTTGGAGACCCCCCACTATGGAGCAACACAAGAACGGTGGGTGCTCTCATCAGCAACCCCTGTCAGTCTCACAAGCAAGGCCAAGGAGGGAAGGGGTTAGAAGCCACCACTTGCCCATCACCTACAGCTAGTGCCCCAGGGCAGGGACAAGTCTCATGGCTGGACATGGCATGGCTGCAGATTTGCAGCTAGGCCAGGCTAAAGGGCCCCTTCGGTTTCCTTGGGCTGCCCTTCCAGCATCATTTACCAGCCCTAAATGAATTTAGGTGCATCCTAAATTGTGTTCAGTGTTTATACTGAAAAAACTTGCATCACACTTACAGGCTCGGCAGCGCTACACTCACTAGCACCACGACCAAAAGAGACTTGGGGGTCATGATTGCCCACAAAGTGAACAGGAGCCACCAATGCGATACCGCAGCTGCAAAGCAACCACCACCCGGGCTTGCATCTACCGATGCATCTCAAGCAAGACCCAGGAAGTCGTCCTCCTGCTTTACTCGGCCCTGGTACTGCATCCAGTGCTGGGCTCTGCACTTTAGAAAGGATGTGGAGAAGCTTGAGAGAGTCCAGAGGAGCCATGCGCATGGTCAGAGCACATGAGAACAGACCTTATGAGAATAGGCTGAGCCATGGGACTCTTCAGCCTGGAGAAGCAAAGGCTCAGGAGGGATTTGGTGGCTGCCTAGAAGTACATCAGGGGTGGGCATCAGGAGCTGGGAGAACGTCCGCTCACCAGAGCGCCCCAAGGAAGACAAGGTCTAACTGTCACAAGCTCTAGGAAGACCGTTTCAGGCTGGACATAAGAAAAAAAACTTCTTTACTGTCCAAGTCCCGAGCGTCTGGAACAGACTCCCCCCCCAAAGTGGTGCAGGCACCTACTCTGGGCACTTTCAAGAAACATTTGGATGCCTATCTTGCTGGGATCATTTGACCCCAGCTGACTTCCTGCCCCTTGGGGCAGGGGGCTGGACCCGATGATCTTGCGAGGTCCCTTCCAGCCCTAATGTCTATGAAATCTGAGCGCAATGGCTGTGGCTTTTTGCAGACAACCAGGCCATTAAAGATAAACACTAACCCCTGGAAAACTACGTTCAAAAAGGTTTTGCTTTCCCCCAATGGGAGAAAAATGAGTCTATTGATTCTGCCATAAACAGCTTCTGCAGCCACTCCTGTATTTTTTTTAAAAAGGAACATGACAGCCTATAAAACATATTTAAAGTGTTATAAAATTAGCTACACTCCCATTTGAAGCGGGGGGGGGGGTGGGAGGTGATGGATCTCATCATTGTGCTGTACGATACGTTCTGCAGAGCATCAATTGGCCAACTAACGTAGCTTGGCTTTCTCTGTCGTTCTGCCTGTGCTAGGCTGGTCTGCACCATCTAGCTCTATCAAGCAGATGAAAGGACACAATATTTGCCACCCTGCAATTCAGAGAGGGAGGAAGGAGATGGGCAGAGCTGTGGGACCATCAAGAGTTCAGCGAGAATGGACCAGCCTCCCCAGTCAAGGAAACAGGTTCAGAATAACATGGTTTAAAAGCATGGGGGTAAACCAGCACTAGGGATCCTTCAAGATCTTCTCAGCCCTTTGGGTTCATGTGTTCAAGCTCTCCCATGTGGGTGCCTGGAAACGCTCAATGTTTTTAATTAAAAGGAAAACACTGAGTATTGCCAGATTTGCTCCGCAGCTCCTGGAAGGGGGATTTAAAGAAGAAAAGAAACCTACAGATGTAGACACGTTTCAGTTCTTCTTTGCAACTCCCCTGCCTGCTCCTCTCCTCTCCGCCCCCAAACCCACAACACACGTATTGCAGGTTCACACTAGCAACACGTTGTGTTAGCTCAGGGAGCTGTGCCAACAGGTACACGGCCAGGCAGTGCTGTCCCTTGCCCCCTAACCAGACGTGGTACACACTACAAAGATAGTGGCTGTGCCGACTCCGGGCTGCGCATCGAGGTGATGGGGTGGTGGTACACAGGGATGTTTTCAGAGGGTGCGTTTCCCCTCTGGTGCCTATAGGTTTGGGCTGAGGACCAGGACAAATGTCTGAGGTTGTCTTGGATGGATGAGCAGGGCTGATCCGCTGCATCCATCAAAACCACGTCCCTCTTCCTTTCCGGGCTGGGGTGGGGGGACACAGAACCCCAAAACTACATCCAGGGAAGGTCTTTGCCGCTGTACCCTCCAGGGATGGAGCAGAGGGCTGTCTTTCCTCCCCTCCTCAAGGGCAGCTGTACACTTTGGCCAGACTCCTGGGTGCAAGGGTCCTCCAGGATTTAGACCTGCCCTCAGCTGGCCGGTTGGCCGTGTGCACGTTCTCCAGGTACCACCAGTGCAAAGCCCACCCAAGCCCAAGCAGGCCACCATGAGTGAAAGTAACCCGAAGGTGGACATGCCACTGTCTAGGGCCAACCTTATTCCTGGTTTAACACCACAGCGTTGAGTGGGGTTACACCAGGCACGTGCTAGCCCACTCCCCTCTAGTGCCCACCTGCCAGCTCTGTGAAGTTCTCACCTGCTATCCCACGCCCCCCGAGACCAGGGCAGGGTGCCGCCGCTGGAGATGGAGCTAGGCCTAGACAGAGCTTGCTTCAGCACAGCCAGGGGCAGGCCCTAAATATTGGGATCTGCGTGGCCCCCCACACCCTTCTGCACTGCTTTGGAGGCCAACGTCACTCCCAGCTTGAGGGGCTGCTTTCCAGGTTTGGTGTTTTCCCTTCCCTTCCTTTAACCTGGTGCAGATGCGCATTGGGTTCTGCTCAAGAGGAGCCCATCGCCATCTCAGACACCTGCAGGTCACTCCATCTTAGGGCATTAAGTGTTTCAGGGATCCCATTTCGAATGGGAACTGACTGATTAGACACAGGGCAGTTCATTCCCATTCCTCTCTCCTTCCCAGGCCAAGGATCTGCTGGTCCCTTCGCTCTCACGCCCATAAACCCGACCCACCAGTCACAGAGCTCGTGCGGCCCCCGCCACGTCGCCCGCTCAGTACCCTGCCGTGAAAGAGCTGTTGTAGGTTTGGGTGTGGAAGCAGGAACTGCGAGACGTGCTGGTGAGGGTATAGGCAAAGTAGGCAACGGCAGAGCCCAGAGTCAAGCCGGTCATGTAGGACACTGTCATGGTGTTACCTGGGGGAGAAATCAGGATGTTAAAGCTGTGCCCTGACTGCCCCGTGATCACCTTGCTACCAGCCCTGGGGTGCGGGGCGGAGGTTCCCACCAGCTCTTGCTGTGATCCCTAACTCGCTCTTCAGAGCGTCAGATCCATGACCCTGGGCCAGGGCAGGTGCCAGTGCTGCCAGGCTGAGGTATACCTCGGGGGGCACCAATCACCCATTTGCACCCAGGAACAGGAAGGCGCAGGGCTCTGGGCCCACGGTGGGTTTGCTGGGATGGGGAGCAGGCCCCGAGACTGCCCTCCGGCTGTCCCCTGTAGGCTAAGGCAAGGCAGGACAAGCCCTATGCAGACCTCCCATCCCTCAGCCAGGCCAAAGACCAAGCAGGGAGAGTGCCCCAGCACTGATGCTCAGGGAGCCAGGATTTCCCCCAGTGACCCAGTTTGATGCATGTGGCATTTCCCCCAGTCCCTGCTGTAGTTGAACATCCCCGCTTCCCACCCTGCAGCTGTGCGTTTGGGAAACATCTGGGCCAAGCTGCTGCCTCCAGTGGCAGAGAGCTGTAGGCTTGTTTCTGGGGCAAAATACAGAGATCTGTGGCATGGGAGGACTTTCTGACCTGCTTACCCTGGCAGGAGGAGGACCTGGGGGCAATCGGGTTACAGGGGGTGAAGCAGAGACAGAAACATGGTGCCCAATACTGCTGGCAGCCACATGTGAGCCAGGCACGGACACACGATGATGCATGGCCACGACAAAACCCAGCTAGAAGCTCAGTGGGCAGGGGGGTCCTAGCGTGGAGCAGTGGTAGGGGTACAGCCTGGTGTCCCTCTAACCGTGGCAGCCACAAAGGGAACACTAGGTGGGATGCCCGCAGCCCTGGCCTTGCCCGCCAGCTCTGGACACGTCTGCATGTGGTCCCCCTACCTGCCAGTTCTCGCTGTTCGGGGCCCACTTTGCCAGCAGCAAGGATCATGGGGACGCTGCCGAAGTACCCGTTGGTGATGCCCATGAGGAGGGAGAAGATGCAGGGCCACGCAGGGTGCCCAAAAGCCGGTTTCCCGTTAGGGTACACACACATGATGAAGAGAGGGATGAAAATCACTCTGAGGCAGGAGTAGATGAGGAGGTGGGTCCCTCTCCAGTCATAGGGCAGGGCAGCCAGGATCTGAAACAAGGAGGCGACATCACGCTGGAAGGCGAAGCAACTTGTGGAGTGAAATCCAGAGTGATAAGGGGCCAGGCCGTTGAGAAGGCCCAGCGAGACTGAGCGGTAGCAAAACCAGATTCCAGAACAGGAAAGCCACCAGAAACAAGGTTGCCACCACGAGACCTCAAGGAAACCAGACCTAGACAGTTCTCATCAGCAACCCAAAGCCATTCAGACCAGAACCGAGGTCCGCGGATGCACCGTGCCTGTAATATTGTGGCAGGGGAACAGACCAGCCTGTACGAACCCACTGGTTTTCTAATGGCCCAGGTGGGAGGAATGGACAGGAGGGGGCTGGAGCTCTCCCTGGCCATGGACTGAATCTTCTCTGTGGTGGGCAGAAGGGCCCTGAGCCCAGCCCTGGTCCTTAATAACCCGACGCCCCTGGTACGGCACCCCTCGGCCAGGAAGCCCAAGCACCCACTCCGGTCGAGGCTACCCCTACCTTGCCTACGAAGTCGGAGAGGTTGAAGATAGCCATGATTAAGATGGGGAGCCACTCCCCGAGAGTGCAGTTGCGGATCTCCGACTCCAGCCCAGGAAAGAGGCACAGCGTGATGAAGTAGGTCATGGCTATGGAGAGCATGTAGGCCCAGATCACCCTGAACACGACGTAGCGGTGGAGCATCATGTCTGCAGGAGGACACCAAAGCCGCCTGTCAGGTCTGTTATGAAACCTAGGTGCTTAGGAAAGGGAAGGAGCACGCTTCACAGGCTGAGCCGGTGAGGGCTGCCCTGAGCTCCCGCAGGTCAGGGCTGCGACAATCCAGCTCGGGTGCATCAACTCCACGGAGCCGGCTTCCATGACGGGGATGCCCGGCCTCTCTCGGTCCGAGCGTGCACCCTCACGAAGCAATTCTGCTTTCCTTTGTACGGTTGTCCTCGAGGCCACCAGAAAGCAGGGAAGGGGGGCAGGGTCTTACCTGAACCTCCTCTCTGCGCTCAAGTGCAGATGCTACTGTGGGGCTGCTGCCACTAGGGATGGTGCCATCCCTGGTGCCCCTTTCACTGCCCGCCCTGCCCAGATATGATACTGTCATGGCAAAGACTCCCAGGGGCACCAACCCACTCCCCGCCCTGTCCCCTAGATACTCTATCAGGTATCTGATAGATATACTCTATCAAGGGGGCTCTGACGGCCAGCAGTGCCAGGCTATTCCTATCACAACAAAGATTTTTGGGGTGGAGGGGGGCAGATTCTGGCACCCCCTCTAAGATGGCACCCAAGGCTGTGTCCTGCTTGCCTCCTGCCCCAAGTTACACCACTGCATACAGGCACTGCCCCACCCTTGCTGTGAGATGGCACAGTGGGATGTCATGTCCTTCCCCCACCTTGGGCTACATGTTCCTTTCCCTCCTGTTGTACCACATGAGGAGCATTGTGTGGCTCCTATGTCCCACCCCAGAGGCAGCCGCATGTCTGCGTCTAGAGTGGGGATGAAAGGGCTGCCATCCTAGCATGGGCATACAGGTGATGGGGGCATACAGAAGTGTCCTACCTCTGAAGCTGGGCCAGGTCCTTTTGATTTTTGGTCGTGGGACATCAAACCTCATGTAGGTCCCACTGCCGGCCAGCTCGGTTTCGTGCCCCAGGCTGCCTGTCGGGGAGCCGGCCAGCCCACGAGGCCGGTTCTCCTGGGGAAAGCAACGGAGAGGAGCGGGGGGCTCTGAGGGGTTTGCCAAAGGCGACTTCAAGTGGGGGGAAGTCCTGGGGAACTGCTCCACTTCTCCCTCAGGCCACAGAAGGCTGGGACAGAAGCAAATCAGGGGTGGCAAAGAGAGGAAGCAGACGAGAAGCCAGACTAGCTACACACATGGTAGGACACCCTTAATGCACAGACCTATGTACTGCACCGTGGCTGCTCTCTGCACCCAGGCACCGGCAGAGGGCACCACACACCTCCTCGAAGAGGGATTCTCCCCCATTTTCCCCTGCAATGTGTGGCAGGTCTTGCAGACCATCTCCCCTCCCAGTAATGTCTGCGCAGCCCCGCAGCCATGAGATGGTATCCTCAATTGCATAGCACATCCCCTAGGCCCATTGTCGACTGTTGTATGTCGCTGTGGCCCCCTCAGCATTTCCATGCATAGGACGGTAAAGTCAGGAGGATCTCTAGGGTGCTGGCAATGGTCTGCCACGTAATGCCCCAGCCCTGGCCATTGGGCAGACCACCATAAAGTGCCGCTCCAGCCGGCGTCTAGAAGCTGCAGCCTGGAAGCTGTTGCATCTGCAGCAGCCTGGCCACGTCACTTGTGAGGGGCTTCCCAGACCCTCAAAAGTCACTCCCACCCCAGTCCTCCACGGGAAGCCCACCCAATCCCAGAATGCCCGGGCCACTTCAGAGGGGACTTTTAATTTCTCCCAGCTTGTCTGACTTCCTCCAGCTGCAGAATCCCCCAGGGATCAAAATGCCCCGGGCCCCCGCCCACGTCCCAGAGGCAGGGCAACTCACAAATCGGACGTCCTCCGTGGTGACGTCGTGGTGCACCCTGTATCCAGTCCCCCGGTCCGGCACCCCTTTGCCGTCGGGGCCCCGCTCTCGGGAGCAGGCTGTGTAGTACCTGACAAAGCGCGTGCGCTTCACCAGCAAGTGGAGGATGAAGCACATGAGCTCCATGCCGATGGAGATGAAGAAGAAGATGATGGTGTTCTCCTTCTCATCCGACAACAGGAGCTTGGTGAAGATGCGGCTCAGGGAGATGATGACCCCAGCGGTGCCTGAACAGAAAAGAGCAAATTCAGCGACGGCACTTTTGGGGTCTCATTCATTCAACACCTTGCCTTTGGGGGCTCAAGCAACAGAAACAATCCTGTTGGCAGGTAGCACATTAAAGCTGGCACTCACACGGGCTCCTGTTTGGATGGGTGCCCATGCCCACACACTTGCCAGCAGGCCCCTGGGCTGGCGCGCACCAGGGGATGAGGACGGATCAGCTGTGACCCAAGACCTGTGTGGTAGGAGCCAACTTCCAACAGGAAATCTCCCTCCCCAGCAGCAGATGAGCTGCTCCATGGGAGAGGGAGGCGAGACCCATTCCCCCCTCGCCTTGTTCTCTTGGAAGTTACTGGAGAAGAGCCAGGCCACCATACCTGCATGTCAGGAGGTGTCACACACCCATGTGACCACCCCCTGCTCACACCAGCACCCTGGCCAATGCTTTATTACACACTCCCAGGCTGCAAACAGGCCTGGCAATGGGAAGCTGGCCGGGGCACTGGGCGCTGCTCCTTGTAGCAGCTCCCCAGAGGGGTGGTGGGGAGGCCATTCTTTCTTGCCCGCATGCCCGCTGCAATCATGTCATTCTCTCTGCCTGGCAGGGGCCCAGCTAGCCACCAGCTGGCCCTGGACAGGGCCAAGCAGTGTGCCAGCTGGGGTGCTAGGCAGTTTTAGCAGCAGCAGCTCACCAGCTGTCACCACTTAATGCATCTGCCAGTGGTAGTGGGAAGCATGCCCGCCGTTTGCCAGCAACTGCCCCAACCAAGGGGCCTGGGCCCAGCAGGATGAAAAGCCATTATCCCGGCCAATGACTGTTGGCTCTACCAGCAAGAGATGAATGCATGTGATCCTGTGGTTCCCATGGAGGGAGCAGCCTGCCAGGCTGGGACAGCCCCAGGACTGGGGCTTTAGTGCCTGAGATGATGTTCCTTCAACAGTCCCATCTCGCAGCAGCACCTTTCCTAAGGCTTTGACTGATGAAGGGACGTTTGCAACTGGCTTCTGGGTCAAGCTATAGGTCCTTATGACACATGAGCATACACAGGGAACAGGCTGGCTAAAGAAAGCGCTAACCAGCGGCTGGCTCATGAGCATTACCCTAGCCCACCAAGCCCGCAGGCCGTGAGAATCTAGGTTAGCAGGATACTCACTCTCACCAGTCATCACCCCCTGAGTGTAGCGCTTGGGCAACATCCCGGTGTAGCCATAGAAACTGGATTGCTGCACTTCAAGGGAGAGGCACATGGAAGAGAGAAAGAAGAGGAGTCGTTATTCCCCACCCACAGTTTAGCTGGGATGCATCCCAGATACCCTGCTACGAGTTCTGCCACGGGTGGCTGGCAGGGCCCTGGCCGCCTTCGAATCCGCGGAGCCATCAGCGCCACGCCGCAAACCATTCAGCCCGGTGCTGAGTTTCCCATTCGGAAAAGCAGTCGGGCTGCTCCGGGAGCACAGAGAAAGCAGAGGCTGGACTCCAAGCCCACGGAGGGATGCCAGCAGGTGCAAGCGCTTTCTGGACCAGAGCTGTAAGATGGGGTGGAAAGCTGCCAGCCTGCCTCCTAGAAGCACCCCCTTCCAAGACCACGTCACAGGGAGCAGCCTTCCCAGGTACTGAAAGCCAAGACTACCAGGGTGTTGGGGCGGGCGTTGCAAATGGGACGACCATGCAAAACACAAGGCCTGAGCCCATCTGCCTACAGACGTGAAAAGAGGAGCAAGCACTTTGCACGCTGGAGTGTTGAAACAGCGTCATAAAGAAATCATAAAAAGGGCCGTAAACACACCTGGGGTCGTTAGTCCTAATTAGCTGCCGACGGCCAGGCTTTTACAGCATGAAATATCATGGGAGAACAGAAAGCACCCAGGTGGGGACGGCCTCGAGGCTGACACATCCCGCTGCCCAGCAGCTGAAACAGCCCTTGGAACGGCCCAACCGGGTCGCGAGGGAAAAGGTTTTGGCTAACGCCGCGGCTGCGGGGCCGGTGATGAAGTATTCCAGAAACGAACCAGAAATGCAGCAGCTGGACTAGCAGGCGGTGATCGAGCAAGATCATAAACGTGTCTCCTTTGCCCTGGAAGCGGTGCTTCACACGGCCCAGCCTGGAAGGAGAGTGGAAGCCCTCTCCCACCCACCCACCCACGCACTCCTCCGGCAGCTCCACGGGCTGGTTCACGTGCACCCTGCTCCACCTTGCTGCCTCCCAAAGGACGGGCCAGCTGGCTTGCAAGGCACGGAGCAGCAGCAAAGCTGATTCACACCAGCAGGAGACTTGGCCCTGCTGACTGCAGCTGATATGGGGCAGTTTGAGGTGGGCTGGAGGGCCCTGCAAGCCAGGGGTGCAGAATGCATTATTTGGAGTTCAGGGAGAAACTGAGAACGTGTCGCCATGCAGAAATGCAAGCGTTTTATGCAGATTTATGCAGATGCAGCAATTTTACCCCGAAATCATGTGGTTTTATGCTAATCAGCATTCCATCGGCTTTGGGTGGCAGGTGCACGTGATGCTTCGAGCACAATGCTCAAGGAGATGATGGGAGATTGGGGTGGGGGAGGCGGTGACTGAACCAACTGGCTTCAGCAAACTGACAAGAAACAGTTGCTCATGGCCATGGTAACCAGCCACGAGCGAGAAGGACCAAAACCGAGGCAGACCTGCCCAGCTGTTTGCCACAGCTGTGAGCGCCCTCACCTGCCCTAAGCCAGCCTCCACATACCTGTGCAGCCGAAGGCCACCACCCCGACTGCGATGAGGTTAATGGCATACGCCTGCCGGCGGGTGAAGAGCTCCAGCCAGACGTCGCATATGCTGACGAAGAGAAGGGGACCCAGGGCGAACAGGTACCCTGCAGCGAAAGAGCCAGACATGGGGGTGAGGCAGGAGTAGAGCCATAAGCCAGCCTGGGGCCTGGAGCAGCACATTGGTGCGATGAGTTCAGCAGTCTCATGCTGGGCCCTGCATCATATGAATCCCTCTTAATGGATGAGTTTCTAGGCAACCGGGTGCCTGGGGTGTCCAAGTGTTTATATGATGGTATTTCTGGGTGCCCTGAGTGGTAGGTCCAACTGACTGCATGGCTAGTAGCCTGGGTGGTGCAGGTATGTGGACATGTATTGAAGTGATGGGGTAGATGGTTGCTTCCACTGATGGCTGCTTGGGTGAACATACACCTTTCCCTGACGGCTGAGTGATACAGTGGGAAGGTGGGGGCCAAAGAAGGGCAATGCCAGCTCTCTGCAGCTCAGTCAGTGGAGCAGCCAGGGGGGAAAAGCCTGGTTCCTCTCCTGCACGAGCTAGCCTGACAAGTTGCCCCAACAGGAGGTGAAAATAGCCAAAGCAGTACGGGAGCCCCATGGGAGTGGGAGGAAAGCAAGGGCCCCGACTTACCCACGGAGATCCGGGTGTGCAGACTCAGCATCTCCACCAGGGCGTTGTTCAGGATGACTGCAACCAAGGCTACCAGGATGTAGGTGAGGCTCATGTCAAACACGATGGATGTTCCTGCAGAGCCACATGGGAAGAGAGGCTGGTTGCAAGGCTCGGAGAGCAGAGCCAGGTAGGATGCTCTGCTTTCAAGGGCTCGCTCCAGGATAGCGCTACACGTGATTCTGTCTCATCAGCGGGGCGACCAGCATCGGGGCCTGGGGCTGCTCTGCCTCTTCCCCAACACGCTCATCAGGGTCGGACTCGATGACCCACTAAGGTCTCTTCTGACCCTAACATCTATGAATCTAGCCCGGGTATGAAGGCTGCTGTTGTTCGGGCGGCTCAGTTGCAGCCTCTAGTGGTTCAAGGCCGCATTGGTTAGGGACAGCCAGGAACGAGAAACCCTGCCCGGTTCTGGGGGAGCGGTAGAAGGATGTGGGAAGATGCAGCAAGCGAAAGCACGCTTGGGGGACCCCTCACACCAGCTAAGGTACAGATGCAGCCACCTGTAACCACACCACGTACCCCAGGGCACAAACAAGGGGGCTTCACTATCTGCATTTGCATGAGCAGTCTGGCTGTTAGACGTCTAAGCTGTCACCTGTACCTACAACTCTGTCCCCTCATCTCGGTGCCCTGCAGAGTGGGAGGCTATGACGAGTCCCATGTCAAAACCAGTCCTGAACACTCGGAGAATACAGCGGCTGACACACGTATGCTATGACAGCCACCGCCTATGCTGTGTCCTGGGTCCCTGCAGCTGGGCACAGCCATGTTTGTGGCTGGCCTTTGCCATCAGTAATCCTGGCTGCTCGCTTTCAAAGCCCACCTAACGCGGTGCTTTACACACATCTTGAATAGGCATCCTGTCCAGGCGGATCTCCCTCCGCTTGTCAAACCAGCCATCTCCCACCCACGAGGGCTTGGAAGCTGTTACACCAACACCCTGCGTGACATGGAGGGAGCACAGACCAGACAACTGCAAAGCCTCATTGCTCCAATGGACGTACCTGGGTATTTATGATGCAGGTAGTCCACGTCGGTGATAAAGCTGTTATAGGGCAGGAGGAAGCCCACTCCTGCCAGCAGCATGGCAAAGTAAATTCCATGGTATTGGTCCTGCGGCTCAGGGTCCTCAGAAGCTGTACCCCAAAGTGAGACAGAAGGAGCAGGTGACAGTGATGCCGAGGGCCTGACCCACGGTCATGCAGACAGGCTGGGCAGTGTATCAAGAGCAGGGGCTACTGCCCACCCCTGTGAAGTACAGGATAGCTAGCACATGGCGATACATGTGTGATGAGGGCAGAATGATCACCAGGCTGGTGCCTGGCTGGGATGCAGGATGAGCCTGTTGGACAATACAGGTGGGCAACATGGACTGGAGCTAAGAGGAGTCCAAGGGTCTGCCTGTCTTCTGCAGCCTCTTGTAGACAAGAGAGAGGCGAGGATCTCTTGCACAGTCGCTGCATGCGAGTCTTCCCCACTAGGAGGAAAGACACTATCCATCTAGCTCTGCATGCCGTACTCTCAGGAGCTACCCCCAAAGCCACCATCCATCTAGCCTGGGATCTCAGCTTCCATAACCCATGCTAGAGGAACGTGCATGAAACCAATTTTGCGGACAATGACACAACATGCTGTTGTGAGGGGATTATCTTCCTAAACCCTCTCACATATGTGTCTATGACAGCGGTTTTCAATCTTCTTTCATCTGTGAACCCCTAAAAAATGTCAAATGGAGGTGCGCACCCCTTTGCATTGTATGTGTGGGCATTCACATACTTTCGACTGATCCTAGTCATCTTTCGCAGACCCCTTTAGGCATATTCTGCAGACCCCCAGGGGTTTGTGGGCCACCGGTTGAAAACCACTGATCTACAAACACACATCTCTCTCTTTCAGAAAGAGAACGAAGAGGGACATTCTTCCATGACTTCATTTTGTTCTTTTTTACTTATCCACTTGTTTTATTTAATTCTGGGATTATTTATTTTTCATGAATGCACCCTGTACAAAGAGAGGTTATGGATTTCCTCAGCAGATTCAGTCTTTCCCATACCGCTGATCCCGGCTCAGCAACAATCCTGCTACACATGAACCCCCCAAAAAGGCACTGTCTCTGGTGCCATTGCAGCTGGGCTGTACGCACAGCGAGACGCCTCAAAAACTGCAGCTGCTGTATTATATCTTAGCCCTTGCCAGAAGGCTGCCCACTGGCGAGCGCCCTACATCACCATGAAGTTAAGCAGCCCTCAGACCCCAGCCTCTCATTACATGGCCCTGAAAGCGCGGAGGATTAAACCCCGAATGCGGGCCCCGTATTAAACGCTGTAAATGCTGGTATTAACGTTCGGTGATATTAGAGCACACAACAGAAGGTTTCCACAATGCACTGAGCACTGGGCGTACCAACAGTGCTCTATAAATAATAAGCGCCCCCAGCCTGGATAAATTCCATCCCACAAATGGAGGCATTTCAACAGCAACCTGGGAGGCACAAAAATACCAGGCTTTGATGTCCAAAGTATTACAATAACCCGGCATGTAACAACAAAGCGCCCACTTCTATTTGATGTTCGAGAGCGATTCAGTGGAGGTACGGGCCTACTATTAATTATGCAGACTTAGGGCCAGTGGCCCAGCTAGTGTAAACCCCCTGACTGTCCTGATTTACATCAGTTGAGGCTCCGGCAGCCACTCAAATGAACCAGGCTGCGAGATGCGTGTAACAGACTCTCCTACGGGATCTTGGCGGCCAGGTGAGTGATTGCTCTTTAATTGCTTTCTAGTCATCTGGGAACACCGCATAGTTACGATGAGTGTGGTGCCGTGCGGGGAAGATCCCGTGGATCAGCACAGGGAAGCAGTGATGCGTGTGCATTGCAAATACAGCACCAGTGTGCATACACTGCAAATGCCAAGGCCCCCCAGAAAAGCTCCTCACTGCAAGCAGTGGGGGAAACAGAACCCAGGCAGGGGGGATGCCTCCCTCTGCCTGCTGCAGGCATGGGGTGGGGGGAGCGTCTGGGCCCAGCGATGGCACAGACTGGCACGTGGGCAGCAGGCTGTTCTTTCACTGCTTCCCCCCATCCCCATCACCCCTCGTTCCCTCCTTCACACCGTGGGAGGCAAGTCAGCCTTCCGCCATGCTCTCACCTGGCTCCATGAAGGTAAGGACCCCCTTTGCCTGGTTCCCCTTTGCCTGGAGCTCTTCCTCCTCCAACTGGTAGCTGTCGAAGCTGAAGCTCATCACCACGTTCCCCTCCGGGGTCACCACAGGGCTGAGATCCTTGAAGCGATCCGCTCCAACAGAGCCCATAGCTGCTGACCTAGACTGAGAAAGGATAGCAAGAGGCTCTTAGTCCAGCTAGATGGACAACCCATCCCACTCATGTTCCCTGGGGGTTGGGGATGGGGGTCTTCTGGGGTTTACTGTCCCCAAAGCTTGGGGAGGCAGAAAGTTCCTGTCCCTCTCAGATGTCCCCTGTGCTCGTTGCAGTCAGGCCGTCACAGCAGGACCCCGGCACGGCACAACTCAGGCCATGGTTCTGTTCACGGGGACCTCAAACCAGGCACACGCCACCTTGCACTTGCTGCACGCATCTGTGCCTCCCACGGGCTCCATGGGAAGGGGGTCCAGACTTTGTGCCTGACAGCCATCTCCCGGTCCAGGCGCTGCCCCCTCTGCCTGACAGCACTCAACAGTGTTAGCAAGTTCAAGAGCAGAGAGAGTGGTGCCGTGCCGGGGTCCCTAGAGAGCTTGCCCCGGGTTCCTCTGCAGCTAGGCGATGGGGTGGGGGCAAGGATCATCACCGCATGTGACAAGCCCTCCCTTAAAGCCTCCGAGCCTGCTTAGCCGGCCAGACAGGCTGTAGCAGCTCAGCGAGGCTTTCACGCTGACAGCCCGGCTTCTCCCACTGCGCGCCGGGTGTCAGGGTGACAACAACAGCTGCCATCAGGGGCTTGCGGTGGTGCTGGGGCTTTATTCACATCCTCACACACCCGCTTTGCAGCAGCCTGTCACATGCTCCAGTGCCTGCAAACAAACCAGAGCCAGATTCCCTCCTTCTCCTTCTCTCCTTTGAAATAACCAGTGGCACGAGAGAGCCCAGATCACCGAGCAAAACAGGCTGGGCTTTGATTTTGCATCATGCAGGCAGCAGAGCTGAGGAGGGCCAGGCTGTGGGGGGAACACCGTGCCAGTCACCGACTCATGGGAGGTGTGAGGCTGGAGTCGGAGCAAGTCTAGTCCTGGCTCTGCTACTGACTCACTGTCTCCACTTGGGAAAGTTCGTTAACCCCAATGCCTCAGTTTACCTTCTGTGTCACAAGGGGCTCATTCCTACCTGACTAGCTCATGTAAAGGCATGTGAGCACCTTGGGTGAAGGGCACCAGAGAAGGGCAAACCACTGTAACCAACCTGTGCCCCCACCCCAGACTTTGTGGGAGCCACCGTGCTGCCAGGGACCGAGCTCTGTAGCAGCAGCAGACAGAAAACCCCCCCCTGCCGCCTGGAGTGAAAGAAGCACCCGCACTAACTGTGAGCACTGCGAGGTCCCGTATCTTCTAGCATACACCATGCCCCCTGAGTAAGCTATGCACCCTGTTTTAGAAAGGCTGCATAAAGAAAATGAGGTTTTTCCTTGAAAAGCCTGGTGAGCAGCAGTAAGTAACTGGGTAGCAGCAGCCGGGGAGCCCAATACGCTCATCGTGCCGCTCTCTGTGCCTTACTTTTGCCCCCCCTCCACCAGGGCACGTCTACACATTCATTAATGCGCCTTAGATATTGCACACATAGTTTAGTACTTGCTTAACAAAATACTAACTCAATGCACAGTAAACTAGAGTTACTGTGCAGTAGCGCTGGCGCATGGTTATTCTGTGACGCTTACAGAGCATTAGCCTAATAAAACTGTGCAGTCAGCTATTAGCACAGTTTTTAACTGCCACCCAGTGTTATTAGGCTAATGTGCAGTAAGTGTCTCATGTAGACATGCCCACAGAGACTTAAGCAGCAGAAACAACTATTACTGTATTTCCTTGCACCCCGATTTCCAGCAATTGCTTCTTGGGAAGAAAATAGGTGAATATATGAAAATATGGCGATTCACTTAAGAGCGAGAAGGAGATTCCCATTCCCTCCAGCAGCGGTGCACACATCCCACCTGTGCATGGAGCACAAGTAGCCCCCAGATCTCCCGCTGGCTCAGGGACCTTACGCTCCTGGAGAATGGGGGTTTCCGCACAGCCCTGCTCAGTTGTGCCTTACTGAAACAGGCTCGTGCACCCTCCCATAAAGTGGTTTCTGTCAAGGTTGGGGAAGTCAGAGCCATCTTCCTGCAAAGCTCCCGGGACCGCAGAGTGGAGGAGCTTGGGGTAGGAGTGGGCAGGATGGTGACTTCTAACTCCCTCTGCCACATGCACTGCACAGCTGGTCCCCTCGGTGGTGGGAAGAGCAGGGAGATCCAGAGATCCTGGTGATGCTCAGGCCCCAGAGCAACAGGGCATCATCATACACACCAGCGCAAGGTGAGGGTACACTGGGCATGAAACACCACCTCCCTGATCTGGCACCGTGCACAAGCCTGATCCTCCTCAGAGCTGGGAGAGTCTCTGTGGGAATGGGGGGAGCAGGGAAAGGCTGCACCATGTCACACACCCCTCACAGAGCACCTCAGGGCCAGGTCAGAGCATGGCTCCAGCCTGCCGGTATCTCATGCCGGAGCCCCGGCCCAGAACACTGCCATCCCCCGGGGCTGCACCCAATGCCTCCCTCTGCTATAGCACACAGGAGGAGAAAAGAAGGGACCTCAGGAGGTCATCTAGTGCAGCCCCCTTCTCAAAGCAGGACCAGCTCCAGCTGCATCGGTGCCTCTTTTTCCCTGAGAGGAGCCTCCAGCCCTGCGAGGAGCCTCTCTGCTCCAGGACACAGCTTCTCCTGGCAATCACTTCAGTCCCCTGCCCTGCTCTCCGCACCTATCCAACCCCTTCCGCCAGCAAAAACTCCAGCAACAGTGGACTTGAGGGTGATTAGGCAAAGCTCGGCTAGCTGGACAAGGCGGCACGGTACACATCACAGTAAAGGAGCACCACAAGTGATGCCAGGGCCGATACAGGCCGTCGGCTCCAGACCCCAAACCCGCATCCATCACCCGGTGCTGGAGGACCATGAACCGGGAACCTCGTTAAACCGAAGGGGGACAGTGCCGCAGGAGAGCCGGCCGACCTCCAGGTGGCACTCGGTACCACCGCACGCAGGGACGCGCCCCGGGGTTGGGAGTTTTTCTTCTTTCATTGGTTTCCCGTGATGGGGATGCGCCTGGCTACCTCCCCGTCCCCACGAGATGGGTGCACACCGAATGCCTGACGGCTCGGGAAATCTAGCCGCACAACGGGAAACCCCCCGGGAACACAGGGCGGTGGCAGGCGAGGTCCCCAAACCCACTGTAGGGAAGTTAAAGACTCCAGTTAACGCTCGTTGGCCTGCACTGAGCTCTTCGTCCGCGGCCTAGCATTTCTGGCCGCCACTTCTACGGGGCGGAAAGAGGCAAGGGCCAGCTCACTCACTACCTGCTCCCACGAAGAGCACGCCGGGCCCCTCACTGGCTGAGTCTGGCGGGATTTTGAGCAGCCCTAGACAAAGCTCACATATTTTAAGCCACCTCAGAGCATCCCATTTGGAAAAGCAAATGAAGCTGCAATAGAAACTTGACCCTGAACTCTCACGTGGCCCTGCCAGACCGGGCTCCTGGCCTGTCCCACCGGGGCTCTCTCCAGTGAGCCCCACTGCCCTTGGCGGGTGCGATGAGCCAGGCGGTCGGTATCAATTATTCTTATTATCTGCTAGGAAGTTGCTGGCCCCTGATGTCCTTGTCTAGTGCAAGACCCGCGCGGCGCAGCAGGGACAGTCCTGGCTCAGACCCGAGGGAACAAGTCCATGCTCTCCCTGTTATTTCTGGCTGACCCGGGCACGCTCCGGCAGCACGACGCGGTCACAAGAGCGGACGGAGCCAAACCCACTCACCGCGGACACCTGCTGCTAGAAGAGAAACTCCGCCGAGACGCCCCGGCGGAAAGACATCTCGGGACCCGCCGCCGTCTCGCCGGGAGCAGCCGCGACCCCCGGGCCCGAGCGCCTCCGCCTCCGCCTCCGCCTCCGCACGGCCGCGCCGCGACTGACAGCCCGCCCGGCTTGGGAAGGTTTGCTCCAGCGGCCGGTCGGTCCCCGCCGCCGCCGCCGCCCGCCCGCCCGGCTCGGCTCCCCGCTCCGCTCCGCCCCGCGCCCGCTCCGCCTCCCGCACCGCCCCGCACCGCCCCGCACCGCACCGCCTCCCCTGGCAAAGCCGGCACTGACACCCGCTCTCTGCTGCGGGCCGCGCCTGGCCGGACACACCTGCTCGCTGCCGTGGCCGGGGCCGTCGAGGGACCGACCCCACGGAGGGCAGCTGTCCCCGCCGCCAGCGCCCGCGCCCCGGGATCCTCAGGACGGGGCACCGCCGGCTCCCGCAGCGGTGGCGGTGGCGGTGGCAGGGCGAGCGGGGAGCTCCCGCAGGCGGTGATGGTGGTGGCGCCAGTGGCGGGGCGAGCGGTGAAAAATAAAGGACATAAAAGTGTCCAGTTTCATATTAGTAGAAGGCCAGAAAACCGGACTGTCCTCTATAAAACCGGACGAATGGCCACCCTAGGCAGAGCTGGCGCGTGCGCTGAGGAGCCCGGCACAAGCGGGGGCACCGAGTGCACCTTGTCGGGGGGTTCAGTGCAGAGGCTTGCGGGAGACGGCAACCGGCATCTGCAGGACAGAAATGGCCCCGGCCTTCCCCAAAGCCCCGGAGAGGGCGCGTGTAATACGCAGTTACCCTCGCTAATAAATGCCATCTGACACCCACCTCTGTCCTGTGGGCTGCGGAGAAGCCAGGGGGGACTGTTGTACCTCACATGTGCACGGCTGAAAGCTAAAGGGATGCCAAGGAGGCCCAGTGCTTAGACACCTGATTTGGATGATTAATAGTAGTCCTAATGGAGCCTACAGTCATTTTACCCTGAAGTCAAACCGGGAAGGCCCAGAGAAGGATGCAAATTCTCTGCTGTTTCACCAGCCCATGAGCCAAGCGCCCCGAAGCAGAACAGGGGAGAATCAGGCCCGTTGCATTGCCGCCAGCATGGGATACGCTCCTCATAGCAGTTTAAGCCCCGATAGCCACTCAAGTAGGGTCTGGTGCCTGAGTGGGCGTGCGAGCCTCTTGTGTGCTCATCCCTTCTCCCCAGCACAGCTCTGACAAGACAATAAAAACCAATGGAGCAGAAAAGTGCTTTCTCCCCTCGGTCCTCTCTACTTAGCCTCAGCATCTAATCCCTACTAGGAAATGACTCTGCCATTTGGTATCTCCCACGCTTCCCTCCCGGGCAAACCGGGCAGGACGCATTCCTCTCCGAAACCGCTTCAATAAATCATAAGAGTTTACAATCTGGGAGCACTTGTCAGCCTGGCAAGCTCCAAAGCCTGGCAGCAACTCAGCAAACCAAGCGTCTATCACGACAACATCCAACAGGGCACAGGACTCATCCTCAGCAGCTAAGAGAAGGAAGTGGAGAAAAATACTTTCCCTGAAGTGGCATAATTTGGACGAGTGGAATGAAGGCAATGACACATGGGGACATCCTGTGAGATCGTCTCGCTCCCCATTCCCAAAGGCCAGTGCACAGGAACCAGACTAGCCACACCAGGACACAGTCCCACGTCCACCACCCTGCCCCAGGGCTTGGAGAGAACACATCTGGCCAAGAGGGGATGCTCCAGATATTCAGAGCTCCATATTGTGACTCTTCATCAGGGACCATGCACTGGGAGGACTGGGAGTAAATATTAGGAACTGAAGGATGGATCTGTGACCCAGTGCACATGGTTACATGTGGTTCTTATCAGGGTGGACTGGTGTCCCATCCCGTGACCTTCCCACGGTGTGAACTGGCTGTGCTCAACGTCCTTTGTATGTCATGTCAAAAGGTGGAAAACATTCAAGGAACCAGGGCATGGAGAGCAGGACATGGGCCTGCGGGGCAGAAGTGGGCGGAAATGGGGTGCCGTTTGTCCACATGCTGCTCTGGACACTGCATGAGTTTGCAGCCTTGCTGGACTCAGGCTGGCCAGAGGCTGCCTCTAGCTGACTGGATAGATGGGGACCTGGTCATTGGGACTGAGGAGTCAAGGGGGCTGGGTGGGGTGTGTGTCACCTCCCTGCCTTGCGTGCTGTTGGCTCAGCCAGCGTGGGCTGCTTGGTCCAGGGGGACCTTTGGCTTTGACGGAGACCACTCAGAAAACACGGTCCAGTGGACAGACTAGAGGAGGGCTGAATGGTGAGTTGTGCTTGCTCCCCCCCTCCGATATCTGCCAGCAATGATGTGCTGGAGATAGAGTCCGCCATCAGGAGCGACTGAAGAGGGATGAAGCAGGGACAGCCACGATGGCAGAGGCAGTTGGCAAAGGCTGAGCAGCCTTTGCGAGGGGAAGAGAGGCTGGCAGGACCCCGTTCATCCACCTGCCCTGGGAAGGGTGCAAGATTGCCCATACGCAGAGCAGGTGGCCTGGGGCCGTGGGCAGGTCCCCTGCTCTCAGCAAGCATCGCGAGGTGTCTCGGACTGGGTCAGCGCACTGGACTGCCAGCTACCGGGGAGGGCAGGGAGAGCCTCAGCCTCTTGATTTTATTTTGTAAGCAGCTCTAAATCCTCAGCAATCAGCCTCACCTTCCCACCGACCCTGGCATGGCGCCCGAGGCCTGGGGCTGGCATGGGCCTTAAGGAGTTTCGGTCACCAGTTCAGAGCAGGAGTCCCCCTTCAGCCTGCCTGCACACGTTGGTGCAGTGGAGGGACTGGGGGCTGGCTCACACGTCACCACGGCTCGACTTGCTTGGGAGGACAAGGAGAAGTGCTGATGCTGTGCCTGCTCTTTGCTGCTTGGCACTCCTGCCGTGGGCAGCCTGGGCATCCTGAATGCCCTGCCAAACCAGCAGCCTCCCCGGCCTTCTCGCTGGGTGCGTCTGCTGCTCTGTTCACCGCCTGCTTCTTCAAAAGAGGTGCGCGCGTGTGGTCATGAGCTGAGCCAAGCTGTCGGCTTCTGGTGGCACTTCATCCTCTTCAGCAGCTGCCCTGCTCAGACAATGGCCCCATCGCTCTGCCTGAAGTAATTACACGGCAATAAAAGGTTGTTTTATGGATTAATAACATTCTGCAAAGCTGTATTTTAGAAGCGGCTGCTGACTGGATTGGTAAATGCATCAGGGCAGGGGTCCTTCAGGGACTCTTTCGAACCTATACATAATGGGCCAGGCCCACCCCATGTCACCATTCCCCTCCCAGGTAGCTGGCAACAAAAGGGCTGCTCACAGACAGCATCTGGGCACTGGCCAGCTCCTCTGTGAGGATATAGAGAAAGTGTTTAGTGGTGGTAAATGGGTCTTGGTCCTCCCCCAGTCCTCTCTGAGGCAGGGTGGTCACAACCTAGCACTGAATTTTAAGGTTAATGTAAAGGAAAAGCAGGTCTGATGGCCATATCCATCAGGACACATGAAACAAAGCCTTCCAAAATCCTCTGTCCCACTGTAGGAAGGTGGAGTGTCTTCAGATAGTCCACCTTGCTGATGAAGAGCATGGCGGGCGCTTTCTAGGATATTGCTTATTTGGATTTATGGGACCTGGAGAGCGCTTTCTAGGATTATTGCTCATTTTGGTTGGGACCTACCATCGCAAACAGCAAGTGTTCAAGCTGATTGAGCAATTTCAGCAGGGGCTTAGATACCAGTATGGTTTCAGGTTAATCCTCAGAAGTATTCAAAGTCAAAGACCAAGCAGACAGCCATGCTCCAAACAGGGGTATGGTTAGAATAGCCCTGGCACCGTGGTGGTTACTTCTTCAGCTGCGGACTTTTCTGCTTATCCAAATCTTGGTTTTGCTCCATCCCCAGCCACCTCCGAGATCTCAGATGATTAAACCCAGATCATGGGAATGCAGAACTATGTTCATGACAAACTAAGGAGCCCAAGAACAGAACAAACCTTGATCCGGCCCCCGGGAGGATGTGAGAAAGGGATGGATGTGATGCTTGGCTTTCTCATTAACAAGAGAGGATAAAGGCAGCAGAGGGAGGGAAGGTGAACAGGGAGAGCAGCCTCGCCTCTCTCATATGCAGCGGCTGCAACTTGGACTAGCCACGTTATGAATTACAATCTCCAGGCAGTCAATAAGCACCGCCCTCCATAAATCAGCTCGGAGATCCTGCGGGACGCGGTGTTGACTGGGATGCCAGAGGAAATTAGAAAGATGAAGTAGGCTGCAGTGCCTCAGCACCCACTTCATTTGCTGAGGAATGGAGCAACTAACCAGTGGCAAATTCATGCGAGGAAATCTGCCTTGTGAGCAGGCAGTGATTTCCTTGCATTTTATTTCCATTCTTCACCTGGATTTGGCGGCATGCTGGGCAACTCTCCTGAGGCCCCACAGATTCCCCTGGAGGGTTTGTTAGGAGCTGGTCCAGCCATCTTGTCCCACTAGGATGAGTCAGATAAGCCTCAAAGGAGCAGCTTTGGGGAGAAAAACCTGGGACGGAGCCTCGGATGCTCTACGGGCCTTTGGAGGCAGCAAGCAGCCTGCACCCCTACCAGTCTCAGCACAGCTGTCTTGGTGCTTTCCTGGGTGTAGCACTGTATAGATGTGACTGCCACGTGAGCAGGAAGCTGCTTTCCGAACTTGAAGCTGCATTCCCAGTTACACCTGGCTGCCTCCCCAGCAGACAAAGCAGGAGATAGCAAGCATGATCCAGGGGTTGGCTGATCTACCCTCCGTTTTGCAAATCTTGGACTCAAATCCAATTCCAAGGACTTTGTGGGGGCACAGCCCCAAGTTTGAGATGGTTGATGGCCTTGGCTCACTTAGGTGGAACAAGGGTGCAACACATCCTGTACTAGGTACACACGCAACGGACTGCCGCTAGCTTTCGACTGGACTGCACGGATGATCGTGGGAGGGATCACAAAAGGAGGAAGCCAGGGTGGATCCACTGAAAGGTTGAGAGTGAAAAGTGGAGGAATGATTTTTGCTGTGTTGGTCCAGCTTTCATTCAAAGGAGGGAGACGGAGCAGCCTTGCTCCTTCCAAATCACACCCGCAATCTCCTAGTGTAACCTAGGCCTCTGCGTGGGGTTGCCTAGATGAGCACGTGTTTCTCCACACCCAGGCTCTCCTGCTGAAGACAGAACCTCTGACTCCTAAAGAGGACTCCCCCACACCCACAGCCAGCAGGGAGCATCTCTTCACCTCGACCCCCCCAGTGCAGACTTGGCCCACCCCCAAGATCCTCCCTGGCCTGCACAGCTGGGGAGTTCCCTCTGCGCCGCTCAGGATCCGGAGAGTCTCTGGCAGGAGCTGGCATTGGCCCAGCGGATGGGGCTGGGAGCGCGGAGGAGGATTTCAAGCAAACAGACAATATTGAAGGAGACTCTGTCAAGACTGGGAAGCCTAAAATTAAAGCAAGCTGCAAACACAGGCAGATTCCTTTGCAAGCTGGCAAGGGGCAGAGGGGTACGGGAGCACTGCTCCCCCAGCACCCCAGGGAGCATGGTCCCAGGTTGGTCTGCTCCAGGGAGGTATCACGCAGGCCAGCTGGCTCAGGAGGGTTGGGTGAGAGGGTGCACCCTGCTCTTGTCCTCTCTCAGGCTCAGGGAGAGACAAGGGGCCCAGAGGAGATGCAGATGCTTGTTGTTGCAAGCTGGGCACTGGGCTGATTCACCCAAATTTACTCCTATGAAGTGCTGCCTATTTGATCAAGGAGGTGAACTGCTGCAAACCTCCTACCCCAAAGAGTCCCCTCTTCTTGTTAACTGCAGCTCCTTCACTGGAGAAAGCTGCCCGTTACTGTGCTCCTGGACATAAATAGCCCTGGCTGCACCGCACTGCTATACAGGGGGGCTGGTATCCCACAGGGATTACGGTGCCACATAGTACAGGAGCCTTGAGTGAGGGTCATCCTGAGCTCCTTTATCTCTAGATCCTAACCCAGGTAAGCACTGCTGGCCCCATTCACCAGAGCTGGAAGTGCAGGGGGGACAAAGGCAGAGATCCCCTCCGTGCCAGGAAGGTGCCCAGCTATCAGACCTGCTGGTGAGCTGGGACATCACCCACCACACAACATCGGAGAGCTCTCTATGCCCAGCTTGAATGGATTTGCCCTTTCACAGCATCATGCTGGTCTCCCACCTGGATCATCAGCATTTCTGCAAAGAGGAGTGCAACAGAGGCATCTGGCTGAACCAGAGGGCACTGATCAGTCTCTAACATCTGCCTTGAAGGCACTAACCCCTAGGGAGGCGAGGGACTGCATCAGCCGCTGCAGACAGCGGGACTTCTCTCCGTGCCGCGTGTGCCCACAAGCTGGATGTGACACACCCCAGCCACTCGAGAGTCTCCTGGAGAGCTGCCGCTGACAGATGCGTTGTGCTTGCTTAGGGGGTTTCTATGTATTCTTGTGAGTGTATTTCCTCCTTTGCTGATGTATAACTTGGCTAAACAAGCTCCGTTCGCTTCCCTTGCCCGTGGAACAGTCCTGGCAGGTTCAGATGCCGCTCTCACCTCTGTACAGGTAGCAGAGCCACGTTCTGCCTTGGAGAGTGAATCCATTCACGGGATTAACCTACCTAGCATCTGCACCCCTTTCAATAAGAAACAGAAGAAGACACAGAGAATATGCTGCCATGTTTGTATCTCCACATACGCATGGCAGACAGCGGGACAGGCTGGCACCTTAGAGGTGCTATGTGATGCAGGAGTGTGTTGCCTGTGAAAGGTCATGCCTCTCTGAACCAGTTAGTCTCTAAGGCGCTACCCTGCCTGCTGCCCAACTCCAGACTAATACAACTAACCACCTGTCTGGATGTATGGACATCAGAACTGGTTAAATCAAGAAGATAAAAAACATAGGGGAAATTTTGCAGGTTCACAGCTGCTTCCATTTTGCAGGCTTGAAATCAATCCCCCCCTCCAAAAAACCCGGGTGCAAACTTTCAACCAAAATCATACTGGAAGAGGGAGCTGGACTGTTTCCTTCCCCTGACTCTGGGAAGCTCAGCAATTTCAATCCGGATTACAACATTTTTTCTGTTAATAAAAGTGTCACCGGAAGTTTTGGGAACGTTCAGAGAGCCGGCTGGGCTTGAAGACACTATTGATGTTTTTTTTAATAATGTCATTTTTTAAACAGTATAATAAAAAGTTTCATTCGAATAATGTCACCCAGCTTTGACAGGCAGCATCATGTAGTGATTAGAGCAGAAGGAGGACTGGAGGGCAGGGGACCTGGCTTCTGCTCCTGACTCTGCTACCGATTAGCTGCGTGAACCTTGACAAGTCCCTTCACCTCTCAGTGCCTCAGCTTACCCATCTGTTAAATGAATCTAGTAACTCGTGCTATATAAACACAAGCCTGTTGCTATACTCTTTCTCAGAAGGCAAGTCTGTAGTCATTTTGGAGATGATGTGGCGTTGGTGTTGCTATGCATCTTTGCACCACAGCATTGCCTTCATGCAACCACCTTGCTTTGTGCGTGCGTTTTTCACCCCTGGCACCTGAAAGACTCACATCTACCCATTCCCATTCACCAGTTTAAAACCATTCATGCCAACCCAGAGGCCAGAATGGCAGCACCTCAGTCTCCCTGAGAGGATGTGGCTGGGAAACGAATCCATGAAGGTGGGAAGGAGAGAGGATGAACGTTGTAAGCTCACCTGTGACCTGACCCAGAGCATCAGAGCATCCCTGACATGGAAAATTGGGTCTGGATGCTGCTCTCTTGTTGCCATCAGCTGCATATTCTTGTGCAGAAATGCCACCTCAGTTTACAAGGCTCACGACATTTTTCACCATGCTGTGGTGCTGACTCGGGCTAGAGCCAGGGGTTTTTAGCAAAGAGAAAATTTGGCAGACGCACTCTCCCTGCACTAGGGGCAGGACAACCGGGGTTAGGTGACCCGAGCTTTGCAGCTGATGACACCGTTTGCAAAACACGTGCCCTGCCCTGGTTTTTCTATCATTTGGCAGTCTGGCAGACCCTCCCTTGAGTATTTATGTCTTTGTTTTTAACCAGAAAAAGTTGATTCATTGTAAAAAACAGATTCTGGCAAAATGGTCTTTTCCTGCTTGAGGTCCAGAGTATTTTCAGTTAATGTGCCACCTTGCCAACTCTGGTGATTTTAGAGTGCTTCTCACAGTCATTAGCATTATTTTGAAGCCCCAAAAAGTGGGAGTTGGGAGCTGGGAGGAGAGGCTTGCTTTTTGTCTGAAAACCAGAGGAATTTTCTAGTGCTCACAGTTTTTCTGAGTGACCCAAGTGACCCCTTCAGCTCAGAAACCAGAAGGCAAAAAACCACCAGAGATTGCATTTGCTTGCATACAACATTCCCCAAAATATAGATTTCATAGATTTTTAGGAGCTGAAGGACCTCAGGAGGCCGAGTCCAACCCCCTGCCCTGGGCAGGAAGAAGTACTGGGGTCAGATGACCCCAGCCAGGTGCTTGTCCAGTCTCCTCTTAAAGATCTCCATGGTAGGGGGCAGCACCACTTCTCCTGGAGCCCATTCCAGATTCTGGCAACCCTTACCGTGAAGAAGTTTTTCCTGCTGTCCATCCTAAATCTGCTCCTATAACTTGCACCTTGTTTTTGAAAGGCAGAACAAAGAAAAAAAAAAGATTTTTTCAGATTTATGGCTGCACCGAACAAGGATAGAGCCTAAGCTTCAGCTGACTTGCCCTCCCTTTCTTGCTTAACTAAAGCTGAAACCTGAGCTGCTGCTGCTGAAGACTAAATCTCCATGTGTGGACCTCTGACTTTGAAAAAGAGCTAAAGAGTCTCTAGTGCTGTGAAACAGGAAGAGAGAGACCAGGAGCAGCCAACAGGCAGCAACATTTCCATAAGAAGGAGAAATGATTGTTAACACCTGTGGAGTGAAGAACAATGAACCAAAGTCAACTGAGTCCCTCAGGTGCCTGAACAGTAATACAATAGCTGGTGCACTGTGGAGCAGGAATCAAAGCAGGGTGTTTCTATTCCTGGCAGAAAATCAGCTTCCCTGCTGAACACACACACACTCATAGATTCATAGATGTGGGGTTGGATAAGTAGATCTTCAAGTCCGACCCCCTGCCCCGGGCAGGAGAGAGTACTGGGCTCCTATGACCCCAGCTAGGTAATTATCAAGCCTCCTCTTAAAGACCCCCAGGGTAGGAGCCAGCACCACTTCCTTGGAAGTTGCTTCCAGATCCTAGCCGCCCTGACTGTGAAGTAGCGCCTCCTGATATCCAGCCTGAACCTACTCTCGGTCAACTTATGGCCATTATTCCTTATTACTCCGGGAGGCACTCGGGTGAACAGGTCTCTCCCATTCCCCACTGGTCTGACCTGGTAAGTTTGTAGACGGCCACCAGGTCCCCTCTCAGCCTTCTCTTGTGGAGACTGAACAGGTTCAGGTCCCGTAGCCTCTCCTCCTGCTCTCACCCTGCCCTGCTGACCCCTCATCATGCAAGTGGCCCTCCTCTGGACCCTCTCGATGTTGGCCTCATCTCTCCTGAAGTGCGGCACCCAGAACTGGACGCTGTACTCCAACTGGGGTCACATAGAGGGGGAGCATCGCCTCCTTGGACCTGCTTGCATCTGTGGGTGCATGACAAGGTGCAGTTGGCCTTCCTGACCGCATCCCCACATTGACGGCCCATGTTCATTTTGGAATTGATAATGACTCCAAGATCTCTTTCTGACACTGTGCTTTCAAGAAGGGACTTCCCCAGCCTGTAGGTTTGCTGCTGGTTCTTACTGTCCAAGTGCAGCACCCTGCACTTGTCAGTATTGAATCCCATCCTATTCTCATTTGCCCACCCCTGTAACCTGTCCAGGTCCAGCTGTATCCTGTCCCTCCCTTCTAGCGTCCCCACCTCGCCCCAAATCTTGGTGTCATCAGTGAATTTGAACAGGGTACTTTTCATCCCCTCGTCCAAGTTGCTAATAAAGAGATTGAACAGTGCAGGCCCAAGGACCGAGCCCTGGGAGACTCCACTGCCCACATCCCTCCAGGTTGAATATACTCAATTTTGGGAGGTACATTGTAGGCGAGAGAATATGGCATTTATTATTTTAAAAAGAAGTAGCCTTCCAGTTGGGATAGGTGATATGGGCTGTCTATGCCATGGAGCTTACCTGGGCCACGGAGCGACTAAGCCCCACCTGCTCACTCCCACTCCAAACATGTCACAACCCAGTGAATGAGGGGATAAGGACGTTGTGGGTTTTCAACATGCTAAGACTGGTGGCTTGGGGCATCTCTAGGACCACCCTATTCCTGGGGTGGATGACCGCCAAGAGAACGGGTGAGTGGGGCCCATTCCTCGATGGCCCAATGGAGCTCTGAGGTGTAGCTGTACCCTGGGAGGAAATCAAGGATTGAAGAGGCTTTGCAGCGGGGAGGTAGGTTCTTGCACTCCAGCGTGTTCCCTTGGGGTTGCTCCGGTGGTGGCGTCTAGCGATGCACCAGGTATAGTAGAAGAGGATGCGGATCCTCTCCGAGCGTGCGATACACAAGGACTCTTGCTTAGGAAAGCTCAGAGAAGGAACCGAATGATTTATAGGAAAAACCCGTGCCAGTTTCTCCAAGTGAAATGTGTGTTTTGCCCTGCGGATGTTGCCAGCCGTATTTTGGATTTCTCAGTAAATAAACAAATGAGCTTGTCTCTAATGGAGCATTCTCCTTAACGACATCATCATGCCATCTGGCTCGTGCGGAGATGAAACCTAATTTATCCTGAACTTATTAAGTTAAAACCTATTAGTCTTGTTTGCATCAATCTGCATATGATAAAGAAGCCGCCTCCAGCAGAGAAAGGCAAAGAAACTGTTCAAAGGGGCAGCCGGTGGCTACAGGACATTGCACCAAAAAGAAGGCACGTCCCTTGCTGCTAGCAAGGCACGGGGAACTTACCACGAGGTGCTGGTGCTTCGTTCCCTGGATTTGTCCAGAGCCAGGCCTGAAAGCACAGATCCGGAAAGGCAGGGGTAAAGTTAAGCTCATTCAGGGCTGCTGACTCGCACTTTCGTCGTGGATCTTGCAACAGAGCAAGCTCCAGCTTCTGGAGTCATGCGATTCCAAAAAATCAGTTTTCTTTTCCTCTTCTTTCTCTGCAAGTTGGCTTCCGACTCTCCTGCCTACAGAGAAAACCCACTTTGAGCACCAGAGGAAGGGATGCCCCGTACAAACAGCCGGGGGCTATCGAACAAGTCAAAGGGTTTGGACCAGTTGAGCTCTGCCTGCGGCAGCGATTCTCAACCGAGGCGCTACAAAACCCAGGGGCGGCTTGAGATCCTCGTAAGGGGGCCACAGCGAGGCACCCGCCCAGCATTAGCACAGTGAGGTGTGCAAACGAGATTCACAAGATAGACCCAGAGATTTCAAAGAGGAGCCTGTGGTGGTAAAACCATTCCGACCTGTTGTGGGCTTTCTGAGCTCTTGGCAACAGAAGGATTGCTCTGTAATATTATTTTCCTGTAGTCAAACGTTGAATGAAAGCTGAGAACCGGCATTTCCCGAGGGGACCTGGAGCCTAAAGGGTTGAGAACCACTGGCCTGAGGCCATTACATTCAGTGGAAAGGCTCTGATGGACTCAGCAGGCTTTGCATCAGGCAGTCGGGGCTTGTCTGGATGCGGAAAGGAGGTGGAGGTGAAGCCAAGACTTGACTACAGGTGTCAGCTGCTCTCTTCCTCTATGTACAGCCTTGTCTTCACCCTCGTCCTTCCCCTCTTTGTTACATGGCTTGTTGCCGGCACCTTGTGCGCTTGTACAGGACACAGCCCCGTGGCCTCTGATCTTCGCTGGAGGAGGCAGGGCTGCAGGCTGACTTGTGGGTGCTGCGTGACCATTATCCTCAGCCCAAGTTTGCTTTGCCCACTGGTGCCAGGTCAACCGCCCGCCAGAGGGGATGCTGGTCAGTGCCAGGTGCCAGGGGAGATTTCCCTTGGCACCTCTACCCCGCTCTGCAGGGGAGACGAGGGGGCCAGGGCAATGCTTGGCCTTTGCAGAAGGAGGGGAGGGAGGAAACAAGAAAAAGAGGAGTTTCCAATCCTGGGCTTGGCTTGAAAGGTCATTCGTTTCAATCAAGGAGGGAGAGACAGCAGTGGGGGCTGGGCAGGCACCGATCCGCTTCTCCGCTGCCCTGCAGCCATGCGTGGCTGGACTTATCCCTGGACAACGGCAGCAGGAGCATCGCGGGTGCCCAAATTCGCCCACCCCAGCCAGCCTGCAGCAGCAGCACCGTGGGCTCTCTCCCCCTGCCACAGCCCTGGCCTGCATTGCCAAGCCCCCTGCATCGCTCCCCTGCCACCTCCCTCTCACTGAGCGAGAAGGTTTCCTCCCTCATTAGTCTCTCTCCACCAGGCTCCCTGCTCGCAGAGAACCGGCTTAACCGTTTGGGCCCCAGCATTGCTGCAGGTTCAGCCCGGCACTACTGAATCCCAGCACCTTAGGGTTACCATATTTCCAGTTCCAAAAAATAAGACCCCCCCCTCGTGGGGTGGGGAGGGGGATAGATGATTGTCGGGAGCAGTGACATGACATGCCGGTGCCCTGCCCACTGTATTGCCCCCCACCCCTACCTGTGCACAGCCCACGAGTGGACAAAGGCTCATCACTGGACTGAGCCACGGGCTGGTCTGGCCTCAGGGGGAGGCGATGTCCCCATACAGGACGACCCGGTCTCCCCTCCCAGGCGGGCGGCTGGTGACCGAGTTGGAGGGGCTGAGCCAGCTGGACACCCCAAGAGTGGGATGGGGCAGACACTGCCTGCTCTTTGTGAAGGGCCATATATCCCCTTCCTGTCTAAACACTATATAGAGGTAGACACTGGACCCGTGTAGGACCTGGAGGCGCTGTACAATTCAGGCTGTCGCCGACCAGAGCCAGCTGGCAGCCAGCCCAGGGCTCTGGCAAAGCTGCACAACCTCAGAAAATGGACACTCATGTAGGCTTTGGCTTCTCTAAGAGCACATGGTGTCTCTACCCCCAGGCCCCTGCTGCCGGCACCCCTGCAAAATCACACGGACAAAGCTGCCCCCCTCCCCTAGGTCCTTTCCTTAGATGATGCTTCATCTAAGATGGCAAAGACCGACTCCCCCAGCAAACCCAGTCCCTCCCAGCCTCCCCATGCCCCCCGACACCCTGGCGCGTGGCCAAACCAGCAGAGTTATTCTAAGGGCGGGTGCGTGTGTACGGGTTTTGTTTTTTAATTGGCAAGATCTCTCAATCTGCTTTTAAATAAATTGCTCCGGCTGAAGGCACACTCCATTAAGGACACCGCCTCTGTTCCCGTTTCCAGAGGCTTGTAAATATTGATGGAGGCCTGCGAGTCAGCTGCTGGAACAGCCTCGGAGAGTGGAGCGCGCCTGCCTGGATGGGCTGGGGGCAGAGCAGGGGCTGCTACGGTGCCTAATGGAGCTGAAAGCTCAGCCACAAATGATTTATCTTTGGGAGAGACTCAGCTGCTACTGAACGAGGCAGAGAGATCCTGAGATAGGAGGTCTGCCACACGTGGGTCAACCCCAGCAGCTCTCCAGCCCTAAAGGAAGCCAGCCAAGGCAGGCGCTGTGCTGTGCTCGTGTCTCAGAGGTGCTTGCAATGAAGCTCCAGCATCCCTGTATCTGGGGAAAGGCACTGCCAGAGCCATGCATTTGAAATCAGCGTTAAACAAGAGAGCTTGCGGTAGAGAGCGTGGACCGTGGATGCCTGGCCTTCCCCCGCGAGTGTATTTATAAATCTGCACTCACCCAAGCAGCGCTGGGAACTCGTATGTAAAGGAGCAGGAACAGGTGCGAAGTACGAGTCTGCTGTGTGCTAGGGCCGGATCCTCAGCTGTGCAAATCAGCCCTGCCCTGGGGATTTCAATGGAGTTGTGCCAGTTTCACCCAGCTGAGAATCCGCCTCTCCTGGAAGACTCCGATACAACTCCATGCCAGTGCCTCCAAGTGGGTTTCCAACGCTTTTTTTGCTCATGCCAGGAGTGTAGGTGTCCAATTTAGCACCCAGCCCACCAAAATCCAGCTCTGATTGACATACTGTGTGTGCAATATAATTTACTTGCTGGGCTGTCAGCCCTTTTGTTATCGTGTGCCCACTCTATGTGGAGATCCGCCCAACTTTGTATCCACGCCTCTCCTGGAGGGTATCACGGCAGCTCAGCCCAGCCCGATCCATGGCGAGGTAACTCTGTCCATCAACCTGAAAGGTGAAAATCAAGCTCAAGACCTCCTCGTTTGCTCCCTAAAGCCGTGGCCGGGAAGGAGCCTGGTGAAACATTTACCCATCCGTCCAAGACAAAGTAGGACCACGCTGCCTTCCTCTAGGGGCTGTTGTGGGAGGAGGGGGCATCATTGCTGCGTTTATTCACCTCCTAGGTTTGTTGGGCTGTTAAATTTTTTAACTTGGTCTGAATAATTTAGCTCTGACATTATGTCAGTCTGGGCGGATGAGCTTCAGTGCTTCCTGGATTGCTGCATGACCCACTTTAGACAGAAAGGGAAAGCTACCCAAAAAAGCTCACAGCAGGCAGGAAGGGGGAAGCTTTTCCACACTTTCCAGTCTCCATCTCCTTCATCTTCAGTAGAACGTCAATTGATCTCGGTGCAGAGGTCGTAGGAGGCTGCACATCCTCCTGGCGATGTGGGTTGGAGCCGCTCAACCGGACGCCTTCTCCCCAATTAGAAACCGATCTATCACCGAGCGGCAAGTCCAGGGCTCTTGTACAAGCTGCCATGAAGACTCTGGCAGCACAGAGAAGGGGGCAGGGAAAAGGATGCCTTTTGCTCAGCATGGCAAAAGTCATGGCCATCCACCTTTCCTTGGCTGGGCAATAGCAGGTGACTCCACTGACTCCCACAGGGTTGCGCACACACACACACACACACACACACACACACACACACACACACACACACACACACACACACAGCTAAGCCTCCTTCATTTCTATGTGAACCTGAACCCCACTGCTTCACCCACGTGCTTACCCCAGATGGCCTGAAGCCCCAAACTCCTACTACTCCCTGAGAGCACCACTGGTAACCCACAATGCACTGATTTTTTTCCCCCTACCAAGAAGTCAATGCATTGGATGGTGGCACTGGGCACTTTGGGTTCCCTAGCTGGAGTGCCACGTGTCTTTTGCCAAGACCACCCACGCCTGTGAGGACGTGTGTGGCATCAGCAGAGACAGCCACCTGCAAATGCACTTCTAGTGTGGACAAGGCTCGAGATGAACCAGACCAACCTTGAGTAGTCAGCACTCAAGACGGTCCAATGCTCTTTAGGAGACCAGAAGTCAAGGCTCTTCTCTAGAGCGGTCTGGTTGTGTAGGGCCAAGGGGCTCATAGATACATGTGACTCTCTCCAGGTTAGAGAGGGAAAAGCTAACGGACAAGGTGTGTGCTAAGAGTGTGACCCTAGACCAGATTGCTCTGAATTCTGCACGTGCATGTGCGCACCCCCCCCCCCATGTGACCATGGCAAAAATCATGGCAGGCAGCATGGTCATTTAACCTTCCTTGGCTGGGCAATGGCCTGCACCGAGCTGCGGTTGCACCTGCTTCTACTCCGATCAGAGGAGGGCGAGTGAGAGATGGCCTCTGAAGCATTAAAAATGGTTTGAATCCATCGGCTGCACCAGCCCATCGAGAAAGGCTCTTTTCTACTCTCCATGGGGTAAGGAAGAGTCTGGATTTTAGGTGTTTTTTCATGCCTAGCGCCATGGTCCCTGGATGCTGAAGATCAGAAGCTAAGATCTCAAAGTCAGCAGTGACCTGCATACAGATGTGAGCACAAGGGGTTGTGTGGCTTTCATCCATGCCCATGCAGCACAGGGGACGCTGCCCTTCCCCACCTGCTCTATCTGCATTTCAGCCCCTGCCCCTGCTCCATGGCATTCGACTAGATCTGCTGCCCGCTCTTTCCTGCTGGTCTCAGCCAAGATGTTATCCTCTCCGTTAACCTCAAAAATCCTTCTGTTCTGGCGCTTCCCTGGCATATTACATCCCCCAAACCCTTTTTTCTTGCCAGGCACCCTAGTGCCACCCTGCCCTATTTACCAGCTCCCCTCTGTGGGGAGCATTTAATGATGAACAATTAGCAGTCAATTAGCTTTGCTCCGTAAATTTGAATGTCCACCAGGCTTTCTGGACTTGGGTTCTTTCTTTTCATATGATCAACATAGCTTTCTTGAGCGTGATCCAATTCTGGCTAATCTCTGAGTGGCTGGAGCAGGATCTTGCTGGCTCTGTGATGTATTTTGCTGGGTTGGGATTGGGAGGACCATTGTGTTTCATGTATTTTGTTTTTACTTTTCCTGTCTTTAGCTAGTGAAATCCAGCTATACGGATCAGCGGCGAGAGGCATTCAGGCTGTGTGGGTCCCATCTTACTTTCCAAAGGCCGCTTCAAACGTATTCTGATGAGCTTTGCTCTCCTTCCGAGGGATCGTCGCTTGCACGGATCAGAGCTGCGACGATTTCTTTAATGATTTCAGAGGCAAGGGACAAAAAAATATTCTCACCTTTTCGAGTGCCACTTGGCTGAAGGTAAAGAGCACTGCAGCATGTGGGAGTGCTAACGAGGACTAATTATAACCTGGCTGACCTGCCTCAGCGTTTGGATGCCGGGTAGGACGCACAATGAGGAATTTTTGCGTTTATGGAAATGCCTCACTTGGGGCACTCGTGCTTTCCTGAATCTTTACAGAGAAGCCATTTGGATGGTGGGATGGAGGGATGGGGTTGTCCGAGGAAGGCTCCTAATCCACTTCCACCCACTGCCCCTGACTTTTGCATGTGCTGGTGGATGCCTCGCTTGAGCCAACCCTTTGGGGCATCAGAGAAGCCCAGAAGCTACAGCCCATGTCCCGTTAGCTGCTGATGGGCTCTCTCCTCCTGCCAGTCAAGCTCTCCGAGTAGGGAAGAGCACTTCTGGGTGGGCAGGGATCACCTGGCAAGTAGGAACGGCGCAGCCTCAGTGCAGGGCTCTGCTGGAAACACAGACCCACGCCAAGCCTTGCACCAAAATCAAGGGGGCAGCTGTTTCAGCAGGCTGCAGAGAGGTCGGACCTGCTACAAGTAGAGAGGGGCATTGCCAGGATAAGGTGAGGGGGCTTCTCCCGTGTCTGCATCGCTGAGTAAGCAGGAAAAGAGGTGCTGTTGCGTGAACACTTGCGATGCCACCAGGGAGCTGCCCCGTTCCCAACACGGTGCTCAGACACGTGGCAAACACCCACTCACCCTATCTCAGGGGCTGCCTGAAATAGCCACTACCAAAATACTACCCTCAGCCTCTGCTTCCTCTGCCTCCGGGGCTTTCTACCTGGATGTCTCAGCCCCTGCGTCTCCCTACCGCGTTTATTATCTTCCTTCCCGTGTTGACACAACTGGCATCGCCCTGGCTGGGGTGCCAAGGTGAATCAGCAGGGCAATTCTCCAGGCCCAAGCCCCTGTTGTGTAAAGCAGCCTTAAAACCAGGGTCCCCAGGGGCATAACGCGGCTGATTGAATGCCGGTCTCTGACGCTCGCAGGCAGCCGGGCTATTCTGCAGGCTTAGGGCTCTCCAGTAATTCTCAGTGACATCCATCAACTCTGCACCTTCCTGCCCTGTCCCCAGATGCATGCTGCCATGTCAGACATTTTATATTTCTGCAGCAGCTTTTATTCCCAGAGACTCCAAAGCACTCTGGATCCAAAGCCGGCACGGCTGACTCACGGCCCCCCTGGAGCAGAGCGGGCCACGCAAGCCAGGAAGCATGGCGTTGTGCGTGCGCGCACACACACACACACACACACACACACACACACACTCTCCTGCTGCACCGAGGCTGGTTTTTTTGCTCCTGTAGATCACGGAGCAGCAGGCTTCAGAGCTGCGATTTTGAGGCTGGATACACCCGGCCTGATTGTCGTGTGAAGAGCGATTGCACGGAGTCGGCTCTTCTGAAGCCTGGGGAGATTCGCACATCATGCTCCCCACTTCATTACGTGATGCCGTACCAGTCGGTTCCCATGTCAGCCACTGCTGTGATAATTCAGCAAGCCCAGCCATGAATCCCAGCTCACTTAACTCACCACGGCGCGGTCCTGGTCCCGTAGGCATTGCCTTGGCTTGATGATCGCTCACACCCCTTGTACGTGCTGCAGAAGATGAGAAGAGGGAAGGGCTGTCTTGAAGGTTGAGAGGACACCGAAGTGGCAGCGGGCCCTGGGGAGAAGGAGGAGGGATAGAAGTTGGGCTACACTTACCCAAGGTGGAGACCCAAGGGACTTCTTGGTGGTCTGAAGACACTTCTTCACCTACTTGCATGCTGGGGTGGGGGGAAGCTGGTTTTTCTGCCTCACAGGAGCCAGGGGCTGGTTGAAGGAACAGAGGCAGCAGTGCACGGAGAAGTTTCTCCATTTTCTTCTGGAGTATTCATCACAGTCAGGGGTCAGCCATGTGTTGCTCCTTGTACAAGACTCATCATCCCCATGGTCACAGGCGGGGCTTGGAGTATGGGGGGGAAGATTAGCTCCTGCATCTCCAGTGATGGGGTGCAGTGAACATCACCTGCTGCAGTGCTACAAGCTCCCTGGGCAGGGGCCCTGGACTCCCGTGCTGCAGAAGGGACCGAGAGACCCTGGGAAAGGAGACACAAGAGGCTGTGGCCTCAGACAGTGTGTCTTCTCTTTGCAAGTGCAAGGCAGCGAGCCGGGAAGTGCTTCTTCCAGCTGTGTCCGTGCCAGCAGCCAAAGGAGGCAGACACAGAGAAGCCTGTGGAGGGAAGAGGAAGGTTGGGGATCTGCTAGGGAATGAACTGCTACGCGGCTTGCCGGAGAATGTGGGTGTTTGCAATAATGGTTTCCAGCACGTTGCAATGGTGTCTGAACCAAGAACCTGGAAAGATTGGCCTGAGCAATAAAGACACCAAGGCAGGACTTGCATGAGATGGTGCTGTCGGCTCTCCCCTTCTTTTGTCCTCCAAGAGACACTGGCAGGAGCTGGGCGCTGGGGTGAGCCTCCTGAGGAAAGCGGATTGGGGTGTGCACATCTTACTCATGGGTTATGGCCACCAGCTTGGCAAGAGGTCCAAGTTCAAAGCCAGGACACTCACCAGCAGGCCGGGACATGGGCAGTCTGCAAGCCAGGGCCTAGGCACAAGCCAGAGGTCACACCAAAGCCAGGACCAGGGACCTGCCAAGCTCCAGGAATTGATGTTACCCACCTGGAGACCTGGGCCCCCCAAAAAAACATTTACACCTGTGGGCAGTTCCCAGGAGCCATCCCCTGGCTCAGCCAGCAATGTCATTGGCCCCAGCCAGGCCCTAGCCAAGAGCTAGCCCTGAGACCCCCAAGCCGCATCTTGCCATGGGTCGTCCTCCCCTTCGCCCCCAAAACAGCTCCTGGTGCTGCTGTATGATGCAGCTCTGGGGAGGGGGTGCAAAGTGCAAATGTACGAGGTGCTGTCTCCTGCAGCCTGCGCCAGCCCTGAGCTTGCACGGAGCAGACCTGCTGCCTCTCGCAAGCATGGGCAGAATCCTTGGCTCTGGTTTGGCGCTCGGGGTGCAGCTGCGAGCCCTCATTCCCTTGCTCCCTGCCCTCAGACATAGCCGTGAGCAGGTTGGGAGCCGGACAGCAGGTCTGTCTGGGGAAAACCACGCCCCAGCTGTCCTGAGGCTTCAGCGCTGCATCTGCTCTCAGTGACGCCACCGACTCCCAGGGTTGCACACACACACACAGACCCAAGCACAGAGCTAAGCCTCCTTCATTTCTATGTGAACCTGAACCCCACTGCTTCACCCACGTGCTTACCCCAGATGGCCTGAAGCCCCAAACTCCTACTACTCCCTGAGATCACCACTGGTATCCCAAAATGTACTGATATTTTTCCCCCCACCAAGATGTCAATGCATTGGATGGTGGCACCGGGCACATTGGGTTCCCTAGCTGGAGTGCCACGGGTCTTTTGCCAAGACCACCCACGCCTGTGAGGACGTGTGTGGCATCAGCAGAGACAGCCACCTGCAAATGCACTTCTAGTGTGGACAAGGCTCGAGATGAACCAGACCAACCTTGAGTAGTCAGCACTCAAGGCGGTCCAATGCTCTTTAGGAGACCAGAAGTCAAGGCTCTTCTCTAGAGAGGTCTGCTTGTGTAGGGCCAAGGGGCTCGTTGAGATGTGCGATTCTCTGAAGAGGGAAAAGCTAATGGGCAGACAGACAAGGTGTGGGCTAAGAGTGTGACCCCAGACCAGATTGCGCTGAATTCTGCATGTGCATGCGCACGCGCGCGCGCGCGCACACACACACACACACACACACACACACACACCAGGGTAGGAGCATGCTGAGAAATGAATCAAAGGCATCCAGAACAGTCTTCGTATTGCTGAAGCAAATTGGCATCCCTCACTAATTAATCCGAGCTGAGGAGCTAATTCAGACCCTTGATTACAACTCGGCATAATTAAAAGAAGACAATCAACAGCAGGAGCAGACACCTACTCATCAGAGAGGGCGTTTGATGGGCTCAGCGCCTGGGTCCTCTCCTGCTGGTCTGGGCTATTTAAAGAGCCGAGCTCAGGGAAGAGACTCCCACTTTGAAACAAAAGAGCAAGGAACCGGGTGATGTGTAGCTGTGCTCTGCCACTTGATGGCACTTGCCAACTGAGGGCTTCAAAGCAGTTATATAATGAACAGAGACTCACAGCATCCCTGAGAGACACGAACCCGGTGGGGAAACTGAGGCACAAAACAGCCACGTCACACGACTAAAGCCACACTCACAAGGAGCGGGACCGACACCCCACACCCATGCTCATCCCTGGTGCTCACCCCCACGACTGCATTTACCAGGGCAGACACCTCCGTTTTGCTCCCTTCTCCTTGAACCACCTCATATCGGACTCCTTAGAGCACCCAAAGCATTCGCTACCGAGAGCGCCGTGGGGCCTCTACAACAACTTGCAATTAAAGAAATTGTTTTGCAAAAATCTAGTTGGTTTAATAAAGGATATCACCTCTACCATGAGTCTGGATTGCTTTTTCCTCTAGACCAATACAGCTACAACGTGGATACATGGAGCCCCTACAACAGTTATTTGGGCATGGGCAGCCAGATTCCCCATTTCCCTCCACCATAATTCCTTGGCTTGGATTTTTTAAAACAGCACAGTGACTTTTTTCCACATTTGAGGCATCTTAGGTCTGCCGGGACTCTCATTAGACTGCCTCCTGCACCTTTATACTATATGTTTTCCACTCCGGGAGACTCGTCCTGCCTCTCTCCACTTCCCTGCCCCATGCCAGCTCATTTCCAACCTCATTTGAAAACCTACATTTGCTCCCTTGCCTTTAGTGGCTAATTCCTCTCTCCCCCTCACAGGCTTGTGCCGCTGTTGAGGATGCAGCTGGCTCGAGTCCTGCCACGCAAAATGCAGCCCCAAGCCTGGAGTCAGACTTGCAGTGCTATGCCCCCATACCTACCGCTGTATTATTTATTCTAACCAAACCTAGGAGATTGCCTGGCTCCAGATGCTGCTGGACCTGCGGTGGGCCACCCTGCTTCCTGCTTGGTCTCGTGCCTTTACTCTCATCCTCATTTCAACATAAGCAAAAATGCCACGTGTCTCAAGCAGCCAGAGAGGGTGAGTCGGGGCTGACTAGGCAGGGAGACAGATGAAATGCAAGAACCATCCCAAGGGCTGCAGCCGAAGGAGATGTCCCACAGACCTGCTTATACAGAGCAGGTGCCTGCGATGGCTGTTGAGTGTCCTCTGTGGCTATTGTATATGTCCCTGGTCCCCATTGAACAATGTCCTGATGGGGCTGGAAACCACCTCCCGGTGATGCTCAGGGCAAGACTCCCACAGCCACTATGGCACTGGGGCCAGCTCAGGCCCTGGCGCTTCCACTCCGTCCTTTGGGCCAGCAGCTCGAGGCCATCCTCATGCATTGAGGTCTCCCAACCATCCCCATTTGCCATGGGGAGCAAGACACATGCAGCCATAGACTGGCCCGAACAGCACTTTGAAGGGCAGCAGGTAGCAAGGGTGCTACCTGCTCTAACTCCTGTTTGCCAGGCCCCTCTCTCACTACAGCAGTGCTGAACACGTACCGCCAGCAAAGGACTCGGGGAGCAGGGGGCTCCTGCTAGTGCCGATGCCCAGCCAGAGGGCTCTGGGATGCGCTGCGGGCTGGGGGAGAGGCCCCCATAGGAGGATTGTGCTCCGATGGGACTTGAGCTGCTCCTTCACCCAGCAGGCTCTGCTTTCCTAAAGAGAGCAGCCAGTCCTGAAGGGACTAAGTGCTGGTCCGGGAGCATCTTTCCCCATGGCCCCGAGGTGCCGTGGTTATAAACAGCAGCCATGGTTGTATCCAAAGCACCTCTACCCCAATAGCACTTGCTGTCACAAGGGGCAGCCTCAGCAGACTGCCATGACATGAGCGTGACGGGCAGAATGACTCTTGTGGCCCATTCACTCTCATTTTGTGCCCAGCACGTTATGGTTGGTGCCTTTGCTTGCAGCCAGCTGCCATCCGTGGGTTTCAGAGTCAACGCGCTGCCACGATGGCGGGATCACACCCCTTGGAGCCAACGGGGTGCTTCGTCTGCCTCCATCTCCACCACCCTGAAGGCCAGAACTGATTTTCTTTGTACTTCGGAGTTGAGACGGGAGGACGTGGAGGCGGCTCCCTGGGAAACAACGGGGCGGTGGGAATTAGAGTGTCCAAGACCCAGCTACGCCTTGCACCAGGACAGCAGGGGACTGGGTGGGGGGACCCTGCACGGTACCGAAGTGTTGGAAAATCCCTGCAATCATCAGGAAACAAAAGAAGAAGTGCCAGGGATGATGGGAAGATTTATGCAAATTGCCATGGCAATAGCCAGCCGTCTCAAACTGTCAGCGCCATTGCAGGAAAATCCGCTTTTCCGCCTCGCTGACAATGTGCAAAGCGGTTCCCGGCATGCCCAGCGGCTCCGGCGCCCCTCGTGCATGACACGAACCTCGGGCAGGGATGGTCGGCCCCCCTCGCAAGCAAGGCAGTCGGCTTCAGAGCACCTGAAGCGCGGGCTTCCACCGCTGGCTTTTCCATGGGGACCTCCACGGGGCCCCTCTGCCTTGCAATCAACACTGCAGCCTTGTTCCTTCCCTTGAGCCCCGCCACGCCTGGCGTGTCTGCCCACGGAGAAGAAACCCTCTCATGCATGTGAATGCTGAAATCCCTGAATACACCCGGGTGGAGCCTTGGCTTTCTCCAGCAGCTGAGTGACACGCCGGGAAATGCATGCAGACAGGCCGGGCCCCTGTCCCCTATTCAGATTCCCTGATAAATACATCACTGAACAGCACGGAGACGAGAGACATTTCCAGCACGGCCCTTTCCTCAGATACAGAAAGCAGCCCCCGGACAAGAGGAGACTTCATAAGGAGGAGGGCAACTCCAAGACGCGGCAAGGACTGAATGCAAACCTCCCTTCCCCAAGCTCTGCCCCTATCCCCCCAACTCATAATCAAGCGGGGGCATGCGTGACGCCTAATGCTTTAGTGGAGACTTCAGCACGACTGACACACGCAGTACATTAAACGCCTTATTGGGGATTTGCATAAGCCTGGGAAGGGAGGAAGAGCCCCAAGAAAGGGCTCGACAATGGGAAACCAAATGCGCTAACGGGCTTAAAAAAAAAATCTGATAAAGGCATAAACCAGTTAAGAGAATACATCGCCCGCGCGGCAGCTTAGTCAAATCCTGTCTTGCAGGAAATCCTCTTAACCGATCACCTGATCGAGTGTTAAATGGCTAATTGAATAATAAAGCAATGATATGTTTACTGCACGCACTGTATACAGAAGAGGAGAGGCCGCCAAAGGCCAAGCTTTCCAGAGCCTCGTCATCAGAAATGGCTCTGCCCAATGTTGACCCAATCTTCCAGTGGGCAGCGGTGCCTGGAAAGCTGAAACGCAGCAAGAAGAGCGGGGAGTAGATTATAAATGGGCTAAAGTGGCTGCTCTGGATCCACCTTCCCAAAGCCTGGGGCTCTTTGGATCCTGTTCTCCGACTCAGGCCCATCCAAGGTGCATGCTCAGGCCATACCATGGAGAGGCCATAAATCTGGCTCCAGCCCTGAGAAGGGCTCTTCTTTTTAAGATGAATGGGGGGGACAGTGCACACCCTTCTGCAAAATGGCCACCTGCCTATCCTCAAGTAGGAACCATACAGCAGCTTTGGAGGTGAGTGCACCCACCTCTGGGAGGGCTCCCCTAGTGCCCCTGCCCTACTTCAAGAGGCCATAATATGATCACATGCCCACTCTCAATGGCATCAGTCATGCCAGCCAGGCAGTCACGCCAGCACATGTGTGTCCCCCACATGGCAAGCTTGCTTGGGTAGGATTTGGACAGTTCCCATCCGATGCATACGCTGCACCAACCTGAGCCATCAAAACACCAGCACCTGCGCTGGGGAAATTTATGCAATGAGAGCTGCTCCTTACAAGTCAAACCCAGTGTTTAGCAAAGAGCCGTAGCAGAGATTTTACAGCCGTTAGGCAGCGACAGCTCCAACCCTGCCAGCTGCTTGATCTGGGGGGAAAAAAAGCAGCAGTGTCAGGCAGCCAAAACAACACAAAGCAGGCTGCCAGGAGCAGGCAGGACTGACCGTGGGCAGCAGCCTGGAGACAGAGCACAACCGCAATCCCCTTTTGGTTACGGTGGAGGATACGCAGGCACAGGTCCGCACTCCCCAAAGAAGGGATGCTTCCTTCATGTCCTGGAGATCTTGGCAAGCTACAGCCCTAGCATTTTGGGGCCAGAGCCCGTGCAATGCTGAGCCTTGTCTGCAAGGAGTAGAGCATCCTCAAGTCCCACAGACCTCAGTCCTCCTAGACCGTCCCAAACGCCCCAAGCTGCAGCTGCACTTGGCCGTGCCAGTCCTCCCCCTGCCTGGCTGAGCACAGGCAGCTTCTCCCGGACTCACGGAGATTTCGTTCTCCCTCGTCTGCACTCTCTGCCCTTTGACTGTATCTGAAAAGCAGCTGGCAATGCCAGGCTCTTTAGCCTGCTTGCGAATGCCAGCGGGGAATCATAGGGGAAAAAAAACCCAACAACCCAGGTGAGCAATGCCTTTGGATCGTCTCCAAGACTGGAGGCCTTGCACTCGTCTACCACTGCGCTGTGCTGCTCTAGGGAGGGACTGGCCAAGTGACCGGCCAAAATGCCGGTGTCCATCATCCCAGGTCACCGCGGACAGGCAGGAGCAGGGTCTGACGGAGGGGACTTCCAGCAATCCAGTAGCTCAGAGCGTTTTTCTCTGCAGTTGGATGAGGGTGTCTGGCTTTTCACCCTGTGGGGCTTTAACCTCCCAGTGCTTCAGTTTACCACCTTCCCAGATCAGTTGTCAGACTCCAGCCACGTCTGTAAAGGGCTTGGGTGGCACAGCAAGGAGTGCCATGGAAAAGTCCTTCCACCAAATGCCTTGAAGGGGAGTCAGATCCAGACTGGCCACAGTGTTCGAAGCTCTCGAGGCCGACATGAGCTCGGGCACCTTTGCAAAGGAAACGGGCATCCCCGCAGCAAGAAGCAGAGTGTGCTCATGGAAATCGTGGCTGGGCTTTATCCCTAGAGAATAGCCAATGGCCAAATCAGCACAACACCTAGCTGCTGGGGACAAAGACCCCGCTAGGATCCCACCCCATTCCCCAGCCCCCTCGAACCCGGGAAGTGTGAGTGAGGGGAGCAGGAAGGGACGGGGCTCAGCTTGGAAACAAAATCCCTTACTGAATACATACTAAAACTTCTCTGCATCTCCCTCCTGATTTCCAGCACTTCTGAGGTTCAAATACCAGTCACAGCAGGTCCTGATAATAAGGCAGTGAACTGGGGGAGGGTCAGAGATTTGGGAGCCTTTTCGTGTTGTCTGACACCCACGAGAAGAGACTCTGCTGAGACTTATGGCTCCTTTTATCTAAGCCCAGGCTTGAGCGAATAACAAATTAGTGGGAAAATGGGTTGTATTGATCTTGTCCTCTTGTCACAGCAGCTGCGAGGGAGCCGCGGAGAAGGACGCTCGCTATATCTGGACTTCTCATACGTGTGCAAATAGGGGACAGAGCTGGAAGCAGCCTCAGCAATTTGGGCTGGAGGCTTTATTGGCAAGTGGTTTGCTGCGGTTAGGAGCCAGCTGAGAGAGCCCAGCAGCCAGCACAGTGGATGCCAATCACAGGGTCACGACCAGTCCCTGCCCCAAAGAGCCCGCAAGTCAAGCAGGCCAGACAGACGGCGATGAGGGAAGGGGGATACGCCACACCAACACAGGAGTATTTTCCAGCACCTTTTGCTCGAGTCCAGCCCTTTCTCTTACCCCTACGCTTATGTTACCACCCTGGTAATGGGCACCTTATTCATGGATGTTAGGGGCTGCAAGGGGCCTCTTGAGACCATCAGGTCCAGCTCTCCAGTGCTTGGGCAGGAAAGACCGCAGGGGTCTGAAGACTTCCCCCTCCTCTTCTTCCTCGCCCTCCCTCCCACCTGCTTTTCCCAGGGCTCAGGGGGAATTTCAGCACGGAGTCGCCCCGGGGAGGCTGTGCCACGCTCTCCTTCCCCCAGCATTGCCACCACGTGTCCGTGGGGTGGAGGTGCGATGGTGCCGAACAGACTGGGCCCGAGCAGCAGGGCACTAAGGGTGGGGAAAGAAATCTGCTGGGGCACAGTCCCACCAGCGGCAAGGCACAGAGAACAACCACAAGCGTGCAAGGTTTGGGGGGGACTGAGCCTGAGACACCACTGGAGACCACTGCTATGGTGGTGCAGTCAGAGTCACGCCGCCCAATTTAGCTCCATCACCGCAAAGCCCCTACACCCTCCTCTCCCAACAGACCGGCTCACGGTCCCCTCTCTGCTCCTTTTCGGTCTCCCCTTTGCCCTCCGTCTCCTTATCAAGCTGCAGTTTCCCCGGCAAGGCTGGCATTGCTCTGCCTGGCTTCCCTCACCTCTTTCCCTGAGCCGCCACAACCCCCTTGCTATAAATAATCGCCGTCAGGTGCTCATGCGGTGAGCGAGAAGGAGAGACTGGCACTTGCCAAAGCAATCAAACTGCTTCTGTAGCCTGAAGAAACAAGGAGAGCTAAAAATAGCCATGGGCTGCTTCCCTGAGACTGCTCCTCTGCCCGACAGCCCGCACACAAACAGCATCAAGATTCGGATTTGGTAGGGAGGGGTTTGCTCAGCATCGCAGGACACCCGTGTCTTCCCCATCCCTAGACGGCAGACCATGCAAGGATTTTAGAGCAAGCAAATGGCTTCGTTAGGACCCAAACGCTCTGTATTTTGATGGATCTTTGTATGTGATTGACTATCCTGGACTGCATCTGCTGATGCAAACTCCAATATAAATAGTGGTTGGAGGTGACAGCGCGAGGGGCTGCATCGGGGGCAGGTTTCACCCTCCTGTGCAATCTCAGGCTGGCAGATTAGAGAGCAAAATCGCAGCCCCCGGCAAAGAAAGGCCTCACTGAGAGCAGAGGAGCGGCTCCAGGCGGCTGCCAGGTTTGCATCAGGTACAATTAGATTGCTTAGCTAGACAGACCTCTCTCCACTTGGTAAATAAAGCAGCGAGGGAGGATCAGGATGGTTTCTGGGGAGAGGAAGATTCAGTTCCCCTTCCTCTGCAGGATCCTTGTCCCATGCCATGCCTGCAGCGGGGCAGAAGGGTGCAACAGCCCCGGTGAGGGGAGAGCCCGCGATTCCCCAGCAGAGGCGGTGCAAGACGTCCTGTACTTAGATCACTCTCAAATGGCCCCGTCTTTGGGCTGGGGTGAGAATCCCCACCTCGTTCTTGCATGGGAAAGTACCAGGGACACATGCTCCTTTGCATGTGTTTGCACAGCTCCTGACACAAAGCTAGAAGAGGGCTGGCAGAGCCCGGGGGGTTCAGGACTTGCTGTCTCAGCTTTGCCAAACCTCTGGGGCTTGCAGAATTGGGGTAAAATGTCTTGCACAACCCTGGCGCCCTTGCAGTGATTAGCACTTCCTCCTGTCCCCTCCCTATACCCAGTACAATGTCTACCCCTCCCCTTTTAACAGGACCAGCCTTTTGTCCCCTTTTAGGTGCCTGACAGCCTCCAGAGCATCCCTCTGCTCCTCCTCGACCTCTCCTAAAGCAGAACCCAGCACATCTCTCTCGGTGCCTGGCAACCACACCTCTAGGTTTTATCCTTCTGCCGCTCTGTAGGCGCTCATCCCTGCTCCACAGGTCACGGCTCCTAGCACGTCAGGAACAACAACGGGCCTCTCACTCCAGCTTGCTAGAGGCCAGGAGCTGATTTTTCCCTGTGCTTTGCCGCCTGGTACCAATTCCTGGTGTTTGCTGCCCATGGGGCTCATCGAGTGCCTACCGATAGGTTCCCACCCCGCTTCGCAAGGCAAGCTCACCAGCGTTCAGAGAGCGGGACAGCTTTTGCATCCATCATGGGCCCAGGGTCCTTTCCAGGATGATGTCTTCAAGCTTTGGAGTGGCAGGGCCTGCACGGAGAGGGGAGCTGCTCATCTCATCCTGGGAAGAGACTTTCTTTTTGTTTAAAACAGACCTTAAAGCCTTGTTGAAAACAGAAGAGCGGTTCCACGCCGGCTGCTTCAAATGCAAATTGCCTTTCAGCGAGGACACATGAAAGGCTCTCTCAGATACAAATTTTTCCCTCTCCACTCTTTGAAGCTGCCTTTGGTAGAGAAGGGCACAGGCGCACGCTGCAAACCTGCTTTGTTTGTTGTCTGCCCAGAGCAACCGCTCGCTTTGTTCCGCTGCCGCACGGCGCTCTTCAAAACCGACCTCTCGCCGACAGCTGGGCCTTGGCGTGGGAGGTGGATGCTTTCCTCCAGGTTCGGTACCCTGCGCTGCCCAGCCACCGCGCCATTCAGCTGCCTGGGCCGGGCCAAGAGGCACAAAGTGAAGAATTGAAGGTACTGGGGAAAAGCACGCCAGCGACGCAGATGCTGGAAGCTGGTCTTGGCCCCTCTTTCCCCGGCACATGGGTGTTTGGGCAGCAGGATGGTGATGGATGCACCAAGACTGCTGCTGCCGAGGGGGAAAAAAAGCCCATGCAGATAACTCGGAAAGCCACGAGCATTTCCCTGCCAGACACCAGCCGGGCACTAAACTTCTGCTCGCAGCCTGAGGAAACAAGCACCATCTGCATTTCGCAGAGCAGGGAGAACGCAGAAGGCAATGGCAATGCTTTGCCCAGCACCAGACAGTTCAGTGCAGCACGGAGAGGACCTGCAGGACTGTTCAGAAAGATCCCCATTACTGCAACGCCCCTGCGCCCCCACCCCACCGGGCCCGTTGTGCACACCAGCTGCAAACACCAACACAAAGCCATGGTCCAGGGACAGGCGCTCCGTCTTCCCATCCCCTTTGGAAAGAGACCCTGCATGCACCAGGCAGGACAGTGCAGCAGCCTTCTTTTCTTCTCTATAAATATCTCCCCCACTGAGCAGAGACATTGAAGCAACCCCCTTCCCAAGCTGCGCCTCTACAGCAAACCCCCAAACTAGGTTTCCTCAGCCATCTTCCAGCTCTGAGGAAGGGGGAGGCATAAGCCTCCGTGCCCCCCACTTCCCATAGCCATGGTGAGGCAGCGCTGCTCCACACAGAGGATGCATGCCCACAGCCAATGTTTGCTTTAGCTTATTCTCCATCCCCCATTAGGGAGCACGGTGACACTGTGACACTAGAGTAGGATTCAAGACTCGGGTTCTGATCCCGGCACTGCCAGGGTTTTGCTGGCCAAGTCACTGCCTCTCCATGCCTCAGTTTCTCGAGCTGTACAATGGGTAGGATGGTCTGTATAGTGCTTTGGGACTGCCCAGATGAAAAGTGCTATACAAGAGCTAAGCACTAGCTACACCGGCAGCACACGGAGAATGCCCCAAGGCTTGGATCAAAGCTGGAAGCCTCGGGGTGTGGCTGTGGCTTGGCAAACTGAGGGAACTGAGCCAGAGGGCAGCCAGGCGGTAGAGACAAGTGAGAAATGCTGCTTTGCTCTGAAGGATGAAACCCTGGCCCAGCTGAAACCCACAGCAAGCCTCGCTTGCCCACAGAATTGCACCCAGAGCGCTTGTAAGGCAAGAGTCTCAAAGGCCCAGGTGCAACTGGGAAAGCAAGAGACACTGAAAATATTTGGCTCCAGGGTGAACAGCGAGTTGGTGGTGGAGTTGGAAGGGGGGAAAAACTGAGCACTGCAGCCCACCACAACTCTCCCCCCAGGACTCTGCTCCTGGTGCCCTGCAGCGTGTGAGCTTATTTGTGGCTGTGCAAGGTGGCTGGAAAACTGCTGCTTTGGTCCAGTCCGGCTCAGAGAAGGGGAGATGACAACTCCATGCGTTTGCTTGCTGACCAAGGGCCCAGCTGCTCGCTGGCAGAACTCACACCGACAGCAGCGGGGCTGCCGTGCTGGGGCAACTGACATGACGTGGTGCAGCTTTCCCCACTCACAAGTGGATAAACGAGACGAGAGGAGCGGGTGAGGCAAAGCGACCAAACGTAGGGACAGACTCTGCAGGCAGGGCTTCTCTGGAGCCAACGCGTGGCACCAGGGCCTTGGGTACTTGCCCGGCTGCATCCTCCCCTGGCATTGATGAATGATAAAGGCAGGTCCGGGTTACATGAGGCGAGAGAGAGCAAAAGCCCTTTTCCTCCCGCAGTGCCAGGAACTGCAATGGTGGTCACTGAGCCCGGTCTCATCACCACCACTCTCTCAGCACCACCTCGGCAGCACCCCTCTTCAGCTCCTTGCTCTTCCCTCCCTTCCAGGGACCTCAGCCTCAGTCCGACTGCCCTTCCCAGCCAGCTTCTGCGACACAGCGGATGGCGTTGAACAGGAGCGTTGTACCACCTAGCGGCCATTCAGTACGCTGCCAAAGACAAAAATGAGAAGATCCAATTAAAGGCTCATGAGCAAGTCCATATGAGGGTCCCCGGCTATCAACCCCACCTCTTCCTACCAGGTCCAGACTGGATGTCTCTTGTTGAATGGGCCTAACATAAGGTCACCTGTGCAGCGTAGCAACCCCTCTTGAAGCAAAAAGCAGGCTTTTCAGATCTGCCTTCCTCAAGCCGGCAGTGTCACAACATCCATCAGTCCCAGGCCAAAGCACTTCCAATCAGGTGTCTCAGACTATCAAGATCAATCTACCGTGATTTATTTGCAGTCCTGGCCTTGCTTCTAAATCAGGTTGGTTCCTGAAGCCAGTTCCCTTCCTACGGGTGTTAACAAGACTCTCCTTTGCAAAGCCTCGTTAAAACCTCGGAGCTGGCCTATCTGGCCTCTGCTGGGTTTTTGTTAAGCGCAGCCATCACGTCTCTTGGAACATGCTATGCACGTAAATTATTAAAGACGGTGACTCAACGACCTGAGCTTAGATAGAGTCAGATGCATCTACAACTGGCCTGTGAATAAGACAGATGTCTCCTTGTGGGATTGGGGAGGGGAGGGAGTTGGTTGGTCAATGCAGCTGCTTTCCTTCAGCCCAGCAGCTGGATCAATGATGGTGTCTACGTGGAGGGCCTCACATAAGGGAAGGGTAAGCCTGCAATGGTGCCGACACGAAGAAGGAACCTGGTATAAAAGACCTGAACCCTGAACCCCTTGCTGACTTATACAGCCCCACTGATTTTTAATGGGATTATTTGCAAGAGCAAGTGTATTAGGATCAGACCCCGCATTTGCAATCTCCCGGCTGGTCTCATTCTCAGGCCTGGTAGGCGACGTTCCTCACGAGGAATCACGGGCGATGCACCGCAGTCTGTTACGAAGCTGATCAGACCGGCCAGCCATAAGAATCCCTCTTGACCTTTGAAAGTTTTGTGTCTCTGATTATAAAGCCTGCTGGCAACTGGTAAGCTTACAAACGTATGGGACAGAGGATCCAAAGGTCTGTAGCCGCCAGTGAAATGGGTGTTTCTCATGCTACGGGTTGGTGAGCAGAGGGGCCTGTTTTACTCGCGTAGCTCCGTTAATCAGCTAAGAAAACCTATGGCTCGTGCCTGGCTGAATCCCAAGAGATGCCCGCAGAGGGTCCCAGTGGCGATGGGTTGGGAGTTGCCAGAGAAGGATGGAGTAGGATGGAGAGGGTAATGCACACTGTGCTGGTTAGTGAGCACTCTGAAAAAAACCATAAAAATGAGACTAGCATTCAGCTAAAAATAGAGTTGAACGCCCAAACGCCAGCCTTGTGTTTATAGCCCAGGAGCAGTATTAGAGAAGCAGCAGTGTTTGCTTGTGCTTAACATTCATCCAGCCCCTCTTCCATTTTTATTACCACCCGATGTGCAAAGAGGAGCTCTGCTGCATTGGAAGAGGCTGAAGCCAGAGCATTTGCTAAATTAAAGCCACGACTCTGATCTGTGGCTTTCCAAAGCGGCGCGCTACCCTCTGCTTAACATGCACCTCACTGCTACCACACATTCCTTAATTCTCCAAGAACAGCCTTGTCACAGCTGAAGTACAGTACATGCAATTGGACTAATTTACAGCCTCAGCAGTTGTACTGCCCTGAATAGATTTCATCTCCGAACTCAGGCAAGGACAAGATGCTCAGGAGATCAGTGGATGAAAAGTGTGCGCATGGAGGTAGGGGAGAAGGGTGGGAAGTAGCAGGAAAGAACAGATAAAAATGAGCAGCGCAGATGTACATGGCATTAAAGGCCTTCAAGGTTTTATTTGCCTCCTGAAAGCTACCAGGTCATTCAAGGTGAGAAGGAATGAAAGACCAACATGCAGCACAAAAGCTCTCTCAGAAAGACAAGGGGTTGGAAGTTCCTCATTGCGGTAAAATAAATAATTGGAGACAAATATTCTCAGCATCCTCCCTGGGAATTCAGACTTAATGTGCCAGAAGTTGTTACTACTTTAAAAGAGGCACAAGGCCGATTACTTCAAGCTAACTGCACCTTCTTATTCCAGCCTGTGCATTTGAGCTATCGCTCACAATAACCTTCCACTGATAGTGGAATAATCTGCTGCCCTAGAATAGATCTAGTAGTTCGAGAAGTTTTGCAGTGCTTTGTGATGTGGAGGAGAGAAGGAAAGAGGTTGCGAGTGGTAAAACAAGGAAGTCCACGTGCTGACAGTTTTTGTAAGAGCCTTGCCAAGGCTTGAGCTCAAAATGGATACCTGTGCACTATGGAGGCACCGGCACCCTTCCAACAAGCTTCCTGAATACTTGCTCAGCTTGAAGTCTGCTTGACACCCTCCCGGGGGCTTGGCATCTGGAAGACATCATCTGTTTCCTTTTTCACCCCACACCAATGTAGAGACTACTGGTCTGCTCCGCTGAATCTGAAAGACAAATGTTTCATTCAAGGAAAAAAACCAAAAACCTTGCACACTACACCTGGAGAAAGTGAGTTGGAAACAGGTACCCTTTTGTTAGGATGGCCAATGGTCTTACTTCGAGCCTTGCTTTGGGGATACTACTTGTCAAAGGATTGCAGTTCAGGTAGGAAGTGGGTTACGAAGTGTTGGGCCCCAAAATGAAGCTCTGACGTTCAGTGCACATGACATTTGACTGAAAGCTCCTTGCTAGATTATGAAAACAAGATCAGTGAGTTAATGCCTTGGTTTCTACTTGCAGAGCCGTGTCCCAGGCGCAATGCAGCTTTCCTCCGGGCGACTCGCACGCTAACACACAGCCTCACTGTTTTAACACCTTCCTTCGGGGGTATGTCTCTGCTGCTGCCACCCCGGCACGCACCCCACCCACCTGCCAGGAGCCTGTTCTGCAGACTCGGCATGTTAACAATTTTGCACACAACCTGGGGCTGTTGCTGCTGCAGCTTGGCTAGATGCCACTAGAGAAGTGCTTCTCATTTAGCAAATGGAGTGGTTTGATTTATGAACTTTATAAATAATTTTTTTAATGTATAGGCCCTGCAGGGACTTAGGACGGAAGTGGAAGAGCAGCCAAAACTGTATCTTTCCCCCTTCTGTGCCAAGCTCCCTGTATGCAGTCAGGGGTGGAGCACAAGCCTGGCTAAGAAGCCGTCTCGACACCGCACACCCGTGCACCGAGCTCGCAGCAGTGTCAGACAGGCCGTGTTTGGCTCCTCTTCTGCCTTTGCCAGGCTGCCTGTCCTGCCTTGGTATAGGAAACAGAGGGTCTAGAGGCACCGCAAACACCCTTCAGCACAGACCAGGCTCAAAGATGAGAGGAAATGACTATCAGATCAGAAGGGAGAAAAATGAGGGAAGATGCTTCACTTTTAAGAGGCTGCAGTGGTAGTAAAAAAGGCAGTGACATTCCCTCAAGAAGACAGAGGGAACAAAATAAGGCTCTAAGTGAGAATTTTCAACCAGGAGCAAGGGGAGATGAAAAAGTATCTAAACAATGGGCCAAGGAGACAAGCTGCCGTCTCTCCCCACGGCCATCTCTGCAGCGGTTTAACACGCTGGCCGTGCCCCTTGACAGCAGCAGGTAGCACATTTGGGCTGCAGATGCATCAGAACTCAAGCTCGTTGGCGCACACACTCCTTCATTGCTCACCAGCCCCGTAGTCACACAGCAAACAAATGAGGAAGACACAAAATACATATCACAACACAGGTTTAATTTCTTATGCGATTATAAAATTCCAACAGCAAGGGGCTAGCAAGAAGAGCGGGACACGTCACGGCATGGAATGTTAAACACGTTTTTCCACTCATCTACACAGACTTTGAACAGACACAAAGTAGCACCGCAGGACGCAGGTTCTTCCAGGTGAGGAAGTCAACGCGAAAGGGGAAGGTCTGAGACAACAGGTCCGCCACAGTCCCGGAGCTCGGGGCCTGATGCCTCCCCACCCTCGCACAACCAAATCCATTGTATGCAACAGCGGCCAAGAAAGAATTACATTGCAGATTACTGCAGCTGCACGGCCCAATGGCATAGAGCTGACACGCAATAGCTATTTGCAAGCCAGAATGAAGACCTGTTGCCCACTATTTCACTGTCAGTGTAAAATGGACGGTGCTGGTAAAGGTGCATTAGATAAAGGCATGTTAAAGGTAAAAAAAGAGAGAGAAAAAAACGTGATTTGCTATGTGCCTTCAGTTGTGCTGTTGCAATTTGAATAGAAATTTCACATACCAGGAGCCAGGCTCCTTTATTTGCAGCCTAAGAGTCTCATTTCCTTCCAACATGTGACGGACCCCCCCCAGAAAGACAAACATTATGTTTGCGCGGTTAGGGAAGACATTTCAGCACTGGCCTCAAATGGTAATAGGGTCAATCAAAGCTATGCTGCATTCGTGACAGGTATGGACTCTGAGAGGAGACCTTGAAAGCAGGGCAAGGTCTTGAGCTGTGTAACAGCAGTGATTAAAAGCCCACACAACATCTAGTGAAGGGGTACCAATACTGCCCATGTTAGAGCAGGCTGGTGTGCAGCAGGGAGAAATATGCTGAGTAGCACAGGTGACCCTTCAGGAAAGAAACACTTAAACCTTGCTACACATTGACTTTCATGAATTACCATTACTGGAACCAAAGAGATAGCAGATTTAGTATAAAAATGTCCTGCAGATTAGATTCGTGATCTGTAGTCAGCAACGGTAGCTCTCCTATTGGTCTCCTGTTTTACGATTAGTTGTAAAATTAATCACAACTTCCCTTTCACAGGAAGCTCCTGTTGCTATATTTAAGAACGTGGCTTCAAGATCCCATGCTATTCACCACTTATTTGCATTCTGAGGCAATCTTAAAGAAAAAAACCCAAAAAACCAAAACAAACCTCATAACTTTTTTTATACCTTACATCAAAAAAAAATCAGTTTCTTATATAGGCCCCAGTTCAACAAGGCACTGAAGCATGTGCCCAACTCATTTCAGTGGGTCTGCATCTTGCTGAATAAGGACCTTGGGCAAGAACAGCAGGTTCCTACTAACCTTCCTCTTTCTCACACGATTCTCCCTCCCGCCCAGTCCAGCTCCTTGCACTTATCTGTAGTGCAAAAGCAATGCTCTAAGGAAAGTCCAAAGCAGGTAAGATCTCCTGGTTCCAAACGCAAGACAAGGAAAGGTAAAATGACAAACCCCAATGCAGAATGCGGACGCTTGCTACTTATTCACATGGCAAAAGAAATGGGAGTTGCTCGTCTATGGTACTGACTGGGAATTAATCATACTAAAACCTAACCAAACCTGAGTTTAGATTCCAAGTCTGCACTCATTTCCGCACCCCCAGAGACTTTGGTTGCACATTTCCCCATGGACAATACCCCCCACAAAGCTTTACTGCTAGCAGTAAACTTTACTAGTGCAGTTATGTATCCAGACAAACATGCTTTCAAGTAAGAGTTACTGTCCTGTTGAGCATTCATGCAATATGAACAATTTAATCTAGAAATTCAGGAAAGACACAGTTAAAGATTTCAACACCATCTGGAATCCCAGCCCTGGGTTATACATGAGGAAAAGCTGGGAAAGGAGGTTTCTGCTATACACAAGGAGGTACAGGCAAGTCCTCGTACCTTTGGAATTAATTGCTGGGGTGCCTTACCAGTTAGAGGCAAGATGCCCACTCCTGCTAGTGTAATGTTTAACACTAGGTTGAATGAGAAGGCAGGCAGGAGATAAAATGGGCGTCTCAACCCCTTGGTTTGATACCATATGACTAACCTTAAGGGTAGGGTCAGGTGATCAATGGCAGTCAAACACCACCGGAGAGAAAGGAGGCTGCAAAGCAAAGCATCTGTGCAAGACAGCTTTGTTCCCAAGACAGAAGCAAGCTCTCCTCAGTAAGCATGGTGTGAAATATGCTGGGATGTGTGACCAGAATATGGTCACAGCGGAATGATCTAAATGGGAGGTAGATCTCCAGCTGTTTCTCTGACCCCACTGAAACAGCAGGCAAAACGATGACAGAATTAGCTAGGCTGGGCTCTCCAGTCAATGCAGACAGATGCATTGGCTGAGCAAGGTTGTGGTCCCTGGACTGCACAGGATGGGCTAGAAATTGTCACTTCTTTGCTGAGAGCTATGAAGTCTCTTATGAAGAAGTCACCAGTCGGTAAACAGAACACGGCTGGACAGGATGGTCTGCTGCATATAGGCAACAGATATTTTGTGTGCGTGTTTGTGGTCTCAGTTCCTTACATGGAGAACGCAGGTGGTGCTGGAACTTTAACTATGAATGTCCTGAGTTTCTAGCATTTTGGAGGATTCGTCTGTTAGCATGTCTTTAAAAGGGTAAGGTGATAGCCTGGTACTTATTGCCAGGAATCCCCTCTGTTTTCACTGGAGTGGAGAAAGTATTTTTTGGTGCCACAGTTCGAATCGTAAAGCTAATATGTTTCTCAGACCTACAGTACATCACTGGTGCTCAGGAGTTTATTACAAGCTCTGCTGATGGACCTTATAACTTATGCCAAGCCTTCAGATGTAATATCAGGAATGCTGCCAACTTTTATTGGCAGGAGCAGAACCATATCTGGGGTCTCATGGTACTGCAGCTGCCTAAGCCTGTATTTACTCTAAGACTTGCATTTCAGGCCTCTCTACAGTTAAGCTCCATAGCACAGCCTACAGTAATTCAGGATGATAACAAGCTCTGCTTCATGGGACTTAGTTTTCCGAGTGCTTAAAGCTGAAAGACTAAATGAGATTTCAGCATGGTTCAGAAGCTCATACATCCAGAGGGGACCACGGAAGGGGCCTCAACTAGCTGCTTTATTCAACATACGCAGTACAGCAAACGACTCTGGAAGCCGGGAAGTAAACCTGACATCTCCCCGATATGTGGGGTGTAGGAGAGAATGGAGAAGATTCTCTTCCATTAAATTTATTTGACAGATGGATAGCAGTTCATTTTATAGTGATATACATCATAACTATAGATATCTATGTACATGATTCAACTCTTTGGTAGGGATGACCTCCACCTTCTGCTCCCTTAATGGAAGGTGGAAGTCCAGATACCTGGAGCTGGGCGTTGGAAACAAGCTACCACTGCCTGCCCCTATTCAACAACATACATGGTACCAATGTCCTAAATCTAAGGAATCCCTTGTCCTTGGTATGCAGTTAAGCTCATCAGAGCCCTCAGGGAAGTCCTGGCTCTCTTTCTCCCTTCAAAACCTAAGATTTTCCCTTTTATTTGAATCCAAATGTTTTTAAATGCCACACAAGGGAAAACATTTAATCCCTTTGTTAGCTGAAAGGTAAAGGAGGCTTACCCTCCAGGGGAAGAGATGCTTGCACCAAAGGCTCTGGTACACTAAATATATTCATGGTTTAACAAAAGGCACATTACAACCCTAAAATAGACTGCAGCATTGCCCAGCTTCACTCATTCCTCGCCAGGGTCAGGGCAGTTCAAGAACATATTTCAGAACTGCCAAAAAGACAACCATCCCTTTTAATGCTCCTCAAACACATAGGAATGGAGGCAACAAAATGTAGTCTAGTCATCCAACGGACCCCTGAAAAAGGGAACTCAAAAGCTGGAACTCGGGTAGACAGTCACTTACGTTGACATCAGTCAACAACAACACCTGAACCTTCGCTACTAAAGCAGAACACTCAGACCCAGGGAGGAGGGAAACAAGGGAAGGATAAAAGAAAGTTATGCCTTTCAACTGAAAGAGCCTAAGGCCAATAAAGGAGTGGGGATGACAGACTCTGAAGGGATCTCCATCCAGTCCCTGCCAGGAAGGATGCTACCCTTGTTTGAAGGATTAGATTAAGTATAAAATGACAGACTACTGCTGCTCAGAGCAGGAAACAAGTGACCAACAGGTAGGGAAGAAGAAAGTGCTTTCCAAGTTAGTAGCCTGAAATGACTCTATAAACATTCAGCACATTGGCTAATTAGGATTTCAGACAGACAGCACAAGAATTCAGGATGCACAAACAGTATTTTTCCACCTCTTTTTAGCTTTCCTTCCCCCCCAAGATGTTTTCCTATAGAGGCACTTTCTATATTACAGATCTTTGGAGAGGGAAGAAATTCCAGTTTTCCACTCCGATGAACAGAACACTCCCACAAATAAGCGACATTCAGAAGGAATTTTAATTAACAAAATGGTCCAGGAAAGGGGAGAGGGAACCCAAGAAACAGGCCATTGCTTCTTAAAGGTTGCATGTCAGTCACTAGGTACGCCTGCAAGCCCATGCACAGGAAACCATTTGGACCTTTGTCAGTGCAGAACTAGCCTCGGCTTCCAGAACCACTTCTACACTCCTTCCTTATATATGCTAAATATTATATACATATATAAAAAAAATACAAACTTGGGTTTGTTATAAAGTGGCTTCTCTCTCCTATGCTTGCTTGGCACATGAATGCATGCAAAGCTAGTAGGCTCCGAGGGCTGCACAAACAGCAGGTTTTGGCAACAAAAAAATCCCCAAAAAACAAAAGAAAAAAAAAAAACACAGCTAAAATAGATAAGCAAGATTAAAAGCCACTGAATCGAAAACCGTGTATTTTTTTTCTCCAATGGTATAGAATTAGGACTACAGCTACAACTTTTAAAACTTTAGAGTCTGTCATCCTCTCTCCCAACTCATGTCAAAGTTCATAGCAGCATAACACAAGATTCCTCAAGAAACGTCAAGCCAGTGTTCTCTGCTTCAGGAGTGAGTTCACGGGTCAAAGTTCAGTCTGTCCGAAGAATCATGGGGGGATGCTCACTGTCTTCGTCCAGTCGCAGGGCGTTGGTTTCATCTTCCAAGCAAGCTCCACCCACTGCGCCCAGGTCCTCTGTATAGGCTGCAGAGAAAGAGACAGCGCTTAGGGATCAGCAGCACCACCAGAAGCTTGGATCCAAAAGGAAGCTCCTGATAGACATTTCTAAACTGAATTATGAGACACTGGACATGCAAATGCTCCACTGATTACCACCCAGCAGTGACAATCCTGATCCCCTCCTAACTTTTTGTACTCTACCCTTCCTCCCACAATGTTGTTGACATCACTGCATTCACCCTGGAAGACAAAATATGTAATCTCCACGGCTGTATCTTCTGCTACAGTATAACACAAAAAGGTGGCAAGGACATTAAATGGTTGCATGCCTGGTCTCCACTCACTAAAAGAATCATCAGCACCATTCAAAACTTTATCTTGCCTGGTAGTACAGATAACTTATCAGAGAAGGGCAAATCGCCACCATAACAGCAGCAGTAATATTACAGCGCCCTCCACTATTCTCACAAAACATATACTGCTTTGGAGATGATTTACAGAAGCCAATGTAGAGTTAGGACAGATAATACTCTGTCCTAACTCTTGTACGGTAAATAATACTCTGGCATGCATCAATCGATGCATCTGCAGCAAAACCAAGGAGGTGATTCTTCCACTGTACTCAGCACTGGTGAGACTGCAGCTAGAGACTGCGTCCAGTTCTGGGCACTGCACTTCAACAAGGACGTGGACAAGCTTGAGAGAATCTAAAGAAGAGCCACCCGTATGATCAGGCTTAAAAGGCAAGCCATACGAGGAACGGCTGAGGGATCTGGGACTCTTCAGCCTGAGGAAAAGAAGGCTGAGAAGGGACCTGGTAGCAGCTTACTGCTACACTAGGGGAGGACACGAAGGGCTCGGTGAGCAACTGTTCACCAGGGCACCCGAGGGGAAAACCAGGAGTAATGGCCACGAACTCCTGGCTCAACATTAGAAAAAAACTCCTTCACCATCAGGGTGTCCAGACTGTGGAATAAGCTCCCTCCAGTGGTGGTGCAGTCACCTACCCTGGAAATCTTCAAGAGGAGACTAGACAGTCACCTTGCTGGGGTCACCTGACCCCCAGTTGTCTTTCCTGCAGGGGGCTGGACCCGATGATCTTCCAAGGACCCTTCCGGCCTTACAATCTATGACTCTATGAAACTCCTGCACTTCGTAACCATGTATGATTAGGATACCATGATCCAAGGCAAGTGTTACAGGGGGATTTAAGTGCAGCTGAATACCAAGTTCTGTCCAGAAAACTGCAAACATGAATGATCTCTCCAGCAACACCTCCAAAGTAGCTCACAGAGTCACTTAACAGCTACCCACTTTTCCAACTATGAGTAATGGAACAAATGCTTCATTACATTTACCAAGTCATAAAATCCCCAAATTGGAAGAACAAAAGCAGCTTCTAGACACAGGCAGCTTTGGAGTCTCTCTGTCCCCATCTTCTGCCTTTGTTCTTACCATGCCTTGTGGGTGATGAAGGCACGTAAGTACCTTTAGTCACAGCAGCACTGTATGTCTGTGCTACTAATGGCCGGTCATGTGATGCAGACTCTAAAATTTCATTTGCTGGCTCCATACTGCCATCAAGCCTAGTAAGTAAAGAAAGAGTAGATGAACAGAAGTTGATCAAACCAATCACCAATACAACTGCAGCTGCTACCGCACAGGACAGCTGAGCAAGATAGCCACGTTAGGCAGGTAAGAGGCAATACAATCATTACGAAAATCTTTTAACCAATTCCTTCTGTGGTTGCAGTCTGCTTTTCCATTTTCAGTGCCACACATTCACCTGCATGGTGACAGAAGTCACCTTCCAAAGGACTGCAGGGAAGGAATCTTGTTGCTAACACCTCACATACACTCTGCTTCCCACATTTCCAAAGGAAGCCACAGTAATGTAAATTCTTCACAGTGTGCACCTTACTAGCAGCAGAAAGGGATTGCCACTAAAGGTACATGAGCAAACTTTGTTAGTGAGATGCAGCTAGTGCTGGAAAAAAAGTTTTGTTTTGTTTTTAAATAGTATAGCTGATGCTAGCAAAAAGATATACTAGGGTCTATACCATGCTTTTTGCTGGCATGGCTATTTAGCTACCATGGTTAATGGACAAAGCTATGCCAGTCAACTTTTCAAGACCTGCTCCACAAAGACTGGATGTTGCTCTGAAAGATATATTCTAGCAATCAGTTACAGGCCTGATGAAGGAATTACTGGATCCAATCCTATGATCTTAGTTAGGCAAGCAGTCTGGCAAGATGATCATAACAGTATCTTCTTGCCCTACAGACTCACAGGGTTTTTTTCCATTACTCCATCAGTAAGAAGCTTTCCCAAACCATTTGGTAGAACTGCTAACTTAACAGGCTATTTGACTAGCTTATACTCAAGGGAGCCTAATAAATAAGCCTGTAATGAGACTATATAGATCAGAACATGGGCCAATTTCCTTTCCTATAAGAGTAAGGATAATGCCTCTTTCTCCATCTTTGGAAACCACTTCAGCTGGGGATAAAGTGTACCAGGAGCCAGGTATTTCACATTATTGCAAAAAAAAAAAACTGAACTCCAATTGAGAGGAAATGGGAGCATATGGCTAACAGCAGATTGATTCTTCACTGCAATCACAAAGCATTACACTTCTACTGTTAAAGTGGTGCTTTGTGTTGCAGTTATTAGAAAAGGCAGAAACCTTAAAAAAAAAACAGTATAAAAATGAGCTGCTACCTGGTTTGAGGTTAGCAGCAAAGAAAAAAGTTTTAACATCAAAAAAGAGATTTCATGGAAAACCAAAATGGAACAATTACATAGGTAAGAACTTTCTTGGGACTTACTTGTGCTGTTTCATTAGTGTGCACTCCCCTCCTTCTTGGGGGTCCAGGTTGTACATGTAGAGATAGCCATCAGCAGCTCCCACTAGTAAGCGAGGAATCTTCTGGATTCTAGGAGAAAAGACAAGTTTTATTTCAGCAAAAAAGCCTCCAAACTCCAGAGAATCTAGGAGATCTCTTTCCACTCAATTATTCCCTTATTACAACTGAGCGTAGCAAGTAGGCAAGAGAGATCTTGTATCAACAGCTATACATCCTGTCATGGGAGCCCTGGCTATCAGGCACACAACTCCTGTGACATTAAATGGAAGCCATCTGTCAGTCTGATTTGCATCAATTAACTCCTAACTGGAGGCAGTGTTGCACAATGGCTAAAAGGGACAGGCATCAGATTTTCATTCCATTACCATTTCTGCTACTGACTCTCTCCAGACTCAGTAGAAGCCCATTACTCCATTTTACCTGGGGACATACTTATCTAGTGTTGTGCTGTGAGGCTTAATTATTGTTTAGAGTGCGCTTCATGATCAAACAGCAGATGTATACAATTGAAAAGGTAAAAATGAAACCTGTAACTGAACAGCTCAGCACAAACTCCTTCGTTTTCCACAAAAAAATTACTACCACCCAGCTTCTTAGTTTGATAGCTCTGCCAAATGGTTCCATCTTTGCTGAAGGCATAATGAAAGCTAAATAAGTTGAGTCATTTCAAATACCTTTTTAAATGAATGCTTTGCTTCTGTATACATATATTACCTAAATTTAACAGCTTGCCTTGGCAAGGTGCAAAAGCTAGAGTTTGCAATTACCTTAAAGCCCTCTCTATTGCCTAGTCAAGGCTGTCTAATCCAACAAACTATTAATACAAATGCACTAGTATACCATCCAGCACTAAGGAGAAAATATTGCAGAGGCCCATGAGCATTTTGAACACCCTGTCAAGATAAAGAGTTCCTGTAATCTCACAGTACCTCTGAAAAGCACTTCATTCCACATTGATCAAGCAGCACAAGGGTTCCTGTTAGATTATGGGAAACTGGTCTTCACAAGATGTCCTGGAGCAGGGGGAGGCCTTAAAACATTCACACATTACTCAGCTCCTGATGTGTTCTGTGCATTACCCGTTCAGCTACAGATAAGATACATGCTCACACAAGCCAGATGAACTCTGGTCATATCTACAACAGCAGCACTTCCTTTGCTTGATATCGGCAGCCTGGCGGGGGATGCAAGCAGCTCTGATAGCCCCTGTACTCACGTGGCAAGTGAACAGATGTTTTTGTGCCCACAGAACGGCAGGCGGACTGTAGCAAAGGCTCTGCCCTGGTTAAACATTTCTGTGACCTGAGAAGGCAGATAGCTTGTGGAGGCCATCAGCACTTTCCCAAAGTAACCTGTCCAGGTAGTAGGCTCTTCCTGAGGTCTAAAATTCAGGGGGACAAAAAAAGAAAAAGGAGAGTTCAGGTTCATGTTCTATTCTAGACACTACTAGAACTAACTCGCAAAGGGGAGAGGATGACTTGGGGCCTCTTAATGTACAGGGGTTCTCTTCTATTTGTTTTTCAACAGACATATCAATCTGATAAGAGTCTAGTACCCCCTCTTTTCACTTAGGGCGGAAACAGACGGCATCTGATGCCTCACTTGCGCTACTGTAAAAATGTTTATGATAGCACAAATATCAAGGAAAGAGAGGTCAGCACCCTCTGCTGCCTTACAAGAAAGGCAAATCAGCGGTACAACAAAAGGTGGTAATAGAGACTCTGCTGCTTTATTGTGGCAGACGTCTACTACCTCTGTGGCCAAAGAGTATGAGCAGCCTGAACTGCTTGCATTCTCCTGCCACCCTAGGGCAGGTGCTCTGGTGGCCTGAGGGGCTATCAAGCCCCCTGAACACGTGTCCCAAGTCAAATCACCCAAATCAATTCCAAATCCATGAGTCATTCAAGAACCATATGTGGCCCTGCTACCTGCAAGCATCTCCACCCCTGCCTGGGGCTTCAGATGCTTTCAAATCCTTTGGTGGGCATTCTACGTGCAGGCCCAAGCCCAAAGCCTTGGGGGTTGGACGCCCCCAAGTTTTGCTTGCCCTCAACCATATGGCTGCAGGAGCAAGCTAGGGAGGAGCCTCCCATTTCCGTAAAGTTGGGTGTATACATGAGATCGTCCCACTGAAAGTGGGACGCTATCTATGCACTACCTCAGTCAGGGTACTACCCTGTCAAGAAACTGGTTTTCCCCTGAAACTAGGGAAACCACCTTAGTGGTCATGGCATTTCCCTGCTTACAGAGAGACACCCTGGGGGACACTGGGGTGCCTTTCTGTAAATAGGGAAAGCAGGGCATGGGTCTGGCTGAGCAGGGAAAGTGGACCCCGGTTCTGGCTGGGCGAGGAATAGCCCTGCTTTCCCCACTCAGTCAGCCCCGGCCCCAGGGATAGGTCTGGCTAAACAGGGAAATCAGAGACATCACATTGCCCCTTCTCTCACACCATCAAGGGTGGGACAAGGGGTGACGTGTGTTTTGCCCGTTACAACCACACATCACAGCACAACTGATCTGCTTCATTCAGTGACGCCCATTTCTAGCCTTAGTGACTTTAGCCTTAGTGACCTGCAAGTGCTTCACTGCCTTCACTGAAAAGGCAGAATATAAATCTGTAAAACGATTTTTCTGTTTATAGAATATCATTACATAAATGAAAACAAAAACCAAGTTTAAGACGACTGACTACTATAAAGTACTACTTCCCTTCTCAATCAGGTTGTACTTGCTTGTTCATGTGTCACAGTGCCACTCATTTTCTACAGAACCTTCTTGAGAAGGCACAGTAAAACACCCTGAATTTCTAATGGACAGCTCCCCTAAGTTTAGGAATACATGCTCTGTCTGTATCCTCAAACAGCAGACAGGGCATGTCATCCCTTAATACGGTAGAGAGATTTTTGCAAGTTCTATACACGCGCCTTCCCCCACGAAATGTTTTAGAAGCAGTAGCCTCTCTCACCGCTTACTGCATCCAGATGCCAGTGCACGAGGAGGATACATTTATAGTAAGAGACAAAAACGCGATTACAAACATGTATGGGCCCCACATTGCTCTCTATAAATTGGAGTGTTCCTGGGAGAGGAATGTATAGGTTACCTGCTGCGAGCTGAGTCAACCGATTCACAATTCACTATGTCTTTAACTTAAATGGTTTCAAAAGAAAGGCCCAGGCAAACATACACAAAGTTTTTTTCTTGAACAAAATCTCAAGTATTTTGGAAACCTACTTTTCTTTCACAGTCTCGAGTTTGAAGATATGCACCGTCTCCGTGTTACTTGATGCAGACAAAAACATACCATCCATGCTGAAAGCCAACGAGCAGATGCTCACACACCTAGAAAAGACAGCAAGCGCATTTCTTTGTACTAATGCTGTGCCAATTGGGAAATGGAAGAGTCAACATTAAGTCATATAGCATGAACGACTGTTTAAATCAGCCTACTAGTGCCCCATGCTGGTATCTTTGTATATTAGACATTGCAGGCCCCTACAGTGGATAGGAGCTGCATTGTGAAGGCCACGAAAAGTTCCAGGAATGTGGCAGAAAGGTGTGGGGGGAACCAGAAACAGCTTCCTTGTTCAGTCTCCAATCAAAGACCACAGGTCACTGGCACAAAGGGAAGATCTCCAAAGGATTTAAAAAACCAGACAGATTACACTGCCCTCAATTTCTCAAAAAGGAAACCTGTTTCTTTAAAAAGCACTCTGAATTTACTGACATCTTTTCCTGCTTTGCTTATTAGCATTTGGATACCAACTCAAACATCATTCTAACTCCTTAGCTATTTACCAGAAGCAGGATTCAGACAGCAACAGTCTTCCCATCTTTCTATTAAGAGCAATCAGAGCCACATTGCTAAGTACCGCAGAAATGAAGATATTTGTTATTGTAATAGAAATGGCAAAAGATCTGGAGATGTGAAAACAGGATACATACTGGCATTATTTTAATGTGTTTTTTTTCCATCTTGGAATATGAATGCTCCCCAAATGTGCAAAAGGTGGTTTTAGTGGGTTTATGATCCCAAGAGAAGCCAAGGGATAACTAGATCATGGGGACCAAACATTAGAATAAGTTATTTTTTTTTTTTACACAGCTATTCTAGTGTCAGATATGTAAGATAACTGTGGCTATACAGGGTGCCATAATTGTATTAGGAGTCTTATAGTAGGTGAGCCATCTCAAATATGTACCCATATAAATGCATTTCTAAGGGCAAGAGCAAATACAATACTGAATAGAATGACATGCAGGAAAAGCAAGTTTCGGAAGGATGGAGGCTGAAGCTGCTCTAGGCATCCAGGCTAATATGAAAGAAGGCAAGAATGGGCAATGGACACTAGAGGGAAGTCAGGAGAGAAGTCTGTGCAGTGTCCGGGAAGGGGCTGCTGTAGAAGACACGTAAACAGAAGTGGGGTAATTAGGTCTTTGAAGACAATCTTAAGTGTAATGCCAAAAGGGTGTGTTTGCTGAGAGATTTGGGGCAAGGCTGGGCATGCTGCAATGATCAAGAAGGGAACATTACCAAAATATGGACAAAAGGCTTTGCTGATCGAGAGACAGATGAGAGAACAAATAGCAGAATGGAAAAAAGAGCACACTGTAATAGGGAAGGAAAGAGGAACTAAAGGTCACCAATACTGATGCTGGATGATGGAAGGAATAGGGGCATTATCCCTAACAATATATATGCCTCATTTCTGTGGCATTAAAGGCCAGATACTTTATATAGATATTAGAGGTGCACTGATATATCGGTTGCGTATAGGATCGGCACCGATAAAAGGAAAATTAACATTATCAGCAATCGGCTTTTTTTGACCGGTGTAGCGGATAATGTTACCAATAAATGCTGCGTGCCTGTGTGACCAGAAATACAGCTGGGCAGCTTGGAGAGCAGCGCTCTGCTGGTAAGTCTGTGGGGTGAAGGGTCATGGGGCAGGGAACAGGCATGGAAGGGGGGCAGATAGAGGCTCCCCACAGTGAGGGAGGGAGTGGTGCTGGGGCAGGCGTTGCCCAGCCAGTGCAGTGAATGTAACCCAGGGGGCCGAGAGCAGGACAGAGCTCTGGGCAGCTTGCCTGGAGGGTGTGGGGAGGTGGGGCAGCTCCCTGCCACTGCCTGAACCCCTGGGGAAGGCATGGGGGGCATGTGCCCCCAGATTTATGTGCAGGGTCAAGGTGGATGTAGGTGATCTGCTGTGGGCTTGGGGCCAGGGGCTGCAGAAGCCTCTTCCCAACAGGGAGGCTGGGCTAGAGCTGTGCTTGGGGCAGGAGGTGGTGGCACTGGAAGGGGTGGCTATGGGGTGGGCTATAGTCACCCCAAAATTCCCTGTAGCCACCCCTCCCAGCACTGCCGCCTGCCCTCCGCCTATGCTGCCAGTCTGCGCTCCTGGCCATCTGCATGCTGTGTTGTGGCTGTGCGCATGCACACGACATTTATCGGCCACATCAGCCAAAAAAAGTTAATTGCTGATACTCTCAATTTTCCTTATATCGATGCCAATCCTATATGGGACCAATGTATCTGTGCACGTCTAATACGTATATATAATGTCTGCCTACCTATGTCTATCCATACATACACTTTTTAATCTGCCCGTAATGCCACAGAAATGAACTTTCACCTAGCCTGGACAGGGCTCTCCATTTTAAATGATACAAGCAAGCCAAAAAAAAAAAAATAAATGGTAGTGCAAAAATCTTTCTTAGTATGACTGGAAAGTAAAATAACCTTCTGATATCTATAACGAGTACTTTTATAACCATGCTCAGCATTACACAAAAATATAGTACTGATGTTGAGGGAGAAGGAAAATCAAAGGCATTCTGAAGGTTTTGGGAGTATGTTACTACCTTCAGTGATTGCCTGTATAATTGAAGATTAAATACAAAACCTTGCTCATCCATTCTGCAGGAGACCATTTAAGTGTATAGCCTTGGGACTGAAATTAGGCTATACACTTAGCCAGAGAATGCATTTATCCAAACCTGATATAAATAAATCAATGCTGCTCAGTACAGCTCTGTTAGTGCTGTGCCACTAGCAGCCCTGACATGCACTGGGTCCCCCCACCCCATTTTCAAGGATTCTAATAGCTGTCCTTTCACAACTGCTTCTGATAGTTAAATGAAGTACAATTAGTTAAAACGGACAGTTACAGTTCACATGCAGTGAACCAGAGTACAATTAAGTTACAAAGCACAGAATGGGGCTGAAAAATGCTATCCATTTTATGGGTTATAACCAGAGTTGTTACCATGTAAGCAACTGGGACTGGCACTGTGTAATGTGGTTAAGTAATTATGCATATGCATGTAAGAGGAGTAAACTGAATATACATGGAACTACTAAAGTGCATTTGAATGGGGGTTTTATGTTTGGTGATGCCACCAAGGTATTTTAATAGTTTTGAGCTAGTGAAACTGGCACACTGTGTAACAATGTACAGTGCATATATTTGTTATAATAGGTTGGAAAAGTTTGAGGAGGTGGCTCTGCTTCTGGCAGGCTGAAACAGCACAAAGTTTGTCACCTGTACATTCTTACTGGTAAATGTTATTGAATCCAAGTCAAATTTCAATGGAAAATGGCAGTGGGTCAGTAGTGACATGACTAGGTATTTCTGCCTTTTCTAAGAATCAGCCTTGCAATTAAAACCAAATTCCAGCAAGACTTCTGCCAGGATTCATTTGTTAACCCCCACAGGTCTAAGACATACATCCGAGAGACTGCCATCAAAGATATGATCTTTAACCCCTTCACCCCACTTTTCAGAACAAGACCAACTTCCAAGTGCTAATTTACAACTGTAATTGGAAAGTGTTACCGTCAGCCATAGACAGGTGTAGGACCAAGGCACATGTATGGCTCAGAATGATTATTGTCCTGACTCTAAAGTTTTAATCGTTTGCTAAAATTTTGAGCTTATACTCAAGTGCCTCCTTATGCTTTGTACACTGGTAATATCCAATTACTGAGAGATGAAATGGTCTTGTTTTGCCTATAGCATTAAATGTACTGAGACACAGAAAGGAAGTCAGTAGATGCATCTATTGCCCTTCAAAAGGCTGAAGTTTAAAAATTTTGTTTTTAAAAAGTTAAAGCATCTCATCTTGGGCTCACATACGACTAACAAAGATGTGAAAAACCAATACAATTTCCCTGAATGCCAACACAGTTTTGGATGCATTGTAGTGGACTAAAAGTCACTTCTCCTAGCATACATTTCTTTTTAAAGAATAGGTTGATCTTCAAAGCTGTTTTACTTCCCACCTTTCCATACTGCCAGTCCACTGCAGAAGTTCAGGTGGAGACTGTGAACTTACCAAGAGTCATAACTGGCCTTTGGACTAGCTTTTAAAAGCACATTAAATTAGAAACAGAGTGTTTGCTTTGGTCCTTGATTGCTGCTTTGTTATATAAACATGTCTCACTTAAAAAACACATCTTATACACTAGAAGACCCAGGCCTTCACAACGTTTTGTGTTGCAAGGCCATTTAAAGTTCTGGTATATCATCAACAATTTGCAGAGGCAAAACACTCTCATCAAGGACATGCAACTCAATTTGATACTGGGAAATAGAGGAAAAACCTTGGGTGGAGGCCATCCTAAAAAAAGAAGAGTCAGGACAGCATTCTCCTTCCCTATAACAAGCAATTTTTTTTGTTATCCAACTCATCCAATCTGACACTAGCCAATAACCACTGACAAATTCAGCAATCAGTGCTAAAAATGATTCTGCAATGCAATAGCTGAATCTTGTTTTAGACAAGTACAGTATTACTGAATCTCTAAAATCCTTCAGCAGTTTACAACAAAGTTTCCCACACTGCAGAAAATAAGAAAAAATCTTTCATAACACCATGAAACACTAGGAGATATGTATGGCTCAATGGGCACATTTATACATGCATTAATGCGCTTTAGTTAATGCACCTTAAATCTAGTACCGCCATTGTGAGGGCACCTATATTTAAGCGCAGAGGCTGCTTTGACGTGCTGGAATTCTAGCACGTTGGAGCAGACTTGATTAATCGAGTCTGCTGGAGCATGGCAATTACCGTGCTCCAGCAGCCTCTTGCATCTCGTGTATCAGCACCCCCATGCTTAAAAATGGTGGTGGGGACACCTGAACTAAAGCTCGAACGAGCTTTAATTCAAACACCTGTGTTGCTGTTTTTAAGTTCGGGGAACCTGATACAGGAGATCTGGCAGTGCTTCAATCAGAGTGGTTCTCGGCGCCACTAATTAAAGCACTGCCCCCTGCCCCCCCAGCCCTGGAGCACATGTAAAAGTGCTCTGAGGTACTAGGAAAATATAAATTGGCCTGTCTTAATGCACATTAACTAAACAGCACAGTTTTTAAGTGACGTTTAAAGTGCATTAAAACTGGCTAATGTGCGTTAAAGCACATGTGTGGGATGCCCCAGTATGTGCAACATGGTCTGTTACTGTACTGAATTTTTTATGCTAGGAGTATTTCAGAGCATTGCAAAGAAAAGGAACAAGGCTTGAGTCACAGAAAGCCATATTCTCTTTTTGCTTTCTCAAGTTAGTACGTATAAACCTCACCTGTAACTTTATTTCCTGGACCCCTTAAAATCTATTTCAATCACTATATTTCAAGACTACAGGTAAAGTTAAACTACAGAATGCACTGGAAATCTACCGCAAGAAACGAGCTTCAGAGAATGAGCATTTTTGAACTTCACCTCTTCACTCCCCTTCGGAATTCAAAGATCTTCTGTCCCTCTGGAATGGAAAATACTCGGATCACGGTCCCCTAAAAAGCAAAAAACAAAACAAAACAAACCTCATTCCTCCATTTAAATACCCTCTTTGTGCACTACACAGTGTGGACAATGATCAGAGGACTATTGCCGGCAGCTCAAGCTTTGAGATTCTTTTATCAGAATTTTTGCCACCATAAAACAATCAGGTTTATCCCACCATGGAGTGTGGGAGCAGCAGAAAGGAGTCCTCTCTCTCTCTCAGCATAATTTCTTGCATGTTCACATGCTGACAAAGCTAGGACTACCTGCTTGGCACAATACCACCTAACCAGGTAGAAAAATGCAATACACTTTAGTTAGATTCTAAAGCACATAATATCCAAATACAAAAGGAGGAAGCTGTGCCGATTGTGCAATTGTCTGCCTGTATCTGGCATAAGGAAATGATTCTTCTCTATTCCATCAGGACTTTTACTGTCTTGTTTCTGTTTTAGGTCACCTTCCTAACGTGGCATTGCTAACCTCTTTAAAAATAAAATGCTGTAGCACTGGTGGAAAATGTTTAAACTATATGTCTTGATTACAATCAATTGGACACAATTTAGGTCTTTAAGAAGCCTCATTATCAAACACAGTTTCACAAGATGCAAACAGTACCCAATAACATTAGCAGTTCTGAATTCAGAGTCTTCATTATACACCAGCCAGCCACTCTTGTGGGGGTGGGGAGAAACAAGAAAACAAAACAAAAAACCAATGGAAGTGCTGATGTGCACACTTAATTAGAATACTTTGAAATAAGGTTTATTCTAAAGGCACAAGCGAATCAAAACTTACCTTTTCTGATGCCGTGGCAAGTTTAGTACCACTTGCATCAAAAGCCAATGCTGCCAAGGGACTATCATGAGCTGGGATCATATTTGCTGCTCTCTGCAAGGATCAGCCAATAAAAGACAGAACTTAGTCTAGTACAGGCAACACCACCCACCCACCCCATATTTACAATTCAATGCTGGACATGGAAGAGCATGCAAGGTAAACAGAGGTGTTTTTTATAAGCAGACTTTAATATCTGCTCTACCTATTGGAAAATACTAAAGCGTACCACTATTGCCTACAAAACATTAGCATACTAACATTTATAAACAGACTGACTGCAGAAGAGTCTTTTCTTTAAAAGAGCATTATGGTATTTAATTATTCTCTCTCTAATTCACAGCCCTACTTACTAATCAGATATAATATTACGCTCTTACTGTCTGTTATGTCTACTTGCACAAAGAGACCGACCACAATCAAAACCTCACAGACAGATCTTGGGAAACTGGAGTGCCCACTAGCTCCTTTTGAACACACAGAATTATGTCTCAAGTACATCCTTAGAGGTGGTGGGGCATTTTATTGCATTCTCTCACCAGATTGATGGTATCAAAGACTTGCACTTCTCCGATGGTTGCACTCCCTGGGTAGGCCAGGTAGCAGTTGTCATTGTTTATTGACAATGCACACAAACCTAGGAAAGGGAAGCAAGAAAACAAAGGGGTTAGAGAGCCGGAGGCAAGATTTCCACTGCACAGGTTTTTAGTTCTACATACAAATCAAGCTAGAGGTATTACAAGCTTCCCACCCTCAGAAAGCCTTCACAAAACGGGATAAGGCTACATAATCTTAAAGTCAGATATCAATATATGAACTAGTTATAAAAAAAAGAAAAAAGCTGTACTGTATGTTAAATTAAAAGCAAAGAAAATAGTTATCTTAAAGGTGCAGCTCCAATGATAAAAAGCTGGAAATTCATTCTAATATCTGAAGTCTTATCTGACAAGGGCTATGTACCAGCTTATTCTTAATTTTCCATGGTTAGTATACAATCATGTTTGAATAATATGCTTAAGAGGCTTTTCACCAGTTCAGAAAAATAAGATACTCTGGGGGTAACAAGTAGTTGCATTAAAGGGATGGCAGGAAGTACTCCATTTGTGATTGTTTGAATGCAAAAATCAATCCAAGAAATGGCCCACATTCACTGGGCAACTTGCTACCCTGCAAGAATGAATGTACTTCAAGGTTTGTTAATTATTACCCCCACTGAAAGTGGAGATAAAAAACTTGTGGCTAATGAAAACTAGTTTCTTATAGCACAGCTGCATAAAGACAGATCATACATGTCATTTTAGTTTTCAAAATCAAGGGAGCCCCTGAAGAAATAGTTTACCTGCAGGGTTGGGAGGAGTCTCCCTGATTGTGTGCAGTACTTTCATGTCTCGTATGTTGTGTATATAAAGAGACTCTTCCAGACATACTATTAGCCTCTAAAACCAGAGAAAAGAAAAATAAGAGAACAAATGATATTGTAACATATATTTATTTATTTCTCCCTAATTACCATAGCCCAAGTAAGCATGTGAAAAACATCTAGTGCATTTTGAAAACAGGTAAACAATCATTACCTAATTCAGTGTTAGCTATTTCTAAAATGGGGGAGGGAGCAAGGAGAATTAAGATTCAGCTGAGTCTGTGTTTACAGGAAGTAGACAGGGCAACCCCCAACTGCTAGGTGTTCGACTTCCTTCAACTTCACCACAGCGGACTAATTCAAGAAAGGTCTAGTCTGAGAGGCTGTATAATTTGGTATTTTTTGCTAACCAGAAAGACACACTAATTTATTTAGCTGTGTGTAATAAAATAGTGAAGGATGCATTTATTTATTAGTGATGTTACCCAATGTTTGCATATTAACTGGCATTCAATTAAAAACTTGCATATTTTTTTTACTGACATGATCTTAGTCATGTTGGATACACAAGAGCATCATGTTTTGCGTTTAAAACCAAATGTGTAAAAGTAACTGCAGTAAGTGAACTTTATTGTGTCCTTTAAGATTTTAAAACTAGATCTTGTTTGTCCTCACACCTAATATTTATGCAGTTTGTAGGAGGAAAGCAAGCTCTCTTACTTCAACTCCCAGTTAGTTTCTCAACTTGAAAGAATTAGTTGAATAAACCAAATAAATCTCTCTCTCAACCCAGAGTAGGGGCTACTGCGAGGTTAGAACTTCAGCAAACTGGTTCCAGGAGATTGCTCAGCAATTCCTACCAGTTCAGAGATGCAGATTTCTTTAAGGTTCAGAGAGGTGGCTAGCTTGTGTTGTTTGAAGCCAGGCAGAAGGCAGGGCTCAGTGGTACCTTAAACTTTCATAGGCAACAGCTTACTTCATCAGATACTACAAACAGATTTTCAGAGCATCTGAAGAAATAGTCTGTTGCCTATGAAAGCTTATGCCTCTCTGAACCAGTTAGTCTCTAAGGATCTGAGTATATGTACATCTGGAGCCATTTCCAAAGGGGAATGGTTCCAAAGGACAGCAGCTGGTACACTCTAATTACTGTGTGAAAGAGCTGAGAATAATACGAATATAACAAAACTGCTCCAACTTCAATGCTGCTTCACGCAGTGAAAGATGCATTATAGTAAACACACACCTTAACACAGGTTATTAGTGTCAACTAGGTTTATTTTTTTTAAGATTTAAATAAAAACGTATTTTTGTATTATTATTCATTTTAGCCATCTTTAACTACGTGCTAGTATATGTAATATATTGTTTAATTAATACAACCCGTAAACTTACAAAACTCACAACTTCTACAATATTTTGCATATAGAAAGCAATGAGCTAGGGAATTCCTGTGAAGTTCCTGAAGTTGCTGAACAAGATGCCATGGGAGGAATTTTCCCACAACAATATTCACCTTCATCCAAATTTCACAGAAATTTGGAAAGTAAGTTTTTATACCATTCTAGTGCTGGGACCAGGAAAGTCAGAATGAAGAGTTATTTTTTCTGCTGATACAGAAAGAGTTGATGGAGAAGTGTCCACATTCAAGAGCCATCTTATCAACCCAAATATTACTACTCACCTGTCTATTGAGTTTCACAGCCAGAATTGTGTTGGAATAACTGTAGTTGCAAATCTCAGTCCCTTTCTTGAAGTGGCAGACTTTCAACTTGCGTGGGGCTTTAAGGCTAACTATGGCCACCAAGCTGCTGGAGAACAGCCTCTCCACGATGCACACGTCTTCTGTGTCAGCTGAGGAAATGGAAGAAGCATCATGTTAAAGCAAAGCGGTCTAAGGAACACAAAAAGACTGAAGCCAATCCTCAAAAATGGGAAGTGGTATACACTCTGGGCTTCTCAATGGAGCTCAGGCCCCACAAATTTGGATTTATAAAGTCCTTTCTTCGAGTGGGTACAGATTTTAGAAGTTTCTAAAAGATAAGCTTTTCAAAAAACAATAATTTACTATTTTTCACAGAGATGACAAACAGACTACCAAACAGAGATATCTACATCTGAGAAAGAAAGATCTTGGATCGTGTGGTATACAGCAAAATAAGCAAGAAACCACCTGGATAAATCTGTTCTTTAAATCCTCTCCTGTGACTGGCCTTTTTATGACAAGTTGATCTGGGGTTTATAAACAGATTTCCATAAAGACAGACAGAGTACTGTGCTCAAAGAAGTTGGCAGGCTGATTGTCCTAAAACTGTTTCGGCCAGAGCCTTATCGCTATTTTATATGCATCGCTTTTCATCTGACAAGTCCATAAAACATTTCATACAGGAATCATTTCACCCTTCACTGAACCGTAGCAACTGCACAAGTAAACAACAACAGTTTTGCACGTACAACATGCACACTACAACAAATACACTGAAAATGAATGGGGAATTTGAGCAATCACCTAACTGAAATCCATGCAAGACACCGGGGACAGGGTATTTTAGGGGACCCCAGCGAAAGGAAAGCGCCACCACCAGCACAGTGCAGATGAGCATGCTGCGGATGAGCTTGCAGTGGCATTAAGTAAATGCTGACAGAATTCAAGGCCACCAGCACTTCTTAAGACGCTCTGATTTTCCTTGGAGGTCTCTCATCCAAAGAGTTTCTAGGCATGATCTCAAAACGGCTTGTAAAAACTGACAAGTGCACAGTTCAAGGTGATACGGGAACATTTTGAGCACGGAGGTAATCCACTGAACCAGATAGCAGCAATTCCTTCTCCCCTGCTGGATCAGTGGCATTTTCTAAGACAGCTGGCTGTATATATGCATTTAATATTAAAGTGGAAAGGAGAAATAAAGCTGTTAAGTCTTGGAAGATAACAGGAGAGTACTTATCAGTTGCCTACAGCAGTTCTAGAGCCGTAAATAAGTATCTGCTAAAAGTCCAGCGTTCCATTATAGATTCAGCCAAGGCAAGTGACTTGCGCCTTCCTGCCTTGATCCATTATGATCACTCTAACATTTTCAAATCAATATTTGGATCAGTGCAATATTTGATGCTTGCCAAACAAGAGAACTGCCCAAAAGGACTCTTTCTGAAGGCTTCCGATGCATTTGTTGGTCTAATCAAGCAATTGATACTGTTCTCATTAGAAAAACCAGAGGTTCCCTTAGAGACTATTTTTATCTGTCTAACTTGACTCTAGCACATGAATACGCTGCCAATACCCTACATGAGTTCAGCAGAAGTGAAACTTTTAGCTAGTTCATCTGCCTAATTATTTGGGAAAAAATTGGTTATTTAAGAATTCCATAAATAAAATGCATACACTTCCTACCACAAGTAGTAGTCTCAATACCCATGCAGGCGAGAGAAAAAGTTTATACCTAGTGCTTTTTGTTATCATGTGCAATTTTAATATGGAAAGATCCTTTATCCATTAGACTTTCAAAGTGACTTGAACATCTAACGTGGTATTTAACTTATTTACTTCCCTGTAGTGATCCAAATGCGTCTATAGGAAGAAGTGTTTTAGCAAACTGTGAAACTGTTTAAAGCAGACTTGCAAAATTCTATTCGATCGCTTTTTGAATCAGTGTTTTCTCTCTCCTCCAGAAATGGATGAGAGAACAAAAGTGAAAAAAAATCTGAGCTAATTTAGCCAATAAATTTTAGTTAGGATTTTGCTGAATAATCTAACGGTGACTTTCAAATCTTCTTGATGTCACAAACCGCACAGACAGACTGTCAACTATTTTCTGTAAAATGTTAATGTCAATTTATGTTCCACAAACAAATTACTCTAGTAATAATGCATCTAGATTTAAAAATACCGTGATCACTAATATGAACAAATTTGGCATGCTGGATAGAACAAGTTATACTTGTTAGTCGGTGCTGCTGTGCACTTCTGAAGTTCTTGTGATAAACCTCCGGGTGCTGCAGGTCAGCTATGGGACCTGTCACTCTTCCCACGGTAGAGTTGAAGAGCTTCCAGACTTGGAGGAGCACATGAAGGTTTGGGAGTGGAGTTAAGGATACATAGAAGTAATATCCATGGTCACAGAAGAACTGGCCAGAATTTCTGGCAGATGGCAGCATGCAACAAGCAGGAGGGAGCTGGTTCACACTCACCAATTCAACACACATCCTCAAAGCTTTAAGAAAGTAGAAGGTTTACAGAAATGTTCTTGGTCTCAGAGTAAAGAATTAAGACCAGAGCGAGAAATCTGTGCAGATGGTTATATTTCGAGAAAGAAAGATTTTGAGATGGGCTTTAATGAAGTTAAATGCTTTAAATATTCAGGGTGCACCTTGGTTTCTTTGCCTTCCCTTAGCAAGAACATGCAAGCGATATAATCCCTTCCTGGCTGCCAAGTCACGTGCTTACTACTGAACATGCATTCAAATCGGTGTCAGGCTGTATGTCTGGCTGACCTGAATTAGCCATATTCTTAGATGCACAAGGTCGGCTGCACAGTACTGAAGTTGTTAACCCCAACCACAGTCCTAATCTTTTCTATTCCTTATCTACCCCCCTCTTACTCCATGCAAAAAAAGAAAATTGGAGATTGTGAACACACACAGAGGGAAAAAATGTTAATCTGATCTATCAACATCTACAAGGCACAGGAACTTCTAAAACAAACACAGTAGAAAAATTTATAAAGTATTGTGTAACAATATGAAAAATCAGTTTTGTTAACGGTTTAAGGGACCTCACCAAAAAAAGACAGATAAAAACAAAATGCATAGTAATAAAAAGACAAGGAGCATCCAGCATCTCAGACACAAGCTGGTTAGAACCAGCCAGGACTCTACTCGGCTGTATTTCCATTGCATCTTTAATCCAAGGACATCAAAGCATGTTATAAACTTTCAGTAAGCCTTACAGCCCCTGCATGGGAGGCAAGTATACTCATTTCACAGAGGGGTAAACAGAACTAAAGGACAGAAGAGTTGTCCATGAAGTGACAGCATGGGTCAATTGTGGGAACCTGGTATAAAAAATGTTCCACTCCCCCTATTCAAAGGCCAGACATCTGCTGCACCTTGCGTAGTTTGCTCTATTTCACCATCTATTTAGTTTTCAATTTAACTCTACAGTAAAAAATCCACAAAAGATACTAATGCAGAACGACATGAACCAGCAGAGCATGGACAGTCACTGACTGTCTGATGTCGACACCAGCAAATCCACAGTTACTCTTTTGGGTTATTCTGTGCATCGGGGTTTGACGCTCACATATGTGACGTTCAGATAATGTCTGGGCAACACATTTAACCAACTGCCTTCCCTCCTCCCCTGACCTCCCCACAATTATTTTACATACCCAATGGAAAGACCTTGATTCTCTCAACTTTGCCACTGCAGAAACTGCATGCCCCATGGGCAGAGGTCAAATCAGGCTGACTGGGAGAGCTTGACAAGCTACCGGTTTTTGTGGGGGAGGGAAGAGGGGACTGGTGCAGATTTTATTGATTTGGATGAAGAAAGCTTAAGTTTAGCAGCAGCAAGGTCTCCAAGTATTCTCTTTTCACAATTTGTTCTGACAGCAAGGACCGAGATACAAATAAAATGCCATGATCCCCTTTATGCTGTAACTCGACTATAACAGTGGTCCCTGTCTTAATAACCAGTAAAAATTCCTATCCTGAGACTTCCTCTATGTTAATCATGTTATGATATGCAACAACTGAGTATAATGGCAGAAAAGTAATAGTTCTTTTGGTGATTATTACTAGACTTTCCCATATGCTACTTATGTTTGCAAAATATTTATACAGTACAACCTCATGAATCCAGTATGCTCGAGACCTAGCACTTGCTGGAAATTTGAATATTTCAGATTTCTGAAACCGGAGTGGCAGCCGGTCGCAGCGCAGGTGGGGGGAGCAGCAGCAGCAGGCAGCATGTGCAGCAGTGGCACGGGGCAGTGGATGGCGGCAACAGCCGCCACGGGCAAGCTTCCCCCTCTGCTGCTCCAGGACCGGCTGTTGCTACGACCTGATTTAGTGTATTTTTTTTAAACGTGCCTGATTTTTTAAAATTCTGGAATTTTGATATCCGGATTTATGACGTTATACTGTACTGCAAAACTTTGGGCAATAAACGGTTTAATTCATACTTAAAATATTTCATAATGAAGTGTAAATGCAACTCTGGTGATTATTAACCAGCCTTTAAGAAAACAGCGAAACCAAAATAGAAAGAAAGAAAAGTACACTTACTGCATTCATAGATCTGCTCCAATTTGTCCACAGAAGAAAGAGAGAAGAATTTGTAACCTGACTTACTGCCAACAGCTAAGGACCTGTAAAGAGACGCATCAAATTAGCTAGGAAAAGAAATGAAATAACCCATCAATTTTACCTGACCTAGAATAGGGCAAGATTCAAAGCTCAATAAGAATAGTGGTTAAGAAACCTGACCAAAAATGAATAAACAAAGGACAACCATGGAGTAATTAGTTTCCTGAACACTGAGCAAGTCAGACAGGACAAAGGCTGTGAAACTAAGTGGTAAACCCTGTTCCACATCTCTGTCAAGCAGTCCACAGTCCATTTAAGCCTGCAACCTGAATCACACTAAAGATTTCGTCATCTGGCTCTATTCACCAGAATGAAGGTTGGTTAAGCAGTGTAATTCAATATAAAATTAATGGTGATGTTGTCATGTATAAGGTGACCTACAAAGAATGTTCTTTTTTACATTGTACTATTTTGTTCTTCTTAACAATTTGAAAAAAAATTTCCCTAAAATGTTTTCCTGAACAGTTGGAATGCCAACTTCGGTCTTCCCTGGATTTATTGGAGGACTTGCTGGGGTCAGCGTCACATAGGCGTATAGGGGCTGCATTTTGAATCGTTTTCTCAAAACACCTTAATCACTGATGTTTAGCAGTCGTTAACAGAAGCAGAACAAAGTTTCAAACAACTGGACAAAGCCCTTTCCCATCACCAATGCTCAATTTTCACTCCTAACTCACACTGCCATTTCATTTGGTTTCTAATTAGTCTTCAAAGATAGAAAGGATGTGAATATTTCAACCAAAAAAACTTTGATTCGCCTTTTATATTTTCCTTGTACAAAGTAGAGTTTTCCCCCTTGTTTCTCACTTTTAAATTAACCAGAGAGACTGAAACTAACTCATAAAAGTAATTTTACATAAACACATGACTAGCTTTGTAGTGCATGTTCATAACCAAATGTATGAACATTTGGAAATTCACTTTGTACACTCTAGCCACCTAAATTATTACAAGCCACATGACCTCTTTCAATTGATATAATCACCTGGGCTTGACAGGCCCAAGGCTGACTATTAGCCAAGGTGCAGAATACCTGTGCTACCACTCTGAACACTCACCTCTGATTATAATTCGAGCAAACTGACAATTAACTTACTCCTCCTCCTACTCTCATTATACTCTTTTCTTTACTGGCTGCAGAAGTGAACCATTCTCAGTTTCAGGGATCCCAGAAAAGGTTAGATACCAGCTCTGAAACATCAAAATGAGCCATCTTTACTCCTTTCATTTCCCAAGCTATTAAACAGATTTACATCCATCTTTATATAGAATCAGACCATAAGTTTAAGTGGTACAACTTTAATAAGATGACATAAACTGTATTTCCATTTTAAAAGGATCTAAACCTTTGTTAAACTGGAAGTTGAGAGTTCAGGGAAAGATAGCAGGGTTAGTAACATTGAGAATTAGAAATAATCTTATCAAGTTAGTACGCCTGGTTTAATAAAGGACACGACCATCTTTCCACATGTACAGATGCCCATTAAAAAGGCACTATAGAAGATGGTTGTGTTGCACCAATGTTTCACAGGTCCACAGGACCCCCCCCCAATAATTCCATCTTTGCTGGCATTTGGAGTGGCTGTATTTCCTGATCCTTTAAAGAAGTTTAAAATGCTATAAAACAAACAGAATCATGCGTTTTCACCTTTCCAACCAATACCAGTTTGAAGAGAGGGGTTGTAGCTAAAGTAGCTCCTGCTGAAAGCTTGTGGATAGGCAACATACACAATGGTAGGAAAAATAAATCACCAAAATTAGAGATGGAAAAGCAAGCCACAGAATTCTCTCCCCAGTCAACAGATGAGCACCTAGGGCAGCCGATTTCTATTATTGCTTTCTGTTTTCACACCCAGGAAGGGGAAAAGAAAGTTCATTAAATGCTTCTCCACACAAAAGATTTAAGTATTCACAGCAGGGTGTCCACATATTCAACAAAACTCACTTGGTTTTAACAGGTGATCTGCAGAGGGGTCAGCACTTGGCACATGTCCCCATATTCTTCACTACAATTTAGGAAGAACTTAAAGGGTTTTCATTTAATTTGTCTTGCTTTAATTTGTCTCCCTGGGGAGAATTTATCCCCAAATTCAAACCAATTGGAGGCATAGTGCTGAGAGAACTCCAGCAGGCAGCATTAGTTTTAACTAACCCATTTATTAAAAGCGTTTTCTTACTGCAGTGGCTCTCAACTGGGGTGCTGTTAAACTCCTCAGGGTACTGTCGCTGTTGTGGCCAGATAAAAAGTGTCCCACGTGCACGGCTGTGGGACATGTGCACACTCCTCCTGCATTAGGACTCCCTAGTAAACCCAAAGCAGGCTGGAGAGGTTGGTTGTGGCTGCAGTCCTTCCTGGTCTGACCCTGAATGGTGTCCTCCAGAAACAGAGGAATGTGTGACAAGCAGAAATGCCTTGCCAGCCTCTGTTTCCTGGAGGAGCATGGGAAGGCCAGACCACCAAAGGCTGCAGCACTAGGGAGCTCCCCTGCCTGCCTGAGGCTGCTTGGAAAACCCTAACGCAGGGGGAATGCATGCACGTAGGGCTTCGCTGACCGCAGCAGCATCCCAGTTGAGAATCACTGCTGCAGACAGGTCTGGTGGGCACAGCTTCTGCTGTTCCCCTGCAGGACCTTTCCAGTCTAACAAACCTCACTGGCAACATTTAATATTGTTCTACCTGTTATTTTGCTCTTTTCCATCCTATTCCTACTCCTCATTATAACCCCTGAAGGCCGCCTTAAACCAACTGTCACCCCTCATTTGTCTTTACACCCTTTCTATTCTTGTAGGTGGTTGACAGAGTCTTTTGCAAGCGCTGCATTAAGTATTGCCTGTTTTGTTTTCCTAGCCTTTCCACAAGCTCCTGGAACATGTGTCTCACCGGTTTTCATGGCACTAGAGAGCTCAGTGCTGACCCAGCGTTCTTAAACACTTTGGGCCCCATCCAATGCAATATCCTACAAGACAAGCACTTGAAAAAAGTGTTTCAGCACATCATCCATCTTTACAGCTTATTATACGGAAGACAATTGGATGCCTCTGTCACTGCCACTTAGAAAAATCCACTTCCACAGACGGCACAAATATACGTAACCTGAAATTGTTTTCTAGAGCCATATCAATGCAATCCTGTCTTTCTCAAGAAGGCTGAACAGGACTCCCTTACAAGACCATGTTCATTGGCCAGAGAGGTTGCTCTCGAATCATCCCAGGCACCCTTAAGCCTGTCCCTTCATACAACCTGCTTTGGTTCTGTAGAGCACCGAACCCGTGGAATCGGAGCCTGACTCCAGCCATCAAATCCAGGTTGTCCAAGTGACAGTGCAAAGCATTAAGTGATTGGGCCCAAAGGTATTTCCTTCTTATATTGAAGAAGGTCTCTGAGAAATTCCTTCTAGCTAAATGAGTTGGCAGGAGGATATAAGGACATTATCATATCAGTTTGGCACTTTAGCCCCATACACTTTTTAGCAATACCTACTAGTCTACCAGGTAAGTTACTTGGTAACCTGCCTCAACCTACCCAGTCAACATAACAGTGGTTCTCAACCAGGGGTGCTACACCATAACTGTTTCAACGCGGGAGTGCCCCAACCCCAAAAAGTTGAGAACCGCTGGCCTAATGCTACAGCCACATCTACTGCTCCAACCTGTTTCAAAACTTTACATTTTGAGGGGGGAAAAAAGACATCCTTAGTGTTGAAAGGCTTAAAATCAATGAAAAGCTAGTACAACGGCAGCATTCGAACAGCCAGGACATGGAAGTTTATCAGCTAACTGTAGAAGGCACTTCAAACAAACTGTTTAAAATCATGTTAACATACATTTAGTTTCAGTTGCTAACGAACATTTTACACAGCCCTCTGGGATATCTCTCTGCCCTTCAATTATAGTGAGAGCAAACAATACAGTTTCCAAAACATTTGGAAGAACCTCCAGTAAAACCATGGTCTCTTGGTAGTTATATAGGATTAAACAGCAAAATCAAAGACCGCCACACAAGCAGAAATCCTTTGAGATCCTCTCAATGTATGAAAAAGCAGCAAAAGGAGGGTATGTTTACAGATCACTTTTAATATATAGTGGCAAGTTGTGCAGTCAAACTTGTGACTGTAACAAAAATTCATTTCTAGGTGCCCTGTCCAAGCAAATATTTGCAGAATGGCCAGATTTGTGCACACACCATATTAATAATTTGGAGAGCTGCAGTGTTATATGAAGCAGCAGGATGGAGAAAGTTAAGGCAGCAAAATCTCAAAGCAGAGGACCATCTCTTCTAGACAGGATTTCAGAAGTACCCACTTCCACTTCTTACCACACTGGGACACTCGAGAAGCATTTAACATGAGACTCATTCTCTGGTGTCTCCTCCTGAAGACACTGCAGGAATACAATGGACTGCAAAAATACTGGTTCTCCCAGTTTTTCTCTGGCCTCAAGACATCTTGGACTGGAAGGAAAATTGGAACTTGGAGAACAGAAAAGAGGAAAACCAACTGAACCCAGGGAATAAAGAAAAAAATGCAAATATTGAGGATTCCCCAACAGGTACAGGTATACAAAAAAAAGACAAGACCCACACGTGGAACAGCAAGGGTAGTATTGGACAACTTTGGTTTATATGTTGAGCATCAGCTAGCCTGGACATGCCATAATGTCAAAAATAGAAACTTTTCCTGAGAATATAAAATCATAGGGAGTTAAGACAAAAAAAGACAAAGCTAACACATCAGTAGACAAGGTTAGACTTACAGGCTCATGTGATTCAGTACAGTAATGAGCTCAGAGACAAAGATGCTTTTGATGGTGCCCATCAGCATTAGTATAGTTAAGGTTATAACAACATTTTCATTACAAACCCTTACTTTAGACTATTTTTTCATATAAAAAGAAAAAAAAAAATCAACCCCAGATAAAGACTGGCATCACCATCTTGGTTCAAGTGGAAGGGGTTGCATTTAAAAAAAAAAACAACAAAAAAAACCCAAGAAATGTAATTAAGATGAAGCATTTTAGAGATGGGTTTTGTGTTATTATTCCACAACGAGTTTTCTTTTGGAAAACAAAAAATGTTGGCAGTCTAATGCAAACTCATACTGCTTTCTAGTACGAATCTGAATTGGTACCCCACATTTTAAGTTACTGCAAAGAACTTCCAGAAATCTTCATCCAATGCTGCCACCATATGTACAGAACACTATATAAATTACACTTAAAGCAGAAGATTACATAAATTACAGGCTGTTTGTTAAGATCAGGCTCGTCAATATTTATATAAAATCCTCCCCATGGACGCTCAACTAAACTTCAAACCACAAACTGAAATGTGCATTACATTTATCTTCCCAAGCCCAAGCACAAACAGCATCCTAGCTTAGTTTTATGTTCCTTACTGAACGAGTTAGTCTATAAGGTGCCACACTGCTTTGCCTTCTACCCACCATCAGACTAATACAGCCAGCTACCGCTGTGACCTTAGATAGTTAAGGTACGTTTCATATTTTGGAGTAGATTTAGTTAGCACTCAGACTGACTACAAGCTTCCAACAGGCAGTTGTGCCGGTGTACTTGAATCTGATCTGCAGCTCTCCCCAAGCTCTCCCAGTTTTAGGCCTACCCGATTCAGAGAATGCCAGTCATGCTGAATTGTGCAATGGCTGACTTACAAAGGACATGTTCTACACCCAAACAGGCCAGAGGTCTCTTAAGAACTTATCACCTTCATATTTTCACTCAAAAGAAAGTATGAAGTGGAATTGGTACTATACAGATGTCGAAAGTAAAGTCTGTAACAATGCAGCTGTCATCTATTTTCTAATTCTGTCAGTCAATCACTTTTCCCAATTGATTTTAATTCACCTTAAAACAGTATTGTGAATTCCACTAACTGAGAAAGGGAGGTATAAACACAGCTTGCCTTTCATTTATTGACTGAAGTGATCCACATTTGTTCGCCCTGTCCATCTTGAAACAGACTTCATTTCCTTTTCATTTTAAGTTGGAAATAAGCACTCAGTGCTTGAAAAAAGGTCTGGATGAGGTTCAGGCAGACAAAATGTAACTCATTTCTAAGGAGAGCTCTTCTTCGCTCTCTTTACCCACCTTGTGGATTGTTTTTCCGCTGAAATTTGGAAGTGAAGAATCTTCACTTCTTGTGTTTGTATTCAAACGCTAAACTACAAGTTAACTAAGTAGTGCAATAACACTTGCAATCCTTTCATCTGATTTTAAATGAAATGAATACTTTTACTTAATATTTAGCTGTGGAATTCAGAAAACATCTAGATTAATGAGGTCACATACGATGCGCTGGGTCAGTATTTCAGACGGGAATTATTCTTATTAAAGAGGCCTTTAAGATCTGCTACTTTGCCTCAATATGAGCAAAACTTAACCAGTTAATTTTATGGAACTTCCATATAGAAATTTGGATATCTGAAAATCTGCAGAAGGGGACAGCAGACATAGATTCAGGGCTCTAAAACTATGAATTATGAAGATTAGCTGATAGATTAATTCTAGAACTGCTTGAAAAAATAAGACTATGTCATCGCCCCATCTAATTTCCACCCCAACAACTTTTGGGATTGTTTTTAAAATCTACCCACACAATGGAAGTTCAGTTGTTACAAGCACTGCCAAAATCACCTAGAGCAATAAGCAATCTCCATGAATTCAAGATAAAGATAGACACTTTTAAGGGGGGGAAATGTCAAGGCACAGACTGGAGATTAAAAGACCTCTCACCTTGAAAAATTCAGAGACTCCAGGTTTCCCTGTTACTAGTTCCCTTAGGAAGAAAAGGAGTTGGCTAAATAAAGATTTCCATGCAAAATATTTGCTAAAGAAAGTAGATTAATATTTCAAGTGCAGCTACACAGTTAAATGCAGTGGAGAGAGGGTTTTACCACACTGCTATATTTGTTTCCTTCCCTTGCATGTCACAACTCTAATCAAATCCATAAATCCTATCCTGCACACCCAATTATTGTGAAACAGGAAAAATTTTCTTTTGAATGCAAAATGATATGGTTTTAAAAAAACCAAAAAACTTTACTCAGATGGCATTTTAGAAATAGTGGTTACTTTACGGAGGTGGAAAGAGAAAAAAGTTTTTAGGCTGGACAGGAAAAGTTTAACTTCACAAAAGTTATATATTAGCCCTTTAATACTTCATAAAAAGAGGCAAAGGCATTTCTAATTATTTCTACCGTTACCTGATTTAGCCTGATAAGGAGAAATGTTCATCTCATATGCAATAATGCAGTGGGGGCCAACCTTTTTGGTAGGCATGTTGCACCTTCCCCGACTGCCACTCATCTCCTTCCTCTATCTTATCTGCTGCTCTGTTTTCTGCCACTGTGCTCCCTGATCTGCCGTGTGCCTCATGCGTGCTGCCCATGGCACTTTTACCACACATGCCACAGGTTGCCAACCCTGCTCTACTGTAGGCCAAATTCTAAAGGTAATCAACAGGATGTCCTGAAAGGAGCTGTAAAGACATTTTGATGTGAATCAATACACTATGGAGATTATGAGCGATTTACAATAGTAATATAGTGAAAGGAAAAATAGTCTGAAGCAAATTGTAACTACACACACTTTAAATCCTATGTTCCAAGTCTATTCCCCCCCACCAACACTATTTTAATGCCAGAGCAGCAGTCGGGCTCCATTCTTCCCTTCTCTCTCTGAGGATTCTGATGCGATTTCTAGGCAGACAAGATTCCTTGGGTGAATTTGATACCTTTTATTAGACCAACCCAAATAGTTGGAGAAAAGTTATTAAGCAAGCTTTCAGGTTCAAAAACCCTTCGTCAGGCTAAGGAAGTTTCAGCAGTTGGTGTGTGCTCTTCCTGGATGTGATTTCTATTCACTTTTAGATACCACTTTTCTTATTAAATCTTGCTGGGCTTTCCATGATCAGGGATACAAACCAAAAGCAAAGAAACAGACCGAAGGATATTACATAGAAAAAAAGAGGCTTGATCTTTTGCTGTTCATTTACAGAAGACCCATCAAGGAACAAGGCATTACAAACAACTGGATTACATATCATACCCCATCATTTCCTCTTACTCACTTCCTACCCAAGATGGAACTCCTCCATTCACAACCCAAGATTTCCTTCTAGTTAATCAGCCTGCCCAATCATTCTCATCTCAACCATTTACAACAGCCAATTCCCTTTTAAATTATTGATAATATGACCTTTCCATGCCCCCCACCTCCATTACCTTACTTCACACTAGAAGTATTTCTCTCCAAAATGCTCCTCTTAAGGATTTACATTCCCCCTTGCAAAGGTGAGTGTAAGATGCTCCATCTGGGGGCAAACAACCCACAACATACATACAGGCTCAGCGGCGACAGCTTGACTTGCACCATGGCTGAAAGGGACCTAGGGGTAATGACTGACCATGGCACGAATATTACCCATCAGTGCGAGGCGGTGGTCAGCAGGGCAAACAACACACCAGCATGCATCAACCGATGCCTCTTGTGTAAAACTAAGACAGTGATACACTTGTGAGACCACAGCTGGAGTACCGCGCCCAGTTCTGGGTGCCGCACTTCAGTAAGGACGTGGGAAAACTTGAGCAGGTCCAGAGAAGAGCCACCCGAATAATCAGGGACTTGCAAGGCAAGCCATACGAGGAAAGGCTGAGGGACCTGGGCCTCTTTCGCCTAAAGAAGAGAAGGTTGAGCGGGGACTTGATAGCGGCTGACAGCTATGTCAGAGGAGTGCATCAGGAGCTCAGTGAACAACTGTTCACTAGAGCACCAGGACTTTACAGTCAGGGCTGCCAGGCTCTGGAACAGGCTCCCAAGGGAGGTGGTGCTCTCCCCTACCTTGGGGGTCTTCAAGAGGAGGCTGGACAGATATTTGGCTGGGGTGATATGACCCCAGCACCCGTTCCTGCCCAGGGCAGGGCAGGGGGTCGGACCTGATGATCTGTTTAGGTCCCTTCCGACCCTAAATGCTATGATACCAATGGATACAAACTCCTGGAAGGCCGCTTCAGACTTAATACCAGGACTCCTAACTCCTTCACAGTCAGGGTGTCCAGACTGTGGAACAAACTCCCTTCAGAGGTGGTGCGATCACCTACCCTGGAGGTTTTCAAGAGGAGACTGGACAGTCACCTTGCTGGGGTCACTTAACCCCAGGTGTCTTCCTGCCTAGGCTGGACCCGATGATCTACAAGATCCCTTCCAGCCCCTGATATTTATGAATCTTTCACAAGTAACGGAGAACAAGGCACATGCACCAAGCTGCTCTATCAATGCTTCGCAACCAGCGCACCATGGCGCTCTGGGTCACCGTGAGATCTTTACAGGGGTGCCATGCCACGGTGGCATGGCAGCATTCACAAGATAAACCCAGAGATTTCAAAGAGGAATCTGGATCCTGATCTGCCGGGGTGTCCGAGCGCTTTGCAACAGGAGAACAGCTCTGGCAGGCTTTTGTACTCCAGAGGCGAGTGAAAATAAGAGCAGCGAGTCTCAAAACCCCGAGCAGCGCCGTGCTGGAGCCTCGTCCTCTCCAACAGCAGAAGGGGCAGCAGGAAGGAGCGGTTTCAACAACAGCTGCTCTACGGAGGGGCTTGCAGACCAGGAGAGGTTTAGACAAGAGATGCGAGAAGGGCTGACGAGCTACTGAACGGCTGAGAAAAGAAGTCAACGGGGATTTACGAACTGCTCTCACGGGACAAGAACCAGGGGTCACGAACTGCAGCGAGAAGCAGGCAGCTAGCTGAAAACCACCAACAGGAAGCGTGTTTTTCACACGCGGGGTCGCAAAAGAGCGGAAATCACTGCTGCCGCCGCGTGCGGACAAGCCCACGGCTGAGTGCGGCTCCAGAAAGGCACCGGAGTAAAGCGGGGCCAAATCAACCCCCCCCAGACCTGGAAAGCTGGAGGCTGCAAGCCGGAGAGGGACGGGGACAGACCCATTCCCTTGCGCCTTCCTGCTCCCCTCGCCCTCCTCCAGCCTCAGTTTCCCCACCTGGGAAAGGGGCTGGGGAGTCTGGACCACCCCGGGGGGAGGGGACCTGAGACCACGCCCCCTCCCGACGCCCCGCCCCCTTCCCGAGGCCACGCCCCCGCCCCCGGCCCCTACGTGTTGTCCTGGTTGAAGTTGGCGAAGAGGAGCTGGCCGTTGCCGGCCTCCCCGCTCTGGCTGGCCAGGTTCATGGCGCCTCCCAGGCCTGGCGGGCGGGTGCGCTCAACCTCGGCAGCTGCGGGCCGCGCACGGCGCCGGCGGCCTCCTCATCCCCGCGCCCGCCTTGTTTACAGAGCCGCAGCGCGCCTGCGCCATCCCGCCCCCTTCCCATCCTGCCGCGCCAGTGCGCAGGCGCGCGCAGGTCGCCGCGCGGCCACCGTACCGCGGGGCGCATGTGTTCCCCCTGGGAGAGGAGGTGGGGGAACAGCGCATGCGCGGCTGTGTCGGCCTGGCTGTGGGGCACGCATTGGTGGGGGGCGTGGCGGTGGTGGTTAGTGAAGCTAAGCAGGCTCCGGCGCGGCTAGCAGGTGGATGGGAGACCGAATGATCTGAATGCTTTCTAGCCCCATCTCAGGTTGCTGCCCCTGTGCAAGGGGGGTGTCTTCCTATTGTGTCTCTGCGTCTTTCTTAAGGCTGCATGAGTGAATCAAGGTATTGCATCTTGCAGGTGGATGCTTCTGTCAGTCCCTCCTCAGCCTGGGTTAGCTGATGTTAATGGTCCAGCCCCTCTGTTCTCCATCCCTGGCTCACTTTGCAATTAGCATCCCCGCCCTGGCACTGACTTCTGTTCCCACAAGAGGCTGCAAAGGAACCAGACTTGCGGTGCCCGCCTGCTAATGCGTCTGGCCGCAAAGATGTCCCTCGGGTGTGCGGGGGGCAGTTTGCAGCCTCTCTTCTCCCAACTTCGTCTTCCATCATCGTCCTCTGTTTCCTGCATCTAATCCAGTTCAACTCTCCTGACAGTAGAAATATCAAGGCCCAAGGAAACATTTCCAATCCATCCCCTGCTATGCAAAGGGTGCTTTCTAGTCGCCCGCCTGGACTGCCAATTCTGCGCTCTCATTTTGATGGCACCACAGCAAAGGAATAATACCGTGCTCCTGTGCAGCACCTACTTCTTGAGTATTTCACAATAAATAACTCTTTCAGTATTTTGCATCCTTTAATGAGCCCTAGCCTCACCATACCCTTGTGTGGCAGGGATTATGATCACCAGGATGTTTTCAGATGGGAAAGCTGAGGGCCCAAGAGTAAGGGATGATCCTGAGTAGCTCTTTATAGAAACAGTTTCGGCGTGCTGTCTCCCGGTTCTGTGCATTAGCACAGGTTCAGTTTCTACTTAACCTGCATCAAAGCCATTTCCAAAGCTCCCTTCACCAGCACATGTTGCCATGAAGCCAGTTTATTGAGTCTCTCAGTATTTGATGCTTTACAGAAAGCCTCAAGTCCTAGAAGCAGACACTTGTCTTCCTCACCTCACAATCACAGAATCAGAGAATGAGGGTTGAAGGGACCTCAGGAGGTCACGTCTAGTCTAACCCCCTGCACAAAGCAGGACCAACCCCAACTACAGCATCTCAGCCAAGGTTTTGACTATCTGGTCTTCCACATACATCCCCAGGGACTTCAGCTTCCATGCTGATGACCAGGGATCCTGGTTTTCTCTGATAAAAAAAATCCTCATTTTGGGACCCCACCTTGACTTTACCTCTCCATTTCTACAAACCTCCGATCTGACGCCATGTGCCTGATCAGCTACAGCGGCATCTCCCTCTTCCCCTTCACCTCTGCACCAGCTGAGCCCCCTGTTTACAATCACTGCCTGGAAATTTCCCCCTCCAATTCTATCCAAAACACTCTGCTATCAGCCGTATGTGGTCGCATCAAATCTTGCCCTCCTTTGCCTTCCTTGATCCTGGGTGTCCTCCAGCCTCTCCCATGCACCTTCAGTGTTTCCTTTGGTGTATCGCCCCTTCCATCCCTCTGTGAGAGGTCCACAGGGTTGTGTCCTTCTCCCTCTGTGCCATACCCCGGGTTAGCTGGTCCACAAAGCAGTTTCGGTTGCCATCTTTGTGCTGACAACTCACCAGCGTACCCCTCTGCAGCAGATCTGTTTCCGTGCGTCAGATCTAGAATTTCCTACTCGTGGAGGTTTAGCCTGCGGTGAAGCTCAACAAGGCTAAAAGAGAGGTCTTATTCTCCCCTCCCACAAGCCCTCCCCACTACCTCCATTCTCCATCATCGTGGACAATACTACCACCCCCAGCTGTCACTCAGGCCCATAACAAGGGTATCATCCTTGACTCAGATGCCTCTCTAGGTCCCCACATCCTGGCTATGTCTATACCTTGCTTGGTCTTTCTAGATGATATCTCTTAAGTCACAATCCTTCCTCTACCTCCACACAGCTATAGATCTTGTCTGAGCTTTTATCACTTGTGTTGGGAGACACGCTTTTCTCTGGCTTAGACGGTGGCAGGTTTGGCCTGCTCACACCCATCAAGATCAGTGCTGCAAAACTCATGTTCCTGGCCCGCTGTTCTGACCCTGACACCCTATTTATGCATCCTGTCATGGGCTCCTTCACCACATTTAGCATCAGCGCTTTCACTTTCCAAGCCCTTCCCAGCCTCCATTTCTCACTCATTAAATTTTCAATCAAGCCCCTCTGCTCTTTCCTCCATGCTGCCCTTCACAGATGCTTCCCATATACAAAGCAACCTCCTTATCTGTCTTCCAGTCCCTCCTTCCAACTCTCCTTTGCTGGGAGATGTAGAGAAACCTTAACAGCAGCGATGCTTTGGGCACAGAGATACCCACTGTCATGCTGACTGTAATATTTCACTGTTTCCATATACTCCCCTCTCTGCTTGTCTCCATCTGTTGCCTCTTACATAGACTATAAGGTCTCTGAGACAGGGATCTTTGTGTGCGTGTGTTGTATCTGTACAGCACCCAGCGCAAGACAGTCCTCCTCCATGATTTGGGCTACTAGGAGCTACCCCAGGCAAATAATAATATATGATAACAACTTTCATTAAACCAGTCCTTTCAGCTTGAGGTGGGCAGACTTTGACTTCGCCTGATTCAGGGGAAAAATAGGTCTTTTGAGCAATTTGTGTCTTAAGAAAGCAGCTGTATTTCCACCTCAAGCAGTGTTGCAGCTCTGATAGCTTTGCCCTGTTGCTCTCAGACCTACTTTCTGTCCCCTGGAACTGCCTCCCTTCCTGCCCTCAGCCCTGGGATTGATTTTACCTTGCAAGTCCCTGTCACCCCGAGGTGATTGCTTTATTCTGTTCCACTGAACTGTGCCTGCCATGTTTGCAGGCTGTTGGGATGTGACAATCACCTGTAACACTGCCACGCTCTATGACAGCTCCATGCATCTCTGTCCTCCTCGTACATATTATTTATCCACAACAGCTCTCGGAGATCTCTCAGCAGATCAGGCCTGTCACTGTGCTTGTCCTTAGGAGATGAGAGTCGGGAGACAAAGCTGAGTGGCTCTGGTCTCCAAGAGACATGCAAGATAACCCATCTGGCAAACGGGACAGGAGCAGAGACACTGCTGAGCTACTGCCTTTCTTCACTTTGGGTTGTTTTGTACTTGGGGTTAGTGAGTCAGAGTTTCTCCCTTTAGACAACTTCAGGCTGACACATGCCTTTTGGAGGGGCCAGTTGCCTTTAGTATATTCATGGCTTTTGATCTTAAAATGCTCCCCTCCTATGTCACCTCCCATCCAAGTGTTTCAAGACACTTTGCAAGCACTAATGCACAGGTTTCCCAGCATCCCATTAGCTGGGTTTGCACCATTTAGCTCCACTTTCCAGAGAGTAAAACTGAGGCACAGATCAGCTAAGCACTTATTTGGGGTCACATTGTGAAACACCCAGAGCCATGTGCCTGCTCTTTTAAGGGAGCAAGCAGCCTGAGAGGCTGCTTACAGGTGGCAAAGGAGAGCTAATAAAGGACTCACCTTCCCAGAAGAGGGCTCAAACTTAAGCCCAGAGCTTGCACCCATCAGTTAGTCTTGCCTTGGTAACTATGGAGTGAGGAGCCCCTGGCAACAGAGCAGTAGGACCCCTGAACTGACAGTGGCTCTGAATGAGAAACTCTGCAATGCCGAGAACAAGGGAAGGTACCTGGAGCAGAGAAGGGCTTAGTTATATGGGCAGGTGGCCCTGTTTTATGTTAAGCCTAGTGAAGGTCTGAATGCCTGCCAGAGGGCAGGTATTCATTATTGAGTTGTCCTAGCAGTTCAGCCTGGAGCCCTGCAAGGGCGGGAAGGCTTACTTAGAGGGCCAGTAGCTCAGCAGAGGCTGAGAGTGGGGTTCAATCAGGGGTACAAGGACCTAGAGAGTAGGGACCTAGGGATCCATGAGCCCCAGGCCCAGAAAGGACTGGGAGTGTGATCAGAGGCACCAGAGACAAGCAGGGCTGAGAGACAGCGATACCCAAGAAGGTCCAGGGACAGGAGGAGTACCTGAGTGTGGGACCTGGAGGTTCAGGGGTCAAGGACTGATGGACAGTCAGACCACAGAGTCAATGGGCCCAGGGACAGGGTGAGGACTAGATGAGGATGCACAAGTCTGAGAGGGGCTGCAAGGCAGATCAGGGGTACAGGAACCCCGAGAGAGAGGGGCTGCGAGCTGGACCAGACAAGGGTCCATGAGTCTGAGAGGGGCAGCAGGCCAGACCAGATGAGGGTCTACGAGACTGAAAGGGGCTGTGAGCTGGACTGGGGGCCTGGGAGCCCTCAGAAAGAGGGTCTGTGAGCTGGACTGGGGGTCCTCAGGGGTTGGAGGGCCAAAAGGGGTCAAGTGTGTGAACTGAGCATCATAGAAATAACACCTGTGAGGCTTGTGGTGTGGTGTAGGGGAGGAAAGGAGCCACATAATTCGCCCTTAAGGCTACAGGTGCCCTACCAGGGGGGCATAGTCAGGCTGAGAGAGACCTATCAGGCCTGAGAACTGGATTGAGGCTAGTGGGGGCTCAGGTGGCTCCGGCATCCCTTTGAGACCTCAACCAAGGTGAAGCTGGAAATCCTCAGATGAAAATGAAGAAGGCCAGTTTCAAGGGGAGATATATTTCATTTCAAACGCACCAATTTTGGTGTTTCTGAAACAAGATTTTTTTTTCCAATTGCTTGGAACCGACAAGACATCGCATTTGTATTTTGGTCTGATTGGAGCTGAAACTGAGTTTAAAAAATCACAACTGAAATGTCCTGCAAAAGGACCATCCCTGATCTGGAGCTCATTGTCTGCACTGTACATTCACAGGAAGAGAGGGCTGCTGCCATGAAGGATTTAGGACCAGATTAGATAAGGCAGACACAAGTGGGAGGAGAAGAGAGGCACAGAAAAGTGAAGTGATTCACCCAGGGCTACACAGCAGGTCAGTAGCATTAAGCAGAAATAAAACAGAGGTTTCTTGATTCACCATCTGCTTTCCTGGCTCCTGGATGTTGCTGATTCCTCCACAAGAGGCCTTCTTGCCTACATACAGTCTGCAAATGAACAGAAATGCATCCACAGAGGATGGTCTCTTCTTGGCAGAAGGAGAACAAAAGAAGATGTATAAAGGATTCATCTTCCCACGTGTAGTTTGTCTTGATTAAGGTACAGATTAGCTCAGCAGAAGAGCTGGGTTAACGTGTGTGTGTGTGTGTGTGTGTGTGTGTGTGTGTGTGTGTGTGTGTAAAACTTGCAAGTTTACATACTGCTGGTGTCTCTGCAATTCTGCCTTGTACCACGGGAGGTCACCAAGGCTTAGCAGGTCTGGCAGCAAGTGACTCCACAGCATGCTGTGCTTTGACTCATCGCAATTCCTGTCTTGGGGCGTACAGACTCAGGAACACATCACTTGCCTTGTGTAGGCTGGCATATGCCATCCATGCCAGCAAAAATAATATTATCTTGTGGGCAAAGTGACTCAAAGCAACTAACAGGGATTATTTCCTTCCCCCCTCCCCATTTGGGGTTCTGTTATTGCAACAAATTTCTATCTAGCTGCTTGTGCTTTGCTATTATTATTATTTTTCTTTATACGGCACAATAGCACCTAGGAGGCGCAGTCAAGACAGAAGCCGTGTTGTGCTCCATGCTGTACAAATGCAATATCCATATCCCAAAGAGTTTATAATTTAAATATAGTTACCCACGGTCAGATTGTATGCCTGGGGGTCAGTGGAGTAGTGGCTATGTATCATCAGTGTGGGCACAAATGTCAGTGTACTGGTTACACTCCTGACTACACCCAAGCGAATGCTCACCTGGGAAAACTGGGCATAATTTTTTAAAAATTCTTATTTTAAAAAATGACAGTAATGAAGGCTGGAAAAATCACAAATAAAATCAAGGGCTGTGTAGCTGAATGGGAACTGAGGGGTGTTTTTTTTTAATGATATCTTTTACTGGAGCAACTGTGCATTTGGGAGAGATGTTAGACAAATTTTCAGGCACAAAGTGCCCATCTTGAGGTTGACTCTTCTAAGCATTCAAATCCGCACGCTTCACTAGATTGCCTTGCAACGAGGTATGTCTCATGGACATATCCAATAGGGGCGGGGATCCAAATCTGGAGGCATTCGAACAAGATATCATGCCTGCAAAACCTGCACTTCTTTAAGTTAACACATTTTGCCAGTGCTTTTTGGCCACTGCTGAGGGTCAAGCCATGTTTCTTATTTTCCTCGAGTGGATTTCAGCATCGTGACATTTCTACCAGTACCCACAGGTCCCCGGAGGAAACAATCTCAACACCGTTCTTCAGCAAAGAGATAAGCTAGACACATGCCAAAGGCCCAGGTACCAACTGGAGTACAAAGCACTGGTGCGGAAACACTAGCTGAGCATGTTGCTAAGCCTGCCAATTTTCAGGTGAGCTGGGTGACTCAAAGGGACCTTCCCCGACGGTGGAAATGCAAAGTCAAGCCTTGCCAGAAACCTGAGAAAGGTCTGCAGGCAAGTTGCTGCAATCTGCCTCCCTCCGGGTTGCTTATTTATTTTGGGTGGGAGGGGGAGAGCTGTCACCTGAATCCAGGAGACACTCCAGAAGGTGCTCACACTCTTAAGAAAAAGAAATGAGATGTGCATATGCTTGCTGGGTTAAGATGAAGGGCTCTGTTTGACCTGTGGCAAATTTGGGTGTTCTGTCTTGTGGTGACAGTAGTTTTGCTAGAAGATTAGACAATGGATTTGTATAGGATGGTTTGGATAGGGAGGATCCTGCCTCAGGGGCAGGGGTTGGACTAGGTGATCTCTAGAGGTCCCTTCCAGCCCCACTTCTCTCTAATTCTATGAAAACAGGCCAACCAACCACCAGCCAAGTTATGTATTCAAGGGGGAAACATTTCTTCCTGGCACTTACAAATGACCAGCAGAAGTCCTGAAGCCTGGGATTGAGGAAATGCAATATAAACCTATACAATCATTAATTGCATTTAATATGGTTCAGCAAGTATTGTAAGTGTATTAAAAGCTCAATAAGAATGAAGATGAACAAGGGAAGGAAACCTAATTATGAAAAGGCGGTGACAGTGACCAGCCAGGCCTCCCTTACTTGTTCACACACATTGCACAGTTCCCTGGAGTTCAAAATGAAGCATGTCCTTGAAAAGCATGGCATGGGCCTTAACTCTTCATTACTCTTCCAAGCTTTGTTCTGCGTTGGGAGATTTTGACTCTGGGAAAGCATTTTGTTCCCCACTGGCTGCTTTTATCAACTTAACGTGCAAGATCTTTGGCACTGTCAAGAAAGCCAATCTCCAACTTCATAAAAATCCAGATGTACCGATGGTAGCATCAGAAATAGCCACTGTCATGTGGATACCCAGGACTACCAATGTGCAACAGCAGTGGTAGGCAGGACCAGAGATAGATTGGTGTGCTAAATGCCCAAGACCAAGACACCCCCTCTCCCACTTTGCACTAGCACAATGGTGGAGATCAGCGGAGAGCATTCACTCATATTCTCTAGCTGTTCAGTATTTGGGATGTGATGTGTGGTGGCCAGAGAAGTGATTCCAGCTGCAGGTCATGCTCCTTTTGGTGTCTCAAATTTCTTAGCTCTTAAAACATACCAGAACACTCCTCTTTTCAGCCAAGCCTTTATAGATGTTTCCAAATGGCAGCATTGTCTTCTGCCTGCCTTTTCCAATTTGTAGCTTGATGGTGATTATCTCTGTAGGATGCAGATACCAGAAGGGACTGAGATTAGACATCATGGTGATGGGCATATCAGACTGTCCAAAAGGGAGAGATTAGTGGCACAGGGTGCATGAAACCTCCTTGAAACTTTGGGTGCAAACACAGAACTTCATTTAAGATGGCAGTGAGAAGTCATTCAGCCCCTTCCTCTAGAGAAGCAAGCAGTTTCCCCAAGTAGAATATAGGTATATGTCTCTGCCCACAGTGAGTGAGTTCACTCAGAAACTCAAACTGTGAAGACAGGCTCTGGTTGGTTATTGTTTTGGGAAAGTGAGGGTGTGGGTGAATCTTTTATGAGAGGCAGTTCAGAAACGGATGGAGAAGAAAGCCTGCCATAGCCTAAATGATCACCGGTATGTGATCTTGCGAGCCATCCTAGAGAGCGTTTGGATTGGGAGGGGGCTGGTGGCTGCAAAGGGGGTAAAGCTGAGAGCAAGTAAATTGTCTTGCTATTATTTAATCCTACTGTGTTTGGGAAAGCGGGACGTTGCCCGTTCTCGTACATCAGCAGAATTGCACCTGGGCTACCTGTCTGCATTATCAATTATCCATTATCGGTTGCATCAGGGACACCTGACTCCATTATCAATTATCCATTATCAATTTCTCCCCCTAGCTGGAACCGCCAGCCAAACATTGCACCTTTTGCCAGCAGCTCAGGTCAAAGTGGGTAACGTTAGCTTGGATAGGTGCCAGGGAAAAAACACCCAGGCCACAATTTTCCAGCTCCCGGCTGTTCCTAGTCCTTAACGTTAGTGGGAGTTATTCATCTCTCTGACGCAGCACATAGGAGGAGCAGAGCCTGAACCCCGTGGGGAGCGGGTTGAGGGGGAGATCTCTGAACACGGTGGAGGCGGTGGGTGGGGGTCCTGTCCTGCTCATCCGATTGTGCGGCTGGGATGCGGGTGAACTGCCTGCCCCCGAGACGATCTGCGGTTCAATGCAATTATTTGCCCATCGGATTCAGATGCAGCTCCAGGTCTGGAGTTATTCTGCAGCATGATTCGTGAGACTTTACCGTTGCCATAACAACTGAATCCAGGCTTCAAAAATAGTAACTTATTTTTCATTCAATTTGCCTTTTCCCCTCAGAGCCAAATCTATTTTGGTCCTGACAGTTTATTTCAGGTGTCCCTCTCTGATGAACTCTGCAGTCCCCAGGCACAGTGCTGTACGGGGACCGGCCCTCAGGGGAGTCGCACCTTCATTTAATTAAGCATCGTTTGTCACCTTTTCCTCTCCTCCCAAATACTCTTCTCATGGACCGTATATTAGTATCCAAAAGCATAGCAAAAAGCAGACACCACCAAGGAGCCCTTGCAAAAGCCTCTCTAAAACCAGGAGGGCTGGAGAAGGAGTTAGAAATGCATTTCCAGGTGGTGAAACATAGAAGAGGATCTCAAAGATGACCTGAACACAAGTGTTGCCAGACAACATGATACCAGGTGCTACAAATCAATGGGACGTAGATCAGAGAGGTGACACAGATCGACTGCTGTCCATTGCCCCCAGGACTCTCCCTTCTCAGGTCAAGCTGCAACAAATGTTGTCGCTCTTGTCCCTTTTGGGTTGTGTAGGTCCCAGCTCCAAATTTCAAAACAGGCCCTTCAGGTGTCCCCAACAACACCGTGACACTAAATGTATGGAAACAAAGAGCCACGAGGAAGCTGCATGATCAAGTCTGTTTTTTTTAAGAATAGAGAAATATTCAAAAATCATCTGTTTATGCCCTTTGCTTCTTCTTCCTTAACCAGTGGCTCTTGGTTTTTTGTTTCACACCCAGGCTTCAGCCTGCAGAGAAATGCATCAAGAAGAGTTGTGTGCATCGCACGCAAAATATTCTCACGGCGAAAGAGGAATCTTAACTATATTTGCTTTGGGGTGTTCTTGCAATGAGATGAGTTCTGGATTTCAGTTGGATGGAGCCGGATGGGACGGTAGTCGGGGTTCAAATCTTCCTGATGTTGACAGCTAAACCAACTTAGAAACCTTAGCGTGGGACTTAGCACGCACCTTGTCACTTAAGGTAACAGTGCTGCACTGCAGCGCTGGCTGTTGCAAGTCAGGACCCCCAGAGTCACACAGTGCTAGGTCGGGTAAAGGTACTGTGTCCTCACCTGTGTCAGTTCGCAGGATCTGGTCTTTCCATCTCAGCAGGCTTTGCTATCTCCTGCCGTTGCATAACGGAGCCCGTATTGCCACTTTCCGAAGCAAATGGATTTAGCAGCAAACCTTCCTCTGTTCTCCATCAGTCCTATTCGCTGGGAGCACCTACCGGCAGCACTTAAGGCGCAGTAGACAGGTTGCTCATTACAGCATCACGGCAAAAACTGTGCTGTTACATTAATGCACAGTAGTATTAGTCTACTGCACATGAACTGTCATGAAAAAAGCACGTGATTGCGCTGATGTGCACTAGAGCACCCACTGCACATTTATTTAGTGCTTTCTTTTGCAAGTGCTAAATTTAATAGGGAGCAGGCACTGTGCATTAATGAACGTGTAGACATGCCCATTCATAGACCTTTTTGACCCAACCTCTCCTCTCCCCTCCACCCCCATTTTAGTAAAAATGTGCCACTCTCCTATTCAGTGGCTAGCACCAGGGTGAGGACGTTGTACTGAAGTAAGCAGGGACTGTGCACTGGCTGCCTTACTCTGAAATCCCGTTCTTTCCTCTGGGACAATTTCTTACTGTTCTTTTGTAATAGAGAAGTGAAAAATGCTGCTGTGGGGATACTGGGAATTTTATACCAAGTGCACCAACCTCAACTCTTGTTAAACTTGTTAATCCCTAAAAAGCCTCCCTGTATAAGCCTTATCAGCCCCAAAACAGAGAGTAATGCCTCTACTGGATTCTGACTCTCCCAGCCCTTGCCAAGGAGCTTGAACATTGTTTTGAATGTCCACATGCTGTGAGCAGGATGAAAGCTGTGTGCTGTGCTGTCTCCTTCACCACCCCTCCCTCATTTAAATTCATGGGACAGGCAGCCTGCTTCTTTTTCAGCCACAGCCCTTGAAAGTGTGCTGTTCTCTTTGGCTTTTCTGAGTGCAAGCATGTGCATTGTCCATCAGATTATGAAATGTTGTATATGCCCGCATAGGTGTGCATGGTGTATACTGCCAGCCTCTGCAGGACAGAACATGCCATGCTGCCTGCAAGCAGACAGGTTTCTTCTGCTGATTGTGTCTGTAAAGACTTTAGTTAGCTAGAGAGGCACTTAGGCCAAAAGTGACCATTGGTTTTGTACATCCAACCTAAGATGCTTTGGAGTTGATCTCTCAAAGGCAATGAGCATCATTCTGTAGCTTCCATAGGAGCTGTGAGCACTCAGCATCTCTAAAAATGAGGCTGAAGGTGTTTTATGTTGGGCAGCCAGCTAACAAGGCAACTTAAATCATAGGATCATAGTATCATAGTATATGATAGCAAATCAATAGCAAAGTTAAGAAATGTCTTCATATTTCCTGAGCAGGCAGTGATAGACTGTACTACTATTAATGATACATGCCCATAGTTAAAAGGTGACCATGGTGTTGAAAGTATGTGGTCACAGATGGTTACACATCTGCAGGGTAATATAGATGGTTTCCACTTTACAGGATGGATGCTATAGGTCCAAAGGCCTTAAGAGAGGGAAAAATATTGGACACCTTTAGCTTCATCTTGAGACATTAGTTGTTAATATTATACATGGGCAGGTATTTGCTGCAACCATGTGAACACCTCCTGCTTCTCTTTTATCCAGAAAACAATATGCTACCTACACCCCGCCACCCCAAACTAGGCTCACAGATCTCCTCCCCAGGGTAAGAGATGTGGCAACAGTTTCCTGATTTCTAATGGGCTCTGAAGTGTGCGCACATCACTTCACAGATGGAGGCTCTCTCTACGCACACCAGCTGCACTACTTCCACCAGTTCAGAAAGATTGATTTAGTGAAACCAGCCCAACCCAGCTGCATTACAGGTATTGATTTAACGATTTGGGTTGAGGATGTGATTTAGATTGGAAGTTAGATTAGCCCAGCCTCCGATGACGGTGCAACAATAATGGGCTAAGGGTATTTTATACTGGTATAATTTAACCCCCTAGTTTAGGAGGATAAACTCTCCTGTAATAAACCCCTTTTGATCCTGCTGTTACCCCACTCACGCCTGGGGGCTGCTGTTCTGCTTGAACATCTGTGTTTCATACTGATACAAGGCTGCACACAAGCTGGGTTTAGCCAAACTTTTCTATATCGCTTTTGAACTGGCCATTTAGGCTAAATTCACCCTTCTGGTTTATTCCAGGACAAAGAATTTTAACCTGGGATCTCACAGACTGCACACATGCACTGTCCCCCCGTGGTGTATCTGGATTAGCATTTTGCCCTGAGACAGTCAAGGCTAATTTGAGGCAATCGCCTTTCAAGTTGCACACGTAAACACTCCAGCCGGAGATCCCAGCTCTACGGTGGCAGGTGCAAGCCACATGGCTAAAAACTGGGCTTAATGCCTTTGACAAGAGCCCACATGTGAAGCTGCATTCATTTAGTGACGTGGATTTCAAATTGCCCCTTGAAGTGGAAGCTGCTTTGCCCCTAGAATGGATCCTCCCAGATAGGCTGATGCGTACAGAAGGCCATGGACAAACGTAACACTTAGAGCGCTCCAAAGAGAGACTGAGCGTGTTCCAAACCATCCTGCTACCCCAGTGTGAGCTCTGCTCCCTCTTGACCTGGGCACACAGAGGGGTGTGGGCAGACATAACATTTAGAGTGCTCCAAGCTATCCTGCCAATCTGGTGTGACCCCGTTGACATGGGCATAGAGAGGGGTGTGGGCAGACCTAACATTTAGGGTGCTCCAAGCTATCCTGTCAATCTGGTGTGAACCCCGTTGACATGGGCATAGAGGGGTGTGTGGGCAGGCGTAACATTTAGAGCGCTCCAGGCTATCCTGCCAATCTGGTGTGAACCCCGTTGACATGGGCATAGAGAGGGGTGTGGACAGGCGTAACATTTAGAGCACGCTAAACCATCTTGCTAACCCAGTGCGAGCTCCACCCCCTGTTGACACAGGTGCGCAGAAGGGTGCAGGTCACATTTACAGGGCATCAAACCATTCTGCTAACCTGGTGCAAACCCTGCTCCCTGTTGACACGGGCACCCATTTCTCATGGGCTCAGCTCAGTGTAATGCGGGGAAACCCATGTGGGGTGGAGCCAGCTCCTTCCCAGCTGTCCCCTCCTTAGGCAAACTGAGCCCAGGTTGTCTTCCTCACAGCTTCTGGCGTGAATAGGAGCGACCCCAGGTCCCCTTAGGCTGGCAGGTCCAGCAAGCACGCTGGGTGGATTGGGGTGATGTGATGGAAACCCAGGATGAACCCCCCCACCTTGCCCTGCCCGACCCTTTTGTGACTCCACCGGGGCAGGTGCCCCTGGTAGCACAGCCCCAGACTGAAGCAGGAGGGTGCTGGGCACAGCCAGCCGCATCCCCCCTCCAGTGCCCTGCGGGATGCCCCAGCCCTGCTGTGGGGGCTCCCAGGCTTCATCCCCTCTCCCTGTCTGCCACTCAGGGGGGCTCCGTCTGTCTGTCTGTCCGTCTGTCTCCCTCTCCCCACTCCCCCCACCCCCAGCTTAATTACATTTTAAATTCAAATCTGCTGCCATTTGATCTGCAGGGGGTATTTATAGCTCCTCTCCAAGTCACCACGTCGGATAAGAGGATTGGGCAGGTCCTTCTGGCCATGGGCAGGGAGGGATTGTATTTGTCTCTGTCTCTTTCTTCTCTGCTTTCCCTCCTCCACATCTGAGCAGCTGATTCTGTTGCATCAGGACCCGGCTCACACTCCCTCGCTCGCCCGCGGTCTTTCTTAGGTTGCCTTTGTTTTTACTGTATTATTCTCTTGTGCAACAGGGGGCGGGGGGAACCTGAGCGTGGCCTTGATTTTTTTTTTTTCTTTCTCCCTAGCATTTTAAACACACGCACAGAGGCACACGCTCACACACTGTGTTAGTGGGGAAAGAGAGCGAGCGAGCTGGTCTTTGGTCCTGTGAGTTGCTACCTCCACATGCCTGAGCCAGAAGACAAAGCAAGAGCGGATGAAGTTGGTACGGCTCCCCCAAGGCTTGCAGCTTCCTCCTTGGGTGGCAGGAATCACAGAGACACCCCCGGCCCCTGCCCGTGGCTGAGCTGAGAACCTGCCTCAGGGATTTAACCTGCTGCTCCTGGATTTCCTCTCCTCCTCCCTCTCTCGCTTTGCCTCTTCTTCTCCCCCCATCCGCATCCCCTGGACAAACCAGAGCTGGATTCTCATGGAACTGCCGAGATGTTCATGTCCAGAATCCTGGATTTTCAGAAGACGAGATATGCAAGGTAAACCCAAGTGGATGTGCTTTTAGATCTGTGAGTCTAACTGTTTTGCAGCGGGTTTCGAAACACAGAGGATCCCCCTTGCTTCTTCCCTTCCGCTCCAGGAAGCAGGGACTTGCAGGACATAGTCCATAGGTCTGGAAAGATACTGAGTTCTCCAGAACAAAAGGCAATTGGTGGGTTGGTACCTCCACTTTGGTTTTTTGGGGATAACAGGAAGCGTTTTATCTTTCCCCAGCGTCTCTGTACTCTGCCTTGCAGCATCCCAGGGTGCAGGTCTTATTAATCCCAATTCCTTGATGGAGAAACTGAGCCAAAAGTGCCCCCCCTGGATTTTGGGTGCCTTGATTGTTGAGTTTCCTTGTTGGGGGTGCTCTGATCCACTGTCAGCCTTTGGAGGGGTGGCATTAAACACCTCTGAAAAGCAGTCCCTGTTTCAAATTGGGGCACCCAGAATCAGCAGTCGTTGTCAAGCCATTGACGGTGTCTTGTCCAAGTTTTTCACAGGCTTATGAACAGGCTGGAAGGCACCTTGCTCCCAGCTCTGGGGCTTAATTTCAAGGCTCTCCATCAGTCCATGAAGGGAGAGAGGTCTTGAACCAAAAGATACCCCAGTGATTAGGGGAGCCCCCCAGCATGGCACCAATCTGTTACATAGGGAACTGGCATTTTTCTGAGATGGTCCCATTACAACCCCTTCCCCCCTGCAAGGTTTGATTGCAATACTGAAATCAGGGCAGGTTCTTTTTTTCCCCATTGTGCTGCTAGCACCAAGCAAGCGCTCCGGTGGGTCTCCGCATGAACAGGAGAATAAAGGATAATTTGTTCTGTTTTTTCTGACTTAGCTGCTTCCCAGGTGGGACTACATTATTGATCCTTTCCTTAGCCCGAAATAGAAGTCTGCATTTCCAGTGTGGCAGGATCTTCCCTAGAGGTAGTAACTTGATTCAGTGACTCAGATGTGTGAGGATCTACCACGGGGCCACCTGCTTAAGAGGATACCTGAGGAACGATCAGTCCTGGCCAAAGAACTCGTTTCCGGTGCCTCTAGCCAATCCATAGCGATACTCAAGACGCTCACAGGTAAATGGCAATAGGAGATTGCCATGTGTTTGGATAGGGGAAATGCTGTATATACCTGAATCATGAAGATAGGTTTAGGGATGAGTCAAAAGGGAATAATGAATATTGTGATGTAGTGACATTTTCAGGTGAGGTTACAGTGGAAGGACTCGATGAGAGGTGTTTGAAAACAGAATTTCTGTGCTGAATTCAGTACTGGTTTCATAGTTTCATAGTAGCTAGGGTCAGGAGGGACCTGAACAGATCATCTAGCCTGACCCCCAAGACATAGACCAAGCTATGACATAGACCAGCTAGAGACCAAGGCTTTTAGGCACAGAGCAGGTACTTAGAGCCAAGGTTTCCTGCACACGGGTCCATGGTTCCTTTGCCAGTGTCCTCTAGGGGAATTGCCGGGGGGAATGATTACATTTTCATATGTGATCAGTCCGTGGCCTTCCAAAGAATTGTTACGGTGGGATGGTTTCTATGAAAGACAGTGTTGACTTGTCAGATTCCAGATGGCTACTATCATATTTCTATTGAAAATGACTTTTACAGTCAGTTTGTCCCTGGAACTTGGTTTGTGGTTGCTCCCCGAATCATTCAAATGAAGACTCGCTTCTCGTTCCTTCACTTGCTGTTTAAGTGTTCTCTGTTCCTATTGAAGAACCATTTTGACGTTGTACAATTTTTTCTTATTAATTTTCGTTGTGTGGAAATAGGTGAGCTATGTGCTAATGTTTTACACACTTGCTCTCTAAGTTGTTTAAATGCTTTCCTAAACAGTCTTTATGAAAACCAAGAGAACTCTGAATTGTTTTCACAAATTGTTATGGCAATCTGTTCAGACGAATGAGAGGACACGAATGCTTAGTGCACCAAAGCAGCACGTATTCCAGAAGCCGATAGATCCCTTTTTAGAAAATCCTTCTTTCCAGTCAGAGGGCAAGATCTGCTAGATGTAGTTAGGTGCATTTTTTTATGTAGTGACTTTTGTGTTGAATGGGTTGCTAAGAGTTGACTCTTAGGACCGGGCGAGCTGCGGTGCGAATAGATCAAGGCTTGTTCAGTGAAACCTTGGTCAAACCCCTTAGAGATATGGAGAAGTTTTGAGATCTGGGGTATCGACACCAGAGAGCAAAACTGGCGCTTTGGGCAATTTTGTGTTTCAGCATAACACTAGAGCTGTGCTGAAGCATGTACCCAGGCACCCCGGTTGTAAATGGGTACCTGGTCATTCAGGCTGGGGAGTCAAAGATGGCTGGTTGTAGTGTCAGCCGCATCGCTGCTTGGTGTGTCATTAGCTAAGTGCCTTGATGAACACAAGGCCAAAGCTGGATCCATCAGCTTGGCAAGGTCTTGAAGAGCAAGGGGCCAGAGCTATGCATCTCAGGGTCACAGTCAGCATTAAGAGTCAGTATTGGAAAGGAGATCTCCTTCTCACTGCTCCTTGGCTGGAAGTTGGCAGCTGAGTTGGGGGGCTTACGGAGAAGGGGCCTCAATGGAGGAAAGAGCCCCATTATACCACCCCTTCCCAAACTATATATCTCAGGTAGAAGGTGGATGACCTTTAGGCATCTTCTTGAATCTCTCCCCTTGGGGTGACTCTTGGAGCACTGTGGGACAAACAAGAGCTGCATCTTCCCAGTCCTTTTGAGAGGGATTGCTGTTTCCATGAAGGGCAACCCATCCACTACTCTGCCATCTTCTCTCTCGCTCTCCATGCCAGTGTTTGCTCCTCTAGATGCTCACCTGCTCTGGTGGTGCAGGCATGGAAGCCAAGCTACCATTGCTTCAGGCAGTAGCTGCAGGTCTACATTGCATGCCATAGGGAGCATCTGCTCTCTTCTGTATCCGCTGCCTCATGGGCTGGGATGGGAGGACTGTGCCGGGCAATCTGTATCCAGTGGGTTCTGCTGCCTTCACTAGCAGTGAGTAACCTTAAGGTAGAAACCTGAGGACCTGTGGAAAGTCAGGATGGTCCAAGAGAATCCAGCATGCAAGAAGAGATGAGAAGACTCTTGAATTTCACATCAAGTAATGTAGGTGTTAACGTCAGGGCATGGCATTAACCCAGCATCTCATGAGGTTGGTGCGAGATCCTCTTATCCTCCTGTTTAAAAATAGCAGGTGGATAATTGTGCACTGCAACTCCCACGTTATAGAGGAGATCACATCTCCCCTAACACGGACTCTTTCACCTATGCAGAGTTCAAAAGCTCCCCAGGTTGCATCCAGGTAGCAGGGAAAACGGCATTGTTTTCCACCACCAACAGGTGCACACAGGCTCAGGCTGTGCTCCAGAGAGGAGCATCATGAAATAGAGAGGTACATTTGCCAAGAACCCAAGGAAAGCCAGCTGGGAGAGGGCCTTGCTGTGCATCTGAAAAGGAAGCAGCTGCTCCCTCCTCTGCCAGACAGCCATCTGCAGACCAAGGAGCACACCGCCATCTTCTACCTACTGCTCTCACTTCCACATTTGTCTCCCATTGGACTTTCCTCCTTATCAAGAGTCTGTTCCTACAAGGCACCAAGAAGTCTCAGCTCCCTCTGACATCAGTGGGAGCTGAAGGGACCTGGTGCCCTCCTGAATCAAGCCCTTACTTATGAAGATTATCCATAGCTTAGAAGAGATGACGTCCAAGGAGAAATGGGGTCAGATGGTGCTTGAGTGGTAGAGTCAGGCAGGGACAAGGGGCCTAAAAACTGGCACCAGGCTTGTTCCTTTATCTGGGTCCTTAGATTACTTCCCTGTAATCTTTTCTATGCCAGGCATGGAAGTGGAACATAGCAATGTCCAGGTTTTTCAGGCAAATTTCCAAGCCCACCAGACTAATGCCGTGGTCATAAGCAGCCAGAGCCGGACACATGATGCAATTCCATACAGCGAGGGGCTGGAACAGCCCAAGGTCCATTGGGAGAAAAAATCTTGTGCAGCTGTGGTGGCTTATGGGAGCCTAGCACAGGGGATTAGCCTTAGGGCCAGATTGCTCACATTGTCAGGTAGGACCCTATTCAGTGACCAGGCCTCATGGGCTTTCTGGCAAGCAGAAGGAACTAGGGTAATCAGTCACAAGACCTACACTGTGGCATGCAAGGGAGGGATGAGTAGCCCGCTGGTACATTTGACTCAGAAAAGGGGGTGGGGGTGGTCTGTGTTTTGGAAAGAAGTGCAAATACAGCTTGGCCTCTCAGAAGGGCAATAAGGCATCTGGGCACATGTTGAAAGAGGATGGGAAATGCTCATTTTTGTGCCGTTTATTGCCCCTTGAAAGATCATAAATCCCTAATCTGATAAGAATAGTTTGGAGCTGCCTGTCCAGTTCAAGAGAGAACCAACAAAGGCAGAGGTTGATGGCAGCTGGTGGTCAATAAATGCCACCCCCCCCAACACACACACACACACATACCCTTGAAAACACATTCAGATGAAAGACCCGTTGCGTAAAAGCCCTTGCACAACCAGAATTAGAAGGAAGCAATCAATGAATGTGTGTTTAATGAACTGCCAGATAAGATGGGAGAAGGTTCTCCACTTACGGGCTGAAAACATTGCCCAAGATTTATCTAAGGTTGGCGCCTTGCTTAAATAGGAGATGACTTCAAAGAGGAGAGGGAGGATCACTGCAGAGCAGGGAAGGAAGAAGGAATTTGAAGGAAGGGCCATATTTAAGAGCAACAGAAAAGAAACCGAGTTTGATTCCATTTAGTGGGCAGGCGAGTCCCTTAGTCTTAGTATCATTAAGCAGCTTTTTGTTCTAAACAAATCCCTTATTTAAGAGCATCTTTTGCTTTATTCAGTTGTTGAGGGGAGCAGCCCCTTTGCCATTAACATGCTGGGCTCCCTAATGGTGGTCTCAAAATGGGATGTGGACTGTAGCTTGAACGCGCCTGTGCCAATACCATGGAAAACCAGCCTCGCTGGGATGTGCTGCTGCTGGCCTCACCTCTTTCTGTGTGTGTGCCCGGGCACAGGGGAGGCTTCAAATCATCTTACCAGCAAAAACACCCCCTTGTCATTCATAACTTGATGATGCTCTGTAGCAAGTAACAGTATTCTTTGAGCTAGATCGTCATCTGCGCCAGGACCCATATTTAGTTGTGACACAAAACGGTGGTGTGGGTTACACACAGGGAGGGGAAGCAGATCAGATTCCTCCTGCTTTATCTGACCACCTCCCGCCAGCCACTTTCCCTGCTGCACCTCCGTTCTGCCACCTCTGTAGATACATTACACGTCTTTTCCACGCCCAGCGAATGGCTAAGTACCCTCCTTTGCCAGTTATGCCCACTTACACTGAACATAAAAGTTATACTTCTATCCCCAGCCGCCCTGCATGTGACGAGACATTTCTACGGATGTTGTCCCCATACTGGATATGAATATATTACATATACGATGTATCTGAACTTATTAGTCTGATGGCTGTTATCATTTTTCAGTCCCACATGGGGGGTTTTTTTCACCTACCCAGGCTAAGGAAACATCTTGTTCCCCTCCCTGTGGGCACATAAAGTGCTTTCTTTACTTTGGTAATGAAGAAATGTAATTTAAAGGAGACATGATAAAAATTGAACCATGGTGTCTGGACTGTGTCAGCAGATTGAGACCATGGAGTACAGATGGGTGTGTGTTGGGAACTGCAGGCCGCACAGTGGCAGAATCACAGTAGTTAACTGATATGGGTTCAAGATTTAATTTATTCAAGTAACAGGCCCCAGATATTTATTAAATTTGTCTGTCCTGAGCTTGCAAACCCATAATAACAATGAAAACAGAAGCTGCAAAGAATGATGCCACTTAAAACTTCCCAGCCAGGGAAACGCTGGGGATTGGAGAGGAAACCTTAGTAGATTTAGATCCAAAATCCATCTTCAGGAATCCTTTTGCAAGTCCCAAAAGTGGGCTGTAATGTATCTGAGGGTCTGCTTTCTAGGCGCATGAGGTTAATACAGGGCTTTATAACGAAGCGCTTCCAGGCTGGAAAGAAGATGTGCTTGGGTTTTGGTCAGGAGGAAAAATGCAGCAAATGGCTCAGGCTGCGTATGAAACCTTCCATCTCAAGGTCACCTTGTTCCAATCCAGCTCAGAGAAGGGATGGCTATAAATTGTTGCCAACTGGAGAAATGAGCTTGAGTCTTTGCTTAGTTCTTGTTGAGCTGCTTGCAAACGTTGTGATCATGATAACCTTGATTTAGTACTCCAACAGGGTTATGAAGAAAGACCCCCCCCCGGGCCCCCTGCCAGCCAGGGCTGCTCCAACCCAATGCAACATGTTGTGGTCCCAGGTGTACGCTCAAACGGCACGCTCGGGAGCAATAAACTCTGGCGTGATACGTACCGGAGTTTATTGCTGTGAATGAATTGCACATGTAGACATGCCCAGTACGTCCTCTCTCTCCTGTCCATGCCTTCTTTGGCTGGTGGATGGATTTGAGCATCCAGCAGGTCCCTTCCATCACTAACTACAGTGTTGGGTTTCAGCCAGGCTTGACTCTTTAGCTCTGCACAGTGATTAGTGCTCCTGTTTCACAGGATGTAACTATGTAGCTGTTGGGCCTGAACCAGCGTAGTGCATAGGAAATGCTGAAGAAGACCAGGAGTGCAAGAGGAAGTCACTAGGCAGCCACGAGAACAGTGACCGCAGACCTCAACTCAAAGCAACAGTCACATCTGCAAGGAAACATAAAAGCCCCTTGCCTGACGCGGCTTTCTCCTGGTGACTTCTCTTACACGCTGCATAAAGATCCACCGCGCACACCGATCCCAGCAAACACATGGGGAAAATGTATAAACTGGCTCAACAGGCAGGAAAGAAAGTAGGAGAATGACTGCTGTTACTTCTATTTATAGTTCCTTCAGGGTCTTTTATCAATGTATATACACCAAGGAGCATATAGATAACCAGGGGATCTCAGCCTGGATCAGAAGCTGAATGACTTAAGGAGAAAGATGATCCAAGAAACACAAGGTTTATATTTTGCCAGAGCCAACTGGGACTCAAATCTCAAAATGTTCCCATTTGAGTCAAAATCTGGAAATGGCTACTTCTGATTTGGCCACAATGCAAGTTCCCCCGCTAAAAACATGAGCCTGGAGTTCATCACAGATTAGCAGAGATGCGGGTACTTTGAACTTGGGGAAAGTTTGAACTCAGCTCTGTACTTGGATCCAGAGTTTGTAGCATGGCTGCTTGGCTGGTAGTTGGAGGGGTTTATGCATGGGGAGACTGAAGGAGATAGAGAAATAATTACCTTCATGCCTGATGGCTTACATTGCAGTGCCCGGCTCCTGTCAAGTGCCCTGACTGAAATCATAGCATGAGAGTTGTTTGAACTCTTTTGTTGCAAATAACACTTGCTAAGACGATAGTCCTCACTTGTTAGCCCAAAGAGGTATGTGAACTAGTCGTAAGTTCTGGGGAGCTGCAAATGGATACCCGAAGGCAGATTTTCCTGACGTGTATTTGTGTCTCATAAGCATTCACTGAATCACTCGGGCAGCTGGTTGTTAGTTGTCTCCAAGCATGCATTGAACTCCAACCACCATGAGTACTTCATTATTCGAGATACCGGGTATGTACAAGGTGGGAGGCAGTCTCTCTTGCTATTGAGTCAAATAGAGAACTTGAGGCCAGTGACTCACCTACAATCACACAGGTGGTAAGTACAGCGCCGGGACCACAACCCCGCTCCTCTAACGCTTGGTCCAGTTGACTTGCTGCAACATTGCCCTGGCTCTGACCAATGGTGCACCTTGACCATAGGTTAAAACAGCTGTTTGTTGTGGATCTGTCCCTTGTGTGCAAGGGGAAGGCTGCTCCATGGGAAACCTGAGAGCTAAAAGGATGGGAATTCATGACCTTCATTCACGAAGCAAATGCCAGCTTCTTTGCAAAGTTCTGTGCATTCATTAATGGGTCTGGGCCAAGAGGGTCAAACAGGGCAACATATTTGTTGCATCTTTGATGGAGAAAGTTGGCCAAGGTCTGTGCTCCACAAGAGTTGTGGCCTCAGCACAAACCAAGGGGTGATGGGAAAAGCTGTATTAGCACCCCACTGCAGCCCCCATGTCTCAATCGCTGAGGTTGCAGCAACCCCAAATCTGCCCTAACTTATGCTTGCTTATGCTTATGCTTTACCTTATCTCCCTTTCCTCTGTTACATCCTGTAAGTCAGAAACTTTGACGAAGGTAACATAAAGCTTTCAGGTCAACAGGTTCTAGTCCCTAAGGTTAGCCAGTGAACCCAGCTTTCCCACTAACTTGGGCTGCCAGAGAGATTTTTTCAGATTTTGTTCCCAGTAACTGCTAGTGTAACACCTGGGGCTGCATTAGTGTCTAGTGTCCGGGCACGCGGTGTTCTTTGTGCCCTCCGATTGAGTGAAACATTTCAAGCAAGCACGTAATGAATAGTGAATACCAGATAATGCACTTCTTGGGCTGAGTTCTCAGGCACGCAGGCAGCTTTTGCTAACATTTGGAAGCCGCTTGGGATTTGCAGGCATACTTGTGACTAATTGACTGTTGTCAGAGAGCTCACAGAGATCAGATGGAATGAGCAAACCTAGCTCGGCAATTTAATTAGAGAGCATAGTCACCCATCCATCTGTCCTTAAAAATGCCATGACCTGCTATTACTCCAACATCATAAATTCCCTCGTAAGAGTTTCTTTCCTGTAATCGGACATGCTACAAAAGCAGTTGGAAAAAACATACCTGGATGGATGACTGGGATTTACCAAGGCATATTAGAGGTTAGCTACTGAATTTCAGTGGGATTTGGGTGCTTACCTGCTAACAAAACAGCCATATCTACATGTGTACTTGTGTATAGGTATATGCGCATGTGTGTTAGCCGCCACTTGCAGGATTGTTTCCATTAGTAGTATGAGTCGGGCATATTCTTGGTACAAAAATGCACACAAAGTCTTGTTCTCCTGAACATGTGAGAAACAAAGAAGAGCTGGCAGTTTCCTTGCTCAAATCCCCCTACACTAGCTCCCTGCAATGCCGCAGTGGGCTGTCTGGATGCTGGGTTTCCTTTGGGGGTCATGCTTATTGGGCTCCAGAGTCTTTTGACACACACACCATACTGCCAACCTCTTACCCCCGAGCTGGCACCAAGAGCAGCCCCTCAGTCTGCTGAGCGTAGGTCTGACCCGCTGCTCTGCTAGTTTGTGGGTGGTTAACTTGACATCTCTACTCTGTAAAAAGGGCTGGACCATCCCTTCTGATGAGCCTGATGGTATTGGCACCCCAGTGGCTTTAACAAGTCTGGGATTGTCCATGGATCCAAACCTTGCCCGCCCGCAGCCCATAGCGCCTCTCAGAGTAATATAAACCTGTGTGTGTCTACACACATCTTATTGCTATTTAACATTCATATGGTAGTAGCCCTCCCCAGAGACATCTGTGCAGGGTGGAGTCCCAATGTGCCAGGCTCTGTACGTATGTAAATACCCAGCCCCAACCTAGCAGTGTTTGCAAGCTAGGAAGACAAATGTTCCAGAGGAAGAGACTCCCGTGCTTCATTTTTCAGTCTCCTTCTGCTACTGCAGTTGCCAGCTCTTTTAGTAGCATTAAAATAGCGCTAAAGAGACAGCAATCTCCTCCTTACTCCCTCAACCCCACCCACTGTGCCCTCCTCTGTGGTCCTTACACCAGGAATGGATCTGTCCACAAGCCAGCTGAGGAACCTGGTGCCAGGTTGATTTCCACAGTCTCTCCTCCACCTGGCATGGGGAGCAGAGGAGAAAGGGGGCTATATTTAAAACCTGCAGTGCATAGGGCTGTACTTTTGAAGTCTGGAGCACCATATGTTTGCATAGGAGAAAAACAGGGAGCACACAGATGCAGGGAAGCAGGCACAAAATCAGAGGCATGTGACCTTTGAAGAGGGGGGTGGATAACATACATGTGTGTGCATGCGTGGGTGTTATCGAAGCTGGCAGTCCTGGGAAGTTGGAATTTTCAATGGAAATGTTTTCCAGGTTGGTTACTAAAAAGTGTGTGGGGGGGGAAACCCAGATTTGTAAAAATGTCCTAGTAACTTGGCTCAGGCAAAAATGTTCTTGTTACTGTAGAGGTAGGGGTTATGGTCACTGCTCCATGCCACCTTGCTGAGTGGAAGGGGATCTCAAATGGCAGAGTGTGTCCCAGGCTGGCGATGGTGGCCGTAGCACTGTCTCCTGTCACAGTGCTCTAGTTGTCAGCATCTCGCCTGCAGTCGGATGGGGTGTGGGTCTCACCCAAGCAGCCAAACCTTGTGTGCATGTTGCTCCTTGGCCACATTGTTTTTCAATGCTGGGCTGAACTCCCCGGAAGTGGCCTAATTATAAGCCAGGGAGAAGAACAAAGAGCAAATCCTATTAGCCGAGTCCAGAACTGGAGCATTATAAGATTACGGGTCAGCAGAGGTGCTTGGGCCAGGCCCCAGCTTACAGGAATTTACATCAGCAGAAACACCAGCTTCAACATCCACAAAGGGACGGCTCAGAATAATGCTTGGGTCTGGCAGGTATTAGCCCAAGACACGTGGTCTTGATCTGTGCTTAGGCTGGCTGAGGAGGAAGGGGTGATTTGGAGAGCTTGCTGTCTAGCCGGGACGCTGAGTGACCAGGCAGAGCAAATAGGGGCTGAGTGCCGTTGGTGCTAACATCCATCTGAGGCCATTGCTTTCTCTGTCTCCTGAGTCAGCCCAGGATTGAGACAGCAGTTCTGGGCTGACTCACTTGCCGGCTCCATCACTGCTGCCAGAGCGATGGTGACGTGGCTGTCAGGGACAGGGGCTAAAAAGAATAATCCTCTTGGCTCGTTATGACAATCAGTCCTAAAGGACTGCAGGGCCTTAGCCTGATCTGCACAACCAAGGGCTGATGGGGGCCCAAAGAAAGATGGGCCATGGAAAGGTGGGCTAAACCTGGGGGCTCTGGATAAAATCCCTTCCTGGTCTGCAGGGGAAGCTGAAGCCACTGGAAACCAAAGCCAAGGAAGGTGGATGTGCTTCAGCGTCACTAAGTCTGAACCCCTCTGAGTGTGGCCGCAGGGGCAAAAGGAGCGCTGTTCCTCACCGGTCAGGTGTGCCCTTGGGCAGCGGATGAACTGGACGTCAAGGGACCTGAGGCTGTTCTTGGCTCTGCTTGTGGGAATGGCTGTGGGCAGCTTTCTTCCTCTCTTCATCCTCCACTTATGCTTTGGATTAGACTTCAGCTTTCGGCACCCATCTGCCTCTCAGGGCGGCTCAGAGACTTAGTTGTGGGTTGTAAAAGATAGCAAGGTTGGAAGCCATTCGACAGGGAAGTGTGCTGTTCTCTCCAGACCCCAGCCCGGGGCTGGGCAGCCCCTGCAGACCACCAGGACGGCTGTCGTTTTGTAGTAATATGAGAACATGCTTGGTATTTGTAGAGGGTCCACCCCCTGATGAGCAGCACTGGTGAGAAAAGGGACTTGAAGGGGCCCGTTGGACTCCATGGAAAGATTTTTATGACTTCAACTTTAGATCAGACCCATAATATCCCCATTTTCCTTGCCACAAGACTGACTAACAAAGATGCAGTTTGCCAGCACCATGTGCCATGGAGCTCAAATCACCAGCCCTCTGCTAACAGCTCCTTTCTGTCCTACCCATGTCTGAGAAGCTGATGGTCCTCCCATCACCTTATCCCAAACTCAGATTGGGACCTGTGTGTACAATGAGCATCCTAGAGTTTGCATCCTCCCTTGCCCTCGGTAGCCACGGGGTGGGACAGGATGCTGGGTTGGTGGACGTACGGTGTGATGCTGTTATGGTCTAGCGACTGTTGGTGCCACCTCGCTGTCCCCTGAGCCATGCCGTGGAAATGGGACTTGATTATAACTGCATCACAAAGCAGTAGCCTCAGGCATCCTCAGTTCTTGCTGAGGATACAGGACCACCTTGCACCCACCCTGATGTAAGGGGACAGCCATGCTGCAAGCAGTTGCCCTAACTCGGGTCTATTTGTAAGGGTCATGCTAATCTCTGGGCTGCCCAAGTTTCTTTAAGTGCTGAGATGATGCTTGCTTTAACAAAGAGCTGCGAATTCCCAAGAGGTGTGTTGCCCAGACAACTCTTCCCACTGACAGATGCCTGAATATTTACATCCTGGGTTTTTATTTTTCCAGTGAACCCTTACTTCCATCTCTGACAAGCTGTTATGTGCAGCTTTGTGTCGCTGGCTGTGATGCGCAACAGCTGTAAGGCACGGGGGCCACAGGGTAGGATGGGAAAAGGCACTAGTGAGGACTCGAGGTCTCAGACCTCAAATGTCCTGCTTCTTTATTTGTACTTAGCATCCAGTATATGAAGGGCTTACAGATTCACAGACGTTTAGGGCTGGAAGGGACTTTGTGAGACCATCGGGTCCAGCCCCCCTGCTCTGGCCAGGAAAGAGCGCTGGGGTCTAATGACATCTAGTCTAGTGCGTCCAGTCTCCTTTTGAAGATCTCCAGGGTAGGCGCCTGCACCGCTCCAGCTGGGAGTCTAGTCCAGAGTCTGGTCACGTGAACCGCGAAGAAGTTTTTCCTTATATCCAGTCTGAAACCTTCTTCTAGGAGCTTATGGCCATTGCTCCTGGTTTTCCCCTGGGGCGCCTTGGTGAATAGTTGTTCGCCTAGCCCCTGATGCCCACCCCGATATATTTAAAGTAACGTTAACCTGAAGAAGGTAGGTAAGCAGGGTTAAGGTAACCTGAAGAAGAACCTGGAGAAGAAGGTAACCTGTGGGGAGCTTTGTCTGAGAGCACTAGCGAGGGGCTGTTCAGCAGCAGAGGGGTGCGGGCTGCTCTTTGCAGGCAGTCTGAATACCAGCATTGACCTTCAGCCTGTCTGAACTGCACAGGCAGCACTGCATGTGTGCATGATAGTGGTAGGGGCAATGCAGAGACGGGTCCCTGTTCTTATGCTGATGGGATAGAGCTGTGTTTTGCTGGGGGTTTCGCTTGCTGTTGGTGCAAGGGCCTGGCTTGCCACAAGAGGTCATTCTCTCTCAGCAAGAGGCATTTGGCATGGTGGGAGATGCTGTTTCACACCTATTGCAAAGCGCTCCTCTCTTGGTGCCCCTGCATCTGATGTTGAAGACCCATCACCCTGTTCTGTCTCTGACCATGGGCAGTCGAATCCTGTGAGCTGCTGGGCACCATCCCTTTCAGCTCTACGCCAGTCGCACCATCCCCATGCCTTCTGGGCGGCTCCTCCTCTTGCCCTCTGGTATCCAGTTTGCTGCTTCTGGTACCCTCCACCCCTGCACAGTAGCCTTCCCAAACTCCGTGCTGATCTCTACCGTGGACCTCTCTCAACTCATTTGCCCACAGGCCATTATCTTTAAATCCATCCTGGAAAATGACCCCAGCCTGAGGCCAAAGATGGGCAAGAGCTGGTCCTGACTCAGCAGTAAGGTGTCAGATTGTCATGGCTTTAAAACAAGAAGTGTTTGGATGCCTATGCAAGGGGGTCCCTGAAATCCTAGAAAGGCTGGTGTCTTGTTAGCCCTACAGAGCCAGAAAGGGCAACTTCTCCAGGCCCCAGTTGTGGGAAGGCTGAATGACCGGGACTTTCAACCGTTCCATATCTAGGCACAGAAAGTTTTAATTGCAGGTTCTTCTTGTTGCCTCTGGACCCCTGTTCCTAACACATCAGGCTCTGCAGGCAGTTCATTGTCCCAACAGCAATTTGGAGACACCTCTAAGACTTCTCTAAAATATGTTTTCTGTCTCTCGAGACTGGATACTAGTGCAGTGAAGTGACGGGGGCTCTCGCAGGGCTGTGCCACTGGTGTAGAAGGTGCCTGAAGGGCCCAACCTTTCTCTGTTGCCAGCCAGGCTTTGATAGCAACAATGCCCACCTCATCTCTTCTCCTGTTCATCAGCTGGCCTCAGCGCCCTTTAGAGCAGCAGCATTACGGATGAGGCAAGTGGCTTGGCCGATGGCACTCAGCAGGCCAGCAGCACAGCCAGGGTCAGCCAAGTCTCAGGCCATCCCAGGGACAGATCCACGATGCAACTTTTCTTTCTACTGTGCTCTGACTCGCTCTGTGGTGTGAGCTTGCCAAAAGGTTTTACTGGCGTAGGTCTGGGATCAGGCCGTGATACACAGTGGGGGCAGCCACATATGAGCTATGCTGCTCTGCCACCCAGACAGATGCCAGTAAAACCGCTCCACCCCATCATGGCATGACACTGTATCTGTCTCAGGAGTGTTTGTGTGTGCATGGGTGTAATCTCAACACTTTAGGTCCATGACCTTCAGAGCTCCTGCTTGAGACTTCAGGTCCCCAGTGGCTCACAGTGAACTTTTTTCAAATCCTCTTCCCCCTCTACCCCCCGCGCAGGCAGAGCCAGCGAGCCGCTCTCCAGTCTGCATGGGTTTAGTGTCAGATCTTCATTCTGGGATGAAAGCAGACAGTGAGAGAAAGAGAAGGGGGAAAGAGAAAGCGAGCGGATGAATATGGAAAGTGGGCTCTGCACTTTCCTTTGATTCCAGCAGACAAACATCTCTTTGTGTTGCAGTCCTGAGACTTGTGGGCTGGGGGGCTGTTTTAGCCTCTCTCTGGGAAATAGGGCCAGGGTAAGACAGGCACCAAATAGGGTGGTAGGAAACCCTTTGGCTGCAGTTAACAACCTGTGCATATTAATTCTGGCAAAGACTTCCATCTTCCTGTCTCGGGCTGACAGCTCCACAAAGCGCAGCAAACTGTCTGCCAGAAGCAGCCACTGGAGAGAAAAGGGGCCTGGGGTCCCTCCAGCTCCCCCTTGTCCGATCCTTGCTCGCTGCCAGCGGTGAAGGGGGCGCTGCATGGGAGGAAGCAGACACCTCATGGTGACTCTGCTGATCGCCCGGACCCTGCGTGTGTCCTCCGTGGCTCCAACCGGGTGCTGTTCTGCGGGAAGTTATACTTGTTTCTGGAGCAGCGGGTCCTGCAGGGAACAGTGTCGTCACCTGGATCTGAGACGATGTGATTGCTTCTCCAGCCTTGGCATCTCGCAGCAGATGTCTGTGTCTCAGAGTATAAGGGGCAAGTTCAGGGAGGGTCTCACAGTTATCCCTATCCTAGCTTTCTGCAGCCAGCCCTGTTGTGGCAGAGGGGTCTCAATGTAATGCTCTATTTGGCCTCCTCACCTTCATTTCATACTTCCCTTTCTGGTTCCTTCTTTCTTTGGAAGGCATCATCTGACCCAACGGGGCTGCTCCACGCTGTGCCCCTTGGTGGGACCCATAAGGGGAAGGCAGAGAGCAGCGTGGCTGAGATAAGGCTGTATCCATCCCATCCGTCCAATGCATTAGGGCAGGACACATCTTGGGGAGATATCATGATGATGGTTTCAGCCCAGGTGGGTTTACATACCTGGGCTGTCCTTGAATGACTTGGTGTAGTTGAGGGTGGAGACCTGCCCATTGCACTGTGGGCAGGCCCCCTTGTGAGAGTCTGCAAATGCCTCCCAATGGGAGGATCTTGGCTACACAATTTATGGTGCTGGGGGATTGCTTTTGGGCTCTTCCTGAGTCTAGCTTGCTCCTTCAGCCTTTTGGCGAGGGCCAAGTGAGACTAGGGGGCATCTGAACGTAGGATGCATGTAGCTTGCACATAGGGTGCCTGCCACGGATCTGGGAGTATCTGGAGCCCCAGGCTGAAGAGTCTGGGGGGGGGACACTTGCTGGTGGTAGCACCATCTGGACTTGAGCAATTTAGCTCTGCTCAGTTGAGAAAATTTGGAACTGATTTGGCTGATTTGGCCTGAAACAAAAAATTAAAAAAAAAAAAAATCTCCCAAACACCCTGTCTGCTCTCAAACAAAGAGCAGCAACTCCCTGCTTCTTCTCCAAAGCCAGCCAGCATTACTGCAGTGTGAAGTGGGTAGCCAGCTACCCTGGAGCCTGGAGGAGCTGTTTGCAGCCTCCCAGCTGAAGCCAACCCATGGAGCCCGGTCTGCTTGCAACAGGGCTTGCAGCCTCCCAGCCGCCTGCTGGGAGCAGCCTGGGCTCAGTGGCTGGCAGCAGCTGCTTACAGCCCAGGCTGGCAGTGGTGTGCTGAGCAAAATGGCCTTGTGTGCCATGTTTGGCATGCATGCCGGGGGTCGCTGACCCCTGCCCTAGAGGGTCATTGAGAGCAGTCAGTCAGATCCCTAAATGTATTTTCTTTTCCTTTACCATGTACCTCTAGATGGCTGGAGGATGAATGGACTCACAGGCCTGTAGTTCAATAGGTTTATAAATCCCAAAGGTCTTTGGATTGTTAAAAGGATAGCAATGTTGTTCTGAAAATCCCCTGGCGTTCTAGCTTGGAATGGCACTGTCTGCATGCGGCTGGCTCTGGGCAATGGGTTTGTCAGGCAAGCTGCATTGCTGGGGGTGACAGGGCTGCCCTCCCGGGTGGGCATCGGCACTGCTCTGTGCAACCTGGGAGGGGAAGGAAGAGGGTTGCGCTGTAACAAGGTGAAATGCGGGCAGCCCACAACCAAGGGGGAAGGGCCGTTCGTTCCAAGTCTTCAGTGTGTCTTTAAGCAGAAGCTAAGTGTGGTAGTTCCTTCATATTGCAAATACATTTTCCATGTATTTGCACACGTATGTATTCAGGGTACACCACGGGGCACCGTGTGTTCTTGGAGCCAGTCCCACAGACAAGAGACTTGCCCTTGGGAGTCAGATGTACCTGGCCTTCAGCTCCCAGCAGGCAGAACAAGGGAATTTTCTCCCTTCTTGATGCTTACTTATACTACAAAACTCCAAGCTCTGCTTGCCTGCAGGCAAGTCGCCCACGAACCATTTGTTCAGGCCTCAGGCAGAGACATGCAGCAGAGCTGCTCTCAGCCTTCTTGGCTGATCTGAGCTCTCATTGAGTAGTTAATGTAATTAGAGTCCCCCGTGCCTTCTCCTACCAGGCCTGCCTGTAGACAGGTATTCAAGCCAGCCAGCAGCTCAGGTTTAAAGCTCTCCTGGCTATTCTTCCACTGAAGCTGGCCCCTCTCCAGCATGGCAGCCCTCAGAAGGGTGCCCTGGAGGAAATGCTATAGGCAGGCAGGGTGTAGGTTGGCTCAGAGAGCTGATAGCCAGATGGTCATTCAACTAAATGCTCCCTGGCTTGAAGCGCATGGCTGGAGCAGAGTTAGGTGTGTCACCCTTGGATTTGGGCCCGTGCGGCAGCTGGGCTACATATGGGAAAGCCTGGATAGGAGAGGGCATTTAGACTGTCAGCTTTGGGGGGGGGGGGGGAAGGACTGTCTTTATGTCCTGTGCTCATACAACGGCCAACCCAGCAGGGCTGTGCTCCGTGACGGGGGTCCTCAGGGCCTATGGCAACAAACATGCTCCATCATCGTGATGATATGAAAGGTCACAGAGGAGGTAGGGGCTGGGTCTTGTCACATTTATGCTGTTTTCTGGCAGGGGGATGCACTTGAATGCTAGGTCTTTGGATCAAGTTAGTGGGGATCTGCCAGCATCAAGCCCACGGTGGGAGGCTGGAGTGCTCCCCTACAGTAGGGGCTGGCAGGTGTCCAGGGCAGCCAGAGTGGTAGTTGGTACTGCTAGTCCTGATAGATCCATAAAATCATAAAAAATGAGGGTTGGAAGGGACCTCAGGAGGTCACATGTAGTCCAACCCTCTGCTCAAAGCAGGACCAGCCCCAACTACATCACAGCCCCCTCAGTGTCCTCCAGCAGCAGGGTCTGTGCTCCTGAGCCCCTCTTCCTGGAGACTTGCCCTGCTCCCGCTGGAGACTGAAAGAAGGCTTGGGGCAATAATATGTACCCAGTCCTCACAGGCCTCCCTCGGGGCCGTAGCGGGGCTGCTCCTCCCTGTCTCAGCCAGCGCTCAGAGCCTGAGCACTTGGCAGGTTGGAGCCTGCAGGGCAAAGCAGAGAAGGGCAGGGTTTGTGAGCACTTCATATGCCAAAGCGGGGCGAGATCTGCTCCAAACAGCCTGCTCTCAGCACAACAGACCCACCCAGGTACCATAGGCTCTGAGCAGCCAGCGCCTGCTAATTGCACATCCCTTGAAAGGGGCTTCACTTTGTCTGGCCTGAGCGACTAGCCCAGCTGCCGCCGGGCGATGCACACAGAAATCCCCAAGAGCACGTTTGCAGGAGACACTTGTGGGAGCAGGGATTTGCTGCCGCGCATTTCAGGCTTCAGCCCTGCATCTGTGGATGCCTCTGCCAGGGAGGGTGGATGTAGGGCTGGCATTTGCCAAGCCACAAGGGGCTTTCTTGAGTAAAGAGGGAGAGCGTGGGACTTGGGAGAGAGGAAGAGCAGCCCAGGAGTGAAGAGGCTTTGGCAGCGCTCTGGTACTTCGAACCTGCAGTCAGACGGAGCTGGCTGTGCAGACAGAGCTTCCTCTGGGTGCCCACAGAAGGTGGGTCCACATGTAGACGGAAGAAATGGGAAATCATTAGCATGCTCTAGCATCCTCCCTCAACTCGCCAGCTTTGGACTGCAGAACAGCTCAGCAGGGAGCTAGATTGTCAAAGGCAGGCTTTTGCATGGGCCGAGGGGCTGGGAACACCGGTGCCTCACCCACATCCTTCTTCTGACACAGCCTGGCAAAAATGCCAGGAAAACATCCCATCCCAGGCACCAAGTCCCTTGCCCCTCCCTTCCCCCCGAAGATAACAGGGTCCTATTGAGATAGCAAGTGCTGCTGGCGCTTCCCAAAGCAATCCCTCGGCACAAACTCCGTGCACATGCACACCCCGAGGGGAGGCAACAAAGGACAAGAGTGTGTGGGGACAATGGTAGTAAATGTGATTGTGAGTCTAAAAAGTTATTCCAGGTACCTGAGTAAGCTGGATGTTATGAGGCTCCGGACATGGGGTGTTTGAAGCGCTCCTCAGCTTAAACCCCCGGTTAGGTCTGTGTGTCTGGGTCCAAAGTGATGCCTGTTCTGCAATGCTGATACACATTGTGAATGCCTAGCCAGAAAATAGGATCTGTGCCGGGGAGGAGAGCTCTGAGGTGTATTCGTATGCAGTTGCTTGGTGCTGTGATTGCTTTATTTATTGGTCTGGTGCCCACTTTGCACCAGGTGCTTTTGGGACACGTGAGGAGACATGATGCCTGTCCCCGGGAGCTGCCTGGACGGCGTGTGCATAGTCTCTTCTGGGTGACACCGTAAATCCAGCGTTGGTTTGCTGACACAGGGGTAGTTATGCCTGATCCCTATGGGTGTAACAGAGGGCAGAATTGGGCCCAGAGGAAGGGCTGGTAGGTGATGTGACTGCCCAGGACAGCTAGAGACCTACAATGTGCCCCGTGAGAGGTAGTGGGGGGTTGCTTGTCTTTGCTGTTATGTCTAGATCCCCACAAGGCCACACACCTCACCAGTCCAGCCAGCTGCTCTCTAGCAGCCATTGTTTTCCATTTATTAAATATCTTTGTTAATTGGGTGCTGATGAAAAGCACTGGGCTGAGAGCCCTGGAGGCTGAACTCCCTTGGCCTGAACTCCCGGCAGCTCTATAACCAGTTTCCCACTGACATACAGCACCCCTGGCTGGACGGACCCCCATCATGACCTGAACAAAGACTTCCTCCACCCCGGATCTGTCCCACAACAGCTGGGGAGGGGCCAGGCCATGCTAGCTGGGATGATGATGCCCCTCTGACTTGCATCTGAAAGCAACCCGGAGCTATGAGCTGGGCCTCTACATGTGGACACACTGGTTTCTTGGCTTTGGACCTGACTTCTTGTCTTGACCACACAAGGCTGCCGTGGAAAAGGTGGGTTGAGTTAGCGGGGTCCCTTCTGAACTAGAGGGTGGCGGGGTGGGCAGGTGCACTGGGGACCTGCTGGGAGCACTGGTTTGCACTGAGCGCCGAGCCAGGTGAATACTGGACAGAGAGCAAAACAGACCCAGCACCTGAGCCCTGGACCTATTGCGAGGGCTACGGTCATAGGATAATAAACCCTTACTGGGTAAATCAGGTACACATTACATAAGTAGTCATCAAAAAATAAGAAAGGGAAGTTAAACTGGAAACACTTTTAGCGACTAAATGCCGAGTGCGTGTACAAGCGCCCGATGAGAACCGAGAGACTGACGTGGGCTGACTTTCCATGCAGGTCCTGGCCCATCCCCAGTCCCCTTGCAGCCGGCCTGGGCTGTGCGAGCCGGGATAATTTTACCCGCTGGAATTCACTTCTCCGATTCCCAGACATTCATGCCCGAGCCCGGCTCTGAAAGACAAGTCTCCTTTCCATCGCGCAGGGCTGTGGGAATCAGCAGGTCCCGTGCCCCCGGGGGTCAGCATCTCTTATTATTATTATTATAATTAATAATGATCATTTGGGCCGGCATGGGGGAGAGACAAAGTGAGGTTTTGTATTTTTAAAAAAAAAGCCTCGTGTGTGTTTCCGTGGAAACCATGACATCACTACAGAGTCCTGAGGGTCTGGGCTACACAGAATAGATTTTTTTTCGGGGGGGGGGAAGGGAAAAAAGCGTGTGGGGAGGGGGGAAGAAAGAAAAGAAGAAAGAAAAGCGCCCAAATGGGGTTTCAGAGAGGCTCTGGGCAGTTGCGTAGCAACGGTACTGTAGAATAATGTCCTGTTGTTGGTGAGATATTGTTCGGCGATGTTGGGAAGGAATGCGAGTGAAATCTGGGCTCAGGCAGGGAATTAGTGGAGCCAAAGCTCTCTTTGTTTGCTGGGCCCTGGCGTGGGGAGGGGGTTATTAATGCCCATCCCTGAGGCTAATGAATGGGTCCTATATGCCCCACCGCACTCCCACCAGCCCCGTGCTGGCCAGTGTCTCCGGGGCAGGTGAGATCCAAGTTGGTGGCTCAGCTCATGGGTTTTGCCAGCATAAGTTGGGTGTAAACATGGCAGTGAGGCAGGGCTGGGAGCTGTGGGCGACCCAGGGCGAAGGCACAGGCCACTCCTGCCTCAGGATTTGCAGAGGGCTGCCGCTGGCAAGCTGTCCTTGCATTGCCTTTGCACCTGGACCCTGCGCAAAGCAGGGCTAAGGGACCTATGGAGGGAGCTTCCTCACATCTTTCCCCTGTGAACTGATGCAGGGGGATCCTCTGCCACCTGCTTCATGCATGGAGCATGGTCACCCTCCCCAGGATGCCCCGGCAGGAAACAGTGAGGTTGCAGCCGTGTTTGATAACTATTGGAGCAAGTTATTGGCCTAACGCAGACAAGACTGCAGCGGTGCTGCCCCCTTCTCCCCCGTCGCTCTGATGTCTGTGTTTGCGACAGAGCCATCGCCACGAAACAGTAGGAAACCTGGTCCATGCGTCAGTCAGAGCCGCCTCTTTGCACCAGTCAATGGCCATGCACACGTGTGAAGGGGAGAAGGCTCTGGCATCTGAATGCTGTTGGCTGCTGGAGATGGCAAGAGAGGTAACATGCTCCTGCCCCAGGGTCTTCAGTGCAGGCTCTGCCAGTGCATGAGACTTCCCTTGGGGTTGGCAGGCTCTGGACCTGCCCCTAAGAGAGCAGACACACCGTGGTTAGTGGGTGTGGATAAATCTCCTTCTAGTGACTGGCCCCAGTCAGAACAAAGCCTGGGGTTTTGGAGGCACATGGAGAGATTTCTGTAGCCCAAGTGATTGGGCCGGTGATTTTGAACGCTGAAGGGTCAGGTCCAGTGCTTGCATGACCTTTGCAGCCACAGCTACATCTGGAGGCCATATGTCAGTGCTGAAGGTGCCCAGGTGCCCATGACTGTCTCTGTGGTTAGGGTCCTGGAGCACTCACTCCTCGGCAGGGTATCAGCCACTCGCATTGCCTTCAACAGGATCCATCCCTACCCAACAGAGAAGGACAAGAGGTGTCTTAGATGTTGTGCTGCAGGTGTCCATGTGCTGAGCTGTAATACAACAAAGGTGACACAGCCACGTCTATCATCTCAGAGGCTTTGCCATAATATAGCAGAACTAATGCATCATGTCTCAGTGTCTCATAATCATTGCTGGGACAGATAAACAACTGTTTCTTCCTAAAAATGTTCTCAGAATGATGTTGTGTTTGCCAGGGCTAATTAGCCAGCTGGCTCACCAAACCCCTGTTAAGTGCATCCGGATGAAAACATCTTAGCAGGTCAAATCCTGCTCTCACTTTCACATCTGCAGCTTCCGATGGCTTTATTGGCAGCGGCATGGGTGTGAGAGCAGAGGTTCATCCCTCTAGGCTTTATTTCCCGTTAACGAAATCTCATGTGGATCCTGGTCATTCTTCATAGTGTCTGTGTAATTGCAGAAGCACACCAGGGACACCACTGTTGCACTAGCCCAGTGGTTTTCAACCCAGTGGTTTTGCAGTCCCCTGGGGATCTGCAGACTATGTCCAAGGGGTCTGCAAAAGATGACTATGATCAATCAGAAGTATGTGAATACCCACACTGACAATTCAAAGGGGTCTGCACCTCCATTCAAAATTTCCAAAGGGGTCTGCAAATGCAAAAAAGGTTGAAAACCACTGCACTAGACCCACACATGTCTCAAAGACTGGGTACTTGAACATTTATTCCCAAGGTGATAATGACACTCAGTGGTCCCCCATACTCCCTGTCTCAGTCCTGGGCATCAGGCGGTACTGACTGCTAGGTTGTGCCCAATGTATAAGCCCTCCACTTTGCCTAACCTGTATTACCTTGTGTAGGTTTTCCCCAGGGATACACATCAGGTTCGCCCACTCATATGGGCAAAATCACACCCACAAAAGCAGCCTGCTCCAAGACAGGTGTGTAATACTCACCAGCGTATAGACCTAGGAAGGTTCATCCATTTGTTTCTTGGGACATTGAAACTGAGCTGTTACTTCAGACCAGGAGAGAGCAAACCAAACCTCCAGGGTCTGGAAGAGCAGGTAGTGCCTTTCCAGTGGCAGCAGCCTGCCCTGAAACAAGCTGCCTGGCTCCTCGGGTGGGGGGTCTTTAGAGATGTCCCGATGCAGCACACAGAGGCGCAATGGGGAGATACGCATGGGGAGGACTAGAGGTATGGGCGCGTGTGGCACCTGGGAAGTGAGGGGGCCGGCGTGAGCTGGACTTCAGATTGAAGTCTGCTCGTTGCTCTGGGCTGAGAGTCTTTTGCCCCTGCAGCGAGAGCTGCAGTTCCAAGGATGCCCCGTGGAGGGAGCCGGCTCAGACACGACCCCAGCCCCTGGCCCTAAGAAAGCCTCTGCTTCATCTCTGCCAGCTGTTCCCCTGCCCCCGCCCCAGGCCGCTGCCATCCAGCCCTACGCATGGTGCCCACATCTTTACTGATGCAGAACGGGGCCTCGTCAGCTTCGTCGCCCGGTGCTCAACAGAGCAGCGTGTAGGATGCACGGGACCTTGAGAGGGTCGTTGAGGTTCTCTGCCTCAGGACTGGAGACCCAAGCAGCTTCCCCAAGGGCCGAGATAGCGTTCGGGTAGTGGGGATGCTGTTCTGGGCTTCCCCAACCATGCCCCGTCCCGTGGGCTCTGTGTCAACGTGAGGGCGAGTGGCCTGAGCCTGGCAAACAGCCTGTCTGCACAAGATCCTCCTCCATGTGGCATTGCATGGGCACTCACTGCTGTGGCATGTGGATGCATCTCAGAGGGGATGTCCAGCCCATGCAACTCCTCATGCTGACTCTGCTTCTCTCCCTGCCTCTCATTCTAGGTTTATGAATCACAGGGTCCCGTCCAACCGGAGGTACCAACCCACGGAGTATGAGCATGCTGCCAACTGTGCCACCCACGCCGTGAGTTGCCTTCACCTTTCCTTGGGGGCAGGCAGGGGCAGATGCACCTGGCTGGAGGGGCAGTGTTGGGCCTCAGCTCCCAAAAACAGTGTCTCAGGCAGGCCCTCTCCTCTCCCTCCTTCCTTCTGAGAAAGTTTAGGAGCCGTCACACCTTGCCCATGCACTGCCATTTTCCTAGTGATGCTGCCCTCCACTTGTTTCCAGATGGGAGCTCTCTCACGTGTCCTTTGGTCTCTGGTCGCTGTGAAGGGACAGACAATGGATAGGGTTAGGGGTAAGCCAATTTAAGCAAGGGGCTGACAACCCAGAACCACAGAAGTACTCCCATATCAAGGCTCTGTGCACAATGCTGCCTCCAGGGAGAGTAGATTGGAAGAGGACGGGAGAGTTCTTGTCCCACCAGCCAAGGGCAACAGCTCCTCCAGCCCCACTTGCTCCAAGCCTGGCTTGCACTTTGCATGGAAGAAGGGAATCCAGCGATGCGGTTAGAAAACCCAGGGCGCCCCAGCGAGGCAGTGCTCACACGGGGCACGCCGTAGTCTCCGTGAAAATGGAACATCCCTTTTTCACAGCAGGAGACGGCTGTCTTGGCAAGACAGGAGGGCCTGGCGTGGTTGGGGCATGGAAGGACCTGATTGACTGAGAGTGAGGTATGTATGGCCATAAATACCACGTGACAGGGTATGGCATTTAATGTGAGGGCATCTCCTGAGACCTTGGTCCCCAGCCTCTCCCTATGGCAGAGCTGTGGCCTTGTGCCCCTTGGTTGGGGACATCTGTCATTGGCTGCAAGGCACTTCCAGAAGCCCAGTGATGATCAGGAAGGTTTGGCCCAGCCGCTGCTTAAACTTAAAAAAAAAAGCCATTTGCTTTTGGGGAAGCTTCTTGATGCTTTCCCCGTGACTCGGAAAATACACTGCAGGCAGGGCCAGACACAGGCATGAGTGAACTGGGCAGCTGCCCGGGGCCCAGACAAAAAGGAGGCCCAAAAATGGTCATTTTAATTATTATTATTATCATTATCTCTGGCAAAGGGGGCTCGATACTAAAAGTTCACCTGGGGCTGCCAGGAGTGTAGGTACGGTGCTAGGTATGGGTTCACAAGAGTCTCTTAAAGCCAGTGGAAAGGCTCCCACAGGCATTGGATTGAATCAAGGGTAGGAAGGGACTTCCAGATTCTATAATGATCTGATTAAGATGCCTGAAGGCATGTGTTACAGGAACTTTTTCTCTGGGGCTTGCTTAGGAGTCATGTGAAGGAGCCCGGGCTTAGCTCTGGGGATTTGCCAGTCCCCTGTAGAGTGTGCAACAGCCACAATCAGATGATCTCCTCGAGTGTGGGGGGCTAGTAAGCCAGGGGCTCACCCCTCCCGGGGAAGCAGTGGAAGCCACGTGGCATGGGACCGTGCAGGCTGTACTGCCCAGGCAGCTGGAAGGAGCCATTCCCCCAAGGTGGAGAGACGGGGTGGGGACTCGACAAGTCTTCTCAAACTCTTATGCCAGGGATTGAGTTGTAGCTACCAGAGCTGAACCCACACCTCCCACATCCAGGCATTAGCCACTAGGCCACCCTATCTATCCCGTACACTGCCTGCCCTGTGTGAACAGCTGTGGGTCACCCTGGGCCCTGCATGAACAAGACCTGCTTATTTTATAAAGCGCGGTGGGAGACCTTTTCATCGACTAGAGCATGGAGGACTGAACAGCATGCTTATAGTGTGATAGCTCCATGGCTAGGAACCAACTGAATGGCTTCATTTTTCCAGCCTCTTGTGCTTGGGTCCCCTAGGTGACATGAAATGGCCTTGGGTGACCTGGCTATGGCGCTGTCCTCCATGCAGGTGCAAGCTGAGAGAGAGACCTTCCAGCCACTTTGATTAAGCCTGGAAGCTGGGCCTTGCTCCTTTCTCTCCTCACATGTACAACAGGACCCTCTGCTTCCTACTCGCTGGGAAGGAGGAACATGGAAGAGACGTAGAAGGAACGAAGGGAAGCCTGTAGCATCCCCAGTGGCAGAGAAAGCTGTAGCACCCGATGCTTTCAGAGCTGGGGGGCTGAGCACAACTATAGCACCCGATGCTTTCAGAGTGGGGGGGGCTGAGCACAACTATAGCACCCAATGCTTTTAGAGCGGGGAGCTGAGCACAATTATAGCACCCAATGCTTTTAGAGTGGGGGGCTGAGCACAACTATAGCACCCAATGCTTTTAGAGCAGGGGGCTGAGCACAACTATAGCACCCAATGCTTTTAGAGCGGGGGCTGACCACAGTTATAGCACCCAATGCTTTTAGAGCGGGGAGCTGAGCACAACTATAGCACCCAATGCTTTTAGAGCGGGGGCTGACCACAGTTATAGCACCCAATGCTTTCAGAGCGGGGGGCTGACCACAACTATAGCACCCAGTGCTTTTAGAGCAGGGGGCTGACCACAACTATAGCACCCAATGCTTTTAGAGCGGGGAGCTGAGCACAATTATAGCACCCAATGCTTTTTGAGCAGGGGGCTGAGCACAACTATAGCACCCAATGCTTTTAGAGCAGGGGGCTGAGCACAACTATAGCACCCAATGCTTTTAGAGCGGGGAGCTGAGCACAACTATAGCACCCAATGCTTTCAGAGCGGGGAGCTGAGCACAACTATAGCACCCAATGCTTTCAGAGCGGGGGGACTGAGCACAACTATAGCACCCAATGTTTTCAGAGCGGGGAGCTGAGCACAACTATAGCACCCAATGCTTTCAGAGCGGGGGGACTGAGCACAACTATAGCACCCAATGCTTTCAGAGCAGGGGGACTGAGCACAACTATAGCACCCAATGCTTTCAGAGCGGGGGGCTGACCACAACTATAGCACCCAATGGTTTCAGAGCGGGGGGCTGACCACAACTATAGCACCCAATGCTTTCAGAGCGGGGGGCTGACCACAACTATAGCACCCAATGCTTTTAGAGCGGGGAGCTGAGCACAACTATAGCACCCAATGCTTTTAGAGCTGGGGGCTGACCACAACTATAGCACCCAGTGCTTTCAGAGTGGGGGGCTGAGCACAAGGTGGTTGTCACAGCGCTCCCTCTGCCCATGCCAATGAGGCTTGACCCTTCTCCCCATCACACAGCGCTGAAGGGCATCTCTGATCTCCAGCCCCCAAGACCTCCCAAGACCATCTAGGAGGTGGCCACCAGTGGATGGATGTCTACCCATGTCCCACCCTCAGAGGGGCTCTGGCCCACTACCTGGGGCTCCTCAGAAGCAGGCGCTTGGCATGGGGGCAAGGCCCTGGACTCTCTTAGCTAATACAAGGCTGTGGCTGGCTCTGCCTCTCTGCAGGGCTGGGCAGATTCAGCCATAGATGTGGTGCCATTTTGCAGAACAGGGACAATATCTGAGTTATTCCATAGAGAGAAACGCTGAGGAGGCACAAATGGCGTGCTTCTCCTTTCCAGTTCTGGATCCTCCCCAGCATCTTGGGCAGCTCCATCCTCTACTTCCTCTCTGATGACCAGTGGGAGACCATCTCAGCCTGGATCTATGGCTTCGGCTTGTCCGGCCTCTTCATTGTCTCCACCATCTTCCACACCATCTCCTGGAAGAAAAGACATCTCAGGTAACTGAGGCAGTCCCCACAACAGCCACTCTGCCTCCAGGGTTGTTGGTTGTAGCTGTGTTGGTCTAAGGACATAAGCAGACCAGGTTCTTTGGGTAGATAGGAGATCTTTTATTAGACCAACTAAATAGTTGGAAAAATTGTTCCTTGCAAGCTTTTGGGCACAAACGCCCTTCTTCCGGCATAGGGAGAGTCTGCTGGTGTTGTAGGCTCTGCATGGTGGAATAGACACCGATATGCAAAATGCAGGTCTGTGAAAATGCAAATGCGTGGCAGTGAGGATCAGAGGAAACGGGTGACAATAGGTGTGAGACAGGTCGGGGGGGAACGGAGGACTGCCACACATTTGCATTTTCACAGACCTGCATTTTGCATGTTGGCTTCCAGTCCACTATGGAGAACACATGACACCGGCAGACTCTCCCTATGCCCGAAGAAGGGTGTTTGTACCCAAAAGCTTGCAAAGAACAATTTTTCCAGCTATTTAGTTGGTCTGATAAAAGATATCACCTTTTCCCAAAGAACTTGCCTGCCTCCAGGGACACCCAGTGGCTTCTGCTCTAAGTCAGTGTGAAATACAGAAGACTGGGCTGGATGGACCAGTGGTGTGACCAGTGTGGGTCTTATGGGACAAACACAGACGGGCTTTGAGGGCAGAAGAGGAAGCAGGGTTTATTTAGATGCCAAAGTAAGTCTTGGTCTGCTCCTGATGGCTGGCTCAGCTCCGTGTAACTCCCTGTGTGTGTTTGTCCATCTCTGCTCTAGGACTGTGGAGCATTGCCTACACATGTTCGACAGGATGGTCATCTACTTCTTCATAGCAGCATCTTATGCCCCCTGGTAAGTTCATTGTGTAACTGTGCCGGGGGGGATGGGGACTTAAGCGGTGCCTATGCAGAAATAGCCTCAACCTTCGCATCTAGGGGCAGGGGGTTAATAATAAATCCTCCTCCTCCTCCCCATAAAAGACATCCCTGTTTCCCTGCTCAGGCTGAGCTCCCTGGCTGCACGTGGGAAACCAGGCTGCTGTTAATCATGTTCTTTGGTATGGTATGGAGGGAGGGGTTTGAACCCATCAACCTGTGTTTTTAAAGGATGACTTGTCTCAGGCTGTGTGGTTAGTGACTGGCACGAACCTAGGATACCCAGATCCTTCAGAGTTGTTGAGATCAGCACCAAAAAAAAATAAATCATGAGATTTAAAACATACGTATACACATGGGATGTCTTATTATCTTTTTACTTGCCTTCTGGCTTCTGAGTTTGACATTTTCCACCTGTCTGCAACCAGGAGGGCCAGAAATGTACTCGCATTTTCAAATGAAAGCTGAAAAACTCCTCCGAGTCACAGGAGTCGGGGTTATAAGGGATGTGATTTGGGATGAAGCTGTGAGAGTTGGCAACATGACTGGTCCTGAGCTCAGTGCCTATTCTGCTATGGGTATTTTCCAGGTTTCTGGGATCTGATGGTTGCTGCATGGGGTGGGAGGGAATTTTTTCCCTTCCTGCTGCTATATATGTCAAGGGTTTTTTTTAAGTCTTCCTTGGAGGTATTGGGTGTTGGCTGCAGCCAAGGCTGGGGACTGTGACTGGGCCATGCCCAGTGCCACCAGCTTAAACCCAGAGGGTCTTGCTTGTCTGCTCAGGACCAAGCCGACCACCATATTACGGTTCAGGAAGGAATTTTACCCCATGGTCAGGTTGGTACAGACTGTGCGGGTTTTTGCTTTCCTCTGTAGCGGGGGCGCATGGCCCTCTTCCTGGGATCTCTCAAGCATATTTTAACAACCCTTACAGCAGCAGGACATTGGCTGCATGGTCCTCTTTCTTTACCTGTGGGAGGTTCAGGTGTTATGTCTCGTGTTGCGTCAGAGTTGACTGAGTAGTTTGGCTAAGAGGTTGGACAATGAGTTTGTACAGGGTGGTTTGGAGAGGGATGATCCTGCCTCAGGCAGAGATTTGGACTAGATGTGACCTCTGGAGGTCCCTTCCAGCCCCACTTCTCTAGGATTCAGTGATTTTAGGCCACATGAATCTTTGCGTCCCATTGCTCATAAAGCTCCTTTCTGTAGAAGGACATCAGAACCACTCCAGGTCCTGCCACGGAAAGTGTGGGGGCTTCACACATACCTGAAGCATAGTGAAGGTGGCAATGAGAGCTACTGGCTCCAAAACTTGTCCTGAAGTGACTGTGGGACAGACTGGGAAGGCCAGGCCTCAGCTGCCTTTTAGAAGCACAAGGAGGGTCAGTCTCACAGTGCCTGGATGATTGCTTAAAACTGGAAATGCTCTTGAACTGAGAGCCATGAACAACTGCCCCCTTCCCCTGCTGCACCATCCATCAGGGATGGCAGTGCCGCACGAATTGCAGACTCGCACCCTCCTCCTGCGGTCCTGGGCGGGAGGCAGCAGCTGGTCCCCCCAGCTCTTGACCAGCTGCTCTTCTCTGCTTCTCCGTGGCTCTGTCTGTGGTGCTTCTAGGCTGAACCTGCGGGAGCTGGGTCCCTGGGCCGCCCACATGCGCTGGATCATTTGGATCATGGCATCTGTCGGCACCGTCTACGTTTTCTTCTTCCACGAGCGGTGAGTTTGTGTCGCTGCTCACGCTCCGTGTCTGCGTGTTGTGCAGTGGGGCTGCCCAGCCTCGTCCGCCCTCCTAGATTGGACCAGAACCTAAATGTGAATGAATGCAAGCCAGGACATGCTGGACAGTCCTCCTGTGCGTGTAGCTTCTTCAGGACTCCCTGAGACATGGGCCCCCTCCCTGGCTCTGCCCCACCCTGTACAGGGGCCAGGGAGCAGATGCCCCACTCTGGTTTTAATCAGCTGTGGAACGTGATCAGGATATGGGCTGAAATGTTGCCCTTCTTCCACGGGGTGGCAGCAAGCAAAAAGGAATGGGTCACATTCCTCCCAAAAAAGCCAACCAGGGTGGGATGTGGCCAGCCGCTGGGCAAGTTTATAGTAGAGTCAGGGGCATTTCCTGACTAAGAACTACCCCTTGCAAGCCTCTGCGCCTACCCCCAGGCAGAAAGTCGCTGCCTAGCAGGGCTGCCCAGTGTTCATGGGGTCAAAACCCAGGGGCTTTACACTCTAGACCAGGGGTAACCAACCTGCAGCATGGGGGTAACAAATGGCAGGGGCAGCCTTAGTGTATGGCCCATGGCAGGTCAGGATGAAGAGAGGCAGGTTGGGCAGGGAACAGAAAGCAGAACAGTGGATCAAGCTGGGAACACAGGGCAGGGACTAGGAAGCAGAGCAGCAGATCAGTCAGGGGATAGGGATCAGAGTGGCACTCAAGGAGGTTGTGGGGCTAATTTATGTCACATCTGCCATAAAAGTTGACCCATCACTGCTCTAGAATATCCCTGGCTTTTTGCATTGCTCCAGGGCTTTCCACCCACTCGTCTCAATGTCCCATGTGAACCGGCCTGAACTTAGCTCCACACGTCCCCCTCGCCTTTCCCCCGTGGCTACCATGTGCAGGATGCTATAGCGTGGCCAAGGACGGATACATCTGTGCTTGGGTCGGGTGTTTTACAGACAGGCTGACTTCAGCGTGGTGGAGAGATGGGACTTGCCTGAGGTCACACACTTGAGTCTGTGGCAGGGATGGAGTTTGAACCCAGGCGTCCTGACTCCCAGGCACGTGTGGTTTTGTAATCCCAAGGCATCCTTCTTCCCTTACCCAGAGAAATTCCAGGAGCTGAGCTGCTGGAGACAGGGTGGGCAAGGTACAGGCCTCCCCTCAAGTGACTATTAACTGTCTAAACACCGGCACTGATAGCGATCCAAGGTCTCCCTAGCAAAAAGTTACCCTAGGGCTCCCCGCAGTGGCTAGATCTTGTATATATGGTAGAGCCCTGGGCCCCGATCCTCTGCAAGGCTCTATCAGTGCACAGATGACAGATCCCCTCCCATAGCATCCATCCAGCACTGGGCTGCGTCCTAGGTGCTGAGGTCAAGGGGCCGGGGCAGTGTCTGCCCATGTTTCCTACAGCTAGTGCAGGGCAGGCAGCACCGTGATGGACACTGGGTGTTTAAAAGCGGGTGTGTGCTGCTGGGGCACATGCGTGCTGCTCACAGGCAGACACCGATCGCCACATGCGTGTTCTCGCACAGGTGCCTGCTGTGGGAGCTTGGAGTGTCAAGCCCATTGTGAGCGACAGGCAGGAAGGGCTCGGTATCATTCAAGCCTATTGTCCACCATGGGTCCTCCTTGCACTACCAGTTCGAGGTGGTGGTTTCCTTACAGGTTATGGGGTAGGGGATGATGGGCACAGAGATGGGTGGAGAGAAGAGAAATAAGGGGCTGGGGTGAAAAAGAGGCCTGTAAGAGATGCCAGGTCCCTGTAGTCAGAGCCTATCTGGGCATCCCAGGCTTGTGAGCAAACCCCTTAGGGCTGTCTCCTTTGCATCCCAGCTTCAAGCCTGCCCCTGGCTCCCCAAGCCTGGACCCCTGGGTTTTAAGGCATGAGATTAAGTTGCTCCCTTGGTGTTGAACCGCCAGTGAAGGTGTCTTTGTCCTCCACAGGTACAAGCTGGTGGAGCTGGTGTGTTATGTGATCATGGGGTTCTTCCCTGCCCTGGTGATCCTTTCCATGGTAAGCTGCTGCTACTCTGCTCCATGCATGCCCCTTCACCTCCATGTGCCTGGGCTCATCTTGAGTTGCTCCCTGCTGTTCAGTGGCTCCTGGGTTTTGCCCCAGAAGCTGCTCTGAGTGGATGCTGAGGGTCATGGGGACAAAGAGATAGAGCTCAGTTGCCTGAGCAGGAGCGCTTCATCAGGGCACTTTGCACTGGGCTCTCAGCATGGCTCTTACCACCCAAATCTGTGCTTCAGGGGCTTACAGCTTGGCACGACACAGCTGTGGCATCAGGCTTCTCCACTTGGGCTCCTGGGGTGGCCTTCTTCATGTTGAGGGGAATAGTATCTGCTGGACAGGAGGATGGAAATCCACCAGAGACAACAGGACTGTCTCGCCCTTCTCAGCCATTGCTCGTGCAGCTCTGTCTCACTTCCAGTCTCAGGAAAAGGCCCCAGGGTAGGATCCGTTCATCTCCCACATAGCTGAATGGTACCTCTGTGCTTGCCCACAGCCTAACAGAGATGGGCTCCTGGAGCTGGTGGCTGGTGGCCTCTTCTACTGCCTGGGCATGGTGTTCTTCAAGAGTGATGGTCGCATTCCCTTCGCCCACGCCATCTGGCACCTCTTTGTGGCCATTGGAGCTGGCATCCACTACTATGCCATTTGGAGGTATCTCTACCGGCCCGACACCATGGAGGCCAGAACATCCCGATAGGTGCCTTAAGGACACTGCGCTCGCCAGGCGGCACACGGGGAGAGTCTTCCCAAGAAGCCGCAGTCTCTGCGTTCCTGCTGGAAAGCCATCCCCATCACCTGCTCCCTGACAGGCAGGGTTCCCCAGTTCCCTTCTCCGGCTGGTCTCGCGCAGACGAAAGGTTTATTTTAAACAGATTTTAACCTTGTGTATTGTTTATTCTTTAGGCAAAGGTTTCATAATGAAATGAACCATCCCTGGGTGTACCGGAGGGGTGGGAAGACTGCAAGCTCTTCCCAGGGAATGAGGGAGGATTGTGGGAAGGCTTTGTTCACGTGGGCTGGAGCCATCTCAAGAACTGTCCCCCCGATGGGAGCTCTGTCTCCCCTTCCTCCCACTGGACAGGGACCCGGCCTCTGCAACACGCTTTGCTGGAGCCTCTAGCTGCTTTCTGAGGGCACAGGCTGCTGTCAGATAGAAGGTTGTTCCCCCAGGGGATTTAGGAGGTGGGTGAGGCCTGGAAATGGTCGGGAGAAATGGGTGTTGGACACCAGGGGCCAGCAGCAGGATCCAGTTGTGATGTGCAGGGTTCATTGCCCACCTTAGTGAGTCCCCAGGTGGAGTGCAAAGGGGATGCCTGCTTAAACAGGGCTCTTATGCTGACCAGGGAGTGTGACCCCTTCGGAGACACGAGACCTGCAAGAGGCAGCAATGTCTCTCAACTGGTGGGGGTCATTTTAAGGGCTTCTCCAAAAGGGCTGGCTCTTCCCCCACACTTTGCAAGTCAGCAGCACCGCCAACTGCTGTAGCTAGATATGGGTGTGGAGAAACCCATTGCATCGAACCATGGGAGGACCACACTTCCACTTTAAGTCAGCCCATCTGAAGGCCGAGGAGAAGGAAAAGAGCTATGGTCTGTAGCCGTAGGGTAAAAACCTTGTTTTGGGACATGCTGACGCATGTTGGCCAGGTGCAAAGGGAAGTAGGGAAAGGGGCCTCTCTGCAGGATGAGTGGCCAAGTTCAGCCCCAGGGTTGGGTCTCCTGGCACGGGGGCTGGCATCCTGATTTAAACACAGCTGCTGTATGTGATTATCTGCCAGAGCACGAGCAGCTCCCAACATTGTTTTCATTTCCCATTTCCCTGCCGCATGGAGAAGAGAGGTCTCCACTGCCCCAAGCACAGGCCTCTGTATGCAGAGGAGAGAGCTCCCAGTCCAGGGCTGCATTTCCATGCAGGTTCCCACAGGACCCTCTTCCCTGTATGGATCCATGGAAAGGATGTGTAAGGGTCTAGACCTCTGGTCCTCTCTGCTCTCCTGTAGGAGGATTTCTTGTCTGTCCTAAGAGCCTCAGGTGACAAAGGAGTGCCAATGGTGGACACCAGCATGCACCTGCCTGGGCTGCTAGACCCAGCAACCCGACCTCTAAAGTGCTGAGCACTGGGGGCTGCTGGCAAATGCTGGGTTCATTGCAGCTACTCGGCATTTGGGAAAATCAGAGCCAGGGATTGCTAAGACTCCGGTTCGGTTGCATCAATGGCAGCCAGAAAGGCTAGGTGTGATTTAGGAGTCAGACAAGGAGTCACTTCAGAGGCAGCTCAGAACATGCTGAGCGTCTCTTGCTAGGGTTTGGTCTCTGTGCCCTGGGGTTTACCTTTTGCCCTATTCCCCCAGGTCTTAGAAGCAGGAGGTGGGTAGTGAAGGACTCACTTAACAGAGGCAGAATAGCACTAAAAATGAATGAATCCCCTTGTCCTCCAAGGCTGCTGCAGGCCACAGCCTTAAAGAAAGCGCACAAGCCCCCACCAAACCAGCTCAGGGTGATGCCCCTGCCTGTATAGAGGTGGCTATCCCCGCGGCCCATCTGCTCTCAGACAGGCTTGGACAGCCAAAGACCAACTGAACAAGTTTCCAGAGGCGGCCTGGAGCCGTCAGACTTCTCCACTGGGTTCTCTACAGCTATCATACCTCATCTGGGCGTGTGGGGAAGGGAGAAGGGAGCAGAGCTGAGCTGCCACCCCAGGGCTTGAAAAGCAATCATCACTGGGGTTTGCTCAGAAACGGTCTGCATATAAAACCAAGTCTTGATCGGAGGGCCCCGTGTCAACAAAGCCTTATGCAGGATTGAAACTTGAATCTATTCCAGGGCTCCCTGGAGTCTCTGAGCTCTGGAAAACCTTTTGTCTCAGCCAGGATTGAGTGTACTTCTTTATACTTTCCACGTAGGCTGGAGCCCGTGGCCCCCTGTAAGCCTGTTCCATAGGATGCACTTTGCTTTTCCCTCTGTGCCAGGCTCCAGTGGTGGTTCAAGAGTGAGATTCCCATTTGGAGAGTTTGCTCAGTTGGAGGGAGGCTGGATCACATACCAACATAAACCTCCTTAGAACTGCTCTAGAAACCAGGGAGCAGTATCCGTAAGCTGTGTGTATTCCCTCTTGCTGCTCCATGACACCATGGCTCGACTGGGGCTTGCTCCAAACTCTCTATGGCTTAGATTTGTATCTGATTTCTGGAGAACCCTTACTGCTCCCCAAGCCACCTCTTCTGTTTCACCCTCTGCAGGTCGGGCCCGCTGAGGGGGAAGAGGCTGAGAGATCGAAGGGCGTTGTTTTAAATGCTGCGCTCTGAACAGAGAATTGAGCAGGGCAAGGACAAAGAGGCTGTTGCATATCATAGCAGGGAACCTCTGGGTTTACTGCATGTCTCCAGCTCCAGTCACTGCCCTGTGCAGGTGCTAGCCCCTTACCAAGTACACGTATAGCTGTGCAATCCTTGGGGAGGATTGGCTGGGAGAAAGCTGGTATGGCAGCAGTCATTAAGGAATGAGGTGGGAATGAGGTGCTTTCTAGGGACCAAGACTTCTTTGGGTCCTTGTCTCTGTCCTGGGCTCCCCTTAGCTCTGCTCAGTGCTTTGCACTGGTCTAGGCATGCAGGACATGCAGAGCAGTGTCAGAAGATCCACTCTGCATTTGTTCAGCCTCCTGGCATGATTTCAGTGTGGCGGCGGTTCGTGACTCTCCGCCGGTATAAAAGGAATGAGCATTGACTCGGAGCTCCAAATGCCCCGAATCCACCTTTTCCCCAGCTATGGGGCAGCGAGTTTGTGAACGAATCACCACCTGTGGGGACTGGCCTTTTGAAAGCAGGGTAATAAGGATCAGAATTTGGTTTCCTCCTGAGCTGAGGGCAGCGGGTAGGATTTCAGCCCAGACCTGCCCATGATTATAAGGTGATCATCACCCCAGTTGAATTTAGGCTTGCGATAGCAGCCTTGTCGCTGGATGCGAGGGCTTTCAGGGCTCTCCATCTTTCCTGAAGGAGTCGCTTGTTAGTTTTGCTTTCAAATGCTTGGGAAGGCCTGGAATACCTCGGCTAGTCTCATGGGTTAATCATCAAGGCAGCACTGTCCACTTGACCAGGCTGGAGCCTTTTAGGGGTGTACAGCCACCATTCTCCATCCCCAGCTTCTTTCATGGCCTGAGCCAGGAGGTGTGTAGCGCCCGTTGCTTGCTATGGGACTGAGGGCACTCGCAGGACTGGGCCTTAATAGAGCCAAAGTAATGGGGCTTTTTTCCCAAAGGAGAGTCTAGAAAGTGCCTGGTGAAATGCTGGCGGTGGTCCTGGTAGCTTCTTGCTCAAGAGGGTGATGCTTTGAGAAGGTCAATGGTCAAGTGGCATTGCTTGATAAAGCACAACCACTGCAATCCAGCTATGCTGGAGGAATTTGTGTCTGTTGGCAGGGGACCAGCACTCGCTTCCTGTTCCAGTTGCTTTGGTGAGCATATGTATTTGTCCATGCTGATCTGCTCTCTGTCCTTTTGCATGTGGCTTGCTTCCATCAGCTGCCTTGGGCTGGGGAGATACAGAAGCTGCATCGTATCGCAGGTCTGGAGGGGAAAAGCATCACCCCGCTAGACATCTGGAAGAGGCCTGCATGGCTTTTGCCACCCCTTTGGTCCTCAGGGGAGTAGTCACAGAGCAGTTGGGCTGCAGGAGTCTCAGGCGGACGTGGGAAGGTGTTGAGCGTCTGACAGCCCCAAGCAGAGGTGGGTCCAAGAAGGGTTCCCTGGATGATAAGTCACTCCTTGAGTTGAAAGAGGGAGGAGTGTTGGTTGGAAGACTCTACTCACCTCCCAAAGCCAGAGCTTGTAGGCCAAGACTTTGGGTTATTCATGGGTCAGTCCCCGGGGTTGGGCTGGCACCCATGAAATTACCCGAGGGATGGATCTCTATGGAGAGTTGAGGGGTGTCCAAGGTAGATGCACTGTGCTCCAGACACCATCACACCACATCCACCTGCTTGACATCAGGCTGAGGGAGTTGCTTTGCGCAGCCACTGGTGTGGACATGCTCCGGTGATGGGAATGCTGGGGGAGGAAATCAGGGATGTAACCACAGGGACACAAGAGACTCAAGTGCCTTACCCCTGGGGAGACAGTCCATGCCAGGCCAGCAATGGCCACATGCTACTCCCAGTGTCACTCTGTTTAGCCCATGTGTCCTAGCAGAAATGTAAGCAGGATTTGCTTCCTTCACTCCAAGAAATGGAAGGAAACCCCCACTAGTGGCTCTGGTGCCATGTGCATCTTTCCCCAGAGGAGCTGGAGAGGGAGCTGGGTGGGTAGGTGGTTACTAGAAACATCTCACAAGAGACAGGGGTTGTGCCCAGTGGTTGAAAAGTGTGGGGAGGGCTGCAGAAACTCACCCTGGTGGGGCTCTCTGCTGTGAATCTCAATGGGAAAGCAAGCCCCCACTGTACTGTGCTAGGAGGGAGAGCGAGAGAAGAGATGGGCCCAATCCACAGCCATGGGATCTGGAGTCTGGAGCCCATCTCTGCTCACGAGGGGGAGCTGAAACATGGTGCTGGATTGCTGCTTCTTCCCCATGTCCTTCTGTGTGTCCTTGCCATGCCCTGACTGCTTTGGATTCTTGCCACCTGGCAAAGCCTCAGGGGCTTGGTGGGTCGGGGTGGTAGAGGGAAGTGGGGTCTAAGCCCAGACCAGGGAGGCAGGGCCTTCCTGATCCCATTGCCACTTCTGCCAATGACTCAATCTGTGGCCTTGAGTGAGTCATTTATCTGTTCTGTGCCTCAGTTTCCCCAGGGTAACAGGGGAGAGTGACACTGACCTACCTCACAGGGCTGATGTGGAGACAGATGGCTAATGCACTCTGGAAGTGCCCCAGGCTTTCAAAGCACTGAGGACTTTGATTGTGAATGAGCCTGAAGTTGCCTTTAAAATAGGTGGTCCATTCCTGGATGTTGGTTGGACTCTCGGAGCTGCCTCTGAGGGTGTCGGGTCAAGCACACGGTGGCTTTCCTCCTTTCCCTTCTTTAGCTAAATGCCATGGGGAAAGAGCTCCCTAAGAGAGGGGCGTATCGTAGAGCCCAGCCCCTGATTTCCTCTGCTGGGCAAATACACCGAGTGCCCCCCCAGCTGGCAGAATTTGCACTGGATTTGGAAGAGGCAGTACATGACCAGGGTGGGCTGGGCTAGGGGCAGCGCTGAGCAGGGCTCTTGGTACCTCATCTGTCATTTTTTCACTTCCCATCTTAATCGACATGTTGCCTACCCAGTGTGTCACGCTTCCCCTGCCCTCCCCCAGCCCCCCAACCTCCCAGGCGATGGTCCCCACTTCAGGTCTTGTCCTGGTGAAGACCCATCCTGCTAGGAGGTAGGTGAGGATGGAAACCTACCCGCCTGGCTTTGCTCCCCCCTGGCACCTGCACCACACCTTCCTCCATCCCAGGCTGGCCTGGGTGCCTTGCCCTTTGGTACTGTTAAATGGGATCCTGGGACCATGGGCACAGAGAGCGAAACTGGAGAGAATGAGTTTGGGCCACCTAAAGATCCACGCTCTGTAGTATTTCACCCCCAAGTGTTATCCTAGGGTTTGGCTCTCAGCAGCCTGAGAGGTTTTGTTGCTATGTAGCTGAATGAAGACAACCTCTAGCCACTATTTTACACTGGGGCAGTGGAGAGAGGTTTCCCCTTACAAGCCCTTGTGGGTAAAGTGGCCTAGAGACACAGAACGGTGGCTTTGGGGGGAGTCTAACTCATCCTTACCAAGAACATTTTATCCAGTCCTACTGGTCCAGACTGAATCTCAAGGGGGAGATTCAATAGCTGCACAACGGTGCCCAGTTCCCAGGGTCCGACCATGGGAGCAGAGAACCGACTTGTCCCTTTAGCTTTTGAGAATCCTGCCCCTGGCTTCAGATTTCCTGCCTATGGTCCCAGATTTGCCAAGGAGGACAAGCTGCAGACCTCCCTGCATTTTATACGGCTTTCTCTGGCCCAGCCCAGGGTTACCTGATTCTGATAATCTTTTATACTAACTTTTAATGACTCATAACATTTAGGACGTCTGTGAATGAGGTTTTCTGAGTGATTTTTTTAATGTCTCATATTTTACACCACCTGCTCTTGTGAAATCAGTATTTTATATTTAACACGGTATTTAATAAAATGAAAAAATTTGTAAGAAAAGATAAAATGCTAGTGAATGTCGTTTCTTGTGGAGTAGGATTTAAATAAAAACTCAATATACCTCAGTCATGCCTGCATTGTTTCTGGTGCATCTGTTGAGTCAAAAATGAATTTTCTGGGAGGATCTAGCCTCCTCTCCCCCAATTTTCTAGCTAGCTTGTCCAGAGTTGGTCTCTTAGAAATAAAGAGAGGAAATCCAAGCAAGCAAACACAGACCATGGAGCGCCCAGCACAACATTGCTGCTTGGTTGATAGGAAGTCATTACTTCTCAACACAAAGCCAATTGCAGAGTGTCGTTCAAAGGATGCTGAGATTAGCCAGTGATCAGCAGTGGGCGACGTGTCAGTGCCAGACCTGCCATCAGCTCGACTCAGCTCCTGCCTGGGCCCGAGAACCAGCTCCGTTCCAAGGGAGCTCCATTTGCCGCTAATGGAAAGACAGCACCCAATTATCTCAGTGCATAAATGCCACTTCTGTTGGTAGCGAGCGAGGCAGGCAAGGCCATGTGGGGCCAGGGGCAATGACTTCACTCTGTGATGGTTAGAGGGACACTGAGATCTCAGTGAGGTGCCACGTGGCCCGGGGGGAACAAAGGGTGAATTTCCACTTTTGGTTTGAGCAACAAACCAGCTGTATGGGAAATTCAAGGGGAGGCAGATGCCAAGGGCGTAGGGCTGGAGCAGTACCGTGCATAGATTCCTGGCGGCCCCAGGCAAACTTTTAGTATCAGGCCCCACTTTGCTAGAGATAATAATAATAATAATTGAACAATGGGGAAAAAATGACCATTTTTGAGCCCCCTTTTTGTCCAGGCCCTGGGTGGCCACCTGGTTCGCCCATGCCTGTGTCCAGCTCTGGCCTGGACTGATCCCTAAACTGACTGTGACTATCTTTTTCTGGCAAGTCCCTCCACCTGGGTCTTCCCTGGTGGCCTGCAGACCCAGAGAGGGAAGACGTGACGGGTCTTCAGACACTTCATCATGGCAGCTTCATTTCAGACTCCCCGTCCCTAGCTCTGGCCTGTCATTCTGGTTCTCCCTTCATGTACTTGGGGCAAACGTAGGGAGAGAAGCTCAGGCTAGGCAGGCGAGGCGTGGAAAGCAGGAGGACAAGAGCTGACATGTCAAGGGAGCCTTGGAACCAATTCACAGCTGTAAGGCATCCCCATACACTACCAGCTCCACTGCAGGGAAGACCAGCTACGCAGTGGCTGCAGTGAGAGCAGGATTGGACCTCCCTTGGCTGTACCCACCTCCAACTTACCTCACAGTTGTGAATGTGGTGCTGGGGTCCATGCACAGGCCATCCCCAGAGCCCCGGGCAGAGAATTAAAATAGTATTAAATGGATTGGAATTACTGGATTGCTTTTATTTAGTTTGGAGAAGACAAGACTAAGGGGGGATTTGATAGCAGTCTTCAAACACCTGAAGGGCAATTACAGAGAGGATGGAGATGGGCTTTTCTCTGTGGCCATAGGGGACAGGATGAGGAACAACGGCCTCCAGCTGCAGCAGAGGGAATTGAGGCTGGAGATAAGGAGGAAATTTGTGGCTATGAGGGTGGTCAGCCTCGGACCATAACTAGAGAAGTTATGGAGTCTCCATCCTGGAAGAGCAGGTTGGACAGACATTTGGCCTGGATGGTTTAGTCAGGGTTGATCCTGTCTAGTGCAGGAGGCCAGACTAGAGGACCATGTGAGGTCCCTTCCAGCCCTGTTTCCTTTGATCCCATGCTCCCGGTTGGGTCTTATACAAAGCAATAGGGATGATTCAAAGGCACTTGTGAAACATTTTGAGCATCGAATGTTTGTTTATTTTTAAAAAGACCCACAGCATTGAAGGATTTGAACTCTGGTTGTGGCAGTCATCCACAGACAGGCCGGGCTCTTCCCACAGCAGCCAAGGGAGCAGGCTGCACAGATGCTCTGCCGTGGGGAGATCTTTGCCAGGCCAGAAACCTCGTTTGATTGTGAAACTGCTGGAGGACGTGACACAGGGCATGCCAAGGGCACCTGGTTTATTTCCCAGCTGGTGGCAGCCCCAGCGAGCACAGATCAGGGAGCAGGAAGGCACAGGACAGAGACTGCAGGGGATGATGTCGGATAAAGGGAGCCCCACTCCTTTGTCCTGCCAGGAGGGTGTTTGCTTGTCTCCAGGCAGCCAGGGAGGCGGGCGGGCGAGGGGGCACCCCCAGTGCACTCACACGCACACCCCCTACACACTCAAACCCTTTCACCCCATCACATGCACCAACTTTTATTTTTGCAGGGGGCTAAGATGCTGGACAGGTGGAAAGTTTTACACATTTCAGGAGACAGCCAGCCCTCTTCCCCAGGGGGGCAGGGCCCTCGGGTCCCCACGTACTCGGTTCCTCTGGCCTCCAAGCCCCCCCCCCTCGCATGTCCACACACACACACTCCTGCAGCCCCACTCACACCCACACCCATGTCTGCACACACACACACGCTTCTACACCCCCATTCACATGTCTACACCCCCCCACACCCACCCTCCCACCCCCACCACACACAGTCACACACCCCCACTCACACCCACATCCACTCATGTCCACACACACAGCCACTCCTACAGCCTCACCCACACCCACTCACATGTCCACACACACACTCACTCACCCCCCACCCCTACACTCCCACTCACACTCACCCATCCACTCACATGTACACACACACACATACACACTTCTACAGCCCCATTCACACCCACACCCACTCACGTCTGCACACACATACACACACTTGTACACCCCCACTCACACCCATTCATATGTCTACACCCCCCGTCACTCCCACCCTCCCACCCCCACCACACACAGTCACTTGGTCACGTGCCTCCACCCCCACTCACACCCACATCCACTCATGTCCACACACACACAGCCACTCCTACAGCCTCACCCACACCCACTCACATGTCCACACACACACACGCTCACTCACCCCCCACCCCCACTCACACCCCACATCCACTCACATGTACACACACACACATACACACTTCTACAGCCCCACTCACACCCACGCACATGTCCACCCCCCACTCACACCCCCACTCACATGTACATACACACACACTTCTACAGCCACACCCACGCACGTCCACACCCCAACTCACACCCCCCCACACCCCACTCACACGTCTACAGTCCCACCCACGCACATGTCCACACCCACTCACCCCATCCCACTCACACGTCTACAGCCCCACTCACATGTCCACACACTCTTCTACGCACCCGCACACACACACTTGTACAGCCCGCTCACCCCCACGCACACGTCCACCCACTCCCCGCAAGCAGCGGCCCGCGCGCGGGGGCAGGTGCAGCGCCGAGCACGGCGGCGGAGAGCGGGCCCGGGCCGGGCCGGGGAGCGCTGTGGCGGCGCGGCCGGCAGGGGGCGCGCGGAGCCGCCCCACGGCCGGCCGGCCGGGCCGGGCTGGCTGGGAGCCGCGCTGCGGGCGGGCGGGCGGCGGGTCCGGCGCTGCTTCGGCTGCCGGCAGGGCTGGGGTGTCCGCGCTGCCGCTGCGCTGCTGCCCAGCGCCCGCCCCGTCTCACGAGACGCAGGCAGCTCCGGCGACGAGCGCAGCGCCAGGAGTCTCCCAAGCAGGGGCCGCGGCACCCCGGGGTGCGCGCAGAGGCGTCGGAGGGGCTGCGGGACGCGACGCGAGTGGCAAACCCCGAGGTTTCCAGCGGGACCCGCGGGGTCACCCCTTCTCCCTGGCGCTGGAAGAATTGCTCTGCTATTTTCCTGCAGGCGAGGGACGAGGGAAACCCAAGCGCTGGCGTTTTCCAGGGGGTTGCGTCGGAGGAGCAGGGGGGACATGGTTGAAAGCCCCCGGCTCAGGTGCTTGCTCTGGGGGCGCCTCTTTGCGGACCTGTGCAGGACCCGTTGAATCAAGACGATGCTGGAGAGCGCCGGATTAGCTGGCCCGCCGCGGTGCTGACGCCAAGAGCCGACCAAAAAGCATCCTTGCTCGTTCGAGGGGCTGTCTCGTGTGCTTTTGAATAAAGCCGCATGAGAAACAGGCAGCTCCAGGGGACGCCGTCGGTGCCTGGGCATTAAAACGTCGCCAGGATGGCAGCGGGCACGGAGGAAAAACCTCCTTTCTAAAAACCAAGGTAAGGCTCTTTATTGATGTCAGCAGAACTTGCTGTATTTGGGACTGCGCCCCAAACGGGTGCCTCTGTGGGTAACCCCAAAGCCATGCCAGGTCCCGACGCAGCCCCTAAAGCTCTTGCAGGGACACATGGGACTGCTGTGCAAGGGCTCCTGCTCATCGTGCGGGAACGGATGGACGGGCTGAGAGCTCAGCCCGTGTCTGGGTAAAGACTGGCATTGACTTGTTTGGGAGTTGGGTCGGGACTTCGATTAGCCAGATGCAACATAAATGCCCAAAGCTGCCAATCTCGAAATGAAAGACGATGCAAACACCACAGATAGGGCTGGAGGGGCATTTCCAGAGGTGTCTGGGCAGTGGATGTGCAGCCTTCCCGGCAGGAGCGGGGAGTCTCTTAACCCTGCGAGTCCCTTTGTTGTCCCTGTTACTGCGTAACTGTTCCTGCACGCCGCGGTTTCTATTGAAGATCCCATGGCAGAAACAGTCGATTAGTCCAGCCCTCCTCTGACTCCAGCTTTCCGTGCGCAACATAGGATCCGAACCCATTGCCCAGCGGGGAGCTAATCAGAGTCGATTTGCAGTGGTGATTTTTATTGCTTCCCTATTTTTGCTCCCATCTCCAGCTTGCAGGGTGAAGGTAGGGCCCTGGTGCCACCTCGCCGAAATTCAGGGGCTGGGGGAGCTTGCCTTGCTTTTGAAAGCGGGACTCAGAGGAGCAGGAGTTTTAATCCAGGGGTGTACGGCAAAGCTTCTGGGCCCACAGTTTTCTCATTTCCTTTGCTATTTGATTTTTAATTTGTTCCACATTGCAGTGCTCCAACAGCCTCTCCCTCTGCTCTCAGCATCTGGGCTGTTCTTGTTTCCATGATACTGAAGCTGTACGTTTGACTGGTTTCCATTAAAAAAAAAAAAGAGAGAGGGGTGGGGAAGTCTTCAAATAGGAACCTGAGTGAAGTGGCTCGATTGTATTTCTTGGACAGCTACATTGGAAATTACTAACATGCACGCATGTGTGCGCACCCAGCCTCCTCTGACACGTGTAACATATCTACGCTCGGATAAGCAGTGGGGAACGTCCGGAAGATTAAAAGAGAGCTGATATTCAAAAAGGGAAACCAGAATGACTGGAGTAACTATAGGTTGGTTAGACTATCATTGGTCCCAGGCAACGTAATGGAAAATTTGGGATTTAATTGATAAAGAATTGAAAGACAGGAATAATTAATAGTACAGTAGTCAGCATGGTTTTATGGGAGATGTATCTTGTCAAACAAGAATGGTTTCATTTTCTGAGATTACAGATCTGGCTGATAAAAGTGACTGCTTAGACAGAATAGACTTTTGTAGTGTGTTTCACTTAGGATTGCTCTTTTTTTTTTAAAAACAACAGCCTGGTGCAATATCGAGACGGCACAAGATAAATGGATACGTCACTGGTCGACTGACATTGGAAAAAACAGTTGTCAGGGGGGCATCATCAACTGGGAGAGTTTTAATGTGGGTCCCAAAGCTTGGTACTAGGCCTCGTGCAATTCAGTAATCTGGAAAGAGACATCAAGTTATTGCAAGTGAAATTTGGGGATGATGTGCAGATTAGCTCGTGGTGAATAATGGTGCGGACAGGCTGTCTAGACTAGTAAACTTGGCCTGTTCCAGCAAAATACATCTCAGAGTTGGTTGGTTCCCGGTCACTTCTGGGGGAAAATATCAGGACAAGAAGCAAAAAAATAAAGTTTTATTCAAGGCTTCCCGAAGTCCTCCCAGAATGGCATCCTGAAACATCAGGCTTGGTGTATCCGTCACCTGCCGAATAGTGAAAGTGGACAGGAGGCTTCCAGGCAGGCTGCTGGGGAAACACTGCTCCAATTTTTCTGACAGAAAACCTGATTTATTAAAAAAAATTTCTGGGAAAAATTGTTATTTTGCAAAAGGAAAAAAAAAAAAGAAAAAAAAAGGGGGGGAGGGAGGGAGGGAGGATTGTCTGGAAAATGAGAATTCCCAACCCATGCTAGTTTGGATACAGCCCAGTGCAAAATGTAACGTATAGGAACAAGACATGCAACGCACGCCTCCAGAGCGTGTGCATGTGTGTGTGTGTGTGGAGTGGGTGTCCTGGAAAGCAGCAGCTTGGGAAGGGATTTAAGGGTCACAGTGAATGTGAGCAGCTCCCAGTGCAAGAGTAGGGCAAGAAGGGCTAATGTGAGCCTTCGGTGGATAAACGGAGAAGCGGTAAGGAAGGGCAGGCGGGGGATTGTACTGGGGACTCCAGCACGGGTGAAGCTGATAGTGGCATACTGTTCTGGTGCTCCTGTTTTTAAAAAGATGTTGCAAAATTGCAGGATGGAGCTCCATAAAAGATCCAGTGACTGGAGAAAATGCCTTGCAGCGATAGACTCCAAGAATTCTCTATTTTTAACTTGAAGGGAAAAGGTGATTTGATTAGAGCATGTAAGTACATTCATGGGGAAAAAGACTGGGTACTAAAGAGCTCTTCAATTTAGCGGAGAGAAGCATAATGAGACTAAATGCCTGAGAGCTGAAGCCAGGCAAATCCAAATGGGAAATAAGACGCACATGTTAATGGGAAGGGTGATTGACCATCAAAGCAAACTACTGAGAGAAGCGGGCATTTTCCATCTCATTTAGTCTTTGCATCAAGGCTGGCTGGATGCCTTTCCAGAGGAGCGGATGCTTTAGCCATGCCCAGGGTAGCGGGCGAGAGTAACTGGGTGATACGCAGACCCTGTTCTGATGTTCTCTTCTGACCTTCAACTCTATGAGTGTCTGAAAAAGATTATTTCTTGCCCCCGGTTACTGCTCTCCAAGAAACCCCAACCCAGTCACTACCTCCCACTTCAGAGGGTATCTCTAGCCTTCTCCCTTATTGATTGCAGTTGTAGGCCATACGTGGGGTGGTAGAAGATGGGGATCCTTGCTGGGGCTGTTTTGCTTAATAGAGAAAGAGCCAACAACATGTAGCAAGCTGAGGTTAAAAAATCCCCGAGCGGATCCAAAATAGGTCACAATCTCAAGGAGAGTCAGTTCTTCCAGGCACCGTCTGTCTTTGTAGGGGCAGGATATCCGCTTTTAATGGCCCGCTGGGTGATCTGGTAGGCAAACCCTCTGGGTTGATTCATTTGGTCCCTGGCATGGGGTCTTTGGGGGCTTAGAAAAGGAAGAGGCAGCCATAGGAAATGTGTTTCCCTCCCTCCCTCCCTCCCTCCCTCGGGCAGTCTGAATGTCATCTAGGTATATACATCTCGTTTCCTGGGGTGCCCCCACCCCATCTTGTCACTCTTTTGATCTCGGAGCAGTGCTCTTCTGTTGAGCCGTTTGCTCGAGTCACACTTGCCTGTCTTGTAATGATCTGGGAATGTGTCCGTGGGTCTGTTTGTCTCAGGTATTGCTAAGGCTCCTATCATCAGAGTATCCAAGCAACAGTCGCCTTCTGAAGAGAGCACTGAGCATGCCCAAAAAGGTCTGTGTGTCCTCAATTTTTGATTTTCCTCCTACCTTCCCCTCCTCCTTCCATTCATGCAGTGCTGCTTGCTTTCCTTCCCTTGCTTTTCTCTGCCCTGCTCTAGCCCCTTTGCAAATTGGGTGGGGGAAATGCGCAGTTAACTGGATAAGGCTTTGTCCAAGAGGTCAGATTTAGGCTTAAACTTGCAGGCTCTTTCTCAGTCTCATTGCCCCGGCTCTGGTGTTCCCACTGCTGAGAAGAGCCTGCCGGTGGTGCCACGGCGGTCTGCAGTTGCCTTGGCTAATTATAGTTGGGCATGCACGGGTCAGTCCCCAGCTTGTGGGGCGCACATCATCTCCTGTGCCACCTTTGTCTGAAGGTTGAGCTCAGGATGTACCTACCAGGGCATCTAAGGAGAGTACTGTAGAAGTCGGTGGCTTGGGAGCTCTGCTCTGTCCTCTTCTTAGATGAACCAACTTCTCTGCTGTTACACACACAACCGCCTCTTCGTGATTTCACTAGGGTGCCGCCATCCTGTAGTTCCCACACACATGCAAGCCTGTCCGGAGAACTACCAGATATCACTGAATTGCAGATCCGTGCAACTCGAAGCAGAAATAATGCTCTCTGTTTTCATGCCCCGTGTTTCAGACGTGGGAGGGAGTACATTTCTGTGAAAATGAATAACACTGGGGAAGACACAGGGGTTTTTTTTTAGGAGGAGGAGACTCAAGGATTGAAGGAAAGAGATGTGAAAAAATGGCAAGGTAAGCCGAGGTCGTTAAATAGGCATCAAGCCACATTAAAGACGGGCTGCTAATGTTTGACGTTGCCCTGTCTCTGCTGATACAGTGGGGAAGTAGGGACTCCACATAACCATAAGCAGCGATCCGTGGGAGTCCACTTGGGCTTACTAGGATGCCATAGCGTACTGGAATTAGACCCATCTGAGTGTAAAAGACTTAGACTTGGGGGGGATTTTATTTACAATGCTATTGAACTGCCAGTGCCAACTGCAGATGCTATTGAACTGCCAACGAGAAGCTGCAGCGCAGAGTCCAGATGGAAAGACATATGTTGACCACATGGACGTCACACTAATTTGCTATGAGTATTGTCAGAACAGCGCAGAATAAATAGAGATGTCACGTCAGGACAAAGCCGATAGCCTTTGGGGTGGCCAGTCAGGGGGTCGGGGCATGCAAGGAGGGGCCAAGCTCCTTGATACGGATTCACCAGAGAGGGGAAAACAAACTTCTGGCTGGTCCCTTTATAGTTTTCAATGGATGCCAGAGAAAAGTTTGATTTTGACTGCTGCGTATGGCAAATCTTTGGAATGTGTAGAGCCGCCTCCCTCAGCTGCAAGTGTTTTGTCCTCTAACAGTGCACGTTTTACAAGAGCACAATAGGGAAATTGTACTGTAAGCACCAAGTGGAGTGCTGTGTCCAGTTTTAGGTCCCCCGCTAATGAAAGGATGTAGACAGATTGGAAAGAGTTTAGTGGAGGGCAATGGAAATGTTCAGGGGGCTTCTGAGGGGAGGCTGAGGGAACTGGGCTTATTTAGTCTGCAGAAGAAAAGACGGAGCGGGGATTTAATAGCAGCCTTCAAGTACCCGAAGTGGGTTTCCAAAAGAAGCTGGAGCTGGACGGTTCTCAGTGGGGGCAGATGACAGAACAAGGAGCGATGGGCTCAAGTTGCAGCAAGGAAAGTTTAGGTGAGATCTTAGGAAAATCTTTGTCATGCAGACGATAGTAAAGCACCGGAACAGCCTACCCAGAGAGGTTATGAAATCTCCATCCTTGGAGGTTTTTAAGACCTGGCTAGACAAAGCCTTGGCTGGATTGATATAGTTGGGGACAGTCCTGCTTTGAGCAGGGGATTGGACTAGATGTGACCTCCTCCGGTCCCTACCAACCCTCATTTTCTATCATTCTGTGATTCTATGAAGCTTTAGAAGCAGAGAAAGGATTTAGGAGCACAAGTTCTCTTTCCTTTCAATAGGACTTCCAAGGGAAGTGGTGCTGGCTCCTACCCTGGGGGTCTTTAAGAAGTGTCTCGATGCCTACCTGGCTGGGGTCACTTGAGCCCAGTTTTCCTCCTGCCCAGGCAGGGGGTTGGACTTGAAGATCTACAAGGTCCCTTCCGACCCTGCTTCTTTGATTCTACAATTCTATGACTTGCATGCCCAGATTGCTTTCTGTGTTTGAAAATCTCCCCTGGAATAACTAGACAGAGCTGGGGTTACTTGGTTGCAAGTGATAGGAGCTTTGCAGATGTTAGCCGGAAACCAGCTGTCGTGCAGGGAACTAGTATGTCCCAACCTCATAGAGCTGGAGTGAGAATAATTCCATTCCTGGCAGCGAGATGCTCGGGTACTCTGATGATAAGCCCAGTAGAAAATCTAATAGAAACAATAGGATGCAGTAGACAGAGCCGTGGAGTTGAGTTGTCTTTCAGGTCAAGTACTGCATTCCTATTAAGTCGCTGAAGCTGTGGATCTGACACTTTGTAGGCTCAGGCAAGTCACTTAGGACACTTTTACATGTGCTTGGGGGTAGTGGAGATGGCACGTTAATTAGAGCGGCTCTGAGAGCCTTGTCTGTACTGTCAGGGACTGAGCCTGGTCCACCCACCCACGTGCGTGGGTGCTCTGCGGAGCTGGAGCTCCCTCACAATGCTGCTTCAGACTTGTCCCCCATCAGATTGCAATGCAGATGTCTTGGGGCATCTGCATCTTGAATTTGGCTGGGGTCCCTAGGGCTGCCAAGGGGGCAGATAACACATTGCTTACAAAAGGAACCTTTCTCGATTTGTTTTGCCCTCCCTCCCTGCAGCAAGCGGATCCCATGGTCCTGGGCTGGGACTGGCAATCTGTTTTGATTGCCCATCTGTTTTTTTTCATCAGACGTCTCTTGCCCAAGGGAGAGGCTTGTCAGTGCTCCCATCCTTTCTGGCTGCTGCTTCGTTGGAAAGGTCACCTCCCTGCCTTGGAGCAGAAGACAAAAGGGAAAGTTTTTCCTTTTTGTGCTTCTTTCTGAGCTTAGGGGGTTGTGAACAGCTGCAGACGTTAACATGGGAAAATGTTAGCTTCCTGGGAGATGGGCTAACCAGGGGGTTGGAGGTAAGATATAACCAGGGAGGGGGAAGCGTGGTCTAGGGGTTACAGCCGCAAAGTCACAAATTCAGGTTTGAGTCATCTGATGGTGGCTCAGCTCCTTCATCGGTTACAGCCAAGACAGTGATGAAGGGTCAGAGTTATCTTGTGAGTTAAGGGGTAAAGAGGTCTGACTCCTCTTTTAGGTCCGGGTCTCTAGTGGCTCAGGGACGGGACAGATCGGCGGTGTGAGGAGTATGTGGAAAGAGAGTGAGAAGGGGACCAAGGGGCAGTGGTCAGGTCATGTGGGAGCAGGGAAAGGAGGTCCCCGCTGGGTGAGAGCTCAGGGGGATCTGAGTGCGTCTGGGCTGAACAGGAGGAATCGGAGCGATGAGGCCTTGGAGATGTTCCCACGTCTTGTGCAAAGTTTTATGGCTGTTCCCAGGTTAGAAGCAACCCTTTCCATTAGCACCAGAGGTACGTTCCCTTCCTGGTCTGAATGACAGCTTGGGGCCCTTCTAGTGTCAATGAAGGCTCTTGCTTTTATTGAGAGAAAGACCTGACAGCGAGAGTGGTGTCTCGTGGGAGGTGGTGGGGCCCGTGTGTTGGGCCTTCTCTCTCAGCTGCTGCTTTCCTGTGTGAATTTTGGGAAGTCCCTTGTCTTCGCCCTGCCTCAGTGGTTTGATCAGTAAAGGAGGGGAGCGATGGTGGTTGGGCATGTTTGCAATGCACTTTGCCCATAGGCCCCTCCTCTGAATCCAAGTACGAAGCATTGCAAATGATGCCGGTAGTTACCTGGGGTGGGATGTTAGGTGGTTTCCATGATCCTTGGGTGGAAAATGTCAGAGAAATGCAAAGTATTATATTACAAATGAATGTAATTACTAGGTGCTGGATGGACAAGTAGCACATCTGCATCAGCTGCCGTCTCGGGTCCAGCCCAGGATGTTAGTAACAGCCACGTGTATACAGGTAAAGTTACGTTACACTTAGACCATACTAAAGGCCCTTAGAATATGAGCATCCGTGTTTTGGAGCTTCTTCACTCTTGCTAAGCGCCCCCCGAAGTCTCAAAGTTAGGGTTAACCCTGGTCTGTGCTACCTTCTGTTAGGGTAACTTCAGTCTGCCCCAAGAGGGAAAGGGGCCAGGAGGCTTCCCTGGCTGACCAGAGAAATCCAGAGCAGCCTAAGGGACAAAAGGGGAGCACATAAAAAGTGGAAACGGAGAGATCACCAAAGACGAATATACCTCCTCTGCTCGTGCTTGTAGGGAGGCAGTTAGACGGGCCAAAGCTACCATGGAGCTGAGGATGGCAACCCAAGTAAAAGACAACAAGAAATTGTTTTTTAGATATATAGGGAGTAAAAGGAAGGCCCAGGGAGGAATAGGACCCCTGCTAAATGGGCAGAAACAATTCGTGACAGACAGGGGGGACAAGGCTGAACTCCTCAACGAGTTCTTTGCCTCAGTGTTCCTAAGTGAGGGACACGACAAGTCTCTCACTGGGGTTGTAGAGAGGCAGCAGCAAGGCGCCAGACTGCCATGCGTAGACCCTGAGGTGGTGCAGAGTCACTTGGAAGAACTGGATGCCTTTAAGTCGGCAGGCGCGGATGAGCTCCATCCGAGGGTGCTGAAGGCACTGGCCGACATCATTGCAGAGCCACTGGCGGGAATATTTGAAAGCTCGTGGCGCACGGGCCAAGTCCCGGAGGACTGGAAAAGGGCCAATGTGGTCCCCATTTTCAAAAAGGGGAGGAAGGAGGACCCGGGCAACTATAGACCTGTCAGTCTCACCTCCATCCTTGGTAAAGTATTTGAAAAAATTATCAAGGCTCACATTTGCGAGAGCCCGGCAGGACAAATTATGCTGAGGGGAAATCAGCACGGGTTCGTGGCAGATAGATCGTGCCTGACCAATCTAGTTTCTTTTTATGACCAGGTTACGAAACGCCTGGACACAGGAGGAGGGGTGGATGTTGTATACTTAGACTTCAGGAAGGCCTTCGATACGGTATCCCACCTCATACTGGTGAACAAGTTAAGAGGCTGCGACTTGGATGACTGCACAGTCCGGTGGGTGGCGAATTGGCTGGAGGGTCGCACCCAGAGAGTCGTGGTGGATGGGTCGGTTTCGACCTGGAAGGGTGTGGGCAGTGGGGTCCCGCAGGGCTCGGTCCTTGGACCGATACTCTTTAATGTCTTCATCAGCGACTTGGACGAGGGAGTGAAGTGTACTCTGTCCAAGTTTGCAGATGACACAAAGCTATGGGGAGAAGTGGACACGCCGGAGGGCAGGGAACAGCTGCAGGCAGACCTGGATAGGCTGGACAAGTGGGCAGAAAACAACAGGATGCAGTTCAACAAGGAGAAATGCAAAGTGCTGCACCTAGGGAGGAAAAATGTCCAGCACACCTACAGCCTAGGGAATGACCTGCTGGGTGGCACGGAAGTGGAAAGGGATCTTGGAGTCCTAGTGGACTCCAAGATGAACATGAGCCGGCAGTGTGACAAAGCCATCAAAAAAGCCAATGGCACTTTATCGTGCATCAGCAGATGCATGACGAATAGGTCCAAGGAGGTGATACTTCCCCTCTATCGGGCGCTGGTCAGACCGCAGTTGGAGTACTGCGTGCAATTCTGGGCGCCGCACTTCAAGAAGGATGCGGATAACCTGGAGAGGGTCCAGAGAAGGGCAACTCGTATGGTCAAGGGCCTGCAGACCAAGCCCTACGAGGAGAGACTAGAGAAACTGGACCTTTTCAGCCTCCGCAAGAGAAGGTTGAGAGGCGACCTTGTGGCTGCCTATAAGTTCATCACAGGGGCACAGAAGGGAATTGGTGAGTATTTATTCACCAAGGCGCCCCCAGGGGTTACAAGAAACAATGGCCACAAGCTAGCAGAGAGCAGATTTAGATTGGACATTAGGAAGAACTTCTTCACAGTTCGAGTGGCCAAGGTCTGGAACGGGCTCCCAAGGGAGGTGGTGCTCTCCCTTACCCTGGGGGTCTTCAAGAGGAGGTTAGATGAGTATCTAGCTGGGGTCATCTAGACCCAGCACTCTTTCCTGCCTATGAGGGGGTCGGATTCGATGCTCTATTGAGGTCCCTTCCGACCCTAACATCTATGAATCTATGAATCTATGGTGACCAAATGCACAATTTGCAGTCATAAAATCACAGAATCATAGAAAAAGAGGGTGGGAAGGGACCTCAGGAAGTCACATCTAGTCCAACCCCTTGCTCAAAGCAGGACCAGCCCCAACTAGATCATCCTACCCAAGGCTTTGTCTACCTAGGTCTTAAAAACCTCCAAGGATGGTGATTCCAGCACCTCTCTAGGTAACCTGTTCCAGTACTTTACTACCCTCCTCATGAGAGAGAGTTTTTCCTAATATCTAACCTTAACCTTCCTTGCTGCATCCCAGTCCTCCAGCATCCCAGGATGCACTGCTGCCAGCTTCTGCTTCTGTCTCCCAGAGCAGGGATGGAGCCCAGGTGTCCTGCCTCCTAGCAATTCAGTAATCCCCGCTGCTCACCAGCCCTCTCGTGGCAGGTCAGAGCTGTGCAGGCAAGAAATGGTATTAACTCGTAACACATGTCCATGGCATGCTTAAACTGTAACGCTGCTTAACGCTCCCCAGATGTAGTATGTATGGTCTGAGTGTAACGTGAAATTTTAATCGTAGTAGCTCCCTGAAGACCTCTCTAAGGCAAAATGAGCCACATGTTCTCAGCCGGCTTCCGATATGTGTGTGAATGAAACGCACGCACAAGCACACACGCGCAAGTGCCACCACCACGGCCGGCCCTGCTTGGCACTATTGCAGCGGCCAGGGGACTGAGTGAGGTAGGAGGCATCCTTTCCAGGTAGGCTGGATGCACAGTGGTTGCTTGGGGTACACTTCCCCTGCGAATGGCTGTGCTGTGCTGGTTTTGGGGTAGCTAGCTGCCTTCCAGGCTGTCAGCCCAGCCCCTTTCACCAGCACTCATTTCACACGCCGTTACCTTGCAAGTCAGGCAGAAAGGGAATTGGGATGAATACAATTCCCAGTCTTGTTCTGAGCCCTGTGGAACACGTATTCCCGCCATGCTCAGCCTTGATTCAGTTGCTCGAGGCGTCGTGTAGCTACAAGGGGCGGCTGGGACCTGTTACGGGAATTTCAAATGCTGAGGAAGCCTATGTCCCACAGTAACTTTCAGACCAATGGTAGCAATTGTGTATCTATTTGCAGTGCATTCGCATAATGAATTAGCCATTGTTTTAAAGTGGATAATACGTATAACAATATGTTTCCGCATTTTTTGAACAATATTCTCTGAGAAGGAGTAAGAAACTCTTAGAGGGAGAAATTCATCTTGCATGCAGACCTCCCTGGGACTCATCCTGGTTTATCTACAGGCTGCAGGATGACTCATGAAGTTAGGATCGGCTCCTTTACATGATTTCAGTCTGTGCTTCACCTAATATAGACGTGTGAGATGCTTGGGTGTTGCCAGATTTCTCTTGCACTCAAGTCTCTTTTGAGGGATTGAATTAAAACATGCTTTTGTTTAAAAAGTGCAAGGGTGATACTCCCCACCCCCCCGCCCCTCCCCGAAATAGATGAGTGCAGGAAGCCTGTGCCCAGTCCTCTGATGAACATGCCACTGTAGGTTTTCCCACTAAGACATTTTTTGCTGGCTAGCAGCCTGGTAGCCACACCATGCCCCGGTTGGCAATGCCAAGAGCTCTTCTTAGAGGAGTCCTGATGAATAGCTGATACAACAAGGATCCCATTCATCAGGAGGCGCTGCCATTGGTGTCATAGAACAATGTGTTTTTAATGTCCTTGATGGACGAGGAAAGTGCCAAAACAGATGATGGAGTGGAGGGGGAAAGACATTTTTAGAAAGGCTAATTAAAATCTGCCTGCCCCCAGTGCCCTTGCTTCTCAGCTAGTGGGGGCAAGCCAGAGGGATCTCCGAACTTCATTTAATTTTCATTTGAGCTTTGCCTTTCACCTTTGAAAAATGGAATTGCTCCACAAGCTTGTTAGCAAACGCGACTCATAACGCCTTGGCTACCAACCAAGAGGGTCGCCTCTCAAATTCTTTGTGTAACAAAACGGCTGGCCTTTGCTTTTCTTTCCCTGCAAGAACATCTGCAGAGGAGCCTGCTCTTGGTTAGCCAGCAGAGACATCCAGCGAGGAGGCTTGGTACGACTCCAGATTAAATTCCTGCGGACACATTCATCCCTGGGGCGATGCCATTGATTTCAGGGACGCTGGATGCATTGAGCTTCTGTCATTCTGTGTCACCCACACAAACATGCACCGTCCTTCCCGTGCTCCTGGCCATCACAAGGAGGATAGCCAGCCTCCTCTGGCCACGGGCCAGGGCTCTCGGAGACAACCTTGTGCTAGTTTCCTTGCAGGTTGCTGCTTGTGGGGTTTCCGTGTTGCTTCCCTGCAGGAGGGTCAAATGCTGATTTGTCTTGTCGTTCCCTTTCGCCCTCCAGCTGCATCTCATGACGACCTCCCACACTATGTTTTATGGGTCGTCTCCCACCATGGCCCCCCCTTCCAGAAGCAAGCTGAAGCGGCAGAGCCGGATATTTTCCCAGGTTTTGTACCGCACGCTGAGCTACAAGGACCGCAGTTCGGTGTCCGCTTTCCCTGGTGCCAGCAGTGATGACCCGGCTGAGCTTTCCACCCAGCTCTCCGCTCCCGGGGTCCTCAAGATTTTTGGAGGCAACATCTGTGCAGGCACCAACTACAAGAGCGTTCTGGCAACAGGCAGCTCGAGTGCACGGGAGCTCGCCAAGGAAGCGCTGGAGCGCTACGGCCTGAGCAAGGTGAACGCTGGCCAGTACGTGCTGTGCGACGTCATCGGGCGGTTCGAGGGCTGTATCAAGCAGTGGCAGACAGAAGGCTTGAGGGTCCTTGGGGATAACGAGAAGCCCCTTCTGATCCAGGACCTGTGGAAGCCCAGGGAAGGCTACGCCCGGCGCTTTGAGCTGCGGAAGAGGTCCGAGGTGGAGGAGCTGGCTGCCCAGGAAGTAGACACCCTGACAGCAGGTAAGAAGCTCCCAGAGAGCGAGACACAAATGCATCCCTGACACGAGCTCGTGGCTCTTCACAGCTGGGAATTCTCTCTGCCTGGTACCAGGGAAGCAATGAGGGTGTCTTCTGGAGGGGGAATTGAATATACCCCCTTTAATGCCTTAATGTCTTTTAGCACAGCGAGGTTAGCCAAGTTAGCAGTTAGCCTTGCTAGTCTGAAGGGACAGTCGAGATGCACCTCATAGACTAACTGAATCAGAGATGCAGATGCCTTTGTGAACCTGAGCTTGCTTCAAAGCAGATCCTTGCATGGCACCAAAGGGTGTCTCTCTCATCTCCAGGTAATGTGCATGGATGCAGGTCCAATGGCGTGGTGTGTGACCTGCAGGAACCGAGTCCAACCCTCAGATCCAGTGGGAAGACTTTAGACCAGGCTGGTCTCCCAGTCACAGTTAGATTGCATCCCAGTGCCATCCTGGGGCTGCAGACTGTTTCACTCCGCTCCCTGCCACACACTGCCTCCCAGACATCGGTGCTCTTGACTGGGGTTAGACATCTGCCCGAAAGGTCGGCATGGAGCTGTTACGGCAGGACTTCCCCGACAGTGAGAGCCCCTGAGCAAAGCGCTGCGAGCAATCAAATGCGGTAAAAACATTAGGAGAGGAGCAAGACAGGCCAAAACACACCCATCTTATTCCAGAGGCCCTGAGGGCCAGCAGAGATGTGTGTGTCATTATGAATCAGTGGGTTGGTAGGTGACCTAAGCACTGGGTCAGCAGACTCCTTTCCCTCCCAAAATAAAACTCCCACTGGGTGGGTCAAGTTGAACTCACGACAACAGGCACTTTTTGATCATGGTGGCATCTGAGTGCCTGCCCCTGTATCATTGCAAACTGCTTTGATACGGGGACACCAAACGGTTCGCAAGGCCTGTTTGGTGCATTCCCCCTCTGCAGGTTCCACAGTTGCTTCTGCCACGGAGCGGTGCCACTATTTTCTGTTATTAGCTTCCATATCCTGACAGGAGGTTATGCTTTTGGGACAGGAGCCCGGGGGAGATTTCAAAATTAGCCCCCTCGCTGCCCTACTAACCTGAGCCAAATGCAGTTCCCATTTACCTGTTTGTAAGATAACCGACGGGACTGTAGCAAGAGAATTGGAGGCAAGCATTGGCTCGGTGTGTGCTGGTAGGTCCCTGGGCACGTACAAGAATGCAGGTGTGCACCAGGAGAGCCTGGGCATACAGCAAGCCTGGCAGGTAGAATGGGGCATTGTTTGGAACCAAATATAAGCCAGGTAACCAAACCCTTTTTTCTTTATGCGGCCTGAGGGAGGTAAAAGCAGCAGCAAGTCTGGCTGGTCAGGGCTTAGGGCCAGAGATCTGGAAGGTATTTCTTGCATTGCTGTATTCAGTCTCCTGTGAGCACAGGTATCTGGGCCAGAAAAATCCATGAGAAGGTGCATGCTGGCCGCATTCAGAGGGTGACTGATAACATGCAAAACCTACCCTGCGCCACGGGGGCAGGGCTGGACACAGGCATGGGTGAACCAGGCGGCTGGACAGAAAGGGGGCTGGAAAATGGTATTTCTTTTCCTGTTGTCCAATTATTATTATCATTATCTCTGGTGAAGGGGGGCCTGATACTAAAAGTTCACCCAGGGCTGCCAGGAGTCTAGGTATAGCGCTGCACAGGGGAGACCAAGGCACTGCCCATGCCCTGCACTTGTCAGGGCACTTGTTAAGTGACTCCAGGCAAGGACTAAATGGTCTAAATACCTGGATGTATTTCCATCCCTGAACTATAGCACACGCATGCACAATTTCTCTACCGGTTAGTGGCTTGATACACCCGCCACTGAAGGCAACAGTTCTTTTGCTCTTGATTTTAAGAAGAAATTAATAGAGCCTAAGCAGATAAAGAGTATCCAGAAGGAGGCAGGTGAGAATAGACTACCAGATACAATGCAGGTCTTTCAGGATGGGTTATTTGGCTTCCAAATCATCCCAGAAAGATTCCTCTGTGTCCTGTATCCCTCAGTGTGGCCCAATGCGCTGAACTCAGCTCTTTCTTAAGTAGCTGTACACACTGGATTGGAATCTATCCTTTTAATGTAAGCAGAGGCCAGTCTTTGCAGAGCCTCAGGATACCGTTTATTTGGCAGTTGTTAAGCAAATCCTAATCCATTTTGAATGTAAACAGCAGAAGTGAGCTCTGAAGTCCAGTGCACGCAGGAGGGGAGGTGATGCTGGTTGTAGTTTTGGCCTGCAGCTCATTTGCCCACGGTTTTGTCCCAGGAGCTCTGGACCTCATCGGGAGCTGAGAACATAAGGCCCAGATCTTGCTGCTGGGTTTGCATGGGCAGACTCCCACCCTGGCTTGGAGCCCTGTGAAAGTCAGGTGGGCTCCACCGTGGATGCGAGCGTCTGATCCAGCTGCAGGAGCGGGACTCGGACCAAGGTTTTCTGGTGCGCAGGGAAGCCAGCTCCTAGCTAGGAAGCAGCTTAACAGCCATCCAGCGCAGAGCTTTGTTCTGTTCAGCTGTTGGCTTCGTCTGCCTTGCTTTTCAGAGTAGACCGTTGTCTGTCAAAGTGGTATCTCCATCTTCCCATTTGGGTGGTGTCTCCTGAGATCAATACTGCTTATGCTCCCAGTTCAGTCTCCTACCACTTGCTTGATGTCAGTGCGCAAAAGCGAGCGCAGTGAGTCACTGGATAGAAGGGAATTGCTCCGGCTCACCACTCAATATACACCTCAGTATTAGAAAGAGAGGGGTTGAAGGAGGACTGCACAAGTGTAGGTGCTTGCCTGCAGCTCCTGCTTTGAGGCTGGAGATTAGAAGGTGGTTTCTAGCACCTGGAACAGCCTTCCTCTAGGAGAAGACACCCCAGTGGAGCTCGATACATTCCTGAACATGGTAGGTCGTGCGCCATGGTTGCCTGTAATAGGAGGGGATGCCTCTCAGTGACCCAGGAGCGCACTGCCAGCCTTATGTTCCCAAATCCCTTATTCAGCTCTTGTCAAGACGTGACTTGCACAGCCTACGACTGGCCCTTTATTGAAGGCAGGTGTTTTTTTCAGGTCAGTATTATCACTCTCACTGGGTCCTGTGTAGGCTGCTGGGGCTCAGAGTGAAACTTCTGGTCTTTTGAGGTCAGATCTCCAGAAGAACCCAAGTGAATCATAGATCCCCTGGAAATGCAGCAGGCTTTGTGCTCCCGAGTCATTTAAATGCTCATATAACACCCCCTCTCCCTTTCTTGGTCCTCATTTATTCATTCCTTGATCCAGGGATTGCTCCCTTGCATCTGAGCACTCCACTCCCTCTTTCAGCTCCTGATTTCCTCCCTGATGTTTTATTCTCAGCCCAGCCAAAATAGCGTCAGCTAGTGGAGCTGGCTACCAAGCTTCCCTGTTGTTCTGAGCTGTATTTCTAAGCAGACCTTGTCCAGTTTCTGCACCCGGAAGGGAGACCTCCCCTGATTGGTGACATCGAGTCATATTCCTGAAATAATAAAATGCTATATAAAGGATGCCTCTCCTGAATTTACTGAATAGTGGAAATTTTAGAGGTGAACATGACTCGGCATGGCCAAGCTCACCTCTGTCGCACTCTTTCCTGTAACGTGTGCACTGCAACGTCCACTCTAGACTTCAGGATCTCCAAGTGGTTGGATGCCCTAGTAGAAATGTTCATATAGGAAGCACTAATCATGTGAAAGATGTATTGTTGATACACTGGAGACAAGTTCCCGAAAGAGAACTAGACAAACCTCCTTTGGACCATGACTATAAGATTTCAGTAGCATGAGTATTTAGTACTTTAGAGTAACAGTTCATTTACTTTGAATTGGGGATCACTGGATGGGAAATATGGCACCTATGGGGAAAAAAATGGCATTTAATCAAAACCTGTATGACAGCGCATGTGCATAATTAAGATTGCACGCACAACCGCTGATGTTTCCAAACTTGTTAGTGCTTGACTTGTGTGTGTGTGTGTGTGTGTGTGTGTGTGTGTGTGTGTGTGAGAAAAACCCAAGTCAACCAAGAAAAAAACCCAAGTCAAACCAAGAGAAACTGCATCATATTGAGACCCTCCGGTTTAGACTCTTGAAGCATTTGAGCTAATGAAGTAACTCATAGCAGCTGCAAGTTTCTTCTTCTATCTGTCCCACAAAAAAATCGCCCTAAAGCTAAAATCACCCTAGCCTAAAACATGCCTGTCTTTATATATTTATGCTGCCTTTCCCAACACAGGCTCAGGGTGGCTTACATACAGCGAGAAAAACAGCAACAACTTACTGTTTAATCTGTACAGTTAAAGTTTGGTAAAGTCAGAAATTCCTGAAAGCTGAGCTTGGTAATGATAATGGATGAGAAGCACTGGCTGATCTTAACTCTAGGCAGGATTTCCACCTCCACTTGTAATCATAAGTAGTAATTTATGGAAGGGACCACGGGTCTTGCAGAGCGGCGCTCGGCTAGAACGGATTCTCCGGCAGTCCGGTGGCATGGAAGGAACAGGCCTATCCCCCGGGCAATGTGGGGATGGTTGGTGGTTATGGCACACCATAAAAAGCAAAGATGTCATAAGAATCCCAACATTTGCAAGACAAATGGAGCCAGCGATTCCATTTCTACCACATTGAAGCGGGCTGCGTAGGGATAAATGGAAAGTTTATCTTTGTGTTTTTAAAAGATTATTTCAAGCCACGGGAGATTTTGAGAGAAAAAAATATTTTTAACAAGCCCTTGGTAGGGAAGAGCTGACAGCAGCTTTTACAAAACCCCTACCTATACTAAGAGGCAACTTCGACATAGTTTCACTGGACTCTTCAGCCAAGCTGTGGGCACCCCGGGGCAGCCTGGCTACTTCATGCGTATGTGGTCTGGGCTGGTCCTGGAGCTGCAGAAAGTGCACATGCACAGTCTGTCTTGCTTTGCTATCCCTTACTTTTTGCTGTAAAGCAGTTCTCCACATTAATAACAAGGGCCAAGGATGAAAATTGGCCCTCTGTGCTTTCACAGTACAGCTATTACCCCAGTTGTTGCAGAGCTTCCAGGCTGTAGGAGGAGACGGACATTTTCAGGATTCCCTCCAGTTATAACTGATGAGCTCATTTGGGGAAAGAAAACCCACAGCAGGTCGTCTGGTCGGCCGGCTGTGAAATGCCAGTTGTCTTCATGGAGAAACTCTTGCTTTTCCGGCCCTCTCTTTTGGTTGTTATGTCAGCTGGGCCCATCATAAAGCCCTGTGATTGCAGGGATATTGGCTGTGAGGGAAACGGTGCTTCCCACACACAGCTCTCGCTGCACTTAGTGAAGAGGGAGGCATTGCCATCCCCTCCGTTTCTCCAGGGGAGAGGTCAAGGGGCTGCCCAAGGCGATGCTACCAGGCCATGGTCTGCAGCCCCCTTCGCTGGCCCATGCAGTGCGTGTAGGCGGAGGTGCTGCAGGCCACACGTGCTGCTCTCGCCGAGGGTTGCCCTGTGCTACCGATACCCGTTTTCAGTAGCCTGGACCTTTGCCCTTCCCATGGGGCTCCGCTCAAAGAGAGTTGGAGACTTAGCCTGGCCTAAAGGAGCTGGAGAGAAGCCGGTCCTCCAGAGAGGGAACACATTGATTTCTGGGATGGCGTCGGGGCAAGGGGTGATCCCAAGCATTGGTCGAATCATTCAGGTGGGCATCCTGAGTCTGAGGGCAGCTTGGGGCGTTCGATTTTCATTGCTGTCATCTCCACGTTCCTCTCTCTCTCTCCGGAGTCCAAGGTTAATTCCCTTTTGGACTCGCACCGGATAAAAAGCAGGGCTGGGGCTGGCGCAGGCTGTGCCAGGGTGCTGGCATTCAGGAACACTGTCACATGGAGATCCCAATGCGCAGATAAAGACAGCACTCACTCACATACTTCCAACGTGGGAGAGGCATGCGAGTCAGCCTGGCTTTTGTCAGGGGCCCAGGAAAGAGGGAGAGAGAATGAGAGCTCAGCCACTTGTTGCATGACCAAAATAGGAGGAAACAGGTTTTTCTACCCCAATTTTTTGGAGGCCTGAGGTATCTTGGAGCACAACACAGGTCTGTAGCTCAGCGTCTGTTTAGGTAACAAGGCTGGTCAGAGCTGTGACCCAAAGGCATCCATCTGCTTCCACCTTGTTTGATGGGGAGCATTGCTCCACGGGCTGCTGCTGTCCTCTCGGGTGTTGTGCCTTGCGGATGGAAATCTCCTGCGTCCATGCCCTTCGCTCCGAGGCTGGGCTGTCCGCTGTCGTGATCTCTCCATTGCTGCTGCTGCTTTTTCCATTGCTACCAGCTCCTGCTCCTAGTAGCCCAGGTTATTGCTGCTCCGCTTTGGGAGTGAGGGGGCGAAGGAAGCCTGGGCCACGTTCCATGTCTCCTTAGGAAGCGCTGCCATGCGGCGGCGGCTGCTCCCCGTGTCGAGAGGAGTTATTCGTGTGCGGTCTGTGGGGGTGGCTGGGAGTGACGTGAGGGAAGGAGGCTGCAATGTTGCCTGGCTTATGGTTAGGAGGCAAGAGGGAGAAGGAGGGCCCATACTGCAGACTGCCCGGGAGGCTAAAACATTGGGGAAAGCCGTGAGCTCATCCTGCTGCTGCACCGGAGCCTGGGGAAGATCCAGCCTTAGCTCTCCCGCCACCCAGAGAGAAAAGCACTGCACTGCTTGTTCATACCCCGTCACCAGGCTTCAGCAGCAGCTTTATGGAGCCAGGATGCTCCTCTCTCCAGGCATCGGGGTTTGCACTGGGATGAGATGTGTCTTGGTAGCAAGGGATGGAATTTAAAGCAAAGGTGCTTCAGTAGAGCCCGGGGCTGGAATAAAGCACTGTCCTCTCCCTGGTCTGCACTGGGGCTGGCCCTTGGTCTCTGGGTCATGGGCAACCTCCCCTGGGGTAGTTGCTTGTCCTTTTGTTGGGTTTCTTGACTTCACTGGCTCTGCTAGGCAAGGGTGCCGCATGAGGACTATGCTGCCTTCAAGCCCCATGTAATGGCCCGGCATGCCTTGCTGTGTCTGCCTGCGGGTATTTTCAGTAGCTCTGCTCCGGCTCCACCTCTTGCACCCGTGGCCTATGACTTCCCAGGAGGGGAATGGGAGGGAGACGAGGCAGGTGCAGGGAGCCTGGGCAGGGCTGGGGCTGGTTCAATCTACCTGTACTCTTCAGTTGCAGCAAGATGCCTAAAAATGTCTGGGAGGCAGGTTGGCAGCGGGTAAACTCTTTTAACCCTGCAGAGGTGATGGGGCCAACTTCTCTGCTGGTGCAAACTGGTGCAGTTCCAGCCAAGAAATGTTGGCCTATAACCTCAGGCCTGCTGGTCGCTGAGCAAGCAGGTTCGGTCCTGCATTCAGCTCCCTCCCTCCCAAAAACAGCACTGTCAGGTGGGAGATCTGAGTGCAGATTTCCTACTTGCTGGTGCTGCAGCCTACCTTGCCCTGTCCTGGATCCGCTCCCCTGCCTCCTGAGATCCAGCAGGAGCCCAGACGCCTCGCCAGCCCCCACAACGATGGTCTTGCTTTGGGGGTCCTCAGCTTCTCAGACGGGGTATGTGGATGGTGCAGCTCGGAGCAATTGCTGCCGCTGCAACCAGGAGCCAGGCAGGGAAAGCAGCCTCTGAGGCCTCAGCCACACATTACCTATAGCACGCAATTCAATAGTTAACTGCGCTATAAATTTAGACTGGTCACAGGTGCAAAGTAATTATCACGCCATAAAAACGTCCACCCAGCTACAAAGTTAGTGCTTGAAAATGTGCGACAACATTGTAGCTGGTTTCAACCAAGCTGTCATTTGAACATGTGGCAGGGCTCTTACATGTACCTGAGTGACCACTGAACACCACAGCCCACTCCTGCCCAGATCACCTCCCATGCTGCTTTGGTCCTTTCCCAGTCCCAGGCATGATCATTCCTGTTTGTAGGAGATTACTCAGAAAGCCTCGGTGACTCTCTCACTTTGCTTTGCAATGACCTGTGGGAAGTGGGAACCTGGGACAACAATGTTGGCTGGATTTAAAAAAATAAAATAAAATAATTACCCCTGTGGATTAATGGGCTGAGATGCCCTGTGCTGTGAAACACCTGCTCCCCCAAGGTCTGGATGACCCGGCGCAGAGTCCAGGGGCTGGAGCTGGGAACCGAGCGAGCCTTATGCTGTGTCTAGGATGGCCAAAATCTGCCGCTCTCTCAAGTGTCTGCACCCTGGGAGAGTGGCTGTGCTCCAAGCCTCCTCTTGGAAACTGGCTTTGAGCTGCGTCCTCGGGCAGGTGGCCTCAGTATGTACTGCTAGTGTGAACCTCCCTCTGCCCCATGCATGTAACCCAGCAGGGTTAAAGTGTGCGAGGAGCAGAGGTTTGACCCCTCCAGGTCCTCGAAAGGAGCAGCCTGTAGTCCCTAGACAGATGCAGTGAAGCGGACTCAGCGCTGAGATGCCTTCAAGGCACATTAAGGATCTGAAAATTGTTGGACCGGTCTCTAGGGATCAGGAAGCTAGCTCTGCATAGACAATGTGTCTGCTGCCCTGGGTCCCACAGCGCCAGGTCCCTACGTCTGTAGACATGAGTGTCCTTCCAAGGGCCCCTGGATCCTTCCTCTTGCTTAGACGTCAGAGCATGCAGGAGGCTCTGATTCCATCTGTGTCCTCCTAGCAAACAGCTTAAGGGTTTTATCTACTCCTTACCCATTATCCTAATTAGTTTATTAACTGCTTCCCACTGGGGAGGGAATAGCTGCTGTTTAAGCCACTAATTAATGCCCAGGTTGAAACTGTTTTACAGTGGGACTGACCTCTTCTTTGAACCTCAGTTCTCAAGGCCCCATCTTGCAAGCACCCTTTCCTTGCCATAGAGGAGTCCTTGCCTAGCACTGGGAGTTGACTAACTGGGAAGGGCTGGGGGGAAGACAGACCTGGGCATCCAGGCATGGCGTGCAGGACAGCTCCCTGAGACTTGGAGATGCCAGAGGGAAGTGGGTTTATGTGGCCCAGCTCTGCTTTTTTAATGTAATTGCCTTTGCACAAGCCACCCTTGCTTGCACATCCTTCCTGAGGGCTTTGGCCTTCTCTAGCCCCCACCGACTTTCCTGAGAGACCTGTAGCCTGAGTCGCACACATTTCTTGGGATACCGAGGGATAAACCTATTATACTGGAAGGGATGTTGTTGGATGGTTTCCAAGCACAAGTTTTGTCATGCCAGAGCAGGCTGTTACCTGTGGGAATCACCACTGGGCGATAAACGTTTGCTCCCATTTGAAAAATTCCCTTGTTAAACCATTTTCAGTAGATTCAAAGTGGGGGCGCATTTACATGTGCGCTTTAATGTGCATTAGTCTATTGTAATGCACATTAAAGCATCACAAAAAAACCATGGGTGCCTAAACACCAGCAGGGAGGCTGCTCTGACATGCTGTAAGTCCAGTGCGTCAGAGCAGACTTGATTAATCGAGTCTGCTCGAGGGTGGCAATTACCGTGCCCCAGCAGCCTCCTGCATCTCGTGTATCAGCGTCCCTGCCCTTCCAAATGGTGGGGGGAGCTGTATCTAGAACTCGTTTGACGAGCTTTAGATAAAGTGCCCTGCCGCTGTTTTGAAGCACGGGGACGCTAATACATAAGAGGTTCTGGGTGCTTTAATTAAACTGGCTCTCAGAGCTGCTCTAATTAAAGCCCCCCTCCCCCCAACTCCCAGAGCACGTATATAAATGCCCCATGCACGTGTATAAATGCCCCGTGCTCTTTAGCTAATGCACTTCAAAATAGGCTAATGTGCATTTTTCTAGTATCTCACAACAGAGGTACTATATTTAATGCACATTACTTAAAGTGCATTAATGAACATGTAAATGCTTCTGGAATCACTTGCCGTGCCCCCTATGTGCCAGTCCCTGGGCCTGCTGCCTGATGGCCAGGGACCTGTGGGACAACAGAGATAGGGTCAAAGGCAGATCTGTTGCTTGGTGAAATGTGGTGCCAGGAATCCTTGGGCAAAACTGGTACAAAAATAAAAATATAGGATTCAGCCACTGAAAGCATTTCTCTAGGATTCCCTGCAAGGCGCCTGCCTCTCTTCACAAATTTGATAGAAGTTAGGGGCTATTCAAAAATGACGTGTGTGTTATGTTCAGTAGGACTAAGGCTCTCTCCTAGCACCAGTGTCCACACACAATTTTGCAGGAACAGCAAAGCCCATAACAGAGGCACACACCAACCTGCCCTCTTTGTTTTTGATGACTGTCAGAACTGAGCTTCCAACAGAGCCTATAACTCCTCTCAGCTCCGACCTCTCCCGGCTCGCTTGCAGCGGTGCGTCTGGAAGGCCAGTGGAGGGGTGCTTTTCTAGCCTGGGGAAGACTGTAACCTGAGGTGAAGGCTGTCCTGTCACCCCCTTCCCTGTCTTAAATCAAGGCCAGGCTTTGCTGGTCACAGCCCTGCCTATTTGGCCTGAGGAGTGAGGTGGTCTCTTGGGCCCTTGGCACACATTCCTTTAATGCCTCCATGGGATCTGATCCCCAACACCAACAACTGCGTTTCCCGCCATGCCACATATAGATTTCATAGATTTTAGGGTCGGAAGGGACCTATTAGACCATTGAGCCCTGGGCAGGAAAGAGTGCTGGGCTCAGATGACCCCAGCCAGGTGTTTGTCCAATCTCCTTTTAATATTGCCACACGTGTACTGGCCAGCTGAAAGTCAGATGCCTGCAGACTGGCGTGAACCATGCGGTCCTGAGGTTGGGACCAACAATCAACTACCTTGCCACACGTTCAATCTAAGGCACAATGGAAACCAGCCACAACAATATTACACGTATTTTGTGGACTGTTTTTGTGGCTGGTTTCATGTTTTGTCATGCCATCGATTGCCTGACTGTGTGGCCAGGTTACTTTTTATGGTATGCTTAACCAGTTAATCACATGTGAAGTGTAACATGTGCCAGGGACCTAAGGCAGGTTGGCCCCAGGCCATTTAAGACCAGTGGAAACTGGTAGGCTCAGGTGTCATGCAGTGCCACTGGGGCTGGCAGAATAAGTGGGCACTAGGCCAAGCTTCTGGGTTGACTGACAGGGCAGAGTGACGCCTCGTTCAGCTCAGGGTGGCCAAGGCACAGAGTTCAACTGGGCTCCAAATGAAATGGTCTTGCCTTTCCGTGCCTGGTCAGGAGATTATAAAATACTGGAAGCTGCTGTGTTGCAGCCTCCTACCAATGGCTGGGGAGCCCAGCACAGGACAGGCTTGATCAGAGGTGGAACCACCTTTCCCATCTACAACACTGGGCCAAAGGCAAGTCCCTACAGACACACCGTTGTTGGCCATGGCCGTTTAACAGCCAGCTGGCAATAAATGAATGGGCGTGCTGTGCTGAGAAGGGAGGTGCACAGGGCTCCTTTAGCAGAGAACAAGCTCCTTCCGTCTATGGTTGGATCTGTTATTGGGGCTGCAGGCTCCTCGGTGCTCTGGCTACTGGGCAAACGGGTCAAAGAGGAGCAGAGTCTAAGCCTCGAACAAGAGTGGGTATAACACCCAGCAGCAAGGCATGCAGCCACACCCAAGGAGTGGTGATGGGGCCATTTGAAGGCAGTAAAGCTGCAGCTGCCTCAACCTTTGACAATTGGGCTGGTTGCCTAAAGCAGCCCTAAAAGTTGCCTGGACAGCTCCTTGCACCTTTGAAAATCTGGAGCTTGAATTTTCAAAGGTGCAGAGGTTTGACTTGCAATGGAGCTGGAGGGAGGCGTAGTCCCTTCGGCTCCCCTGGGCTGGACTTCCAGGAGGTGACAAACACCCTCCACTTCAGTTGGCATCAAAGGGCCCTGCCATGGTTTAGCCCCGCTGAGAATCAAACCCCCTCTTCCCCCTGTCTCCGGATCTGCAAAAGGGGAGAAGGACCCAATGCTTCCCCGGGAGGTCGTGGGAGGGAATGGGCTGATCCTGAGCCTTCAAGAACAGGAGTCGAGCTGCATAACACTGAGATTAATATATATACTCTCCCCCCTGCAAAAACCAAAATGCTGAGAAACAGCATGTTCTTTGTCTTCTGGTTTCTGAGCCTTGAGCATCACTTGGGTCACATCTTCCAGCTTTTCCTGAGAGTGATGGTGCAGGCTGCTAAGTGGATCATGGGATCGTCTTCACTGGAGGTTTTCAAGGAGAGGCTGGGTGGGCCAAGAACAGGTTGGGAACAGACAGCCCCATGTCTCTGTATCCAGCGGTTTGGAGCCGGTGGCCTTTGAGGTCCCTCTCAAGCCTGTGGCTCTAGAAACTTGCTCTTCTTTAAAAATGGAAGCCGAACTTTCCAGGAAATCATCTTGGTCGGTGCAACTTCAGCTGTCTCGTGACTCACCAAGACAGCTGAACTTGCACTCACCAAGATGATTTCCATTTCTAAAAAGAGTGCTGCTGGGGCTCGGGGTTTGCCTGGTCCCCAGAAAGAGGAAAGGTCTGGATCTGGGTTATCAGTATGGTGGTTTTTCCAGGTCACGATTACTTTTACTAGCCAAAAACTCTCAGTAAGGTGTTGGATATCTGTGCCTCTTATGAATCCTCCCTTCCTGCTTAAAATCTATGTTTCCATGTAATACAGAAAGGAGAACTGCCAGTGATTCCCCTGGGCTTGGTGCCTGTGAGATGCTTGTCATACCAGCGCTTTGGACTGGTTAGGTCTCAGATGTTTTGGGGGTGGATATGGGCGGCGGGGGGGGAACGGTACCAGAAGGATTAAAAAAACAACCCAGTTATAGAAGGACTTTGTTACGTTCAGGAAGAGAGCTGTGTTTATCTTTCCAGTGCGGCTCAGGAGTTCGAACGGAGCCTGTGACCGGGGCTGTATCGGGAGTAAAAAGCAGCTTTTTCCTCCTGGATTTCGCTGTACAGAGTAAACACAGAAGCTTCCTCCCCGCTAGATAAGAAAAACCTGAAAGTTCATTTCTCTGGTGCAGGGAGAGATGTTGAGACCACAGGGCGCTCAGCCTCCAAAGCCTGATCCCACGAGAGCAAAGCAGCAGGGGTTTTGCAGCCCGGCCCAGCTCCTGTCATAGATTCATAGATTCTAGGGTCGGAAGGGACCTCAATAGATCATCGAGTCCGACCCCCAAATCGAGTCTGACCCCCAAATTGAGTCTGACCCCCGATTCCTGGGCAAGCTGGACAGAGGCCTGGATGCCGAGTGCTGGGTGGAAGAGCCAGGTAGAAACTGCTGAGCACGAGCAGGGCTGGGCCAGGAAGGAGAGTGCCGTTCCCACGCGGTTGCTGGCCCAGAGTAGAGGCAGGGCCCCAGGCGGGAGCGCAGGGTTCAGGAGGATGCTGTTCTCCTGCGGCTGCTGCAGTCTGATTTATACGCCGGCTCTCTCTCCGGTTGGGCCAAGGCTGTGCAGGGACAGGACCCGGGGGCAGTCGCCTCCAGAAATGCAACGTTCCCTTCATATTCCCGGCTAGGAGGTCTTCCTCGCGGCCCGCAGCAGGCAAGGAGTTTTCCATTCGCAGGCGGAGGAGACCTGCTCTCGAGCCATAACTCTGTTGGAAGTGCTGCCAAACGCTCCTGACTTTTTTGCATGTCTCCATCTCTGGAGGGAGCAAGGCCTGGCGGTGGGGCGGCTTGGGATGAGGAGCTGTGGGTTCGAGGTCAGGCTCACCATTTGCCTCCCTGAGCCTCAGCTCACCCTGCCTACAACGGAGACCGTGCCTGCTCCTCCCAAGTGCTAGTAAAGGCTCCTCCGAGAGCTGACGCCGTGGAAAGACGAATCACGAATGCACCGTGCGGATCAGTCGGGCCGTCCTCCCGGCAGCAGGTGTGTGCTCATTCCTGCCCGCTGCCGGGCATGTTCATGTGTTTGAGAAGTTAGCCCTCAAGGGCATGCAACCCACGCCGGATAAAAGACCGTGCCACGTAGGGATGGATGTTTCACCAGTCCTCCCCGGCCCCGAGAAACTGGAATAGCGCATCTTTTCCTGAGCTGTCTGTGTGAAACCCAGTACTGCCTTTCCCGTACAGGTTGAGGTTCACGCGGCCTTTCCAATCTCCTTCCTTTTCTGGGCAGGTGTCCCAGGGGGTGTCAGCAAACCTCGGAGACCAGAGTTTCCAAGAAACGTATCTCCAGCAATTTCCCCAAAGCAGGACAGACCCGAGGCAAAGGCCCTTTTCGTGGGACTCAGGGGTGGGCGTCACGAGCCGCGGCTCGCGGCTGCTCTCCTCTTTAGATAGGCAGCGCGGGTGCATCCCAACCTGCTCCGCTCTGCCTCGTACTGAAATGGCCACGGGCCGCGTTCGAGAACTCTCCGGGAGATTCAGCCACCCCTTGCTCTAATCCCGAGGCATGTAAACAGTAGGGTTTATTTTGTATCCCTTCATCCCTTTCATTTTTCCCAATGAAGGAGCGAGGGATTTAAAGCAAACAAACAAAAAAATGTATTTCAGAACCCAGCGCCTGCTCCTCACCAAATAAGGCAGCCCGCCTTGGGGGGTTGAATTCGATAGCGTCCCTTTAAGCAGCCCGTGGCTGGGCTCGCCTCTCCAGTGCAGAGCACTGCTCTCTTTCCAGCAGAGGCATTTCTTTTGGTGCACCCTGGACTCCTGCATCTCTGATCTACCCGTCCGGGGGAAGCCGCAGAGCAGGTCTGGAAGGACGGGGGTCCTTGCTCTTTTGTCTCAGCTGCTCTCCGGTGGCGTGGAAAGCATCCTCCTCCTTGCAACAGAATTTTCTCGACCCTTTTTGCAACTCTAGCCCCCATGTTCACCATCAAACGGCCGTGCTAGCGGCCTGCCGGCACGCCGAGGAGTGCGAATGAAAGGTAGGAGTCTTGCAGAACAGCGTTCACACCGACTGCTGGTTTTCCTTTCCTGCAACTTGCACCCAATCAGGGATGCTCGCAGCCTAGGAGGGGGCTCCAGCAGGCTGGGTCCTTTCTGCAGCAGCGGGGCCGAGAGGATGCAGATGGGTTTTCTCTGTGCCTCTTCCATCCTATTTATACTCCTGCTCTGGACCCCATTAGTCTTCCTGACAGCTCTCCCGAAGTGACGCTTGTGAGAAGTTAATTACAGCTCGGCTCTGCAGCAGGCAGCTCCACACTGCAGTCTGCAGCTCCTGGCAGGCAGCAATCGGACCCCGCTCACGGGCAGGTGCCTTTCGTGTCTGGCAAGGGCATGGGACCCCCGGAGCACCCCGCTAGCTGGCGGGACAGCAAGGACTGAAGCCAGATGTCGTAGCGTTGCATTCTGGCCTGTGCTGATTTTTGGGAAGCAGATTATCTATGCGGTAGAGCTCAGGCCGGCGGGGGAAGGATGCTGCAGACCGGAGGTGGATCTTGGCTGCTCTCAGGACAGGTGGGGAGGGCTTGAGAGACCGGCTTGCAGCCGGTGTTGGGAAGGTGTGGGGGACGGGCAGTTACTCCTCTTCATTTAACAGGACGAGGGTGGCACGAACTGTGATCGTCTTCGCTTCCAAGAGCTCACATCCAGTTCTTGGGTGGCTGCAGTTTCTGTGCCCCGACTGCCACGCTCAGGGAGGAGTGTGGAGTTGTGGGAAGGGGGTGTCTTTTGCTTTGTGGGGAAATTATTACTTTCTCCTCCTGGTCCTCAAACTCTCTGGTGAGTTTCCGGGGTCTTTAAGCTGCATTTCACCAAGCCTCGGCTGGCCAAACCTGGGAGGAGACGCTGGAGCTCGCACCTCCGGGCAGGCAGCGACACCGGGTCCTGCTGTCAGAAGCGCCTGCTCACAAATTGGACATATTTGCACTGGGATGAAACACGTTGGAGGGCTGTGGGAGGGAATGGGACAGTCCAGCTGGGGATCCAGGGCCTAGGCAACCTCAGGACTGTCAGTCCTGGGGCATCCTGGGCTGGGGACATTTCGGAGGGGGAGAAGGTGGGTGCTGGGTAGCAGCTGCCCACTGGTATAATGTGGTATGGGGAAGGGCAAAGGGGGGTAGGGGCTGGCCTTGCTGGGCTGTCACACTCCCCCAGGCCTGTCTCTGGAGCATGGGCAGTGATGGAGAAGCATCAAGAGATAAAATGGCATCCGAGTCATGCTGGACAGAGCAAGCAGGCAATGTCCTTTCGTGCCAGCTGGGGGCATGGCTGGCGCAGGGGGATCGGACACTGGCTGACCCTAGCTGTTGCGGTTCCCCGGGTGGGAGTGGGACGGGGCAGGGGGAGCAGGATTGTCGTGTGATTAGATGGCACTAACCACAGCTCTCGTCCTCAGGCATCAATGCTCAGGCTCGGAAGCTGCAGAGGAACCGGGCGAAGGGCACCATGACCCTGCTGACGGGGTGCCAGCGCCACGCCACGCCGCCCTCCCTGCGGCGCAGCGTGAGCGAGACCAGCCTAAGCCAGCCAGGTTCGCAGGAGGAGGAGCTCAAGAGACATTACTCCACCTTGCCGGAGACCATGCGGGGCCTGGAGACCTCGCCGGGCGAGTCCCCGGCCCCAGCCCCAGCGGAGGAGCGGACCGGGGGCAGCATGCGGTACTCCCTGTACCAGTCCCCTCACCTCCTCCTTCTGCAGGGCTACAGCCAGCAGCACGTAAGCACTCCACCTTCCTTCCCTCTGCCCCACCAGGCTTTGCCCTTCTCCCCCAGGCCATCATGCTCTCCCTGCTCTTTAGGGCCATCAGGCAGCGTTGGAGCTTGGATACTTGGATGGATTGCATCACACTTGCCCCTCTCCTGCAGCCCAGATCTGTGCCTGGAGGGTGGGCTGCCATGGGAGGAAAACGTAGGGGGAAACGTGGACACTAGCTGCTGGTAGCAACCCCCAGGGTCACTCGGTCTCTTCTGAACAGTCCCTGCATCGGGTTTAAAGGGAGAGAGAGGTTTTCCCCGCGTTGCAGCAGAAGACCAATGTCATGGCTGTGCTTCAAGGGCTCTGTTTGCAAGGACTCTTTCCTTAGTCACAGAAAAGCTGCGCCGTAGGGATGCAGGGACAGATCTAGGATTCAGCTGCTCGGGACAGCCAGACGCTGTTTGTATCCAGGCACAGGGTAAAGGTGGAGCAGGCACTGGGGATTTTGAGCCAATCCCTCTTCCTACACCTGGCCAGCAAGCAGGGCTGAGGTGTCTTTTGGCCTCCCTGCTGAGCTAGCCAGGGTTAAACACAGGGGTGTGCTACGATTCCTGGCTTTGCTCTCTGGCAGCATGCAACCAGGAGACCTTGCCTTGGCATCAGCTGCTGTGCAGTAGGTCACAGCCTGCGGTGTTAACAATTATCATTCCCATTTCACAGATGAGAAAGCTGAGGCTCAGGAGGAGTCAGGAACATGGCCTTGGGGGGCTGGTTTCCTGTGTGAGAGGGAACGGGCTCCACTGCCTGGCTCCCCATATTGCACCATGCAGCTAGACAGAATTAGGCCCAGTGTGCTTCCCCGAGCAGGACTCCCCAGGGCTGCCTTGCTCTGAAATCAGACTCCACGTGTCATGGAGAAAATGAAGCAATAAGGCCACATCTGAACTGGGAGGGGAGGCCAGAAAGGACAAGTAACACCACTGGGAGAGGATGAATTCCCTGAAGATGACTTTGGGGGGTACCACTGCCAGGGGCACTGTGCCAGCCTGCATAGTACTGCTGCTCTGGTGGAGGATTCACTAGGGGTGGAAGGTCTTGCTGCATGTGAACTCATTCAGGTAGTGTGAGACTGCCCCCAGCCAGAGCTCGGGAGCTGTCTGGGGTAGGGACAAGCCACCTTTCTCCTGGAGGGTTGTTGCCACGTCTGTCAGGTGCTGCCCTCGTCACCCTGCTGGGACCTGTGGCATGTTGTAGGGTGCAGGTGGCTTGGGGGGTTTGTCTTGTGGCTGTGAGCAAGGGTTTGTCATGGCCATGATGGGGATTCCTTGGGCTGACAATTGTGATTGCAGGGGGCCAGGCCCCTGCTAGGCCCTTGTTCCTATGAATGGCCCTGAGTGCCTGCAAACTCCTGACGCTCTCATAATCTTGGGGTGTCTCAGGTAACTCCTGGCATCTGTTTGCCTTGCAGAGCCCCTTGGGGTGGGCAGTACCCTCATTCTGCATCTCTGTGTCTGCAAGCCACTGCAAACCTCGGCCGACAATCAGTAACGCTCGCATGGAGTCACTCTCCAGTTCCCCTCCCAAGGAACCGCTAGAGTTAAATGGGACGAACGCAAGTTGCTAAGTTACTTGTGTAATGGCACTGAGCACATTAGCAGGCGCATGTATGGATGTGTTAGTCACAATAGAGTCGCAAAGTAATTGCAGTGTAATTTGAGCCCCGGGCTGCTAATTGCTCCTTTCCCCCCCTCTCCATGTGGCAAGGCCTTTCTGGTGCATGACTCACAGCCACACTCGCTTGGGCTATAGTTGGGGGGAAGCGCTGCAGTGCCTGGAATAACAAGCAGTGCTGCAATGCAAAGGTGCATCCCGTGGGCACCTGCAGAACTGCAGGAGGCTGCTGCACTGAGGTGGCACCGAGGCCAGAGACCAGGGCATGGGACTGGATGGGGGGGAAGAGAAGCCCGCTGTCATGGTTTCTGCCCCCAAGTTGGCTGCCCGGTGTCAGGTCTCCCTGTTCCACGCTGCTCTCCCTTGCATTGCAGGACAGCTTGGTGTACCTGCTAAACCGTGAGCAGCACACCGTGGGCCAGAGGACTCAGGCCAGCAAACCCAGCATCAGCCTCTCCGCCCCGGACATCCTGCCCCTTCACTGCACCATCCGGCGCCTCAAACTCTCCGGCCGCACCCGGAACCGCGCGGAGGACAAGCTGCTGCTGGAGCCCATCCTGGGCGCCAGCGTGGCCGTCAACTTCTCCGAGGTGTCGAGGACAATCGTGCTGCACCATGGGGACCTCCTGTCCTTGGGGCTGTACTACCTGCTTCTCTACAAGGACCCCGTGAAGGCCCAGCCGCTGCCCGCCCAGAGCCTCATGCGGCTGAAATCCCTGCACCGCGCCTCGGACCCCGAGCTGCCCTCCGCCTGCAAGCTGTGCGGCAGCCTCTTGAAGGAGAGGGGCTCGTCCTCCAAGAAGCGTGGGCCATCTCCTGCCACCGGCCGGAGGGCGGCCAAGCAGAAGCTGCAGCTGGAGTTCGAGCGGGCTGTGGAGGACGTTCTTCTGAGGAGGATCCTGACCCTGATCGAGCCCGGGGGCGACGACCACAAGCTGACCCCCGCCTTCCTGCTGTGCCTCTGCATCCAGCACTCAGCCGCTGCCTTCGAGCCGGGTGATTTTGGGCAGCTGCTGCTCAAGGCGGCCAAGATGATTCAGAGGACGGTGTGGGTCAGTCCGGGAGCTGTTCGAGGGGAGTTGGGGCGCGGGGTGGGCGGATAACACCTCCCCTGAGCCTGTGGCTGCAGGTGAGGCACCTAAATGTTGGCTGGCAGCTCTCCAGGGTCCCATAAAATAGTGAAAATCAGCCCCATCCCAGCCAGCTCCTGCCTGAGCCAAATGACTAGGACATCCACCCAGGCCCTGCCTCTGGATTAACGATGGAGGCAGCCTTGAGCTACGCTCTCATGGCTTGTGGGCTGGGCCTGTATCTTATAAACTAATAGGTCCTGAGCTGTCTGCTTGCTGGAGGAGCCTGTGCTTCCCCCCAGCTGCTCCCAGCAAGAGCTGCAAAAGATCCTGCCGGCAGTGGGGCAGCCACAGGTATAACCATATTTCCTTGCATACAACACACCCTGGAATATAAGATGTGCCTTGTTTTAGAAAGGCAGGACAACGAGAGAAGACTCCTCCCTTGTAGTAAGTAACTGAGTAGCAGCAACTGGGGAGCTGAGCCTGCTCGCTGCTCAGCTCCCTGTGGATCCTGTGCAGACCTTACTTTCCCGTCTGTGCAGGAAGCAGCAGCAGCTGCTTTGACTGTATTTCCATGCATATAATGCCCACTCTGGTTCGCAGCAGCTGGTTTTTGAGAGAAAAAAGGGGGCAGGGGGAGTGTTTTATGCAAGGAAATATAGCAGTTTGGTATGCAGTGGCATATGAGAATGATTGATGTTCTTCCCCTGCCAGGCTGGTTCTCACGGTAGGGGTAGGCAGAGTCCTGTGCAGCGCAGCTCCTCCTCTACGGACTGCCCGAGCGCCTTGGGAGTAGGGACTGGTGCTCTCATGTGAGAGAGCTCCCTGCGCCAGCCAGATGCATGGCACTGGGCAGGGATGCCAGCTCTCCCCTCTGTGCCTGCCAGGAGCCCGGGGTGGGGTGGCGGTTGCCCGAGCAGAGCTGCCTGTGGGGTTTGTGTGCTTCTCCCCATGCTGAGTACTTCGCTTCCCAGCGCACGGGGCCATTTGGGTCTGGTCAGCACCAGACTTGTTTCCCCAGAGGAGCGTCCCACCCCAGGTCACTCGGGGAGAAGTGGTACAGAGAGGCTGGTATTTTAAGTACTCCGGGTAGTTGGAACAGCTCCACGCCACTAACAGCCCGGGTGCAGCTGCACCCACTGTCCCAGCAATGGGAAACCTTAAGGAGATAAACCCTTAATGCTCTTCAGGAGATATTCACAGCAGGAACTGTCACCTGGAAGGGAACAGCCAGGTGTATGCAGGGGGCCCTGAAGAGGCCTTGCTTTGACACACGACCTGCATACTGAGCCATAAGGCTGCCTGGATAATTACCTTCTAGAGGACTGCCTAGCTTTGGTCTCCTTTCCCGGCAGTGGAAAGCCTCGCGATCTTAGCAACTCCAGGCGGCCCAGCGTGATGGCATTTCTTCCTGTCCTTTTTTGTTCTGGGGCTGCAGGACAGCGGCTGTGGCTAGAGCCTGGGCCTGGAGCAAGCCTGTCACAGTCACTTTTAAGCTAACTTTTGGCATGTGGCAGAAGGAAAAAAAACCACTGCTGTAGTCAACGTTTTCCTTGCCAGCAAAGCGCAGAGCAGACAGCGCAGCCTGGAGAGGCCTGGCAGATACCCGCAGAGTCCCGTCTCATCCACCCCCTGCTGATGTTCTCGTCTTCTTGGGGGCTTGTTGTTTATTTGCTTTTTTTTCCTTTTTGACCCTAGGAGAAAACCAAGGAGCTGGCCGAGAAGCAGTCCCAGCAGTAAGTGTGCCTCACTACTTGCCCTGCCTTCCTTATGGACAGAAGCTCTCCTCAGGGAGAGACATTGCCTTGGGAAGGACCAAGAGAGAAGTCACATAAGCAGTCCCAGGCCAAGGCAGCGTGCATGCACTGCTAGGGGTCACCTGAGACCCAGACAGTCAGGGCTTATGTGCTTATGCAGCCCGTAGGTGAAGGTAGGTTGTCCAGTCCCCAGCACTGAATGGGCTAATTGCCTTTACTCCTCCCCATATTTATTCCAGATCTAGCTCTGCTAGGCCACCCCAAGACCCACTGCCCCACTTTCCCTGCTGTCCCCAGCGCTCTCTTCTCGATATCAAAGGAGCTCGGTTGGTAAATGAATGCTCCGAAATCCTGATTCAGCACAGTGGTGTTTTCCCACTCGCTGCCGTTTGCTTAACTCTTGCGAGCAGGCTGTCTCTGACTGGCAATGCCAGCTACCACGGGCACCTGGGAAGCCAGCCAGACCCTGCCAGCTCTGCAGCCTGATAATACTCTCTCTCTCCATTGCGAAGAGCAAGATCTTCAGAGGTGACTAGTCATCTGGGGTGGCTCAGTCTTCTGGGGGTGCAACTTGTGACACCTGAGAAATGGTCAAATCCTTGTACGGTAGCTTCGGGTTGGATACCCCAAAACCGAGCTCCCCCAAGCTGAGTCTCATGAGTAACCCTCGGCAGGCCTTGTGCATGTTGATTTGGCTTCATTGGCCACATCCATGTGAGCGTGGATTTTTGGTTCCCCGGGGACAAGTAGCAGTGGCATACCTTGTGCTGCTGCTACTTGTTCCCAGGGAACGCCCATGCCGCACGTGCTTTGGTGCATGGCAAGTTACCCCAGGTGGGGTAGGAGAGGCTGGGCCAGCACGGGGCTGGTCCCAGCAGTCTTACCTGGGGTCCTGGGGCTGCAGCAGTGGCAATTCTGCCATGCAGAGCTTGGCCAGCAGCTGCAATGTGGCTCTGGGCAGCCCGGCTCCATTTTTTAGCGGTGTGCGCTGCCCGTGCACGCGCTACTTCACTTTTTTTTTTTCCTGTGGATATCCAGGGGTCAAAAAACCCCTCAGAAAAAAAAAGCAGAGCAGTGCACACATAGGCAGTGCTCCCTTGCAGCATGGAGAACATCCGAATGCACGGTATGTGGCACTGCAGATGTGTTTGTGGCACCACGTACCACACAGTTGTGCTTGTCCGGACACGGCCGTTGTGTTCACAGCCGGTGTGTCATGTAGATGCCACACTAGCTTGCTGAGGTGCAGTCCCCCTGCATTCCCTGTGGCATGTCTTGTGTTGTGTCAGGGTTAATAGTAGTTTTACTAAGAGGTTAGATTATGAATTTGGATAGGATGGTTTCGATAGGAATGAACCTGTCTCAGGCAGGGGTTGGACTAGATGTGACCTCTGGAGGTCCCTTCCAGCCTTGCTTCTCTATGATCGTCTGCTAACCAACAAGGAAAGGAGGCAGAAACAGATCATGTGAGTTCAAGGATACTGAATTCTCTCTTTCCTTGCGGGTTTGCGGCTCTCAGTGAGGCTAATGGCAACGTATCTAATTCTGCAAAATGTCCGTGACTGGAGCATCCTGGCAGCTGCAGAGCCGCAGGTGCACTTCAACGGGGCCTGGCAGTCCAGTGTCCCTGGGTGAAAGCGTGCACGATTCAGGGCTGTGCGCTAGGGGATTTCATGCAGGTGAGGCACTGAGGGCCATTGCAAACGGCAGCGTGATCTGGATAAACAGCCCCATCCCTGGAAGACGGGGAGCCCAGGCGTCCCTGTTACAGCCTGCGCAGAGGGGATGGTTTGCGGTGTTGTGCTGCATGAGTGCTCCTGTCCAAAGCCCACTTTTTCAGTGGCTTGTAACATTCCCCAGAAATAGCTTGGGAGGGGGAATTTCTCCAAGCTTTTTCCTAAGGAAGTTTTTTTTAATAAAGTATTTGGAAAAATGTCCAGCCATTTCTGAGTTGCTGCAGCAGGAAAAAGTGGTTCACCAGTTAAGAAATTTTCCAGATGCTGATTTTTTTTTTTTAGCCTTTGGATCTCTCAAAGGGCTGGATTTTAAGCATGCAGCCTTGGCACAGGCTGTGCATACTTCTCAGGGAGGGACGGGGCTTTGCTGTGACGGCTTTAGTGTTATCAGATGTGATTAATAAATGCGATGAAGCCATATGATAACACTCAGCCTCACCCTTTAAAACCAGTGGGTTGAATACGCCAGGAGGGATAAAGTTCTCTATATCCAGTCTGTGGCCTATAGGCAGGGGCAGCATAACTTGCCCTGCTGCTGTCCCTGCCAGTCCCAGTGCAGAATGAAGGTTTCTCATTGGCATTAAATGTTCATGCTAAATCCCAGAGCACCAAAAGCATCCTGCTCTGCATTTTCAATGCAGTAGAAGGGGCCGGTCCTCAAGTATTGTCAGCTCCCTTTGACTCAGGCCATCAGGCTCAGGGCCAAAGGGCTGAAATAAGCATTCAGTCCAAGTCTTTGCTTGTCAGTCGCTCGCAGCGGGCAGGCTCCTTCAGTGCCCTTGCGACCCTCCGATGGAGGAGGTGGACATTCCCATTCGGGAGGGGCTCGGGGCAAGACTGCCACAAGGGACCCTACTGCTCATTACCCTAGGACACGTCTGTGCTGCTGTAGCTGGCATTGGTTTTGAACACTGGTGGAAATTATCCCAGGGTCCTGAGCGCACAGACATGCAACTCCCCCAGGGTAGCTGTACACGGTAAATGGCTGGTGCTGTACCTTAATACTAGGTGGAAGCAAAGCAAGGCAGGGCCTATTGGCCTTGGTATAAGCTGCAAACAGATGACTCCTGTACTAGCAGAGCTCACACGGAGGGAGGGGGGAGTTTTATCCCTGGGTTTTTGAGGCATGATTCTAGACTTTGAGAAATTATCCCAGCGTTGGGGGTTCGGTCATCTGTCCGTTCCTTGCTAAGCAGGTATAAAGTCTTGTTATACTGGCAGTAACATGTTTGTCCATCCAGGCCCTAGGAAGAAGGAATTACAATGCCCTTGGATGGATGAAGAAATTGTAGCAGCACTGTTAATGCATAAAAACCCAAGGCAGACAAGGTTCCTTGGGTGAATCTGATATCTTTTATTAGACCAACCCAAATGACCTTGCCTGCCTATGTCCTTAGACCAACCTACACCCCTAAAAACCCAAGGAGCGCTTGGCACCTTCCACCTCAATGGAGGCTGTGACTGCCCAGTACTTCCCTAGAAGTGTCCAGCCCCTGAGGCTAAGGCAGTAGGAAGAAGGGGCCCATCCAGACACCCAGTGCTGGATCTCCAGATCTGCTGGATCTCCAGGGGCTTGGGGGAGCAGCTATCCTGCTGGTATTGTGTAGGCCCATCTCTTGCAGAGGCAGCAGCAGTTTCGCAGCGCATCTCGAGACCCCTGGGAAACCTAACTGCTAGGTTTGCTTTTAAGTATGGAACTGGCTATTGCTGGGGACAGTTTATGATTGTAAAGCTGCTGAGAATATTGTTGGGGGAAGGTATGTGATGGGTGAGTACATGCTGCTGGCGTGCTGGAGCCCCAGCTGCTGTATCCATTATAGTGTGGGACAGTAGTGATCAAAATATTCCCACTGGGAGTATCCTGCATTGCCGGCCTTTCGGAGAGGCAGAGGCACAGACCTTTCTCATGGCCAGGCCCCGGGGCACACAGCGAGATTGATTCTGCTGCTCTGCCTTGACAGTGTCTGAAACCCTTCTCTTGCCCTCTCTGTCTCACCAGCCAGGATCCTGCATCCCTCTCGCACTTCACAATCGGAGACCTGGTCCCGGACCTGCAGCACATTCTCTTCTGGATGTCCAACTCCATCGAGCTGCTGTACTTCATCCAGCAGAAATCCCCCGTCTACATCCAGACCATGGAGGAGGAGATGGATGTCAAGGGTAGGACTCACGCTCCTTCCTGCCAGTACACTTCTCTGGTATAAATCTTCCTACCGGCTCCCTTTATCCCCTTAATACTGACACCCAAGGATATTTTTACCGTGACATGTCAGGGGCTGCAGCGACCAAGTGTCAGATGAAGCGTGGCTGCCAGGGACCCCCTAGATGTAGACACTGCCAGTACATAGACAGTTGTTCCCTCCTCCGCTCGTGCCTTCATGCTTTTCTCTGCCCCTGCCTCAGTCAGTATTTCTATTCTCCAGTCTCTTCCTCTCATTCTTTTTTGTATCTTTGTTTCTCGGTGGAGGTTTCACCCACTAAGGGCTGCCAAGACTCCAGATCCCACTTAAAATCATTTATTAACAGAAGACTATTTTCTATCAGGAAGAGAAACCTCTGTGGTGCTTACGAGGGTAGGTCTCTGATTTTCAGCCTGTGCTGAATTTAAAGCCTGGTTCAGAGCAGCGAAAGCCCATTTTAAACAGACAGGGGAAAAGCAGGGTAATTGGGTAGGTGTCTTCCCACTGCTTCTAAAACAAAATCTGCCCATTGTGGAAAGTCAAACCTCATCCCTCCTCTTGTTATCAGTAACCTAACAAAACCTCGGGTCAGACCTGAGAGCAGAAAGCAGAGCAGCAGATTGGGCAGGGGAAGAGGATCAGAGTGCCACTTGAGGAGGGTGCAGGGCTAATTTGTGGCACACCTGCCGAAAACGTTGGCCCCCGCTCAACTAGATGTTCTCAATCTGGCCTTGGTTGTAAACCAACGGGCTGATGAGAGATCCCAACCCAGGCCGTACCTAGATGCTGCTCAGTCTCAAGAAGCTCAAAAGTCCACCTGCCCAGGATGGGAGTCTCAGCATCCAGGAAGGCTGCTTTATACCAGTCCTGTGACACCAACATGATTCGGGTACATGTTTGTAAATAAAAGCCCTACGATCGGTCTGCTATTTTATAGAGTCGAATCATCCCAGCGTGACCGGATGATCTGGATGCCTCCAAACAGGCACCAGGTCCAGAAGCTTTGGGAATTTTAACACCAATGAATCTTAAAGTAAAAATGTTGCACCAGAAAGGTCTTTTCTTTTAAAATGACAGTGTCATTACTCCCCAGTTTAGGCAGTTCCGATTAATGAGTGACGGAGCAGAAACTGATACCATGTCACTTAAGAGCGGAGACGGAGCAGTTGAAGCACATGGTTTGGGAGTGCCCATTAGGCTAAAACTGGCTGGTACACTATTTACCAAGGGCTTCCTGGCGCCTTGTGGGGTGCTCAGATGAAGTGTGCTCATCATCTGCGGAGCTGCACAAGGAGAGAAAGCTCCACGCAAGTGGCTGGAGGCGACTTGGCTGCAGTCATTCAGAAAGCAGGACAGATAGTTTGGGCCGGAGGCGGCCTGAGCACTTTCAGGACAGTGAGGAATCCAGTTTATACACAGGCTTCAGAAGAGCTCTGCAGTGCATCTCTAAAGCCCTGGCTGAAGCCTTCTTCCACTGTACACGAGCATAAAGATTTACCAGCCGGCCTGACTTTTTCAGGAGTCTTTTTCAGGCTTCTCTTTATTTTCCCATTTGAAACCCTGCAATGGCATATTCCCTCGTGCCTTGCTTCACTTCAAATGGCAGCAGAAGATGAGCACCAGGACCCATCTGTTGACAGGAGATGTCCTTTTTGATGTCGGTTTTGCAAAGCTCAGTTGCTCTCTTTTTGGACATGACTGTGTTGACTTTCCCCACTTAGAAACCCCGGATTCACGGTGTTGCTTTTTAGCCACAAGCAAAGCGAATGTGGTGGTCCTTTTCCTCTCGGGAGTGGGAATTTGCTCACGTCACACAGCCTGTTCACCAGTCCTCCTCAGCTCGTGGCTTGCAGACGACAGGTTTGCAATGCCCTCTGCTGCTTTTTGAGGCCGTGGGAAATTAATAAGGATGTTGCCCTTGATTAGGGGATGGGGAAGATTGGAGAGCACTGATTTAACTCAGTGAAGTGCAACAGCCCATCATGGTGCTCAATAGACTAGGGTAAGAGTGGTAGATCGGGTCTCAGGTGAACTGGCAGAGCCGTGAGAGGGTCCCCTGATTAGAATAGCAGTGTGCTGTTGCAGCCCAGGCTCGAGCTGCCGTTAGCAGAGCTGCATGCAGAAGTTTGCAAAGCACCGGTCCATGCAGCATGCAGACAGAAACAACCCTGCTAGCTTCTTGCTTATCCAAGCCTTTTCAATTCACCTCCCAAATGACCCCCGGGGTCTTTCACTAGAGGCCCTGACTCGCGGGACGTACTCAGGTGACGTCATGGAATTTCTTTCCCTGTCCCTCCACGTCAGGGAAGCCCAGGGGTGAAGCGGTTGTGGCAAAGCTCTCCAAGGCTTCTCTTTTGTTCCAAAATATAGGCCTTTTGGAAAGCCCTGCATCCAGCTGCACAGATATTTCAGCAAACCGGGCTGCAAATCATAACTGAAATCCAAGTGGCTCAAGAAGGCAAATGCTAGTCTCTAGTCCCACCTCTTTAACTTCTCGTCACCTAGAAATACAACCAGTGCGTGTTTACCGGCAACTGCTACAGCAGATGCCTGTGCTTGAGATCTGCCTTTGAGCTTGGCTCTTAAAACCCCAAAGAAGTGCAGCATCGGGTTCTTAAGGAAACTGAAAAGGGAATAAAAAAACACAGCATTGGTGTTTCCAGCTCCCAGCATGATGTTGGCAATGGCTTCCCAGCCACTATGGAAAGGCACCAACGTGGGCCTAAGTTGCCCAGTTGCATTACCCTTTGGAGAAGAAGGGAGTGAGGGACAGGCTGATTCTAGCGCTGGTGGTAACAGGCAGAGAAGGAAAGAGAGTGCGAACTAAACTCTTCGATTGGAGAGACTTCGGTGGCTGGACAGACAGCTCTGGACATTCGGTTTTCTTCCATGGCACAAACGCAAGAGGTACAGTATAGGCAATGGCTTTTCCCGTGGAGAGAGGGGGACTGCCAGTGCTTTGTGCCATCCATGGCTGTCCACTGAAGCATCACCACTGAACAGCTCAGGTGGGAATGGCTTCTGTTTCTCAGTCTCTGTCTTCAAGAACCATCTTGGACTGTCTGTCCTTTCTTAATGTCAAGCCAGGTAATGTCCCTCTTAGGGTTATCCTCACAAGTGCAGTGGGAACGTCAAGCAGCCAGTTGGTGCGATGAAAGACCGGGAGTCCTGAAAGAGGGACCTCGCCGCTTGCTTTTGGCATTTGGGAGTGGCTGCCAGTAATGACTCAGGCTCCTCCATGGCACCTCCTTGAAATAGCCCTTGCTGTTAGAAACGAGAGAGCAGTGAGAGGTCAGCTTCAAACTGGGGTCTGATCACTGCTACTGTGCTGTGTTAAGTGAGGGTTCGGTGGCTTCTCTAGCACCTTCTCTAGGGATCTTGATACAGTTCGTTGATATTAATGGGTTAAGTCTGACATCCTCCCTGCAAGGTCAGCAATTGTAACTATCCCCACTTTACCGAGACTGCAATTAGCCCAAGCATCCATTGGCCAAAGTGCGTTGCCCCTGACGTTGTCCAAAGTCAAGGAAAAGGCTAAAATAGCACCCAGAGACCTTGCTCCCCGTCCCACGTTGCAACCCCTATGTAGGCTTTCTTTGCAGTAACAAGCCAGTGACCATTTGGTACATGTCGATGAAGCTCCTTGCAGGAAATGCAGTATTATACTCTCAATTTCAGTGAGACTGTCCTTCCACTGACAGAGCGGAGCCAAGGGGAGTGTGGCGGTCTTGGCTCTGCTGCATCGCATTGCTGTCTTTTCCCACTAGGGTCTAAGGAGTCTCTGTTCTCCTCGACCATCACAGCCAGCGAGGAAGCCATGACTGTGCTGGAGGATGTGATCATGTATACTTTTCAGCAGTGTGTCTACTACATCTCCAAGGTATGGGCATCCATCTTCTTTCCCTCCCTCCTCTAACATGCTTTGTCCCAAAGGAAGGAGCCAGGCGAGAAAAGGAATAGAGCAAGGGTGGGCAAAATGTGGCCCATGGACCAGATGCGGCCCACCAGGCCAGTCTATCCAGCCCACAGGGCTCCTAAAAAATCTAGAAAATTAATATTTATCGGCCCCTGGCTGCCTGTCAGGCGGCCCTCGATGGCTTGCCAAAATTCAGTAAGTGGCCCTCCACCCAAAATAATTGCCCTCCCCTGGAATAGAGTGACAGCACTGTGCTTTGCTGGATGTGAAGGGGATGTGAGCAGGGAAAAGACCCCAATCAGGTGGGCCAAAACCAGACCATCCGATAACAACACCTTGTGGCCATTATTGCTGTTGGCTGAAGGGGAACTGGTGATCTCGAAATAAAAGACTGTGAGTGAAACCCTGGACCCACTGAAGTTAATGAGAGTCTTGTATCTAGGTCCCACTGCTAAGCCCCTGGACAGTCGTTTTTGCTTTCTTGCAGTTGCATATTTATATACTAGGAGTTTTAAAATGTGCACCAAGGGGTTACAAATTTCAATAGACATTTGGTCTATTCATGATCTACAAGAATATACTGAATACCCTGAGCAGTAGGACACAGTTCAAAGGGGGGCAAGTGAAAGGGGACTCAGTCATTCTTGACTTTCTGTTGCCACGAAAAACCAAAGCAGAATTAGCTCCATGGGTTGATTTTTTAAATGTGTGATCAGTCTTGGGTGCTTTTTCACACGTGTTATTTAGTTAGGGTTATTTATTTCATAGATTTCATAGCCTCAGGGCTGGAAGGGACCTCGGAAGATCACCAAGTCCAGCCCCCTGCCCCAGGGGCAGGAAGACAGCTGGGGTCACGGGATCCCAGCAAGATACACATCCAACTGACTATTAAAGGAGTCCAGAGTAGGTGCTTGCACCACCTCTGGAAGCAGTCCGTTCCAGGCCTTGTTACAGTGTCTATAAGGCTTTAAGCAAGGTTTGGGTCAAGCTGTTGTAGGCACAGTGTGAACACATAAGAGGTATCCAGGTTGTAGCTGTATTGGTCTAGAGGAAAAGGCAATCAGGACTCGTAGTAGAGATGATATCTTTCATTAGACCAACAAGATTTTTGCAAAAAAAATTCTTTAATTGCAAGCTTTCGGGAACAAACTTTCATTTCTACCCAGGATAATTTTTAGTCTTTTCTCCAATGCCTGATGAAGGGTGTTTGTGCCCAAAAGCTTGCAATTAAAGACCTTTTTTTGCAAAAATCTTGTTGGTCTAATAAAAGATCTCTCTACTACGAATCCTGATTGCCTTAACACATAAGAGGGACACTTACGACTCGCAAAAGCTTAGGGCTGGAATAGTTAAGACCAGCAAAGGGAGAAAAGAAGTGTTATCTGCAGTTTTGCTGATGGGAAACTGAGGCACAGAAGGACTACATGGATTACCATGGCTCTGTGGAGAGTCTGTGCACAGGAGCTAGCCAGGCTGAAGCTTTCATGCTGGGCACATCCCCTGTAAAAGGAGAGGAGGCTGTGAGCTTTCTGAACCTCCAGTGACCACCCTCATTTCCAGGCAGTGTTTCCACTGGTGGTAGGGTTTTGCAAAATAGAAGATCTGCTTTTAATTTCTGAGATCCAGGAAGGTCATTCAGGTTCTTTGCCACGTGCTGCACAATATGATACCTCGAAGTTGCCACTTCAAATCCAGCCTGAGTCCAGGGTGACAGGTAGGACATGAGGATGAACTCTGTGGAGGACTGGGAAGGGCTGGCGTGTTGTAGATCTTCCTGTAATTTCTGCTTGCAAGCTTTACCTTGTCCTCCTACACCCCTGTGGTGTAACATGTTATCCCTGTGGGACAGAGACCTCGCAGGACCCTCTGCTGAGGGCCACATAATCTAGATGGGCAGCAGGCTGGGCCAGGTGATTTGCCGTGGAGGATGGGTGGGTGAAGGCGCCCTTGGCCCCATTGCAGTGCCAGACTGAGTGAGTCCTCAAGGGCTAACCCTGGCACTGTCTGTGAGGTGGGTGTCCCCAGGTGTGGATGTGTTGGCAAAGGTACAGGGTTTTGCAGGATCCATGCTCAGTCTCTGAGTTAGCTACGTAGCTGATAGATATTCCTCCGCGCTGAAGCGCTCCGGCTTTGATCACAGTGCAGGGAAGGTCCGAGGTGAGGGTGGTACCTTTCCCTGCATGGCCTTGGGCTTGGAAACAGCAGCACAGGGCGCAAGAAGCCAGGAGGAAGTGACTAGTCCTGGAAAAATGCAAGGTTCTCCACCTTGGGAGGAAAAACCTGCAGCACGCTTATAGGCTCGGCAGTGCGACGCTGGCTAGCACTACGGAAGAGAGAGACTTAGGGGTCAGGATTGACCACAAGATGAACATGAGCCTGCAATGCGATGCTGCGGCTAGTAAAGTGAGCGAAACACTGGCTTGCATCCGTAGATGCTTCTCAAGCAAATCCTACATTGAACGCCTTCAAGAGAAACCTGGATGTTTATCTTGCTGGGATCATTTGACCCCAGCTGATTTCCTGCCCCTGGGGCAGGGGGGCTGGACTCGATGATCTTCCAAGGTCCCTTCCAGCCCGAATGTCTATGAAATCTATGAAATCATTAGAAAGCGTCGCTGGGGAAGCTCCTCCAGCCCTCCTCGACCCGTCTGTGATTCGTACAGTAACTGCCCTGGGCATAATGACTCAATTCACGGGTGTGATGGAAAGGCTTCCTCTGGACTCTCTCTGTTTGGCCGCTGGAGCGAGCCGTTGGCGGAGGTGCCCGGGCAGGAGCGCTGAACAGAGCGTGCAGTGTGCGCTGGGAGAAAGGCTGCTTGTGTCTGCAGGGCGGGGACCTGTTCCCATCCACAGAGACGTCCAACTCACCCGATGACTCTGCCTTTCCCCAGCTTCGCCTGCCAACAGCAGGGACTCAGCCTCACGCTGGGAAGGGGCAAATTCTCTTCCAGGTTCGATTTGCAGCTATTTCCTTTCTGTGGAAAGGTCTGTCTGCTATTCCAGCAGATTCACCCTCCCTTGGACGGGCTGACATTGCTCTTGGCTTCTCCTGGTTGCTGACTTAGCAGGAACGCTGACGGGACACTCCCTCTTTCATTTGAACACAGGAAAGGGCTCTGATTGGATGCTGCTCGTCTCTGATCCTCGTTAACATAAAGGAAAGGGACTTTAATTGGCCGCTGCTTTGGCTTCCGCCTCTTTATTCTCCCAGGTGTTTGGGGCCTCCTGTTTCCCCGTGTGGATGCACTGCCCCGGCACGTTCTCTCTGCTCAACATCTCCAGTAGTTTGTGTCTGATGTGGCATTTGCCCACTAAAAGAGAGACCAGTTTACCCATTAACTCTGGGTAGGGTATTGTATTCATGTGAGGGGCTGGTTGGTGCAGATGTGCAAAGGGTGAGACTGGGAGGGAACAGGAAATACCCATCCTTGTTGGAGAGCCGCAGAGTTTAACCATGTGTTATGGGATCACCAAAGAGGGTGGTTTGAAGACCTGGTAGGTCATGTCTTGGCCCTCTTGCCAATGCAGAAGGGCCTCCCACATTGAATCTCCAGCTTTTTGAATCACAGGCCTGTGTATTTCTCATTTCCTCCCCATCCAGTCTTTGTACGTCTCTCTCCCCGGCCTTCTGGAGTGTAACCCCTTCCAGAACGAGGGCCGGGAAGGCTGGCAGGCATTGCCTCAGCTGCCTGAGGAGATCCGCAGAGTCGCGTTGATTTACCAGGAGACGCTAGACCTGCTTCACCAGTACGAGGTGCACCCCGAGATCGCTTCTCAGATGTTTGCCTACCTCTTCTTCTTCTCCAACACGCTGCTCTTCAACCACCTGGTGGACAAAGGTGAGGCCCTCTCGGGCTGGGGCGGTTACAGATGTTCGCAGCGTCTACACTAGCCTCTGCCCAAGGAGGAGACATGTGGGAGGAACAGGTGTGGCTGTGTGCTTTGAAGAGGTCTTCATGTCTGTTCATTAAATAAAGACCAGAGCTATTGGGCTCAGCAGTGCAGCAGAGGATCAGCCACGTGGAGGGTGGGATGTGCTTTCTTCAGGGGTTCAGGTTGCCTTAAGACCCATTCAAAGCTCCCAAGTCCTTCATTTAGCTGGTGTCAGCAGAGCATGTGGTGCCTCGATATCTCTGAGCTCTGCTAGGGTCCATGTGCCAAGACTAGAAGAGCGTGTTGGGGAAGGAGACCCTGCCAGGCTGCTAGGAAGAGGGGCTGGAGCATGGGTGAAAGTTTGATTATGATAAGCCAAGCAAGGGCCCAGCCCCTGGGGTCTTCCTAACTCTACTTCCTTGGGCTCCCACTGACTCCAGAGATCACAATCTGTGTGTGATGTTGGCAGACTTGGCTCAGTTTGGTCTCTCTTCCTTGGCTTGACTCTCCCTTCCCATTTGCTAGCTTGCTCACGCCTGCTGCCTTCACTGAGGACACTCCCTTAGCCCCTTACTAATGGCATGGATGGCTGCGGTAATCCCATTTCTCATGGTGATGTGCTCAGACTCCAGTAGCTCTCCCCTCAGTTAAGGGACTCCCCCTGTGCGCTCTCACCCTGAGACTGGAGAAAGGCCTGCCCTTCTCTTAACAAGCACAGGTAAGAGACCACAGGGTAGGAGACTTTGTTCCCTGGAGCATCCTGAATAAGAAAAAAATGGCCGCGTGCTTTATAATGGCGGAGAAAATTGGCTCGTGAATCCATCCTAATTGTCACAGGCTTCCTGTCAAACTATCTGCACAAGCTCATTAGTGCCAGGTGTGTTATCGCTAGTGCCAAATGCATTAATAGCAGGAGGATGCCTAACGAATTAACCTGCTTTTCCCATTCATCCTTGTCACCGCTGCAGCCTTTGTCTTGCCGGGCTCTGCTCCCTGCACAGAGCTGCATGAGGAGCGACCATGGTTGATGGTCCACTGGGCAGCAACGAGCAGGGGAGGGAGACACCGGGTTTTCCTGCTGACAGTCAAGAGCTCCGGGGACAGGGAGGGATGTTGAGCTGGGGTCAAGGTGACCTCTAAGTTGGGAACTTCTTTGGGCTTTTCAATGGGTAGTTTCAGGATGGGTCTTGCCTGGCCTCCAGCATGCCAGGATTCCCGTCCCCATGCAGCAGAGCGCACGCTCACGCCCCACAGAGAGCACCTCAGCCTCCAGTGATTTATCCAGTTTTCAGGACCATTGAGCAGTGGCTGTTTCACTTGAGCTGTGTTTCTTGCAGGCTTTCAGATGCCTCCATGTCCAGCTGGTGTTGGCTCATGGCCTGTGATCCAACACAGGCCATGCAGTGGGGCTCTGATCTATGATGGGGGACCCTCAGGATACCTCCTCCTATTGAAGCCTATGGCTAGATGACTCTGGGTCAGGCCTGGCAGTACGGGATCACCTAACACCCGCAGCAGCGCTGGGCTCTGGTGTGCCCATGGTGGGCTGGTGTGCCTCCCAGCCTGCAAGGGTGAGAGCTAGCACTGGGGCTGAGTCAGAGGAGAGGATCAGGGTGTGGGTTGGGGCCAGAGCCCAGTCACTCCAGCTCATGCCCTCCTCCTGTGAGTGGGCACTGGCTCCATCCTGGCCTGCTGGAGAGCAGCTCGGTGCTGTGGCTCTTTCTTGCAGCCAAAGGCCAGCTCCCTGCCCTCCCCTGTGCCTTTGGGCCCGCAGCAGGGCGCCTGGCTCGCTGCCTGTTGAGGAAGGCATTCATTTTCGGAGGCTGTTTTCTGTATGTGAGAGCTGATCAGAGCCTGGGACAGCCGGGCATCGTGGTGCCACACTTTGTGCCGTGCCCCAGCTCCTCTGTTCTCTGTACCTCGTGGGAAAAGGGCCCTCCAGGATGGATACACCTAAAATAGTAGCAGCTGAACTCCATGACTTACAGGCTCCGGAGACCAGCATTATGTCCATGACAGCCCAGGGACAGGCACCACCCTTATTCTGTCAGTCCTAGGAGCTGGGATTAGCTAGGGGTTTGCCCAACAGCGGCTATCTGACCGGCAGGAAGCTGGCACTAGCAGGATGAGGACAGGGCTGGAAGGGGCTGCTCGGTTCCAGGGCTCGCTGACATCCCCTGCAGGGATCCCTGCTGCAGGCCTGGAGAAAGCAAGCTTTGGCCATGATGGCCTCTTGCCTACCTGGTGCACCTGCCCCAGGTACCACAGAGATGGTATTTGTCGGCTGGCCCCTGTAGTGCTCTGCATGTTGCCTTGCCTGATGCAAGGAGCCTGTTCCAAGCCAGGTTGAAGCCTAGCACCTCATTTTCCCTGCCTCCTGCTCGCCCGCAGGTCCCTCCTTGGGCTGCTTCCACTGGTCGAAAGGGGTGAAGATCCGCGCGTGCTTGCGGCTGCTCCTGGATTGGGTGCGTGGCCTGGGCTTCGAGCAGCTGGCCGAGCAGTTCTTCAGCAAGCTCTCCAGCCTGGCCGACCTCCTGGCCCTGCCGAGCTCTCAGCTGGTGCAGGTGAGGAAGGGGGGAGTGCCGGAGCTGCACTCGCGTGTCACATCCCAGCTCACACCAGCCTCGTGCAACTCGTTCGGGGCGGGCAGCCAATTACTGGAACTTCCCATCTCGTGTTGTCCCCGACTTGCCCGAGAGCCCAGCTCCATAGTGATCTGTTTAGCTTGCCCTTTCTTCCTGTAGAAGCACCACAGGTCACCAAAACCCTGACCCCGCTCTGGCCTCGGACCAGTCCGCTTCCGCGGCACAAGCTCAGCCTAGGAGACCCTCCTGCCCTGTGGCTAAGGCCTCGAGGCCTCCGCCCCAGCTCTTGGTCTCTTTGCCCAGATGCCCTGGCCCTCGCTGAGAGTGGAGTTCCCAGCCCTGAGCCCCGCACAGCTCCATCGAGTCCTGACGCAGTACCAGGCCGTGTCTGAGGTGGGCGGCGGCGCAGCCTGGCAGCCTGGCGAGGAGGACAGCGCTTTGGCCTCCAGGACAGGTAAGAGCAGGTCCAGTGCAGCCTGTGTTCCTGTATCACCTGGGCCCTGAAACCCTTTCGCTGCTGAGGAGCAGCGGAGCCTGCCCGCAGGTCCACATCCAACAAGCAACCCCATGTCCTCTCCAAAGGGAAGCACAAAGTCCCCCCCAAACCTGCCAGGGCAGACTGGTTTGGCTCAGCCTCCCGGGGAGGGTCTCAGGCTTCGCAAGTAGTTTCACTGGGCTTGAGCTGCAGGGGGTTGAGGATTGTGGGGCAAAGCAAACCCAGACCAGTCGCTCAAGGCTCTTGTAAGTGAATTTGCTCGGTGAGTCTTCCTTCCTCGCTGGTGCTACATCTGCCCTGAAGCCTCGCACAAATTGCGCAAATCAAGCACCTACCACACGAGTAATAACATTCAACACGAGAGCCAGGGATGCCACGAGAACCTGGGAAGCTAGTACTACACATCAGGGCCAGACAGGGCAGCTTGCACAGGAAGCTGTTAAAAATATCCCTGCTATTTAAAGCTTGCGTCACTGTAGGGAGAGTGCTGTAGTGATGATTTCCAAGCACTGCAACGGTTTAGGTGCCCAAGCAAATCCACGGAGGGCTTGTTTAGATGCTGTAAGTAGCTTTTGTCCCCGACAGCCAGGGGCTCTCTGGGAAATCTTGGCTAATCCTTAGTTAATGAAATCTCTGCTCTGCCTTTGGGGAAATGGTTCCTGCAAGCAAACCCTGCTTGTCGTGTGTCAGGCTGTGAGTGGCACCAAGCTAAAGGGGTAACAGCCTCACCGGTCTGGTCTGGTGTGGAGAATGGCTGGGTGGACCAGAGGTGATGGAGGCTCTTCTGTTCTTCTGGCAGTCCTTAGTCCCGGAAGGTGTGCTATGGACAACACTCTCTGCTTAGTCAGCAGGGCTAGCAGTGGACTAAGTGGCCTCCTAAGGGCTCCCAGGGGTGGAAGAACTGGGGGGAGCGGTGGGGCAGGGGCTGCAGGGGCAGGAGGAGCAGGCGAGCGAGGCTGCAGTTGCTCAAAGACAAATCCTGTGGGTTGCATTTTCTTAGCGGCTGGCTGGGCAGTGCAGAACGGCCCCTGCTGCGCTGCAAATCCATGGAGCAGCAGTGTCTGCTCCTGAACAGCCAGCTGGAAAGTAACACCTGCCCTGAGAATAGTGTCAGGGGTTGACACGCACAGCAGTCACCAGAGCAGCTTCTTCCGGGGGCTAAAGGGTGGGTCTGGTAAGTCTGCTCCTGTGTGACAACCAGTGATATCTACAGTCCAGTAATGGAGGGTCTGGCTGAAATGACCCCGGGGGGGGGGGCCCTGGGTCACTCTGCAGTGGGAGGTTTAGAGCTGAGGCTCTGCTCAGGCCCCAGCCTCCTGCTCTGTCTTGTAGATGAAGTCCTGGAGTCCTTCGATAACCACCCACCCATCATCCTGCCGAGCGGGGGCTTCCAGGTAGATCTGGAGGTGGAGACGCTGGACGACAATGTTTATCGGCACCTCCTCTACATCCGCCATTTCCTGTGGAGTCTGCGGAGTAAGAGCCCCCACGCTGGTGACAGCCTGGAGCCGGAGCCCCCAAAGGTAGCCCTGATGTGCGGAGGCAGCAGCGTGCCTACCAGAGCTCAGCAAGGCTGCATCTCTCCCCAGCCCTGCACACATCTCTGCCGTTTCACCCTCCCCGCGCCCCTGCTCTAACCGCTAGGAAACACTGCGCCAGCCCGCACACTTCAATCCCATTAGCCAGGCGTTACTGATTACTGCATGCTTTCCATTTTCCAGCCCCTTTCCGCCTTGCTGCAGTGAGCCAAGACTGTGCCCTAGCTGCCTCTCTGTGCTGCTGACATTGCCATGTCCTCTGTGGCTCCCTGGGACCCACTAATCTCATCCATTGAGCTGAGGCATTTTGTGGCAAGCCGCGCAGGTCTCATGATTGAAAAGCTAGTGGGTGGCTGGGCGCCAGGGGTGTCGTGCGGTGCAGCCGCGGGGGGAAGCCCATTGCAGTGCAGTGTGGGGGGCACAGCCCGCAGAGACGGGTGACTCCCCCTTCTGTCCCCCTCCTGCCCTTCGGGCCCTGACGTGCTGGGGCTGCTTCGATTGCCCCCAGAGTGCGGCAGGCATCCCCCAGCCTTGTCCACTCCAGCAGCTTCTGCCAGTGGCAGGAGCACTGGTCCGGTCCTGGCAGTGGGTTTGATCCTAGAGGTGCCCCATCAGTCACCATTGCACCCACCTGCTGCAGGGAGTGTGTGTTTGGGGGGGTGTAAGTGGGGGGCTCAGGTTCATTGGTGAATGGGTGCCTGGCTCGGACCAGGGAGGGCATCTCTCGCTCTCTAGTCCTACACGAGCCAGCAGGAAGCTACTGTTACTGGCAGCTGGGCTGGGCTCACTCTCAGTCCTAGGCTCTGCAAGCTCCTTGCTGACCAGACTGGATGGAGCCACAGCCCTGGGAGCTGGGTCCTTGCTGGTGTGAGGCTGAACAGTTGCTGGGGCTGCCATGGCTTCACGGGGGGAGGCAGGGGCAGCAGAGGCTGGAGCTGGGCACCCCATTAGGTTGTGCAATTGGCCCCAGCCTGGGAGCCCTGCGTCTTTGCCTGTAGGAGGCTGAGTAGGGGGAGGAGGTAGGGGAGCTGCCAGCTGACGATGCCACATTCCCCTTGCCCATGGCTCTCTTCCTTCACCTTGTCCCCACTCATCTCCCCTCACGCGGTGGCTGCAGGCTGGGGTAGCAGGGGCTGCAGGGAGTGGCCGTGATCTCCTGAAAGGGGCCAGGGCCCCTGGGTCCAACCTCACCATGATGCACAGACATCTGCAGCCCTTGCAGTGAATTAGGGACATGCTGGGGTGATGAAATGTGATGTCCGGGCTAAGCATTAGTGACCCTGGCCCTCCGCCTCATCCCACCCAGCATCTGCCAGGACAGGCTCTGGGAGCAGCACTGGCTCTGCACCGACACTATTGGATTCAGCCTGTCTCAGGAGTGGCCGGAGGATCCTGGCTCACCCGCATGCACTCTGTGCCCCCAGACACTGCCTGAAGGCCTCTGCTGCCACAGTCTTTCCCCTCCTTTCTTGGTTGCCACACCAATTTTAGGAGCTGGAGCGAGGAGGGGGAGGTCCCCTCATGCTTCCCAGCACCGTGCTGCTGCCCAAATGTCTTACATAACCCTGTTGCCCCTGGCCTCAGGCACATCTGCCTGGGCACATGATACCTGTACATGCCCGGTAGAGCGATGGGCATCCTAGCGCATCCCCCACGCATGGAGCTCAGCCCTGACAAATGGTCTCCGGCGCACATGTGCTCTGGGACTGAGCTGTGTGGAGAAGGCTCCCAGGGCAGAGCTGCAGCTTCCTGAACATGTGGAGGAGGCTGGGGAAGGAGTGAGGGGGCACACGCCTTGTGCAACAGCACATTGCCCAGGAAGGGTTTGGCTCACCGGTGATGGGCAGGTGGTAGGCGCTGGTGGTCCGTGACCTCCCTGACACTGACTCCTGCCAGGGCCCCGGACAAGTCATTTCTCCTCTCCCAAGCACTGGAGCTGGGGTGGGGGGGACAATGCCTGCTTACTCCTGCACCAGCATGTGGTGTAAGGCACTCACACCCTTTAGGCAAGGGCCACAACACCACGGCAACTACCTGCCATGGGGAGTGAGCTGAGGCTGGGGACCCCCCTGCTTCCAGGGGGGAAAATATCACAGTGCTAGGCAGCCTTGCGGGGAAGCGGGGTCCGGCTAACGCATGCCACTTTGCTCCCTTTAAAGAAAGACGCGTCTACTGCCCAAGCAGTGCCCGAGGTGGCCGAGAGCGTGAGCACCAGATCGGCCCCAGGGAGTTCCTCCGGGCAGGCTGAGTACGGGCCCCCGGGCACCTGCGGGGCCGCGGAGCTGGATGGGAACCCTCCGCTCGCCTCGGACACAAGCCGGCCCGCCCGGGAGTGCCGTGCCAGCGAGGGGCAGCTCCAGGAGAAGCTCAGGCAGCTGCAGCTGCAGAGCACCCTAGGAAAAAGCCTCCCCAAGGCCAGCCTGCTGCCGCTGGACCCCTCCTGCCTGCTGACGCCACCCAACACCCCGCTCAACTTCGACGGAGGAAGCCCAGAGTTCCTTCAGGGCCCCGGCTGTGGCAATGCCGTGCAGGTGCCACGGCGCAATGGCCTCAGTGGCACCAAAGCCACGACCCCTGAAGGTAAGGGCACCCCCATGGCGAGGCATCTCTGCAGAGCCCTCCTCTGGGGCCACGGCTCGGTCACGTCACTCCCCTAGGAACGGCCTCCCAAGGGGTTGGATAGGCTCGTCCCGACACAGCTGGCCCAGCTCAGCCAGCACGGCTGGCCTCCCCACTTTGTAGCCTGGCCACAAACTACCATGGCCATCAGCACTGTGCCCCTGCCTGGCTGGGTGCACTGAGATGCTGGCACTGGGCTGGGGGAGGCCGGGAGCTGCAGCAGGCTGAGCCATAGGGTGTGAGGTAGGCAGCAGGGACCCCCTTGCCTTTCCTCTCTGGTCTGGGCGCCGTCATAACTCTGCATCCAGTGTGAGGTTCAAGCCTTGAGCTGGGCCATTAGAGTCCATGGCATCCCCCGAAAGGAGCAGCAGCTGGGTTGGAAGTGCTGCTCAGGGGCAGTCGGACAAGGCATCAGGAGAAGGGCTGAAACGCACATGCCCCACCTCGCAGGCAGCTGTGTTTCTCTTAGCCGGCAGCCCGGGGATTGCGCCTGGGTATTCCCTTTGCTATCCAATCCCTCCCATGCCAGCTGTGAGCCAGGGGGCACAGCAAGACCAGCAAACAGCCCACGTGCCAGCGTGATGGCCATCGTGCCACGCGGGGCTGGACAGACCCCGGTCACTGCACCATGGGGGCTGACAGGGCCATGTGAGACTGCACCTCTGCAAGAGTGTTTTATAAAGGCAGCTGGAGGTGTAGCCAGACTTTCTTCCCTGGCTGGGCATGCCCTTACAGCCGAGTCCTGGCCAGCCTGAGGCTTCCCTGGCAACGTGAACCAAGACAGAGCCTCAGCCAGCAGTCTCCAGTGCTGCTAAACTCCCACTGGCATCCTAGAGAGAGGGGAGGGGGCCCGGCGAGTGGAAACAGGCTTTGCCTGCCCTACCATTGCTTATTCTAGCAATGCCCTGGCTGGTGTCTCTGAGAAACAGGTGCCCATTGAGCATCAGGACTGGTCAGGGCCAGACTTCTAAGGGGTCGTCCCTGTGGCTGAGTGCCATGCAGAGCTCTCAGGGTATCTGTCCGGATAGGGATTTGAGCCCATTTCAGTGCAGTACGTTTGCATTAGCCAAGGCTAAAACCTCACTCAGGGGTGGGCAATAATTCTCCAGGGCTCTTTAAGCCAGATGAGGCTCCTGTCAGGGGAAGGAGGCCCTGAGGGCTTCTGCCAGCCAGCCTGCGCGTCACAGGCTCAGCCACTTCCCAGTAGCTGAAGGGCCAAGCGATGCTGGTCCTTGCCCTCACTCCTCTCTAGACTGAGTCCCACGGAGGGAGGCATTGGCTGCCATCCCCAGTATCCAGCCGTGGCAGTCATCAGCTCTGCCGTTCCTTGCCTGGTAAAGCTCCCTTGCCTGGCGGTGAGACCAAATGGTGAACTGAAGCACCCGGCGTTGTAGGTGGGGAGCACTGGGCTCTGCTGCTTGTTTCAGCCTTGACAGCACAGTAGCAAACTTGCTGGGGCGGCTGCACGTGGCTCCGGAGAGGGTGGGTACAGAAGAGACCCTGTTCTTTCCTAAGACACCCTCTCTCTCTGCCCCCCAGGCAGTTCCCCAGCGCCCTACGACTATCCCACACCGGCGTCTTCCAGTCGCAGCTCGGCCACGGATGATTTCTGCTACGTCTTTGTGGTGGAACTGGAAAAAGGGCCCATTGGGCTGGGGATGGGCCTGATCGATGGCTTGGTGAGTACCCCCTGCCTTCAGACATGGGCCCAAGGCCTCCAGGATATCTGGCGGTGGGTGTTTTTGCTGCAGGGAACGTCTGTTGCCAAGGTGAATGGCAAGCTTATCAGGTGCATTCCCGGTGGCCCAGGTTTCCCTGCCTATGAAATTCAGCAGAGCTGGGATCAATCCTAGGAGTTAAGTCAGCACCACAGGTACTTAGGCCAGTTGATGTGTCCTGAAAAGAATCAGGTTTCTGAGGCCTGCTCGCTCCGTTCTAGCTGTAAGTCGACCCTAGGGCTGGGACTCTAACTGGGATTAGATGAGCCCAAGGCAGTGGTCACAGTTGGCTGTGGAAGAAGGCAGGACACTAGCAGGGTTGCTCCCAGGCCTTTCAAGACAGCTTCAAAGAAATCTGGGCCAGTGCAGCCTCATGAAGGACATGCTCCAAGACCTCATTGCTGCACACATCCAGCCACAGCACAGGAAGCCAGAGCTTAGTACACCTAGAAAAGGCACTTACAGTAGTTGCTCTTCCCGCATCTCAGGCCTTCTGCCTTGTCCCAGGCTGCAGTTGAGTTTAGTGAAGCAGAAGGTGTGGGGGACGAACACCTTTCTCAGCAGCGCATTAGTCAGGAGGAAATCCAGCTTTGGCCAAGCCCCAGTCATGTTCCACATACATCCAGGGTGACAGCGGGCAGCGTGGTTCAGTGCTTGTTCTTCCCCCATAATTAATACAAATGATAAATGACTGACCACCAGTCTCCGTGATGGGGCTGCGCACACTGCCAGGGCTGCAGGGGGTTTGCTGTACTGCCAGCAGCCGATGGCTGCAGATCGCTTGCAGAGCCCCCAGGCTTTCACAGGCGGCAACAGATCCTAGATTTCCAGCCGCAGCTTTCCCTCCTCGCACATGCGTGCAAGGGGCTGTGCAACTGCTTGTGGAGTTCCTCTGCGCACCGCCACAAGAATGGAGGCAGTTGCTTGGCACGTCCCCCGAAACTGGGGACGCGGAGGCAGAGGGAGGTCACTGTCCAGATGCTGCCAGCTCATCTTTACCATCTCTAAGGGCCTCGGTATCTGAGCAGTTCAGGTCTCTCACTGCTGCTCTGGAGGCCTGTGTTCAAGCTCTGGTGTGGGTTTGTGTCAGAGCATGCCTTTGCAGCACCAGATGAAGCAAGCCCGTCGCTCATGAAAGCTTATGCGGCTCTGATTTAGTCTGTAAAGTGCAAATTTACCCTGTTTTCTGCCTAACACAGCTAACTCTCCCTACCTGTTCATGTCAGAGGCAATCTCCAGTCGGAAGTGGGTACCTGGACACATTCACAGAGCTGGCTTTGCTTTTACCGCATTAGTCCCTGGGTTGTTAGGCTCTTCCTTCTTTTACTCTCCTTTCACCCTTGCTGCCAGGGGGTTAACCTTGCCAGGATCAGGAGGTCGGCCAGGGCTGAGGTGCTGCAGCCTCAGGCATTGGGCATTTTCCAAGTCACTCGGGGTCCCATTCCCAACAGCCAGCATCCATCTTGGAAGTCCATAGGACTGAAACCCTCTGGAACTGGGATTTCAGCTCCTGAGTCAGTCACTGAGCCACTGTTGGACACGTCATCTCACGCCTCATGGCTGCTTTGAGCAGCCGTGACACTGGCGGCCACCACTGGCTCCGTGGCACAAGGGCTCCTGGTCTGACACGAGTTGGTGGCAAGACCCCTGTCGCAATGGCTGTGCTGACGGGTCAGGTTTGTGTTGGTCACCTCGAGCCCAGCCCGCGTCTCATTCCTGCCTCATGCTGACCATGGCTTCTTGTTGACAGCACACATCATTGAACTCCCCTGGGATGTACATCAGGACCCTCATCCAGGACAGCCCTGCGGCCTCAGATGGCAGGCTCTCCATTGGTGACCGCATCCTTGCTGTCAACGGGACCAGTCTGATTGGCGCCGACTACCAGAGGTAGGGAGGAGGGACTCCAGCCACGGACACGGGGAGGCAGGGGCCCTGCTGGAGAAAGGCCTTCTTAGGGCATCTCCGAATGGCTCCGAGGTCTTGCTACTATGGATGGTAGTTAGAGGCAGGACGCTGTATGGTGTGTGAACAACCTGGGATGGGTTGTACCAAAGGGAAATGCAGGAGAAGAACCACACAGGTAGGAGAGTGGTGTCTGTGGGTTACACCAGAGTGATGCATTTATGAGAGAACAAGGGAGTCTGGCGTTTCAGGTCCCAACGGAGGCGAGAAGCCTGTTTGGCGAGAGATCACTGATCTCCAGACCTGTGTCCTGGAGTTCACCTCCTTGAGCAGCATTTACCCCATCCCAACACCGCAGCTGCTACAAGGGACTCTTCCAGGATAACCCCCCCATCTTCTGAGCAGAGCAGGCCATGAACTCTGAGAGTGGCAGGATCACAGCGACCTGTGCCTGGTCTAACCCTTAGGAGGCAGGGAGCGGTGCTGGGTTTGCATGGAGGGCAGTGTATTGTACTGAACAGAGCAGCATGGCCATCACTCGACCCAGCCTCAGCTATTTATGGCTGCATGGAGGATGTTTCATTGCAGTCAGCAGTGACAAAGGGCCCATTCAATTCATTGCACTTCAGAGCAAAAACAGCCTCTGAACATGCCCGTTTGCTTCTCCTGGCAGGAACCCACCTCTCCTGGGTACCCATAAGGGACAAGGTACTGCTGAGTACGCAAGGGGCTGCCAACAAGGGCTGAGAGGGGAAGCAGCTGCGTGTCAGCTGTGACGCTGCTCTCATAAGGCTCCCAGAGACCTCACTATAGCACAAAGGTCCTGCTGACTGCTGCATGTGTGAGGGGAGCGGGGTAGTAAGGGTGCAAAGGGGCAGGGCTGAGCAGGAGCTGCACAGGCCTCTGCCAGGGAGCAGAAATCAAAGCAGCCAATCTGCAGCTCTGCCGAGCACAACTGTGGGGACCTGGTCTCCTGCAGAGCGCCCAGCACCTGCTGGCTCTGGTCTGCAGGCGGCCAGGGCCCAGAGGGTGGCATGGGCTGGACAGGGCCCGTGAGCCTAGCTAGGACAATGAATAGCAGCTTCAGCTGGGATGTGCCAGCAGCTGGTTACACAGGACTTACCCTCTCCCTCTTATCTGGCTTCTCCAGCGCGGTCGATCTCATCCGGTCGGGAGGGAAGAAGCTGCGGTTCCTCGTTGCCAAGTCAGACATGGATATCGCCAAAAAGATCAGCTCCAGCTTGTCTCCATCCTCCTAATTCCTTTGTGCTGGGGCCCGCAGCTGACATGGCTGCCTGGGTGCCCAGCAGAGCGTGCAGCTGGAGAAGCAAGCAAGAAGCAGGTGCTTGTCCTGCTCCCGCCAGGCTGCAGGATCGGGGAGAGACGGGTGCAGGCTCCCAGGGCCCATCCCAGAGCCTGGCCTGGAGGGTGTGAATGCGCCTCATCTCCCGCTGCTGCAGCTCAGCTCTTTGCATGGCCAACTCTTCCTCCATCATGGACAGGCCCAGCCTGGCTCTGCTGGCCCCCAGGCTCTGCTCTGCTGAGGGCTGATCCCTGTCTGTCCTCAAAGGACTCTTAGCTACAGGGAGGCTGGTTCTTCTCCTTTGGGCAGAGCGAGTGGTTTGGGCTCTTTTCTTTGTCTCCAGTCTGCCTCTGTCTAGCACTGCTCTGGCAGGCTGGCTAGGGGTAGCAGGTCCTGGACCGCCCTGCCCGGGAGTCACCCTGCAGGGGGTGGCCAGCAGCCAGGAATTAAAAAGCAATGTCACTGAAGGTCAAGCTGCCTGGGGGTGTTTCTTAACTGCAGCACCAAATGCCCGTGGCCTCTGGGGGAGTCAGACTATGAAATGGCAGCAGCCCTTGGTCGCCAAGAGGCAGGGTGCATGAGCATACAGGGCTCTGGGGCCAGGAGCTCCAAGGGAGAAGACCCGACTGCAGCTCTGGCTCCCACATCATGGCTCTGGGAATGCCATGCCTCAGGCCTGCCAGTCGCAGAGCAGGCACTGGGGATGGGGTCACCTTCACTTCATTCCTCACCTAGAGTCAGCAGCAGGCCCTGTTGTCTTGTCTTGCTGCTGCCAAGCCACAGCCTCCCCATGCTGGTTGTACCCCTGGGAGGAGACGGGGCTGGGGCAGAGGGCACCAGGAGCTCCTGCAAGTCCTGAGCAGCCCTTGCTCAGCACTGCAGAGATGGCAGCAGCCCCATGCTGCCCACCCAGACCTGGGACTGAACCTCCTCAGCCCCACAGGCCGCTCTCATCGAGTTTTGGCTTGGGCAATCATGGGGCTCTGGACCAGGCTGCAGCACAGCACCTGCTCAGTGGAGGTGCCTGGCCATGGTGTTTGCTGCACAGGCTCGAGGGCAGCGTCACATGAGCCGCGGGGCTCTGCTGGGGGATCGTTGGCCAGTACAAGTGTCCCCAGGCCCCACAGATTTGGTTCTGAGCCTGAAGGCTGCACCCAGGCCTCTCCCTACGCACTTTGCTCATCAGTGCATGTGTCTGTAGGTTGGGTCAGCTTCTAGTGCCCAGCCCACGGAGCCAAGTCATCCTGGTCCCAGCAGCTATGACAGCAGCCTGCAGGCACCTGCTGCGAGATGGTGTGGAGCGTCACCACTGCTGTAGCTCAGGAAGCTCCTTGGCGCTCGTCCACCATCCTGACCCTCTCCTGTGCCCTGGGCCACAGCAGGGACTGGCCCCCTCAGCCATGTACCCAGAGATGGGCCTGCTGCTGACACGCAGAGATAGTGGAGGACATTAGACAGCACCTGGCTCCCAGACACACATTCCCTTGGTCGGATAATCACTCGCAGCTTCAGTTGCTGATTCCTCAGTCCACAGCCCCAACCCCTCTGCCCGTGTCCTACATGGCACAGATGCACCCGCTCCCCAGCTTGGGGACGAGCCGTCAGTGCAGGCACATCCCAGCCGCCTTTCCCGCTCAGCTGCCAGCATCAGCATAAACCCCAGCCTGATTTCCAATTATAGCCCGAGTGAGGCCCTATTCAGCTGTACCCGATTAGAGCAAGCTGCTGTTGGCTGACACCAGACCCGCACCAGGCCACGTGAGCAAGATGCTGATGCAGCCTCTTGCGATCTGTCCCTTCCCAAGCAGCTGGATGGTGAAAAGGGACCCCACAGTGGTCTCAGCCTTCATTAAAACAGACAGGTTGTTAGTGGTGTTTCAGTGCTCCTGCACTTCGGTAGCTCAGCCTGGAGCCAGCGATGGGGGAAGGAGCCCAAACAGATCGCGGGGGCTCTGGTCAGCCCAGCTCCCTTCAGCCCCGTCCATCTCAAGGCACCATCAGAGCAGCCACGGGGAACACCCAGGTGGACAGAGCAGATGATGCCCGGGCCCAGGAGCAGGCAGCACGAATCTCCTGCTGACTGCAAGCCCAGGAGGCAGCTTGCTGGCCCAGTCATTTGATCAGTTCCAGCCCCCGCGGGCAGAGACGCATCCAGCGCCAGCCCTGAGCTGACTTCACTTGCATCCGGGCTGGGACTGCGCACAAGGACTGTCTATAATCCCTGCTTCTCCCCAGGGTGCATAGCAGGACCCCATTGCATCTCTATCTTGTTCACACTGCACATCTCTGTACACAACTGAGCGCCACATGGAGCAGAGCTCAGCCCCTGATGAGGGCTGGGGGTATGAGGGATGGCTCTCAGTGTGACAACACTGGAGCCAGTAAAGTGCCTGTGCCCATGCTGGTAGCACTGGTTTGGTGCCTTCTGACAAGCTGAGGCTGCGACATGTCCTGGGCCGCAGGGCCCCCCCCATGATGCTTTTGCTGGGCAGGTGGCCACACTGACAGCCCCTTTGCTGTCCTGCACTGTTGGCAGCAGAGACCACGTGTAGCCAGGACGTGGTAAGGGAGGAGGGTACCAGTCCTGCCAGGAGTGCCTGCAGGGCCCCAGCATCCTCTGGACTTTCAGAAATCTCCTCCCAGGCTCCTCTCCCCGCTGCCAGCCCCAGCCCCTAGGTCAGGGTGCTCCCTGCCAACCCAGGCCTGCAGGGACACAAGGTCTCAGCTGGAGCTTTACTTGAAAGCCCCACTACACCCAAGCCCAGGCAGGGCTCTGCCCCTTCTCTGCTTGAGACAGGTGCTCTGGCTTGGCTAGGGCACTGCCAAGGAGATGGGGACCCAGAGGCCCGGCAGGCAGGAAGTGGAGGGGCCTGAGGGAGCAGGGGCCAAGGAAGACGCAGCGTGGGGTAAGCTTAAAGAGCTCAGCCACCTGCTTGTGTTCTCTTTACTGTTTATTCCCTCCATCCCAGAAGCCCTACTCAGAGCAGTCTCAGCCCTCACCCTTCCCCATGTCGTTAAGCCAGTAGCTCAGCCAACAGGGACCCAGGCCAGCCTGGTCCTCTCCACCCTGCCCCCTCACCCTGGCACAAAGCCAGCCCCCCGCTCCATGAACCGGCTGACCATCTTCATGGCAGCGGGCAGGGCTGCGTGGGTGTCTCTCTGGGACTCGGCACCAGCCACCTCCGCTGTCGGCGTCAGCACGAACTGAGCCACGCTGGGCATCTTCAGCAGGTTGGTGAGCTCAGTGGCGCGGGTCAGGATCTCCTCGCTGTCCTGCTCACTGTATACGGAGGCCGTGGCCGGGTGCTGCACAAAGGCTCTCATCTTGGACAGAAACAGGGACACCCTGCAGGAGGAAAGGTGCAATGCTCAGCTGCCCGGGGCTTCACAGGCACAGAGCTCACACGCTCCTGCACCATTGCCTACTGGCCCTACTGCAAGCCAGAGCCTCCTACAGCCAGGACCATGCGGCTCCCTAAAACAACCCCATCTTTGTAGGCAGAGCTCAGCCTGGGGTAACTGCAGGCTCCTTCAACAGGCTCCTTGCTGCACTGCAGCGCCTTGTGCTGGGACCACAGAGCCTACAGAACCCTCTTCTCTAGTCACCACACCAGAGTGAGCAGACACAGGAGATATCTGCTACCCCCCTGGGCCTCAAACGCCTCCCCCCAGTCCCACCCTGCAATGCAGAGCTGGCTGTGGCTGGCCCACCTGGGGATCAGGTCCTGGCTGCGCGAAGCCAGCTTGGTCAGGGCGGTCATGAGGACAGCGATGACGCGGGGTGAGGATGGGGGGCCGCTGGCTGCGGGTCGGAGCTGAGTGATCTCAAAGAGCATGGCCTCCAGTGCCTCGAAAAACCTGTTGATCTGCTCCACCGTGCACCGCTTGTCGTACGACACCGACATGTACTCGCCGATAGCCCACACCTGCAGCAAGACAAGCTCTGCTCAGGGCAGGCCAGAAGGAAGGGCCCCCAGGGAGAAGGGGCCAGGCAGCATTGCTCCATGGGGACTGATGGTGGACGGGTTTGCATCCGTGGCTGAGCACAAGGACAGGGCTCGAGGAGAGCCAACCTGCAACCAGCGGGGGCTGGGGCCGGGGCCATAAGGCTGCTCCTCACCACATAGGTGTAGACATCCTCCTTGTTCTGGATGTTGCCAACGGTCCCCGAGAACTCCAGCAGCTCCTTAGACAGCTCCACCACGAGTGAGGGATGTAGCCTGCACAGCAGCAGCAGCTGGGAGCTCAGCACTCTGCAGGGCAGGGGAGAGGTGCTCAGGACTGCTCAGCCCAAGCCCCCTTCTGCAGGGCAGAAGCAGAAAGGGGTCGGCTTCCCCATTACCAGGACAGCCGCAGCACTCGTGCTGCTGGCGGGCACAGGGGCAGGGCTCTGAGCACTGGGCAGGGCCCAGCTACTTCAGCACAAAGGCTCGGCTCTCAGCATGGCCCTACCACCCTGTCCCAATAGAGCGGCACAGGCTCTCTGCGTTACCAGAGCTGAGAGGCCCCTTGGCAGCACCAGGGCAGCTCCAGGCAGAGCTCATGTGATGCTCAAGCCCCAGGTGCCACTCCCAACAGCTCCATCCCAGCACAGAAGCTGGACGTTTAGTGCTCTCTATCCCTGCTAGCCCCTCACAGGGCAGAGCTGGCACCCACCTGTGCACGTCAGCCTTGAAGGCAGGGAGCTCGTAGAGCTGGTCACTCCTCTCCAGCAACACCAGCACTAGCTGGTTTATCAGGGGCTTGTCTGCACACTGGAGATGGAGATACATTCCTTTCAGCCCAAACATTGCTACTCGCTGGCAAGGGGGAGGGGAGGCAGCACAGGCACTTTGCACTTGTCCTGCCCCTGCCCAGGTACCAGCAGCTGGTCCTGGAGCCACACACTGTGTTGTGCTGCTGCCACCAGGCTTGTCCCTGCATCTCCTGGCTCAGAGCAGGGCAACTCGTCAGCCCACCGCCGCCCTCATGGTCTGCAGAAATCTTGAGCCACTGCTGTGCAGGAGCCTGGAGCTATCTGGGAGTCAACCCTTTAACTGCCACCGAGAGAGTGCCCATAGGCAAGGGAAGGCTGGGATGCAGTGCCCAGGAGCTGCCTGAGAGAGCCCTACCTCAGATGCCGTGTTGAAGAAGAGCTGCAGCAGGACAGGGACGGTCTCCGCACACTGGACGACCCGTGGGCTGTTGGCCACGGACCCTAGCAGCTGTCGCAGTGGTGCCAGCCTGTCGACAAGAGCTCAGCACCACTATCCAAGGAGCCTCCCCCCCCCCGTCCCTACTGCTTCTCCAGCCATCCCTGCGCCTCCCCCAGCAGCTCTTGAATCCTTTGCCAAACCAGCAGGGAAGGGGGCACACGTGCCAGGGGCTGACACGTCCTGCACAGCAGCCTCAGCCCTGAGGGAAGAGCTGCTGCCACATCCTTGCAGAACCCGCAGGCCCAAAGTGGCAGGGAGACGGGGATCTCTGGCCCCACCCGCAGCCGCATACCTCTCCGGAGAGTCTCCAGGGGCTGCCTCAGTGCGGAGCAGGTACTGGAACGAGCTTCGGTAAAGTGGGTGTCGAAAGGCTTCTAGACAGCTGGCGGGCTTCGCAGCAGGGTCACAGGCAGCTCTCTCAGAGGCAGAAGCAGAGGCTGACCTGGCAACAGGCAAACACATGAACAGTCAAGCCAAGGAAAGAGGGCAGCATGCAGGCTCCAAGCCATGTTGGGCTGGAAGGAACATCCTGAGCCAGGGATGAAGGACCTATTATGGCCTTAGCCAACATAACTCATCTTCAACACGAAGCCAAAGATGGGGCTGGAGGCCAGGCTCTCACTGGAGAGCTGGGTAGCCAGATAGCCTGGTCCTAGCACTGCTCAGCTATGGCTACACTGATGCTACTGTAACAACTGAGACATGTGGGAGGAGGGAAATTCCTTCCCTGACCTCAGAGAATCAGCCTGTGCCCTATGCCCCAACCCCTACTCTTTGCACTAATTACCAACACAACTTGGCAGAAGCTGCAGCTGCCCCACACCAACCCAGCCGCAGCATTGCCACTCTGGGCAACCCGCCAGGGGGGTGGTTTCTGGGTATGGTGCAGCCACCTCAGTGGGCTGGTCTGTGCCTTGACTTGGCTCTATGGGTCAGACAGGCTGGTGCCCCAGGCCGGCTGGAAGGGATGGGGGTGTCACCTCAGTTGGACGTCCAGAGCAGCAGCCAAGCAGGGCAGATCGAGCAACAAGTGGAGCATCTCGATAGCAGTGTCTGGGCCCAGCAGAGCTGGCAGCAGGTCCATAAACTCCAAGATAAGAGATGGGCTGTTCCAGGCCAGGAACTGCAGGAAACACCAGGCAGAGCCTCTCACCAACAGCTAGCACCAGGGCCACCCCCCCCACCCACGTGGGTTTTCCCCAGCAGCTGGGAAGGACCTGAAGGCTCCTCACAGCTTGGGAAGCAGCACAGGGTGGGGTCAGAGTGCTGGATCCAGTGCGGGCAGCACTGGGACCCTTAATACATGCACACAGCTCACAACCCACAGCTCTGCTGGGCTGAAGGCTAAGGCTGCTGTGGGCCAGCTGGGAGCTGCTCCATCCCAACACACAGCTGCTCCCCTCTGCTGGAGCCTGATGCTTCCCCTTGCTTTGTCTGGTTGCCAAGTCTTCCCTCCCTTTTCCAGCCTGCCTGCTGGCTGCACACCCCGACTCCCATCTCAGCATTGCTAGGCCCAACCTTGTGGGCCGCATGCATGGGTGTACAGACACCCAGAGCCGCAACTCTCACTTGAACTCTGCTGAGGGACCCCCTGGCACCCTAGACTCTCTGCTGCCCTGGCCTGGCACATTGTGCTCCTCCCCCACCCCCACCACCCTGGTCCAGGGAGGAGTGCGTGAAGCTGCCCAGCACACGGTACCTTAAAGAGGTTGGGAAAGCTCTGCCTGAAGATGCTGAAGTTCTCGGTGAAGACTCTCAGGTTGTCCCTGCAGAACTGGATGAACTCGAAGGCCAGCATGGGGCTGTGGAAGAGCTGCGCAGGGATCCTGGTGAACAAGTGCTTGTACACAGCCTCTGAGTCCACCGCTGCTGTCTCACCTGCGGGGACACAGCACCTTTGTCAGTTAAGCCCATGCAGCAGCTACGCTGGTAAGGACAGGAGCTTTCAGAGCAGTTCAGGAAAGCTCTGACACAGCTGCATTTGTGACTGAGAAGACCAAGAGCCAAAGGAGATGTGGTCACCAGAGCTGGACTGCTGGGCTCACAGCTCATTCAAAATGGCCTGAATAGCATATACGGTGGGAGAGGCACAGAGCAGGCTGGGAAATGCTGAGGACCTTGAGCAGGGGCCAGGAGTGCAGTTCTGCAGAGACCCTCAGGGCTTACAGAAGAGCTAGCAGCAGTGCCAGCCCCAGCCATCCTCTCCCCAGAGAGGAGCACAGACAAGTCGCCTCTTACTGTGGTTCAGGAAGAACTGAGCGATGGGCAGCAGGGCCCAGGCATAGGCCAAGTCCCGGCTGATCCTGCCATGCAGGATCTTCAGGCAGGAGAGCGTTCGGTACACGTAGGAGGAATCCTGCCGGCAGATGATGTCCATGATGGTGACCGCCTCGATGAGACACTGCAGGAGCAAAGGCAGCCAGGTCAAGACTGTGCAGGCAGCCTCTCCCCTACCTGGACACCGTCTTCATACTCACGGCCTTCTGCAGGTCCCCATCCGGCTTCCTCAGGGCCCCTAGCAGAGAAACAAGCCATGCTCAGACTGCTGCTTCACAGCCAAGCGCACACATTGCCTGGAGTAACTGATGCTGATGGATCCTCCTGGGAAGGGCATTTCCTTCCTCCTGAGAAATTACTGGGACACACCAAGCCCCTACACCCTGCCCAGGTCAGATGGGAATGAACCTCGTGGAGTAGGAGAGGGCCTAGATCCGATGGCCTCTTGACTCACCCAGTTCAGAGCCAGTAACAACCAAGAGCCCCCAGGATCCAGGGTCCCAAAGCCCTCTCCAACAATGTAAAACAACAGCCGGTGCACGGAGCCTGGTGACAGCAAGTAGGTCAGGGGCAGGCAGGATGGTCCTACCCCAACTTCACCTGAAGATCAAGGGGTGCCCATCAGACACCTTGTGCTTGCAGTCAGTGACTCAGGACAGAGCCCGGGGCTCACCCCTGGCCTAGCAGCCAGTGGAAGCAGATTTCTATTCTAGTGCCTTGGAGCAGAAGGGAGATGGAACCCACAGTCCCAGGAACAGACTGACTGAGGGGATTGCAGTGACCCGAGAGGCTCTGAGCACCACCCCGCAGGCTTGTGCCAAGACTCACGCCGGTTGCTCTGCTCGACGAGCCGCTGGCAGTACTCGAAGGCCTTCTCCCTCAGTCGCTCCTTTGGGGGCAGCAGGCGACTGGATGTGGAGGTGGCAGAGACCATGGACATGACGGACCCGTCCACTTCTGATCGGTCATCTATCAGGGGAAAGAGCAATGCAGAGTGTGCTCCAGGCCCTGAGGACAATGTGGCTCATGGATGGGGAGGGCAGATGGAATCTGATTCCTTGTCCCACCGGCACCAAAAGCCTAGGACAGCACCTATGGAAATGTGCTGACAGCCCCAAACGGGTACTGTCCACCTGCAGCCCAGTTCTTTCACCTTAGGGATTTTCCTATACTCTTGGGAGCCATTACATGGTTAACTCTCCAGTACCAGACCTTGCAGCAGGCTGCGACACTACCTTCCAACCTCCCCTGACCCCAGCCTGTTGCATACCCTGCTACTGAGCTCAGGGACCTCCAGTGCCCACTAATCTCAGCCCACAGGTGTCACCAAGTGCCATCTGAGGCCTAGTTTGGGACACGCACTCCCCGAGATGTAGCCCACTCCTTGGAGGCAGAGCCAGCCCGTGATTCCCCAGCTAGTACCTGAACTGGGGCTGCTGGCTCCCTCGCCCCCGTAGCAGAGCAGCCACTTGCGCAGCATGGAAAAGGCCTGCATGTTGAGCCACTGGTCCTCCGTGTAATGCTGGCCGAGCGACAGCACCGTGAAGAAGTCAGTGGCAATGGAGCCATCTACCTCTGTAACGGGGCCGGGCTGGAAGACAGAAAAGAACCCGAGTGAAGTCCCAAGGTAGGGGCTGGTGCAGGGGAGGAGGCATGGAGTCACTGATGTCCAAGGTAACATTTAAGTGGCCATGGCTAAGATGGGGAACCTCTGTAACACTCTAAGGCCAGGCAGAGGGTGCTGCTGTCTATACAGCTAAACCACTGTGCTGCACTGATCCCTCTTCTCTGAGAGGGGCCCTCAAGCTCATAGGCCTGTTGATCTCCTGTCTCCCTCCCAGGCCACCTATGGCAGTAACCTTCCATTTCAAGATACCCACCTCTACGTAGCCACCAGAACAGCAGCTACCTTGTCTCCCTACCACTGGTTGTTAGCCTAGGAATGTGGATTCCTTTGCACTAGCTCTGCTGCCCAAAAGGCTCTGACCAAGATTTCCAAAGCTAAAACACTGGTACTTTTAGGCCATGATTTCTAAGGACCTGAGTGTGGGAGCAGAAGCCTTCACCAGTGGGGAAGCAACACGGTTGGTGCCAGGTCCTCACCTGCCTTGCTCTGGGGGTGGAGAAGAAACCTCCCGAGGGCTGGGCAACTCCTTGCTGAACGCTTGCATATCGCAGCCAGTCGACCATCCTTTTGTTGACCACGTTGGTCTGATCTAGGGAAGGAAGAGCTATGCAGGCCACCTTCCGACTCAGCACAGCAAGGGCCTCTGCAGCACCAGCAGCACACCAGCACCGCGAGACTTCCCTCCTAGAGAGCAAGACATGCTCCCAGCTAAAGCCTCTTGCTGGATTTCACACCTCTTCTTCTTCCAGGGTTACACTAGCAGAGATGCTCTTGCCATTCCCTTGCAAGGAATTGCATGTAATTCCCTCTTCTCCTGATCACTACCATACCTGGACTCAGAGAGGCATCAGAAAACAACCCCAGAGACCCATAATGCCAGCTGAGTTCAGGGCAGAGCTACCACCTCCACCAGCAGCTTAAGAAGGTGTAAGAATCAAGTCAGCGGACAGTTACAAACCAGGTTTGTGATTCCTGTGTATGCCTACCCACCCCCCACCCATGTTATCCAGTTCAGGTACTAGTTATGCTGTAGTTGTACCCAGAGACCCATGGTCAGGTCCATGCCTCACATGTGGAAGATAGGATAACAGCTACGTCCCTCTCCCCCCGTGAGGTGTCCAACACACTGGCAGGCATAGCACAATCTAGGGCCCATGGAAAACTCTTTGGATTAGTGTTTTGCTTTCTCTGCGACTCAGATGCTTTTTGAAGTGGCAAATTTAAGGTGTCCCAAGCCACACTCTTAGTTTCAGCCTTCAAAGCTCTTTTTGACCTCATAACTGTAGTCAATTCGCCCTCCTCCAGCCCTCTGGCATTTACCTTCCGTCAGGCTTGCTGGAAAGACACTGATAACCTGAGACAGGAGAGGAAGAAGGTGCCGTGAACTCTGCCCCTCAGGCAGTCGCCCTTCAAGGACTTTGATGACTCGCTGCCCCACAGCCAAGGCTGCAGCCTTTTTATTTCCCTTAAAAACATAAAGCAAAGAAAGCAATCCTCAGGCTAGCTCTTCATCAGGCTAGGCTCTTCCTTATACCACAGTATCCACTCTAGTGCTCAGTGCCTGGGATACATGAAATAACATCTCTTTTATCCCAAAAGATGGAGTGATCAAATTAGCACCTGGAAGAGGACATCCAGGGACATCGACAAGAACAAGAAAGGACGATGCCTCCCACACAGACAAGGGGAAGTCAAAGACCTATTCCGACATGCTCTGACACACATTTCCAAAAGCACTGCTGGAATGAACCAACACACTGATAGATTTCCATTTCCTGACAGGTCGATACGCTACTGGAAAGCTGACCCCTGACTGCACATTAAGGAACTCGATGCTTGTGCTTTGTTTGGAATCAAGCAACCAGTTTTCTATTTGAGATCTCATAATGGACTATTTAAAATCCTGCTCTAGGCGACCTGAGGGGATGGGGCAGCGAATTCTGACAGCTTCTAAACATCCACCGGCCAGTCTGTTCTCCCGACAGATCTGAGCAAACTGCAGAGAAGCCAGAGAGGAAGACAACTTACAGCCGCCTATTTCTAATGGTGCCAGCAGAAGCTGCAAATTCTGGAAAACTGTAAGTGTAAAGCAAACTACACAGGTCTGGGTGAGCTCAACATACAAGAGTAACAGAATAAGTTACCACGCTAGACAGAAACCCATCTAATGGGGACTTGGACAGACAAGGAGAGAAGGACGTCCCTTGTGTAAGGGCTCCAGTGGATCATCTTTTTATTATATCAGGTGCACACCGTTTGCTAATGCCACCTGCTGGACTGACTTATCACAACATCGGTATTGCCAAACCGCACTAAACCCTCCGCAAAGCGGAGCGCAGTGAACACCGACCGCTCTGTGGCTCTGGTTCTACTTCAAGGGTCAACACATACCTGGGATAGGGGGTTCAGATTCAGGGATCACTGCATTTTAAATGTGCTTCTGCTGGACTGGCAAGGGGGAGGAGGCTTAATAAATGAGTGCCTGAGTAGAGCTATGCATTGTTGGAAGTTAGTTTCTCATTTCTCTGGCTCAATAAGACTTACCGCTCTCTGAAGAAGAGCACACAAGTGAGTATTCTGAAAGCTCAGGGAAACTGGGGCTTTCCAAGGAGAAGCTTTAGCTCGATTCCCATATTGAATTTTAAAAAAATATAGTGTCTTTAAAAAAAATAAAGTGTCTTAGTACAAGCAGAAAGCTCCTCTGGAAACCTTCAAGAGGAGACTGGATGGTCACCTTGCTGGGGTCACCCGACCCCAGTTGTCTTTCCTGCTCGGTGCCTGATGATCTCACAAGGTCCCTTCTGGCCTTACCATCCATGAGAGGACTTTTTGTTTCAACGTCTCAGCCTGTTTCCCAAGCAGCCGCCTGCGCAGGCAGCATCCCAAGCAAAGGAGCTCTTTCACAGACATAAGGGCTGGAAAGGACCTCGGACGATCATCGAGCACTACCTCTTGTGGAGCCCAGAAATCCTGAGAAGGGCCATCCGTATTTACGACCCCCGATATTTTATGGCTTCTTATACATTGTTTTCTACATCTGAGCATGAAACCCAGCATAAGGAAAAGGCCAGAAGCAGAGATACATTCCCGTTTGAGTTGCTCCCTGCGCAGACACGAGCGGCGGTGACCAGGGCGCTACCGCCGGAGGCTGCACTGAACCGCTCCTTTCCGTTCCCCGCGCGTCAGAGCCGCCGGCATCCCTCCCCTCAGCTCGCCCACACCACGGTCTCTAATAGCTTGTCTTTAAATCTTAAAATCGACAGGAAAATCTGCTGTTTGATTCCAAATGAAGCATCGCACTTGGGTCCCCTCGTGTACAGTTACCCGGGGCTGCTCTGCTCTCGCCTCGTCGTTCCCTCTGTGCTGTAAGCGAGCAATGAAATCTCATCACAAATCTCCACCTAAGAAAAACTATTTTTTTTTTTTTAAATACCCGACCACACAGGGCATTTACCTGGGCCAACAGGATGGCACCCACGGTGCTCAAGAGCTTTGTTTCCTGGATCTCGTGGCAGGACAGGGTCAGCTTGTCGGACGGTGACATCTCCCGCAGGATGGCAGCGCACAAGACCTGAATTTGCGGGGGGCATTTGGGCAGACACAGCGCCCGCTCCAACACGTCCACAAACTTGTCGTCCAACCTGCAGAAGTCAGTGTTTCCCACCTGATCATCTCCCGCTCCACTTTCTGCTCCCCGCCCCCCGATGTGCTGCTCCGCCGCCCGGCCACTCACTTCCGGTGGCGTTTGGTGGCGGCGACGACGAGCAGGATCCGGCGCAGACAGTCCGCGGCCTCGGCGCCCGGCTCCGGCTGCTGCAGCAGGGCGGCGGCGCGGGCCCCCAGCGCCCGCAGCTCCTCGGGCCGCGCATCCCTGCGGGGGAGACGGCGGCGCGTGAGGGCCCGCGGTCCGGCCCACCCCCCCCCCACTCCGCCCGGGCCCCGCCCACCGCCCCCCGCACCGGGCCTGCCGCAGGAGACTCTGGGCGGCCGCCGCGAACATCCCGGAAGTCGGGGAAGCCTTTCGCCGCGCACTTCCGGCCGCCGGGTCCGCCCCCGGAAGGGTCCGGGCGGGAACACGCTTCCGCTGCGCGAGGTTCCGGGTTGAATCAGATCCCCCCACGTGCGTGGGAGGGCTGGAGGAAGGTCGTGCCCCTCGTGGCAGGCCCGAGCCCAGGGGGGAGGGGAGGGGTCATTGGCTCTTGACCCCTTCTCCCCACTCCCACAGCTCAGGGCAGCGCCCCCATCTGCCACAGCCACGACCACCATGAGGGGCCAGGCACGGACCCGCAAGGCGTCCTGTGATGGAGGGAGCAGGGGCGCAGGATGGGCTCCTTGCCGTCTGCCCCTGTCGCCCGATGAAGACAGCGGGGCTGGCGGGGCAGCTGGGACGCTACAGCAGGTCCCACGCCGCGCCCGAGGACCCACCTCGCGGGGAATGGCAGGGGCACCGCGGCCAGGAGGGTCTAGCTCGTGCCAGCTCTCCTTGGCCCACCGCAGAGCGAGGAGAAGCCTTGGACCCAGAGCGCCGGCCTGGCCTTACGCCGCGTGGAGGATCCTGGAATCGACTGTCTAGAAACTCGTCTTCAGTCCAAGGCCTGCTGCTGGGAAGGGCCTTCTTGTGCCGTTGGGTCCAAGCAAGTGCCACACGCGAAATGATCACGTAAAATGAACCAAAGAAAGATCTTTTGCACCGAAGGTGTAATTAAAGTCTTGGAGGAAAGGTGCAAGAGCAGCTATTGAACGTGGGGGGGGGCAGCGTCTGAATCGGACCTTCCTAGACTGCCAATGCTGGAGGAAAAACCCTCGTCAGACCCTGTCCGCTCTCCCTTCCTGCGTCCTCCGTCTGCCTTTGTGCGATGCAAGATGGACCTCTGGTCTGACCCAGTAAATGGCAGTTCTTGTGTCCGATCCCCAACATTCATAAACCGTTTGTCTGCAAGGGGCCGTACTCTTGACTTGCTTCATTCGGTCATAGTCAAATTCCAACCCAGCGCCTTGGAGGGGATTTGGTGAGCGATGTTTCACTCAGGCTGCCTTTTCCATCACAACGCACACAGCACAGCATGGGAACAATACCTACAGAAAATGCATCTGTAGGGCCCAGCTTTTACACAGCCTGGTTTTTAAAAATGGGATGCTGGCAGAAGCTGTTAGCCTTTCCCGTGAACCGTTCAAAAATGATGTGCTTTGAAAAGGGCAAAGTCTGTTAAAAATAGGCTGCTCAGCAGGCTGCCTTCATCGTTCCCAAAAGGTTAAAAAGGCATTAACATTTCTCCATTAGAAACATCCCTCCTTCTGACTACTAATAAGCCTGGAAGATTTTACTGCAGTGCTTGGCCTCAATCTTTCAGCAGCAGGGGATGATACCACAAAAATATGGCTCCTTTGCCCTTGGGTATTGAGTGCCCTGAGCCACCCACTGGCATAAAGCTCTTCAGAGACCCTGACCAGCAGCAGTTTGCACTTGCCCATTAGTCACCGAGATGCCAGCTCATACCTGCCCCTTGGAACAAGAAGTATCCATCAGTCAGGGTTGTGGTCACAGCAGTCGGACATGCAGAAGCAGGGGGCCTACTGATGTAAAGATTCAGATGGTCCCAAGCTCAGTTCCCCTCTGTCTGTAATAACGATGCATTACCAGTGAACTTGTCCAATGTACTTTGCTACGAAGGCCAATGAAGATGGCATGAGACTTCAAACGGGAAGCGCCTTACAACTAGATTCCTGTCACTGTTGTCTACTGAACAACTTCTAACCTGGGTGAAATTTTTAACACCGAGAACAGCCGGTCAAGATATGGCTACCTGACTAGGGAATCCGCTCAGTCAGTGGAGGTCTCAAAGATATGAATATTTAATTCTGAAACTCAAAGCCAATGAGTTGATTAATTGAAATGATGGTTTGGAAAAAAGAAGGTGCAGTTGAAATAAAGTGCCAAGGGAAGCAAAACAGGTAGTAAGAGTTATCCAGCCTCTGTAGGGGAAGAGTCAGAAACCTTTCCTGCCCTCATATTATTTTTTGAAGTTAAAAATACTCCAATTTGTAATTTTCAACAACAAATGAAATGCTGCAGCACATAGCTAGCAGAAACCCCATGTCAACACTGGTGTGAAAAATGTCATGAGCCTGCAGCCTCAGTGTGAGGGGTGGGCTCTAATCAATTGGAAGTATTATGGATTTTGATTTAAAAAGCCATTTTATTTGTTACTAACAATATGGTAAGGAACTAATGCTCCCAAACACAGCATCCTGCCAAGCAGTGGAGATGAATTCAGGGGCACCAGTGAGCTGTTTTATGTCCTAGCCGCAATCCAACGGGAAGGAGGGAAAAACATTTAAATCCTGCATCCCCAAGCTCAGTGCACCTGTGTGTCCTTGCATTCAGAGAAAATTGCAGCAATCCTTCCCTGCTGTGTATGGAGGGCACACAGAGGAACACTCAATTCAAAATAGGAAAAGCCCTCTGAGATGGCATTTTAAAGCAGCAAAAGCTGGGAGGATGGACCAGTCAACCTGACTGGGCGTTAACTGTATAGCTGCAAACCCTATCTTGAGCTAGCCGTGCCTCTAAATCATTGCAACCTTGATTAAAGCTGTAGCGTACGCTGGACCTACGCAGGTGGTTCATAACAAGCATCTGGTTAACTCCAAGACACAGGGAAAACCATAAACTCATTGTGATGCTTTTAAGAGCAGTAAGAGTATGTGCCTTGGCCACTCAAAAAAGAGCAAGTGATTTCTGGGCACTCTCTCTTTAATATAGAATTTTATTTCTGGTTATAGAAACAAATGCTAAGAGGAGAAGCAATGACTCCCCAACCACATACATCCATTTAAGGTCATAGATAACAGAACAGTTAAAATAAATGAAAAAAATAGTAGAAATTTAAACCTTTGTTATAGCTTTAAAATATTAACGTTCTGAGACATTAGAAATCACATTCAGATCTCAAAGTACTTTAAAAAAAAGTATGGCTCCTTATAAAAAATACTGTATCCCGTTGGACATGAAAATGCAGGCCCCGCTCTTGAATGTCGTGTTTCCTTCCCACCGTGGTTAACAGCTGCCTTCTGCCCATCACCCAGATAAGTACTCCTTGCTTTCTCCATGTTCATCCATATTTTGTATACCCAGGCTGTTCCACAGATGGAAATGCTGCAATACGGCTAGGAGAAAAACTGACATCCAGTGCCCTAAGACCTAGCTTTCCCACTTGAGATACTCAACCTGCTTTTTAAAGCGCTGGTTATTAAACAAGTCACTAAAAATACTCTCAGCATCAGCTGTAAAAAGCAAAAGGTTCTGGCAGGATGCGTCTTGTCTGGGTAAGAACCGAAACCAAAATGCGAATAGGCTTCATCCCACCCACCCCCACCCCATAAAGCTAAGTGCCAAACCCATGCGGAAGGGAAGGGACAAAGATCCTCTCTACATATCTGTGTATAAGGGATGGGTTACAGTTCATTCATCTCAACCCTCTGAGACCCTTATACAACTTGTCCTCCTCATTAAAAACGCACCAGGCTGAACACACATATAGGCTAGGTTACAGATTTAACAGCTCTCTCACATCGTTTCCAAATCAGAAGAGGTTTTACTGTGTTATTACTGATTATTTGGCATTTTATGATGTTAATCCTAAAAAAAATCCGGTTTTTGGCACGTGATGGAAATGCTTTACCTTCCTACGACAGATCTTACCAGTCCTCTGGATACCACAGATAGTTAGTTACACCTCTCACTGCTCTGGTTGACTGCATGGTAAATGCCAGCTTTGTCACAGGGAGGAACACTGTGCCAGGAACCCAAGGTGATTTGCTAACTCAAAAGGATTATTGCATTTTATATCACTTTTTCATTTCAGTGCATTTCTAAGTATGCTTTTCTATGATTATCTATTTTCTTTCCCTCTAAAAAATTCTCTTCGGACTAACAATACCCTGGTTCCCTGCAACTTTGGGGAGGGGGTGGGGAGAAGGTGAGAAAAAGATAAAAGGATGCCCAAATTTATAACTGTTTGTATGTTTTTGAACTGGCCAGGGTCACTGTGCCACAAATCTATACCAATGGGGCTTTCGCAATGATGACAAATGCCTTGTGCACAAGTTCAACTATGTCCCACATCATTGATTCGTGTCCATTTACTATGCTACCTGGCGGCCTTCAAGCTCTTTGTGCTGGTGATGACATTGCTGTAAGATGGATGAAACAAGATGCCGAAACCGCGGCAGCTAAATAAATACTGTTTGACCAGTCCACCTACTTCAACGGCCTATCCACTTCAAAAGGGCAGCATATCAATCAGCGGCACATCAGCATCTTTTGCATCTGATTTTTAGCAGTGAGGCAGACAGACAGAAGAGGATTACATTTTTTCTATTTAAATCCTATTTATTTTTTCAGGAACCCAGAGACATTTCTCTTCAAACAAAGCTTTTAATGAAAGCTCTTCTTCAGGCAAGTTTTCAGTGGAGCCAAATGAAGTACAAGGGGGTGCAAAACTTGTTCTAGGAACCCGAGCTCAAATTAGACCCAAAATGCTGACTCCAAGGGCATTTGCTGTTACCTCTATGGAAGTCAGCAGAGGTTGTGAAGGAGCTGCCACATATACAGGCTGAAGTTTGGCTGTTGCTGTAGCTTGCCTCCCTTGGAATAGGACAGGAAAACCTCAGGCCTCTTTCAATGCACATACTGCCATGGTTACTCCCTTTTGGTCATCTTCAAATCGAAAGGAGCACCTAAAAATCAGCCATCAGATCCTGATAGCCAACAGAAACTGACTCAGAGCTTTTAGTCTCCAAGAAATGTAATGAAATCCTACTCCAAAGAGACGGCTCTGAAGCAGCTTCTTTCCAGGTCTCCAGCCCTAACTTAGGAAAAGCTAAAGTAGATCAAAATGCATCCATCTGCTTTATGCATGTGACCTCAGTAGAATTGAAGTAGAGATGAAATCTGGCCCATGAGGATTAGTTTACTATTAGTGAATGGCAAAGGAAGAGGAATCCTACTTACATTGTATTCAGGGGCTCCCATGCCTCAGGCTTGTGGGGAATCGGACTATCACAAAGCGATCTCCCTGGGGCAGAAGGGAAAAAAAAAAAGAACAGAAGGAAGAAGCTGCACCCTCTCAGAGCACAGCAGCAACTTGTCCCAAAGCAGCACTGTTGCTTCCCAAATGCAGTTCCTTTCATGGCTGCAAGCTCTGCTCAGACAGCTGCAGAGGCTGGAATTGGAAAGATGGACAAAGACGACACCACATGTCTCCCCACACACTGACAGACTAGCCTAATATCCTGAGTCACTGCCTTTGGGACTGCTTGTTCTAAACCGTCCAACACTGCATTACCAAAAAAAAGATATCGGAGATAAAGGTTGTAACTGTGCTGGTTCAAAAAGCAAAAGCAGTCAGTGCGGTAGAGGTGATCTCTTTTATTAAACCAACTAGATAGTTGTAAAAAATTTTTCTTTATTTGCAAGCTTTCAGGCTCACGTGCCCATCCTCAGGCAAAGACTACTGCAAAGACTGTAACGTTTCTCCCAGGTAGAAATGAAACTCTATATTGCGCAGGAGAGCTGGAGGGTACTGTAAGTTCTCCAGGCCAGAAAAGTGTGTTTTATGCAAATTACGCTCGGGTAAAAGCTGGAGCAGTCTGTTCACCTCAAAGGTGCCTGATGGCAAGCCGGATGTTGAATTATGGGTCTGTCTTGTTAGGATGTTTCCCATTTCAGAGGAGGACTGATGATAGAAAAGTTCTCCTGGGCAAGGCAGTCCTGTTGTGTTGAGGCTGCTCTGCAAGTATGCAAATTTGGCTTGAAAACCATTCCTGAGACAACAGTCTCCTTTGCCTGAGGAAGGGCACGTGAGCCTGAAAGTTTGTAAATAAATACTATTTTTTTTTTTTTTTTTTACAACTATCTAGTTGGTCTAATAAAAGAGATCACCTCTGCCACAGACTCCAAAAGAAGATATGCAGCAGACAAACTTCACCCGCAGACAAACTTGCCCAGCCTACTTGTGGGGACAGGGTCTTGTGATGCAGGAGGAGAATCTCTAAGGAACTCTGGGCCTGGGTTTCCTAAACCACAGCTAAGGGACAAGCTTTCAATCTTCCCCATTCCCATACTGTTATGAGTGCCACTTCAGGGCCTTGCCTGCTGGCAGAACATCTCACAATGGTGTAGCTGTGCAATTTCCTAATATGACGATGCCAACTGCAGGACTCTTACATGAGAGTGAGATACTAGTACCAAATTGGCCCACCTGCCCTTTTAAGAGGGATGAGATGTAGAGGGATGGACTCAAGCCATCCTCTACAGGCTGCCCACATCCTGAATTAAAGCAAAGGACGTTATTCTCCTGGAATTACTGCTGCGTATCAGAACTTACCCATCCATTGTGTAACGTACCATTTACACTCTTAAGAGAAGGGAATAATTACGGACCATTTATATACATACACCCACACACAGTAATAAATATAAATATAAATTTCATGTTTACATAGATATCAGTACTCTGAAACAAATATTTAAAAGGGTTTATTTTGTAGCCGTCACACTCTTTTGTCACGTGCTGCTGGCTTGTTTCACTGGAGCAGTCACTTAGGCTCTCATTAGTGAGCTACTGTGACAGAGGGAGATCCAGCCCCACGTTCTGAAAAGTCTCAGACAATGCAGACAAACTGAAACCTTTGCATTTTTGTCCGCTTGTATCATTTTGGAAACTAATCCAATTGTTGTAAATGAAGCCTGGTGCTCCTAAAGAGACCTGGTATTTCCCAAATCTCATGCTTACCCCAAAGAAAAGCATTTATAGCCACATTTCAACCCCTCTGAAAGACAGCATCTGTAATGGAAAAACCCCGTGGCTGGGGATCTTTACCACTGCTAGCAGTACTATGAGGTGTGCACATATGTATATATTACCGTGCACAGAACATTTGAGCGGAGAGTATGGCTATAGGCCTAACCAGTTGCACTCTAACAGTCACATATATAAAGGGGGCATTGTCCCCATGAAGTAACAGCTACCCTGGTCGATGTGAAGGCATGTGAATGGTTTAACTTCCTATGCATACAAGAAAGCATTGCTTCCCTATCTCAGCATATCCCCCAGCCGGGGATCTAGTAGTGTAATGATTTCCTGAAGCCCAACACTTTTCAGCTGGTTCCACTGTAAACTACACCAAGCAGAAGTAGTGTATGCTATAAAACAGCAGCTTCAAGCTAACTTTTTACCCAGAAACAGAACTAACACCACCAAATTAAGTCTTTTGTCCAACTGCAACCCAGACACAAGAATTATGATAGGCAGTCTCACCACAACAAGGCTATTAACGAGCGGTGTTCAATGATCACGTAAACGATTGTAAACAGAAGGGGAAAAAATGTAGTAAGGGAGCCAGAATGAAAGCTGGCTGGGGATGTGGCTGCCAGCAGAGAGCTTGCTCCTGCATGTTAATTAATGTTCACAAAGGCAGAAAGCTCAATATACTATAATGCCAAATGGAAGAAGCTTGTCTTGTCCCCTTTGAAGACTGGTTCTTAATGCCTAGTCCATTAGCAGCAGGATGAAGAAACCTAAAAGGTCTCAAATTAAATAAGAGTCTAAAGTAAAGTTGCACAAGGAAGTGAAAATAGGTTTAACAAAGCAAGACAAAACTTCAGGATTTCTAAAGGCTGCCAATGTCTCCACAATTGCTTTCACCCCACTGCGGTCCTTGTAAGCATTTTGCCAGTGTTTGGTGGTACAATTCAGTTTGCTGAAACTTAGCTCTATGCAGTGTAGTTTCTCTCTGCTTATCAGTAATAGGGATTCCCAGTCTAGGATGTAACCATTCGAACAGTGCTGGGTTTGAAGGAGGAGCTTCTGATCACAAAGGAAATATGCAAAATTAAAGCTATTTCTAGTTTAATTCTTTTTACTGCATCTGCCGTGCAGGCTCCATACAGTTCACAATGGGAGAGCTCCCTCGTATTCAAACATTCAGATGCATGCCACAGCATATTACAGGTAACATTAGGGGAAAAAAGTCTTATTGCCTCCAAGAAAGGCTGCAACTCCAGCATGAGTACACCTAGGACTCCAGGGACAACTTGCCATGTCTCGCCATGGGCAAGTAAAGGTGAACAGCCCTGACTTGAGTAGATTCAAGTCCCAACATAATATTTTTAAACTTAAAAAAAATATATATATGGGTAGAATAAAACAAAGGAAAAAAAGGCTGTGGCAGCTTCAGTGCATTTGTGCTTATTAAAGCAATAAGCTGATGCACTGAGAACACAGGCAATTAACTAACATGCAAAATCAAATTAAAGCTACTACTCCTATGCAGTTTATTAGCAAAGGTTAATAACTCAGCCATTTACATTCTCTAATGATGACCCATATTATCCAGCAATCACCTGGATCAACTACTAGGACTTTTCCAATTAAAAAATGGGAGCCATTTGCAGCATGGGTTGCAGGAGCACAGGAAAAGATCTGGCCTCATTTAATTATTTCTCTGCTCCCATAATATTTGACACAGCTCTGAGTACATGTCTCTCAGCACAGCACTTCACAGAATAAGCTGCAGTCAGTGGCAGAATCTCTTAAGCGACAAACATAAAACTGAAACATGGCAGAACTGTAATATCAGCTGGTTACCACTGCCCCAGCTCAAGACCTTTTTGGAGCTCTGAGAATCCCAACTGTGTTTTCATCATTTAGCTATCTCCCAGCCTTGACTTGGGCAGAGCTCTGCTTTTACCAGGGAACAAACACACCATTACCTGCAGCACTACCAGTCCGTCCTGGCCCAAGAAATAAAAAAAAGGACTGAGTGAGGGCCATGAACTTTATCCTCACGTGTGGCAGTGTACTGTTGTATCACCAAATCAGGCCAAATCTATACTTGCAATAAAAGGGACTTTGCATTAGAGCAAATTCTAGCCAAAACTTTTGCTTTAGGAAAAGAGATGAGACGGATACGATTTTCAAATAAATCCATCAAAATTATATCAAGAACAATCAGTGTCTGCAATCCAAGCACTGCACTAAGGCTTGAATAAGTCACTCTAACTGCCTCTAATCCAAGTCAACTTGACCCATCTCTTCATTTAGGCTGAAAAAAATGCAAAGAGGAAACAGTTAATTTTTAAAGTTCTTTCTGTGTTGTTTCAAATTGCTTGAAGCAAGTAAGATGTATACATTTTTAAACTGCCTGGTATAACCTTTGTTACCGATACCACAGTAGAGGCCAAAATTTAATTGAGTTTTTGCAAAATATAATAAAAGGATGTTAATGCAATCACTAGATGAAAAGAGACTGGAGTTTATGGAAATTAGGTTCTCAAAGTTGTATATAAATGTTAAACTAACGTCCTCAACGTATCCTCATCACATAGTTACTTGTAATGCCCCCCAGAGAAAGAAAGCCTGGTGACTTAATACTGGCTTTCTGCACAAGTATGTGGTAGAGCTTACCTAGCTAAGGTGAGAAAATGAGAAAAGGAGCTGAAATGTAGGCAGACCTCTCTCAGAAGTTTCAACAAAAGAGTTCATTTAAATTAGGTTTCAACCTTACAAAAAGCTGACAGCTTCCATTTTCAAAGAGAGGAGTCTAAAACACAGATACAGTCTTTTGTATGATTCTATGGGACTCAGAGAACACGGTTTTAGTTTTAAGTCAATCACTAAGGTACACTGAATATTCTGCAAAGGATAATCCCAAGTACAGGATGGTATGGTATGTTCAATATACCAGAATGAAGAACCACCTTCACAGACACAGTGGAGGAGCAGGAAATTGCCACTTCTTCTTCCAAGGACTTTGCAGCCTTCCTAGAAAATCACTGTTAATCTCATTGACTTGAAAAACAGCAGAGATGTGGTTTAGGACCATGCCTGGATCTGACATGGACAATAGCAATAAAGAGCCAAAGCATAGGGAGCTGTTTAAAAAGGAAGAACCTGCTCTGTTGGGTGCCACGTTGGCTGGAGAGCTTGGGGAAAAATGTCAACCAAATGAAGTCACTTCCAACTAAAACATGGGGTTCAACAAACCCCTGTGAACTCATGATAGATGGAATCCGTATCTATCGCTCAACACTTCTGGCCCCAATTCTGCACACCTAAAAGGAAGCAGTGACACAACCCATTTTCATTATATGGGTTATATACAATCAGCAGAGTAAGACAATTATTAACAATGGGACAGCAAGAGACAGAATTGCTATGATTAAGGAATAAGGTTAATTAGCAAGGCAGATTTAATTTAGAAAGTAAAGCTATGAAGACAGGCATGGAACAGTGCATAGTTTTATTGTTGGTGGATTGGCAGGGAAAGGGAGTACTGTAGTCATTATTTCCATCACCTCCCTGTTTTGGTTTTCCTATGCTTTATTTAATTTTAACATGCTGACAAAACTGTTAAAGGGGAGGAAAATTCATGTCTGGTTTGGAGATGCTGCCTTGGCAGGGATGTACTAAGATAATGTACTAAGCTGATTACTTCTCTCATTTCTACGTTTCCTTTTAAAGCCAAAACTCTGCAGAAAAACTGCCATTAATAGCAGAAGTGGGCAGCATTCTGGGATAGGCAATGTGATAAAGAATTAGCTTGGAGGCCTGAAACGAGAAGTAAACAAACACCCTGTCATCAGCTCCTCCAAAAAAAGGAAGGGGGACAATTTTTCCACAGCTCTCTACAGGCTGCTGGATATGAACTGTTATTTTAACTTGTGCAGGCCCCAGTGCAGCCAAGCCACAACTAAAGGCCTGGCAAAGGAAGGACTCATTTGCAAGTGGCACGAATCCTTCCCGCAGCAGAAGGGGAGCACGCCAGAGCGGCGAGGAACAAAGCGGAGCACACTGACTGCATAAACCAAAAGATCCCAGGCATCTGGGAGCGGAACAAATGAGAACATTGGTCTACTAGCAGGTTGGCCACCAGGTGTGTCCTGAGTCACAAAGAACAGACTGGGAAGGTGTTATGCTGCCCTAAAGGCTAAAGGGACAAAGCTATACCCTGAACTTGCAGATGATGGTTGAGAGTGTTTACAGTGACTCATGGAAATACTCTGTGCCAGTTCCTCCGTTGGTGTAAACACGCACGACTCCACAAACCGCAACGGTGCTGTGCTAATTTATGGCAGCTCAGGGCTCCATCCGGTCTGTTTACAGATCGCTTCAAAGGAAAATAAGCAACCAAGGACCATCACCTCTCCAACCCTGAATGCACCATGATTCACCTGACCCGTTACAAATCCTATCAGGTCTTCTTAACTAGAAGACTCCTAACCTCAGAGGTGCGCTGAAGGTCCAAGACCCAGCAACAGTGGAGTTACTGACAGGTTGTAACGTCTCAGTGACATGGCACAGCACCGATCACCATGCCCTGTTTCTGAGTCCATGACAACACAATCTTCTCTCAGATTTCTGCCTCTGAGCAAACAGTAACATTAGATTCTCGTGGTTACAAACCCAGCCAGCATCCTAAAAAGCAAAATGGAAGTTGCAGACTGGCTTGCTGTGATACTTTTGCAAATTGTAAGAGTCTCTCCCCTCCCCACCTTGTAAAAACAATTCAGCGTACTAACGCCCAGAGTGACCACCCACTGCCACAGACATGCACCTAAGTTAGGATGGCCGAAGCGAAGATGCCCAACTGTCCTGAATGCTTTCTCTAAACAGCACAGGCTAAGGAAATGTATCCTCTTTTTTCAGGAAAGTCCTTTTGTGAGAGAACAAACTTGCTCCTCTTTCTTCCAGGCAGTGAATCTCAGCCAGAGACAAGACTTGGCAAACAGAAAGGAAGCCTAGAAGAGAATAAGTGCTGCCTGCTGGATGTTCATATTGCTCCTGCACTGGCCTCCTACTCAGGATTTTAGCAGACACTTAACAGTTCAGCTTTGCTCCCTAATACCTGTGACCACAAGTACTAGATATGGGTGGCATCGTCTTCAGGATCTTAAGGAAATCTCTTCCCACGGAAAAGTTCCCCTCTGAGCTTGCAGCTCTCTGCTCCATTAACAGCACTGCCAGTTTGGATTTTACAGCAAGGCGGTAATGTTGCACCACATCAATGCTAGCAGAACTAGACCCCTCAAAAGAAGACATGCCCCCCTGCTGCTTGCCCTCCTTCACCACTACCATAGCTATCAGCAGGATTGTTAAAGAGTCTTTGGTGGTTAGCCAGAAAACACGTTAGCAAAGGGGGCTGGAATCGAACCCACGCAAACATTGATTCTATTTCCCCTCCCAAACACAATGTGCACCCTTCCTCCACAAATGCTTCGAGTGCCTCAGAAGCCAGAGGGGATGGTCGGACTGCACTAGTTTTTAGAGGTACACCCAGAAAAGAGTCTGATAGATCCAACTCTTAATTAAGACATTCTTAAAAAAAAAAAGTCTCCCTTACTCCTGGCCAGCCCTAGTGAAGATGGTGGGACAGCTGGTCCTTTGCCTCTAACTGCATCTCTGGGGCATGGGCCAAAAGAAAGCTCTAACATGGCTAATTTTCCCTCCCACTACACAGAAGCGGGGCTTCCATTCTCTTGGTTGCCATTAGTTTATGCGACTCATATTCAATACTGTCTAGAAGCCCTATTGCCCCTCACCCCTAGAATTTAACCTCAGTGTCAGCAGCAGATTATGGGGCCCCGAGTGTAACCCTTTTCCAGCTATATCAATGTCAACTCCCAGCTTCAACACAACCCCAGGCTGGTGGCCTCTGGTTTTCAGGACAGAGGATCACGCTGCCAAGAGATGAGAAAGAGGCAACTTCAGTGCAGAAGGCCAATTTAGTTCTCCCTTAGATTAACAGGGAAGGTGGTGAATCTCATTATGAACAAACCACACTGCTCCCAAATGGAACAACAGGAACAACTAGAAAAATCAAACATACACAGAACCATTCAGAGGTACCCTTCCTCATGTGGTCTGCAGTCACCGTGACATTTTGTCCAGGAGTCCAGAGAAGATGACGAATAACTGTGAGAAACCCCTTGTTTTTCCTTTCTATACAGGAATCAAATGAATACAGCTCCTCCAACTTCTTTCTTTCCCTCAAAGGGAATGAAGAAAATCTGCATTTTGAAGATCCAGCTGGTTGAGCCCTAGAGCTCCCATCCCAAATCCTCACATAAATAAACATTCATATTAATGATGTTTCAACTTAAAAATCATTCTGGGTTTTTTTTTGTTTTTTTTTCAGTTTGGTACCACTTTAATGCTGTTATGAGAAGCTGCACCCATTTTTCAGCACTGACCACCCTGGGGGCTATTGGAAATGGTCCTCGGTTTCAAAGCTCTGAGAAGCAGAGTATTAAGGCATCAGAAATGAGAAGCCTTCTTCTTCCCCAGGGAGCAGATATGTCTATGATGCATTCCTTCAGATGCTGAACTGCAACTCCCATCCCCCTGGAGCAAAAAAGGGGCAAGATATTTTAAAAATATCCCAGCAGTCATACAATCAGTTGTCTTTTTTTTTTTTAATCTAAAAAGAGGAAAAAAATCCCATAATTAAAGGCAGAACCAAGTTCCAGGTACAGGTAGTTGGGAAGGTTTTTCTCGTTCTTTTTTGGCACCTCGAGGGTCTAAAAGATGGCTGACCTGCCGTTTAAAATCTAATCTTAAAACGAGCTCTTTATTCAGGCTATTGCAGTTGCAGATTGTTTTCTTCTTCGAAAGCTGCTTTCGAGGCTTATGCCACCCACCCTCATGACATTCCAGCTCTGCCCACCGGTTCCTCATTCGTTGGTTGCCTGTCCTTGTGGGGCTGTAGACGTGATAACCCCAGGTTGAGTGGAGACTGCTCCGCTGGCCTCTTCTATCCGGGGTCTTTTGACATCAGGCTCTCCCGATGATGCTCCTAAGTCTTCGGTCCCTGCCTCACACACCCGGCTGACTACTACAGGAGTGGACGAGCTGGCCTGGGCTGCAAGGAGCTGCAGCGGGCTTGCGAGAGCTGGGGAAAGGGAGAGAACAGGATTAATTTGGCAAAGGCACTAAAATATTTGCTACTCTACAATGAAGTTGAAGCCTGCTGGAGAGGGAAATGATCTGGCAGATGTGTAAATTCACCAGCAATTTACAAAAAAAAATGTTTCTGAGTTTAAGTTCTGCCCAACTTCAGCAAACACTGATATTCTGCCCTTCTCCAGTATCTCCACTGTAGGATCTTCTGCTTTAAAGCCATTAACACACACAGCTGAACCCATGTGCTAAGGAAACCTGCACTCTTGTGTTACAGCCACTAGACCGTGACGGTGAAGTATCCTGGATCCGTGGCACCAGAGAGCAAAGCCACAGTCCAAGGTTCTGACAGGCTGCCATGCTATAGTGTCTTCACCCTGACCTACAGAGATCGCCTCAATGGGTGAAATGGCAGTTTGGGCTCCAAAGCTAAGCCCCTACCAAGACTGCCAACGAGAAAGCCAGTTGTATTGGCAGCTTGTATGGTGTGGAAAACTTGTGCAAGGAGAAACATTACACCAAAAACTCTGATGGGGCAAGTGTCATCTGCCTTGTCCAAGCAACTAACTGAGGCAGGGAGTTTAAGTCATTTGCCCTCAGCCATGGCAGGGTTCTCAGAGCTGGGAGAGCCTAGGATTTCCTGGCTCCCATGCTGTACCCCAAATACTGACAACCTTCTCCCAGTAACAAACAAAAGAGAAGTAGAATAACACACTTTCATTTAAAAACTTATTCTTGTACATTCTGCATAAAATCTCTATGGTGTAAGGCACAGCAAGCAAAAATATGCTTATAGGTTAGCTTAAAAAAATAAAACCGCTTTAAAAATCCAGGTACATGGAGTTCTTGGACTTTATCATGATAGAGAAAGTAGCCAAAGGGGACTCGGAGAGAAAGGCATGCCCTCAATGGAATTCATACCAAGAGGAGGTATAGCAAGAGCTGATGTCAGAGGTATGTCACTATTAAGACACACAAATCAGAGCTTCAGGATGGGAAGAGGAACAAAGTTCTTCAAATCCCCACAACTGAAAAGGAGGCCATCTGTCCACAAAGACAAGTAGATGGGGCAGTCACTGATCACCAATCAGAAGAACCATCTTGGTTCCATAGAAGGGGCTAGAAATCAGAACAAAACAGTAAAAACCCAGGGAATGCAAGAGGAAGAAAAAAACCCAGATTTTTCAATTTGGGTACTGTAAACAGCTTCAGGTAGCCTTCCCTGTGCTCCCCAGCCTCAGCACAGACAGTTTAACACCACTTAATTGAAGGCTGGGAGCCACCAGAAGGATTCCAATAATCACATCTGATTACAAAAAGCAAGACATTTTAGTGATGTTAGAGTGCTCAAATATAAATGAAGAATAATTAGCAATCAAAAGGTCCTACTTTAACATCTGCATAATGCTATGGCAAAGCAGTATCTATTTCATCTTTTTTTAAGGAAACTTCCATGCAACTAAGACATTACAATGCTGACTGCCCATGGACAGCATAGGAGAGAAGCTGCAATTTTTATAATCTCTTCGAAAGAGGAAGCAGTATCTCACAAAGAACAAGGGTTCTGCCATTAGCACTCCTCACCCTTTATAGGAGGATGCCTACCGTTCTGAGGAAGAACACAGAGAATCTCCCAAGGGGAAAATAAGCTTGGGACTTTCAAAACTAGACTGGACAAATTGCTAGACAAGCTCCCGAGGGGAACAATCCTGCAATGAGAGAAGTGATGAAATATCCCAGGGTCCATGAATCTATCATCTCAGGATGGGAAGAGGGGAGGAACCATTATCTTAGATTCTTTGTCCAAGACCCAGTGAGAGGAGACAGGATGCAAAACAGACAGTAAAAGAAAGAAGGATATTCTGAGAATAGGATTCAGGGTTTAATGGTGTACTAAGAGTATCGGGGAAGTTTTAGTATGCAATACCAAGGGCAAGGGCTGGCTGGTAGAGAGAAACAGGTAGAAGAAATTAGGCTCAAGACAGTTATTTGCCAAAGATGAAAACCCTCCAGGGAAGGGAAAAAGGGCATAAAGGAACAGATGCATACTTGGGCCATGCATGGACTTTTCAGGGGTAATGGTGCTGCACAAGGCAGAGCTGCTACACAGGGAGGGGAGGAAATCAGAGCACTCAGAAATGCATGGTAAAAGATGGAACAAACCAACAAGGGATCACAAACAACCAAGGGAGAAGATGATCAGTGGTGCTTTTTGTGCAGAAGTCTGTGGAATTTACATCTTGGTGTAAGCATTTCAGTCAGCTGGGGTAACCCCTGCAAAGCTAAGCACTTTAACTGCAGAAGTAGTGCACATTAAGCTACATCTCATAAGGAGGCAGAGAGTGTGCTTACGCAAGCCATACCGTAAGCGCTGCCAGTAATGCTGTTGGTGGCAACAGCATGCTTCCCATTTTGCGTCACTGCCCGCACAGGTAATTGGTGCTGTCCAAGAGTTACTGGAGTTGCCTGCTGAAGGATGGTGACTGTTTGTCCTGGGACACCCTGAGCCATTTGACTGGCAACAGTCTGAATGACTCGACTGGCAGTGGGTATCGTGGCAAATGCAATCGTCGGCTTCTCATCCAGGCCTGCTTGGACATCGAAAGAGAAAAGATTATTACCCATTTCCTGGCAGGCTTGTGTGCAGACTTCATTTTTGTAACTGTTAGCAGCAGTACCTTCCATGGGGTCAGAAAAGCAGAGATACCCAGCTACATACAGCCAGAATCCCCCAAATCTATACTTTAGAGGGAATGGAAAGTATCACTTCTCAAGCACAGGTCTCAAACAGTAGCGCATACTGGCTGCATCCAGATGAGCAAGGCTACTTGTCCCCAGGGACCCAAACGTCCACGCTCATCTGGATGCGCCCACTGGCTCCAAGGGGTAGATGATATGGGTGGCACTTGGGGTTTGATCCTGTGAGATTAGAGCCCAAAACTCTTTAAGCAGGGTCAGGCCCTAGAGGGTGCATTGCCTGCGAGTCAATTCACACAGTAGGATCAGCTCTCTGAAGGCAATGGTTCTCTCATCCCATGTACTAGGGAAAGAACACTGCAACTAGGGACATAAAGAAAAAGTGACAGGTACTTACTCTGGGGAACAAATTATTATTCTGAAGCCTTTCAAACTCTGCAGCCATCTTTAATGATTTAATGCAAAGGTATTCCTGAGAACATATCGCACGCCCCTACTTCCCCATAAAACTGTTTCCCCAGCGCTAAGGACAGACTTTCCCTTTGAAGGCCTGTATGGGGCAAAAAGCTATTTTTCCCCCCCGATTCTTTTAGTTACAGGTACCCAACAGCTTTTGCATGGATTACAACTGATGTAACCTAAACGAGGCATGTTCCCTGCCTCCACACCAATCCCCTGAAACACAGCAACACACACCATCATACCAAAGAACCACAGAACATGAAATCTGTGACAGCTTGCCCTTCCCCAAGATCTCACAGAGGGCAAGCAGGAGAGTCTGGCATGGAGCAAAACAAGACATCCAACACCAAAGGAAATGCTGAGGGTTTAGGATTACTGTAGGGAAGAGAGTCTTTGTCTCACCCCACCCACAACTTGAGAGGGTAGAATTCACTCCTGCTGCTCCTATGCCAGGAGTGAGTCACCTGTACAGAACATATCTGTGATGCACACACCTGTACAGCAACAGCATGTAGTGATCATTGAGGGCTGCAGAACAGGATGTGAGGCACAGCCAAAGAAAAATGATCCCTCTACAATACTAAATTATTAACCAAATCCTTCCGTCATTGCAGTGGCAGGGAACAGGCAGTGCCCTCATCTGCCAGACCTTCACCTATGGGAAGTATTCTGGGTATTGTGCATGAGGGTCTGCAATGCTGACTTCTAGGATGTCTTAGGGAAATAATGGTCTGTGAACATAGGGGGCTGAATTCAATGGCCCAGGACCCCTTTCCTATATTACAAGCTTAGCTCACAGTGCTCACTGAGACCAGAGCTGCCCGTTTAGAAAGACAAAGAGATCTTTAATATGATCACTTTGTCTTAGAGGAATTGTCAGACAATTCTCTAAGTGTTCTCTGACTGTTTAGAGGAAATGTCTGACAATTCCTCTAAACAGAGACGCTGCATGCACATCAACAAAACTCATTCCCACAAGCTTGCACCCTTCCTCCTTTGCGATATATTTCAGACAGTCACAGAGTCCCAAGTCTTTAAACAGCTTCTCTGTGCTGCCTTTCAGACCAAGGTCCACAATGGCAATGCAGAGGGACACCAGGACCACGATAAATATTTCACTGCTCTATATAAGGTTGTCTCCTGGAAAACTCTAAGTAGACTCTTACTCTGTGAAGGCCCTGCAGATCTTGGATCCCCTGCAGACCTAGTATGGGAGCTCTGACCCCGTTTAAGTGGTATCTAATGACTGATATTTTAAAGATAAAACACCCAATAAATGCAGCAGCTGTGAACCCCACTCCCTCCCACGTTTCATGCAGGGAGCTGGAAACTTCCTTTGCACAGAGCAGAGAGGAGAAATCAGGTACCTCGATGATCACCAGCTAAGTCCAACACTGCACTGGCTGCTTCATGAGTGCCGCCTGCCGTGCCCTGGTTTGTCAGTATGTATCCGTTAGCGGAGTTGGCAGAGGAGGCCACCACCCTGACCATCGTAACAGTGGGCGCTTGCTGAACTACATGAATTGCATGACCAGAGGGCTGCTGTGAAGTCACTATTGAGGCTGGCATATAGGCTACCGGCTTTGCCACTAGAGTGGATGGCCGGGGAGGAACAGCCATGATCACTGGCTGGGCACTGACAGGTGAGCCTGAAATGGAAGAGAGATGCTTGTTAGAGTCAGGTGGAAGGCAGCCTGAGGCACTGCTGATACATAACGCTCAGCACCCAAGCATAAGGGAGAAGAATCATGGTTTAAAGGCCATGCTGGCCCTCTTCACCCTTACATTTCCTAGCTCCTAGGCAGCGAGGCTGAGGGCCACCGTAAGCAATGTTTATGCTCAGAACGCAAAGCTGAGAGTGGCCTGCACACTCGCAGGGGTGCTGAGCTCCGAGATCACCACCCTGCAAATCTCTACCCCCCAGGGCAGCAATAAATGCTGAGCTCTGTCTCCAACAAATGCTTTTATTAAGGAGCTAGTCAGAGAGGACTACAGGTACACACAGAAGCTTCAAGAGGGCAACTGGCCTAAATGGCCAAAGAGGAGAGGGAACAGTAATGACTGCAGCATTGTTTAGATTTACCCAGGATAGCAGTAAGCTAGACTGAATACTGGTAGCAGTCTACCACAGCAGCACAGAGCTCCTTTTCCCTATTTTGGCACAGCCCCTGGAAGCTGAGGCTAGTAAGAGGCAGGCTCTAAAGCTATCTAATCTTCCTCAGTCTCCAGACCTAAGGGGTGAGGGATGAGTTTGCAATTAGATGCTTCCCCAACAGGTTGGCATTCCTTTGGCCACCAACCTACTTGCAGAGCATTCAATACTGTGGCTACCTGACAAGATGAATGCGCTCTCCTGCAATACAGACACTACTTACCAGGCGCGCTTTGTGAATACCGATACTCTGGAACAGAGGCTAACTTTGACCCAAAGTCATGGTCATGTGCAATGGGTGAGCCCTCCCGGGACAGGCACTCTGGAGTCTGTAGGCCACTAGAGTGGGGGGACAGCAGGCCAGGATGAGTTGGGGAGGCTGGGGCACTCCTAGAATGCAGGACATAGTATGAACAGTCAGGCATCATCTGCACTTACCAAGAACCCATTCACAGAGAACCAAAGGCATCTCCAACAGCTGGAGCTTCTGCTCCGACAGCACCATGAAACCATTCTTCCCCTGTGTGTGCACCCGCTCCCTTCACAAGCCCACAGGCCGGACACATGCATGCCAGCACTTTTCTGCAGCCGTGACCCATAGCAGGATGAAATCTGACCCTAAAAGGCACACGAGTCGACCTTTTTAAATACGTTTTTCTAACAAAGACCCTTTGATTAGCAGAGCCTGACATTTAAAACACACTCAAGAATTTTTCTGATCCTCTGGTGATGTGTAAAAGGGCTGAATGGGGCAGAAGCCCAGGCCCCCCAGCCCTCTCTGCCATTTCTCTTCTGCTCTTACAGGGGAAGCTGGCTACACAGAGACACCACCACAATGTACTCTGAAAAAATATAAAAAATGTCTGCTAACTGTTCAGTTATGGGAACCTCAGGTTTTATTCGCAACTAGAACAGATACAAAGAGCTCAGGAAAAGGTCGTCTTCAAGTTGACAGTACCAGGAATTAGGAAATTCTCAGGAGTACAAGTGCCACTTAAGTGAATTGCTGTTCAAAAACTCAAGGTAACAGCTACAAGCACTTCATTTCCCTTCTGACCAAGAAAGTAGCCGGCCTTAAATGAGAACATTGTTCTGCATGGAGGCATTCAAAAGTTTAAACATACAAGAAAAACTGTGTCTTCAAGACATCACCTCTATAAACAATGCTCCCAAACCCAGAGAGGGACAAGTATACGGAAGTCATTCCTAGACTCTCAAGCCAGTGCAGCAATTTAGCAGACCAACATAGATATTTGAAGACAGATGAGTTTACGGATTTCTAAATCCTAGGTCCTGCACAGTCATTTCTAGAATCTAAAACTGAACTGGGCGTGACGTTTAGCTGTCAGGTCTCACAGGATAAAGTGATCAGGTACCACTGGGCTGTGAAGAAGCCTGGCTTGATTTATATTCATTTTAATAGAAAAAGCTTCTGTCAAACAAGTATACTATCTGTGGGCGTCCCATTTCCTTTAACAATCAATAAATACATTCTTCTCTCTCACACTTCATGATGTGGAAGTCACTGGAGATATTGTTTTTCCCTGGTCTCCTTCCATTTTGAGATAACTTTTGGACATATAACAGCTAAGACGGGTATACTGCATTAGATACATTAGTTAGCGTTTAGCTTCTCCTGTACACATACCCCACTGGCTGGAGCAATTTCATTTCCTCTCATCTCATGTCTGAATCCCCACCGCTCATAATCATGACAAATAAAGTAATGTCCCCTCAAGAGTCTGGTTCATATATCAGACAGCAATTTCTCATATGACCTCATCCATATGTGAACCCCTCTTCCAAAACCAACAGCTACTGTAGTATACCACTTCTTCCTTTGATACCTGTTCTGCCACTCTTTGCAATTACAGCAAACACAGGTGTATTAACAGTGATCTTATACCCACTAAAAAATAAACCCCAAGCATTCTCCAGGCATATCTAGCCATGTTACCATTCCAAATCCAATAGAGGAGGACAAATTTATTGTCACGACATATTGGACAACAATTCTTCAAAGGGTTTGGCACAAGAAACAGAAGAGGGGACAGAACTCACCTGGAGGAGAGGGGTCCAAAAGGTGTCCGAAAGCAGGACACGCCCCTTTGCCTTCGTTTCCGGAATGCCTGCTCCACCAGCTTGGCTTCAGAGGCTGGGTCGATTCGCCAAAAAGAGCCTTTTCCAGGCTCCTCCTGGGAGCGTGGGACTTTAATAAAGTAACGGTTCAAAGAGAGGTTGTGCCGAATGGAATTCTGCAGGGAGGAGAGGAACGAGCCCGTTACTACACAGCACGGAAATAGCATACGAAGGTCAAATGGAATTCACAGCCAGGCCAGAAGAGCAACATCCACCTCCTTCAGAATCGGCCATAACCAAAAGCAAGCTGTGCATTCAGCGACCTTCACCAGGGGCAAGGAAGTAACTGGTAAAAACGTGAAGAAGATTACAAATAAGAAGTTTCCATCAACCATTAAGGAAGATGGAGCTGTCTGAGGCTGCTCAGACACCTATTCCTTAGCAATACCTCCTAATGATAGTGAGCTCAGAAACTCTTCTGCAGTAAGATATGAAAGTAGAGCTTTTCTGAAGGCCTGGACAGTGGGACTGTGCTAGAATGTACTAGTGTACCTCAGAGGTAGCCTTTTACATTTTAGGCAAGTGAAAAAATGTTGTGTGGCTAAGCTATTCACTTACCAAACTGCTCACTTGTGTGTTTGAGCAAAGACCACTAGAGGCCGCCACACTCCGTAATAAAACGGGCTAATTAACACACCTTTAAACCTGTGGCTCTCCAATCTTTTTATTCTTGAGGCCTCCCTGGGAAAACGCCGGCTCCTGGGGATAGCTAGATATTTGAATGCAAACAGAGTTCTTCCGGGGCCAAGAACTCAGAAAGACCACAACAGGTCAGAAGGATTCTAACACTATAGATTTCTATTTGAAATCTCTGGGTTTAATCTTGTGAATCGAGTTGGCACCACAGTGTTAACGCTGTGTGACACCCTTGAAAGGACCTCAAGGCACTCTGGTTGAGAATCCCTGCTTTAGACTGTCAACAACCCTATTACCAAACCTACGCAGTTTGGCAGGCACCTGGAATAACATGAACAGTCCCATGCTGGACTAGGTTCCACACTGCCTGCCACACGGCAGAAGAAAGCTACCGAGCCTACATCTCTGCAAACTTATTTCTCAACCTTCTTCTACCATGGTGTTTTGGGTTTTTTTTCCAGTTGTTAAGGAACAAAAGTGTTTTAAAAGTGAGGCTGCTGCTAGGGAAAGGAAGACAGCACTTCACCTACCACTGCAAGATGGCTGCAGTAGCTGCTGGTTAACAATGCACAGCAATGCTGTAGTCCAAGTTAAATTCCATATCCAACTGGAACTGCAGGGAAACCAGGGTAGACAGAGTGCATCTGATCATAATGCCAAGTGCAAAAGGCCGTGCTACTCCAGGGAGCAGGTAACAATGGGATCAGCATCTGCATGCAGTTTTTTGGTGCAGGGTGCACGTGTGGGGGGTGGTCTCAATGTCTTGAAACAACAAATGCCCAAAGGCATGATGATGGAAGACAAGACATGGCAGAGGGAGCCCTGGCTACCGCCCCATGAAAAGCAACACTTGTAGCTGAGCGCCCAAGCCTGACTTAATATTAAATATGTAGAAGTTGTATGCAAGTTGTGTGAGATTTCCAAGGACCGTGATGAATGTACAGACCCATGGCTCTTAATGTACCCCCCCACTCCAAGATGATACTTAAGACCAGAAGGTTGATGCAGTGGGAAAGGAAAGCAACAATGGTGGCATCCTGAGGGTAACTACTGCAGTTAAACACAAAAGGACAGAATGGTGGAGACATGCTGAGGTGGGGTAATCGCAAAGCATTTTCTGCAGAGGACTGTTCCCAAATACCTGGGTATGGTCACAGAAAAAAAATAAAAATAAAAATCAGCCCAGCCTGAAGGGACGGGCCAGAAGCCGGAAGTAACTGCTAAAAGCAAGGTCAGGAAAGAAAGGCAGAACAAGGATCCCAGCCCCCAAGAATGAGAATCTTTGCCCCAAGCCCTCAGCAAAAAAAGAATAATAATTTCATCTAATAAAAAAAGAAACCCAAAGGATTTTCAAAGTCGGTAGGTTGTAGGTATAAAGACCTCACCTGCCAGCCTTTATCAGCAGTCCTGTAATATGGGTAATGCTTGGTGATATGGGCATAGATGCCACTTAGTGTTAATTGCCTGTCCTGGGCTGAGGATATGGCCTGCACAATTAGCTGAGCATATGAATATGGTGGTTTGGACTCATCCTAAGAAAGAATGGACAACAGAATGTTAGTCACTTCATAGTAAGACTTATGCTGGAGTTTATCCACAAGCCAGATAAAAGGAGAAAGACACCTTCATAGGCACCATTAAACGTTCTGCCAAGCAACAACGTTCTTTTCATAAACACAAACCAACCCATTCTGCTTCTAGGCTCCCTCCATTCACCCTCCCCAAGAGAGGTCCCTGCCCTTCCTAACACTCGAAATTTGCCAGGTTTATTTCATTTCTAGTTCCTCGCGTTGCTTCTCGATGAAAGACCTAGTGATCTTAAGAGATGGTTCAGTGAGAACGGTCATTCAGTGCCAAAATCTCTGACGGAGTCTCTCTGTCACAGTCATCAGGATGCAGCTCCCTCCTTATCACTCACTTTTCTTGCTTGTTGTTAAAATCCTAGAATTTACCCACCCTGCTCCCCTTCCCTCCTGATCCCAGACAGCAGGCCTCTCCTTCTGCCTGGCTTAGCCTGCACATTGTTCATAGCAGGATTTCCACCTTCCCCTTCCTGTCCTCCCCCGCAAGTATTTTACAGAGTGCTGCATATGGTGGTAAAACTCTTAATTAAAAGGAGAAAATACATTTTTTTTTTGGTTTTAATGCTCTTCTTTAGCTTCCCAGGGGAAATCTGTGCCTATGGCTTTATACTTTTCCCTTCAAAAAGACTCAAAAGGTTGAGTTAGTGGCATTTAAGTGAATGCAGTAAATACATCTGGGCAACTAAAATGGCAGAGGTACCATCTGAGAGCCCACCGCCAACTAACATGGGTAGTGGACGTGCCCCTTCTAGTGAAAATGTACATCTTTCATTTGGGTTTGTATTTTTTCCCCCTCCCCAGCTCTAGTCAATGCGGGCAGCACGCTGCCAGTTCGAACTGCCTCTTCAAGAGCCCTGCGGGGTAAGTAATGTTTCTGTGAACCTTTGGGCTGTCCCCGCCAGATGCATCTGCCTGCTGTTCCGATGCTGCTTTTGCGGCGTATTCTGCTGCCAACTGCAGGTCCGAGGTAATGTTCTGAATGAAGCGATAGCCTGAGGACCCAGCACCACGGGGACTGGCCGGACAGGAGTTGGGAACACTGTGGGGGAAGGAGGAGGAGAGAGAACGTCAATCCATCTGCAGTTATTTATTACCAATCAACAAGCATAAGTATAACTCCTAGCTTTTCAAGACCACTCAGCAGTTTATAATTAAGCCTCTATATCCCCAGAGCCTATTCTTATTTGGGTTATCCAAACCGTACAACACGGTCTCATTCAAGGTGATAAAACAAGACCATGACAGATGCAGGCTTGATTCCTGACTCCATCACATTCACATCACTAGACCACACACAGTTTCAAAGCAGAAAGCATGGTGCCTTCTCTATGCAGCCAGCCCAGGACTTCACTGAAAACCAAATGCTGTATCAGGGCTTAGTTCTCCCAAATATCGAAGTTATAAAAGTAATTAGAGACCTTATACTCCAGTCATAAAGCTGATTCATGCTATTCTTTGTCTAGTGATCACTCCATTTTTCTGCTTCGCAAGGGCTGCTTCCTTTTACAATGTCATGGTTAAAACCACCATGGCCGACGCCTGTATTGTAAGAGCAGCACGAGTTCCTGAAGGCTGTACCACAATGGCAAGGTTAACGAAAGCAGCTCAACCCAGATACCTCTGAGGGCCATCTGTCTTTTTAAACCATCAGCATACAAACCGTATTAACAACTAATGGGAATTGCAGGCATAGAGAGCATGCAACATGCCAGCATCTTTGCAGGGAGGAAAGACAAAAATCAGCATTCAAGGACTGCCGCAAGATGGCAGTACAAGAACAGCTATGAAGCACAAAAAGCCATGCTAGGACTGGTAAAAGGACACAAATAAACAAAGGCTGGGTTAATTTGCAGCCCCGCTCAGATGCACAGAAGTGCATACTGCAGACAGAGAACTAATCAGCAAGACTTGTCTGGGGATCATGTATCCTTGATTTGTCAGAGGAAACCTGAAGCATCACTCTGATGCAGCCCATTCTCCCCCGCCCCAAAGCTGAGCTGCTCAGTGCTGGTGCAATAGCCCATCCTCAAATCACAGGAGTTAACCCACAGTATGGTAGAGCCAGGACAAACAAATATTCACATATTGAGAAAGAAAAGCTGCCTCCCTCCCCTACTCCGTTTTCAAGCACAGCTAAAGCAGAGTCTTAGATCCCAGCACTGGGCTTCAATAACACTGTCGAAAGGGATTTGCTTCCTAGCAAGACAGTCATGAGCAGCAAGACGGTGCATTTAAATGCCAGCTATTGCATCCTAAGAGCCGGATTTGGACTCCTTTGCAGTATGTAATGTGTAAATGCAGGGAAAAGATGACTCTTGCCCCAAACAGTTTACAATCTAATTAGAAGATACAAGACAGATCATTCCTTTGTAAGCCCCTCCGAGCCAATGTGGATCAGACGTCAGACTGTCTTCAGCACTTGAGAACTGAGGTAGCTTGAGTAAAGTGCTTGTGATTATGAAAATGTGCCAACTCCAGCAATTGGCATGAATCCGTATCTCTTTCAGAGCACAATGAAAGGGCCTGGCCTGTCTACACAGCCCAAGATTAGCCCTTCCACAATCAGAATCCCCCCCCTTTTTTTTTTTTAAAGTCTATTTTGGAAACAGAATAACCTAAACTGCATGAACGCATGTTTAGAGCAGAATAAAGGTGCTCACACCTGGCATAACTGCAGAACAGCTACCGCACTTTAAATGTGAACACGCTTATTTTTCAGTAGTTTCTCCAGACAGACAAGCCTTGAAAATGTGCATATGCTCAAGCCTTCTTCCAATAAAGGAAGGCATCAAATGGCCAATGAAATTATTCCTTCCTTAGACAGATTTCTCCAGGAATAACCATAGAAAGCAAATCTGATGAAGGAGAAGAGGAAGAAAGCAGTGCTGCTGTTAATTGATACATTAAGCACTATGGTAATGAGCAGGCTAGAAACAGGTTAAGATGAAACCGAGCTGTTTGCTAGCCATCTGCAAATATATGCTAATAGGAAGCCCCAGACAGAACGGCTAAAATGCAAGTAAAAGTGGAAAGCCGGTCACAGGAGCATCTCAAATAAATCAGCTCACTTTAAAATGATGCATCCTTGTGTTTCTACACATGCACACACACACAATAGGCTTCAAGGCTTGCAAAAACACTCACGCAGTTCAGACACAGGCATCAAATTGATTCTTGAAGATAAGCAGAGGAAGTAGTCTGGCTTCTACTCTTCAGGTTTGGGCTTCTGAAGTTTACAGTGAGTTCAAATATAATCTTCGTTAAAGCCATCAAAAAATGAACTTGCAGCTCATGCAGCACTTCTATTGGAGTGCTCCCAAAGCCTCTTCAAAATAAATGTAATCAGTTATCACCCCTTTGGCAAAGAAGCTGGGGAAAGAAGTGTCTGGAGAATTTTCCTAATGAAATGGGATTGGTTTGTCTGGGATTGGTGGTGGTGTTTAGCTGCAGATTCAGGAGAAGCAAATCCTCCAACCTGCTGAAGCCATGATGGAGTGTCAGGATCACATGGAGGAAAAGCCCCAACAGTTACTTTAGGCCAGGGGTGAATGGCGATGCTGAGGATTGCTGGCATAGAAGAAGCCAATGGGGACCAACATTTCTGGCAGGTTTGCCAGGAATTAACTCCGCATCCTCCTCTTTGATCCCCTTCCTCAGTCCAATCTGCTGCTCTGCTTTCTGCTGCCTACTCTGCGCTCCCTACCTGAGCTCTTCTGCTTTCTGCTTCCTGCCCTGTGCTCCCTGTCTGATCTCCTGCTCTACTTTCTGCTTCTGCCCTATACACCGTAGTGCTGCCTGTGAAAATGAGGCTCATTTACAATCAGTGAAGGGGACAGAGCTCATAGAAACCATAGAAGAGTAAGGCTGAAAGGGGGTCATCTAGGCCTAAATGCCACCAGAGGCAGGATCAGCCCTCTCTCAACCACCCTACAAAAATCCACAGTGCAACCTCTTAGCAAAACTACTCAGTCAACCCTCACGACCAAAAGACCCTGCCCACAGATAAAACCAGGGGACAACAGCAGCCAGTGTCTGGTTGCTGCAGAGGTTATTAAAACATGCTTGAAAGATCCCAGGAAGAGAGTCTTGCCCTTCACTACGGAGGAAGACAAAAACCTCCACCGTTCATACTATTCTGACCACGGGGTAAAATTCCTTCCAGACTCCAAATAGTCGGTCAGACCCCGAGCAGAGGGGCAAGAGCCTCTAGCCAGAAACCTCCAGGCGCAAGTCCCAGCAGGAGCAGTGGCACACCCCGGTCACAATCCTGAGCCTTGGCTGCAGCAGCCTTCATATTGCAAAGAGGGTGGGACAGAGAGGGAAGAAAAGGTCTTGTGAACAAATGTTTAAAGGATTAAGACCAAATTCAATTCATATATGGATTAAAGCAGACGCACACACAAAGCAGTGACTTATTGACTTCCTGGAGTTCCTGGAATTCTCCTCCCACCCCTGCAGCGGCTAGGCCAGGGGAAGTGAGTGCTTGGGCACACCCCCGGTTTTAACACCAGGAGGTAAACAAACACTTCTCTCTGTGTCAGACAGAAATGCTATGAAAGATAACTGAATCTATTTTCATACTACTATACATTTTACTGATAAAAACACAGTCACTTGGCATGCAGTTGAATATGGCTCACTTCTATATTTAGGCTGTTGCTACTGAAGACAACTCGGAATACACCTCTCGGGCAAATAAATCTTGTTGCATCTGTCATCCCCAGCTACTTTAGACGCTGACAAGTTACAGACATGCATCCTTCAAACAGTAAAAGGCAGCCACATCTGGGTGCAATACAGCATTTCTAAATATTTAGAAAGGGAAGTGAGTGTTTCTATCCAACTGAAATGCCACAGAAAATGTAAGTAGACCAGCTGTAGCTGCTCATGGTGGAATTTGGCCAGGGCACCAAAGTTAACATCCCATGTCTCTCAGCGCGCCAATAAGCCTAAAAACTAGGAGTGTCCAGCATCTCTGTTTCACCCCTGATTGCAACCTCTGCTAGCACAAATCCAGTCACATCAGGATGAGAGACTGTTTTAGATTTGATGGACAACCACCACCCAGAGAACTGCCAACCTCAGTTCGTCACAACCAGTTTTTTATTGCAGTACTTGTTAGCTTTTCAACAGTAAGAGAAGAGGTGACGGCCAGAGGTGGTGGGGCTGCAGGACAGATTTACAAACTTTATTAGTGAAGCTTCAGAAAAAAAGATAGTTACATGAGTTTGTAGAGATTGAAGAAGATACAAGATGCCATGCATGGTGACTACATGGAGCGTAGCTGGAGTATGTTGGTGCAACCTAAGACATGCAGTTGTCATGCAGCCTGTTAGCCCAGGGTAAAGGGGCAAGAAGAAAACATAGCATTGCATAACTTTGAGGAGGATATATGAACCCATGCATAGTAACCACCTACATGTAGATTTGCGAGTTGACAAGATACACTCGGGTACAGGTTTTAGCATGTGGTGTAGAGCTGCCTGGGTGAGGGGCAGTGTCCAGGATATAAACAATCCTTGCCAGTTTATGGCAAGTGTGACTGGGGTCTGGGTCCTCCTCCATGGTTTCTCTTCCAGCTGGTGGTCTTGGGCTGTTATAGCCACAACGCCAACTACATGGACTCATTTCAGGCTGCCAGGACATGCACGGTGAGTAAAATCTCCTCTTCATGCTACTGCATTTTTTCATGTCCCTGGATTCACTTGTGGACTACTTAAATATGCCAGAAGACAGCTGCACGTTTAGCACCTTCTAACATCTAATTAAAAACCAAACCTGTCAACAGTTAGAGAGCGCTGCTACAAGATGCATTTCTACAGAACCTACGGTAATATGCTTGGCAAATTATATATATGTGAATTAATCCTCACAAAAGTCATTATTGAAGTATTAGCCCCATTTCATAGGGAAAATTAAAGTAACAGAAAAGTCAAATGGCTTATCTAAGGTCACACTGAAAGATTACATGCAAGCTGGGAAATAAACACATTTCCCAAACCTGGTGCCATTATTTTCCCAGAAGGAAAGGCAGCCAGATGAGGTGATTTGTACTGTACCAGTGTTTAACACCATTCCTTTCTCCTGGCTTAACTTCTCAAGCTTAAGTCTTTCAAATGTTTATCCAAGTCATATTTTCAGTAATTAAAGCTCTTGCCTGTCTTCTCTGAGGCCAGACATTGTTTTGGACTCTTAAATGAGCATTTTCTTACTTGGGAATCTGTGCTTGCAAGAGAGTTGGAAAGAAATCTGTGTTCATGTGTACAGTGTTTGGGAAAGGCATCCTGGAGAGTAAAATCCACTGTCCATAAAATGGGCACAGTAAAGGCAGAACTGAAGCAAGCAGCCAATGTGCCTTGCTCCCATCTGCAAGAGCAGTTCATTTCTACCAATTCAGTGCAAAGGAAGAATGGTCATTTATGACCGAGAACCTTTTCCACTGCTTTTCTCCCCAACAAACAGCAGGCGGCTTGTTTTCCTGCAACTCCATTCCCTGCAACTGAAAATCCAAGACCGTACCCTAATCCGGGGCAGCCAACCTGCAGTAGGAGTGACAGGTGGCAGGGGCATGTGGCATACAGCAGATTAGGAAGGAGATAGGTTGCAGAGCAGCAGCAGATAGGGCAGGAAGTAAAAAGCAGAGCAGCAGACAGGGCAGAGGAAAGAGACAGGAGTTGAATCGAGGGATGGCGAAGGGCTGTTTTGTAGCATGCCGGCGAAAAAGTTTGGTCCCTACTGCCCTAACCCATTCTGTGAACCTTCAGGAAAGGCACCAAACAATGCAACTGATAAGCAAGCGGTGGGTCAAAGTACAGTGTCTCGGTTCACAAAACAGCCAAGCACCATTTCCAGGTTATGCCAATCAGATGCAATGGGCAAGAATGCTCTGCTGCTTTTTCTCTCCCCAGCCTCGCAAATGTAGCTCAAAAGAAAGACAGGTTTTTGCACGTTTTAGACAGGTTTAAAAAAAATGCAGCCATAAGAGGGGAAGCTGCCAAACCAAATTGGAGTGTGATGTGAAAAAGACCCCTCTCAGAGAACAGGTCTGCCTACTTGAGTACTGAAACAACCCTCCCCCTCAAACCCACGGCAATAGAACAAGCCGCACGAAGGGAACGTTAAGTACCCGCAAAGATTCAGCCTCTTCATAACTTGCCCTCGTTCCCACAATTCTCTTTCTAGAGGGAAGTGAGCTCACGCCGATTGTGGCTTCAATGAATTCTTTAATCTGGGGAAACAGAGGGAAGAGGAAGTGTCTGTGCAGCTGGTAACACATCTGCACCTTCTCCTCTAGCCCATGGTCTCCACCCAACATCAACCACGTGCAGGAGCTCCTAAGCCTGCTGAAGTCTGCTGACACAACTGGCCTATAGCAGGTTAGCTGGTTTGTGGCTCAGAGGCCTACTATTTTGGTTCTTCCCTGTGCCCGATTCCTACCGGTGCTGAGTATTTTGTCCAGATGCAGAAAGTAGTGGATTAACTACACATCTGTAAAATGCCTGTCTGCCTATGTCTCAAAGCTCTTCACTTGATGAAAATGGCTTCCTGTGCTTGAGTAGAGGAAGTATGAAGGAGAGGGAGCAATGTATAAATCCACATTTTAAAACCCAGGAGCCCTTCAGCTCTTCTCACTGTTCACTTTTAGAAAACAAGACCCCTTATTTAGGACTGAATCCAAAATGACCTTGAAAGCTAGTTCAAAAAGCTAGTTATAGCCTTATACGAGGTACCTGGGGCCCTATCAAGCTTATCAAAGAAGCCAGGAACATCAGCCATTTATTTGCACAATCTGTCTGTGGAAATACATATATTTATACATCATTTGATGTCTGAATAACCAGAACACAATTTAATCTACAACCTGTCTTTGGAAGGGACCTATTACTACATCAATTTTATACAAGGAAAGAATTGCAGCAGAGATTAAATGACTTGCCAGAACAAAACAACAAATCAGTGGACAACTTGCTTGAGGACAGAAATATTGATGTTAAATATTTATATTCAAAGTGATGTTATGTAGAAATTTGGAAAATGGGGTCTGCAACAGACCCCATCTAGTGATCTGTCTACAAAGGGAGGTGTGGGGGAATGCAACAACCACCACCATGGGGCCAGGGAATATAGTTATACTTAAGAGTCTACTCAATTTGTGACTGTGTGGATTTCTTGGAAACAATGAAATCAGAGATTGTCCACAAAATCAACTTAAAAAAAAAATCTTAATAAAAATAAAAAGCTGTCTCCCCAATGGGGGGGCCAGTGGTCCTCACTGCTGCTGTGGCCCAGCCCAGGGGGAAGGTGCTAGCTGGCAAGGTGGCACAAGGGGCAGCAGACAAGACAGTGGCCGCTCCCTTGTTCTCTCACCTGCCAGGGCCTCTTCACCCATCAGCACCAAGGGGCATGGCTGCACAATGGGCAGCCAGCAGACAACATGGCAGCCTCCCCGTCGTCCAGGGCCTCTGTCAACCAGCACCGAGGAGCCCGCTGAGCACATCCGGGAAATATCTGTGGAGCTTGCTCTTTATGCCACCATCAATTGCAAAATTTGTTTAGTCTCGCCACGATTTAAGTAGGTCCCTAGTTATAGTGCAACAAAAAGGCATGTGTGTGGATGAGACCAGTCTACAGCATAACCAAGGCCTTTAAGTTGGATAGATTTTGATAGTGCAGAGAAGGAGTTTGGAGGTTACCGTAATTTGTCCGTTATCAAAAGAGAGGCAAGGAATTTTGTGGCCGCATCTATTGAGCCAACTGTTTAGTGGAGAGAATGGTTGGACAAGCTTTCAGGTATCAAGTGCCCTTCCTCAAGTCCCCTGATGATCCAAAGGGGACATTTCCTATGCAGGTTTGACATCACAGGTAAATGAAATGCATGAGATGTGAAGTATACCTGGCTCTCACAACACTCCAGACAGAAATTAATTTAGCCTGCCAGCATGTGGTTCTCGCACAGTTATTTCAGTACTCTGAAAATGTTCCTGCTTGAATGTGGCTGCCATCCTGAATGTATGGACAAGCTGCTTCCTCCAACCCCAGACTTTTCTGTGGTGCCTTTATAGTTTGCAACAAACTTGTCTGAACACAGCAGCAATGTTTTTTTCTAAGGAAATCTGAACTCCAAAAGGAAGAAACAAGGCCAGGGGCTGTCTCAGCCTCTCCCAGATTATGCTGCCAGCCAGCGTCTTCTTACTTAATGCCATGCAACTCCTAAATAGGATTCAGACGTGTTTACAAATGGCAGCTCCCAGGGACAAAGTACCCCCTGACTAAGCAAAGGGTGGAAACGTTTCCTCCTAGAAGTGAGAAAGAGTCTTGCACCGTGCAGCTGCTGAGGTTGGCAGGTTTGGTTTTGTTTAACTAAAGCTCATTCCCTCTCGGAGGCAGTGCAGCTTCTCAGAGAAAATAAGTAGGCTGGAAAAAAAAAAACAACAACCCAGAGGCTTGAGACAGAGAACCTGGAGTGAAGCGGGCTAAAATGTAAACAGAAAGGCAAGAGCAAGAGAGATGGGGTCAGCAGGGCAGGGCTGGGACATTGTTTTGAGCAGGGTGTGCATGTGTGTGTGTTACTGCAGGTACAGTAACCCAGCCCCAGAGAAGGAGGGCAAGGAGGGAAGGGCGGGGGGGGGGCGGCACTGGGACACCTTCCAAAAAGGAAACTAGCCCAACCTAGGATCTCCCAACTACAACCATTTTCCACTGACCAATCAGGGAAGAGCAAGGCAAACACACACCAAATTAGGAAAGTCAATACTGGAGGGAGGGGGAGGAGGAGGAGGAGGAGGAGGAGGAGGAGAGCTGAGCTAATGAAAACAACCTCCCAGCGCAGGAAGGGAATAGGAGCGAAGCGCTGAGCCTTGCCCCAGCCAACAGCATCTGGCCTCGGCCTAAGTGAGCGCAGAGCTCGGGGAGACGGCTGTCCTGTGGTTCCCGTTTGGGAGGCCTGGGATCTCTGCTCCAGCAGGACTACCCAGATCTCACTCATTTCCTGAAATGCAAGACAGGATGTGAGAGGGGAGAGAAGGGGACCGCCAGCAGAAAAGGGATGTTTACAAACACGGCAGCCCCCAGCCCCCACCAGCAGGAGGAACTCGAGAACGAAAGGGATTCAGCCAGCGAAACCTCAGGAAGTCTTTTGAGGTTTTTCAAGACGCTGTTGGATTTGCTTTTGCTAAGACAAATGGCTGTAATCATGCATCATCTTTAGTAAACACCCCGTTTGGGACCGAGCAAGATTCAGCACTACTATTTCCACTTTTGCCTGATGCACAGAAACATTCTCGTGGAGTCAAATATCACTTGCAGACATATGCCAGAGCCAGAGATACAGCCGCTGCTAGTAACATAAACCACAGTGTGCTGCCTGACACAGGATGACTGAATGGAAACTACCATATGTTGGCAAAGAAACCATCGCCCTTCCCAGTAACTTGCTTAATCTAAAAGAGGAGGTTAAATATAAACTAGAAGTGCTCCCTGAACAGAGAGCTCAAACTACAACTATTACCAACTGCCCCCTGCCCCCCACCCTGCCCCTAGAATATTTACAATGAACATCCAGGCAATTTTGCAAAGGGGGGGGAAAACCCACATAAGCAACATGCTGCCAATCCCATGCCAAGTCAAATGCAATCTTCATTACAACACCCAAGATATTCTCAGCCACATGCATTTTATCATTACTAATTGAACCACCACTAACACAAAAAACAGGACTCCGTTGTGCATTATCTCATTTTACAAAGCAGTGAGTAAGCAGACCAAAAAAAAAAGTATCAAGGCTATTGCATCACCAGATACACTTTGGCCTTTGTCTTTATTTTTTGAGGTGATACATTCTATTATACTAGTAAATGTACTGTACTACATTATGTCCAATTAATAGAGTTTTAGGATTATGAAATCCCACTTCATTACACTATAAGCTTTGCTGAGAAACAAGGAGACACTACCATTTCATGAGAATTCTTGCATCTCCCAAACAGCCAATTTCTACCTGTACTTTTTAAAAAAAATAAACTACAGGACAGGAACTATATATTAAAACACTCAGAACTCTGATGTCTACCCACAACCCCCTTTCTGATTTCGATTCTACCCTACCCCCCACTCTATTTTGGCTCTAACTCTGCACATCACTTTGGATCCAATAAAACAAATCAACAAAATATGACTGAGATAATGAAAATAAACTATACAATAATAAATAATGCAACACGACACAAGCAAATTTAGCAGGGCCCTCTTGATGGAGTAGACCCTCAGGACTGGTTTCACTCTATGCCTATGTCTCAATGTTTTGTATTTATTCTGCAAGTGTTTTGGGATCTTAAACAAATCCTCCAGCCACACTGAATTTTTCTGTTCACTTTTAAGTGCTTTCCATGATCTGGAACATCAGATATGCATTTAAAGCTATTTGCAATGGGAATTTCATACATCGAGTATACCAGATAAAAAAGTCCAGGCCTGACCAGGTTCGGCACCAAGAGAACATGGATGGACTCTGGATAACATGGAAGGATGGGAGGGCAAGTAAGATCCTCAGTCGCACCTCCCTGGATCGCCAGCATCTTACCTGATAGTGCCAGTAGGGGACGGCAGGGGGCTGACCAAACTCCGGAGATCCGGCTCCGGAATGTGGATCTTCAGAGGCGATATTTGAGGGTAAAGTGGCCGGAGTGGAGGGGATGAAGCTTGCTCCTTCACTTCCTCTTTATGGTATAAAGATGTGAACTGGATCTTTATGACTGTGCTAGGAAATCGGAAAGTACACCTGCAAGGAGACAGAAAAGAGAGAGAAAGGGTCAGTGTCCTAAGCATAAGCCAGCTGGATGAAACAAACAAATACTTGCCGTAAAACATTAATTAATCTGCACAGCACTAATGAACTACCACTGCAAGACTATACCTCTCTTTCCAGCGTCTTCCTTTGCATAACACTAGATTACTTGAATATTCATGAAGCCCTGCAGCATCCCTGGGAGGTAAATGTTATTAGACCCATTCTACATATAAATCAACAGAAGCTTGGAAAGGGTAAGTGACTTGCCTACAGCCATGTATTTGATCAAAGGCCAAGCAAAAACTAGAACCCCAAACAGCAAATCCCCAGGCTCCTGCTCTAACCACTAGGATTAGAGTCCTTGCCATTTGTATTTTACAAGCTTCACTGCCAAATACTTCACGGAAGCCTTCCTCAGCAGGGTACAAGTTACTGAAAATACAGAATCAAAGTCAACATACAACCACACAAAGCAGATACCAAGCAACAAGCCCTACAACCTTAATGTGTGGCCCAGACAGCAGTTCTTACATACCACACGTAAACAGTTCTTACGGATCATCCCACACACCACAGCACACCAGGCAGATTAAACCACAAGACTTCATGAAGCAATGCTAATCAGCCATCATTCACACTTCTGATCAACAGAAGACTTATTCAGCTATATAGCTATGACCTAGGCTGTCCAAAGGGAGAGGGAATAGGGGAGAGAACCAGTTCTCTATATGTAGCACATATTTAGACACAAGCCTTAATTCAGCCCCAGAAGAGCAATGGAAGTTAGGAGGAAGTGAACCCTCCAATGCTTTCTATACTCAAAAGAAAGGGTTTTTTTGATGTACAGGCTCTGCAACATGCAAGTTATAGCAGTCAGTATGTCATCTATTCTATTCCACCTTCCTGTATGTCCAATTAGGTAATAATGTGTAGTCAATACAAGCTTCTCATGGATTGCTGAGGGACTGCATCTGCTGGGACCAGGCTCAGGGAGTGGCAAAGGCCAGCAAAGCAGTGCCCATAGCCTTGTCTACAAAGAGAAAAATTACTCTTGCACCAAAGTTGTGCACTTACTAACAAGAGCCCTGGCATGGACTAGCCACAGGGTGTTGAACACCACAGGACTTTAGGTGGCAACAAGAACACCTGCGACTGACCTAAGTTTGTACTTCTCCACTGATGAGGGAGAACAACTGGATGCCAGCGCAATGGTGACAAAGATTTCCCTTGATATCTCCAAGCAGATGAAATCAGCTCCTTCCCCAGGGGGCTGTTCAGGAATCAGGCATGACTAGTAGTCAGGCATGTGAAGCTCATCCTCCTCCCCATTTCATCTCTCAAGTGAGCTTGGTCAGCACTCAATGGCTTGAAAGCACAATGGTTTTGCTAAGTACTGCAAGGGGTTTGCATTGTATTCAATCCACTTCAGAAGCCCTGCCACCTGCACTTGTCAATACATTAAAGAGGAGAAAAATCAGCATTGGCAATGCAGCCCAGCCACGTTTATCTAACCTTTCAAGACATGGTCCCCTGCAGATTTGCTGAGAGAGAACAATTTGACACAATAGACTGTTGTATCCCTGCAAGGTGTCTGCTGGTAACAAAACCCAGTAAGATCAACCCACAACAGGGCTGCTGAAACACCCAGGGTCCTAAGCTTTTGTACGCTGAGTTTGCTCACAGAAAGCAAGAGTATAACTCTACACCCAACACCACAGAATAGGGACAGTAAACACACTGTTAAGCCTTTCCTCCCTGCCGACTCCTTACTGAGGAAGAGCTGAGCTGTCTTTCACACAGTTGGGGAAGTCTGCATCATTACAAAGCCAGATGCCTAATGCATCTCATCACATGAGACAAGGATGAAGAAATACATGTTAACTAAGGCTTTATTGCTTCCAAACTGCTGCTGATCTCAACAGGTTTAACTGTACGTGGTCTCATGGCATTGCTGCAGCCCAGACTTCCTACTTCAGTCTCATCTGGAGCGCATTCAGTGTTCCTGCACCTCCTAATGCATTCCAGTGGCACACTTTCCCTGCAGAAATGCCTTGGAGTGAGGAATTTGCTGACCCCAATTATATGATTTTTAGCCCCTCGATTCCTTGTGGGTGACCCTATGATCTTCTCCCTGCTGTGTTTTATTAGTGCCGTTTATGTTACCTGCACAATACCCTTTCCTCTGAGACACACAGTTTCAGGCTGCAAAACCTCAGGCTGGAAGTAAAGGAAATCTTTACAAAGTCTCTTGTCCTTTATGAAATTATTACTAAGCAATCAGAGGTAAATGCTGTATGCGTTACAGAGCATGGCCTATTCCTTGACAAAGTGGGTGTGTCTACATGTTTGTTAATGCGCTATAATTACGGTGCATTAAGTTTAGTGCCTGTAATAACAAGTACTAACTTTATGTGCCTTGATCGGCACTACTGCGCATTAGTGCAGATGAACGTTTTTTGTGTGTGATGCTTAATGCTCGCTGGACTAATCATGCACATCAGTGCATGACCATGGCTTTTGCCAGCTGTGCTAATGCACAGTAGAATTAGTTCAGTGGGAATTAAGCGTCTTGTGAAGATGCGCCCAGTGTGTGTAAAACAGGACCCCTCAACATAGCTGCAGGTCAGGCTCAAGCAGAAGAATTCAGATTTAGTCAAGTAACTCACCCAGAATCTCAACCTAGAAGGGAGGGAATAGGGATGGATGGGCTGGACTGCCAGCAACAAGCAATCTGTTTGCTGTTGTATATTCATTCTTAGAAAGCCAGACTCCTCTCTCTGCTGGAGTAGACCCCATAGGCTACACCCACTTCTGACACACATTTCCTTGCTAGTGTATTGATGAACAGTTCAGCAGAAAACTTGGTTGCAAAAAAAATAGTGTTAGTTACATATAAATGTATTTTACTTAGCACAGACTAAGTCTGCACTAACTTTTCATATAAACTTTCCTACTGTAGCCATAGCATATGGGACCAACACTGAACAGAAAGCTTTCTTCACTCCCCACCTCTACCTCACCAGTCCAAAGAGGCTCAGATGGCTTGAGGCATCTGTCCACAATTGCCATTATGGTTTGATTCTGTTTAACAACCAAATCAACTATCAGGACATGGCCTATCTGAACTAGAATAATGATAATCCACAAGGCCTGATGCAGTGTTTCACAGCAGTGTGCAAATCTGATTGGCATTATGGACTTGTATCAGCAAAAGAGCAGCTAGAGAATCATAGAAGTCGGGTCGGAAGGGACCTTGTAGATCTTCAAGTCCGACCCCCTGCCTGGGCAGAAGGAAAACGGCTCAACTGACCCCAGTCAGGTAGGCATCAAGCCGCTTTTAAAGACCCCCAGGGTAGGAGCCAGCACCACTTCCCTTGGAAGCTGGTTCCAGATCCTAGCTGCCCTAACTGTGAAGTAGTTCTTATGGATGTCTAATCTAAACCTACTCTCCAACAACTTGTGGCCGTTATTCCTTGCTATCCCGGGGGGCGCTGGGGGAAACAAGGTCTCCCCCAAACCCTTCTGGTCCCCCCTAGTGTGTTTATAGATGGTCACCATGTCCCCCCTCAGCCTTCTCTTGTGAAGGCTGAACAGGTTCAGGTCCCGTAGTCTCTCACTGTAGGGTCTGTCCTGCTGTCCCCGGATCATGCAGATGGCCCTCCTCTGGACCCTCTCAATGTTGTCCACATCCCTCCTGAAGTGGGGTGCCCAGAACTGGACACAGTACTCCAGCTGTGGCCTGACCAGCGTCACGTAGAGGGGGAGGATCACCTCCTTGGACCTACTTGAGATGCACCTGTGGATGCATGATAAGGTCCGGTTAGCCCTGCCAACCATGACCTCACATTGTCGGCCCATGTTCATCTTGGAGTCAATGATGACTCCAAGATCCCTTTCTGCCTCCGTGCTCTCAAGAAGGGAGTTTCCCATCTTATAAGTGTGCTGCTGGTTACTACTGCCCAGAAGAAACTGTCTGTCAGAAACATACATGTGTCCCCATGAATTTTTCACCAGCAAAAGCTGTTTCTATTTATGCAGTAAGTGAGCATACTTTCTTTGCCAGAGTTTTCTAATGTTCTCCTAATTGACGCTCCAACCCCGCCTAAAATAAATCCACTGTAAGCTGACATCTAAGCTTAGGAAGCCTACAGAATGAGGGAACCGGAAAGAGCAGGCAGCCTATATCAATATGGAAAAATTAGGGTTCTGTAAAGCAAGAGCCAATAGGGCAGACCACAGAGCAATACAGCTTCAGGGCTTTGTTTGCTCTAGTTAAAGGTTTTTAAAATTACTTTTTTAGAAAGGAGTTGTAGTATGATTTGTGTTATATATGGTCCGATACTTGGTTATTACTACTTCCTTTTTTCTTTTCTTTTTTTTAAATGAAAATGTACAGCCACTTTGTGAAAGTGAAACTGCACAAAATAAAAGTGTGTTGAAGATGGAGATTCTCACAGCATCCTAAGACCAGCTCTTCTGACACCTCTGAAATTCCCAGGTGATCTGTGTCACTATATGATCTGCAGAAACAACTGGTCTTGCAAAAGCATGGGCACAGCGTATAAGCCAAGGAAAAGCGATTGCTCACTGTCTAACACATGGCAAATCTCAGAGCTACAGCTCTGCTACTCAAGGCAGGATACAGAGGGATACAATCTACCATCACAGAAAGGCTTCTGGCATCAATAAACAAAAGAGACAAGCGGCTTTTTCTAAGATTTCCTAGCCGCTCCCCTCACCCTGACAACACAGCATACATGTGATTAGGCAACTTCATGTGGTGAACCAGTCATGGTGACCACAAGCATTTCATGTACGTAAGGTCTGAAAATAAAATGCTAGGAAACACTAGACTTTACATAAACATTGTCCCCCTCCTTGAGCCAGACGGCAGAGAAAATGGTTACAAGGCAAAGAAGCCACTGAAAAGTTTCCCCACTGAGTAATTCTACGTAAAAATCAGAGGAATGGCCTCTCCCAAAGTGTCCGCTATTCATACACGTGGAAGAAACTAATATGCATTAGCCAAAATACAGTCCTAACAAGAAAAAAAAAGAATACTGTCGCCATTAGCTTCTTTGTAAAGAGATCACTGTGCATCTCCCAATAACTTCTGTTAAGATCTGCTACGTACCAGGAAAAAGAGATTTTAAAAAGGACAGGAAATAATATTTGGAAGTATAGACTAGAATTATTCATGTTTTTTATTTCTAGATGTTCAACATAGGAAAAGCCCAATAATGAAATAAATGCAACACAGACTTTGAAAGATCTGAGAGAGAGAAAAAGAAGAGAAAGCACTGCATGTCTTATATTCTAATGAGAGGGAAACTAAAGTTTATTGTACACAGCAAAGAATAAAACTTATGTTGTAGGTGCATTGCACATTACTCTCATCACTAGCTAGGAAGCATCTTTTACCCATCATCTCATCATGAAATATGCCCCCACCCCATGTTTTACAATAATGAAAGCTCTGGCACTATTGCCATCAGAATATCACAGCGGCACCAAGTTGGGGTGGGGAAGGGGCCACGTTTTATATGACGCACTTTTGGGGACTCTCAAAAAGCCCAACTGCTCTCAGCAGGTTGCTGTCTTATCTCCATGTGTGGTGTGCCAGACAAATCTGTGGGATTATTAAACAAGAGTTTACCTTCATTAGATTTTGTCAGGTTCATTGCCAGTTATCTTGAGATACCCAGTACTTTGCTAGGAGGCTGATGTGGAGACGTCTTATACTGTAGGCTGATCCCTAGAATACCCACGTCTGCATCCTGAATCAAACATGCAGGGATCGTCTACAACATCCTTTACAAACATACGTAAGTACTAGAGGTGCACCAATACATCAGCTGCATATCAGGTCGGCACCGATACCAAGAAAAGTTAAAATTATCAGCAATCAGCGTTTTTTGGATGATAATGTCACTGATAAACGCCATGTTCATGGGGGGGGGGGGCAGGACAGATCAAGGCCCCCACAGTGAGGGAGGGAGTGGGGCAGGGGCAGCTGCTGCCCAGCCAGTGCAGTGAATAGGACCCTGGGGCCAGGAGCTGGACGGAGCCGCAGCCAGCTCATCCAGGTGGGGGCGGGGGGTGGCTCCCCACAGCTGCTCACACCCCTGAGGGAGACATGGGGGGCATATACCCCCTGGATTTGTAGTCAGGGCAAAGGCAGGCTGCCCACTGTAAACCCCCCCCTCCCCCTTAGCCAACCCTCCCAGCACTGCCGCCCACCCTGCACAGCTAAGCCTAGCCCTGCCGCTGGGAAGAAGCTGGTACAGCCCCTGGCCCTGAGGGGTGTACGTACTCCCCATGCTTCCCTCAGGGGTGTGCACAGTGGTGGGGAGCTGCCCCCCACCCCCCTCCATGCCCCCTGGACAAGCCACCCACAGCTCTGTCCCGCTCCTGGCCCCCGGTCCTATTCACCACCCTGGCTGGGCAGTGCCTGCCCCTACCCCATTCCCTCCCTCACCTTGGATCGTTAAAGAAGCAGGCATGCTCAATGCAAAATCTGATAACTAATATTTGTTGCTTTAAATCCATCTATGTTGCACGTGCAAAATAATTAGTCTGTCATGGGATAAACACCATGTAAGCTTCAACTTTTAACACAAAGCAGTTTGTCTGATTCCAAAAAATGTCTAACAAAACATTTTCTTTTTTAACATTCCAGTAACACGAACAAGAGCCAAACCAAATTTTGTCTGACTTGGTAAAAATAAACTCTCTCTCGGCCTAAGACTAGGCTTGGAAAGTATCAGGCCTAAAAGGATTATTTCTATCAAAATTATGGCCATCTAAAATAGAGAGGTGGAAAAAGGGGTTGTAGGAAAACCATCTCTCAACCTTAAGTAGCACAGTAAGCTGGACAATAAATATTTGCAGGTAACTCAGAGAAAATATCTAATGATCTACATTTGACGATCTATCCTATTAAGCGAAATCCAAGATGAAGCAGAAATCAATCGCCTATTTTATACTTTGATTTTACATAGATCCCTCCAGTGTTTTGGCTTCTTTTTTTTTCCATTATACTCACAAGTCATCCACTTAAACCATTTATTTTCTGAGTGAAAAGCTGATCTATGGTAGAGCCAAACATTCAGGAAGAGGAACCTAACAAGAATATTCTGCATATTTGAATGTTAGATAAGTCCATTTAATGAGATAAGTGTGTGCCTATTACCCTGAACTATTTACTCTGCTTGTCCCCGTCATGCATGTGATTAGAATGGAGGACACAGACAGCATCGTCCTCTGTTTTGACGGTATATTTTGGGTGCTGCCACAATTTTAAACAAACAGGTGGCAAAGCTCCAAGACTTTCACCACTCATTTCACTCTCGCTCATCATCCTAACTCAACGATCAGATTTAAACAGCCAAAACTTTCATTAAGGAGCTACTTCCACTCCATCATAATTAGTACCCATTTGAAAAAACCTGGCCAGAAAATAAGCTTATTGTTTCTGAAGTGAGAATCTGTTTATGAAGCTACATCTGGGTAACAATGTTCAAACCCAGAATCTGCTGCCCCCCACGGTGGCACAGGAAGAGCAGTGCACAGCATCCTTCATCTGTCCTCATGCAAAATATGAAATGAATTGGCTCATTCTGGAAAGCAAAGGCAAGCCCATGAGAAGAACAGAAAAATGTAAACATCCCAAGCAGCTTTTCTATCCCTAGGACTAAATGGGGAGTCATTTTCATGTACTAGCCCATCTTAAATGATAACCGGTGGGTCAGGACTGCAAACGTGCAGACAGATAAATGAATCTGGAAAATGCAGTGACCACCCACCTGGCACCTCCAAGCACTGATGCAGCCAGAGCTAAAAGAGGATTCTGTGCACTGAACTCACAATGCCAGACAATACAGCACCATAAACAACTCCCAGACCCCGCTGAAACCACCTTTTGGTTTTTTTTGATGAGGAACAGCAGCAAATGTGAAACTCGCAACTTTTAGCCAACATAACCTATGAAAAATTAGGATTTGAACCTGCAGAGATTGCCAGTATATAAAGGAGTATAATGAGCTCCATAACTGCTACGCTATTAAAAAAAAGCCAGTGCTATAAAAACTATGAACAAGTTTCTCTGGAATCTGAATCTAGATGAAGCAAGAGAGGCAACGAGCCTAGATAGCTCTTACAGTGAAGGTGATTTTATAAACCACTTGATTTTGTGCGTTTCCTACCAAACCTCTTTACATGACACAAGCTGTCGTACTGAACATCCATCCCCACCACAGGAAGAGAGAGATTTATCCTGGAGAACTGACCAAAATCTGGCACTATACATTTCTCTTTTTGTGGTACCTTTCATGAGCAAAGACTCCAGAAAAATATGATGCTTTTATTTTCTTACCAAGACAGGGACTCAAGTAATGGCTTGACTATGCTAGCTGCCATGTGCCGTCCCATAACCAGTGGCCTTCTGTTCCCTAGAATGCCTCCTAATAGGTGGCTGAACAGTCCCCATTGCCATCAGTGGCCTGGGTAAAATACAATTTCATGATCAGCTTATAGTTGTTCATCTTTCCCCATGATAACAAAGAATAACCTGACTAAGAGAAGGAAGATGGGAGGACTCCAGCCACTCTCATCCTGGGCTCAAAAGAGGTAAGAGTCATGGCCAACGTTAGACTTGGATGTCCGATCAGATGATCGTGCGGGTCATGCTGGCTTAAACTCTTATTCACCTTTTCCCAGAACCCAGCACTAAAATCACTCCCAATCCCAGGCTGAGCAGTGTTTCGTGCCTCAAACATTCCTTCTTCCCCTTTCACATACACACACAACAAAACTTAACTCATTCATTGTGGGAAAAAGACCAGGTAATCACTTCTGTTGCTGAGAAGCATTGGAACACCTGAAATATCAAAAGTTCTTGAAACAGAAAGAAGACGAGATAACTCACTGCTTTTTTTTAAATGAATTAATTATTTCAAACTTCATCTCACTCACAAAAGAGCAAGGAAAGTGAAAATGGTTTTTGCATTCCAGCAAGTGTTCCCCAGCTGTCCTGTACCCATACTTATGCCCGTAGCATACTTATTGCCCGTAGCAATGGGCAGGTCATGCTTGTAAGGAGCATAAGTGGGTTTCTGCAGCCTCAACTAGGACATGCAGCCCCTAACAAGCTGCAACACAAGTGGTTTCAATGTGCTCCGATTTCCAAAGTTAACTCGCTGAGAATTCGAGGGAAGGATGGCTGTAAACCAAAGAAAGCCAATAAAGAACTAACATTTCTTATTTTCATACACACAATCCTTCAGAAGCATTTCTCAGTGCAGTGTATAGATGGAATTGCACATATGGTAAAGGTTGTATTTTATTTTATTTTTTTTTTTAACGAGAGTGTACCATAAGTTGCCTTGGGATAGGCCTAGCACTGCATATTATTGCGCGTCAGCAGGGTCTCCAACACAGGCAGGATTTCAAATAACCAGAGAGAGTACATGCGTGCAAGTGTGTCTATTTAAAACAGATATTACCTGCACCATCAGGCTGAAACTGAAGTTATGCATAAAAATGTATTTTAAGATAATCAAGTAAGTTGGCTTTAATGAACATTTCCTGTGGAGCTCTGATATAGGGTACGCTACTGCTTAATATGCTATTTAAAAAAAACAACACAAAGTTTTCTTTAAGCAGATATTTGAGGAAGACTGTATTTGGATGTTTATGCCTGGGACAGTAGGTCCAGATTATTTTGTAGCTGAACATCAGGTGGACAGCCTCCCACTGCCCCCCACTTCTTTTTCCTGGCTTACTCAGCAGTGTCCCAGATTCATGGGCGACACCACAGACTAACATATTAATGGAAAGCAATGATCAAAACAGCAGACATCACAAAAAGAATCAGCAAGTGAATGAGGGCAAGATACGGATAAGGAAAACGAGCAAAGCATCCACATAGCCACTATCTTGGTAAGTCTGCAAGGCTAGGGAAAGAAATGCTAAAAAACAACGTAAGAGCAAAATATTATTTTGGCAGCATATATTCTTTAAAAGCTTGCAAGGGCATGACAAGGAGCCTCTGAAGTTTCAAAAAAGAGAGAAAAAGAGAAAGTAGCTTCCAAGAGAACCTTTATTTGTACTAAAATCATGCTGTACAATTAAAAAAAAATATATATATATATCAGCTATTACATTGCTCTTGCAAATATCCCCTTCCTAGATTCTCTTGTCTGTCTAGCAGAAAATGTTAATTGGTATCACATACACCAAGCTAGTAAATGTTACAGAAAACAAAATACAATGGGCGGGACTGCTGCTGCAAAACAAAAATGCTGGTTAAGTAAGTGTCTCAAATAAGGTTTCAGACTATTAGTTTCTCTTTACTAAATTTTCTTAGATGAAATCAAGAGTTGTGCCTAATTCTGCATGCACATACCTTCTGATGTTGGTTTTTTTTTTTACAGTGCTGTACTGATTTTACCCTTCCGAGAACACCAGGGGTTTGTACAGTTTCTTCCTCCACTCTGAACTTATACTTTATTACTATTCTTCCCCTTTGCTGTGTTATACTATTCAAAACTGAGACCAATAAGCCAGTGGTTGTTACCCTTTCTAACACAGGTCATGGAAATAATGGAATTTCTCCAAACTATCTAAACCACTTGCACAAAAGGGCAGGCGACAGATCCACAGAATCTATGTAACAGGTTTCAAGTAGCAAAAATACAGCAATATTACTGGGAATCGGGACTTTTCCTCTGGAACCAGCCTTCAAGATGGCTCAGTTCAGTCTGTTTTGGACCCAAGGATTCTGATCTGTAATAGAGAGGAATACTACTAGGATCTCTGCTCCATCTCAGTACTTGAAAACCTACCAAACAGCCTCCCTGTAAAAACATTATTTGCCAACCAAGAGTGCCCATAGACCAGAAGTGTCTGCAGCTCTGAGAACGTGCTGTTTTCTGCTGCCTTTCTAATAGAAGTAACTGCAAATCATTTGATCAGCAATGTACCTTTATTTCTCAGTCTACAAGCAGTTGAAGGGTGTACTCCAGATATCAGAAGCCTCACTTAATTTATTTACAAACTTAATGAGATGTTTGAAATTCTAGATCCAATTAGGGCCAAATTCACTTATGGATTAAATACACGATGAGATGCTACAAGGAAGGAAAGCATAAACACACGACTGAAATTAATACCACCACACAGCATGACACAGGTTTCCACATGGAATAAAACAATGAAAGATGATCACGGTAACCAATTCTCAGCCTAATCACACACCCTGAAGAACTGCATTAGGAGACTCTTAAGATTAAAAGCTACTGAGACAGATCCTTTGTACTTTGCCGGATGACTCAGTTCAAGACCGTTATGGACACCACCCTTTAAAACATGCACGTCAACGCGACTTGCCAGTTACTTCGTACCGTTCCATTAGCAACAGAGGGAAACAAAGAGCGAGTGCTATAATTGTACTTCACCACGTTTCATATTTCAAAACAGTGGAGTCAGTTTCAAAATATTCCATTCATTCCAAACCAGAAGCGCTGGGCACAGGCACTCATCACTGTCAGAAGACAGGCTTCTTCTCCCTTGTTCAATTTTCCAAGCCCACTGCTCCTTTAAGGATGTGCAAGCATTGAGGCCCAGCAGGATGAACAGATTGTTGTGCGAAAGGAAGCCAGTCACAAGCCGCAGAAGATCAAATGCAACTAAATTGATAACGCAATGTCCTACATGGAGAAGCCTAAAATCTCTCTTACATCAGGCAAAAAACTGGACATAATTCAACATCAGTGCAGCTCCACTGATGATATCAGTGGTAGCTGTAATATATTCAAGGCATTTTACCTCTGACAGTAATATACAGGCTCTGACTTTTCCAGCATGGTTACAGATGTGGAGGCTTGCACTGCAGACTCCCATTCTGTACTTTTAGCCCCAATTCTGTCCTTTTCCACAGATAAACTTTACACTCTAGGCATTCAATGTCTGCGGACATGTACAATCTACTGTGTACCTCCTACCCTATGATACCCATCTTTCCCCAAAACAGATGCTTCGGGACATCATCTGCAATAGGAGGAAACGGAAGAGCTGCATGACAAGAGTAAACAAGCCATATCTTATTCCAACAGCACTCTACTGATCAGAGTTAAATGTTTCAAAAAACACCTTCTCTCATAGCTGAAGGTGTGAGGGAGCAGAGAAGGGAAAGGTTTCAGATGATCAGATTTTCAGAGACAGGATCAACTGGTTATACATGCAGAATACCTAGAAAGACTCTGAGTTTAATATTAATCATTAAGCCACTGTTTCTGCTGAAGTTCAACAGTTGGGGGCCCGATTCCAAAATTTTCAACGCTGTGTTCAAAACCATGTTAACTCTAATTATATTTTCTGTTCAAAAAGAACCGATAACACAGCATGACCAAAACATGTGACCTAGCATTGCCTGCAGTGCATTATATCAACATGTGTTTACTTGCAACATATTTAATATTAAGGTCACAGGGAGTCCAATGAAGACAAGAGATCTTTTGTTGTCTTAGACAAAGACAAAGATCATCTGTCGATGTGTGAATATGATGAATTACTGATTTTCACTGGGATTCGGTTATCTGGATACCTAGGTCTTCATTCCACTTAAGTCTTAAATGGTCTGTATCAGGTCAGTCATGTGACATGATATAGTCATAGAGTGACAGAACAGAATGAGGAAGCGAAACAGATTTCAAGGCAAAAAAATACTATATCCGGAAAAAAAATACTTCATGACATCTCTACAGCCTCAGGTCCAAACTGATTTTCTACTACTTGATGCAACTGCAAATATTGCCATTCAACAGTTTTCAGAAGGTTAAATTCATCACATAACTCAGAAATGGATTTAATATGCTTTCCTACTGGAAGCTGTTCTACACGTACAATACCCTACCCATCCACTTTCACCACATCAGTTTGTAAGCCAGTACCGACGTTTATTGCCAAATCCACCTGGCAAATAAAAAAAATATATAATATGAAGCATGATTTTGTTTCTGAATCTTTGAGTCTTTTACAGTCATCACATTTTTAACAAAATTAGTATTTGATTTGTTAGCTTCCTGCTAATACAAAAATTTAATTCAGTGAAAAGTATGATAAAAACCATCCTGAAAATAATCAATATAAATGACTGGACTGAATAAATACAAAACAGATCCCTCCTAAACCACCAAGGTATCTCACATAGCTAGTCTGCATCTCATCCAGTTGCTTAGGGCTGAAGACAGAAATTCCTCATGGATTCTTTTTTATTTCCTTAATTTAAATTGCCTTAAAAAGAAAAAAAAGTTCCAGTCCTTTCCTTGAGAACTTCCTTGCCTTTCTGTAAAGCTGCATTTTAAAGACGCATCTACCAACAATGCCCCCCACCCCCCGTCATTAACAAAAGGACCATCTATTAAAACCCAGCAGCTATAAACATATTCGAGATCCTTGCTGTCAGAGTCTCCCCAATCCCACACACCTTGAGGAAAGCACACAATTGTCATGAAGGTTGGTTGACAAGGCTGTTTCAGACCTTGTTGAAGCAAGTCCCAAAGCTGAGCTCCTCATTATAAATGCAAGACTCCAGCTTTGGCTGTACTGCATAGCTGCCCCCCCCCCGGCAGCGAGTATTTAGCAGTGATTAGTTCCCTCCCACCATATTTTTCAAATAAAATCTGGTTTGATGCTCTCCAGCTGTCTCACAGACATGCGTTTGATTTCAACAGCATTATTACTCGAGTCAGCTGGAGACAAACCGAGTAGAGCGACAACCAGCCAACCAACCGCTCCTTCCCTCCCAACCCTCCTTTGTGTCAATAAATCTTAACCTGGCTGTTTGAGCAATGTTTAATCATAAACTGATTTGAACATGCTCAGGAATACAAACACGGTGAATGAATATCACTCACTACAGGGAGAAGAGAAGCTAAAAACCTCTTTCCAAGAGGTGTTGGCACCTGCTACACAACTGGGTATGTGTCCTGCACAACAAGCAGAGCAGAGTAAGGAAGTAGGAAATTCTTGGGGGTGGGGAGCAGCCAGTGGCATTTAAAAAAAAAAAAAAGGCACAAACAGAAATGGGAGTTTTCACAACTACAGCCAAAGACAGGATATTCAGGGGGTAGAAACACATTAACTACATCAGCTATTCAATAGTCTCAATGCCTTTTTTGTCTTTTTTTAAAAGAACATATTCTAAATTGTTTAGAACATCCACCCAGAAGTCTGGGAATAAGCTATCCCCAATGATGTGGTCCCACTGCCATCTGGCATCCAGTGATGTTGATCTTTTCTGTGTTGCTAATCAAACTAGAATTAATCTGTCTCTTTCTGCTTACTTTCTGCACCAGAATCAATGAAATCAACACAGCAATAGGAACAATGATGGCTGGTTACTCATTACAGGGGAGCTCACCTTGCATAACTGTTGAAAGTGTATTTAGAAGCTAGAGGACTCTTCACAGGGTTTTAACTATATGTATTACCTTACAGGGCCCTCGCACTGCAATACACTGGGCAACAGAATAATGAGCCTCTAGGAACTGGATCTGAATACAGCTCAGGTCAGCATTACACAAGAGGTATTCAGTAATGGCAGCACTCAACAACTTATGTAGGATGAACTGACAGTCTCAGCCCTGCTAAATCAGAATTCACCCTGGAAGAAAAACCATGTAATTGGCACTTTTTCTGATAGTTTCTCAGCAATGAGCACAGACAGAGTGGTGGTCTTTGCAGACTGATTTGTCCTCTCATCCCCAAACAAACCAGACTAGGGCAGAAAAATAGGAGGACCAAATAGGCAAGCTATGGACATGCTCTGGGGACACATAAAACCTCCCTTTGTAAATGCTGTCAACCCAGCAGCTTTGACAAAAAAAGGAAAAAAGTTTTTCTTCAGTGGTCTGTTTAAAAAAATGAGTACTTTCAGAAATATCACATTTCTGTCTAAAACTACCCCGGTACCAGCCTTTGGAATAAATGAAACTTGAAATACAAAAACCAACTAGCTGGCATTATAGGGCAAAACAGAAGGTCAGCACAGGCAGCGTCAAAGTGACAGCTGAAAAGGAATCAAAGAGCTGCCCTTAGTTTGCCACTCCACAAAAAACAAAATTGCATGTCGAGAATGCTAAATGGGACTTGAGCTACATTTGAATTAAGACCCTCTGATAGAGAAAAGGCAACTCGATAGTCCAGTGGCTCCCAATCTGTGGTCCAAAAAATCAGAACTTCTCCCCCCTTACAACCTCCCCGTATTTTTATGCTAACACCTGCAACAGTACACAGCACAAACCTAAGAAATTTCCTCCAATATGTCTTCCAATATCTCTTGGCCACCTAAAATGTAGTCACCTACCTCAGGCACTGAGACCAAGCATGTCCTCTGTAAGCAAACCAGAGCAAGGTTGCTATTAAGTCTCCTGAAGAGACAGCCCTGTGACCCTGCTTTCTGCATGATTTGCTAAATTGTTAGCATGCAAGTTTCCATTATGAAAGGCTCTGGCTTGTGAGCCATCTGAAGGGCTCAACCTAAGCTCACAAAAGTTCTGCTGGCATAATAATGATCAACCCAAATTTACCAGCAAGTTTGCTCTTCACAGTCTGTAATCTGGTATATATTTTCTTCCTACATGTTCTGGCTGGGGGAGTGTGAAGAGGGACTCTCCGTGCCAATTTTTTCTATAAAATATTCTGAAACCACAAGACTAGCCCGGTTTCAAATCTGTTAGAACAGGTACTCAACAGGGCACGACCATCAACTTCTCTCTCACTTCTCCCCTGGCTCTGGGGAAGTTTATTTCCAGAGCCACTCATCTGGCTTTTAAAGCCCTGGTTGGTCGTGTCTCTTGGGCTGAATTAGAAGTCGCGATATGAATTTCCTTCTTGCTGGCTTTAGTAGAAATGCCCCACCCACTACCATGATCCCGCCACCATCAGCAACTACCATCAACACCCACCTCACTACTAAAAAAAGGTCCTTGCTGTGTCCACCCCCTAGGGAACTTCCCCATAACTTCTACAAGGCAGTTATGTTTTCAATAAAAAATTCTGCAGTGCACTAAAAAAAAAAAAAAAAAATGTAAAATGTACTGGCAGCATAAAAATATACTGAAGGTAGAAACTACGCTCCCTGAGAAGAGTTGGCTGTTTACTCCATGTTTAACTCAACCCCATTTTTAAAAAATGATCTTAAACTGCTATGGGATCTCCAGTCTCCTGTAGACTCTAGTCCTTTCTTCTTACCAAAGAAAACTGCTCAAACATGCCAAACAGAATCTGAAGTATTCAATGCATTTTACTAACTTTTCCTGAAAAATGTCTTCTCGTTAGTCCAAAATCCCAATCTTCAGGGTTTTTTCTTCTCTAGAGGAGGAGGAATTATCCATGTGAAAAGATCAGTTCATAAAACAGCTTAATAACAATCTCTGAGGGAGAAGCGCTATTTTAGCATCTTTGTTGGATACACTAGACCAGTTTAATTGTGATGTAAATTTCATTTGCTGTGCCATCAGCTTTCTCCAAAAGGGCCATTTGTCACTGTAGTTTTCTTTGAAGGAACCAGCTGATCTGCTTATATCTTTCCAATCCATCTCATGAAGTTTTAAGTTTCTCAATACAGAGGAACTACCTCTATTAGTAAAGGTTGCAAAAACTAAGAAATCTGTGAAATTCACAGAATAATTCTACTCCCCATGTAACAGAAGTATTTAAACCTGAAAGTTTGCTAAGAAGAATTTTTCCAACTATTTGAATTAGTCTAATAGAAGATATGAATGATGTGTGCCCCGGGGGGGGGGGGGGGGGGTGGTGACCACCTGCAGACAGCCACAGCGGTGTTGGTGGCAGGGAGGCGGGTTGTGAGTGAGCTAAGCGCCGGGGTGGCAACCACCCACAGACGCCACCGGCAGCATTGGCATGGCCAGCGATGACCGTCCGCAGACGTCACCGGTGGTGTCAGTGGCACGGGGGGAGGGAGGGGAGGGCGGTGACCACCCGCAGGTACCGCTGGCAATGCACTGCCAATCTCAGGGAGTGCTGCACCCCCTGTGTCGCCAATGATAAAAGCTATCAGATTTACCCAAAGAACTTTGACTTCCCATGTATATATTTACCAACAGTAATTTAAGCACAGGATGTTACTAACCTTTACACTTAATCAGACTCACTAAGAAGATCCTAACACACAATGCACCACCATGATATATTTTCCTCTGAGCCCCATTCAGTTCATTTAGCAAGTGATTTGGAGAGAGCTAATGTACTATTTATATACATTATAAAAAATTATCCAGATGGATTTCGATTTCACAAAATGCTTGCTCAAATCTGTTCTGCTCCCTGTGAAGACATTTCATAATCCATTCAATACCCAGTAGATGAAGCCAGGATTACTGTTTAAAGAGCTGTTCTGAGGCTAATTCAAATCCTTTGAATGCTGCCGTTTTCCAGATTCTAAGCCAAATAAATGCTCCAGGCAATAAGCAGTTTATGTCCCACATACATATACACACATGCATTCATCCCCCCCACCCCTGCAACATCTAGCCCAAAAAACTTCAAAAGGAGCCTTGAGAAGCAGGCCCAGGACCTGGAATTCTGACTTGCTCACTTTCAACTAGAGGTCACATTAAACAGGAGTTAAATCCAATCAAACCCTACTCAGTTGTGAGGGAAGAGCTCAGCGATTCTGTTTCTAAAAAGCTATGCAGCAGGGCTCAGCTGGAGAACAAAATAAAACTATTAAGGTTTATAGCCAACCAGCAAGGAAAAGGTTTGACACATTTTAAACATTATTGTGCTGAGGGCTTTATTCCTTACAAGAACTAGAGCTTAACTAGAGTAAGCCCGCTTTTCCAAAATGCATTCGTTTGCATGCAAGTGGGGGTCCTCTGCTGGAAGCTTCGCCCTTGTCACAACTGGGGATGTGGGGAAGCAGTTGCGGCGTGGATGCAGTTTGCAGATGTCTGGCTCCAGTGCAGCTCCCTGCTGGCTGGAAACTGCACCCATCTTGCAGCCAGGAAGCAGGGGGCTGGGAGAAGCAGAGGCAGCACAGAGACAACTCCCAGCTGCCCGGCACTGCTGTGCGTGCAAGGAAAGCTCCCTGTCATTGACACACCACCAAAACCACTCGGCTTGTGTCAGACCAGAGCTGGGAGAGTGGGGACAAGTAGGTGCAGCTGGAAGTTGCCTGGCCCCAGCATGGGCACAGGCAAAGTTCTCCTGCTCCACAAGCCAGATCTGGCCCCTGGGCCATACACTGCTAACCCCAATCTACAGCATGGTAAGCTAACAACACATACAGGGCCTCAGACAAGAGGCCTTCATATTGCTTCATCACACACTAATAGGCAAAGTGGGGGTAGTTCTCCCAAACCTATTCTTTGATTCAATTAACAATAAAACAAAGACTTGAGACACTCAAGTAATTTTAAACATGTCTAGACCTAAACTACTGGAGCACAGACTGCTTGCAAGTGCCATATTTCACTGCACAGAGGACAAAAGGGGCTAGAGCCAGAATTCTAATCCAAGCACCGGACAGGAAGAATATTTTCCTATCCAAGGAATATTATTCTACCTAAAACTATAGAAAAGGGCTTCAGCACTTCCCTACTGTATTCCATTATAACAAAGTAAGGTGCTCCAGGCACCTCCCTCACTGCTCTTGTTGAACTGTTTTTAGTATTAAAGGCAGTATTTAAGGAGGAGATGGAGAAGTACTCAAGGCTCAAACTTCATAGCCAAATAGACAGTGTAGAAGGAAAAGGACTGCCCAGTTACCAAGCTTGCTGATGGCACCAAGATGGGCAGGAGGCCAATCCAGACAGGTCTCTAGAAATAATTTTAAAATCAATAGATAAATGACTCTGTGAACCGTGCTTAAAAGCCAAGGGCCTATTCTCAGAGGCTTAGACTGTGCCTTGAAATGAAGTGAATAGGAACAGACATATTCACAGTTGGATATTTCTGAATTTTAAAAAAAGTACATCTGCCAGGTGGACATTGGGCACAGTTTCTATTTCTGGTCTCCTGCTCCTCCCAAGCACTAAGGGGCTCTGAATGCTGAAGAGACCATAGTTCCTATACCCTGGAGAGAGAAAAGACCCTTAATGTTGCTCAACAGCAATCCCCGTATAACAGATGCATAAACTGGCTCTGCAGGGAGTCCACTCAGGCTCAGCCAGAAGACTGGTGGCTGCAGTATATTGCCTTGAGGGAGACAGAGATTAAAAAGGCTTGTATGAAAAGAATTCTCCAAGCTTAGTTAAAAATGGCAAGCAGAGAAGAGAAAAGGGACTTTGCATTGGTTAGGGGGAAGGGGGTTGGCTCTGTCGAGTGTTACTGTGTATCTTTATTGTATGCAAGGTAGCCTGAAAGGTTTTAGTTTCCTCCTTCCTCTCTATGCAGAGGCAGTAGATTATACGTAATAACAACCTGGAACAAAAAAAACATAGGCATTATTTACTTTGCAAGGTTGTCTGGCCACCAGGGAACTAACTGTTTTATTAACAGATGCTGAGGGCAATTGTAGAGGGTTGAGAGCTTTAAGTCAGTCAAATTCCCTCTGTTTGGTTTTGTCAATACCTGTCAACTCCAAGCACTAAGGTCACTGGGGACAGAGGTTTGGTAAAGATTCAGCAGCCTTAACCCTTCAATAAAGGTAGGAGAGCTCCCAACCCATCTAAAATAATAAAAGGCTTAGTCTCTCTGTCTGTCCGTAACGCTTCTGGCCAACTGCACATGTGCCGCCGAGAGGGCGGGTGGAGACTGGCTGGGCGGCCTGGGCTGCGCAGGTCTAAGTTTGCATCGCTGCTGGGGAAGTTTGCTGGTAGGGAACACACCCCAGCCGCCCGAGCAGTGGGGCCGTTCCACGACTCCCTGCCTGGGGCAAAGAGGGCAGATCACGGAGGCAACCCCCCCCGCCACCTGGCCCAGAACCCCCCAGACAGCAGGCAGGGAGGGGGAGGCGGCACGCAGAGAGGGAGGGAGGGGACTGGGAAAGCAGGTGGATGCAGGCCAGGCAGACCCAGAGTGGTGGAGGGGAGGGGGGAGCAGGGCCAGACCTGAAGCGGTGGGGGGGAGAGTGGGGTCAGACTAGATGCTGCGGGGGGGAGGCGGGGAGTGGGGTTGGACCCAAAGCGCTGGCAGGGGGGTGGGGGTACAGCAGGGCCAGGTGAGGAGAGGTGGGGTGGAGGCCAGAGGCAGGGCCACCCCCCCCATCATTCTTGACGGGCAATTTGCTAGTTTCTACATTGTCTCCAAGGCAATCAAGTAGTCCTCTAACCAAAGCAGATTTAACTTATTCAGTGCAGTCAAACAAAACTGAAAAAACAATCCATACTTTCTTTAAGCATAACAGAAAAATCAGACAAAAAGCAGAGATGGGCAAAAGAATACATATAAAAAATCCTAAAGGAGGTAGCCACTGTGGTGGCTCAATATTCAAGTTCAGATTTCCACTGCAAAAGAGCATGGGGTGGGAGTGGGGGAAATCTGCATAGGATAAAATGCACAGGAGAGGAAGAAGCGACAGTAGCACTACGAAGGGCAAACCACACAAGACGGTGGAGTGACTCCGGAGTATTAATTAGGCCGTTAAGATCTTTAAATGTTTTATTGTCTAATAAAATATGTATTTCATAAAAATTAACCGTCATAAGGAATGTACGAGCACGCCTCGCTGAACTGTTCCAAAGGTAAATTAAAGAGAGCATGATTTGCAGTAATGTTCATGGACAACAGCAGACGGACATTAATAAAAAGTCATATCTGCACTACAAAAGACACTTAAAATATACACTATTAGAAAGCAATTTACATAAACATACATATCTAAGTGACAAAAACAAAACACCAGATAAGCCTGCAACATTAATTTTCAACCTATAAACTGCTTCTTCAATGGACATGCAGAGAAATATAAACACCAAAATCAGCACAGACATTAAGATAGAACAAGTTATCGTACAGGCAGCTGGTTGACAAAATGACAGCCCAAAAATCACCTTTTGGTGGTCCACATTTATTAAATGAACCAGTTGAGAATAGGTTCATAACAGAAAGATCTGCTCAAGAAATACCTGCTTGCCTAGGCCTCTGACTGCCTCTCACCCCCTCTGCGCTGCCTGGTTCTCAGGATGTTGATTCCATTTTGCAAACAGCCACCAAGATTTCCACAGGCAACTACTGATGCATAAACCCAAGTTCAGAGCAACTTTGGTAAACAAATCCACAAGCAGAACATCAGCTAACCAGACCGCTTCCCATGGCAGCGATTCAATGTTCTAGCAACTTGAATATGGAAATGGTCAGTAGCCTACCTTCTCCAAAGGTCCTAGGCTATAACCACACAGCATGTTTAGCTCGTTACAGAAGAGGACTACGGGAATCCTGAAATGAGTATCATAGAAAATGAGGGTGGGACAGGACCTCGGGAGGTCGCATCTAGTCCAACCCCCTGCTCAAAAGCAGGACCACCCCCAATTAGCTCATCCGGCCAAAGCTTTGCCTAGCCGGGTTTTGAATACCTCCAAGGATAAAGCTTCCACCACCTCCCTGGGTAACCTGTTCCAGTGTTTTACTACCCTCCTAGTGAGAAGATATCTGAGCTATCTGTCTGTAGCTACAATGAATCCCTGAGGACACAGCTAGCAGCTTGGGCATTATACCAAAGAAAAATAAAATAAAGACCAATATGGTAGGTTAATGCAGTTGTATGTAAAACATCTCTGTATCTGGGGGCGCTACAAAAAATGGGGGAGAAAGAGAAGAGTTCTGCCTGGATAGACAACAGAAAGCTTTACTTTGATGTGCAAGGTAGAGAAGAGGGAAAGAAATTTGCATCGGATGCTCCAAAGCACGCAGACATATTTTCAACCACATCATCTGCCACATTTCCTTTTGAAATGGAAAAGGAAAACCCGGCTCATCTACATCTCTGCAACTGTAAGCCTAACGTTTGGTCTGTTGTGTATTACTGTCTAGTGCCCCTTGGCTCTGAACGCAGAACACCCAGACACTGCCTGCTCAGACCTTTATTAGAGCTAGAAGTGGCTCACAAAGTAAATTAGCACGTCAGAGGGTTTGATGTGGAGCCCAGTCCTTGGAGAGATCCACCCTAAAACAAACAGAGCCAGCTGGAGGTAACTGTCAGATTTCAAACAGCAGCTTAACAACAGCCCCTCGGGTCTATGGGCCTTTTTTTATTCCACAGACCCAGCATGCAGGCCTCCCTGCACATGCACTGCTCCAAGTTCCCTGATCTCCAGCAGCTGTGGAAGTCTGTTGCTTAGGTTTGACACAAGTCACTCACTGGATATGGGTCACTAACATGCCCTTGGTTACATGATGCAAGAAGCAACAACAAAATAGTTTCATTTTCTTTCCAGCATCCTGTCACCACATCGAGTCCTCTAGGAAATGGTCATGCAAACCAAAAGAATTTGGCATCTCTCAAAGCACCTTTTACCAAGCGGTGTCTGAGAACAGCCACTGAGAGCCTGCTTACAAAAAAACTGCATTCAATGTACACTCCTTGCAAGTTATACTCTTGGTTATCTGGATGCAGGGCTGCATGTAGTCTGCGGTTTTATTTTAACTTGTTACCTCAAAGGTATGAACAAATGTACATTTTAGCTACTTGCAAAGGGGGAGGGAGGGGAGATACTGCTCAGGAGTTCACATTAGCCATTATGTCTGCATGAGCCCTTAGCAATCCAAGTGAGCTATATCACTGCAACTCTGACCCTGAAAGCCACAGGGTTCAAGTTGGAGTGGTTCCTGCGCTGGAATCGCTACAGAATCATGCCAACTTACCAGTTGCATAGTATCAGCTTATATCCGCATGCTTTGGTACCAAGGCAATAGAAAGATATAACAAGCCCCCAAGTCAAAAGTAAGGAATTTATTCTGGAATAAATGCACCCACACATCTTCTGCCAAAATAACTAACGGTGTGCATTATAACTGATTTAGTTAATCTCAATGCCAGTTTCCACGTACCAATATCAACAGCGAAAAACCACTTCCTACTATTAATTGGGGAGGAGGTCATGACTGAGATTTTATCAATGCAAGCAAGTTGCATGGGTATCACTTGACTCTACTTTTAAAACATTTAAATTAAACTAGTGCAAGTGGTTGTGTATATTCTTTAAAAAAGGGTGGCAATTTTGGTTTATTTAAAGCTTTTTCTTAAGTCAATTAAGCTGGTCTGAAATAATACTGGTTTAAGCCGGAATATCTACACTGCATTTTGCACAAGGTTAAGTGTCATTCTAAATTCATACCTGGAGCTATACCTGCTTTTTTCCAGTAGACAACCATAGCATCAGAGCCATATATATCAATTTATTTTAACGCAACTAAAACCCCAGAACTCGTCCGACAGCTTAACCAAAAAGATTACAAGATACAAATGAATAAAAGGATGAAAAATCAAGTTTCCTATCATGAAATACTAAACTCTTCAAAAAGTCTTTGAAGTCGAACAGAAGCATGAACAATCACAATCCAGGAGCAAGTAATTCAGATGTCATTGTCAAGGTTTTTGCTAACAAATCTAAAACCAAAATTCACAAGAAGCTACAGAAGATGTAAAAGGGAAACATAACTAAGAATCAAAATCTGTCTTGTTGACGATACAAATTATACAACTGTTAAACAGAACTTCCTAGGAACAAAGCAATCGGAATCAGCAGATATGTGCAGCGTTTAAACAACTCTACCTTTTAGTCGTGGTTCTGTGGTGAACACATTTCCTTAGCATATATACATACTGCTCGCTGTTCCCCGAGGTGCAGAGCTACACATCCTTGTGCACACCATGAAGGCATCATGCTAACCACAAGAATGGAGCTTAGTCTGTTTGGGAGGTCATTTAGCAGAGAGATATACAGTCATGTACAAACTTTCCCAGGTTGTGGCGATTCTTACTTTAAATTTACTGATTTCAAACCTACCAGTTAACCGAAAGCTGGTACTGTTCTGTTTTTCCCCCTCAAGCTTTAAAAAGACAACAATAGGACTAAAATCCCATTTTTTATTAACAAACCGATTGTTAACAAGCTAGACCCCGAATGCAAAGATTTGAGTGCATGTCTAACTTCATGCACCGTCCCACTGAAGTAAAGTAAACTACTCACCACGCAAAGTTAAACACATGCATAAATCTTTACAGTATCAGGGCCCCATCTGATTCTTAGAGCTTTGTCCAGTGTATTAAACACCTATCCAAAAACAGATTAAGCAGAAAAACCCTACCATTATAAATAAAAACACTGTAGACTTAAAAAAACCCGTGCATACTAATTTTTCAAAATATAGCAGTCGATCATGATTTAAAAATTAAAAATAAATTCAGGTACATTGATTGTTAAACTTAGTTCAATGTGTGTTGAATTTCTTTATTTTTCCTCCCATTGTACAGCTTTAAATACTTAAGTGATTTTCAGCTTTTTCTTTAGTTTCCTAATTGTTAACAGAATTTCAGGCTGAACAGATTTTTTTTCCCTTAAGTGGCTTTACACTTAAAAAGCTCATTTGTACTGAAAAAGATGAGTCCAAGGCCTCTTTATCATCCTTACTGAAAGGACACAAATTCAAACAGAAGTGATAAGCACACAAGCCCATGCCATATTTGCGAACACTACAACTTTCCAGCCTATTCAACTGTCAACAAATTAAGGAATCTGAAATGCTTTGACTAGGCTATATTCCATGAACATTTGCAGACTTTAGTCAGACCCACATGCTTGGAGACGGAAAACTCACAGAAGGTGCTTAAATACAGTATGATAGATACAAGACTATGCAAAGCGGCTAGTATTTGCTTCGGATTCGGACAATTCGGGGGACAATGATTCGCTTTTATGATTCAAATCACTGTCCCGAAGTGATTCGGCTGAATCCGATTCAGAGATTCGGCCACTGCCGAATCAGCCCCATCCCCTGCCTGCTCTCCCAGCTCTTAAAAAAAACAACCCCTGACTCACCAGCTCCTGCCAGGTGGGAGGCGATCCCCACTGCCCCGCGCTGCTTGGGGGGCTCTGCCATGAGCACCCAGAAACCCCCAGGCCACTGCAGCAGCTGGTGAGCGAGGGCTTATTTTTATTTATTTATTTATTTTTTTTTAAGGGCCAGAAGCTAGGCCAGGCAAGGCAGCCATGGGATGGGGAGGGGCTGTGAGAGTGGGCGGGGGTCAGAGGACTTGTGGCAGAGCCCCCATGTATCGTAGGGCAGAGGGGGGCAATGGAGATCACCCCTGCACCTGACAGCAGCCAGTGAGTGGGGGCTTTTTTTTTTTTTTTTTTTTTTTTTTTTTAAAAGAGCTGGGACTGGGCAGGGCAGCCATGGGGGCAGGGCTGAGACAGTGGGCAGGAGTCAAGGGGCACTGAGAGAGCAGGTAGGGGATGGGGCCTGGCAGGGGTCCCCCCATGGTTTCCTCCCTCCTCCTCTAGCCCCCACCTTCCCCACTCCCTTCTTACCAGCTCCAAGTCCGGGTCCAGCTCCCTGCTGCAGCGAGCGGGTACTGCCCAAATCGCCGAAGCTCTCCGAATCTTCTCCAAATCAATTCAGAGAGCTCTGAATCGATCTGGACCTTTTAACTGGTCCCCTGATTCGATTCGGCCACCAAATCGGGCCAAATCTCCTCCGAATCAAATCAGCACCCCAAGCTTCACACAGCCCTGATACCAAATCTTAGGTTTCTGATTTTGAAGTCATTGGCCTGTACATATAAATTAAAAGTTAACAGTAAATTTTTTAAATGTCAGCAATTTCTCACTCTCAAAACAAAACTGATTCATTTTTTAAAATGACAAAGATTTTGCCCAAGAGCGACTTTTATTAAAAATATAATTAGCCTCCACCTGCGGCCAACACTGATGCACACACTTAACTCCAATCAAGAACAGTCCCATTTATATCCATTACACGTCTTTGCAGTATCTAACACTAAATTTTCAATATCTATTTTTTTAAGCCTATGACAATTCTGTGAAACTTGAATAAGATACCCTACTAATAGCGGGGACAGTCCTTTAAAACAGCATCTACATTTGATTTCATTATAAATGTTGTAAGTTGCAATAGCACACTTTAGTCTTAGAAATCCTCAAACTAATTTAACAAGGGTTTGGTGTTTTGTTTTTTTAATTGAGTGATTTAATCATTCCACCATAATTTATGGAAAGGCAACTGCTGTGATTTATAACACTAATAAATGACCTCTAGACTGAGTCTGTCCTTTTAATCAACTGGCTTAAGAGCCCTCAGCTTTACCACATGCCCTTAGCTCTTCCACCCAACTTGGTTCCAGCTGACTATTAACCTCCAGGAAATGCCCTCCTTGTTGATCATTATTGCTTAATTATATTTCATAGTTATGTCATCACATTTGTGAAATATAACCGTCCATAATGAAACAGCTGTGAAACAGGATACTGCCACCCAGCAGCGGAACCCTGGCTACAAGGGAATTATACATGGACATTATGTACAGCGGTGATGGAGTAGGTGCCATTAGAAAGGCTCAAAAGTCTGAAAAACTCCACTGTTTTTAGGGACATTTCCAGGCTTCAAAGTGGGGAATTCCACTGGAAACTAGAAACTTCTTCAAAGTTGTATACGTTTTTAAGGGGACAAACTTTAAACCCTGGAGAAGGCTCCTAAGAGAGCAAGCTATTTCATGTAATCATCTCATTTTACTAAGAAACTTTGTAAGTATAATTACAACAAGCCGTGAATTTATATCAGGATTTCTTAAAACTTTTTTCATAGTGTGGCTCACGCACTTTAACCCAGATGCTCTCCTGACCACCTCCTATTCATAACCACACAAACCACCCCCTCTTCCTGTAGCAACAGCAGCAATCACATCCGTATAAAAGAAATACTATTTAATGTATTTTTAGGAGTCTTTTAATGTGTTTTAGTCGCGTGGAAATTAGGTGAGGAAGTAAAAACCATGGGTGTTTATACACATGCCTGAGGAGAGGTGGGGTGGAACTTTAACGAGAGCAGATTTAAGAGCCACTCTAAAGCACCTGGAGCATCACATGTATCAGCACTCTCACCATGATTTTTCAGCGTGGGGACACCAATACACTCAACCCTGGAATCTGCTCTGACATGTAATTACAGCACATAGGAGCAGCCTCAATGTATGTATATAGGCATCCCATATGACTAGCCATGTCTCTAAGGTCTATTGGTGAGTACGCCTTAGGCCACAACTGGTGATCTCCAATTTAAATCATTTCATGTGCTCACAGTCCACCCAAGCAGGGTGCAGGGCCTGGGGCAAATCAGCCCATGTGGGGCCCCGCTCCAATCCCATGCACCCCTGACCCAAAGAAGCCGCCACCATCAGCACCCGTCACACAGAGAAGGCCGAGTCAGACCAAATACAATAATCACATCAAATAATATTTCAGGAAAAAATGAGTAGCAAGTTACTGGCACATGCACTTCAACATTCAATTATCTCCGCTCTTTATATTTAATCAATTCTATTTTTAACCTATGCTATTTAGATACCAATAGGTACGGCTCTTTACAGACAAAAGATAACGTAGATTGGTTTTAAGATTTTATGTACTACATTTTTTTTTGGTAAAAGCAGAGATACAAATAGGACAGGAGCTCACTTTTATGCCTCATACAAGATGGTTCATACCACATTTCAGCAAGAATATATATATATATTTTTTGGTCTGAGTTCCCAACCCCTGCGAGCCCTAAGCTGGGAGTTGTTTACCTGAAAGAAAGAAGAGGGCAAATTCCTTTGGAAAAAAAAAAAGTTTTGCATCAATCTGGTTTACAACACCAAAAGGGAGGGGCCTGAGGTTTATTTACATGGGTCATAAACAGCATCGGAGAAGAGATGGTATTGCAGCGTGCAGAACTCATAACTGCACAGGAATCAGTACATGAACTCCTCCTCTTCAAGTGATGAAAAGGGAGAAATGCTTTCAGAAGTTGTAAGCACGTGGGGTGGGGGGGAGGTATCAATTCTCTGCTGGAAAGAGTTGTTGAGCACAATGCTTATGAATAACTGAATGAAGAAACAGAATGACAGGAAGGAGACAAAACTGACACAAATAAATCCAGAACTGAAGAGAACAGACTAGCCTGGGCTCGGGGTGGGAGGCTTGTTTTACACAGAAAGATGAATTAAACTGAGTCAAAGGACACCTCTTTAGAAATTGAAATGCATTTCAAAACCAAAACGCCTCAGAGAGCAAACGGCCGGGGAGTTCTAACTAAATTACGAAGTCCAAAACGAAGCAGCCAGTAGAGGAAATGAGTAATTAAACTCTCTCCCAAGCACGAGAGGAATAACCCTTAGGGACTGCGTTGCTGAAGGTGAACGGTGCTAAGGCCAAAACTGCCATGGCAAAAACCAGATGCTCCACACGAGCAAGGTGAAGACCAACACGCACAAACCTCGTGTGTTTAAATGGGCTGAATTTCATTCAGAGAAACCGCATTAGACTCAGGGTGTACAACCCACTGGGGACAGATGTGCACGGGGGACAGCGCCTGCCACCCCGGAGGGGGAACATGGTAGCGGCGTGGCAGGCTAGCACCAGCACACCATGCTTTCAGAGGAGGAAGTGGAGTGACACTATTCCTTCACCACTTCCCCTCCGGGAAGGAAAAGAAACTCTTCTACAACAGAGATGCCACATGCACCAGGACAGGCAAGGCCTGTAGCCCTGCACCCCCGCTACCTGCTGCCTCCCCCCCGAGGCCCATCCTGGCGAGGACCCACAACCTGCTCTGGGGCTGAGGGGGTGGCATCCTCCAGCAGAGCTAGACACCCCCCACAAGGGCCGTTTTCTCTTGCTCCTCCTCCTCCCCTTCCTGTACCCCAAGAAACGGCCCCTCGTTTCTCTCCCAGCAACCGCCGGCCCTCCCTCCCCCCCTCAAAACAGCCGTCCTCCTGTTCCCCTCTGCCTTGCCCCGGGGAGCCATCCCTGCTCCCCGTCCTCTGACGGTGGGATAGGGGTGCCCCCACCCTTGGGGGCTCTCCAGGCCACACCTCCCTTAATAGGGGGAGCGATACCCCTGCGAGCAGCCCCTCCTCCATGACCCCCACCCCAGGGGGCTGTCTCCACATCCCCCAGACTCAGGGCACCCCCTCCCCAAAACTCCCCCAAGAGAAGGGGTTTCCCTCCACATCCCTCAGGCCTCCCCGCAAGGGGGGGCTTGCTCCCCCCGCCCCCGGCCCGCGGGGGTGGCCGGCCGGCCGGCACCCCACCCCGCTCCACTGCACTCACTGCGGGGGCAGCTGCAGGGCCGGGCCGCCGCGGCGCTGGAAGGCGCCGTCCACGAAGACGCCGTTCTTGCCGAGGCAGCGCAGGTAGAAGTGCGGCGCCTGGAAGCTGAGCTGCAGGTGGCGGCGGGAGATGAAGCTGGAGTGGCCCATGTTCACGTCCACCGAGCCCTGCGACGAGTTGCGGCCTATGGTGACGGCCGCCTGCCGCATGAGGAACTCGAACTCGCGGCCCTGCAGCCGCGCCAGCGCCGGGCCCGGGGCGGCGGCGGCGGCGGGGGCCGGCGGCAGCGGCAGCGGCGCCGGCGGCAGCGGGGCCGGGCTGCAGGGCGCGGAGCGCAGCGCCAGCAGAGCCCGCGCCCCGCTGCTGTCCTCGCCGCCTTCAGCCATGTTCCCAGCGCGGCGCGCGGCCTGCGGGGCGGAGCCGGCCGCGCGGCGGGGAGGGGAGCGGGGACGCTCCTCCCACTGCGCGCGCAGCACGCCCCTGCGCGCCCAGCCCCTCCCCGCCCCGCCCACTGCGCGGCCGGCGCGCACACGTGGCGGTCTGCGCCTGCGTCCCACCTGCGCCACCTCCCAGTCACCCTGATGTGTAGCGCGCAGCGGTGGGAAAGGGCGTGGGCTCTGCCCCGGGTCCTGGCACGGCCGGGCAAAATACGGGCAACCCCCGCGTAGTGCTGCGTCGCTTCGGTTTACATCGATACAGGCAACCCCTGTGTAGCGCTGCATCGCTTCGGTTTACATCGATACGGGCAACCCCCGCGTAGCGCTGCCTCGCTTCGGTTTGCGTGGATACGGGCAACCCCCGCGTAGCGCGTCGCTTCGGTTTACATCGATACAGGCAACCCTCGTGTAGCGCTGCATTGCTTCAGTTTACGTCGATACAGGCAACCCTTGCGTAGCACTGCATCGCTTCGGTTTGCATCGATACGGGCAACCCTCGTGTAGCGCTGCGTCGCTTCGGTTTGAGTCGATACAGGCAACCCCCGCATAGCGCTGCATCGCTTTGGTTTACCTCGATACAGGCAACCCTTGCGTAGCGCTGCATCGCTTCGGTTTGCATCGATACGGGCAACCCTCGTGTAGCGCTGCGTCGCTTCGGTTTACATCGATTAGGGCAACCCCCATCTAAAGCTGCATTGCTTCAGTTTGCGTCGATACGGGCAACCCCTGCATAGTGCTGTATCGCTTCGGTTTGTGTCGATACGGGCAACCCTTGCGTATGACTGCATCGCTTCGGTTTGCATCGATACAGGCAACCCCCGTGTCGCGCTGCATCGCTTTGGTTTGCGTCGATACGGGCAACCCCCGCATAGCGCTGCATCACTTCGGTTTGCGTCGATACGGGCAACCCCCGCATAGCGCTGCATCACTTCGGTTTACATCAATTAGGGCAACCCCCATCTAGCGCTGCATCGCTTTGGTTTGCATCGATACGGGCAACCCCCGCGTAGCGCTGCGTCGCTTCGGTTTGCGTCGATACGGGCAACCCCCGCATGGCGCTGCATCGCTTCGGTTTATGTCGATGTGGGCAACCCCCGTGTAGCACTGCATCGCTTCGGTTTGCGTCGATACGGGCAACCCCCGTGTCGCGCTGCATCGCTTCGGTTTACGTCGATGTGGGCAACCTTTGCGTAGCACTGCATCGCTTCGGTTTGCATCGATACGGGCAACCCCCGTGTCGCGCTGCATCGCTTTGGTTTGCGTCGATACGGGCAACCCCCGCATAGCGCTGCATCGCTTCGGTTTGCGTCGATACGGGCAACCCCCACGTAGCGCTGCATCGCTTCGGTTTGCGTCGATACGGGCAACCCCCGCGTAGCGCTGCATCGCTTCGGTTTGCGTCGATACGGGAAACCCCCGCGTAGTGCTGCGTCGCTTCGGTTTGCATCGATTAGGGCAACCCCCGCATAGCGCTGCATCGCTTCGGTTTGCGTCGATACAGGCAACCCCCGCGTAGCGCTGCGTCGCTTCGGTTTGCATCAATACGGGCACCCCCCGCATAGCGCTTTCACTTTGGTTTACGTCGATACGGGCAACCCTTGCGTAGCGCTGCATCGCTTCGGTTTGCGTCGATACGGGCAACCCCCGCGTAGCACTGTGTCACTTTAGTTTACATTGATATGGGCAACCCCTGTGTAGTGCTTTCACTTTGGTTTACATCGATACGGGCAACCCCTGTGTAGCACTGTTTCGCTTTGCGGTATAACACTCGTTTTACATCGATACAGGCAACCCCCACATAACACTATTTTGCTTCATTTTACATCAATACAGGCAACCCCTGTGTAGCACTGTCTTGCTTAGTGCTATAACGCTCGTTTTACGTCGATACAGGCAACCCCACGTAACACCATTTTGCTTTGCGGTATAACACTTGGTTTACATCGATACAGGCAACCCCCCGCATTGCGCTGTTTCACTTAGTGCTATTATGCTCATTTTACATCAATACAGGCACCCCCCATGTACTGCCGTCTCGCTTAGCGCTATAGCACTCGTTTTACATCGATACAGGCAGCCCCCACATAACGCTGTTTCGCTTAGCGCTGTTTCACTATAACGCTCATTTAAAATCGATACCTGATTTCACTTAGCTCTCAGGGAGTTTCATTATAACGCTCACAGTTGCCATCCTGAGTCACTAAAAATAATTGTGGTCACCATCTTGGGTCATCAAATACTTTTGGTTTCGCTTAATGCTCATTTTGCTTAACATTTAGCTTTTCAGTAACCAATTAGGAGCGCTAAGCGGGGGTTGCCTGTGCCCGATATCACTTAGCGCTCAGCGAGTTTTGTGATAATGCTCACAGGCATCGTGCAGCTGGCAGCAGGGAGCTAGTAGTGGCCTTAGGGGAGGGCAAACAGGGATATCACCTGGGGATCCCACACTTTATAAAAGTAAAAATTAATTGCACTGAATATTTGTATGATCAATATTGTCTGAAGATACTTTCCTTGCAGTTTCGTGGATAGGGCAGGGTGAAATTGAAATTGAAAATGTCTGATTTGCTTATAGGGCATCAAAATTAAGCCTCTAAGGGGCCCCAAATAACCTTCTTGCCCAGGGCCCCAGCAACCCTAAGGCCGCCACTGAGGGAGCGTACACTAGCACCACAGTGCATCAGCGGTGTGCAGCCTCTCTGTGCAGTTTAGCTCCAGTTTGTGTCTCCATCCTGGTTTGTCAAAAAAATTTCTTTTGCTTAATACTATTCCGCTTAATGTTCAGTTTTTCAGGAAGCAATTAAGAGCACCAAGTAGGGGTTGCCTGTAGTTGCAAAAATTCTTCCTTGCAAGCTTTTGGGGACAACCCCACTTCTTCAGGCAGAGAGAGCGTCTGCAGTGCCTGGAAACATGCAAAGAAGATTTTTTCCAATATTTTCCCTTTGGCCTAATAAAAGATATCAGATTTACCCAAAGAACCTTGTCTGTCTGTGTCCTTAGACGAACACATAGATCAACATATCTTAGACTAACATATCTGTGTAGTGGAAAGATGCCCAGTCTTGAGCAGGGTGTCTAGGCACTAGTGTAGTGCAAATAATAAAAGGAGAGTAATCCCAACACAAAGCGACCGACTTTGCAGGCTCTCCCAGACCAACACAGCTACAACCAAGTGCCCTACTCGCCCTCAGGTCTGTGCCGGTAGAGCCCTGCAGCCACGGGTGTGTGGCTGGGTGGCCGTCCTGTGGGGGGGGGTGTCACTTCACCAGGGAAGGTCTGAGTTCTGTCCCCAAAACAGGTTTGGCCTGGAAAGGCACCGGTAAATGCCAGGTTACAACAGAGTGTGCATGGCTGCCTGCATAAACTGAGCATGAGGCACCCCCGTTACGTGTGTGGGCACGGTCCTGGCCTGTGCAGATCATAGAATCAGAGATGAGGGCTGGAAGGGACCTCAGACGGTCACATCTAGTCCAGTGCTTGTCAACCGGTGTGCCGTGGCACACCAGTGTGCTGCAAGGATTTCGGAATAATGAGAAGAAGGTTCTCCAGCCACCCAGCGCTAACGAATAAGCCACGTCAATGAGATATTCACGGAAGACTTGTGCATGTGTTGGCTGTGGGGGGAGAGAGAACCAGTTGAAAAGAAGGAAATTAATCTACCGTGTGTGTGTTGGCTGTGGGGCATGCACAATTCGTGAGCCTGTGAAGAGCCATGCCGTGGATTTTGCTGCAGCAACGAGCTACAATGAGTACATGAGTATGGGGATAAGGAATACCTTAACAGGTGTGCCATGGAAAATGTTTATTAATCTAAGTGTGCCTTGGGCTGGAAAAGGTTGGGAAACACTGATGTAGTCCTGAAAGTAGGACGAGCCCCGACTAGATCCTCCATGCAGTCGTCTTTCAGAAGATTTGGTGTTTCTGCAGTGTCTTTTCTTTCATTGATTAAACTCATGGTTCAACAGGACCTCAGACCCAGAACATGGGGGAACTCACTGCCACCTTGGCTCAGTCACTTTGTGCAGTTTTCAGAAGGACTCTGAGAGCCTAGGGGCCGTTTTCAGAAGTGACTTCAGAACCCAAGACAGTGTCTACACCGGCAATTCGCAGCCAGGATGCCACGACATGCTGCGGGGGCCTCGAGATCCTTGCAAGGGTGCTCTTAGCACTACGCAAACAGGATTCACGAGATCAACCCAGAGATTTCAAATAGGAATCCACAGCTGTGATTTGTTTGGAGTCTTTGCAACAGAACTGCTCTATTCATTTTCTGTAGTAAAAAAAGAGTGAGAGGGAAGAGCTGGCATTTTCTGAGAGGTGCCTTGAGTCCATCCAGAGGTGCATTGAGTCTGAAAAGGTTGAGATCCACTGGTCTACAAAGCGAAGGTAGCAAGTGCCATTCCCATGCACTCTGCCCTCTGGACCGCTTCCTGAAATGGAAGCAGTGGAGCAGAATCTACAGTGTTGAAGGCAGGCCAGCGAGTGTGGGGTCTGGCTAATTGGCACTGTCACTCAGCTGTCTGTCGGAAGCACTGCTCAGACATGGCTACACTACTTCCAGTTTAGCAAACGGCCCATCCAAAGCACAGCAGTGCATCTGAGAATGCAGCTTTGGAGCACAGTCCATTTATCACGTAGACACCGCCCTGGTCTCATTCATCACCTAGGTGCTTCTGAAGATGTTATCCTTTTGTAGAGTGTAGATAATGTTTCCTTATCCTCACTTGATGTCAGTCTTGTCCAATCCTACAGGGCAGGGAGCATCCCCCCCAACATGTGTGCGCAGTGGAAAGATGCCCAATTTTGAGCAGGGCTTCTAGGCACTACTGTAATGCAAATAATAAAAGGAGAGTAATTTCAGCACAAGGCTACCAACTTTTCAGACTCTCCTAGTTAGCAGTTTACCAAGGAGATAGGTGATTGCCACAGAATTTACTGAGAAGGTTATCAGATGTTCATAAGAGATCAAAGTTTGATCTAACATTACACTGAAGCTGACCGGATGTCTCTGTGTTTCAGGCGCGGCCCATTTAAAATAACATTTAATTTGCCGGCAGCTCGAGCATTATGTAAGAGGATTGTAAGTGTTGCTGCTTTGGACACACTGGGTTGAAGACACCACCTGCTGCAGTGTTCAGCCAGTATGACCATTTAGCTTTCCAGTGGCATCTCAGCCAGGAAATCAAAGAACCTGGGTATTGAAGCCCATGTCACCCACAGAAACGAGCTTTCACAAGCGAGTGGGTGGGAGGTTTTGGATGCAGAGTTCGGATAACACGGCTGCCCAAGCACAACCCAGCAGAAAGCTGTTGAAGTGGTCTCCGTCTACTTGTTTTATTTCCCCTGCACACCTTACAGTCTGTCACAAAGAAGCAGTTCTGTTGCATCTACTAACTTAGTAAAATGTTGGATATTTTGACCAGAAGACCAGGGTATTTGTCCCAAACTGTGTGGTAGACAGCTGTCATGTCCAGAACCAAAGCTCTTGTCTCCAACTATTGAAAAAAGCTATTTTAAATGTCATCAGCTAGTGCTTGATCACAAGTGTCCTCATCATAGCCTACTCAGTTTGCAAGCATGGTTTCCACCTCTGGTGCTATGTGTTAGGAATGAGATGCTCCATGACTTCAAAGCATCATGGCTTCAAAGCATGCAGATAGAAGCAATAGGAGGCCACTTGCCGCAATGTGTGGCTCTTTTTCTGGCTTTAGCAAGGCAATGGCCTTAAACTAACATTAGACCTTTGGAAACCTGCCTTCTCTGCTGACCTAACAGAAGAACTGCTCCAGCCAAGAACAAACACCTGGGCCATGTCTCAGGGACTCTGGAGAAATACTGTCACCCCCAGTGACTGGATTTTATGAATCTATGAATCTAATCAGTGCTGTCTAGTTTGGACTCTGTATATGGTTCTCAGTAGTTTCAAGACACGCTCTTCCAACAGAACTACCACTCTTCATTCAGAACTAGGCCTTGGCACATGTCAAGTGGTGCCTCTGCCACATGGGCAGGTTCACTGGCATGACAGGTAAACCTGCTGGAGCTGATGGCTGCTAGGCTGCAGAAGAAGTACCAGATTTATCTCAGCAGTTCCTGCAAGATCAGGTGAAGTCAAGTTTTACAACTGCTTCTCCACAGAGGGCTTGTCTGCCAGCATCAAGTGACTCATTCAAGCAATTTGCTGCATCAGGATCACCAGTGAGTCATCCGGCTTGTAGCAGCACAGCACATTGAATGACGGCATAGAGGAAATACCAGCCAGGATCCACATGACACTCAAGTGGCCACACAGTGGACTGGACCAGATATGGCAGGACTTGCTGGTCCTAGTTCACACCATGACACTTCATGCATTTGTAAAATGGTGATTGCCAACTGCAGGGGCCTCAGCAACAGCAATAAGACAGTCTGCAGCTGCTTGCAGCCCCAGTTAGGCAGGGCTGCCGGATTGGGAAACAGGGCCCAGCTGCCCTATACAAGGGCTGGGCCCTGAACAACAAGGCAGAAGTTTGCTGCCAGGAGCCAAGACAACAACATGGGGCTGAGCTGCTACTCATGGAACATCTTGGAGGTAGAGGCAGGAGCTATCGGGGATGGCAGGAGGCTCCTGGTCCTGGGCATGACTGGAAACTGCACCCTGCTGGGTAGGGTGGCTTGGTGGGACTGTCGTAACAGGACAGTCCTCCAGAAATGCCAAACCAGTTACCTCCTCCATGAAAGGCGAGTATGGGGCACCTTCTAACCCCATCCCTATATCCCTGGTGGATATGATGTTCGATACAGGAGGAGTATTGCTGTGGCACTAGATCAATACAGGAGGAGTCCAGGCTCGCTGCGAGTGCTGAGGCAGGGCCCAGGCCAGGTGGAGGGACCTATGGCAGCACCCAGGATCATAGAGGAGCCTGAGGTCGCAAGGAAGCTGGGTAAGGCTCCTGTGGGGTGGGGCCCTGAGCCTTGGGGAGCTATTAAGGAAGCTCCCAGGCTCAGGGATAAGAGATAGCCCGGGGAGGGCTTGGGACAGGGCTCAGAGCCCTGATCCCACAGGTGAGCTTGGAGGCCTAAGGCGCAGGCTTGGAGCCCAGAAGGGGCTTGGGGCCCCAAGTGGAGAGAGGAGTAGGAGCCCCAAGATTGGATACGGCTCAGAACCCAATGTTGGTAGGGGCTAGGAGGTCAGGTGTTAGGCCATGGGACATCTGTGAGGCATGGGATATGATAAGGGGAGGTCAGAGTCATGTATATAGGCCCTTGTCATCAGGGCAGATAAATGGGCAGCCTCCCGCCTGAGTAACATCTTTGTAATGATTAACATCAAGACGTGGCAGGCGAGGAGGCGGGCAGCTAGCCCTAAGACAAGTGAGCGGGTCTACGTTTGAGACCAGCCCTGGGATACCCACTTGTTACACCAACCTACACAGCATCATGGAAGACAGCACAATGGCATCCGTGATATCAAATGAACATAAGCAGAGTGACTGTACTGCGCTCCCAGTGGGAATGGCATAGCAGGTCAAATTCACTGACTTGGTTTCTCTAAGCCTCTGGAACTCTACTGTGGGTCCCTTGTAAGCAGCCAGTGTTGATGTTACGTGGAAAGCATGCACAGGGATTAAACTGCACGTGGCTGTTGACAGAGCTCTGACGTTAAGCTGCAGGATGCAAAGTGCCATGCTGCTGTCTTGGAAGGCACCCAGTAGCCCAGCTGTTTGATCAGGATTATTTAATTCAGTCTTCTGGGTGGATCATCCACGGCCCTGAGAACTGGGCTAACCGCAACACAACAATTTTAAAGGGCTGGGCCAAAATGGTGTTAAGCAATCCTGTGCTCCCCACATTTCTGAGTCACAAGTTAGAGCAGCCCTACACCTGCTCTGATCTTCATCAACTGGCAACTGTCTCTGCATTGTCCTCATGCAGGTGGGAGACTACTGATGCATTTGGATGCTGGCTGCAACCCTAGGAAGGAAACTGGGAAGAGGTGGTATAAAACCAACTGCCACCATTCTGTGCCAGCCTGGGAACACCCCAGCGACTCTCTCAAGTCAACTATCAGGCTTCTTCTGCTAAAGAGAGTGGTGGGACCACAGGTTGAGGATTTGGCCATTTTCCTCTCACACCAGTGTTAAACCAGTTGAATTCCATTGGCTCCAGGGGAGCTCAGAGTCACCCCCAGAGCCTACTTGAGAACGAGCACTAGGCCGGGCCACTGATAATGATGGACCTTACCTTGTCATGCAGCCATACCTTGTCATGCATCCAAAGATGCATCTCAAGCTGGTCCAGAGAGGTGATACTCCTCCTCTATACAACTTTGGTCAGGCCGCAGTTGGAGTACTGCATCCAATACTGGGCGCCGTACTTCAAAAGGGATGTGGCCAGCCTGGAGAGGGTTCAGAGGAGGGCCACCCGCTTGGTGAGAGGGCAGCAGGACAGGCCCTACGAGGAGACACTGAGGGACCTGAACCTGTTCAGCCTCAGCAAGAGGAGGCTGAGGGGGGACCTGGTGGCTGCCTACAAGCTCATCAGGGGAGATCAACAGCAAATAGGTGGAGCCCTTTTCTCCCCAGCACCACCCGGGGTGATGAGGAACAATGGCCATAAGCTGATGGAGAATAGGTTTAGGTTAGAGAGCAGAAGGCAATATTTTACAGTTAGGGTGGCCAAAATCTGGAACCAACTTCCCAGGGAAGTGGTCTTCGCCCCTACCTTGGGCAAATTCAAGAGGAGGTTGGACGATCACCTGTCTGGGGTCTTGTGAACTATGAAACTATGACCTTTGAAATAGATATTTTTCACAGAAAACAATTAATTACCCAGAAATCAAGAACATAGCTTAAACACAGCACCCCATACACTGCCAGATCTGAGATGCCAGGCTAGGCTTCTAGCTTACTTTTCCATCTCCATTCCCAGGGGATGGGAGTGCTGCTGGATCACAGTGTTAAAGGACAGATCCTGCAAGCTATCAAACACTCATGTGAGAATTAGAGGCGAAGTCTAAGCATATGCTTCATCTGGCAGGATCTGACTTTTCCTTGCCAGAAGACAGGGAGGGAAGCATTGGTGAGGAGTCTCATCTGAGCTGAAATACTCTCTGACAAGGCAGGTGCAGAGAGTGCCCTGAAATGGCCAGAAATAGGGTCCAGGAGATGTTTCTGACACATCTGAGGGATGAGAAGCTAATGGGAAGTGTCCACTGTGGGCTCGCTACCCACCAGGGAATGCTTAGTCTGCCTCTGAGTGCTGAGCACATCCGAGCAGAAGGCAAAGGAGGGACAAGAGTATAAATACTGGAGTGAAAGGCAGCTTGGTGGACTTTGCAGTTGAGTGATGCAAGGTCAAGAGATGTCTAAGCTGTGGGGCTGGTCCTGTTACCAAAATCGCTTTGGATACAGGCTATAGATTTCTGTCCTGCTAGCAAGTGAGGACCAGTCAGCTATTAACCCAGGGGTGGGAATGTGCTGCCAGCTGTGGAGATCACAGCTTGTGTGCTGACAGGTTTCCTAAGGGCTCAGAAAGCACAGGGATGCTGCCTTTCTATTCAAACACTATACAAACCCAGACACCATCTCTGAATGCAGAGCAGAGGGGGATGGCCTTGTATGTTCAAATACAGTGGTGTAAATGTGATGTGGACATCTTACTTCTGAATATATCTAACAACAGCAGAAGTAAATTTGCTGTCTACAGCTGTTGTTGAAAAGCTTTATAACATTTCAAATACTATTTACAGTGCTTAATACCATATGTACAGTGTTTGGTGCACATTCTGTTTATTTTGTCCGGAAATCGTGTGGTCTCTTTAAAAGTTGCCTGGAAACTATTAACACCTACTTATCAGGGTTTTACATGCATAGAGCCCTGAGGTGTAACTCTGTGATGTCTCTGAAGCAAGGTGCTGGGCTGTGGAGCAGACGGAAAGGGGCAGTAATAGGATTATACCATCCCTTTCAGCATCACTCTATCCATTACAAAAGCAGACACCCTGAACACTCAGCTTTCACTTGCCATCAGCCAAATGAGCAAAGGTCTGTATCCACTCTGAAATGAGCAGTGGGAAACAAGCACTAGACCAGGCCTGGCTGGGTTGAAATACAATTCAGTGCCTGAAGAGGACACACTGAGTGGTCACTTTAGGGATGTTAGGCTCCCGCAGGGTGTAATTATATGTTGACTCAGTGAAGACAGTGGGAACGAGAGCAACTAGAACATGGCAGGGGTCTAAGGAAACAGAATTGCTCCCAGCCAGCTGGTTTGTACTTGGCAAAGTGCTCTTCCCAGTGCATCAGCCTGCAGCATCCACTCCCCACTGAACTTACTGGACTGTAAACTACTGAACGGATAGGAAGCAGTTTAATCTCAGCTGACTCCAAGCCAAAACCAAGACCACCCCAACCTCAATTATCAAGCTTCAGTACACTGAAGATGCTGTAGTCTGTGCTCACTTGGAAGCAGACCTTCAACCAATTGTCTATGTCTTTACCAAGGCATACAAGAAAATGGGACTGACACTTAACATTCAGAAGATTAAGATCCTCCATCAACCAGCTCTTAATGAGCAGTCCCCAGCTCCGGCCATTCAGACTGACAGTGAGCCTCTGGAAAACACTGAGTATTTCCCATACTTTTGAAGCCGTCAATCGCAGAAGGCTGAGATCAATGAAGAAATCCAACATCCTCTCAAATGTGCAAGTGCCGCCTGATGATGCCTAAGGAAACAGATGTGTGAAGGTTGCAGCATCAGATCCAAAACCAAGCTCATGGTTTATCAACCAGTCATGATCCCCACCTTACTGTAGGGAGCTGAGATGTGGACAGTATACAAGACACCTCAAGTCATTGGAGAAGCACCATCAACGCTGCTTGCCGAAGATCCTTTGAATCCAGTGCGAAGAGAGACACACCAACATTAGTGTCCTCTTGCAAACAAATACCACGAGTTCGAGGCGATGATCATCTGACATCAACTTCAGTGGGCCGGCCATGTCATCCAGATGGCCGACTCCAGGCTCCCAAAGCAAGTTTTATTCTCCTAATTCAGTCAAGGCGTACTCTCAAGAGAAAGTGCTTCAAGGATGTCCTCAAGGCCAACCTGAAAAAATGCAACAATGGCATGAACTTGTGGGAGACTACCACCCAGGATTGCCCCAAGCAGAGGAAGGGTCTGCTGCCAGGATCTCAGTACTTTGAAACCTTATGACAACAACAGGAGATAGAGAAGCAGGAGCAGCAGAAACAGTGTGTTGTGGGCCAAGTCAGAAATCTAGAGCCACCCACTCTATACAGAAACACATGCCTGAGTTGCAGCAGAGTCTGTCGCTCCCAGATCGGCCTCGTCAGCCATCTTCGGACCCACAGATAAGACATTCATGGAAGACAGACATCCTCAACTGCAAGGGATTGCCAAAGAAGACTTGATTGTGAGTAACTAAGCATGATGCAAGGCAGCCCTACATGGTTTTCTTACCAGCATCATCTACCCCACTGCAGGATCAAACCCTAAAGCCCTGAGGAGGAGGAAATGCTCAGGGCTTGTCCATGTTAGCAAAAGATGCCTGGATATCACCAATCCCATTTAAAATCAATCTAGTTACTCCAGTGCAGCCCCCTAATGGAATCACAGATAAACCTGTTTTAAATTAAGTTAGGTAAACTTCAATTAATTCAGTGTTATTTTGACTTCACAGTGATTAAAGTTACCTTGATGCACCTTTTCTAATACAGACTGGTTCGGTGTTGCTTCGGGGGGATGCTACTGGCCACTTTGAGAGAGACGCTGATGGGCTCCTTTGGGCCCGTCAACTGGAGCAGATGGCCCTGGTTGGGGGGGAACAGGAGGAGCAAAATGTTACAACAAACAGAAGTATGTTGAAAAAGAGGCAGAGGCAAGGCTTCAGATGGGGGTGCAAGGCACAAGTTTCTTGTCAAACGCTTATTTGCAATGCATCATCACTGGGTGATTTAATAGAGCCGGTGAAGTGGAAAATTATAGGGAGAAGGCTGCTTTTTGTTATCTGTTGTGGGCAACTGATTGTAACGTGTTGTTATGGTCACCCTGATACCACCAAACCGAGCAAATACATACGATTTTGAAACAGCAGCTGAGGGCACACTTCTGCATTTATCTGGCTTATTTCTGAAAAAATACTCTTGCCTTGATGCCAGTTAAATCTGCAGTTCTGCAGCTCTTTACCCGTTTGTAATCACTCTGCTGTATTGGATGGAATACATATTTATCAGGTCCCAATTCGGCAAAAAGAAAAGAAAAAAAATAAAGTCTTGTTTCGACACCACAGGAAATCTCAACCCCCAAACCAAAGCATAATTGAAAAGCAGCCTTGCCAGAGAGGAAAGATGTGAACTCCATGCTCAGAGTGGGTTGCTTGATGTGTTTACCCAGCAGCTAGACAACACAGCGATGCTAACGATGAAAGCTATCCTAATGAGCACAGCCCTGACCTACCAAAGGAGGAGGGAAAGGCAGCAATTATCCTATGTGTAAGTAATATGGCTGCTTCATGCCAGTTCAGTCCCACATGTCTCCTGAGCTCAGAGTGCCAATCTCAGTTTAGGGGCTACAAAACATCAAGTGATATAAACTGGGCCTGGGCTGAGTATCAAGTCTCAGACCACTCCGATGCAATTTAAATTAAAGGGGAAGCATTTCCCACAACTCATTTCTGCCAGTCCTACGTCAGCCCTTTAAACGCGAGATGGCCGCTTTCCCTTTCTTTTTCTCTGCCACCTCTGACTAGTCTCAAAAAAAGTCACGTTCGTGCTTTCTGCTTGATGGCCCTGAAGCAGGCGTCACAAATGAATGCTGCGCTGTGCCGACGGGAGTTACTTTGCTAACGCACCCGATCGCTAAGGCAACCTCGGCACTTATTGCAAACAAATGGCTTCTACTGCCATTGTCCCGTGTGTCTGTGAAACCACACAATCATGACACCAGGGAAGGGATTTCACGCACTATAATAAACAATCTTTTTCTTTTAACAAGCAGACTGTATGGAATAAGTAAGGTTTAAGCGCTAGATGTGCAACTGGCTAACATACTTCGGCAACCGCCCTGGCTGTCATGCACATATGTCCTCAAGGAGGTAGATCAAGAACAGAGACACAACTCCCAAAGCAGGCAGGTACCCAACTGCCTTTGAGGATCTGGGCCATAATGCGTGACAATGCCACGCTGATCCTGACATGGAGCCCGTGGGCACTGCCGGAATATAATTCACTACAACATGATGGTGACCATTTCACATGTATTTCTTGAACCCCAATTTCAGGTGGGGGCAGACTTGGGGAGATGGGGGGGGAGTTCAGTGATGCAATCACACCTCCCTTTGGGTCCTGGCCCACTCAAAGTTTAAGGCCAACTGCTTGGTCATGGCAGCAGCATTTCTGTTTGGGCAGCAATGAACAAGTCAACTTAATGCCTCATTATAAGCTACCCGGTTCCTTCAAAACTCTTGATTCCACAGGTGTTAATGGCCTTCTCTCCTTTAATGGTCTTGATATTCCACTAATCAAGCTATCCTTTCTTCTGCAATTCTGGGACGCGTTAACTGCTCTTGATAATGAAGCTCCTATTTCACAACCCTTGACCTAGCTAAAAACATTAACTCAGGTATGGAAACAACTTTCAGTGAAGCATTGGATGTACTATCAAGATGTTCAAGAAGGCTGGAATTTGTTTTATGAATTTGAAAGGAGATGTACATTTATGGCTACAGGAATAAATGACATCTTTTGCCTAGTTTATGTCATTTTTTTATACATGATGTATACTATAGCAAATTAATACGCTTTCCATCAAAGATATACAGGCAGTCCTTGACTTGCAACGTTTCCAGTTACGTTTTGCACTTACAACATTTGTACATTGACACCCTGTTTCAACTTTCTGACATCAGTTTCGACTTTACAGCACTGGATCTGATGCAGCGCCATGCCAGCAAACAAGTTTGCTGCGTCGCCCATCTCCCTGGAGAACATCTGTCCAAACTTCCTTGGACCCTTTCTTTAAGAAAGCAGACAAGACTCCAGAAAAACCTGCAGCTGAGACTCCCGAGAAGACTCCAGCCATGAGCCCTTCAAAAAGTCCAGCAAACTCACCTCAAAGAAGTCCTTCCAAATCAATGTGATTGCTATTTACAGTAGAAATACATTAATGTAGCTATAGTACTCATCTATAATTGATTGAGTACAAAATTCTGGGTTATTTTTGGTGAAAATAAGGTATCGGGCCTCGGTTCAGGAACCAATCCCCTATTTATAACATCGTTTCCTATGGGAAAAATCGGTTCCGAGTTACAACGTTTCAACTTAAAACATGGCTTTCAGGAACCAATTGTGTCGTAAGTCCAAGGACTGCCTGTACGTGTTTTGCTTTGATCTTAAACTGACTAATATAGCCCTGGCCCCTAGCACATTATTAAAAGATCTAATTGTTTTTTAACTGGAGAAAAATGTGCTGTATTACACGTAATGATGCACCACGCCGTCTGCACCACCCGTTTCAAAATCCTACATCTACCCAAGCACCCGGGTATGTTAGGAAAGGGCTGTATTACACAAGCAGCACACTGATTCTTTGCATGACTTAAACAACAGAGGGCAAGCGAATATGTGATGTTGTTCAAACAGAAGCTAATGATTCAAGAAATGATCCAAGAACTGTAGGAGGGAGCTGTAGGGCTTCCAAAGCTCACATGAAGTGCCAAAAACTTATTTTCTAATAGCAATTTGGTCTATCCCTCCTCCTTGTCAAAAGAAGCCAGTTTCAGAGGCAAAAAAAAAAAAAAAATGACTGTAAACACCGCTGTCTAGGGCAGAAGGATGCCATATCAGCCACCCCCTGAGTTGTGGTTAGCTCTTCAAGGAACCCAAGAAACTACGTGCTCTGAACCTTTAAGAGAAAGACTGCTTCAGGCTGCCCCCTGTCCTCCGAAAGGGCCCCATCCTGCCAGATGCTGAGTGCTTCTTAGACGGTACTAATGAGCACTTGCAAGCACTTTTAAGATCAGGTTAATTAAGAAGCTTCCTCTGTCAGCTCCATTCTGAGAACTTTACTACCCAGGAAGCTTATTCTTTTCACAGTAATTTGTATAAAAAATAAAAAGATCCCAGCAGTGATCTTGTTTGTTGTAAAATCTGACATGCTGAAGAGGTTCCTATAGGAGTTCATTTAAATTTCACAGCCTGGGCAATATATATATATTTTAATCACTCTTATCAAGAATATATTATCACAGCAAGTCCTCTCAAACACAAATAAAGTTCTGGGAATCCAACACTCAGATTTTGCCATGCCTTAAAACATTAGGGGCACCTATACATGTGACAGGGCTCTGCTGCGATGCACGCTAATCGAGTCCGCTGGGGTGTGTTAATTAGCGTGCTCCAGCAGCCGCCACATCATGTGTATTCAGCGTCCCCACATTTCAAAATTTTGAACGAGCTTTAGTTAAAGTGTCCCTGCCACCATGTTGAAGCACGGGACGCTGAATACACGTGACACTGCAGGCGCTTTAAATAGAGCCGCTCTAATTAAAACCCCACTCACGTGTATAGGCGCCCTATGTGATCTGTTCATTTGTGTTCCTGATGCAGATACTATAGCTCTTTACCGGAACCTGTGCCAAAAGCTGTCTGATCCATGCCCCAGGCTGGAGGGTCCTGAACAAGATTATTTGCTATGAGTATATTATAAAAGCAGTGCTCGTCAAGGACGGTGGTTATTAAGTCAGTAACAACACTTCTATGGCCACTTGCACCTCCTGTGTTAAAACTCGCTCAGCCAACTTTCTTCAAACTTGCCTTAAATCTTACGACTCCGTGAGCTATACAGTGAGCCAGGTTTGAAGTGCTGCTGTGTCGGTCAGTCTTAAGTTACTGAAGCACAACATTTCTAATCAAAGTATTCAGGGAAAAACCCTGCTGTTTTCAACACACAGCTTAAAATGGCTGTGACTAATTTAACACAAATTACTGAAATCATTTTCACAGAGACCAAACATGAAGCATCACACAGCCCAAAAGTAATGTGTTTGGGACTATGACCAACTGCAAAAGACAGAATGGAAACTTTGCCGAACTAATATCTATCTGCTACCGAAACCTAGTTAGGCGCATTGTTCAAAGGGCTGAAAGCAGCTGATCTTAAATCTCTTGCCTTACAATGTGCCCAAGAAGCTAGAGAATCCAGTAAAACTGCACGCTCCGTCACGTGTTATTGCAAATCACTTGAATGGGAAACAGAGCACCTGATTGTTTGCTACCAAGGTTCAAAGTCATCCTGGCTCCAGGCCACTATTCAAGATGGGAGAATGTATGTAAAATAATATCTCAGGATCTTGGGTCAGTAGCTTCTGATTAAGTCCTATTGTCCCAAAATCTTGGGGTCCATCATGGAGAGCCTGCGGGCAGCCAGTGCTCTCATAGCAATGTTCCACTCCAGCAAAAAATCAAATAAACCCTCCTGGCCCTGCATCAATCAATCCCTGAGTCTTTCTAGTAAGAACCACAATGGTCCATCAGTCCAAATAGGAGTGGCTAGTTATCCTGATGCTCATCTGGGTATGTGCTGGGAGCAGACAGGAAGAGTAGTAAGGCAGCTTTTCCCCTTTTCCCATCTCCCAGGTTTTGCTTCCACGTGCTTTACTTTACTTCCTATTTTATAAGAATGAAAAGCATTTCTCTGGAGCGCTTCCATAATTCTGTGACCCCGGTTCACCTGCTACATGTCCTGGCTGTGGATCAGAGGCTCCGATTCTCCATCGTACATCTACTAGGAAGTGCTCCAAGTCCCATTATCAATATGTCTATGATAAACAAGATCCTTTACAAAGAAGAACCATGAACACCAGGCCAGGCACTGCTACCACTGAGCTGCGTGGCAAACCCCCCTCCCACTGCAGGGAAGCAAACTCAGGCCCATTCTTGGCTGTTATGCTGTGTGTGTGCTTAGTCGGACAAAAGGTTACGTGGGTCTGATACAGGCACGGAAATGTTCAGCCCTTGGTCCACATGGATAGGTTATATGTGCAGCCTGTGCTACCTGGCAGGGCCTTCATGCCCACACAGCAGGTGGGGAAGACAACGAAAGCAGGAGAGTCTGGTGCAAGCTGAATGCAATGAAAGAATCAGCACGTGGCAGTTTCTTGTCTCTGCCCCTCTAGTCAGCTGGCGTGGTGAGAGAAGCCTCTCTTGAGCCAGGTGAACGTGCCTTAGGACCAGTTTACCTCCCCGTCCCAGGACTAACCTTACACAGAGTCCTCAGGAGGGCCAGGGATCCACCCTAGTGAACTGGAGGAAAACGGAGGCTGCTGCAACCCTCACCGGCAGCTCAACTGGCCTGAGCTTGCTATTGAATAAGGGAGCAGCAAGGCCAAGAAGAAGGGCATCTCCCCCAGCAAGTAAGTAAAACCACCTAGGCTGAAAACCACCTCCTGGTATCTCCCCTGATTTGGTGCAGATAGAGGGTGAAGGTCTATGCCTTGCACTGCAGGCCAGCTGACCCCTGCAAGAGTCTACAAATGCCTCCCAATGCAAGGATCTTGGCTACACAATTTATAATGATGGGGGATTGCTCTCAGGGTAGCTTGCTCCTTCAGCCTTTTGGCTAGGAGCAAGCAAGACAAGGGGGCAGCTGAACTCCAAGGCCTCTGGGCTTGGGGTTTGCATGTAGGATGCTTGCCATGGATTTGGGAGTGTCTGAAACACCAGGCTGAAAAGGTCGGAGACTTGCCAGTGGTAGCGCCACACAGGTTTGAATAATTGAGCTCTGCTCAGTCAACAGAATTTGGAACTGATTTGGACCAAGACACAAAATTAAAAAAAAAAAAAAAAATAAGGAAGCAGCAAAGGCAACCTGAAACCACCTGTGCTGCAAACAGGTCCAGGCTTCCTGAGGGTCCCCTGGGCTGGCCACAGTCCAGGGCTAGAGCATCCCCACTGTGGTGGGCATTGTTTCATGGGTGGAGACAATCACCAGTAAACTTCCTGCCTCTTTAATTCTCCTCTCCATGCAACAGAACAACCCATGCCTTCGTTTTTTTCCTTACCAAACAAACCTTCCCTCCCAGTTTAGTCCTTGATTAGGGACTGAGCTGCTTTCTCTCTCTATTTTGCATTCTCTTCCCAGCTGTTTTGGTTGGTTGGAGAAGTTAGTGCAATAAGGACATGTGCTATAACTTCTGGAAAACACTGTAGGCTTGTAATGATTATGCATCACTTTAAAGGCATACCATCAACTTAAAATATCCTATGTTGTAAACCTTTGATTTACCTACATTACTAATATCGCTTTATAGCATTAAAAAAGAAAGGATTTTTAAAAATCCAATTTACTTGTCCCTCAGCACAGACAGTGAAAAATCAATGAAATTGGTTTCACTTTTCTTTACAGTCATTTTCACTTCCAGGTTCTTGGGTATGAAAATGTGTGCTTTTCACCCAGGGCAGGGAAGTGCATTGTTTAAACTCAAAAACAACCCTTTAGGCTGGACTTTCTAAAGAGTGATGGAAACATTTGTACTGGATGTTCCTGTAAATACATGTTTTTTATTAAAAGAAAAGGCCTGTGGACTTTAACAGGAAAGCATCCTCAGGGAGACAAAAATAATGTGAGAGCTGAATCAACAGGCTGAATCTAGTATAATCTATATTGGTGAAAGGCTACCATTATATGGAAGAATCCTGAGTAAAATGAAGTTTCTGGTGTTTGAAGAAATGCTCAAGCTAAACTTCCCTTTGTCTACATAAAAAAAATCTTGTTTTTAGCCAAAGTACATATGAACAAAATTAAAAATCATCAGGAGCCCCACAACTGTCACACACAACGGGCACAGATACACGTGCAATCAGTGAGATGCAATAAGCTCTGGCACAGCTCGCACCTGAGTCAACTGCCTGGGGCACAGCATCTTCACGTGCGCCCCAGACTGCAGCAGTGAGACCCGGGGCAGAGCAGCCCCCGGCTGGCAGGGGGCTGGGTGTGGGGGTAGCCTGGGCATCAGAGGAGCTGGCTAGGGCATAAAGGTGCTAAAGTGCAGAGCTGGGTGGTAGGCAGCTCCCACACTTTAGCACCCTCGTGCCACAGCCAGCCCCAGTCACCGTCTACCTGAGCATTTGGTGAAGTTAATTAATCTACTGCACCCTGATACTGGCACTTGTGTAGACAGCGACGCTTTACTGCGGAGCAAATTAGTCAGCTCTACAGCAAAGCGTATGTGTAGATGCACCCAGTAAACCTAATCCCAAGAGCAAGTCTAATCACTATACATTTAGGGCTGGAGAGACAAAGGGAATATTATTGGGGCTTTTGAAAGACTTTCTCTTTAGTATAGATCAGACCAAAGTAATTTGGTTTCTCCTACACCTAGCAGACCCATAAGATGCTTTTGCACCTTCAGGGTTGCCAAGTGTTTAAAAAACCTCCCAAAAGTTTTAGGGCTGTTTACTGCTGGAGCAATGCAACATCCTACACCCAATGTCATGGCATTTCTGCGTTTGGATGTAGAACCATACCCTTCTCATGGCGCTGATCAATCCCAAACCTCGGGGTATATTCAGGCATCTGGATTCTGGTGAAAATTAGGTGGGAGAGAGAGGGGACGCATGGAGCTCTTTGCATCTGGTCAACCTCAGGGTATCTACAGATGAAAGAATCAGCCGGTGGCAACCACCAGTACCTTCCAGCCCAGCACCCCTCCCCAGCTCAGCTCTGTTCACAAAATAACGGTGGGGAGTAGAGGAGAACGGGGAGCCCCTGCACGAGGAAGAGTTGGGGGTACTGGAAGTCCTGGGAATGAGGCCAGGAAGGCAGCGCTCAGGGAACTGGTGGGGGAGGAGGAATGCCGAGAGCAATGCACTCGGCCTACAGAAGCCACAAAACATAAGAGCTCTGTTGTTTGCAGTCATGTCCAAAATACATACAGCTCGTGCTCCATAAACAGAAAAAAATACAAGGGGAAAAAAATGTACAGGACAGATCAATACCCAGGGATTTCTGTCTTAAGTATCCTCTCAAGGGACAGACAACAAACTGGCTGCTTAACAGCAGGGAAGGGAGTGAATTACAATGAAGGCTTAGCGGAACAGTGCTCAGTATTTCCAGGGAGAGCTCAATAGACCTGCTAAGCTAGGAGGTCATCAGGTGTTACCATCTCTCTAGCTACACTTCCGCTTGAACCTGAGGTCCAAGTGCAACAAAGCACGTCAGCGTGTACTTAACCCACAGAAGGTGAGCAACCACCTCCATGTCAACAGAGTAAAACCTAGTCAAAAAGAGAGGATCCACTCAATGGCAACCCCCCCAGAACTTACAGGCCTCACACCCGGACATTGGCCGGACAACACGGGGTCTTGTCCCCTACCCTGAAGCCCCAGAGGACCAGCATCCAGGGAGCGGCGCTCACCTCCTGCTCAGCGGGTGCACCTACATGTGCATGAATGTGCCGTTGTTACTGTGCATTGTTTAGTACCTCTAAGTCGAGGTACTAACTAAATGTGCAGTAGCCAATGCTACTGTGCAGTAGCGCAGGCGCATGGTCTTTTTGTGATGCTTAATGCACCATAGACTAATTCTACTGTGCATTAGCACAGCTTTTGCCATGATGCGCTAATGCGCAGTAGGATTAGTCTACTGCACATTAAGCATCTCATGTAGACATGCCAGTGTCTTTTTAGCAGATGCATCTACAACCAGATTTACAGAGCTCTGCAAACCCATTCTTCAGGGTCCTGGCCTACAAGAAAAGCAGAGAGGGAATGCACAGGGCACAGTGAGCAGCACTGCTGTGTTTGGCTACAGATGCTGCTTGAGCCCACGAAAGCTCATGCTCTGCACACCTCGCGTGTAGTTAGTCTATGAAGTGCATTCGCCCCTGCCTTCTGCAGACTCTGCTGCCTTGCTAACCTCCGTCAGCGACACTCCATGCACCGTGCACGAGGAGCATCTTGCATCTCTGAGCTCGTTCTGCAAATGCCCACAGACTTCCTCTGGCGGTGAGGAGCCTTGCCCGGGCCGCCGAGCTTGGCGAGGGCGGCTGGGAAAGGAACAAGTCTACTTGGGGTGGGGAGCCGTGCCTGCAGATGCCTGCTGGAAGGCGTCGGGGAGGACCAGGCAGGTGGGGATGGCAGAAATTTGCTACCAGGAGGCTGGTACGCTGGCGTTTGGGGGACACTGAGACAGTCGGAGTGGTTTCCTAAGTGGTCCTAAGGCCTAGGCCAAATGCAGGGGGTTAGGGGAGGCTCTCTGGGGCTTTCCTGAGCAGGGACAATCCAGGGCTGGAGCAGACCCCAGTGCCCCAGCCCTGCCCCGGCTGCAGCCACAGGGCTCTGCCAACAGCGCTCCAGCAGGGGGCGCCACGACACTGGAGGCTGCCCCCTGCTGTGGCTTTGGCTGCCTGCAGGCAGGTGCCACAGTGACCCCTGGTGGCCAAAGGCCACAATTGCAGCCGAGCTGAACACGCAAGGCTAGGGCTGCTCTGGCTGACCCTAGCTTGGCAGCAGATGTGCCTCTGCTGGGATCATCCATTGCACCAGACCCAGCAGCATCCCTTGGGGCCCAAGCCTGCCCAGGAAAGCGAATAGAGGAAGGCTTGAGGTGGCAGCAAATAGCTGGAGCTCCCCACAAGGCTGCAAACCGCGGCTGGTGTCTGCTGTAGCTTCTGCAATGCTAACCCCAGCCGCAGCTACCCCACCAGGGCAGCCCAGGGTCCCAGCCCACCTGCTTCCGACCTCTGCTGCAGCCCGACTGGTTTCAGGCATGGATGCCACCCACCCTGCAGGACTGCCCAGCTACCCCCCAGCTTTTCCATCCCCTTCATTTTATAGGGTTTGGCTGGACTAGGGCAGTGTATCCAGCATACAGGAGCTGCCTCTTCCAGCTGTAGGTTACTATTGGCCTGGTAGCAATGGTGCAGGTTCCCCCCTACCCACAGCCGACCCTGCTCCCAAATGGATACGGGCGTTTGCTCGCTGGGACCAGTTCAGGTCTCGGCCTCTCCGGCAAGGCTGATGAAAAAGGGGATGATTAGTGGCCTGCCATTGTTCTGCGGGGTGAGATGACGTGTCCACTGTGAGATGCACTGGAAGCACTGCACGAGCCTCAGACAAGCGGCAACCGCTGGCCACGACCAGCCTCACTGGCCCAGAAGAGATCACGCACGCTCTGTCCCTCCTTGTCGCTTCATTTCCGCACAGCCGCTCTCGTCGGGATTCTTCCTTGAGCACGGGTTTACTTTAAATGCAAAGCCAGTAGCAAGTACAGTCGGGACAGGTGGATTTTTTTCTTCCAGGAGGTGTTTGTTCGTGAGCCGTGTATTAGTAAATATTTGCCGGTGCCGCTGTTGGTGCTTAGAGAAATAAGGACGCTGTCTAGCATTGTGCTAGCTCCCTGGGATCCAATTTAAGACCTTGTTGTTAAGTGTTCGTCGTGATTATTTTATATTTTATTTCTCGCTGGAGCAGCCAACGTAATGAATTGGGGTGATATTATCTCAGGCCTTTGCTTGAGAAGCAAAGGCCTGATATTCGGGCTTAGTAAAATGTGCCAGTGAAATAAAGGCTCATAAAATATTGTTAAGATTGCTAGGCAACCAAGAAGCATGTCAGGAACTGAAAGGCGCCTAAGTGAGTGCATCAAGCCCGAGCCAGAGAGTCAGGCATAGAAGAGAAGTGGCCCTTGTTCCTCAGGCGTAGCAACACGAAGGTCTCGATTTTCTTTTGGAAGGGAGCTGAGATACAGCAGCCTGACGCAAAAAATGCGCCTGCACATGCGGTAGCTGGCAGGATCGCCTCGAATCCCAGACGGCTGAGCTGGCTGGAAAATGCAGCCTCCTAGGACTTTTCAATGCAAGGCAACATGCCGTGAGGTTTTTTGCTGCTACCCTTAGTTCAACTGTTTACATAGTCCAGGGGTAAGGATCGTCTCCCTGACTCTCCCTCAGAAGAATGAGTGGTATGTCGGAAAGTAGCATGCCTCCCCGTACGCGGCGCTCCCTCCCCCTGCCCCTTTGTGAAGCATGACAGCTCCGTTAAATAAAACAGGCTCAGGAAGGGAGGGAAAGGAGATAAACCCCACGCGATTTATTAGCCGAGTCGAAACACTAGTAATTGGCTATTTACAAACACATATACGAGTCGAAAAAGGAAATGGAACTAGGCCCGAATGTACAACAGCAAGAAGAATCGTGTAGGGGGTCAGCACTAGCAGCAAGTGTTTATGGCTGATGGCTAAAAGCATAAACTAGGTTTTTCCTTTCAACCCCAGCACCCAAGGCAAGACTAGGAGATGATAGCCCTTTGTGTCTTCAGCAGCCCCACTTGCTATTTACGTTGCAGATGGCAAAAAGAAACCCTTCCCATCTTCAGTCCACACGTCAGACAAGCCTGGGACTTTACGTTGACTCCGGGTGCAGCCTCCGTCCAGACTGCTTACCTGACTTTTCTGGAAAATCTCTGGTTTTGGCGACTGGCATTGTGATGATCTTTACTTGTACAGCTCTGCTACCAGGCAACTGCACATGAATGGTGAAATTGTGGGGCACTGGAGACTTCCCATCAAGATGTAGCCTTCGGTCTCTTTATGTTCCCTAGCCGCGAGTCACTTGAAAATGGTCCGTGTTAGCTCCTGGTAAAAAGGCCTTGTCCGTTGTGCCTTCCAGCTGGATGCACGTTGGTTGCCTCACCATGTGCGTCTGGCCTGAACGGACCTGTCCAGCGCACGAGACGATCAGATCGTGCAGTTCATTTCCCAGCATTTCAGTTAGCGGGCAGTTCGTTAAAATAGCTAATGACCAGGCTGGAGAAAGCATCAGACCTCAGCCCAGCCTGTTTCAGTGTCTCTATAGGGACTGCTCTCACCAAATGATTTTCAGACACTGTCAATCAGGTCCACTCTCTGGTGCTTCTAGACTCTCAAAATCAATTATATAAACCCTTGTATGGCTTGATTATCCCGCTCTCTTCCCATCCTAACCGAGGCCCCGAGCTATCAAACCTTGATTCAGATTAATAAAGCGTACCCATGCAAGGTGTTCCCATTGAGATGTATAGGATTGCTAGGAATTACTCATGAGAGCAAGGACCTGTAGGTTTGCAAACAAGGCCCAGCAGATGTAGCCAATCTGTAAGCATCCAGTGCCATCAGACAGGTATAACACCTGCTGAAGGGAACAAAGTGAGAAGGGAACATTTACCAACTGCTGTTAGTGTGGATACTAGAACCAGGCTTGCTGGAAAGTCTTAATCCTGGAAGCGGCCCCTTATTGTCATCGTTAACCTTGATAAGAAGGGGAGGGCCGCTGGACTTTTGATAAGGAGCAAACCTGAGCTCTCCAAAGCATGGTAGTACTCTTCCATGCTGAAGTCTCCGAGAACAGATACTCTGGCTACATAGCAATATGATGCCCCTTATCTCTCGTGTCTCTCTCTAGCTTGGTTAAGCTCATGAAAGGGAACAGCTTGCGATTTATTTATCCATTAACATCCGCAAAGCGGGTGTTCTATTTATTGTGTCCCTCGGTAGCCTTAGGAGCATGCTAAGTGTTTCAATCTCAAACAATCTTGCTAAAGCGCCTGACACAATGCGGGTGACACACTAGTAATAAATAAGAGTTCCTGGGATGCCATCCCATCTGATCTGCTTCAAATGTGCGCTCCAATAACACTGGGACTTGCGCCTCCTTCACCAGAATGCTAATGCGCTAGAAGGCTGCATTCATTTAGTTGCAAAAGGTAAATTATGGCCTGGATTTCAGGCGGGGTGCAGCCACTGGGCAATGTGCTGCTAGCACAAAGTCACCCCACTGCCTGAGGACCATCCAGCGGCTTAGACCTGCTAGGCTGGTCTGAGGCTCCAAAACGGAGCTGAACCCAGGCTGTCACTGCTTAGTAAATCTGCATCCCTAGAGCACATATGAAACACATTGGCCCCGCAGCCTTGCCACTTCGGTTACTTTAATAAGAAGAGCCAAGGGCAGAACTGCAAGGGATATGAGACCTGAACCGTAAGAAATAGTCATCAGAGAGTACGAGCAGTGGTGCCAGTGTTAACACCGAGATAGCAAATTCAATTCTTGGCTTCTATTTTAGCATCCTGATATCTTCCCACACGCACGTACACACAAAATTCCCCATCATGCTGCAATTTTTCATGCTTGTTCTCTGCCCAAAGGTGAATTTGTGTGTGTGTGTGTGTGTGTGTGTGTGTGTGTGTGTGTGTGTGTGTGTGTGTGAGAGAAAACTTTGAAGAAAATCCATTCAGCTGTTTCTGAGTTTTCAGAACATGAAAATAGCATCTGGTTAAAAAAAAAAAAAGTTTTCCCTTGTTCATCAGAGTCAGAATGGATCTTGGCTTGCAGCATCTCATCTGACATACGCTCAGCCCCACACGGGGAATGCAGGTGAGGCCTATATGGATTCAGCGGGGAAGAGCGGAGGGTGCACAGGAACAGAATAAGGAATGATACGATTTCTGCACAGAAACCCAGGTAGCACTTGTACATCGCACAGAGCAGGCACGAAGCATCAAAGAGCTGAGTCTGGCTATCCCCGCCCAGATCTGGAAAAGGGGAGAGGGTGCTGAGACGCACTTCCAGCCCTGGCACTTTCCTACCATTTAAGTAAAAAATCATTCCTGGCTGCAGCACCAATGGGGAGCAAAGGAGAAGGATGCTGAGAAGAGGCGGAAGAGATGATGGGTCAGCGAGTGGGGAGGCACCCCCTATATGCCACGTTCCCTACAGTGTACCTGGGGATATGCTGGAGTTTTTATTATTATACTCCATCCGTCCATCCATCCCTCCCTCCCATAGTTTACTAATAAAAGCTTCAGCATATTATATATCTAATGATAATATCACTGCAGCATTAGACCTCTACATCACTGATTATCCCGGCCTATGACTTAAAGCCACATGTTAGCCCTGAGCATTTTAAAGTCCAACCAAGACTGAACTAGGGGGGTGAAGCAGCCATGAGTGGATAAGCTGTGAGCTGACCGTTTCATCCGTAACATTCGGATGCTCTGGGGAGCAGCACTGGAACCACTGCCAGGAGGTAGTCTGTTCAATCACTCTGTCTTTCACCTTCTTCTTGCACTACTTTAGTATATTTGATCACTTGCTGCTGTGCTGAGCAGTGTACCATAGATGGCAGTGCAGTATGAAAATTGCACAGCCCCTTGCTTTACAGCAACAGCTGTGCCATGAAATAACACTTGCTAGTCCAGGTGTCATGGAGAAATCTACCCTGAGATTGGTACTTCAGCCAGATCTGCCTGAAGCTTGCATTCCAATTTTTACCTTGTCTTTTAACAATAACTTAAGCGTAACCACCGGACCTTACAGCAACCATGTACTCTCAACTCGGCGGAAACCTCTAAGAAGTCTTTTACCATCGACGAACGGCTTATATTAAGAAAAGAAATGGGAGACCTACATCTGCCTGCAACTATTTAAGTATCACAAGGAGATCAAGTGGTTGGTTGCTCTGGATTGCTCTCATGAACAGGGTGACCACGCGTTCTGGTTTAGCTGGGGCAGTCCTGCATTTCGTAGGCTGGTCCTGACTGGCTGGTGAGAATTAAAATGAGTATCCTGGAAATGCAGGGGTGCAGGGCACAGCTCAGCAGGGAGGCAGTGGTGTGGAGTGGCATGGTGTGCCAGGCAGGGAGGCAGATAGGCCCTGCCCTGCCCCTGCCTCTACGTACAGGAGTGCAGCTGACTTGTGGGGAAGTGCCCCAGATTTTCCACCCTTTTCATAGTAAGAGCATGCATATTAAACATTTTAATTGATACAGGGGGTCCTGTTGATGTTCACAATGCTAATGGTCCCCCACATCTATCTATAAGAAATTCAAAGCATTTACAAACTTAAACATTCCCAGCAAAATTCAACTGTTTGTTTTGTTCTGGGTTGGTACAGCTCCTAGGCATTACAGATATATAAATATTAATAAATAATGAAGAAGTTGGAGCCAAGATTGATACACAGCTTTCTCTGGAGTAAAGCCATTCATCTATTTTACACTAATAGCATGACTACCAAATAGCTCAGGACAAAGGAAAAATACCATAGCTGATTGCAATGAAATGCTTCTGAATAGCCCGCTAAGTTCTATTTGTATCTTTAGACGCCTAAATACCTTTCAAAATCTGGCTGTGGAGCTCCTGTTCAAGACCAAAAAAAAAAAAAAAGAAAAAGAAATCAGCACAGCAAACAGCAAGGAGGTTGAGAAAGGTAAATTGTCTTTGTCATTAGCAAGAGAAAGGAAGGTGCCCTAAAGTTCTGTAATGACCTGGGAGGAAGAGACTGCATACAATAAAGACCATTAAAATTCACTATTAATTGAACTGCAAGGTGTCCTTGCTGTCACACCCCTCGCAGACACCATTTGCAGAATCCAAGGAGAGCACGTTTTCCTTTTAGCTTCACCTTCAACAAACTGTCCGATTAACAGCTCCCTCTCCTCCTGCTGTGTACCGAAGCTGGATAGATGAACCAGTGTAGTCATCTCTGACAAGGAGACACGCAGCACCTCTCCGTTACAGGATTTTAATGCGATCTTACACATCAAGAGGATTCGAATGACAAGAATGAATGGCAGTAGCCAACCTCATGCCTTGATGTTCTGATGAATTGATGCCCTGCCACATCCATCACTCTATTCTGCTGTCAAGAGAACTCCCAATTCTGGAAGATGAGTGTGTTTTTCCTCTGCCGTGCCAAAAAAAAAAAAAAAGCTGAACATCTGTCCTTAAGCCTGACTGCTGGATAAATGTAACTTTGAAATAAGACACAACCCAACTCATGGGACAGCTCCTAATGTACCAGAAATAAGGCAGGATAACAACCAGCTCCATCTGAAAGCATCTGCTTAGAGTAAGTGTTACCCTGCAAGCAAGCACAGGCAAAGTGGAGCGTGCAGAAGGTTTGCAAGGTGCCCAGGGGCTGAGACGAGGCAAGGTACTGAAAGAAGACTCGCACCTTTTAAGGGACGGAGGGCCTTGTATCAGTTCCTGCATCCCTGGCTACGCCAGCATGATGGAGTCATGAATTGTGCCGGTGGATAAGAACAAACTGTTACAAGAACCGCATATGTCTTTGTCTAAGGAGCTAGGGAAGTACTGGAACTGGGATGTGTATCACGTCTGGGCTGGTACTTGGGTGTGTGCTCAAAAGGGGACAACGGGACCAGTCAGACAGACTGGCTTAAGACTCTGTGAATCTCCTGACTCACATTTCGAAGTAAAATGCTCCGACTCTTACTGCATCTTTGGAGAATCCCAGAGTGCCATTTCCTCTGGGCTCATGAGCGCAGCAGTAGAAAAGGAAAAGTCTGGGGCAAAATCTTGGTAGCTCATGGAGCCATGAGAAAACCTGTTCAGCTTGACTTGTACAGAGCAGAAGAAGAACTTTCCATGCATGAGCAGGGCAGAAAGCACAGGAGAGCCTGCTGCTGTGTTCATAGAGGTGCTGCCAAGATCCACCTGCCTTGGGGGGGCTTGTAACTAAAATCCCTCCTGACCTAAACCTTCCTTCACTCAGGCCCTTTGTGAGAAGAGGCTCATCCTGTGTCCTCTGAAGCAAATGGTGTGACTTGTGTAATTCAGTGGATCCGGCATGCGGGAGTACAAGGGGCTGAGGACTTACCCAATGCTCAGGGTTGGCCTACGTCCAGTGTTGCTTGTGCTCATGTGCAGACCCCACTTCGACTTTCACAAGCATCCTGAGCGCTTGGCTGGATACCCTGCAAAAACTAAATTGCCCGGCAAGAAGAATACTGTTGTGTGCTAAACAGGAGGCTTAGTAATGTTATTTCTGGAGCACTGCATTTCATCGTTCAGCTGCATTAGCCTCCTGCCCTCCATGCTAGTTTGAAAATTCAGGGGTTAATGTCTCCTAGGAAGAGGGCCCAGTCAGCACTTTCCCAAAACATCTCATTTTCCAGGAAGTAGCACCTTTGTTCGCACTAATTATGAGACACTGATCCCATTATTATGGAGCAAAATTACTGAGATGTGGAAGGAACACAACACACATCCGTGGAGCAGTACGCTTCAAATGAGGTGGAAATAATGTCTTCTGTGTACATGAGGCCTGGATTTGCTAATTCAACACTTCTGAGGTCACTAAACTGTGTTAGGAAAAGAGACACTTCACTACCAGGAATAAAGTTTTGGTCGGAAATTACCCTACCTAATGAAGGGCAGTCAGGAAGCAGGAGATAAGCTTGAGAAATAGTCTTTTCTCCTCTCATGGAGATAACACAGCCAGAAGCGAGCTTTAAAGGGCAACTTGAGTGTGGAGATAGAGGAAACTTAGCAAGCAGAGAAAGTAAGTTGGGGGCGGGAGGAGGGGAGAAAGTGGGGATGGAGAAAAGTGAGGTGGAAGCAGTAAAAGGCAGGAGGATATCAGAGCAAAGGCAGAGGTTGGTGCATGCTGGGAAGAGCCTTCAAAGTAAAGACCTTGGATTTGCCAAAGAAGGTGAAGACAAGCCAGTGAAGTGATTTGAAAAGGGAAATAACTTAGACATAATAGCACAACAAAGCCCCATAACAAGCAATATGAATTGAATTGGGAAGTCCTCTTCACCAAGGCCCAGAGCCCAGGGAGGGAAAAGAAAGAGCTGGCTGGAGAGAAATCCATTACAATTTAAGAACGAAATGCGAGGATGAAGGAGGAAAACTCCCTCTCCCAGAAACCAGAGGGACAGAGCTTCCAAGACTATCAGCCCTCTGAATGATTACTTGTAGCCCAGATACACCCAGGGGTGTGCCGTGTCCGCAAGTGGAAGGGATGGGGGGTCAGGCAAGAGAGCTGTGAGAGGGGCCTGCCACCGGGGAGCAGTTCCCTCTTTTCTCTATAGAGCCAGGCCGGGACAAAGCACTATATACACATTTATTGCTATACAGAAATAAATATGAATAAGAGACATTAAATAGTTACAGTAGAATTGGTATGTGACACCATATTCGATAACCTGCAGTCAACACATTGTACCGCTTTGAGGGACTGCAAAACATAGAACAGGTGACTGGGAACTCAGTACAGGTGATCCGCAGCGCAGGCAATAATTAACCGCCCCTGCACAGATGAACATAACACCCTGGAACAGGTAAGTCAAGGCATCAACACAGTAAATACATACAAGCATCAACTCAGATAAACCCAGGTAAGTTGAGGTGGCAATGCGATAGACGGGCACAGGCAACAATACAGGTAAGCTCTGAGAATGGGCAGTAAATACATATAGGTAATGAAAACAGGTAAACCAGTATAAACCCCCTTAAGGAGTACCCATAATCAACAATATGAAGCAAACATCAATCACAAAATATGAGGTGCATCCCTGGAGACCCTCCCCCTTAGGGCCCCGGGTTGTGGACACATTCCCCCACCCCGCACGATGGAGGAGGGTGGAAGTTGAAGACCCTCCTCTCCCAAACCCGCCTCCCCAATGGGACCTGCTTCCCCAGCAACTCACACTCCCGCGCTGAAGCAGACAAGGCTTGTCCCCTGGTAGCCAGTCCTGCAAGGGCCTCTGGCTTCTCTCGATGGCCTGGTGCCTGCTCTGGGCCTGCCTGGCCTCCTGGCAGGGCTTCCCCAATGGCCCTGTGCCCTGCACTGGGCACACAGGGAGCTCCTACAGGAGCCAAGCCCTTACTGGCTCCAATTCCCTGGCCTTACGCTGGGGGTCTTGCCTGTTCCTGGGCCCTGCTCTGGGCACCAGGGCTCTTTTAGTTTAATTCTGAGCCACACTGCGGGGCTCCAGCTACCCGGCCAAGAGCCAGGGCTAACTTGAGCAGCCTCGAGCTGCTCCCGAGGTTGACTCTCCATGCGCCAACCTGTGCACCATGTGGGGCCCGTACAGCCTCAAGCTGCTCCCAGGGCCGGCTCTCCATGCGCCGATCCACACATCGTCAAGGCTCAGGTGGGATCCCAATGACAGTGATCTCCCAAGCTCCTCTCTCCCCACCATCCCTCGCCATATTTACCCAGCATGCCAAGCATGCTGGGCTTTTATTTACACCGTAAGTCCCGCCCTGAAGTCCACCAGACCTGCAAGGTGCAGTCTTCAATCAGGTCCAGGGTCTCTTTGCCCCCCACGCCTCCAAGCAGGGGTGGGGCAAAATCCTCCCAGCTGTTACCTGATTGGTGGAAATGTTCCACCAATCTGAAGTGTCCTTCTCCAAGCCTGGCTTTCCTGGCAAAAACGGGGAGCCCGCCACATAATTTTGGTTTCCCACAGCACCCTGGGGCCTCAGGAAGGAACAGAGCAAGAGGGCCTAGAATAATGGGAGAAACGAGGAAAAATAGTTCTTGTTGGAACATGGTTATTCCTCGTCCCCGCCTGTATGGGTGGCGTATTGAAACAGGCCTGAGCAATCAGGCAGGTCTCCTACTTTGTAATGCGGTAGCTCTGGGGAATTCTCCTTAGAATTACAATGTGGAGTTTCACCTGCAGCCATCATGACCACCGCAGAAGTACATAATGTCTTTAATATGTTTGCTAGCATGTTATTAATTAACCAGGGCAGATTCAATTACTGGATAATTACTCAGATTGTACATTAATACATCTGGCTTGCAAGATCAGCTTGTTCGTGATACTGCTACGGCACAAGGAGAATCCTGGGACAGTGCTACCGTATGAGTACATAGCATGCATAAAGTCCTGCTCAGTACACCCACCCTTCTCCTATCCCCACCAGCTAAGATGCACTACCGTCTTTCTCAGTCGTGTGCATCAGAAGTGACAACTCATCTTGGCATGACTCCCCCACTCTAGTGTCTGCAGCACTGAGCACCCTGTGGCCTTCTCACGGCACTAGAACAGGGGTGGGCAATTATTTCGAGCGGAGGGCTGCTTACTGTGTTTTGGCAAGCCATCAAGGGTTGCATGAAAGGCAGCTGGGACAGATAAATATTAATTTTCTAAATTTTTTAGGGTCCCTGTGAGTCATGTAGAATGGCCTGGTGGGCCACATTCGGCCCGCGGGCCGTATTTTGCCCACCCCTGCTCTAGAAGGCAATCTTATGTTGTTCCAGCATGGGTGCAGCTCCTGCTGTGCTAGTCACAGTGGGAGCAGGAGGCCGATCAGCCAGAAGGGTAATCCATGCCTACTCCACCTGGCACTCTGTTGCCTTCCAATGGTGGCAGAGCCCACTTCAGCTGCGGCTGATCTGGGACTTTTAGCTAGGTCATTTCATATGTGAAGACCTACTGTCAGTGCCCCACATTACATGAGCACTTGGGGACAGGCTAATACTGAGGGAATTTCAGAATATCTGCAGCATAGACACGTCAGTGGGATGTCACAGAGAAATACACTTTGATGTAGAACAATCTGAATACTGGCAGCTGCCATTGAGTGAGCTTGGTCCTGGGTGAACAGCGTGGCTAGCTGTACTCATCAATTGATGATCCTATTTTGCAGCCTTCTGCAGCAAACCATTAAGGAAGCTAATCATGCAGTGTGGTTTACTTAGGCAAGTTTCTTATCCATGAGTTTCCTTTTATTGGCTGCTGTCTCAGTAAAGATCCAGGAAAACCAGTTGATCGTGTGAAGAGTTGTATTACAGGGAAACAAAAAAAAATGTCCTTGGTTGTAATCCTTGAATCCTTTCACAACAATCACTGGCTCGCAATGCTGCATGCTTGTCGTTTTATTATCACATATGGTGGCATGGAAATTTCAGCAGGTCTTGTTCACAGACCCAGCATGTTTCACCCTGTTCCAGACTAAGACATCACTTGCTTCGACTGCCATCGCTTGGCCCCCGATTACAAAGACTTAGCAGGGTGTTCCCGTACAATAAACATCATGTTTTCATGTGAAGAGCTGTTTCAGCTACATTCTTTATCCATCTTTTGCCGGCTTTGGGTAAAACTTTTTATTGATCACATAATAGCAGCTCTCTTTCCCTGCAGACCCTGACTTCACAAAGTGTTTTGATATCTGGAGTCTGAAAGGTTCAATATAAAACCAATTCCCTCAGCTTTCTATTATCATGAACCCAGGTCTCCTGGCTTCTTTACTTTCCGATCAGAAACGGAGTGTGGTCTAGGGATGCGAGCAGGAGGCCGTGAGGCTGTGTTTCATATGTTGATCCCCAATGTGACTGAAGTCAATATTATACACACGCACATGTACAGCTACTACTCAACAAAGGCAGAAATCAAGCAATGGCATAAGGAGTCGAGAGGGGATTATTGAAAATAATAATAATTATTGAAAACTGAATTGGCCAAAAATCCTATTGAAATGGTCCTGGACTACCTAGCACGTAGCAGGAAGCTTATCTGAAGAGTGCAAGCAACTTTGGTGTTAATTACTGTTGCTGCTTATAATATGTACTGCGGTAGCAGCTAGGAGTACCAACCCCGGGCCAGCACCCCCATAATGCTAGGCACTGTACGGACACAGAAAGAAGTGGCTTTCTTCTGTGTCTGGAAGTACCATGTTGATGACCTGTGTCTGGAAGTACCATCTTGATGCACCTGACAGTGCCATCTTGATGCCCAGCGGCCTCCTCTGAGAGCACATACTAAGGACCACACTTATGGATAAGTCTTATAATAAAACAAGGTTGATAGCCACAGGCGTCACGGCCCACAGCCCATGGAAATGTAACATTACTCTAAAGACCTATGAAACACAGTCAATACCAGACCCTTGCCAACTGCTTATTGATTATCATTCCTTTTCCACAGTCACCTTCGTGTGGATGAGAGCGCTCAAACCAGAAATGCCCTTTTAACTGGCCATTCAGGATCCCAGGGGGAAAGTGTTAGTAGAGGTTCGTTATGGAGCATCCTTAGTCCTTGTACAGGGAAAAGCAAATTCAGTTCAAGACCTCCTATGACTCAGAGCTGTGCTGTGTGTTAGTGCTGGTGTTATCTGGCCCTGGCTGGATAAGAAAGGGCAAGCCCTGTTCTGAACTATTATAAAACATTTGTGACAGCATTTATCACCACAGGCTAAAAGAAAACTCTCGGGTTCTTTGCTTTCAGATAGTAAAGTACACCAATTTTAAAGGGACACTGCCATGTTAAAACCAAAAGACTGTTTCACAGCCTGGGCTGAGCTGATGCAAGCAGAGCTAGGAAACTGTAGTGGTTCCCAGGCTGCTTGAAGGCAGAAGCAACAGCAGAAGCTGTTCTTGAAACAGCTGAAATAAGGAGACCCTGGAGCCAGCTGTGCAGTGTATGCCTGGTGGGAGATACACTGCTTCAGCATTTTCCCAGGAGCTTCCACAGAGCCCCGGCTGTAAGATAAACCTGCCTTTCACTAACCAAGCCTCCACACGTTAGGGGGAGCAGTGGAGTGAAGAAAGCAGAAGAATTAGATACTCTGTGTAAAGAGGTTTTGTGGGACATGGGTGAGATACAGCATTATTTGCCCCTAAACATGGAATAAAATAGATTACCCCTATTCCACTCAAGCACAACTTAATTCTGAAGTTTCAGGGAAGAAATTAAAATATTGCACTGTTAATTATTTGGGAGTTTCACCACCAGGGAGTCCATGGCACTCCTACTGGGAGTCAGGAATTACATGGGACAGAGGGTGCAGCTCAGAGCGTGTTACCTTTTCCATCATGGCAGAGCTGGCCTTAAGGGTGGGTGAGGAAGGTGACTGCCCAGGGCACCTTGGTCAGGGGGGCACCCCACACACACACACACACACACACACACACAGAGTCCACGCTCACAGCAGTGGTCTCCCCCAGCCCCCTGGGCCAATCCCCACCCCAGGCAGGAAGAGCAGTGCCCAGCCCAGCCCATCCCCTGACTCCAGCTGCTCCTTAGGAGAAGCTGAGCTGGGTAATGAGGGCGGCAATAGCGGTGCCTACCCTTCTGCCCAGTGCACCCTGCCACCAGACTGTGCCCCATGCCCCTGCCTGCCTGCAGCAGCACTGCCGACATTTGGAGGGGACAGTGGGGGGCACCTACATACAAGTTTGCTCAGGGCACCATTTTCCCTCAGGCAGCTCTACATCTCAGTTCTTGAAGCCAAAGAGGGGACTCTTTGCATCCCTTGTGACCTATCAACTTCTCATTGGTCCTACCTGCTCACTGCTCCCTTGCTCCGCATGGACAAAAGGAGCCGCATTAGGAGGCCCTGATCTGTGGAGGAGTGGTGTTGCAGAGTCACCTGCGCTCCTCACCCATGCAGGAACGTGCCAAATGGCCCAGAAGAGGGCGTTTGGTCTTTCTTTCTTTCTGCATTAACAGAAACCACGTCCTCTATTCTGAGAGCTGCCCTTTCACTGATACTGCTGGGTTCGAGGAGCCGAAGCCAGTGCTGCAGTCTAATTGAATGATATAGTGCGTTGCATGAAAATACAAGATAGGCTTGAGACAGGACCAGCTTTTTTTTTTTTCTTTTTTTGTAATTTTTCGAGCTGCCTCTTTTCTCTGTGCTAGGGATAATCCTTCGCAAATTGGAAAGTGGAGTCTGTTCCTCACCCATCCTTTCCTTTCCTTTCCTTTCCTTTCCTTTCCCCCCCTCTCTCACATAGCATTATTTGTTGGCTTGCGATAATGAGAACACCACTGCTATTGATTTTTATTTTTTTTAACGCATTTGGTTTTTGAAACAATATAGATGTTACAGGGGCTTTGGAACAAGATAAGAAGAAAAGATAATTGCATTCTAGCCTCTGCATTCCTTTCATTAAGGCACACAGCAAACACCAGAAATGGCCTCAGCTCTTGAAAGGTGTTGAGTGTCTCTTCAAGACCACGGTCATCTTCCACCGAAGTCAATGGGAGTTAAGATGACTCAACATCTTGCTGGATTGCTTGGTCCCACCCACCCATTTGGTATCACACATTATTTGGCCTGACGGAGCAGCGCTTCTTGCTATGGCTACAGGACCGTGATACTAAACAGTTCTATGGGATGAACACCGAAGTCCTTCCTCTTCTCATGCCCTGTCTGAGATGGTTGATGACAGGTATTTAGCAGAATTCGCAGATTCGTCAGGGCTGCAATGTGAGTGCTTCTGCAGTGGCTGTTATGGCACTTGGAAAATAAGTAAAAGCCCTAAAACATTTGCCAAGTTTTCATTTTATTAAGACGAGAATGATTTCTCTTCTTTGGTGCAATTTAAGATTGAGCTGAAGGTTCCTGCAGCTTAGAAAATGACAGGGTTAGGATTCAGCCTTTGCAACGACCCCATTAACAAGAAATGCTTTTACAATCAAAGTGCAATTCACTGTGCAATGATACTATACCGCTCAGACTCAGGGCAACTGAGACATTTCGTTGTGCTTTTGCAATGTACTCTAATGGGCAGTTTCGGCTTCCTACTAAACAAGTGACAGAATTTGTAGGCTATGATCTATCATTGCCCTGTGTCCCCTCTGCTTCAGATATACTGGCACAAGGTGTCCTCTGGACATGTGTCCTCTGGACATGTTCAAGAAGCATGTGAATGATTATCTTGTTGGTGTCATCTGAGCCCAGATGACTTCCTGCCCCTGGAGCAGGGGGCTGAACCTGATGATCTTGTTAGGTCCCTTCCAGCCCTGCTGTCTAAGAAATCTATGAAACCTCCACAAAGACTGCTCTCAGTGCAGGATGTCCCAAGACCAGCAGTTCCCAATCTGTGCTACACATACCACCAGTGGTACACAGACAACCTGTCAGTGGTACACGTTAACAGATTTTTTATAAGTACTTCACATGACAAAAATTTGCTAGTGGTACTTAAGATTGTATCATTTTAAATTGGTCATGTGCAATCTGTCAAAGTTTGGGAACTGCTGCCCTAGACCTTGTCACCTCCCTGGGAGCCTTTGTGCAAGACACTGGGTATATGTGAATTGCAGAAGAAGGGGCTGTACCTCAGCAATCCTGCACCTCCCTCTAACAGTACTTTGGGGATGTCCTAAACTATGCCAGAGGTAGCACCATCCTTTGCTGCCCCAGGACTCTAGAGGTGCAGACAGAAGAGCAGCTCCTTGTTGTAACTCATAGCACTTTGCAGGAAGCGCCATGAGTTACAATGATCCCCTGACCCCAACAGATGTTTGCTGTTAGGTCCCAGGGGTTGGGGAACTGAGCTGCTGTTTAGAGCAGCTGTGAGCCTGCAGCCTCTCTCCCCTAGCAACTCCCAGCCCTGGTGCTGTTTTCAGAATGGGGTGGGGGGGGAAGGAGCAGAGGGAGTTCGTTCTGGGGGTTGCCCAGTTGGCACTGGCGGGTAGGGGCAGGTGGATCAGAGCCACCCCACCTCAGGGGTGACGGGGCTTTAATCTAAACACCCCACTCTCCAGTGCCAGCTGAAAAAACCCCAGATCAAACTCCCTCCACTCCCATTCTGAAAACAGCGCTGGGAGCAGGGCTGAGCTGTGTCAGCACGCACAGACACAAGTTATTGAAGATGCTCTGGTTTGGAGCACCATCATCTGAACACTCATGCAATGAGGGTTCAGATTGTCGTGGGATCAGGCCCTCTTAAAGCGCTCTGTAGCTGTGTGCTTGTGTTTGGTCACATCTGTAGAGCACTTTCAGGGCCCAGATAGGGTGAAAACTGTTACTTCTGTCTGAGCTGTAGAAGTAGGCAAACGATATCCCTTTAATTTTGCACCGGCAGCAGAGAACAGAATCTGGACTTCAGGCTGTAACAGCAGCAGGATGAGGCCTTAAGTGGGGGTAATGTAAGGTAGCATCTCTGCCCCTCACTAATTTTTTCTTATGGCTTACACAACATCCTAGCCCTCCTCTACACTGACAGGGGGGCTGCTTCCTGTGTGGCTGCTAGAAGTGGTGCTGGGCCAGTGACTGCAGCTCATATAAACTTACCTAAGCTGGCTCAAAACTAATGAGCTGAGCTCAGGTACCACTCACAGTATGGACGTGGCAATATGGAGCTCTGTTCAAGCTTTATCCCAGCTCCAGGGGAAGTGCTTTGGGCTGTTCTGAGCTCTTATACTCACACTATTACTGGTATTGTCAGGCAAGGCCGGGTCTGTCCTTCCCAAGCTGCAGTCACACCTTCCACTGCAGCGTTTTCACCAAAACTGAGAGGAAACCCCAAATTCTGTCTAGAATGAAATAATTTGGGGAGTTAAATGATGGGACAACCGGAAGGCACAAACTAGAGAACGAATCTAAGTTAGTTGCTCCTCTGGGTCTTTCAGTGCGTTCTGTCTTCTCTGTGTTTATGCCTGTGACTATAAGCTCTCCAGAGTATCATCAGCTTTTATGTCTTGTACACATTATTAGCGCCTCGCAAATAAATAATGTAATATTTCACTCTTTATTGCTGAAAATGGACTGTAAAAGGCTGAATTCTGAAAAGAAAAGTGCAGATTATAATTTATATGGAAGGAACGACTCCCCCATCACATCAAACTTCTGCCACTGTTTATCACATTGCCCATCAATTTGGTCAACATTTTAAAGAACGTTGTTACCCATTTAGGCCCCAGGGGGCTGAAAATCATTGGAAGGGATCGGGGATGTCTGCTGGGGCCTTAACAGATCTCTGGCAGGAGACAGGAAGGAGTATGCGTGTGTACTCCTATTAATGCCCAAGCTGCAATGGAAGTCAGCATTAACATAGTCATTAACGGTGGAGAAGACAAGCTAACTGGGACCGTCTCACCCTGGAGTGTCTGGTGAAGGAATAAAATGGAAGGATCTGTAACTTAAGATGCGCGAACTACTGAGCTCAACATTTTTAAAGGCTGCTCAAAATGTATAAATCAATGCAAAGGTGAATTTATAGCTGCCCGACAAACCTGGTGATACCTATTCAAATTCTGGCACTGAATTTGTCATTAATGGATCCAGGGCTCTGCAGTCCGGGCCTGATTTTCAGTCGTTGCTCAAGTAAGTACCTCCAAGGACTCTGACAGGACATCTAGGACTGTAAAAGGATTCTGGGATCAGGCTCATTAACTACAAAAAAAAAAAAAAGGTTGTGAAGCCACTTTTACCGTCTTGCTCCCCCCCACCGTCCTCCCCACTGCCCGGGGGACCTGACCCCTGCTGGGCACGGCTCCACTGACAGGCACGAGCGTCAACCTGAGGGAATGGTTCTGTTTCCAAGCTTCTATTTCTGTCCTTGCCATTTATACCTGTCTTGTTAGATTTGCACCTGTACTCGCCTCAGAGGCATCGATACCAGCCAGCGTGCAGCTCCTGCCTCCGGCAGCAAAGACTCTGTCTCTCTCTGGCAAGAGCACTGTGTGCTGTTTGCTGAAGCACTCTTCTCTTGACATTAAAAGAGCAGCAGTAAGAGCCTATAAAGCTGGGGGCAGACACAGGTCCTGGCCACAGAGATAAACTCTCCCCTCCTTAGACATGTGGGGGCTTTATTCTTTTTTGGAGGAAGAAGTAACTGGGGTGCAGGGCCAGACACAGGCATGGGCAAACTGGGCAGCTACCCAGAGCCCCAACATAAAGGGGGTCTGACAATGGTGAAAAAAATGATTATTATTATCATTATCTCTGGCAAAGTGAGGCCCGATACTAAAAGTTCGCCCGGGGCCACCAGGAGTCTAGGTATGGTGCTGTCGAGGTGCCCCAGACTCACATGCTTCCTCAGCCTGATGAAGGGTATTTGTACCCGAAAGCTTGCAAGGAAGAATTTTTCCAACTATTTGAGTTGGTCTAAGAAAAGCTATCGGATTTACCCAAAGACTCTTATCTGCCGTGTCATGGGAAAGGCCGGCAGCGAACCAAGGAAAAGGTGGGCTTAGTTGCAGGTGAGCTGGAAATAGGCATGCAAGACCCAAATGGAAGGTCCCCTCGCAATGTTCCCCATTGTAAGAACCCGCCGGTGCCTGCAGGTGCAGCACAAGTTGTAGTGGGGATGATTTGAAGAGTGATGTTGGGAAGCTTGGAGAATTTTGCAGGAGCTCCCAGCACAAAGTGCACCTCGTGGCTGCCAGCAGCAGCACTGAGCACGCAGCACTTCAGTGAAACATTGGGCTTGGAAGTAGTGCACAAAGAGTACACAAAGAGTACTGGTTGATGGGAGCAAACCAACATGGTGCACGGTGACCAGCGGAGTCCCTCAGGGCTCGGTACTTGGGCCAATACTCTTTAACATCTTCATTAATGATCTGGATTCAGGAGTCAGATGCGAACTGGCAAAGTTCGCGGATGACACCAAATTATGGGGGAGGGCGGTCACACCGCAGGACAGGCTGGGGATACAGGCCAACTTGGACACACTCTCACGGTGGGCAGACCAAAACCTGATGGCCTTCAATGTAGAGAAGTGCAAGGTGCTGCACCTGGGCAGGAAGAACCTTCACCATCCTTTCAGGCTCAGCAGTGCTACGCTCGCTAGCACCACGACCGAAAGAGACTTGGGGGTCTTGAATGACCACAAGACTAACGTGAGCCACCAATGCGATGCTGCGGCTGGCAAAGCAAACCAAACTCTGGTGTGCATCTACTGATGTATCTTGAGCAAAACCAGGGATGTCATCCTGCTTTACTCAGCCCTGGTGAGACCTCAGCTGGAGTACTGCATCCAGTATTGGGCCCCCCACTCAGGAGGGATGTGGAAAAGCTTGAGAGAGTCCAGAGGAGAGCCACGCATATGATCCAAGGCCTGGAGGGAAAGCCATATGAGGAGAGCCTGAGAGACTTGCGACTCTTCAGTCTGGAAAAGAGAAGTCTCAGGGGGGACTTGGTGGCAGCCTACAATTATATAAGAGACCTGGGAGAACAACTGTTCACCAGAGCTCCCCAAGGGTTAACAAGGTCTAATGACCATAAACTCCAGGAAGGCTGATTTAGCCTGGATATAAGAAAAAAGTTCTTTACAGTGCGAGTGTCCAAGGTCTGGACCAGACTCCCCGCAGAGGTGGTGCAAGCATCTACTCTGGACTCTCAAAAACATATGGATGTTTTCCTTGCTGGGTTCACTTGATCCCAGCTGACTTCCTGCCTATGGCAGGGGGCTGGACTCAGTGATCGAATGAGGTCCCTTCCAGCCCTAACGTCTACAAAATCTATGAAATCAGAAGTGTTGCAGTCCAAATGGAGTCCCTTCATCATTGCGCAGAACTCTGTGCGTGAAACATCCAGGTGATGTCTGATTTTTTAAATTCTTAGAATAGGTCTTCCTGTGCAATCTTCATCTTTTCTGGCACTTTTATTTGGGATGTTCTTCCAAAAGCTATTTTATCTTTCTCTCCTTATATGTACTTTTGAAATACTGTTGCAACCTGTTAAATATTAAACAAAGAAATAAGCTGTTTGGGCAAACCAGGCAGCAGGGAATGTGTTTACAGATAGAAATGAGTGCAGGGTCACAACTTTATCTCCAGAAGGACACAAAAAACACATAAACTTTCAAAGTTCAAAGAAAGAAACTCCAGAGAGTCTTTGACCTGGGTTCAGGAGTTTAAATGAGTTGCAGTCTTCTGAATTCATCTCACTAACTTTCAGATGCATCTGTAAATCACAATCGCCACCATAAAGTCTTCTTCGTACTACACAGGGATCTTAATACAGACACATGCGACAGAAAGAATCATTGTGGAGTGCTTGAAATAACAATCCATGTATTTAAAACCCTCTATGTTCCCACATGCTAGCTTTGCACAAGATCATTTCAAGTGTTAATTAAAACATAATCCAAAAGGAAATGGAATAAAATAGATCCAACATAAAGCTGCAGGAACCTGTATACATGAAAGCAATGCTGTTTAAAAACAAAATCAACACGGATGTATAGGTGATGGGAAAAGCCTTGAAATAACCCTACGCTAACGTGACTTGTAAATGGGGATAGATGTAACGAGCTGAATAGGGACAGGGAACAACCGGGGTATTATGGAGACGCTTGAGCCTGCCTTATTTACAGTGAAAGGGGACACACAATACAAAATCTTTATCACCAAGGAGAATGCTTTTAGCAATGCACAGTTCGACTGACTTAAGGAAAAGATAGCTGGCAGTGCAGGTTTGCAAGCCTGGGGGCCTCAAGAGTGCATTGCAGCTGAGTTTCCCATGCGTACCTTTTGCATTCCTTCACCCATTATTTCCCCCTCTTGCCCCCCATGCCCGTCCCCTCCCTTCTCTACCAATCGTTTTCCAAACTTCCACCCATTCATATTTTTACTGACCTCCTGCCACACTTTTAGCTTCTTTCCTACCTTGGAGATCTCAGAACAACAGCAAAGTCCCCCAATACCAGAAGAAGGGTGCTTGTGCTCGAAAGTTTGCAAAGAACTTTTTTCCAACTACCCAGTTGGTCTAATAAAAGATATCACATCTACCCAAAGAACCTTGCCTGCCAAGGAGAACATGCAACTCCAATGGGGTACTTAGCCATGTAGACGACCCAAGAGGGTACAGCCCATATAGACCTGCTTGTCTGTATGGAGACCCCGGCATAAACTGGCTTGGTGCATGTGAGCCAGAAGGCAGGATCACACAGACGCTGTGGTTTATATCGCTACTGCAAGGCAGGGGAGATCTCTTTTAGTTTGAAATGTAGAGCACTGTAATTTTGCAATGGCAGGACCATGATTCTAGGGTTGGCTTTTTCAGTGCGCAGACACAATTTATAGAGTAACTGAGTCTATTCTCTAAAGCATATTAAATTACAGCCACTTGTTGAGAAACAACCCATTGCTATCAGCAAAATTGAATGGTGAGGAATAGGGAATAGACCTCTGAACCTTCCCTTCCATAATAAACCATACGTGTTTTCCAGTTAGTGGTAAGGAACCTCTTCGTTAGCTGCTGCTGGAAGTTTATTACTGATTTCCCCAAATAACCCATTTAAAGGGAAATGATTACAGACCCCTTCGGGGAGGCTTGATTTCATCCAGCAGAGGGTAGTGGTGATACACAGTCACAACCTTACAAATAAGAGAAGGGAACTAAAAGTTCCTGGGTGAAACTATACAAATATTGGTGACACTACAAATATAAAAGTGATCTGTGACCTAAGATCCTACCTATTAAGTCTCTTACCATATTTTCAATTTATTTTTTATTATACAGGTTTAAATCACACAAACCTTACTAGATAGCAGAACTGTGTCGCAGCGGGGTGGAAATTTAACCTACCCCCTTCAATTCTTTTGTGGAAGACTAGAATTCAATGAACCCTCAGCTTTTACTGTAGCCAGGTAATTTAATCTGTTCATACTTGGGCAAAATCTAAAGCATTCTGCATATGCAAACAGGCAATCCCATGCCTAATAACCCGATGTGAAAAATAGGAACTGTCAAATAGGTCCACTAACCTGCATGTTTCTAGTGCGCCTGCTACAATAGGTCTTTACATGCAAAGACACAGGGCTGCACAATGACTGCATAGACGGTTTTGGTAGCTGCTTCCATGGCAGAAGTTATGGAGTTGTACATACAAAAGTAACGCCTATCTGAACACAGCTACGTCCTCCTGGCTGGGATCCTTCCTGGTGGGAAGGATCCCCAGGAAACGATGACTGTAAAAAGCAGAGCTTGTCCATGGGCAGTGCCACTGATCCATCGGTTCCCATTTACACTTGCCCAGCACGCTCCCCTTTGCTTCCTTTTGGGGCAGAATCTTGCATTTCATTGCAGCGTACGTTGAGCGTGATGCCGTGCCAGCAAGACACAAATTCTTTTCTTTACGTATTTTCAGTTCATTTTACTAAGCTTAAGTGGGAGACATTCAAAGACTGATTTGTACTGGCCTGGGCATAGCATGTAACACTGACAGCTATTGAATTATCCGGAGAGGATCTCATTCAAAAATAAAAGAGAACGTAATTGTAGGCTTCGAAGAATACGAAAGAAGGCTGATAAGTTCCAACATTACCATTTTTTCTGCTGGAAAAATACCTGAAAACATGTCCTCGTTCCTTCATAGCTCCAAAGCTCACATTGTGGCCCTAAGCATCCAGAAAAATTAATTCATTTCAGTTGAGCTTTTAGTGAGGCTTTAAATCCTAAGAAAATATACTGGAGGGGAGAATCAGTCATCTATCACTAGGAGTTCATCGTTAATGCCCCTCGAATATAGAGCAAATTGACTTTGCTTTGTGTCCTGAAGAAATGTATCAATATTTTAAATGCTTTGATTGAGATTTAGTGCTCTTCATGAAGTATTTTACACTGGGTCACCAAAAGAAAGATAAGTTGTTCCCCCACCACTGCCACTAGCTTTTGCCTATGCAGTAGCTGAATGCCATACTTTGGCTTGACCGGAGAGAGCTAATTAAATAAGGGAAGCAAATGTGGCATATGGAAGTCATTTACATATATGGGCACACAGGACTGGCATCATCAAGTCCAGTCCCCTGGACAACCACGGTATATAATCGCATTAGTAAACTTATTGAGCTCCAGTCCAAGAGTAGTGAAGTGGGTGGGTTTTTTGCCCCATGACTCCAGTGGGAAGTGTGCTCCAGAAGCTCACTGCTCGAATGCTTGGGAACCTTCTAATTTCCAGCCTTAATTTATTCATAGCCAACGTATGCCCATTTGTTCCCGTGCCAACACTGTTCGTTATCTTAAATAGCTCGCCTCCCTCCCCTGTGTTTATCCTCTAAAGTATTCATAGAGAGCAATCATACCCCATCCCAGCCTTCGTTTTGCTAGACTAAACAAGCTAATCTCTTCCACGCTCCTCCTGTATGATAGCTTCCTCATTCCCCTGCTCATCCTAATGGCCCTTCTCTGCACCTGTTCCAGTTTGAATTCTTCTTTCCTGAATGTGGCCGACCAGAATCGTGCAAAGTAGTCCAGATTAGGTCTTGCCAATGCGGTGTTTAACACTTCCCTCTTTCTACTGGACATATCTTAACTGACAAATCCTAGCATGGCACTTCTTTTAGTTAAAGCCACATAGCTTTGGCACCTTATAGTCATCTTTGATCAATTGTACCCTCCCCTCCCTCGGGGTTTCTTCTCCCAAGTTGTTTGCAACAGATGAACCTTCAGCCTTTAGTAGAAATTTCTGTGATTAATCCCCATATGCACGACCTTGCCTTCTGCACTACTGAATTTGATCTCATTTCTATTACTCATTTTTCAAGGTTGTCGAGTTCTGTGTGTGTGACATCCCAGTCCTCCTCTGTATTAGCAGTGCCCTTTAGCTCTGTGTCATCAGCAAGTTTCATCTGCTTCTTTGCCACAGTAATTAATGGAAACAAACAGATTTGCTCAAGGGCAAGCCTGGAGCAACTGTGCTACTAACATCCCCCTAGTTCGACACATCCCCTTTCAGCCCTAACTTTATGCCGTCTTCTCTTTGGCCAGTTCCCTACCTATGTTATGCTCCCATCTAATCCCCATCCATACTAATCCCCATCTTCTCCAGTTGAACAATTACCCATGGGACACTATCAAATTCTTTAATGAAGTCTAAGTAGATTACACCTACTACAGCTCCTTTTTCTGGAAAAGCTACCAGGTTAGTCTGGCATAGCCCATCCTGAATCCCTATTGCATTTACTCCATTTTCAGTGTACACCCATAACTTGATTCTTTCCTTCAAAGGTTATTCTAAAGCGAGACTTAAATGTATGAAGTTCCTTGAATTTTGCTTCTGGCTCAATGGAAATGATTTCTATTTCTATATCCTCAATTCTTATGGTCTTTCTTAACGTTTTGCCCGGCGTTGTCATCAGCATCAACATCCTTACTGAAAACTGAGGAAATGTATTCATTAGGTTTTGGGCCATACCTACATGATTTGTCATCTCTACCCCACCCTCACTGCATGGTGGTCTCGCTTCTTTTTTCCTTCGTTTCTTATTTATTTAGGTGAAGAGCTTTTTTGCTATTTTTGAAAGTTCTCACATAGTTTGATTTTTGGCTATTCTTATTTTGCGCCTACACTTCTTGATCAAAAAGAGAAAGCTTTCTTTGCTGATCAGTCCTTTCTCCCATTACTTTTAGGCTCTCTGCTTATTCCTAATATCCCTCCTGAAGAGGTTATTAATCCAGCGAGTTCTGTAGCCCCTTCCTACAAGTTCTTCCCCTCGCACGGTATACAGATTCCTGCAAGTACTAGTAACTTTAACTTGAGGAAATTCCAGGCTTCATCATCACTGAGGTCCCCAAGCTTCTTTGTTTAGCTAATATCACTAACCAGTTCCCTTAGTTCATCCAGGTTTGCCCTTCTGAGAAAGCTATTCGAGAATAGCTATTTGCAGAGCTACTTTTGCTTATCTTTCTATTTACTTTAACTCAGTGAACTCAAGCCCAGGGTAGTTTCTGCAGCCAGTTCTTCTATAACATTCGCAGCATTGAGCAAAACCAAATCTAAAAATAGCATCATCTCTTCTTGGTCCAGTTCTTGGTTTGATGAAGGACTCTATCCACTCCTATATAGCAGTATCAGGGCCATTCTCATTCACGTTTCTTCTCTAAACTACATCTGGGAAGTTAAAGCCATGAGACAGTTCACGGTAGCATTTCTCTAATATTTCTATCCATAGTCAAACCTGACCTTGGGGCTCTGTAGCAGACCATCAGGAGTAGCCTAGTCAAATCTCTTTCACTATCTTTCCCCAAAGGTTTTATCCATACTTACCTTTCTTTTCTCCTTTAGAGTCCAACACATCATTTACATGCTTTGTTCCCACCTCCCCCTTTACCTTGAATTTTGCCATTCTTGAAACGTACTGACATGACCGTTTCGCCACCATATTCTTGCTATCCCCGTAATATCTAGTTTCATGCCTTGCACCGGTAATACTTGTTCTTCCAACTTGCTGCCCAGGCAACATCAGTTATTTTTGACTGAACACACCCAGGTCACTAGTTGGTTTAGGCAGTGTTGTAGTAAGAATGCTGCATTACATTTCTTTTTGAAAAGCTACTATCCCATTACCTCCAGCAGATTAAAGGCATTATAGGAGGGAAAGCAGCTCAGTTTTCTCCAGAATTTGCTACAGTGTTGGGTTTTTTAAAGGCAGTGTTGGAGTAATGCTGTAGCCGTGATAGTCCAGGAAATCGGTGAGAGGCAAGGATTTTTGTGAGTGGTATCTTGGACCAACAACAAGATGTCACCCACAAACATCCTTGCCTCTGGTTTTTGAAAGCACTGCAAACTCAGGTTACATGTACATTAGGGATACCGTTCTGGTTTAGTACACTGTACTAGCGGTGTTAATGCTGTGGATGCAGCCGATATGAGGAAAACCACACTTTGTACCTGTATCCTAAACCAACACCCAAGGGCAAAACAGGCTACCCCAGTAGATGTGCAGTTTTGCAGGTGTACCTTCATCTGTATGACGGGCTTCTGCTAGCTCAGCTGTCAGACAGACATCGTACTTTTTCACACCATTGACTGAAACAGAATCATAGCAAAGGGACTTCAGGAAATCATTGAGTCCAACCCCCGCTCAACGCAGGATCATTCTTCTCTTACCTGGGACAATATTTGTCTAATGCAACAGCCTGTGCAGCAGACCTCCTCTGATGTCTCTGTGCTGTTGGGTATCCCGCAGTTCACTTGCACCCAGGATGAGAGCGTCAGTGTGAGCCCAACCTCTCATGTCCCTATCTCCCATATGAAATCAATGCCAGGGGTCTTGCTGGCTACCTGGAATAGTAGCTGCCAGATGAGTGAAAATGCCTGTGACTTCTTTCACGGTGACAGATCTCACACCACTGCCTACCTAGCTGAGTAATCTATTTTGCACGGTTGAAAACCTGCCATAGCTTAGTGGAGACTGGTCCTTCTTTTGTTGCCTGGAATCAGAACATCTAGGCCGATTTGCACGAACCTAGGTTTACAAGGTGTATTAGGTCTCCGATGCTTTGCAGGTCCATTGGGCAGCCATGCTATGATGACAGTAAATACACTGAATGAAAGTGAAGATCTTGAATGATTTCTTTATTAACTGACAAAGAATGGTCCAAATAAGCATGGACCTCAACCAGAGGAAAAGGTGGGTGGAGGTAAGTGTGAGGATGATCATGAAGGAGGGAAGCAAGTGTCTGGCAACAGGAAACTTCAGAAGCTGGGAAATGCAGTAGCTTGAAGAAATAGCAAGGTGTCTCTGATAAAAAATAGTCACCTGGAGCAAGGAGGATGAGGGGTTTTCTTTTCAAAAAAAGAAATCCCAGTAGTCCTTTGCATGGGTGACTGCTGACAAAGCTCTGTGGTATGGAGCAGATGTGCAAAATGCCCCAGCAAATGCTCATAGAAACATGGTAGGCAGAGCGTCAGTAGACACAAGGCTACATTTGTGATAGCAGAAGAGCCGCTGTGCAGACACAGAACAATCTGTATGATGAAATTATTCAAAACTAGGCTGGGGTGAAGCACATGAGTACTGGAGATTGGCCAAGCTTACAGCCTTCCTGCTTTACAGGAAAAATACATCACCTGCTTTCAATTAGAGTGAGTCATGCCCCCGTGGTCATCACTAACTTGACTTCAAGGCATCGTCATTGTTTGCAAAGAGGAAACGGGGAAAGATAATTACTGTTGCGACAGACTGCAAGGTGGCAGGATTAGAAAGTGCCTCTTCACTCACCTGCTCCAAGCTCTGCATCAAGGAAGATAGGGCTCAACACTAACTTTCCACGAGCTTATCCATTCGGCATAAGCTTGTCTACTTGTGTCATCATTTCAAAGAAATGGTTATCACTCAGATACTAATCAATCTGTGATTGATTTGTATCTGAAGGTCAAAGCAAAGGCCAGGGGAAGGTCACGAGTTATACAGAGCCTCCTGAGATAAGGTTAGGTGCTGCCACTCACGCCGTCCTCTGGTGCGATCCACAAATCAGTCGATCCATCAAGCAACACAGCAATGTCCTTGAAGACACCAGGTGTTTAATGCTCCTCAAACTGAGACCGCAGTGGCATTCAGCAAGGTTCCTTTCCAAGACAATTTTGTCAATTCAAAGGAAGTGTGCTCACTTTAAGGTCTTATTCTTTGTAAAGTCCTAAATCAAAAGCCAGCATCCATCTAGCTAGAGGACTTTCCCTACCAACCTCCTGTCTGTTAGGAAAATTCATATTGAATATATTAGACTGGACAGTCTTCCCATGTTTCAGTCATCTTCTCCCATCATGGGTGGCAGAGCTTGGGAATTCTCCCATAAAATCCAGAATAAATGTGCATTTATTCTGCACCAGCCTTCAGGGAAAGAGTCCAGAAAGATCTGGTTCGAGTTTTGCTTATGGCTTTCTTGTTGGACTGTTGTAGGGGGTGGAGGAGGGGAGGGAGGGGGTCTCTGGGCTGAGGTTGGATATTTTGCAAGCGATGATTGCCCTTTACAAACTTTTCTCATAGCTCCGGGGTTTCTGATGAAATGCTCAGCATTTCAGTTCTGTTAAAAGTTTTAGCACCATATCAGGATGAACGGAAGAGCTGCCTCATTTGTTTCAGCTTCTGTTTCGGCTGTTTTACAGAGGCAAAGAGGCAAGTGCATTGATTTCACAGAAGTTAGTGCTAGTAGCTGTTTAAAAACAGAATCCTAAATCCTTTCAAAGCTAATTGGTACTATACAGTGCACCAATACCCATTTTCAGGGCTGGGCACAGGCGTGGGTGAACCGGGGGGCCGCCTGGGCCCTGGACAGAAAGGGGGCCCACAAATGGTAATTTTTATTATTAATATTATCATTATCTCTGGCGAAAGGGGGCCCCATACTAAGAGTTTGCCTGGGGCTGCTAGGAGTCTAGGTACGGCGCTGCCCATTTTGATGACTCCTTCCGGCGTCATTGTATAGGTCATTAGGTTTTTCACAATAACTTTGTTTTTATCTATTTCTGCTTCTGGTTTCAGAAGCCTTTAGGTATAAGCAGTTAACAAGTACAAATTAATTATTACTTTATCAATACAATGGAGAAGTGTTAGTAAGAAAAACTAGAACAGCTGACCAAGAACTCATTGCAAAGATCTTCACATTTCTAGAGGTTAGATCCAAAAGCTCATTTATTACAAGACATATGAAAGGTGGCTTGACCTTTCCAGACTGGCATATTTTCGCATTTTACTTATTTTGAATTTCAGCCCACCCCTCCACGAAAAAAAAATAATCTCTGTGTCATATGATTGGTGGGGGGGGGGGGAATTTAAATTTTCTCACTTCCTTTAGAGTTTCAAACTTGATCTACAACAAAGAGAGAAAAAAAGCAAACATATTAACAGACAGGGAACAAAGGGCATAAAGGTATACAGCTACGATGAATTATCTGCCTGGCTTTTCCATTGAGACCTGGGCCCTTCTAATTGCATTGCTGACCCTCCTGATACCGTAAGTATAATTCTATAGGTTCTTGAAGAGCCGCTGCATATTTTAATTTGTCTGGTGTCTTGAAACGGGAGTGTTCACTTGTGATGTGCAGGATCCCTAGCCTCTGAATTGCAAAGTCTCTCTGATCAGCAGAGTATTTTGTAAGACATCTAGCCAAAGGGACTGTGCGTTGTCATGATTTGGTTACTAAGACTAGAGTAATAAAACAATCCCTTTGGAATTAATTATTCTTTGTTTTGCGGTTGTGTCTCGAATCCACAACTAGGATTGGCACCCGCAGTTGTAGCTTTGACATGAACACACTAAAGTAAGGGACAGCCCTTGAGGATCTTGCAATATAAGATCACCTTACAGAAAGGTTGGTTGTAAATGGAGTGCCATATAACAGCTCAAGCTATTAAGTGCTCCCACACACATCAAAGGTAAAGAACAGCAGGAAAATGCATCTGGGAAAACAATTTGGAGAGTTTTAGGCCATGGCTAACAGGCAAACTTATCATACTTAGTAATGGTACCTTCAGACATGCATAGCTCAGTTTGCCAATGCTAAGACTGTGAGCAGTAGAGTCAACTATCCATCCCCTGATGCTGGATGGACACGTTGCTGCGCTTGTGGTCCAGGCAGTAGTGCCCAGAAATGTGCAGCATGTTTGAGTTCAATACAGCTGGGCAAGGTAAAATTTTGTGGTACAGATGTGGTCTAAGAGGGTGTTTTCGCACACTCCAGTGTGGGTCTTCTTCTGGGGGCTCACAGGTAGTTGTGATGATCATGTGGCTGAAGGGATTCTTTGCAGAAGATGGAGGTTCAAAGCTTCTGAGAAGTTGCTGAGGGTGCTATTTTTGCTCTTCCCAACCACCTTAGTGAAGGCCAGTAGCTGTCAGCAACATTGGTGAAGCTGATAACAGAGCTTTCCTGTTGGCACACATTGCCTCTGCATCACAAGTATAGGCTGGGGACATGAGAAAAAAGTTGCGCCTTGTCAGCAAAACAGTTATGCCAACAAAACTCCTAGGGGAGAGGCAACCATGCCAGTAACAGTACTTTTGTCAGCTTAGCTAATGTTGTTCAGGGAGGTGATGTAGCTATGCCAATGCTGAAACGCCTTCTGCCAACATATGTTGTATCCCAACGAGCAGGCTCTGCTGGCATAATTATATGGACAGGGGCTATGTAGTGCAGGTAAGCCCTTAGGCAGAGGCTGCAGATTTTTAGGCATAAAGCTTAATGATTAATGTAGTCAAGAGCACAATCCATTTATATGCTGGCAAACATCCCACTCCACTAATTCAATAACTTCTGGCTTCTGAAACCATTGCCACTACTCTTGAACTTCTTTGTGTGGTTTGCATTGAGATAGACGGTGTCAGTCAAGGACCTGTCCTGGTTACAATCTGCTTTTTATTCTGAGAAGCTTTCTCTTCCTGGGCCTTGATCTTTACGTGAAATAATTCTGCGACCGTCTAAGACAAGCTGGTTTCCTCCATACTCTATAGCAATTTGGAATGTCATAGCAGCCGCAGGGAAAGAGCTCGCATGTTCACCTTCCAAAAATGTGTGTCCCCCTACTATGTACATTGAAATAGAGCATCCTTACCCTCTGGCATTGGGATTCTGACCCACACTGAGCGCTTACGAGTCTGGTCTCAGGTCAGCCTGTTGCTCTGGTCCTAGTCTATGGTTTGGCTTTCTTTTCTGTGCATTAAAGCTATGTGAGAGTTTTTCATTAGTGGCCTTCTTCTCAAGCTGGAAAGGCAGTGATTTTGGCTAGTTTGCATTTCACTGAGCAGTGCCTTTGTTAGCCTGGCAGCATTTCAGATTGGGTAATTTAATTCTTCCTTCTTGCAAGTACTCGGAGCTTTTACTAGGGTGAGTTACCTGCCAGTCCTGTCCTCACAATAGCATCATCTTTCACAAACATCATTGAATGAACCTTAACCCTGACAGTTCTATGCTAAACCCTGGAAGTGGCTGCATTGCACTGCTAGGCCAATACAAGGTGGGTTTGCCTACACATGCAATTAATGCAACACAATAAAATCTGGGGGTGCTGCATTCAGGGTGGATTAAGATTTATTGGGGCCCGGGGCAAACACAAAATTGGAGGCCCCCTTCCCCACCATGGGAGCTGGACTTCAGTGGGGGGGGTCTTCCCCTCCCCCTCCTGGTGCCAAGGGCAGGGTGGGCTCTGTGCCCCATGGGGGAGGCTGGGTGGACCTGGCTGCGCTGGGGGTGGGATGGCACATGCCCACCACTCCTCCCTGCTCCCCATCCCCCTCTCTCCACCACACCTGGAGCAGAGCCCAGTGGGGTGAGAGCAGATGCAGGCTGCCTGCTGTGGGCTCATAGATTCATAGACATTAGGGCTGGAAGGGACCTCACAAGATCATCAGATCCAGTCCCCTGCCCCAGGGGCAGGAAGTCAGCTAGGGTCAAAGGTCCCATGCACCACCCAGGCTAGGCAGTGCCCCCAGCCACAGCCCCTGCCCCTTCTCTCCCTCATGGTGGGGCCTCAATCTGCTCTCTCCATGCCCCTTCCCTGCCCTACGTCCCTTCCCCCCCATTAGACTTATCTGCAGGGAGCTGGCTGCCCGGCTATGTTCCTGGCCACATGTAGCCACGCACATGCACGGGGGCAGTGCTAGCAGGGGCTTGGGGGGGCACTACAGCCACCCCAAAATTCACTTTATGCCCCGTGTAGCCACCCCTCCGAGCACCACTGCCAAACCCTAACCCTGTCCCACTCCCACCCACAGGTCTCCTAGGTTCTGGCTTTGTGACTTCTCAACTTTAACACCAAAGTCAACAGGAAAAGAAAAACTCCCATTAACTTCAGTCATTTTAAGGACCCAGCAAGACTGGGCTTTCTGCCCCATGGACACTACAGTGGGAAGAGAAGCATGGGAGGCACGGCTGGGATGGGGTCTAAGCCCCAAGCAGAGCCAAGAAAGTGATGGCAGCCGGCGACCTGGAGATCCACCTGGTTTGGGTGGGTTCAGTTTGGAAGGGGGCAGCTGGGGAGGTGGGAAAATGAAGTGAAGACCCTGCGGGAGGAGCACAAGGAGCAAAGCAGCCAGCCAAGCAGGGCAGAGCCAGGCCAGCCAAAGCCAAGCCAGTCCCTGCTCTGGCAGCAGCCTCCAGCTGGCTCTTCCCTCCAGCCCTTCCTCCCAGCAAAGGCTACATGGCAGGAAGGGAGGAGGCTCCACCTGGCTCCCACCACCTGCACAGGGCATGGGGCTGCCCCCAGGAGTGTGTAGGAGGTGGGCTGGCCCTGCTGGGCCCTATTCTCCCTCCAGCTCTGCCCTGGTGCAAGGCCCTGCCTCTCCCCAGGCACCAAATGTCTGATCGCCACCCAGGAAGAAGCCTAGGGGAAGGCGAGCACAGGTGGCCGCGGGGCCGAGCCAGGGCGGCTCTCGGACCTGTCACTGCAGAGCCACCGGTCCTGGGGGCACTCTGGGAGGCAGCCGTGGGCCCTGCCTCGCGGACCTGGCCCCAGACCAGTGGCCACGGCAGCCTATACAGGGTGGCCATGCATCAGATGCCTCCCACTACCTCAGCCTGGGCCGGCACAGGATCCCCCAGCACACCTGCGCAGAGGAGGAATGCATGTGTGTGGTCCTTTAAGTCCTTCTAAAGTCAGAATTTGGGCAGTTCTGAGGCTGGTGCCACCCCTGCGTCTCCCAGCAGCCCCAAGCAGGACCCTTTGCAGGCTGGAATAGTGCCCACCTGCAAGGGGGAACCTGTCGTTTCCCGAGGGAACCCAGGCATCCAGGGGCCCCGCTGGCCCATGCATTAATCTGCATACGGCTGCTTTTACACAAGCACAGCACGCTGAGCCAGGTCGTAGCAGCCCTGGCTGGCAGGGGATCCCAGGGGTCAGCCTGCTAGCCCAGGGCTGCTTCGACTCTGACCTGGCTCAACATGCCATGGAGGGGCTGGCTGGGGCACAAGGGTGCTCCAGTGCGGGGCTAGCCGGCACACTGAAGCACCCTCCTGCCCCAGCCAGCCTCAGTCACCATCTGCACATGGGTTTCTTGCCCACTAAAGTTGGAAGTGTTTACAAGTTCCAACCTATGGTGGAGTTAATTCATTTACTGCGGCCTAATCTGACACGCAGATACTGAGACTACTGTGCAGCTCATTAGGCAGCTCCGCAGTCAATGTCTCATATAGATGCACTGGGTATAGACACATTTAGACCAGATTCATCAAAGCCAGAAGACGTCTGGGCAACTCTTGCTTACTTGCAAACGGACGATAATTACATTTCTTCTTCCCTCACTCAGCGTCTGCCCTGTCTATTTGGGCTGGAAGCTCCTGGGACGAGGACTTCCTTACTATACAGTTTCAATAACTCGCACATTGGGACTGATCATGGGGTGGGGGGGGGGGGGGGGGGCATCAAGGCACTACTATAATTATAATAGTAAATATTCATAATAAAAGGAGAATTGCACCTCCCCTAGGCCCTTGCATCCCAGAAAGGATATACCTGGAAAGAGGGCATTTCTGCTAGTAGCTTTGGAGTATTCGCTCAGTGACGCAGCCAAAACCAAATATTTGGAAAAGCTCTTTCAACACAGAGCTTCTGAGGGCTGCAGCCCAGATCCTCCTAGAGAAACAGGGGGCCCCAAGGTTGATGGACAACACCAGAAAAAGATGCTTCACAAGAAAGCCAACTGCAGAGCTGCCAATACAATCTGAAGAGAAACCTGGGAAGATGAGGGTCTCTGACTCCGCACTGCACTTGCACGGGGCTAAAATGGGGAGAAGGATACATGAAATTAAATGAAATTAAACCACAGCCTTGACGAAAGCCCTGTTCAGGACATAACTTCTGGTTCAGCTTTGATGTCTCTGCAATAAAAATATGTAAGCTCGGTGTTCATTTTTCTCTCTCTCTTTACTAGCTCTTCTTTCTGAGCTGGCAATGAGCCTAGAGAGGCATCTCTTTTGCATTTTGCTAAGGGCATTAAGGACTGGTTTTCACTGGAGCACCTACTCTTTTATGAGATGATTGCTTTTACCGCAGGGCTATCTCTGAAGATTTGTGTTGCAGCAGTGAGACTTATTGCTTGCCATGTTTATTAAATAGCTTTTCAGCGTACTTATATTTTGGACCACACGCTCCAGCTTCTGGAGCAAGTGCCTCATCCCTGAACTAAAGCAATGGTTCTCCTGCCTGAGGGTAAGTTTTGAGGTCTTTCCACCCCAGCATCACTGTAATCACTGGAACACAGCATTCCCATTCTTCTATTATTTTCCAGATATGGGATCTGGCTATTTGGTTTCTTCAAGAAATTGGATATTCCTGACCAAAGCCCCTGCCTTTCATTGTATGAGGGTATGGGGTCGGACCTAATGATCTGTTTAGGTCCCTTCCGACCCTAAGCACTATGAAACTATGAAAGCTGTCCCTGGTTCTAGAAATGTATGTTCCTCATACCACAGTAGTTGCGTTTGTAGGCTGCATGGGGAAGTCATCTCCCATGCACTAAACTCTGCTCTAAAGCAGAGCTTAGAGCTGGTCATTTAAGAACCAAGTCTGGGCACTGCAGATCACTCTGCCTAGCTAATACAGCTGCTGGGAAGGACTTGGTTTGCCCCAAAAGTGAATATATACGGGTGGCTGGTTTACAGTCACCAGTACTGGTTCCTGGCAAACCATTTACTGTATCCTGATGTTTAGGCATGATGCAGTTCCCCTCTGTGTTCCCACTCACAAAGATTTGGGGAGTCAAACCAAGAGCAGCATATAGGACTCTGCTCAGCCCAGTGGTTAGGTCTTAAGGTTTCATCCTAAAGGAGTGTCAGTCTCCCTAGACCCCCATTTCCACAACCTCCTTGGGCAAGCCTGCTTCATTTCTAATTCTCTTTTAAAACACTCTCCTTAGGGCTTCATAGAGTTCAACAAGAATTGCTTTCAGAAATAGGGGAGAATCTGGGGGCAAGTATCTTGTTAAGGTACAGCCAGAATCCAAATCAGAGGGAGAAAACCATCCATAAGAAGAAGATATCTCAAAGCTCTCAGTTCTGTAACCCAGTCCAGAGGTGCCAAGTGCATCAGGGCTCGAGGACCCTGGCTGTAATGCATCAAATGTGTAAAACTTTCCATCATCTTAGGCTCCCCCCGGCAAAAATAAAAGTCGGCACCTATGATGCAGTACGTGGCTCCTTGGTTCCCCGTGTAGCCCCATAAGGTGACTTGGACATCCTTCCACATGGAGCTATCTTGCAGGATGCGAGTTACACCCCTTTGTAAACAGGTTCATGTGACCCCTTGCCTGAAATCTGTCCAAAATCAGCAGCGGAAAGCCAGTCTCTTGCCTCATTGAGGTCAGTAGAAACATGCTATTTGCTTTAACAAGCATTCGTAACTTTAAAATCCAGCTCTCCTGGGTTTCAATCTGCAAAAAAGGGTGTTTCTATTGCACACAACTCTCCTAAAGCGCTTGTACTCAGTACTGATCCTACTTCTCCCACCTCTCTTTTTGTCTCTGATCATGACCGACTGAAATGTAATACCTTGTAACACAGCCGCTCTTATTCTACATTGGATAGTCCCCGCAGCATTTATTACTAGGGTTATAACTTGATCTAAAAATTCTCATATCATCAGTAATATATTCATTTAGCTCCTATCACATTTTGCAAAAGGTTTAGGGCCTAGGGAAAATATCTATACATGAGGGGAAAATGTCTAAATTCCATTTGAGCCCCAATTCAACCTGTTTGGAGAAATCATTAGAAAGCCGAGGCTTACAATAATGATTTTAAACAAGAAATAAGTCCAATCTATTGGTGTGTTTCAGTGAAGCAAGCTAAAAATGGTTCATGCACCTGAATCAAAAGAGGGAAGAAGAACAGATTTCCTTCTCACATCCTGACATAACTTAAGCATCTGAGAAAATGCGTAGAGTCGAGTGAGTGAAAGTAAAGCTGCCTACTTCACGAAGGGCTTGGTCCTCCATCATAGCAAGCACCCCTCATTTCCCAGTGATTTTAAAGAGTATTTAGCCTCCTGGGAAATATCTCATTAAAGAAAAAGCCGATTCTCGTTCTAGCGAAAGGGAGGGGATTGATTTATGAAGACAATTAAAAGCACAAAATATGTTTTGCTGGGGAAAATGAGGAGCTATAAAGAATTCACTACCTGCATACACCATAAACACCAAAGTGGGAGAGGAGTTACTGGAGGGAAAGGGGATACAAGCAAGAGAAGCAGGCTGACATTAAAGTGGCACCATCAATTTAAAAATCAAACTTCTAGCTGCAGATTTTTTATTTAGTAGGAATAGCTGAAGCACCTCAGTGACTATAAATGAAAGAGACGGTACGGGGAGGTATTTCTCATTGCAGGTTTAGCTTTGTGTATAATCGCCGTCACCATTCCCCTCCTTTGTGCGGGCCTTTCAAACAACTCCAGGACAGAAAACAATTTCAAGCATGATCGTAATGTTCTCAGTACTGGCAAGCGGACTAAGCCTTGCACCTAACAGCCCATTTTACTCAGATTTTGAAGTGATAACGTTCAAAGCTGGTATTGCATATTTATTTTAATGGGATCTTTCTGACTGTAATCATCTCTCAGAAGGAAGATTCCTGCCTTGGCTAAAAGGTACAGAAATCGAGTGGCTTGATCGGGAATTTCCATTACTAATTTTTATGATTCTATACATCTTCATTTCCTGTCCATAACAGTTAACGAAGACTACAATTTGTAGCTATTAAAGAAACACTGATGAACCTGCTGTTGAACGTTGGACCCTCTTTTTCACTGACAGCAGTGAATCAGGAAGTTTAATTATTTGGGTGTTTTTGCCATTGGCTTTATGACGGCAGGCAGGCTGTGCTGGACATCATAGGTTGCCTATAGACACGCTCATTCGCAATCTAATTAGAACGTGTCAGAGCTGACTCAATTAATCAAGTCTGCTCCACGTTCTAATTAGAACGTTCCAGCGTCACCTCCCCGTCACGTGCATTAAGCCCCAATGCATTTCAAAATGACTGCAGGGGTGCTTTATCAAAATCTCATTGAATGAGCTTTAGATAACACGACTCATGGCCATTTTGAAATGCCGCAGGGCTTAATACACATCATGGTGAGCCACTTCTATTAGAGTGGCTGTTTGGGAACCGCTTTCATTAAAACACGGCCCCCTCCGCAGCCCTGAGCACATGTAGGTTTAGGCAGGGAGACGGAGCACAGGCAGCCACAGATCCTACCATCATTAAAATTGTGTAGGTGAAAGAGTGCTACACCGTCTTTACCAACCAGTGGATAGGTTTCCAATATTTGCTATTCATCAGAAAGGTGTTACAAGGTCATAACAATGGCAAACAACAAAGGCACACACTATATCCCTTAGGGGATGCAGAACAGATGCACATCATGGATTACTTCAAGTGGCCACTGCATGTCACTAGTCTCCTGTATTAAAACAGTGGGGGAAGGAAAGGGGAACTCAGCCCACTGGCTCTCAGATTCAGCTGTTTGACTGCACTTCAGAAACTGCTTAGGCCAGTTTCTGCTCTGAGTTACGTCAGCTGAGAGCTGAACTTGACTCTGCGCATGTGTGCGCGTACCTGCATCCATCTGAAATAGGGTAAGTATTTACACTAAGGGACAGCCAGCATGGGTTTCTCGCGAGTAGGTCTTGCCTGACCAATCTCATCTTCTATGACCAGGTGACATATCACCTGGACAGGTGAGAAGAGATTGACGTCATATATCTTGATTTAAAAAAAAGTCTTCGATCTGGTGTCCCATGATCTCCTCATGGAAAAATTGGCTGACTGTGGCCTCGGCTACATCACAGTCCGATGGCTGGGGAACTGGCTCCAAGGTTGGACCCAGAGAGTGGTAATCGACAGAAGTAAATCATCGTGGTGCGCCATGACCCGTGGGTCCCCCAAGGCTCCATACTTTGGGCCTATAGTCTTTCACATCCTTATTAATGATGTGAACATTGGTATCCAAAGCGGACTGGCCAAGTTTGCCGATGACGCCAAACTTTGGGGTAAAGTGTCCACACCTGAGGATAGGATGGTGATCCAAGTCGACCTAGACAGGCTCAGAAAATGGGTGGATGAAAACCTGATGGTGTTCAACTCCAAAAAATGCAAGGTACTCCACCTTGGGAAGAAAAACCCGCAGCATGCTTATAGGTTCGGCAGTGCTACACTTGCTAGCACCATGGCCAAAAGGGACTTGGGGGTCATGATTGACCACAAGATGAACATGAGCCACCAGTGCAATGTCGCAGCTGGTAAACTGAACAAAACTCCGGCTTGCATCCATAGATGCTTCTCAAGCAAATCCCAGGATGTCATCTTCCTGTTGTATTTGGCCTTGGTGAGGCCGCAGCTGGAGCATGCGTCCAATTCTGGGCTCCACAATTTAAAAAGGATGTGGAGAAGCTTGAGAGAGTGCAGAGGAGAGCCATGCACATGAACAGAGGGCAGGAAAACAGGTCTTATGATGAAAGGCTGAGAGCTATGGGACTCTTCAGCCTGGAAAAGCGCAGGCTCAGGGGCGACCTGGTGGCAGCCTATAAGGGGTGTACATCAGGACCTGGGGGAATGCCTGTTCACCAGAGCACCCCAAGGGATGACAAGGTCGAATGGTCACAAATTTCTCCAAGACCATTTCAGGTTGGACATAAAGAAGAACTTCATTACTATCCGAGCCCCTAAGGCCTGAAACAGACTGCTGCCAGAGGTGGTGCAAGCACCTACTCTGGACTCCTTTAAGAGACATTTGGATGTTTATCTTGCTGGGATCCTTTGACCAGGGCTGACTTCCTGCCCCTGGGACAGGGGGCTGGACTTGATGAACTTCTGAGGTCCCTTCCAGCTCTGATGTCTATGAAATCTATGAAAATATTAGGGATGTGTGAAGCAGGCCGCATTCGATTTGGACTCAGCCCAATAGCAGGCATGGCTTGTGAATGCTGTGGTGCTGGGGCGCATGGAACATCCCACAGGAGTGCCGGGGGGCTTTCCACATGCTCAGCGGCAAACCTGGAAGTGAACCAGGTCTGCTGGGGAGTGCTCTGGGGGCCCTCCCGTGCCCCTCCGACTCAGCAACAGCCACAGGGGGACCCCGGGTGCCCCCTAGACCGAGGAGGCACCAGTCACCGAGCTAGAGGGAGCATGGTGGGGCCCCCTGGCAGACCCAGAAGTGCTTCTGATCTACTTCTGGGTCTGCTGCCAAGCACACTGGGGAGCCCCCTGCGCTCCTGTGGGACACTCCATGCACCCCAGCATCACAGCATTCATGATCCCCTGCTACCTAGAGGCATGTAGAAAAAACATTTAAAGCTGTTTGTATGTCTGAATTGCCAAATCTTTCTGAGTCTCTCTAAATCGGAGGGTTCAATTCGATTCAGAGAGATTAAAGCAAGGGTGGGCAAAATGCAGCCCGTGGGCCAGATGTGGCCCGTGAGGCCATTCTATCCAGCCCATGGAGCCCCTAAAAAATTTAGAAAATTAATATTTATCTGCCCCTGGCTGCCTGTCATGTGGCCCTCGATGGCTTGCCAAAACTCAGTAAGCAGCCCTCTGCCCAAAATAATGGCCCACCTCTGGATTAAAGGGTCCTCTGATTCAATTCAGATTCGGACATTTGGCCACCGAATTGGGCTGAATCACCGCCGAATCGAATCAGGGACTGAAGCTTTGCACAGCCCTAGTAAGTATATTTGCATGAAACTCCAGCTCAGCATGTGGCGTTTGTGTGTACGTCTGCCTGGTACAAACTGTGCGGGTGATCTGGAGCAGAGAGAGCGCGCGTGCGTGCAGGCACGTGTGTACGTGCACGCGCATGCTCATGCATGCATTTGTGTGCATGTGTGTGTGTGAGAACATTTGTGAAACTGGAAATGGCACCTCACCACTGGGTTTATTATGGGAAGGATTATTACATAAGAAAATTGTATTTTTGAATGCATATTTTTAAGTCTCAAGCATTAAGCCCATGATAATGACCAAGAAACAATGGGCAGAACATTGTTTCCTGCACTCTTCCCCTTTCTGAACAAACCCATTAGTTCCTGTAGGGTTATAAATTTGTCTTTGTCATCCTAGTATTTAGGTCTTTTAGGGATCTTGGATTCTGCTGTCTTGTTAGCTCAGGGTGAACGATGGAAGAGGATTCGCACTGTGCTCTCTCCAGCCTTCATAAGCAGGAAGCTAAAGAAAGAAGCCCAGGGGGTCAGTCACAAGCTAAACCACTGAGTCAGTTCACAGGGGATGGGATGTTGAGGTCGTGACAATGGTCTGGTCTCTTCGATCAGAATCAAATTACTAATCTGACCTAATGTAAAAAGAAGAAATGAGAATTAAAATAGAAAGCCCAGATGGTAGAAAGGGATCGTGCTCGTCAATGTTTATGGCAGTCCCTATAGTCTATCATAAGCAAGTGTTAATTAAGAAATAAAATGTAATTAATGGCCTGTATTTCAGATATCCCCATCATAAAACATTACGGGGAAGTTCAGGAGAAATGTTCAGAAGAAAGTAGAAAGGGATGAGCCCATGAATGCTAAGGAGTGAGTAGCTGCTAGGAGAAGCTGGCTGAGCTGCAAACCTTGTCAGTCAGTCTTTCAGCTCATTCATTACTAGCGATATGGATTGCTTCCTGGGCAAACCAGACTTCTGAAGCGACCACCAGCGCTAGGTGAAATGCTGGGGTGAAATTTAAAAGGAAAATTTCGGCTGAGTAACAGTTTAGTCTCCCAGAGCATGAAAAAGGTGGAGCAGGGAACTGCTGGCGCACCTCTACTAGGATTTATATTTTAGATTCTCTTGAGCAAAGGCTTTATTTCTCAGGTGTCTTGACCCAACCTACAATAGACACTACCAAAACACAAATAATAAAGACACTGTTAATAATAAGGTTATTTAATGTTTTGGACTGCTCGTTTATCATACCACTTAAGCAAACAGAGCATCCATATGCACTCAGATCCTCATCTAGAGCACACATCCTCTTTAAATGCTGTCATTGCTCAACAAAATGATCAGAGGTTTGATTCTACCTTGCAACACATACAAGTCTGAATCCATAGTCTGTTATCCAATATATTACCCACAGAAAAGCCGCCAGAGTCTAGGCTATGAGAGTTTCAAACTGAAGTCTTATGAACATCTACCTCTTCTCTTATGAATGCTCCAACAAGGATGAATACCTAACCTCCTTTTCAAGGGCAGGAAGAAAAGCCTCATGAAGATTTTGCTTTCCTTATGGAGATGTAGCACAGGAAGGAACAGAAATCTTATACTAATCTATTTCAAACAGTAAGCGGCAATTTGTATTCTCTTTTTCCATCATTTTCCAGTATCTTTGGGGCCTGGGACATGGATGCTGTCACTAGCACTGTGCTCGTAGTGAACAGCAATTCCTTGAGCAATCCCCAAGACCCTTTTGTTAAGGAGATCAAGAAGCTAGTGAAGTTGAATTTAGCTGACCCTCTCCTCATTTTGATATGTAAATTGAAAGCTTGTTGCACTAGGGTCTGGGCAGGGCCACCTGGGCTGCCTGAGGTCACAAGAGGTTAAATTGCAGGCCCCAGCCCCTGCCTGGAAGCTGTCCGAGCTGTTGGAGTCTCTGGGCGCCCTCCACCTTCCTCCAGCTTTTGCTTCTTACCCTGTGCCTCCGGGCACAGCCTCTCCAAGGACACTGGGGATGGAGATATCGGGAATGGCTGCACAGGGTACCCTGGGACCAGCTTCACTAGGACATTTCTTGGTTTAATGTGGGCAAGTAGGGGCTAATGGGTGGGTTATCCTTGAGAGCAGCACTCCTCACTTGGGGTAGCACTGTGGGCATCCTTATAGGGTCTTAACAGAGTAACACAACTGAGCACATGTATCAGTGAGCAAGGGTTAACTCCAGATAAAAATTAAGCTGGACTGCAGTTATATTTGCAAAGCTTATAATTTGACAGCAAAGTAAGACGTAGCCATTTTCAGAAAAGCGCTGAGGAGCTGGAGCAGACAGAGCAGCAGACTCCAGTGAGCATGCAATATAAATATGCGTGAATAAAAATGTGCAGTGTGGAGATACAGTTGTTCAGAAACTTGGTCCTCAAAGAAGAGATGGTCTTTATCCTCCAAAACGTGAGGGGATATAGGAAATCAAGTTTTCTTCCTGCTGAATTTCTCTCCCTCAGGGTACAAAATCATGTTATAGCAGAGTCATCAGATATACTGATTACTTTCCCCTAAAATTGCATTTACAAGGCTTTGCAAACTGGACAAAAAATCCCAACCAAACAAAAAACCCCCCCTTTTAGCTCTGCAGCCTCAGACTGTGATCACTCTTTGTGAAAATAAGGGGTCATATCTGTTTTCCTTCGTGACATCTCAATTTGACAGGCAGATCGAGCCCGCTCCGAATGCAAACATTTCACATTTTGCACTATTAGCACATGAAAGACAGTGCATTCTGCTGGGCCCTTTCCGGTCACTCCTGGCTATTTTGAAATAAAACACTGGCTTTATGAAACTCCTCCCTTTGAGCCCTTCCTGGGGGGACTGGTCACCAGATCAAGTTTTGTCTACGTGGTTACAATGCTTCCCAGGGCAGAGTGGATTTCCTGCAAATGACGATCGATCCCCAGAGCAAATAGCTGGTCCTGAAAGCAATGGTTTGGATCACTCATACAAAGGCAATAGCATGAAACCTGACATAGGATGCCTAGGTCCTGCTGGAGCTAAAATGCAGGGTTTGCCAATATCCTTGGGCGAGGAAAGGTTCATTGGCCTTGGAGAAGACCACAATCGGAGGCCTGGAGGCTGAAGCAGAACTCCACACCTGGCTTAGGTTAAAGCAAGCAAGAAAGAAAGAAAAGTGAAACAGCTGGGATATGTTCAGAGAGGTGATCCAGCAAGAGGAGTTCTGGCTGTCCTGCTGGAGGGTGGGATGTGTGGAATAATGCTTGCAGTCTCCAGACTGAAGAGAAGATTGGAGGGTGTTCAATCTTTTTTTTTGTCCCATGCTTCTGCGCTTTGCTGGTTACCACAGGGAGGATTTTTCCCCCTCCTGACAAGTGCCATGGGTTTTTTTTTTCAGCTTTCTCAGAAGTATTGGGTGTTGGCTGCAGCCGAAGATGAGGATTTTGACTCTCATGTGCAAGTGTTGTCGCTGGAACTAAAACCCAGAGGCTCTTGGATAGAGGGTTTTCCTCCTCCACTCCACATTTGGGGCCAGGAAGGGATTTTGCCCAATGATCACATTAGTACGCACTGTGGAGGGTTTTTTTTTTGCCTTCCTCTCTAACGTGCACGTGTGTGTGTTGGGGGGAGAGGGGGGACGGACTCTTTCTTGAATCTCTCAGGGGCATTTTGACAAACCGTAGAGTAGTGGGCACTCACAGTCCTCATTCTTTTACTTTACCTGTGGCAGGTTAGGGGGCTTTTGGTCTCTTTGGGCAATATGCCTTGTAGTTGTGCAGCAGGGTTGACAGAGCTCTTTTAGGAATAGGTTAGGTAGGGACTTGTCTGAGATGGTTTGGCTAGGGCTGATCCTGCCTCGAGCAGGGGGCTGGACTAGATGACCTCCAGCGGTCCCTTCCAGCCCCACTGTCCTCTGATTCTGTGAACTCACCTAAGCGGTAAATACACGTTTATCTAGCAAAGTGCCAGAGGAAGAAAAGTTGCTACTACTTTTGCATAACACCTTTTCCTCTAGCAGGAAAAAAGAAATGGCTGGGCTGTTCCTTCTTGTAATAATTCTTGGCCACGCGAAGATATGGGGCTGGTACCTGACAAGATGCTAAGAGACAGAGGCCATCTCCCCACCCTATGCTTGCATTGCAGCACTGTTCACAATCAGGTACTTGCATGACACCGCTCAGAGTGCAGGATGCTTAGGAACATCCTCAGTTCTTTTCAGGACCAGGCGATAGCAGGTGCCCTGAAAAATGTCTCTCTTTATTCCTCCTAACAGCACACACCAAAGACCATACATTCCTTTAATGCAACAACATTACATTGTCTGGAAAAGGGATTAGACATATAGCATGGTAACATCAACAGCCCTTGTGCTAGCCAGAGGAGTTATCTGAGAATGGCACAAATGTGGGGTTTTTTTCCCCCTCCAGAGACTGTGTTTGTCACCTCTGTGGCAAGCCAGGAAGGAAGGATGAGTTTAAGTCTTCTCTAAGATATAGGAAAATGCTGTTATCCCATTCAATCCCCTTAGCATCTCATTCAAACCCCTTAGCATTTGCAACAATCTTTCTCGTACTCTGCAGGGTAGATGGAGGGGAAGAATTCACCCACTGCAGACTGCTGTCTCTGTCCCTATCTTGCAAGCCTTGGGATTGTAGTCCACGCAGCAGCCTCTGCCTGGCAGCTTTCTCCCAATTGCAGGGCTCCAATACCATTATTTACACCTGAGAAACTCTTCAATCCTCTCTTTTTTCACAGAAAAGAGAGGGGTTATAAAACTGACACAAGTTTAATATATATATTTATATATCTATATATCTATACACACACACACACGTATATATATATATATATATATATATATATATACGTGTGTGTGTGTATGTATATATATATTTCCCACCCCCCATTAAATTGCTAGAAAAAGAACCATGGAAGACTCAGGAAAACCACACATTTTGTTCGGTACAGTCTAAGGCAATCAGCACTACTAATGACTGCTAAGCAGCTGTTAGCTCCTGTCTAATTTCCACATCCTACCCCTGACACATGAAACAATAGAAAAATCCTTGCCTATCTGTGTGTTTATACAGCATGCACTAGGTACTCTGTGCATAGGGTGGACATCATAGAGGGCGGTCCGGTTGTCCCCTGTCCTCCAGTGAGTAGAAACCAGATGCTTTTATGTCCTTTATTTTTCTCTTGAAGGTGTTGGGTTTTGTATCAATACAGGACAGAGTAGCAGAAAACCAGAACGTCCTCTATGGTGGCCACCCTAGCTGCACACAGTCTACATGTTCCCTTGCCCAGTCTTCACCTTTCCTATTTGCTTTTTCTCTTTCCTTATAGCCCAGGAAGCAACAGCACAGGGAAGCAAGGGGAGACGCGGAGAAGAAAAGTTGCCTTCACAAGCGTGAAGATGAGATGCACGTGAAAGTATCCTTGGAACAACACAATAACTCAAGCTCCTTTTTTGGTGGGTACTAAGTAGTTGGTGTTTATAGTCTCTTACCAAGAACTTCTCTACCACGAGTGTCTCGCCGCACACCTGTTAAAAACGCATTGGCCAGGCCATCTGTCTGTGCAAATATCCACATAAATGTCTCTCAAATTCCATTACATGGAAATGAAAAATTAAGGTGAACTTAGAAGTTCATCCCTAGCATTCAGTTCATCTGTGAGTCTGAAATGTGGCCTGTGACAGATTAAGGAAGGAAGCAATATCATTTCAATACTGATGACATTAAAACTTAATTTAGACTTCAACATACCTGACAATTTTTATCTTGTTCCCCCAAAGCCTCCTCTCACATATGGCCTGATGCAGATGGACTATCTCGACACGACAGTAAATGAAACCCTCAGGCTGTTCCCTGTGGGAGGACGAATTGAAGAAAAATGCCTGTAAGAAAAATGTAGATGTAAATGGAATGACCATCCTAAAAGACACGGTGGTTCCCACCCTTTGTCCTGCAGTGTGACCCAGAAGACTGGCCAGAAACGGGATTGCTCAGGCCTGAAAGGTCAAGAACAGATCTTGATAGAGAAAAACCAAATGCCTCTGTCTCATGCATATTAGAAATTCATTCCTATAGAATTTGTTAGTAAAGCTTGGAAAGGGTTCAGTATTGTGGAAGAAGTGCCACTTGCTGTTTCACAGTGAAATCTGACTTGAGTTTTGCACTTAAAGCAAGGATTTAGCTACTTTGCTACATACGAAGATGACTAGGCATCCTTTGCAAAACTGTGGAGTGCTCTTGGAGTCCTTTTGTACTCCTCAAGTACAAAACGAACTTTCTGAGAACTTGCAGAAGTTAAAATAAGTTCAAAGAGAAATTTAGAACGGTGTAGGGACCAGGATCGGGGCAGCCAGGGCTTGAGACCTGGGAGTCAGGGTGAAGGTGGAAAAGCCAACCCAGGTTCAAAAGCCAGGGGTCTGACCTCAAGTCATGAGCCAGGGGATCAGGTCTAGAAAGGCATTCAGGCTGACACAAGCCTAAGCAAGGGACACATCTTTACGGCTGAGTATCCCGCAAAAACCGAAAGAGCTGCTGCTTATATGCAGGCAGCCATGCCCATGCAGGTAACTGAGGCCAGCCGGCGGTAATTAGGCAGCTGGAAGCCAGGCATAGGCCGGTAGCCAGCCTGCCCATTACCCTGGCTCCTACTGGGTACCACTGGTAGACTCTTTCTGTCCCAAATGACTTTAACATTGCACAACTTCCCATACAGCTAAAAGTGAAAGAAATCTTGGAATCAGTTAAATTTAAAAGGCAGGGTTTTTTTTTTAATTATAGTCAAAATTTTACGAACAAACTCCAAATCTGAATGTTTTTCCCTTATGGAAGGACTTTGCTACAGAATAGTCTACAGGGAGCTGCCCTCTTTCAAAACTGATGCTGTCTTCCATTGTTTTCAGTGGGTCTGAGGAAGTAATTTGTTCACGGCAAGGTGCCCGTTTTGAACATGGTACCCGCCTATCTCCATGTGTAATGGGACTGAAGTCACAAGCTGCTCTAAACCAAATGGCTGCTGCCTTGACTTTTATTGGAAACAATGGAAAGGAAGAGATGGTCATTTTGAAAGAGGAAGCTTCACTGTTGCTTCCAGGCATTCATTGCTTTAGGGCAAATGATGACACTTTGACCTTGATTTTATATTCCCCTTCCAGTACCATGGGGGCTACACCATCATTAGACTGCTAGGTTGTCTAGATGTGCGAGGTCTTAAAGCAGACCGTGCTTCTTTAACACACAGTCAAGAAGCAACTCAACTAAACAAAAGTGTGACCTTTTTTTTCTTTGCATTGCTTTTCACTGGACACATTCAATAAAGAGAAAAATCAGCCCTGGATCCATATGCATACTTGCCTTTTGGAGCTGGTCCCAGGAACTGCCTTGGGACAAGGTTGGCTCTCCTTTCTATGAAGCTGCTGTCACACTCCCGCTGCAGAATTTCACCTTCAGACTCTGTAAAGAAACTTAGGTGAGAGCCCAGGTTTATAGTTGAAAACAAGATAATCATTTATTAAGAAGAGTTCCTTAAACACTGGTTTATGTTATATATAGGTAAGCCAATGATACGAGTCATGAAAAAAATACGTGTACTTTGCACGGACAATGTTTTTCACCTTTACAAGGGAAGTCAATATTATTATTGCCACTTTTACAAGGAGGGAAACATTGCATCTAAGGGCATTTTTACATGTGCTCCGGGAGTGGTCATGCGGGGGTGCTTTAATTAGGGCGGCTCCAAGAGCTGCTCTAATTAAAGCTCCCAGAGTGTCTCATGTATCAGCATCCCCGCACTTCAAAATGGCAGTGGGGGGCGCTTTATCTAAAGCTCATTGAACAAGCTTTAGATAAAGCGATTCTGCTGCCATTTTGAAGTGTGGGGATGCTGAGCCACACAAGGCAGAGGCTAGCGGGAGCACGGTAATTATTACCACACTCCAGCAGATTCGTAATCCAGTCTGCTCTGACACATTGTAATTACAGCTCATTGGAGCAACCTCCGGGCTCATGTACAGGCATCCTAAATTACTTATGCAAGAACATACAGCAAGTCAGAAAAAGAGCTATGAAAAAAAAGAAGCCCAACTCTTCAGATTCCCATTCCTCCTAATTTTTGACCAGTGGATCACACTATCTTCTGGCAAGCCACAAAGAACAGAGAATGCCAGATTGTAGTATAATATTCATAGATTCATAGATGTTAGGGTCGGAAGGGACCTCAACAGATCATCGAGTCCGACCCCCTGCATAGGCAGGAAAGAGTACTGGGTTCAGATGACCCCAGCCAGATGCCTATCTAACCTCCTGTTGAAGACCCCCAGGGTAGGGGCGAGCACCACCTCCCTTAGGAGCCCATTTCAGATTCACTGAGAGCATGGGCGACTGGTGCCTCCCGAGTCTGGGGGCGCACCAAATCATTGACGGGGTGGGGAGGTCCCCAGCAGCCAATCACTGACCGGGGGGTGGTCCACCAGCACTTCTGGTTTCATAGCTGGTGCTTCCAGCGGGTGCACGGCCAATCTCAGGGGGTGCATGTGCACCCCCTACACATTGCCAATGACTGACAGTAGACAATACAGGAAAGAGGGGAAAAATAACACTTATAGCGGGTCTCTATAGGGACTGAACGAGTTTGGGAGGTGCTAAGGCATCACCATCTGTTGAAACTAGGCGGCCTTCAGCAATTCCAGGATTGGGCCCCTCCGGCCTTGGTAAAATGTATGTTATAAACAAACTGCAAAATCAAACCAGCTGTAAACAGGCCTGGGTTAGAGTTTTTACTTCTAAAATTGAAAGAGTGTCTCCAGTTTGCAGAACTTCTTAGTAACGGCGGGTCTAGGATTTGTGTAAACCTGAGCTGGTTGGTTGGCCCCTCAAGGGAAACCAAAGGCCTGTGCAACATTTTCTCTCTAATCTCTGTAACTTTTATTTGCCAATTTCCAACTGTCCTTTTTTCCTCTAATGGAACAGATCCTTCTCAAGCTGAGCTCAGTGGGATTCATTGTACCCAAGAAGCCTGCAGGTAGTCCCACAGCTGATACCGCACATAGGGAGGAGTAATTCCTAGGGGCTTGAGAGCAAATCCAAAGGTTGCTGCACCAGCAGAAGTTTTGTGCCTCTCTGGGAATGTGACAGATATGGAAGAAGCATGTTAGTTAATTCACAGAAGAGCATGGCTGTCAGATGTGTAGCTTGAGTCCCTGGGCAGTGGCAGTATGCAGGTTTTGTAAATTCTGATTGCGTGAAATGTTTAAACAAGAAACGTTCCAACCAAGAAACCAAGGAGCCAATTGTCCCCTTGAACTCTTTTTCAGCAAATTTTCTCCATCAGGAGAGAGAGAATTACAGCCTCTTCCCATAGTCAGAGGGAGTTTATTTAATAGAAATAGAAACCACGAGAGCTACAGGGCAGGGATGGGTGAGTGTCAAAGAATGGTGGAAGGTCTTAATGGTGTTATGAGATTTGAAGAACTCTGTTTTATAATACTCTTGGGCTGGTGAACTGCCTGGGGAGCAGCTCTCTCATAGTAACCAAACATTTAGAGTCTCATGTGGGAAGTGAATTCAAACATATATATATAAAAAATCATTTAAAATGAAAAGCGTCTCGTGTGTTCTGAATAAGCTGAGATCATTTCCAATTTGACAAAAAATCTGTATTGAACCCTGAAATTATTCATGTGCACCGCTGCCCACTTAATTTAATTAAAATTAAATTTAATTTAAGTTAAATTAATGAATTTTATCCAACATTTAACTTTATTAAAACCTCCTTCTGGTAAGTCTTTTACAAACAATACATTTTCCACCTATTATTTTGATTAAACAGATACATTTAGCATGGTGCTGTGGCCAACAGGGCTGATATGATTCATCAGCGTACAAGGAAGGGAAAAGTGAGTAGGAGCAGGGAGGTTATATTGCCTTTACTTTTGGTATTGGAATGTGGCATCCAGTTCCAATGTCAAGGGGACAGAGAAGAGATATGTGAATGATCAAAGATTTGGAAAACATGCTTTATAGCAAAAGACTCATTGGGTACCTCTACACAAGACGCTACGGCACCATAGAGACGTGTTATGGCACTATAGCATCCGTTGGCAAAACCATGATGTCACCGCTACATTGCCGTAGCAATGCGCTCCCTCGTTACAGTGTATTGCTACAGTGACATAGCGGCCAAAAATAATTGTGCACTTCCAAGAGGAAGTACTAAATGACGGCACAATAACAAAGGCCCTATACAGCCACATATAGACACACCCATGGAGAATAGGAACATGGTAAAAGAGGGCTCTTCAGTCTAATGCAGGGGTTTTCAACTTTTTGGATCAGTGCACCCCCGGCGGCTGGATGCAGAGCGGTGTACCCCTGGTGGCTTGATGTGGAGTGAGGGAACGGGGAAGATGGCATGTGAACATGGAGCAGTGGTGGCCGTCAGGTGCGAGCATCTCCCACCCCTCGGGTCTGGTCGGGTGGACGGTGCCTGCGTGGCAGCACGGGATGGTGCATGGTGGCACTCTGTCCCTGCCCGCTCATGTGTACCCCCTAGGGCCTTCTCAAGTACCCCTGAGGTATACATACCCCCGGTTGACAATCCCTGGTCTAATAGATAATGCTGTAATAAGATGTAGAGGGTAGAAGTTGAAACCAGACAAATTCACACTAGAAACAAGGTGCATTTCTTCACAGTGACTGGAATTAATTATTGGGACAATTTACCAAATGGTGTGCTGGATTTTCCATTACTAGAAATCTTTATTTCAAGAGTAGATTTTTTTTTTAGAAAAAATGTACTGTAGTTCAAGCAGGCATCGATTCAGGGAAGTCTAATGGCCTGTGCTGTACAGGAAGGCAGACACAATGGCTCCTTCTGGATTTATAATCTCTGACTCTATGGATTATTGCTTGTGCTTTGAACTGAAAGTACTGAGGAGGTGGCACTCTATACCCAAATAATTGTTCATTTATTGCAAGGAGTTAAAAACATTTAGTGAAAGAGCTGTGCCTATCTATTTCAGCATTTTACAAGCCTGCTGTAATGGTGCAAACACAAGCAAAAGCTGCTATATTGACAAAAAAGACCTATAAAACCATGGCAGACACGAAAGTATTTTTCCTATTCAGGAGGAGCACCAGGCAAAACCAACTCCAGAAACAATAGAGAAGTAAGGCAGAAAAAAATAGTAATGGCTAAATGTATTCAGCAAAAGTCATATATGAGCTTAAAACAAAGAAAGCAAAGAAAGACAGAGTCCTCACCATGCCACTTAGCATGAGAAATGGTTAATTTTACCATAATGCCTTAAAACAATGCATAGAGTGTGTGTAGAGTCTCCAAAAATAAAATCATTAGGGTAACCCTGTACAGGTACTCCTCACTTAACGTTGTCCTGGTTAACAGTGTTTTGTTATTACGTCGCTGATCTATTACAGAACGTACTCGTTTAAAGTTGTGCAATGTTTGGTCGTAACATTATTCGGCTGCCGCCTGCTAGTAGGTAACTACTGTAATGTAATTGGAATTGCTTAACATCATTTCACTTAAAGTCACATTTTTCAAGACCATACTTATGACATTAAGCAAGGAGTATCTATATATTGTTCATCTCCTAGGTAAGGGCCATTTATGGTCTGTCAGCACTATTACACAGAGGGCACATCTACACATGCATTTACTGTCCATTAAATTTGCTGCATAGTAAGTTACTGTGCAGTAAGTGGATTTAGTCCAGCGTCTACACATGCAGGTGTTAAAGTGCAGTAATGCTGTGTTTGGACTGGCTTGGGAGCAAAGTTTGTCCCAAGTCAGTCCATACATACAGTGTTATTGTGCAGTAATGCATCTACATGTGCGTTACTGTGCAGTAACTAATTGGGTGTAAATTTGTTACCTGCACGATGCATGAGTGAGCAGTAAATGTGCACATGTAGATGTGCCCAGAGCCATGTATATTATGAGTAACAAGAAAACATTAATAGGTGTTCTAAAAGAAAAATAGATCCACAGTGTCTTTGTTGTATGAAGGTGCATTGCTGCTCCTCCACATCACAAAAAACCCTGTCTGGATTTGTGATATAAGAGAACCCTCTCAGTCAGTCTGCTAGCCATGTCTGTACCAAATCTATTTAATCTAGATGAGATTCTTTCTTTTTAACCAGCACACTCCAGTGTTAGGGTACAAAATCTAATGTATTTGTCTTTCGAATGTATTTAAAAAAATATTGGCTGCCTATACACATGCTCAGGGTTGAGCAAGGGTGCTTTAATTAGAGTGGTTCCCAGAGAGCTGCTCTAATTAAAATGTCATAGTGTCATGTGTATTCAGCTCTTACATATTTAAAAATAGCTGCAGGATGCTTTAACTAAAGCTCATTCAATGAGATTTAGTTGAAGCACTCCTGCGACCATTTTGAAATGGGCATCGGCTTAATACACACGATGCTGCGGCGATGCTAGAGGGCTCTGATTAGACCGCAGAGCAGACTCAATTATAATCAAGTCTGATCCAACAGCTTCTAATTAGAAACGTCAAAACACATCTATTAATCAAGTCTGCTCCAACAATGGCTAGTTAGGACATGTCAGAACATGTCTATAGGCAGCCATTATCTTTACATAGACCTTACTGATATTAAGGTTTATTTCCTTATTACTTGCTGTCGCATGACGTCCTTGACATGGTTTGCATCATTGTTTTGTATCAGGTCTTGCTAAATGGTAGCAAGGTTTTTTTAGTATTAGATTTTTTTTTTTAAATCTTCCACATTCCAGTGCAGCACATGAGTTACTTCTTAGCTTCACTTCTGTCTCTAAAACCGTCCCTGGTTTTAGATAACTCAGGAAAAAAGTTGCAGGTGGAGCACAGTGCCCATGAGAGGTAAGACCAGGGACCGGCAATTATTTCGGGGATGCTTACCCAGTTTTGGCAGGCTGTCGAGGACCACATGGGTAGCCCCGCCCCTTGACAGGTGCCCCGCCCCCTGGTCACCATCTTGCGACCAATTTCCCAATGTGTTTGGTCTCAAGACATTGGGACATTGGTCCCATATCCCAGGGCCAGCACCAGTGGAGCCCAAAGCGGGCCACAGGCTGGCAGGGGTCTGTGGAGCCGGGCTGGGCTGCACCAGCAGGGAGAGGGGGGAGCTGGCTTGGCTCCCTAGAGCTTCTGCTGGCTGGGACCCCACACTCCTGGCACCCTGCTCTGGGCCCCACTGGCACTGACCCTGGGACACCAGTGCAGGCCCTGTGCTCCCGCTGGCTTCCTGCCAACTCACTCCCAGTGCCCCCCAGCCCCACAGTACAGGTGGGGAGCAATGCAGAGCCCTGAACTCCTGCTCACCGGTGACACAACCCAAAGTTGTGATTTTTTGTTTGTGTGTGCTTCGGCACTGCTAAATTATTTCCCGCCAAATTTGTCGCTTTCTTTGCACGGTAGAGCTCTCTGCTGCTAGAAAGAGCTCTGGTGCAACGGGGGATTTCCCGCCGAATTGCAGCTTCTTTGCAGGGTGCATCTCTTTTGCATCGTAGTGATACATGTTGCAAAGAAGTTTCCGCCATTTGTATTAGGATCCGCGCCATGTTATTGGCCGATTCCTAATTTAGGCACACGTGGCGGCTAGCGATTGGCTTGCTAGCCGTACAAAAGGCTTGGGTAGTTTCTGCCCAAGCCGGAGGAGGGAGGAAGAGAGAGAGATTCTGTGTGAAGATCTCCAAGCGCTGTGGACCCTCGCAGACCCGGCGTGCCTCCCCTAAGCAGGCAAGAGAGGCAATAGAACCGAGCCTACAGAGCTTTCACTTCTCGCCTCTCCCTGTCGCCGAGCGCAATCCTAGACGTATCCCTTTCCTGTGACTTCGGACCCGCGGAGCCTAGCAAACTCCGGGGAAAACTTATCGGACCTGTGGAGCCTGAATAACTCTGGGGAAACTTTTCGAACCCAACTTAACTGGACCCACGGAGCCTAGCAAACTCCGTGGGAGCAATCGTTTTGTCAGAGTCCTCCAACGAGGGTTCAAGCGGGAGCTGTGCCTGGAAACTTGTCCAGCCTACACCAATACCATCTTTAGGTGTAAGTAAACAATCTTTTCAATCAACCGTTACGCCTCCGTGACTAATTCTAACTCGCGTGCGCAAAACCGCCCCGCGGTTCTCTCCCACCCCGTGTGCCCGGGCTGCCGGCTACAGCCCGCGTGCACCGGAGACGGGTCCAGTACGACCCCGGTTGGCCCCTGGCTTGCCCATGGTGGCCAGAATGGGATCAGAATCACCGCCGCGCATGGCGACGAGGGCGGGATCGGGGCCCGGCCCGCACAACTGGCAGGGAAGAAGCTGGTGCTGAGCACGGGGAAAAGTGTCCCCTTGCCTACCCCATGGCCAATGCTCCTTGCTGCAGTCGCTCACAGCTCACACAGGGCTGTGAGCAGGCACAGGCAGCTCCACACAGGCTGCAAGTGACTACAGTGTGGGGCACCAGCCACAGGGCTCAGCACCAGTTTGTAACCCACCCCTGCTGCTAGCCTGGGCTGTGCGCTGGCTCCAGGCTCACCCATCGGGACTGTGCACAATGGCAGCAGCTGTGGCCCCCCCATTTGCCGTGCCAGGCAATGTTGGCTGCTGCTGCCTGCCTGGACCTCGCTCACATGCTGGGCAGCACAGAGGCAGCCATAGCAAATACTGCTCGGTGCGGCAACCAAGGGGGCCAACAGCGGCTGTCGCCATGCGCAGCCCTGATGGGCAAGCCTGGAGCTGCATGGGGCCCAGACTGGTAGTGGGGTGGGTTAAAAGGTGGTGCTGAGTGTGAGTGGGGGGAAAAGTGGCCCCTTGCCCACCCCGTGGCCCGCACCCCACACTGTAGCCACTCGCAGCCCGCCTAGGGCTGCCTGTGCCTGCTCCAGACAGCCCTGTGCGGGCTGCGAGTGGCTGCAGCAGGGAACTCCGGCCAGGGGGCAGGGAAGGGCTGCTTTCCTCCATGCCAGGAAGTAGCAGGAAAGGAGCCTGGTGAAAAGCTGAGCACAGGGGGCAGGGGAAGTGGCCCCTTGCCTGCCCTGTGGCTGGTGCTCCCTGCTGCAGCTATTTGCAGCCCACACAGGGCTGTCCAGAGCAGGCACAGGCAGCCCCAGACATCCTGCGAGTGGCTGCAGCACAGGGCGCCAGGCACGGGGTGGTCAAGGGGCCGTTTTTCCCCACCCCACACTCAACTTTTCCCCGGGCCACTTTTCCCTGGGCTTCTTCCCTGCCTGGGGTCCTCCCCTCCCTTCCCCCTGACCTGCGGTTCTGGCACAGGACAGCTGCAGGGTCGCAGGCCAGAAGCCCCTGCTGGGGCTTCCGGCTGGGGGAGGGGCCGGGTGGACCCTGCTGTTTTGGGAGCCTGCTGGGATTCCCCTGGGTCCTACTGAGGACCTGTCATTTTTGACAGAAACCAAGGGCAGACAAATATTAATTTTCTAAATTTTGTAGGGGCCCCACAGGCTGGGTAGAATGGCCTTGCAGGCCAGGTCCAGCCCATGGGTCATATTTTGCCCACCCCTGGGTAAGACTCTTATCCCCAATTTACAGATAGGGAACTAGACCACAGAAGCTAAAGCCCCCAAATCCCATTTTGCCTTTAAAGTGCCTATGTGATACTTGTGTGCCTAAATGCAATCATATTTCTGTTGTGCTCAAGTCCCTGGAGAACTGTTTGTACAAAAAAATGGTTGTTTTCTCTGCCTCTTCACTGCTCGGTTGTGTAACTTAGTCTGGAGGACAGGGTGAACTCATTTTACAAGAGTTGTCACGATAACAGATTTCAGAGATTCCAGCCTGATGCAACAGCCGCCTTGGAGGTAAAACTGAATTTGGGGCAGAGTTCTTCCTTCAATGACTGTTCTCCCCGACTAATCCTACAGCTTGTTTTCTTACATAAGCGTGCCATTCTCAGATCATGGGGCTGGAAAATGCCTCTTGGATTGTGTAGTCCAACCCACCTGTATCAAGGAGAGAACTAATTTGCCACAAACTTTTCTAACCTTGTCAGAAATGTGTCTATTTGTGTTATTATTTTATGGAATTTGCTCTTAACAGACACTAATCTGGGATTGACTCGTATCCAAAGGTCACAATAAAAGCCTGAGGAAAGCAAGGAGCAATACAGCTTTTCCTGAGATAAGGTCAGATGCTGTCACTCTCACACATCAATCAATTCATCAGTCACCATAGCAATGTCCTTGGAAACACCCATGTTTGATACTCCTAATACATATAACAAAAGGCTTTGCAGGGAATCAGTAAGGTCTTTTAAAGGGGGGAAAAAAAGGCCATCTCTAACAAATTAAGAACGAAATTGCACTTGCTTCAGTGTTTTAGTCTGATGAAAATATAGGAATCAGCTGTCCTTTTTGCTGTTATGGAAATTGCAATCATCATGTGAAATCGCCAACTTTTGCATGTAATAATGACCTCTTGCCTAGTGTCTGCGTGGAAAAGAAGCTCCCTCCATAAACACCCAAATACAAGAATACTTGTCTCGACAGCAGTGGTCTTCATCCTTTTCAGACTCAAGGAACCCCTCGGAAAATGCCAGCTCTGAGCCTTCGTTTGATGTTTGACTGGGACAATAATAAAGCGATTCTTCTGCTGCAAAGCACTCAGAAAGCCCCTAGCGGGTCAGAATGTTTTTGACACTATTCCTATTTGAACTCCCTGCATTTACCTTGTGAATCATGTCTGCACACCTAACACGTTGATTTTCACCATTTAAGTCATTCCAAAGCCATCACTTAATGCACATGGGCACCCCATGGCACCCTTGAAAGGATCTCAAGAAGATCCCGCTAGTTGAGACTCGCGGCCGTAGCGAGATCTCTGTGGCGTTGTGGGGGAAGGGGTTTGGGATGCCTATGGTGAAGTTCCCTCAAGCTTTGCCTAGAAACCCCAATTTTTTTTTGCAGAGTCTCAGGACAACGCGTTATTTCTGAACACTGCCAGCCCTGAAGCAGCAAACGGCCTGGCATTTAAATTGCCTAAAATGGCAGTTCACGTTGTGTCCAGGTGTCCTCGCATTTTAACGGCTGTAAATCATGAGCAGCTTCATTGAAATTATACCAGGAAGTGGAAGGAAATGAAGAATCGCTGTTTCAGTTCCTCTGCCTGCAGACTCGAGAGATCACCCATCAGCACTCAGGAGATTAGTGCTATATTTTCTTCAGCAGAATGAGGACATTTTTCTTTTAAAATGAAAGTTTAAATTCTGAATCAACTGATGGGTCCATTACACCCGTGGTGATGTGATGTACTGCTGTTTATCCTAACATCTGGTCTGTCCGACTCTGCCAATTGATTTGGGATTTTTAGTTTTTTTCAATAGTCATGCTATTTTATTGCCACTTTATGTCTATGACTTTCTTTTAAGGAGGCCCAGCAGGAATTTGGACATGGATGGTTACTAAATACACATTATTCTTCAGTGTTTAAAATGACTGTATTAATATTGCCACAATAAAAGAAACAATGACAGCCTGAGATCAAAACTGTTGACCGGTTTTTCATTGACACGTGTACAACTTTAAAGTCTTATTTTTTTAGTGCAGGGAAGGCATTTCCAAAGGCTCTGTAACTTCTGTACTTTACTTAAAGCGCCTTAGGTACAGAGCCTTAAAACGTTCCCCTTCTTACTACCTGTTCGGTGCCTTGCTGTAGTTCTGCAGAGGAGGCGGCAGGGGGTGCTGGATGCTGCGCAATGCAGCTAATTACCATTTGAAAAGCCCCAGTCAAATACATGTGTAATAAAGATGAACTAGGCAGGCTGCGATGCACCACCACAGTTCGGCTTGCATTTAAAACACATAAAACAAGGTTTCATAGTTGGTAGGGTCGGAAGGGACCTGAGCAGATCATCAAGTCCGACCCCCTGCCATGGTCAGGAAAGAAAGAAAGCTGGGGTCAAATGACCCCAGCCAGGTGCTTAAATGAAGGCAACTTTGGTCCTTTTAAAAACAGTCAAAAGTTGCCCATGTGTATTAAGTGATGGCTTTGGAATGACTTCAATGCTGAAAATCAACATGTGTATAGATAGGCACCCTTAGAGATTAGGCTTATGTAACAAGAGATATAACATATACTGGCCCCTTTCCATTATTCTGGTTTCAACTCCACCCCTTTTGTAAGAAATAAAAGGGCAACCTTAGTCACCTTTAATCACTGCATGCAGACAAACAGGTTGAAATTGTGAAATATTCACTCACTGACCCAGGACACCTGTCAAGAGCACAGAAGAGACAAACAGAGCAAGACTAGACTAAAGGGAGGAAAGAAAGCAAGATGAATTTCCTTTCATATTTCTCCATTGAGACCTGGGCTCTGCTGATTGTCTTCCTAGGTCTCCTGCTACTGTAAGTATAAGTCTATTGACTATTTGTCTTCTTGTGCTGTTAAATCTCCTTCAAGATTTTGAGAGTAGTCAACAAGTATCTTAATTCTAGTGGTAATTCCACTGATGAAAGTAGTCTGTATTCTACATGCATAGCTCGCCGATCTCTAATGAGCTGAATTTCTGCTTGGAAGAGACAGTCATTTCATCCTTACTCTGCCCCAGGAAGATATGCAAACATAATATTTTTATGAATTGCAGTGATAAGGTTACAAAGCATTGTAGCTATAACAAGACCATGGGTAGGATGGTAGGAGACTCATACTGTTTCATGGATTTCTAAGACCCAAAGGGACCATTCTGATCATCTAGCCTGACTTCACACATTACGCAGACCAAAGAACTTCATGCTAATCATTTCTACATCAAATCCATAATTTCTGTCTAAACTCTAGCATACTTTTTGAAAGAAATCCAATCTTGACATGAAGACTGTAGCTGTTGGAGAATCCACCACATATTTTGTCACTCAGTCTTTGCTCTTTAAAGTTTTTGCTTTATTTTTCTCTGTATTTTTTTTAAGTTTTATCTTCTAACAATCTAATTTCATGGTGCCCTTTTCTGATGGGTTCATTAAACAGCTGTCTATTAAAGATCCACCTCTTAAGCCGGGGTGGATCCAGGATTTCACAAAGGCGGTGCAGGAACAGCAACCAAAGCTGTACCCCTGGTCCTCCCCTTTCTCCCCTGCAATTGGGTGGACAAACTGTGGTGCGAAATAGTAGCTGGGGACTTTTTTAAATCCTAAAGAAGACAAGAATTCCTTCCTTTCCTTTCCCCCCTGTGCTCCCCTCCTTGCCACTCACCTCCCCATCCTCTCCTCCACCTGCTGCTGCTGGTGCCCCCGCTGTTCCAGGGGCGAGGGGAGATCAAGTCCTGCTCCAGCTGGACTGTGCAGGGACTGGACTCAGCCTGGGACGGCAGCAGGTTCTTCCACCCTGCCTGCTCCCCCAGGTGTTCCCAGCCAGTTTGGGAGGGGAAACCTGTCTGCACCTGCAACGGCCACTGCCCTGAGCTAAACCCATCCCCTGCCCAGCCTGGCTGAAGCAGGGCACAAAACACCTTCACCCCTGGGACAGTGGAAACGATGGCAGTGGCCTGCAGGAATAGGGAGGGAACAGGGAGGTCAGGGGACATGTGGGGGAGGAGGCATGAGAGGGCATTCTTATCTTCTTTGGGACTGGAAGAAGTCCCCAGCTGTTAATCCTGTGACCTGGTCAGAAAGGGAGGGAGGGGTGAAGCCACACCACTTCACCCCTGCTGGATCCACTCCTGTTCTTAAAGCTTCTGGGAGATTATTACTACCTATTATTTGCATTCAAGTAATGTATCTGGCTCCCAGCTGAGATCACAGACTTGTTTTAAGTACTATAGAAACACGCAGTAAGAGGTAGTCCTGGTCTCTGGGACAATCCAGCAGCTGCCCTAGAAACAGAATACACGATAAACAGAACCATTGTAAACTATGATAGATATCTAATGCATATTGCAAGGTATTATATGTACCCACATCTGCCCACACATGACCAAACAAAACAGCAAAAAGGAAAGGAAAGGAAAACAGCAGTAATGTGGTGATATTGCTTCCAGTTTGGAAGCTGTGCAGAGTGGAAGCAGAATGTTTTAGCACAGCATTTTTGTGCACTGTAGAGATTACCCTATAAGCATTAGTTGCAGATTGCAGATATTTAGGTGAAGAGCTTAATGATTAATGTGGTCAAGAACATATTGCACCAGAGTTTGTTGCTCCCAGGCATGGTTTTTACATGTGCATCTGGGATCACAGCACGTTGAACCAGGTCAGAGCAGCTCCAACTGGCAGGGGCCCGGGGGCTCAGCCTGCCAGCCCAGGGCTGCTCCAACCTGGCTTAATGTGCTGCGGAGGGGCTGGCTGGGGCATGAGGGTGCTTCAGTGTGGGGCTAGTCAGCAGGCAGGGTGCAGAGAAGCACCCTGCCCCAGTCAGCTGGGTCAACGTCTACAAGTACGCTGCTGCACATGAAAACCTGCAGCAGGATAGTACTTGTATTTAATACTTGTATTTACAAGTACTATCCTGCTGTGGAGTTAATTAGTTTCCTGTTGCCAAATAGGGCCGCACATGTAGATGCAAGATATTTACTGCAGAGCTAATTAGTCTCTTCTGCAGTATGCGTCTTTTGTAGACATCCCCTGAATGGCTTAAATTGAGGAGGACAGTGCCACTGAAGACCCCTTGTAGCTATGCTCTGCTTATTACTTTGAGGCCGTTGGTGATCCAAACTTTGAGATCTTAAACCTTTGCCCATCAACAAATTGTCCATCTTTGTAACTGCACTCCATGGCTACGCTAAGCTTTACTGTGACAACCGTGATAGGAGATGAATCTCATCTCTGGAAACACCTTCTACTACTATCTCAGCTGAAAGAGAATCACAGCTTTCTGTAAGAGATATACCGCAATGATGTACAACTGAACAGCGATGAAGGGCTGTGAAATGTGCAGACACTCGCTAGAAGAGCAGTGATATTCAACGTGGGAGCTGTGCACTCTGGGTTGCCTTAAGATCTTTCCAAGGGGTGCCTCACAATGTTAGCACTTTTAGGTGTGCAAACACAAATCACAAGATAAACCCAGGGATTACAAATAGGAAGCCATAGTGCTAAACCAGTCTAACCTGCTGAGGTCTTTCTGAGTTCTTTGCAGCAGAAGAATAGCTCTGTTATTTTTCTGTAATAAAAAATGAGTGAAAGCTAAGAGCTGGCATATTCTGAGGGGTGGCTCAAGTCTAACAAGGGGTGCCTCAGGCCTAAAAAGGCTGAGAACCACACTGCAGGACAGAGAGTTTAAAAAAGGTCCACAATTCATAAAAATTCATTGACATTTTTTATAAATTTTGACCAAACATTTGGAAATGCCAATGATGGAAAACTTGTCAAGATGAGGCTTCCTCTGTTAAAATGGGCTAAGGACTAGAAGAACAAATTACACCTGCCTTCATAGTTAAAGTTGGCTTTAAAGGTTGGTATCTTCAATGCTGACCATTTACAATGTGAACCCCTAGGCTGAGCTCCTGCCAAGAGTCCAGCCTGACCCCAGACTCTCCACTGAATTTCCAGGCATGAGGTTAATTTTGCCTTTATAGATTCATAGATGTAGGGTCGGAAGGGACCTTGTAGATCTTCTAGTCCGACCCCCTGCCCTGGGCAGGAGAGAAAACTGGGCTCAAACGACCTCGCACTTCATAACCTGCCCTGGCAGGTCTGGCCCAGGTATTGCTGCCCTGGCAGGGCAGGCCTTGAGCAGAGGGCATTTTCCTAGCAGAAATCCCACAATTATCTGTTTTTGCCTTCTGGCTCTTCTGCAACCACGTCTTCTCTCTGCTTACCATAACTATAGGCAAGCCTAGAAAAATAGGTAAGTAGTCTTCAGACTGATTCCTGGAAGGGCTCTACAAGAGAACGCAGGATACATCCTAGTTCTATGCTAAATAAATAAGAAATATAATGTGCACAGCTTTGGTTGGGCTAGACATCTCCTGTGACTCCAGCTGGTAGAGAACAATCTCAAGGTTGATCCTAAATACCCTACAACGCAGTCTTGCTGGAAGTCCCCTCAAGAACAACGCTTCTGGCTAATCTTTGATTTGTCTTCATTTTTGTATCTCCCTACAACCTGAAGTTTGTAAGGACTAGTTTCTGTTGGGCGCCTGCTCTGCTACGAGACATTTTCATTTCAGGACTGCCTCTCTGAAGATCTGCGAGACAGGAATAATTGTCATATCTCTTCAATAGATTTAGAAAATATTTGGCTTAGGATCGTGCTTTCCACAGCATGATCCCTGTCTTAATTTAATGGTTCTGCTGCCTATGAAAGCTTTGATGCCAAACAGCCACAGTAGGGCTACTATCACTGTTAGATTACCCTCAAACTCTTCTGTTTTACAGATATGGGATCTGGCCGTATGGTATATTTAAGAAACTGGGTATTCCTGGGCCAAAGCCTTTGCCTTTCTTTGGAACTGCCTTGAGTTATCGCAATGTGAGTAACTGGTGGCTTCTCTTTTTTCCCCAAATAAGTGTACAAATTACAACACCTAAATGCCTACACTGCAGGGACGGGCTATGTCCTAAGCAAGGTCTATTCTCACGTGTGAGGGCCAGACCTGGGCAGTGCAGAACCTTTGTATGGCAGACCATGAGCTTAATCAGGACAGCGCCTCTAAAGGACCTGGAGAGTCCTTAGTGATACCCAAAAAAAGGCAAACATAGATGTAGATGGCTGGCAGTCCTCATTTGCTCAGGTTTTGCAGTTTACAAGTCTACAAGTCTCTGTCAATACCTTAAGCTTAGGCATGATATCCATACACATCTACCTAATGGTAACAGTGGAAGGATCTTGTCCCCTACAAAGTCCTAAAGAATCATGTAAGCTTCAAAAGTGGCATATAAGAGATTTGCTCAGCCTTGTGGACAGCACTTTCCCATCTCAGCAGGTTTCCCAATTCTTCCCGGTATATGCCAGCTAAAGCAGCATACAGTGCTCTCTCAAAAAAGCAGTGTGCTGTCCCTTGTGATAATTTACTGTAACTGAAAAGTTTTTATCTATGTATTTGTTTCCAATAATTAAACCATTTTGGCAGCCATTAGATTATTCAAGGCCCCTAAGGGAGTCCAAAGGAGTATTTCCCTCCTTTAGCTCATGCCTTGATACACGAGTAGTCAACAAACAGGTAGATATATCAAGTGACATCCCTCAGTTGTTGACCCAAGCTATGTATACAGTTTAAAAGTATCACAATAAAGAACATAAACCCAAATATTCTCACGTACCATTATGTGCACTTCCAATTGCATTATATGCACCTCCAATTGAAGCCAATGTGAATGTCTGTGCGAGGACAGCATTTGTCCACATACAGAAACTCAAGGGTTTTAGGTCGTTCCTGTAGGTAGTGGTAGTAGGTACTGACATTGTTGCTATCAGAATACTTGCATTCAACTTTTAATTCCTTTATAAATTCCCTTCTACAGGGTTTTATGGACTTCGACAATGAGTGTTTTCAGAAATATGGGAATCTGTGGGGGTAAGTATTTTCAGCAGGCAATTCTCCTTATTGTAGAGTTGTTAGGGTTCATCCAACATTGAAATCTGTTGATGGAAAAAATAAATTGATCAGAAGCTGAAGTCTTAGGGCATTTTTACATGTGCTGTGGCATGCGGTATTGGGCACTTTAATTAGCAAGCCATTCTAATTAAAAGAGCCCGCGCATCATTTGTATCAGTGTTGCCGTGTATCCCCGCTCTGACAAAATGGCGGCAGGGCATTTTGAACTAAAGCTCATTGAATGTACTTTATTTCCAAGTGCCCTGCTGCCATTTTTTCAGCTCAGAGACATGCAGCGATGCTGATCCATGTGACACACAAGGCTGTTGGAGTGTGTCCATTTTTGTACTCCCCCGCAGACTCAATTAATTGAGCCTGCTCTGACGTACTGGATTTCCGGTGCACCAGATGAGGCTCCACGCATGTGTAGAGGAGCCCATAAAGTCTGTGTAATTATAATTTAGGTTCTCCATATGCTTTTTTCTACATTATAACCAGACGGGTCAAGGTGAAAGCTGTTTCCGTCTAAAGCCAAGTGACCAGCTCTGGTTTTCTCTAATGTCCGTAACAAAAGTCCCACTAGCTTTAGTGGGAACAGGATCCAGCAGAATTATTCAGGAATTCAGTTCTGTTGCTTAAAACCTGCACTAGAAGGAATGAACCAAAAGAGCAGCAACAATAGCACTGAGGATTTTCCATGCTACAGAAATATAGGTAGATGACAGAACAAGGAGCTGTGGTCCCAAGTTGCAGCAAAGGAAGTTGAGGCTGGATATTAGGAAACACCTTTGCACTAGGAGTGGGGCGAGGCACTGGATCAGGTTACCTAGAGAGGTGGTGGGATCTCCATCCCAAGAGGTTTTTAAAGCCCAGCTTGACAAAGCCCTGGCTGGGATGATCTACTTGGGGTTGGTCCTGCTTGGAGCAGGGGGCTGGACTAGATGTGACCTCCTGAAGTCCCTTCCAACCCTCCTTTTCTATCATTCTATGATTAAAAGCTTCAAGTTCTACCTTGCCGACATGGATATGGCTACATAGCACAATGCTGCACCATACTGAGGAACTCCAGTGATCTCTGAATGAACCAGCTCAGATACTGGAAGAAGGCTGGCTGCATTAGTTGGCAGCCTACCCAGGCTATTATCCTCTGGGCACTATTTCTAGTGGAATACCACACTAATATATCTATCCTGTTTCGGGTCCAGAGATAGCTCAGGTGTCTCTGTACAACAGTGCATTGTACCATGCAGTGTGACCTTGCCCTCATGAAAGGCAATACACTTGCATTACCACTTTTCTCATCTAGCACTGGATGTTCTCTACATCTTTTGTCTGTATAATTATAATTTAGACTCTCCACATGGAGCATTCCTTGCTTCTTTGAGTAATGTCATTGCAACATTGCTGAAGAAAGAGCTGAATTTCAGGCAAATATTTTTAGATACCCCCAGATTTTCTCTCCCTTTCTCACATTCTCCTGCCCATCACATTTTCTACTCTATTACTCTTATATCTCTCCATCCATTAGTCTGTCTCCTACATCCCAGTCTCATTCTGCACTCCACACTGCTTTACATCCACCTTGTTCACCCTACAGCAAGCTACATGCCACTTCCCTACCGATTGTTTCATTATAATTTCTTGTACAGAACCAAGGAACTCAAAAAAGCCCTGCTCCCTGAGAGCAGCCTTTGGAAATGCTGAGAGATGGCAACAATATTTAGCAAGGAAAGCAATGTAAGGAGGTTGCAGCCAATATGTCTAAAAGCATCTTATAGCTTAAAACACACTGAGAGCAGTGAGAAATGCTGGGCTTTTGAACATGGACAAAATTCATGTCAGAAATCAGGACATCATGAGAAACTTAACGACAATACCTGGGCACTTCTTAGGAGTCTCACACTTGCAAAGAGCTTGGAAGGAATCTTTTTGATTTTTTTAATTGGGTTATAAGATAAGGGAATTGCCCTGTTGCCCGTGCTTTTTTTTTTCCTTTTTGATGAACTTTCCCATTTTTATTCCCATCACATTGTAGAGGTGCTTACTAATGACACTTGCTCAGATGCCTTTGTCGCAGAAAACCCGTATCATTTGTCTGTTTATGAAAAGACATTTTCATTACAAACCTAATACAGAAAACAGCATATTCTAGCTCCTAGTGGAGTGAAAAGGGATTGATTTATAAAGAGAGATTAAAAGGACTAAGTATGTATTCCTTGGCAAAATGAGGAATTGTAGAGAACTATCTACATGCATTTGAGGGGTGTAAACACCAAGGAGACAGAAAAGATACTTAGAGTATTTGAAGGAAGCACATCTAGGAAGAATGGGATGAAATTAAATGAGCATCGTTAACTTAAAAACCATGCGCTCTCTGCAAATCTATTACCCACTGTTGTTACCAGTAGCTCTTTGATGACTCTAAATGAAGATTGCAGAGGGAAAAAAAAATCTATTTTTCATTTTCAGTTATTTGCCTTTACAATAAAAAATGTATGAGGATGCTTTGCAGGTATCAAAGAAAACTTGTTGCAGAAGAAAACTTCTATTTAACTCATTATTGTCTGTTCTATTGACCAGGGTGGGTGAAGAGTAATTGGTTATTCTTATCTTTTTTATAGGATTTATGATGGCCGGCAACCTGTGCTGGCCACAGTGGATCCTACAGTCATTAAAACTGTGCTGGTGAAGGAGTGCTACACCACCTTTACTAACCGGCGGGTAGGGCTTCAATCTTGAATCCAGTTCATAAAGATGTAGACAAGTCTTATACCAAAAACACAAATCCTACAGGAAACACCTCTCAGAAGCATGCATTTGATATCTTCAATATATGCAGAATGAACGTACACCCGAGATTTAGCCAATTGCCCATTTTATTACACTGTACTCCTTAGTAAAGCAACGTGTGTAGGGGTGAGACCTCAGTACCGGGTACTTCTGTTCTCACTGAAAGCTCTTTGAGTTCACTTCAGTAACTGTTTAACCTTATGCAACCTTTTCAGGTAAAAAGGACCCAAAGAGCGATTCTGTTCTGCGTTACACTAATCAAAGAGAGCTGAATTTGACTTTTGCACATGGGTAGCACAAGGGCACATGTCTTTTACCATGTGTGCGTGCATTTCTGCAAGTTTCTGCCAGTTTTTGTAGAGTTTATCAGCTTACAACGTGAACAGGAGGTACAAGGGCTCAGGCATGCATGTGTTTGCATTTGACTAACAAGAAGTATCTCACAGCTGCCAGTTAGTGTAGGGCAAATATTATTTAAAAAGTCATTAAGTATTTTCCACCAGTTTGCAAACATATATATACGAACATAGATATATATATCTATATATACACACACACACACACATATATACTTTACTGCTACTTACCATGACATGAAGAGAAATAGTGGGAGGGCAATGAATCACTTAATGAATTTCCATCCTCTCTAGAGGGACTGGGTATCCTGTTAATTTAAGTTATAAATTGGGTTTTGCCTTCCCCTCCAGAGCTTTGGTCCAACAGGTGTGTTGGAGTCTGCTATCTCCATAGCTGAGGATGAAGAATGGAAGAGGATTCGCACTGTGCTCTCTCCAACCTTCACCAGTGGGAAACTAAAGGAGGTAAAGCCCAGGGGGGTCAGTCATAAGCTAAACCACTGAGTCAGTGCACATGGGTTGAGATAGGATGACCTGGTCTCTTCCATCAGAATCAAATGATTAAATTGGCCTGTTTTACTTGTCCTCCATAATGGAAAGAATGAAAAGGTTTAAAAACAGTAGCACCCAAACTTCCAGCTCCATTATCCATCCTGGGGGGTCCCCGCAGGTCTGGAAATTTAGCAGCAAGGGAGTGGCTGGTCCCACCCCATCAAATATCCGGACCTTGGGGAACCCTGTAGGCCAATGACATAGCCATGGATCTGACCCACAGGCCCCAAGTTGAGCACCCCTGGTTGAAAACAAGAAGGCCCTGACAACAGGAAGGGATTGCATTTGCAAATGCCTGAGATTCTTCCTTGGGCTTTAATCAATAAGAAAAGATATTGTATAATAGTTGTATTTTAAGTTGACTAGGCTTGTTTGTGTTTCAGATGTTTCCCGTCATGAAGCATTATGGGGACATTTTGGTGAGAAATGTTCGAAAGCAAGTGGAAAAGAATGATGTCATAGGTGTGAAAGAGTGAGTAGCTTTCCCGGAAACAGTAGGGCTACTAAATTATTCTCAGGCCAGCCGAAGGACTGGGTGAAATTCAGAACATGGATCTAGGCAGAATATCAGGGAAACTTGCCTGAAAGTGAAGCCCGTGGATCCGCATGCAATGACAAGAGGTAGAACTCCTGTTGTTTGACTGTTTGAGAGCTAAAAAGATCAAAACACTAGAAACTCATCGATAGAGACTATCGTTTTGTACTCTACAGCAGGTCTGTCCAACTGGCGGCCTGCGGGTAACACGTGGCCCACAGTGGGGTAGCTCACCGCCCATCAGTTCTCCCCCAGGTGTTGCTTCCCCATCATTACTGAGCTCTCCAGGCTCCCTTTCCCTCCTCCAACCTCTGCTTCCTACCCCTGGGGACAGGGCAGTATGGGGTAGCCCAGAGGGGCCTGCAGCCTGTAGCCACTCGGAAGTAGGACAGTCCTACACTAGGGGAACAATCCTTCACTGGCAAGGTTAAGTAGATAATCTAGCAGACTTTTTCCACCTCCAGCTTCTCTAATTTACTGTAACAAAGTAACCAGTAAATTAGAGAATGAGTAACGAGTAAACGCAGGAGCAATGTAGCAGAGTTTCTATGAGAACTGAACTTGGGGTCAAATAGCACTTGTGATAGGATGTTCTAGGGAGGGACCGTGTCATCTTGCACATCTGGAGAGCACCCTGAACATCATGCTAAAGCTATGTGATAATAACTATAAAGAAACTAATTGCCACCAAACATACCACAGTAGGTGCAGAACATTCCTGGTTCAAAACCACAGCTTTTACTACTTGAGCAGAAAGAGATGTTACTGACTCAGTATTAGGTTTAAAAGGCCATGGCCATTCGATGACAAGCTAATCACAGGCACATAAGCAGGACCAACCCCACTGGAAAAGATTTGCATGCGAGTCAACACATTACACCATATAATACCTAGAGAAACACCTCCAGCAATCTAGGCTGTGCAAAATCTGAATGAGGCTTTACAAGACAGAGATTCCTTCTCCACCGATGCGATACCATGGGTTGAATATCTTGCCCTGTTCAGCAGGAGGAAGAAAATTGACTTGCATATTATGTTTTATTCAAGGACACAACCTAGGAGGAAAGTAAAAGCTTCTAACCATTCATTTCATACTTCATTTCCCTAATCAGTGCCCTCTTTCCTGTCTTTTCCTAGGGTTTTTGGAGCTTACAGCATGGATGTTGTCACTAGCACTTCATTTGGTGTGAACACTGATTCCATGAACAATCCCAAAGATCCATTTGTCAAGGAAGCTAAGAAGCTCGTGAAGTTTGACTTTTTTTCCCCAGTCTTTGTTTTGCTATGTAAGTTGGCTTGAACTCACTGGAAATGCCAAAAGGATGAAATGGTACCAGATACTGCTCCTTTCTGCTTCTTGGATAATCTCTCGGGAAACTAAATGCCCCAGCCTTAATGAGACTAGGATGGACTTACCCAGGCCAAATTCTGTGATCATTTTTATTGATAGTATATTTAGTGGCTGGATCATCTGCGGAAGTATTTTCTCTTTTGTGGTCTGTGGAGTAGAACTGGTATAAGTTAATGTTTGTCCCTTCTAACCTATAGCAGGTAGGAAGTATTAAAATGGATTTACCAGTTTTGATTAATATTTTCTGACGTCTTAATACATCGAATTTTGGTGCACGGGTACTGTGACAGTTTTACAATGAATTTCTCTCTCCCTCAGATGTACTTCCATGCCTTAATCCTGTTATGAAGAAACTGGGTGTGAACATTTTCCCAAAAGATGCTCTGGAGTTTTTTATGCAATCAGTCACCAAAATTAAGGAAGCACGCAAGGAGGAGGCTCGTGCGGTAAGGACTCACCCAGTGATAAAGCCAAAAGGATATTCTCTGCCTAGTTATCTTAAGTGCAAAAAAATGTAAGAAACAGTATTTAAAGAGGAACTAAATTCAAACAATTACTCATCTAAAAGCTAGGATTATTTAGAATTTGGCCTGAATTAAAGTCCTGGTAGAGGCACAGAAAATATTGCATTCAACAGTGACTTGGGTCTATACCAGAGTACCATGAGCCCCCCAACCTCCACTCGCTCTCCCAGCCCCCACCCTATGGCTGCCCTGCCCACCCCAGCTCCCGGTGCTTAAAAAAAAAAAAAGTCCACACTCACCAGCTCCTGCCAGGCGGGGGGTGATCCCCGGTGCCCCACACTGCCCTGCGCTGTGTAGGGGACACTGCCATGAGCACCCAGAAGCCCCCAGGCTGCTGCAGCAGCCAGTGAGTAGGGGCTTTTTTTTTTTTTTTTTTTTAAGGGCCAGGAGCTGGGGCAGGCAGGGCAGCCATTGCGGGGGGCTGGGGGAGCGGGTGGAGGTCGGGGGGTGCTCAGGGAGGCTGGGGGAGCAGGCAGGGGTGGGGCCTGGTGGGGGTCCCCCTATCATCCTCACCCCCCATCTCCCGCCCCCTACTTACCAGCACAGGGTCCGTGTCCAGCTCCCTGCAGTAGCAAGCGGGGACTGCCCAAAATGCCAAAGCTCTCCAAATCTTTTCTGAATTGATTCAGGGAGCTTCAAATCAATTTGGACCTTGTCACTGGTCTCCTGATTCTATTCACACTCAGAGATTTGGCCACCGTATCAGGCCGAATCTCCTCCAAATCAAATCAGCACCTGAAGCATTGCACATCCCTAGTATTTGGCAGGTTCCTTCCTTCCCTCCCCTCTCCCAGCAAAAGATGTTGTCTTAATTCAAAATAAGAATCAGAAATGAAATTAATATCCCATAGTGGACTTCCTTTATCCAACCCCAGCTGTTTATAGAAACATATGTGGGGGGGTCTTCAAAACATCATTTACTGTGATACAATTACTATTTTTTCCTCTATTGGATTAGCAAGGCTACCCTACAATCTGCATCAAAGAGGCTTACTTTGCAGGCTCAGGCTCTGCTGAGCTCTCTTTGTTAGAACTGGGAACCAAGTTGGTTGCTTTACTGACAACTCCCATCTAAATGGTTACTTCTCTTCCCAGGACCGAGTGGATTTCCTGCAGCTGATGATAGACTCCCAGAGATCTAACAACGGTCATGTGAGCAATGGGTTGAGTCATTCATCTAAAGGTAACACTATGAAATGATTATGCTGCAAAGACCAGCCTGTCTACAGTATATACTGCATTTTTATACATATTTTTCTTCTCTCTTTACAGTCTTGACTGATATAGAGATTCTAGCACAAGCAATTATCTTTATTTTTGCTGGATATGAGACCATCAGCTCCACTCTTAGGTACCTAGTTTATGAACTGGCAACCCATCCTGATGTGCAGCAGAAACTGCAGGAGGAGGTAGATAGAGTTTTGCTGAATAAGGTAAGAAAGTTGGATACTCAGCAACTGTGCAGTCTCTTTATAAGAAATCCTTCATCTCTAGTTCAGCCAGCCCACCACTCCGATCTTTAACACGATTAAATGATTGCACTAAAAGTACAGTCATAATATGTGTTTACTCATCTATCTTTTGGAAATTCAGATGGTCACACTGAAAGATTTCAGCTCTAAGTGAGATTATCAAAAGGAAAGCAGATATTTGACCCCTAAAGAGGTCCATGCTGAGTTTGTTAAATGCAGTATCAGTTATAGGATACCCTCTAACTGCCTTGCAGCCTTCTTGCTATGTCTATTAACAGATGAAGTATATGACAGATGATGTATATGAGTCTCAAGCTGATTATCAATATACATAAATGGCAGGATATGGAAAGGGTGAATGCAGATATAGCTGATCTGACAACATCAGGGATACAATTTAATCATTAAAATCTGTCTAACCCCCTATCTTATGCCAGGACCAATAAAGACATTTTTATGAATACATTTATGGATATTTACATGTTTGCCTCTCTCTCCCTTTTGGTCTTTATCTTCACTGATATATCTTTTGCACCAAAATCAATCCGTTCTGCAATTCATATTACAAGGGACAACTTATTTTTCTTAGTCCTGCTGTTCAACAGTGAGCTACACAAAGGCAGGAACAAACATTAAGAAGAAAGAAATGGAAGATAAGGGCTGTTTCCAATATTGATGGAGAGATGGGCTAGGAAATTTGAACCTGTACCAAACCAATAAAGTAACTCATGGTATTTTTTCATGGGTACCATCTTGCTGTGCTTAGAACCTTTTATATTCAACTCTCATACCACCAGCATCTCCACTGGTGCCACTTTTCAGCAACTTGGTCATACCCAAGGCAACCAAAATAGCTGATTTTAACTACAAACTTTTTTTTTTCATATGGACATTGAGTTGGTTTAATGGTTCACTAAGATTTATAGAGTCATAGATGCTAGGGTCAGAAGGAACCTCAACAGATCATTGAGTCCGACCCCCTGCCTGGGTAGAAAAGAGAGCTGGGGTCAGATGACTCCAGCCAGATACCTATCCAGCTTTCTCTTAAAGACTCCCAATTTTTGGTAAGCCACTTTGCTTAGAAAGATAAAAATCAAGGCAACTTCTTAGCTTTGCCCCTGGTGTTCAGTTCACTACTGTTTCTCAGATAGAAGGTGAATAGGAAGGACATAGTGGTCTTTGCATTGCCCAGGTGACAAAGGCTCTCACTTACCTGACAAACATTTTCCCTTTTCACCGAAGGATTCTCTTACATACGATGCACTGATGCAGATGGACTACCTTGACATGACACTGAATGAAACCCTCAGATTTTTTCCTTTTGGAGGACGACTTGAAAGGGTCTGTAAGAAAGATGTAGAAGTAAATGGAGTGAGCATTCTGAAAGGAATGGTGGTTATGGTCCCACTATATGTTCTGCACCATAATCCCGAATACTGGCCAGAACCTGAGGAGTTCAGACCTGAAAGGTACAGGATCTTTCTTCATAGGGAACGGGTAATGCACATGCATCTCTGTAATTTATTCCTAAATATCCATTTCTTAGAATTAAATGACCTGTCACGTTTAATCTTCCTACATGTTTGCAACAAAACTGCATAAAGAAACACCATGAGCTTGTTTCCATTGATGTAAAATGTTAAATTCCAACCAGCTTTTCGAAGAGCAAGATTCTGCCCATAGTAACATGAGCAACTAATTCGGACTTCTATTACTCTTCTGCATAACATAACCAATGCTTATTTTGCCAAAGTGCCACTCCTTTCTTTAACATAGCCACATATACCAGATATACAGGCACAGTTTACCTGGTCCAATGGTTTAATGTCTCTCTGTAGTTACACAGTCACAGTAGCCAGAAAAATGAAAGGCCATACCATAACTGAGATCAGTGCAATGTGAAATTATGCCATTGTTAGCCATTGGAAGGTGAATATTATACTTAATCACTCTGGAAAAGCTTTGCCTAGGACCCTTAGTCATAAATTTCAAGGACCTACCATCTCCACAGGATTGTACCAGGACCGGTCACTGTTTCTTTGTTTTTATTGTGTACGGTTAACAATCACTTCTGATGTCATTTGACAATCATGTGAATTTTGTCGTGTTTTTATGGCCGTATAGCTTTCACAGTCATAAATGCAGATATAATTTTGGACCATCTTATCCATAAATATTAATGGGGTTTCTTCCATTTCAATTTATGGAGATTCCATTGACTTGTGCCCTTGGCCACAAATCATTAGGTGGGGGTGATAAGACTGCACACATTTGAGTAAGGTTGACATTGCATCTAGTAGAGATCAGTAGTGCATGCTGATACATTAATATTTTAAGATAGGCATTGCAAATGAAATAGAAAGTTACACCAGGGGCTAAGTCAAGTGAGCTACAAGAAGCCTCAACTTTTACTCCTGTAAACTCTCATGTTCTTGTTTCTGGAACCAGGTTCAGTAAGGAGAACAAAGAGAGCATGGATCCTTATTTGTACCTGCCCTTTGGAGCTGGCCCCCGGAACTGCATTGGAATGAGATTTGCTCTCCTCGCCATGAAAATTGCTGTTGCCAGGCTGGTTCAGAATTTCACCTTCAAGACCTGCAAAGAAACCCCGGTGAGGACCCAGATTTGTGTGTGGTTATTTACTAGAACAGTCCCTGAAAATTGCCACATAATACATTTGCCTAAAAGTACGGCACATAGTGCAAGAGAAATACGCCACACTGGATGTAAAATGTGCAGTCGGACTATACGGGAGTAAACCATGTTCCATGCATGAAATGAGAGTTATTCTGAAACATGCATTGGGACTATTTTGGAAGGGAAGAGAGAACAAGTAGAGGCATACAATTCGAGTATAGGAAGGAGAGGGAAGAGGATGAATCAGTTGAGTGATAACTCCATGTATACCACACAGAAATGAAATGTCTTGACCCCTGTTGAATTGCATGGCATCAATAGGACTCCTTGTTTCTGTTGCTCCTGTCTCTGGCCAGATTAATAGGAACTTTCTGGGAGTAAAACCATAAGCATTCATCTGTTGAGTAAAGGGGCCCCATATAAATCCATTTTTTCATGCCTTTTACTGGTTGTCTGCATGGCCTTTCCTGGAGTCAAAGCGCTACCAGACTTCCAGAGAGAGTTAATTCCTTTGGCTAATATGCAGGTCAAAAACTTTGACCATTTTTAGCAGGAAACAAACCAGCTTTTCTTGAGAGGGACACAATATATGTGAAAGCCACCTGTCATCACAATTCACAAACAGGCGTCCTTACAGTACTGTTGTAGCGTGACAAAGGCACACTAATAGATAGAAGCATAAGTAAGGCAGAAGGATTGGAACAGCAGCCCTCCATGCAAATTTTGGTCCCACTTTGTACCCCAGAGAAGGCAAAGTTTGATTGTTTCAGAAAAAAAATCATTTGGAGAGTTGAGCTTGATTTAAATCTATAAATCAAGCAAAACCAGGAGTGGGAAGTAGATCTGTGTGTACCAAAAGTTTCCTTGAAAGCACCTGTGAATTGAACCATCTGTGTTTAGTACAGATCCAGTTGCCAAGTGCAGACCAGGAGAACTTAGAGGTCTGTGATATAGATAGTTAGTTTTACTGATGAGGCTTTGTGTTCCTGAATAGGCTTGAAGTATTAATTCCACGCCCCAGGGCAAACCATCTCCTATGCCCCGATTTTAATTCTGTATATTCTATTTGATGAGATCTACATGATTTTTCTCTCCCCTTGATCTCTGCAGATACCTCTGAAGCTGGATTCAAAAGGATTCCTCAATCCTGTAAAACCAATCATTCTCAAGCTGGTGCCCAGATCCCGTTCCACGGAGTAGGAGCTAAGCCGAGTGGTCACGAATTGCTATACTAAGACATGCTTTGACACACTGCTCTGGAAATCTGATGCTGACAACAAAGACTTTAATTCAGAAGACAACATCTTAGCACTTGCAGAAAAAAAAACATGAGTAAAGCATATTTACAAAAAAAAAAAATCCCACCAAGTAGCAACATCTCATTCATGAGGTCAAACAGAGTTTCCTGTTCTCTACAAATGCAGTTTTCTGATGCTCACCTTGCTGGGGTCATCTGAGCCCAGCGGTCTTTCCTGCCCAAGTGCAGGGGGGCTGGACCTGACGATCTCGAGGGGTCCCTTCCAGCCCCTAACATCTATGAATCTCCAAATTGTTATTAAATGTAATCATATCTGAATAGGATGATCAGAGATTGTATGAGGGTACAGAGCCTTTTCCAAAGGGGAGCATTTCAAAAGGGGAGCAGATGTTACGTTCTACTTGTTATGTGTGGACCAGCAGCGAATGATGCAAATATACTTCCACATCAACTCTGCTTCCTCAAGCCTTAATAAACTTGAAGTGCTTTTGCTTCAGTTGGATCGTTCCCAGTTTATCGACACATGACAATTAAAACATGACAGTCACTGCCATTTTCAAATGGGTCCATACCCTGTATGGCCATACCTTGAGTTGAACAGGGGCAAAATTGCTTTCAGAATGGGGTAAGAACATAATTTAGCATCACGTGCGGACACAACCAAATCACATCTAGTATTGTGTTAGCTGGCAACGATTCATTCTGAGCAATGGTCACCCCCCTGTTGAACTAAAATGATTGTTGGCCCCGTGAACTCGAGCATAATTAAATTTCAGGGTTGATTAGATCTCTAACTCTTCTAGTGGTATTCCTTTGCAAAAAAAGAAGAAAATTACTGCCTTATTCCAAGAGACTTCTTTGATACTGAGAGATCCAAAATAGAGTAGAAACAGAGGTCATGGAAAACAAATGAATAGGAGAGGCTAGGAGAGATTTTTTTTTAGATGGGTTGATATTTTAATAATAGGACATATGATTTCAGGTGGGATACAAAATCTTCAACTGAAGTGGCTACCATGAAGCTATATGCTAGTAACCCCATTTCTCCTGTGTTGTGCATGTATCTCATGATTAGTATGTAATATATATCAATGATAGTAATCAATAAAAATATGTTAGTCCAAGCTGGAATGTCTATTCTTTATTATAAATGAGTGGATCAATTTTTGTCACTTGAAAGAAATGTTCAGGCTTGACCCCTGAAATTATCCAAGTAGAGCATTTTCCACTCAGTTCAATCTTCAGTTAATTCAATCCTCCATTTGTCTTGATCAAAAGCTCCTACTCAAAAGCATTTGTATTACAAATAATACATCTTCCACAGATCATCTTGATTAATGGGATTCCTCTGGGCATGTGTTTGATAATTGCATACTGGCTATAGGGAATTCCCTTTTAATCAATACAGTAGGCCGATATTCTGAATCAGATAAAGCCCAAGCACCTATATGATAAAAAACAAGAACCACAATGAAACTTGCATTATTTAGTCATTTTTACTAACATTTGTATAGGCTCATTCCTGTTCTAGGCAATGTGTGATACAAGTCCTAATTCTTGGAGCAAGAATTAACAAGACGAATTGCTTAGTTCAGTCAAAGGGGCAGGAATAGACTTAATCAAAGCAAGAATAAAGCTGCTCCCCACTGTACCTTACCATCTTGTAATGCACTTGGGATATTAGATGAGGTAAATGTGATGATTAAAAGCCTTGGATGTCTATACTCGTGGCGCTGTTGCCTTTGTGACTCTCAGCTGTTTTGTTTGCTGTAAGATCAAGCAGAATATTCATCACAGATACATCGCAAACCATTAAGACACTTGAATTTTGGAGCAAGAAATGCTTCCAGAAACTCTATTTGGACATGCTAGTGTCATGCTGGCTTGGAGAAGCCTCTCCCTTCCTCCTCGCACACACAATAGAAAGGGAAGAAAGGAACAGAATTTCGGACACGTTTCACAGACAATTATTCAAATGGGATTTTTTTTTTTCCAAAGTGCCTGACTGATGGGCTTAGCCATGTGCTATACATCCACACTTATGTTCCAGAATATGGATTGGTAAGTATTAGCCCCTGCACCCAACATGAATGTTGGCCCTGTGGCACAGCAGCATTACAGACAGAGCAGTGTGTCTGCTGGTATCCTTAATCCCTGACACTTTTAAGAAGCAGTCACATTACTCGGGAGCTTGTGGACTTCCCGTTTTTATCAGCACTGACAGCGAATCGGCTGTCTTCAACGGCACCAAGAGATCATAATAACGGGTGCTTTACAAACGCATTGAGAAATCGTGATTGGGATTACCGCGTTTGCTCTGACAAACACCTTGCCACATTTAAAAATGATAATACTTCTTCTCTCTGCTCTGGTTTGTGAGTCTGAACGTACTACACCGTTCTACCAACTACGTCATTATTGGCTACACCATTTTACCATATTACACCATTATAAGCCATCGTAGCAGGATCTGTCACCGTTCTATGCTGTCACACTTTGTACACAGGACAGTACCTGGCTCTGGCTCTTGGCAACCCAATTATGACAAATGTAACACACATTTCAGACATTGCTCACATGCACCTGTTCCTTTCATCTCATTTCTCTGCCAGTTTTCTATCCACATTTTGAGATAGATTTCTCAAAATGACTAGGAGAAGAAGAGCAGTCAGGGTTTTATTCTGTCCCACTGTACTGCAAAATTGCATGGTACAATGTCCTCAAAAATCTGTCTGAATTCTGTCTCAGCTGGTAATTGTATCATTTTTGTAGAAACTTTTTCATACTATCATTTTTGGGCCATTTTTTTCCCCAGGGTTGGTTAAAGGCAGATTTTGAACAAATTCGTGGGAGCATTTTTTGATAACACTGCAGAAACAGCATGCGCACTTAGCCCCTGCAGGTAGGTAATGCTTCATGTCATTCAACTGCCACTGCTCTGCTTGATTAAGGAACAGCATTTTCTCAGCCCCGAGAGCTGGTACAACAGCAGGCCACAAGCAGGAGCGAGGACCAAAGTAGGAGGAATTAAAGGGTTGCTAAGACTTCCAAGGGGCCACTGAGGACTCCCTTGGGGAAGATGAAAAAGAATTAGAAAGGATTTTACTGACAGGGCAAGGTTGCTTATGCTTTGGAGCACACATAAAACAGCGTCATTGGAAATATTGAAAAGTAGGCTCTCAACTGCTGGAAACTGTTGTTCGTCCCCTATAGGGAGTTAAAAAAAACCCCTTTAGTTAAAGACTTGGGCAGACACTCTACCTCTTACAGCATTTTACAGGCCAGCTACAACAGTGAACGGCACAAGTAAAGGCTACTAAATAGACAGAAGGGACATGTAAAACAGCAGCAGATGAAGAATGCTTTTTTTTTTTCCCTGATAAAAAGAGTGCCAGATTTTATCACATCACCCACCCCAGAGACAATAAAGGGGAAGGAAAGAAGAAACCAGAATCAGCAAAATATATTCAGTAAAAATCACCTACAGGCTAGTTAGCAGCTTTAGAAGGAGAGAGAGAAAACAATCAGGGGATTGTCTTGGCATCTAGCGAACAAAGCATCCACTTCTGAACACATTAGTGGGGAAGAGAAATGATTACTGTAGCCATTATACACCAAGAACAAGACATACACGGCGAATGGAGTCTACAGAAATAAAGTCATTAGCGTAACTGTATATGCTGTTAATTTTTGCAAGAATGACAAATATGACTAATTTTCTAGCAAGGGCTAATTATGTTTTTCCAGTCCTGGCACATTGGCTATATGCATTATGAGGTAACAAGATAACATTAATAAGATTTCTGGAAAGAGAATTAGATCTACAGTGACTTAACTACATAAAATAAATCTCGCTATTCAGTTTCCTATACATCTCAATACTTTCCCGACTTCCTTATTATCTTCAGTTGTGGAAGCAAAGGCCATTATCAGCTCTATCAGATTTCTGTTGGAAGGGACTTCTGGTGCCGCTAGTTAGGACTGGGTAGCTGTCATCCAGTACCATGGCAAGGAAGTTCAGCGCCCGGGGCAAAGCCCACAGCAGCAGCCTGCCCGCGCCCCACACATCCATCTGGGGGGCACCCCCCCCTTATGCTTGCCTGGGAGTGCACACAGCGGTGGGAGCCCCCATCCCTGTGCTTCCCCCCCAAATAGCTGCTCACAGCTCCATCCCGCACCCCACCCCGGCTGGGCAGTGCCTGTTGGTGCCCCTTCACTTTGGTGCTAGGGGCAGTTGTCCCACTCGCCCCCCTTTGCTATGGCTCTGCTGTCAGCTTTTAACCCACTCAGCATTCACAGAGGCATGGGAAAGGTCAGCAATAGTAATAAATATTAATATTGTCTGCAGGAGCAGTTCTTCCCAGTGAAATATTATCTAAAGGGTATGTCCACACTTACGATGCAGGCAGTTGTATATCTTTAACTTCAAGTTGAGTGGTACAGTCCTCGATCAGGTCAGCCATGTCCTCAATTTACTACCATTTGGTGCCAGTTCACTGGCCTGCATGAAATTAAGCAGTGGTCTCGGTCCTTTTCTCCAAGTACGGATGCACACACCCAAAGAAAACTCCACTCCAGTTGGTACTCTTGGTAAAGAAGCAGTAGAGCATAAGCAATATTGTCCAAATCAGGTGAGCTCTTTGGGAAAGGGTTGAGGGTCGTTGTCAGGGCAGTGTGAAGCAATTTGTGCTTATTCTGGTCATGATATATGTGGGTTTTGCTTCTTCCTTCCCCAAATTTAGTGTTGCCACAATGAACTTTTACCAGCGCTAAATCCTACATTGCCAATCACTTACAGGCAATGCAAAACACCAAAGCTCAGATCATCAAAAGTATTTGGGAGGCTCTAACTCCCCTTGAAATCAGTGAGAGTTAGAGCCCTAACTGGGGGCTAAGTGCCTAAACACCTTTGAGGATCTAGACCCATGTGCCAGCCAGGTGAACACACTTTATATTGCCTGAAACACCCGGGCACATTACAGAGAGGAGTGCATATCAGATAAGCTTTTTCATTCTTTCCATAAAGATGAATGGCTGTTTCAGCAGGAGACACATGTCCCACAAGATATTCCTTACATTGGCTGTGTCCTAAAAATCATAAAAGCGTATAGATCAGAAGTAATTTCACACACTTCTCAGAGACTGGTACCAGCAGAAGGTGAAGTGTCCTTGGGAATGCAGTCACCGTTTCCAAATGCAACAGTCTTTCCTCAACATTTACGTGAAGACCTAATGGTTCTCAAACGGTGGTTCACTCCTTACGAGGCCGTAGCTTCTTCATTTGCTTAACAGGATTTTTTTTTTTTATCTGCTTGTAGCTATGTGATTGCATTATTTGGCTTCTTAAAAAAATAGGCTCTTCTTGGGTGAGGAGCATTGCTTTTCTTTGGAACATGCTTGGAAAAGGTGCTATACAAGGTTCCTAATGTTAAACCATCCCAGCTCTCAAGATGACTGGATGATTATATTTTACAGGCCATTAGTCCTGCTCTGACTCAGAGGCCTGTTCCTGTTTCAGGCCTGTTCCACACCCACTCCATTCACCAGGTTGCCAGCTATCTGTAAAATGTATGGACCATCTGTAAAAAAAAGGCTAAAAACACCTGTCTCTAAAGTCCTTAAAAGAATAGAGCTGTCCTTAAAAAACTAAACAACCATGAACTTGATTGAAGCTTTGTCATCCAAAAAAGGGTGGATGTGAAGAGTTATCAGGCAGGCAGAGCAGAGCCACATCACCTGGCATCTGAGCAGGAGCACAGGGAGCAAGGTATGGTCAGGAGTACCAATGTGTGGGGGCAGCATGCTGTTAAAGCATTGCTGCAGCCAAGCAGAGTTGCCAACTCAAGAATTTTTATTTTTTTACTGACAATTTAGTCTCTTTTTATGACCAGGTTACAAAATGCCTGGACACAGAAGTAGGGGTTGATGTCATTTACTTAGACTTCAGGAAGGCCTTCGATACAGTATCCCACCCCATACTGGTGAACAAGTTAAGAGGCTGTGACGTGGATGACTACACAGTCCAGTGGGTGGTGAATTGGCTAGAGGGTCGCACCCAGAGAGTCATAGTGGATGGCTTGGTATCGACCTGGAAGGGTGTGGGCAGTGGGGTCCCTCAGGGCTCGGTCCTTGGACCGATACTCTTCAACGTCTTCATCAGCGACTTGGATGAGGGAATGAAGTGTACTCTGTCCAAGTTTGTGGATGACACAAAGCTATGGGGAGAAGTGGACACGCCGGAGGGCAGGGAACAGCTGCAGGCAGACCTGGACAGGTTGGACATATGGGCGGAAAACAACAGAATGCAGTTCAACAAGGAGAAATGCAAAGTGCTGCACCTAGGGAGGAAAAATGTCCAGCACACCTACAGCCTAGGGAATGACCTGCTTGGAGGCACGGAAGCAGAAAGGGATCTTGGAGTCCTAGTGGACTCCAAGATGAACATGAGCCGGCAGTGTGACGAAGCCATCAGAAAAGCCAATGGCATTTTATCGTGCATCAGCAGATGCATGATGAACAGATCCAAGGAGGTGATACTTCCTTCTATCGGGCGCTGGTCAGACTGCAGTTGGAGTACTGCGTGCAATTTTGGGCGCCGCACTTCAAGAGGGATGCGGATAACCTGGAGAGGGTCCAGAGAAGGGCCACTCACATGGTTAAGGGCTTGCAGGCCAAGCCCTATGAGGAGAGACTAGGGCACCTGGACCTCTTCAGCCTCCGCAAGAGAAGGTTGAGAGGCGACCTTGTGGCTGCCTATAAGTTCATCACGGGGGCACAGAAGGGAATTGGTGAGTATTTATTCACCAAGGCGCCCCCGGGGGTTACAAGAAACAATGGCCACAAGCTAGCAGAGAGCAGATTTAGACTGGACATTAGGAAGGACTTCTTCACGGTTAGAGTGGCCAAGGTCTGGAACGGGCTCCCAAGGGAGGTGGTGCTCTCCCCTACCAAGGGGGTCTTCAAGAGGAGGTTAGACGAGTATCTAGCTGGGGTCATCTAGACCCAGCACTCTTTCCTGCTTATGCAGGGGGTCGGACTCGATGATCTATTGAGGTCCCTTCCAACCCTAACATCTATGAATCTATGAATTTGAAAACTTTACTGACAATGTAATGTTTTTATTACTGTTGGTGTTAAACCCCTAAATATGAACCCAGCCCTTGTTCCTGAACCTGGCAGATCTAATTTGATGCAATTTACATTACATAAACCCTATTTAACACATATGTCAATAAAGAAAGTTTGGTTGTCGGTAACATTTTTGCAGATTGTCTGTAGCAAAATTTGTCCTGAGTTGGCCTCTCTCCCTCTCACTGGCACAGGTTGGTGTATGGTGATGAGAAGTGTTTTCAGACACATTGAAAATCGGGTCGGGGGTGAGTATTCTTCTATTCCAATGCATCTCTCTCCAGTGCTACATCTGTGCTAGATGTGCCACTGCCAGGTCCAAGTGGCACTAAGATAAGAAGTATTTCAGTCATGCTTGCAAGATCCTGCTCCTCCTTTTCTCCCTGAGATTTTTACCCCACAAGACCCTGTTCCTCTTAGTCCATTATCCTCGAAGCCCAATCTGTCCCCCCTGCCCCACTCTTATTTACATCCCATCTCCCTCAGCCCCAGTCCTGTGAAATCCCTTCCTTCTGCAAGTATAAGTCTCATAGCAAGCTTTTCCTCAAGGCAGCTCCCAGTGGCTGCCAGGCAGGAGAAGCTACAGAGAAATTTTTAGGACCTTGCCAGGAGCCTGAGGCTCCAGCAGAGCTGCAGCATGGCATGGAGGAAGGGGCCAGGGCCTGAGTATTATGCCATGTGTTCTGTTTGGGAGGAAACTGCAGCATTTCTCTTATCCTGTATACCACAGAGGGGAAAAAACCCCTTAACCTTAGACTTGCACAATCTGCATGGTTACTCTTGATTATGTATTGTAGTTTTGGACAAAGAGAGCTTAAACTGAGGCAGTGGCCCATTTAAGCCACACTGGTGAAAAAGAGCAATGCCACCATTAGTAGCAGACAGAAATACCCAACAGTTCCTTCATTGGCATGTGTGGTTTGGAAGAAGGGCCAAGAGCACGTTTCACATTTTTCTGTAGTTTATATTTGTTCAGTGCAGAGCAAGGAAGACAGATAGAAAAGGACACTGAATTCTTGAGTCAAACAATAGATTTCAAATCCTATGTAGAAGTAAATTCCTGTGACACCCGTCATTTTCACAATGAATTTGCTCTTTTCTTGATAGTTCTGGTTACACTGCTGTTTTCAGGATGCTGAGTGCTGGCCTCTAACCCAAGTTTGAGTAATCAGATAAAATAAGGGAAGAGTGGCAGAAGGACACCCAGGAGATAGATGTGGTTCAGCCACTGAGAGGGACCTTTTCTCTCTTTAAAGGTTATGTTTTAAAAATCTTAAAGTAAAAGTAAGATGGGTTAGGCACTGAATAAATACTAACATTACTAGACTGCTATGGATTTCACTGGAATTCAAGTATGGAAAAAGAAACATTAGATCTCTACCAGCAGAAGCATCAGACTTCCTATGTCACACAATACTCATTTAAGTAGAGCTGTTTCCATCATTACATACATTCATCAGTGCTTGCTTTGGTGGGCTGACATTAAATGCAGATAGGGGAGTTTGCTGAGTATTGTACTTTCTGTTCTAATTCCTGTCTGATCCTTCCTCTCAGCAGCTGCTACTGGTCATTTTTCTTTTCTTTTGCAGGAACAAGAGGGTTTCCTACAGCTCGTGTCTGATACCCAGCGCTCCTATGGACGCTAGGAGAGTAAACAAAAGAATCACCCACATAAAGTAGACTGAGAAATCCAGGGTGTAATATTTATTCACAGCCGTAGAGCACTTTGAGGCCCCTTGAGATAAAGCCCTAAATAAATATCAAGTATTTTTGAGAAGGTTTAATGCTGAGTTTGAACTAACTCGACTTATTTGCTAAGTACAGATATTCGAAAAGCACAACTGCCTGACTGGGAACAGGACCCAGCTGTTGGTGATAAAAGCAGGCCCCAAGCCGTGGAGCCAGCTGTTTGCTGCTACCAGCCAGGAGGAGAATACCACCTGGCTGGAGCTGCTGCTCACATAACATCTTAGAGGCACAGGGCAGGAGCTATGGGGAATGTAGAGGCTCCTGGTCCTGGGGCATGACCTAAACTACACCCTGCTGGGCTGGATGGTGTGGTGGGACTGCCAGCGGTGGGGTAGTCCCCAGGAAAGGCCACACCTGTGCTTCCCCAGTGAAGGGTGAGTATGGGGTGCCAGAAAGCCTCAGCCCTCGCTGGCTTGCGAGTTACCCCATTGAGGGGAAAGGCTAGAGGTGCACACCCTGAAGACAAAGCAAGTGCCCAAGGTCACAGGGTGGCCTGAGGCAGGGCCCAGGTAGTGTGAAGGGACCTGAAGCAGAGCCCAGGCTCACAGTCCTGAGCTGTATAAACGAGCTGGGTGTGAGGCTCTACATGGGTGGGTTCCCAAGCCCACGAAGGAGCTGGGTGTGAAGCTCCCAAGGCAAGGGGATTGAGGCCCAGTGTTGGGCAGGGGATGAGACCCCGGTGTGGGGGGTGTGAGGGGACCAAGAGGGTCCCAAGCCAGACAGGGAACCCAAGCAAAGGGAGAGGCTGTGAACCCGGTGTGGAGACACAGGATTGTGAGCCCAGTGTGAGGGCATGGGAATGACAGTCCCAACATGAAGCACTGGAGTACGGGTCCTAGTGTGACGACACTGGATTATAGGCCGGGTGTTAGGCCATGTATGCTAAGGCTGGGTGTTAGGCCATGGATGCCATCTGCAAGGCATGGGACACGATATAAGGGGAGGTTCGGAGCTGTGTATATAAGCCCTTGGCATCAGGGCAAGTAAATGGGGAGCCTCCCACCTGGTTAACATTTTCTAATTCGTATCATCAAAGGCATGGCAGGAGACGTAGGCGGGCAGTTAGCCCTGAGAAAAGTGGGCGGGCCAATGATTTGATTGGCTCCAGTTACATAAGTGAACAGACAGTCCCTTTTGATTCTGGAAATGCAGGCACGTGCCTGCAGTGGCTCAAGCTCGAAGCCGTTGCGGGGGGGTGGTGCTAGAGCAAGCCTTCGGCTGCAGAGACGCTGTGCTGAGGTGGGGATGTGGCCAGGCCCTAGCAGGATGAGTATGATTGGGGAGGGTTTTAAACCCCGACCCTGGCCTGCAGGGACCCCAGCTGGGGTGTGCCTGGCAGGGAAAGGGGGAAGCAGCCCCTGCCAGGCATTTCCCACCTTTATCCCTCGAGTGACAGAGAGCATGGCCAGCCCCGGCAGCAGCGTGAAGTGAATAGAGATGGCGGTTTAATTCCCCCTCCATCTCCTGTCCCACTGGCAGGACCCAAACTGGGGTCTGCCTGGCTGGGACAGAGCAGCCCGAGTCAGGGTCCCCCCACCTCGCTGCTGCAGCAGCAGGGGCAGGGATGTGGCCAGCCGCTGGCCCACTCTGAGGCAAAGGTGGCAGGGAGGGTATTTATTCCCCCCTCCCTCCTCTTTCCCCCCTGGCAGCCCAGCTGGGGTCTGGCTGGCCAGGGCAGAGCAGCCCCTGTCAGGCACCCCACCCCACCCCACTGGAGAAGCAGGGGGCATGGCCAGCCCTGGCAACAGCCTCAAGCAAATGGGGGAAGGAGGGGGTTTAATTCCCCCCTCCCTACCCTGTCTCATTGGCATGGATGTGAGCTGGAGCCTGTCTGGCTGGGATGCAGCAGCCCTTGGCAGGGTCACTTCCCCCTCACTGCTGCCGTGGCAGGGGCATGGCCAGACATGGGCCGGCATGGCCCCCTGAGGGGAAGTGGGCAGAGATCAGGTTAATTCCACCTTCCATCCCCTCTCACCCTGGGGACTGCAGTGGGGGCTGCCAGCCCCAGCCACAACCTCCGATGCTCGCATCTGGCCAGGCAGACCCTGGCTTGGGTTCCCTGAGGGGACGAGGGAGGTTGGGGGGAATAAATCCCCTTCCTAACCCTTCTTCTCAGGGGGCCATGCCAGCTGGCATGTGGCAATGTCCCTGCCCCTTCCACTGCCACTACAGTGGGGTGGGGGGAAATGTCTGACAGGGACTGCTCCACCCCAGCCAGGCAGACCCCAGCTGTGATTTCATAGATTCATAGACATTAGGGCTGGAAGGGACCTCGGAAGATCATCGAGTCCAGCCCCCCGCCCAAAGGGCAGGAAGTCAGCTGGGGTCACAGGATCCCAGCAAGATAAACATCCAGTTTCATCTTGAAGGTGTTCAATGAAGGCGCTTGAACAACCTCCGGCGGCAGGCTGTTCCAGACCTTGGGGGCTCGGACAGTAAAGAAATTCTTCCTTATGTCCAGCCTGAAACGATCTTGTAGTAGTTTATGACCATTTGACCTAGTCATCATCCCTTGGGGCGCTCTGGTGAACAAACGTTCCCCCAGATACTGGTGGTCACCCCTGATAAACTTACAGGTGGCCATCAGATCACCCCCGAGCCTGCGCTTTTCCAGGCTAAAGAGCCCCAGGGCTCTCAGCCTGTCATCGTAGGGTCTGCTTCCCTGACCCCTGATCATGCGCGTGGCTCTACTCTGGACTCTCTCAAGCTTCTCCACATCCTTTTTGAATTGTGGAGCCCAAAACTGGACGCAGTACTCCAGCTGCGGCCTCACTAAGGCCGAGTACAGGGGGAGAATGACATCCCGGAATTTGCTTGAGAAGCATCTATGGATGCAAGCCAGCGTTTTGGTCGCTTTACTAGCCACAGCATCGCATTGCAGGCTCATGTTCATCTTGTGGTCAATGATGACCCCCAAGTCTCTTTCTTCCCCTGGGGGAGAAGCGGGGAGAGGGGAGGGAGCAGGGAATAAACCCCCCTCCCCACTCCCTTTGCCTCAGGGGGCCGTGGTGAGCCAGCATCTGGCCATGCCCCCACCCCTGCTCGGGGTAGAGAGCAGAGGGGCAGAGCCAGCCCTACTCTCTGGAGCAGACAGCACAGCCCAGCTCAGGCTGCAGAGCATGCTGGGATGCTGGGGGACTCTGATTTAACTTAAACCAGGAAGAGGTCTGGGAAAGAAGTTCCATAAACTGGTTTGACCCAAATCAGTTAAGTGTGACACTACATTCAACCATGTTTATCTTAAACCAGTTTTGGCCATTTTGAAACTGGTTCATGCACACTGACGTTAGGTTCTGTTACAGGTTTTAACCAGTTTCTGATCACTTAAACTGGTTTATATGCAACTTCTGCCCCTACCCTTTAGGAGCAGCAGTTCCTACAACTTCCTTCCCCACTGCAAGCCACTCTCTCACACAAAGCTCTCCTTCCTGTGGGGTATCTTGACGTGGTGGTAGCTGAATCCCTCAGACATCACTAGGAGGAAGTGTTGAATGATTCTGGAGTGAAAACATGGAGATAAACAGAGCAACAATTTTGGCCAAGGTGGCAATCACAGCCTATGCACGGTGCCAGAATCCATAACACTGGCCAACACTAGCACACTTCAGACCTGAAAACAGCTGCTGACATCTATATGAAAGAGCAACCGCCCTTTAGAGGTTAATGGACAATGGCACAGCCCTGAGGTTTAAAAGGATAGGGAGAACATGTATTTTTAGTCCCGCTGTGTCTCGTCACTCTGTGAAAATGGCTCATCCACCTTGTAGCAATAATATCTGGTATCAAACCCAGTGGCCTATGTATTTGTTCAGGAAATGAGACCTGTAAAGGATTCTCCTCCATGCATTAGGAGAGCTTGTTATGGGGTCATTCCATCAGCCTGTCAGTGTAATACCAATAATCATAACTGTTATTATAAACCTACTTACAGAAGCAGCTTAGCCTTGAGTTCTCGGACATATAACACAAGCTCACTAGCAAAGCCGCTGCAAGCGGGAAAAAAAAAGCCCACTGCTTCCTGACCTTTGGATGCACTGTGTTGGCTAATTAGTGCATTGATTTTTTTTTTACTGAACTGAGAATTGAATGCAGTTTGGAGGTGCCTCTCGATCAGTGGAACAGGTGTACCACAGACAGTATAATACAAGCAACACCCGCGTTAGCTTCAGGCTTGTCGGAAGCACGCCCGTGTTCTGTGGATGTCACTAGGGTAGTCACTGCAGCGGGATATTTGGACCTCTGGCTTATTTGACTGCTTGAACTAGTGGCATAATCCTAAGAGGTGCACCTGAGACTCTTAGACGGTGTCTTTCATACAAGAGGGTTAAAATGATTTAAAGAAGCTATTAATGAGTTGGTGTCACACCTGCCTGGAAGATGAGTTGGTATCTATTATACTAACCTTGTATAAGGTAAAACAGGAGCAGCAGAAACAGCGTGTCGCAGACCAAACCAAGAACCCAGAACTACCCACCCTGCATGGAAACATGTGCCCAAGCTGCAACAGAGTCTGTTGATCCCGGATAGACCTCGTTAGCCATCTTCATACCAACAGATCGGACAATCATAGAAGACAACCATCCCTGACTGCAAGGGATTGCTGCTGGGGGTAAGGTAAATGGAGGCACACAACAATTAAGGAGTCTATAACTCAGAGATACTGTTCGCCTCTCTCCCATTGACTTCCCTGGAGTTGTTCAGTACTTCTGTAAGTCAGGCTTTAAGTGATTTGCTGCATATCATCCAGCGCACAGCCCGAATCAACCCCAAGAACCCTGGATCCCAGCGCCCTCTTCTCATCACTAGAAGATACCGGCTCCCTTCTATTTTCTGGAACATTTTATAGCATTGGAGTGGCCTCCTGTTACCAGCTCACAGAGCCACCCCGCTCCCCTCTTTCCTGATGAGCTAATTCCACCAGTATACCTCCCTCCCACGCCTGATTAACTACTCTGTTTTTCTAACCTTTCCTTTTATGCTTGTGACAGGAATCAGATTTAACAAAAGAACAGAAAGATTCACGACCTCTGCACATACCTGTTCTTTGGAGCTGGTCCCAGGAACAGCATCAGTGTGAGGGTTTTGTGGGGGGGGGGGTTCTCCTTCCATGAAAGTAGCTTTGATCTTCTTGTTGCAAAATTTCTCTTTCAGGCCCTGCCAAGAGCAGGTGAAATACCCAGCTGTGTGTCATTGCCTACCCCAACACTTCCACAAGGAACCGATTGAGATGAAAATGTCTTTGCATTCATTTCCACTGAAATCCTGCACACTTACATATCCATTATGCATCAGCAATATCCCCTCCATCTGGTTGAACCCAAGGGGCAGTTAACTCTGTTGACAACAATGTAGGGAGAAGGGTTTAGGTTTGAGACTGACCCCTGCGGAAAGAAAAGCCCTCCTTTTTCCTAAGAGCAGGCACTGTGTGGATAGCAGTACTGCAAGCTTCCTTATGCTCAACATCAACACCAGCCCTCTTTTAGAGAGCTCATTTAGGAAGGTAAGAGACTTCTTCAGTCTCTATGCACAAGATGTGTCAGAAAAGGAAAAATGAGGCACATCAATGACTTGCAACTCCAGCATTGGGTTCGACGGACTTTGGATTTGTCTATGGATACACACGTCTGTAAGTCACGGGAGCGATCCTATCTCCAGTCTGTTTACACAATCTTTTTTTTTCTTGTGCATCCGCTAAAGCTATCGGTTCCCTTGCAATAGAGATGTCTAGGGTTATCAGGCTGCACGCCAGGCCCAGCATCCAAATAGAGGAGCAACAGAAGAGAGAAGCTCCCGGCAGCACTTCAGATAGTGCCGTGGATTCTGACCACATAAGCTTGTAAAACCAGTCCTACCTCTCCAGCACGTTAACGTTGCCCGAGGAAACAAATGCTACTACCACACGTTGGTACCGCCAAAGATACATTCAGGATCTTTAAATGGCAAACCCCTGCACTGAAAAAGGAAGAGATGCCTTCCACTGGCTGCCACAGACACCGATGCTGATTTAAAGGCTAATTGCAAGCACAGCAAAGGAGAAGCTGTGTTCAGAAATGTTTCAGGAAAGATGGATAAGCTCTCAAGCCTCAGGTGGCTTTGAGTGTTTTAGTTTTCTCAGTATCTCATTCCCCTTAATTGTTTGTGCTTGCGGCTGGTCAGAAACGTGCCAGCAGTCTGCAAACTCCAGTGGGGATGGCTACTGCAAAAGCCTGCACACCTCTTTCTAACCTGAATCCTGGGCGTTTCTTCCTTATCACTCATTGCAAACCTCTTTGAGTAACTGAATGCCATCTGAGTCCCCCGGTGGTGACACGTAGGGGATGTACAGGGGTGCACGTGCACCCCCTGAGAGCGCCGGTGCACCCCCTGTCGGGCCGCACTCCTCACTCAGGTGACAGGCAAGGGGGGCAGGCAGGAACACCGATGCCCCCCTGCGAGTGCTGGCCAGGGAGTGCAAGCACTGGATGTAGGCCGCGGCAGCTTCCAGAAGCCCCGGGGCCGCTTTTGGGAGCAGCACGACCACTCACTGGTTGGTAAATTTTGCCATGGGGGACCCACCCCCCAGTCATAGATTTATTGTTGTGGGAGCACAAGACCCCCCTAACTAAGGTGGCACCACTTGCCCATGGAGTCCGCAGAAAGGATGACTTTCTCATCCTGCCTATCAGCAGCTGGGAATGTGGACAGTCATTCCTCATGGTCAGAAGATGAGAGTCAGGAATAGTCAGAAGCCAGCCAAAGGTCAGAAGTCAGACACAGAGGGCATGTCTACACATGCATTTACACCAGCTCAAATTTACTGAGCAGTAAATTACTGCACAGTAAGCAAGAATAGGCTGGCATCTACAGGTACAGGCATTAAAGTGTATTAATGCTGTGTGTGGACTGATTTGGAACTAAAGTCAATCCCAAGTCAGTCCAAATACACACAGTTACTCTGCTTTAAGGCGTCTACCTGTTCATTACTGCTCGGTAACTAATTGGGTGCAAATTTGATACCTGCATGATGCACGTATCAAATTTACACTCAGGTCAGCATAAGTCGCCATATTTACTGCCCAGTATGGGCGTGCACGTCTAGATGTGTACCCACACTGCACAGTATTTTTGTGCCCATACTGCATGGTAAATGTACATGTGTAGACACACCCAGTTAGGAGGCATGCAAGAACCCAAGGTAAGGCAACCATGCTCACCAGGAGACAATTAACCACACTCTACCACATTTGCTATTTTTGGGGTGGGGTCAGCTTTCTGAAAACACAGCAGCCAATGACTGACTGCTAAAGGGATAACTCAATCCCAGCTGGAGCAGGGACCAATCACAATGTTTGTATAATAGTGGCTGTCTCAGGCCATGGAGCTGACTTCACAAAGACTCCTGGCCTTTTCTGGAAGATCTGGATAGTCCAAGAAGTTCCCAGACAAAACCTTTCCACCCATCCCAGTACTTCAGAGTAGTTCTCTCCCCTTTGTAGATTTTGTTCTTGCAGCAGATTACTAGAGATAGAAAGGTAGTATCTGTTCAGTAGAGCTGACATTTATACATACAAGCTTTTTCCATTCTCCAAGCTACTCTTGGTAAGATATTGCACGTGAAGCTCTTTTCCATTACTACTGATCAATAGCTGGGACATGGCCCTCTCTTCAGCAGACAAGGGAGGTATTAATCCACAGGTCTCCATCCTTGGTGGGAGTTGGTCACCCTTCTCTACCTCTCAAGGCAGGTTAGAGGACTTCGTGAATCGTGTTGTGTGGCCTTAAAACAACCGTCACCTATCACGGATTCGACCCTTTTCTCTTGCCCTTCTCTGAGGAAAGAGCCTTGCTTATCTCTCGAGGACAGTCTCTGTATTTGCTCTTTCTTGGCATTCAGTGTTGTAGCTGCAGTTAAATACAGGGCTATTTATTGTATTAGAGAATGGAAAAAGACAGCTGAGTATAAAATCTTTTGTGGTCCTACTGAAGTAACCTCAAGCAGCTGAACCACCGAAAGTCATGAAGCGTGGAAGGTGGAAGTGGCAGCCTTATATATGTTGTAGTTCAAGTCGGTGCTTTCGTATTTCCTCTCTCTTTCAGCTCACAGCTGACTGCGTGAAAAAAGTGCTACCTTCTGGTATAGATTATTCCCCATATTGTGAATGTTATGCTGGAAAGAAAGACTGTTGCATCTCTCTACTGGTCCTGGGGATGACTGTAAACTGTGTTCGATTGGAGGGCCTAGTGGCAACGTGGTAGGGCTACTCGTGGCAGGGTAGCTCCTATAAAATACAGCAATGCTGCAACCTGCAGAGCAAGGGGAGTAAAGGGTGCCTCAAACCCCTAGCCCCCACTGCCTTGTGGGTACTCCTGGGTTGGAAAAAGGCTAAGAGACATGACCCTGACAGCTGCTGAGGCATTAGGCAGTCAGCAGCTGTTCTTATCTGTTGTTGTCTGGCAGAAGCTACAACCACTGAGGCACTGAACATCTGGACTTGGTCTGGCCTTTAGATTCTGTCTCAAAGGTCTAAAGGGCGGATGGTAGGTCTCGGGCAGCCTCCACTTCTCAGTACACTTACTTAGGCATACATATCAAGGATCTTGGTAACTAGACCTCTTACACATACATCATGATCTAGAGGCTTGATGGTTGCCTCCTCTCTACTGTGGTATTCTACCAAATTCCATGAGGATACAATTATACAGACTATAAAGAATGAGTTTCTGAATAGCAATCTAGTGCAGGGTGGAAGAAAAAAAGCTCCAGAAATTGATGTTTGTGTTGGTGTACAGGCGTCTGTAGCAGTCCAATTTAGCATCTGTGTCCAAGAAGTGACTCTTGTGTCGCTGACTTAATGCTATTATATCTCGTGTTCCACACTAAAGATTTATTATAATAATAATCTTTCATCCCGAGGGAATCCAAAGGTGCTTCCTACATTTTATGGGTTGTGTAAATTCTATACATCTAGAGATCACTTTATCCAGTGCTGAAGTGCAGCCATTTTTAGGACAAAATGTGGCGCTATTGAATGATGCACAGAAGTAGAGTTCTGCAAGTTTAGGAAAGGATCTGAAAGGTGTGAAAAGTGTTCTGTCACCGGACAGGACCACCTCATTTGCACTTTAACGAGCAGAGAACAATTAAAAGTCAATACATACTGCGATAACCACAGGAACTCCAGGCTTCGATTTCAATCTCATTTAAAAGCTATAACTTCCTGGAATTCACTGTCCCATAATTCATATTGGGGTATTTACTCATTGCTGAGGAAGAGGGCCCTTGGCTCAATGATTAACACTCCTTTTGTAGCATCGAAATTTCCCTAGAAATCTCCCATCTAAGTAATGACAAAAGCCCACCTTGTTGAGCATGGCAGATGCAATAAGATTAGGTCAACTGCCTGGACGCCTCCCTAAATTATGAACGATATGTTCTGGTAATGGGTTTATTTGTGTGCGGATGGCCAGAATTAGCAGCTGGCTTTAACTAAATTCAAATGCAAATAGTAAAGTATGTAGATTTTTAATTTAATAACCTTGCATTAGCACTTCTTAGAAGACCATCCTTCTTCCAAAATGAAGATTTTCATAAGAGGAAAGGATTTCTTTGGGAAATATCTTTTATTGGACCAACTGCGTAACTGAGGTCGAGTTAGACAAGCTTTTAAATGTAAAACATTCTTCTTCAGGTCATGGCTTTCACAGCCCTGCACCTTGCCAAAGCACTGTCCTTTTTCCTGGTTTAAAGCTCCTAGTCATTTTTACAGAACAGAATGAAACAGAAAAAAAACCGAAACAGCCCTATACCCAGACTGATATCTATGCAAAAATCATCCCTCCCTAAGAGACCACTGGAGGCCCAGTGAGATAAAATAAGCAAGCAATCAGAGCGAACCTGCAGTGCACTTCACTCCCACTCCACAAATCACCGATCGTTAATGGGAATTGCTTATCCCTAGGCTCCTCCAGTCAACTCCCCAGCCATGTGAATCATGACCAAGTCATTCATAAAAAGCACATCAAATCAAAAGAGAGCTGTGTAAGGCTGTGCAAGTCTATTCCAGAAACTGGCCATGGATATTATTTCCTGCAACGCCATAATGACTACCACTTACAGGGTCACAACAGTGAAACATCACATGGCCCAGGAAAAAAGCCATAGCTAATAGCACACCCCTGTGCATATAGAAGCAAAAGACAGATAGGTTCATCCTACGAAGCAGTAAGAATGGGAATAAAATGGGTAGTTTGCATGTGGGCAGTTTGCCTCCCTATCTTGATTTACATTAAACTTCCAAAAGAGACTGCCAACATCTGATTAAAGGTGTTGAGAAGAGCTTAATCTGTTAAATGTATCTTAAAGCTCTCAGAGGCATCCTGACCTCTGCTTAGCTGAAAGGGTGGTAGTCATGACACGAGGAGCACTCAGTGCTTCTCCAGATCGCTGGAATTAGCACCATCCTTTTGTGAAGACACGCTGCTCTGCTGGAAAAGGCTGCTTGCACCAATGCATCTCACACAGTTTTACGTCGCCTCTTCTCATACAACAGGAGCAGGTGGAAGGAACATCAGACAGAAGGCTCTGCTGCAATCTCTTTTACTCTTCTGGCTGAATACGGGGTCTGGGGACCATCTTCAGTAGGATGGGCTTCTTGGGTTGCATGAAAACCTTTGAGTCCAGCACTAGAGGGATCTTCACCATGAGGAGAGAGAAATAACAAGGTCATGCACCCTGAATGTTACAGAATATTCACCAAAGATACATTCAGGATCTTTAAATGGCAAACCCCTGCACTGAAAAAGGAAGAGATGCCTTCCACTGGCTGCCACAGACACCGAGCTTGCGGCGGGGATTATCTACCATGCAATTTCAACCAACATATTTATTTCATGATAGACACATAGAGCACTGACTCCAGGCTCCCGCAGCGCTGACTTCAATCATCTCCAGAAGGAAGGGCTGAAGCTGATCCCGGGCAAGACCATGGGCATGCCGAAAGGACATCCCTATAAGTTCTTGGACTACTGAGGTTATCTGTCTTTGGATTGATTACTCAGGTCATAGCCTTGGGTCCCTTATTTGAACCTACGTAGTTTGTAGTCTTGGGTCCCTTACAGGGATCTCCCCTTTTTGAGAAAAGCCCTTTTAAGCCATGATCCAGGCAGATTTCCAGAGAAGCGTGGGGAAGTTTGCCTTGCCCACAGCGGATCAAAGGGGTCTGTAGACTCCAGAGACATCCTTCTGAAATCTCTCACCTATGTAAAATTAATCTTCCAAGTGGCTCAATAATATATATGGCAATAACATGTATTGTGCTGATTTATAATCACCTAAAGCAGTGATGTCCAACTCATCAGGTCCAGGGGACTAGAGGAGAGGAAGTGGGGCAGGTCGGTGGGCCAGACGCACAGTGTTGAGCCATGTCATGTGCCTGTGAGGCTAACATTTGGCAGTGGCAGCATTAACTGCTGTGGCTCCTGGAGATGGGCCAGCCACCACTCCTCCTACCACCAAATTTCATGGTTGATGACATGGTTTTGTGCATTGAATCTGGCCTGAAGTTTGCATGGTCATCTCTGACCTGCAGTATTTAACTCCACTTATCCCCATGTGCCTCAAATCTACATGGGAAGCTTTCTTCCTGCTCTATCAGTGTGAAGATAAAACCAGGGCTTCAGACAAGGTTCAGTGCTCCACAAACTATGAATCTCTGAGCTCATAGGGGAAGGGTTTTTGATGCATGTGGACGACCCATGTATCCTGAGTGCCCTACAAGTGCCCTATGAATCCTGAGACAGACATGAAAACGATCTCTCTACAAGACTATGCTAGTCCGTCCACATTCAAACATGCGTTCTCACCGGGGTATCTTTGCAGGTCCTGAAGGAAAATCTTTGCAACAGGACAACTAAGGCAATTTTCAGGCTGAGGAGAGCAAACCTCATTCCAATGCAGTTCCTTGGACCGGCTCCAAAGGGCAGGAAGATATAGGGGTCCATGCTGTCTCTGTTCTCTTTACTGAACCTGGTTCCAAACAGAGAGATAAAGAAAGAGGTTAATTCTTCATATCTTCTCCTAACCTTTTGCTCCATCTCTGACTCTGGCTTCATTTGTCCTAGTCTGATGTAACAGCAATTGTTGAACAGGGATTGTTTTTGAACTAGAACTGGAAAATTAATTTTTGCTTCCTCCACAGCTGTCATGGGGTGCCAAGCTCTGCAATGGTTCACTTCGGAGGGTGGTGCTGTTTCCTTATACAGAAGTATCCCTGTATGTTGGACCATCTGCTGTCCTGATTAGTCTCAGTCAACACCTAAGGATACATTCAACTTTTTCATAAATATAATGATTTATGCTTGTGTGAAACATGGTATTTGATACAAAATGTGTTCTTGCATTCTGACCTAAACAAGAAATGATTAGCCTGTTCGTAGTCAGCTCTGGTGACACTAGACAATGGCCCAGTATATATTAATGTACCTATCAGACAGGTAGGAAGCAAAACTCTGGGAATGTTCATATGCAATAGAATAATTTTAGGGCAGGGGAGCACCCTTCTGCTCATGGAAATGTGTGTGCAAGTACGGCCTGGCACAAATCAGAGTAGAACATAGCAGTTCAATTAGCAGATAGATGCCAGGCCTTGGAAGGAAATCATCTGCCAAAGTTAACAAGTGCCTTGGGAATTATAATGGGGGATGAGAGATGAGGAGTTAATGATGAGGAAATTTAAGAGAAGCCTTTTGGGGGAATAAAGGAAAAGTTACACTGAGTTTGGGGAAAGACAGAAGCCAGGTAGGAGCTGAAGGTCACTAGGATGGTTGCTAGCTGCTGAAGACATGTGCAATACTGGACAGGACTTTCAAATGAGAAAGTAACTCTTTAAACCAGTGGTTTTCAACCTGTGGTATATGGACATCTGGGAATCTGCAGACCATTTCTTAGGGGTCCATAAAAGATGACTATGATCAGCAAAAGTATGTAGATACCCATACTGACAATTCAAAGGGGACCAAACCTCCATTCAAAATTTCCAAAGGGCTTCACAGCTCTATTGGAAATTCTCCCACACTAAGATGTAAGGTCTAGTCAGGGGGTTGATTAGACTAATATTTGCTAGGGAGGAGAGGTGTCCCAAGAGCCAAATGGGTCAGAAACTCTGAGGATACTCAGCAGGGCAATGAGGAAAGGACCCAGAGCTCCTAGGGATCACCAAAAGGTCAGACCAGGATCTGTCACAAAGTCTTTGCCTTTCCACATGCTAATTTGCATGGCATCGTGCCAGTCCCCAATGGCTCTTGTTTTAATTTCTGGCCATGAACCCATCAATACTGCAGCTGCTGGCAGCTGGTCTCACTGTCATTTTCTTCAATATAGTTAATTAAATTCCATGCACAGCTCATGGATGCAGACTGTAAAGTTCCTTGCGTGGAAATACTGGGACTAGATGTCAAACAATGATAAAAGCCCCATTTAAATGTAATCACGCTTTCCCCACCATTGTTGCAGTTTCCATGAGCTGGCTGCAAAACAAATGTGCATTTCTTCTCCCCCCCGCATGCCCTTACCTCTCAGGCCTGAACTCCTCTGGCTCTGGCCAGTGCCCTGGATCACGATGCAGCAGGTAGCTTGGGATCACGGTGACAGTCCCTTTTGGAATGGTCACTCCATTTATCTCAGTGGTCTCCTTGCAGACACGTTCAATCCTCCCGCCGGGGGGGAAGAGTCTGAGTGTTTCATTCACCACCATATCAAGATACTCCATCTGCATCACGGCCTCATAGGTGGGCCTGGCCTTGGGAGAGAATGGCAGAGGAGAATGGACTTCCAGGTCCGTGGGAAGCTCTCTCAAAGCTTACCATGCTGCCTATAGGCACAGTAACTATCCTAAACAGATCTGCATGTTGCAGTGGGGTTGTGACTCAGAAGAAGAAGATTCATGCCCAGCTTCCTTAAACATTGCATTGCAGTGTACCACGGGTGAACCTAAGACTAATGAGCCCTTGTCAAGCAGGTATTGGCACCATGAGGCTTTTCTATGTCTACAACTTCCTCACCCTCTCACTTCCATTTTAAAATTTGCTTAGAGGTAGACAGGAGGAGTGGCCTCATTTTCTCTTCTTAACCCTGCTCCCACTTTTAGGCACCACCTGGCACAGAGAGACCAGTCTTTTAAGGGATGTTTCACGGGGTATCTCCACTAGGGCTGTGCGTGGTGTCCGAAGCAGCATGTCTGGATCGAAGCCCTGGCTTCGTTAGGCTTTCCGAAGCGGTTCAGAGCTTCCAAACCACTTTGGAAAAGCTTCAGAGCCACCTCAGAGATCCGGCTATAGGGTATAATGGGCAATCAATGAAATATCTGTAACTTTGTTGGTTTTTGTCTGATCTGGATGAAACTTGCAGGGGTGGTAGACTGCAGAGAGCATGATGTCCATGGGTGACAGTGTGTGTGGTGAGGCACAGCCTGTTAGCCCCTGCTGCGGCCATGACGCCTGCCAGCTGTCGAGGAGATAGGTGCAGGGGCATTCTGGGGTGTTAACAAGCTAATTAGCAAGGATTAACCCCTACAAAACCACAGACTAAGGAGCGGAAATAATCAATACAGACAATCAACTGCCCCAAGACAGCGACAGTCAGTCCCACAAGCACCCATGTCCCGAGTTTTGTCTGTCAGCAGCTAGGGGTGCAGGGCCCCAGAACCCCCCTGCACCGATCTCCTCCACAGCTGGCAGGCGTCATGGGGGGCCGCCACCCCTGCAGCTGTCACCCTGCTGCGCCTTAACACACACGGTGTCACCCATGGCACGAGTTTTACCTGTCAGCAGCTTGAAATGCAGTTCCCCCCAAACTCCTGCACCGATCTTCTTGAAACTTGGCAGGCTTTGTGGCCTGAGCAGGGACCCCCACCCCTGCAGTTTTCACCCCCATGTAGCGTAACACGTACACGTGACATGAGTTTTGCTTTCAAGAATTTGGGGTACAGTTTCCCCCAAAGCCCTGCACCGATCTTCATGAAACTTGGCAGGCTTCTTGCCCTCAGCAGAGGCTACTGTCTCTACAATTCTCATCCAAATCAGACAAAAAACAGCAAATTATAGATATTTCATTGATTCCCATTCTACCCTCTGGCCAGATCTCTGAGGCAGCTCCAAAATTTTGGAGCCGCTTTGGCCGGATCGAAACGGTAACCCGGTCAGGAGCTCTGGATCAGATCGTGGCCATCCAGAGAGGCTGGATCCGAAGCTGGATTGAATAGCTGCCTACTCGCACAGGCCTAATCGCCACCTCCCCACCAGTGCTGGGATGTTCTGGCCAGAGGAAGCCTGCATTATACTGGTGCACAATGTGAGATTGTCACCCACTGTCCCTGAGGTGTCCTGTATGGAGAAGAGTCTGCCTTCCAGCGGGGTTTGGGATCAGCCTCTGAGCAGGGTGTTACTGCTGGAAACAGAGCACCAAAGATCTTACCTTGTTGGGGAGAGCAGCATCGATCTCTTCATGCAGCCGCTGCTGCACATCCGGGTGAGTGGCCAGGTTATAGGAGATGAAGCTGAGAGTGGAACTGGTGGTCTCATAACCAGCAAGTATAAAGACGAGAGCCTGTGCCAGAATCTCGGTGTCCGTCAGTGCTGGAGAGACAAACACATACAGGAAGGGCAAAACTCAAAGAGCGCAGGATTTTAGCAAACAGCATAGTAGCTTAGGACCCCGCAAGGAAGAAACTGTCCCTGCCCAAAGAGCTTTCAATCCAAGGCAACAATAACAGGTGGGGAGGGGAGACAAAATTAATTATGGACAAATGAGATTTGTGCAGCTTGATTTCTACAGTCTAAAAATACACCCGATAAGCACATATTACTCTTTCCTGATGGCTCTTGGTGCCTCATTTCCAGGCAAGTTTCTCAGATATGGGCCTGAGTCATTTGCCCAAATTGCTGCCTCTTGGAAGTTGTCTTTAAAGGTGCTAACTACTACCCCTTATACACCATGTTGTGGGGAGGGGGCACTTACAGCCTTACTTTTATATGCATGCTTCTCCTCCTTAGGTTTGGAGCTGTCATCTGGGTTCTGTGAATCAAGCATCAGCTGCAAGAAATCCACCCGGTCCTGGAGCAGAAAGATGGGGAAAATCCTGTAAGCTGGTCCAACACAAGTTCAACACTAACCCAGCCTCAGTGCACAACAAGGTCCTGGGGAACCTTCTGGCCTGATGACTATGAAACTCTTGAAGTGACAGACTGAAAGCTCATTTGGAAGAAATGGATGTTTCCACAGACGTCTAAACAGGACACTTCTCTGAGCCTACCCAAGCGTGGCCAGCTGAAAGGTGATACCAAGAGCATCTGTGCATCGTCACGAGATGCAAGTGGACTTCCCTAGAGTAAGTGCCCACAAGACAGAAGGCACATGAGCTGGACTGACCGTGTTTCTGTTCTTTTGCCGTTCCTCCTTTATATTCTTGAGGACGTTGAAGAAGAAGTCCATGAATCCTGCGGGCATCACAGTCACATTCATTTTCTTCAGTATAGGGATCAGAAAGGGGAACACCACTGAAAAGGAGAGGAACAAAACAGGTGTCTGCATTGCAAACACTGAGGTTCAGCCAAGAGGTCTTCAGAGAACAGTGAGCAACAGGGCACAGCAAGAGGGGGAGCAAGGTCAGGGCACCTCAACAAAAATAGCTGGCAAACCACTCGTCCTGGTGCTGCCGGCGTGAACCACAGCTGGAGACTCCCCATGAACCGAGCCCAGCTCCGATTTCCTGCCAGCGCAAAGGTGTGTAGAGATCTGAATTTCACTTGGAAATCTCCTGACTTGTACATCTCTGCTCCTTTCACTTTCCTTTATAGAAGAAATACTTCTTCCACCTCATCTTGGCATTCACTTAATTTTTGCCTGGAGGGGCTCACCAGAGACGCAGTCACCACAGCGCTGCACTGGCTGTAAGAATGGGGTCTTTACCATGATTTCTACGTTAGCACCTTTATGAACCCATGTGGGGGCCTAGTACAGTGACACACTGAACACTGCCTGAAAGGACAAGGGGACCCTGAATTAATGGGAAATAAGGGTATCTCGGCACCTTGTAGGATCAGTCCCTAATGCACCATGTCAGGGGCTAAGAGCTTAGATGTGCAGGAGCCTCATACCAGCTAACACGAGCACTGGGTTTAAGAATGTGAACTCGAGATACTTCTTGATGTAGGCGACAAAAGGGTCCTTTGGGTTGTTCATGGAGTCGACGTTCACGCTGAATGAAGTGCTGGTCACCACGTCCAAGCTGTAGGCTCCAAAGACGCTGAGGAGAAAGGGGAGAACATGAATATAAAGGTCTCGCAGGCATCCCCACAAAAATTTTCTCTCCACTAAGAATCCTGGGTAGGGAGACCCTCCCCTGCAAATGGTCTCAGTACTCCCCCAAATTTGCTTCCTGCCCACATTTGGAGCACAGATCTGCTGCCCCCAGAGAACTACTCACTCCTTCATGTTCATGGACTCATCTTTATCCACTTTCTTCTGCACCGTTTTAACTAATGTGTCTGCATAGGAATGGATGATGGGTAACATCTGAAATGCAAAACAAAGCACAAGGCACTGCAGACTCCTTCACATCCATTAAGCAGAGCCACAAACTTCCAGGGAGCAGCATTGCGGTGTGCTAACTGCCAGCTAATAGTTATCAACTCTCTGGTTTGAGACTGGTGGGGAGTGGGGGGGGGATCACTGCAGGGCTTCAGACCCCACTGGGAAATGAAGGGGGTTGCTCTCAAGTTAGTGACTGGTCCATGCAGCCAGATGGGTAGGAACTGAAAAGGGTCCCCTGCAAACACCCCTGCACGTGCCAGCGTCCCATGTGCTGCAGAGAGCGGAGCAGGAACTCTCCAACAGTGACAGAGGAAGCTACTGCAGGACGGGAAAGCCCTGCCCCAGAGCACGGTGTGGGATGTGAAGCACTGACAAACTCATCCTCCTGCCTTCCTGTCGGACTTGCAATACAGCAGCAGTCCAGTCTCCCATCACTCTTCCTGAAAAGGGATCGCAAGAAGAGGTCCCAGATCAATGGTGGGCTCCAGGGAAGGGTGCTGCCGGGCTCCAGCATGTAAAGGCTGTTACACTTGGAAATGTTTCATATGCTAGGTCTGTCTGCACTTCTAGCCTCCTTGGCTTTACCTCCTTTAGCCTCCCGCTGGTGAATGTCGGAGACAGCACAGTCCGAATCCTCTTCCACTGCTCGTCTGGAGCTATGTTGAGGGCGCACTCCAGGTCACCACTGATCCCAAAGACCTATGGAGGAAGAAGACAGAAGAGATCCCTGTTTATACAGGGCATGGCCTTAGGACTTCAACCAGCCCACTCACATGTTGGCCTTGAAAATGGATCATGGACATTTCCCGTAAAGCCTGGGCCTGCCCTAGGAAATGGCAGGATCAGGTCCATTCACTTGATGGCTGCAAATGTGGAAGCAGACGCTGAAGATGGCTAAATTACATACAGTATCTTTAGACCAAGGCTGTAAAAAAGTAACCAGGAGAACCTCACAACCCATGGGAAATATCATTATCCTTCCGTTGCAGATACAGAAGCGGATGCAGAGAGCAGTAAAAATGACTTGTCAAAGATCACCGAGCAGCAAAGCAGAACTCAGGTGTCCTCCTAAATCCGTGCTCTGGGCAGACCGGGTGGTTCACAGGCTGCACTGCCCTGGGAATCAAATTTGCCTTTTTTGTGCACATTCACTCCATCAGATGTATGTGGATCAGCTCTGTTCAAGATACCTACCCGGCGATTGGTAAAGAGGGTGTAGCATTCTTTCACCAGGATGGTTTTGATGATTATAGGATCCAGAATAGCCAGTACAGGCTGCCGGCCGTCGAAAATCCTGGGATGAAGAGAAACTCACAATTAGTCCTTTGCTTGCTATTATACAGAGCAGGTGTGCTTGATTTATTTATGAATAAATACACATGAATACTAATATACAGATGCCCAATACTTAAGGGCTTCAGACCCCTTCCTTCAAAAGCAGTGTCAAGGAGAGAAGATGCCAAAATTGTTTTATTTTGCATTAAACAGGAGAATTTGGATGGGGGAGATGTTCTAAGCTCTGCTATCTGGACATATCTAGCAAATAGCTGCTGTGCTGAGAACTGATATTCCCAAGCCTGGGGTGTTCAGGTGGAAAGCTACTGATCATCATTGCGTTGATTCACCCTGTTAGTGCTGTTGGAGAGTTCTTTATTTCCGTCATAGATTAATCCAGTTGGATTAGCCTAAATGTAGGGTAAATGGATTTCTTTGCATAGTGTCTTAGACTGTGAACAGACATCACACTTGTAGCACTGCATATCACCTTGTAGTACTGCAGAAAGCAAGTCCAAAGATGTGCACCCTACCTGCATCCCAGCTAGGACTGGCAGCTGCAGCTCTCCGGGCCACCCTCGCTTGGAGGCTGATGAGCTCTCAGACTGCACCATGCCCTGGTCCTTGGGCAGCAACAGCTCTCTAGGTGCTTTCCCAGACACAGCAGTGGAGACCACATTGCTGCAGGTGTGCGCCACCATTTTTGTCATGGCAGCCTGCTCTTGACCCTGCTGCAATGCCCTCAATCCCAGTCTGGGAACTGCAGTTCTGTATCCCCCCGTGCTGCTGCCCTGGTGCCAGACACTGATGCCCATCAGTCACTGACAGCTGCCCAGTGATTTGTCTTCACCAGCAAGGGATAAGGCAGGCTGTCAGTGATCCAGCTCATAGACATGCTCCCCTCCAGGCGGATGGGAGTCGGGGAGAACAAAACAGCAACTCCCTATTACTCCCTAGCAGGACAGCACACCTCTGCAGTGATTCAATAGCACGCCAGGGGCCTGTGACTGTACAAACACATATTTATGCACCACTAAAAAGAACTGCAGCATGTAGCACTACAAAACTCATCAGTCTGCAGCCTCAAAAAGAGGAGAGAAAAAACTGCCCAGCTACAGATTCTGTTTCAGATTCTGTTCATTCAATGTCGGCTGACGAACATTAAAACCCAGGGGCTTGGCCAAAGGGCAGGGGAGCCTGGGGAAGCATGGGGGTTTCAGGCTTCACTCATTTTAAAATGTTTTGGGCTTCATTAAACTTTCCAGAGTTGTGTGCAACAATTCCCCTGCAGCTCAAGAGCTCTCAGAGGCAAAGTGAGAAGAGACCGCGAGCTCCTACCAGCACAAAGCCTGTGCTGTGCGTGCAACAGAGCCAGGTTGGAAGGTAGCTCAGCCCCTTGTTCGAGGAAGGAGCTGGGGGATAAGAAAAAAATCTACAGCTCAGAGGAGAGAAAAATGCCAAAATGGAGTGGGTGAGGCCACACTCAACAATCAGCCCCTGGAAGGGGCATCAGTATTTTTATTTTGGTGGTCCCTGGATGACATCCCAAACTGGCAATTTCCGTCAGTGCAAAACTCACCCCCATATTTTGCCGTACTTCTCAAAGCACTTCTGGTCAAACTCTATCAGGCCCTGCAAGAGAAAACCAGAGGTTGGATGGCTGCCAGAAAACTGAGGGAAGCAGGACCACAGCTTGGATTCTGTGGAGGTATTTAATCATATCACATAGGTACAATAACCAGCAGTGATGGGTCAAGTGAGTGTCCTTGGAAACTGGGCTAGGGCTGCAGGATGGGAAACCTTAAGAAAACCAGTGGCTTATAATAAAAAGATGGGAGAAAAATATGAGGGACTTTGTTCACATGAACCAGTGAATTCACTTGACCTGTCGCATGGCTCAAATGGATGCAAGTGCTTCACTACTGTCTCCATACGTCCCCACTGCAACACCCATCAGCAGGGGGAGGGCGGCACACAGCACTGCACAAAGATGAAAGGAAGGACTTTTCTGGCCAATAATACATTGTGCTCACCAGGAAGGCCTTGAGACCTTTCATATTAATTCTGCAGGCAGGACTTTGGGTTTCAAGGCTCCATCTGAAATGATTTAGTATAGAGCCCTTATCTAGACCAGGGGAACACCCATTACCCATTACTGAGTGATGCTCTTGCCTCTTTTAAATCCAAACTGCTGCCTTCTCCCCCACAGTAGAAATGGGGGAAAAAGGGTCCACTTGCTATAAGTTGCTCCCTCTTTAACTTCTTAAGTCAAGTCAACCTCTGAGTTCAGATCTGGTCTCTGCAGTCACCCACCAGGGTCTTCTTATGAACTCTCCAGGGGGTACAAGGCAGATACCCAGGACCCAAGGTTACTGAAAAGTCCTTATCATCAGAATAAGCTCAGCGAAACTGCTGTCACTCACATGCCGGTATTCAAGGAAGGTCCCGATGAAAGGAAGAGGCCTCGGCCCGGGAATGCCCAGCTTCTTAAAGCACCCATATGGCCAGATCCCATAGCTGCAGGTAAATGAAGGGCAAACAAGTGAGATGCCAGGTGTTTGCGGAAGTGGAAAAGAATGGTCTTCTCCCTGGTGAAAGTTGTTTAAACAGCAGACCATTGTTGCTTAGACACTGCTGAAGTAATGGACAGATAACAGGGAGACGGATAAAGCCTACAGGGAAAAAAGCACTGCACCAGGATGGCCTGCACGTAGCCTTTGAGCACAGATCCCTCCAGCCCGGGGAATACAGCAAGGTGCCAGCTGCTCCCCAGAGCTGCCCTAACATGCAGGTGAGGGCACCTCCCAGACTCCTCCCCTCTTCCCAGGTAGACCAGCAGGCCCTTGTAGTGAGACACAGGTTTAGTCCTCTCCTCTACCCCAGCCTCCTTTGCAAGCAGTATGCCCGCTAGCTGGTTTGTCCAATTTTCCCACGCCCCTGGTGCCCCCGTCTCCTGAAGTCTCTCTTCTGCAAATAAACATTAGCCATTTCCCTGGGCTGCCCCTCCCTTTCATCCTATTGGGCTTACACAGCGTGGAAAGCTCTGCTTTTAGTTTCCTTTTTGGTACGAGTTAAGACACGCAGGTTTCCACTTACAGAAGGAAAAGCATCAGAAACACAAGGAGCAGCATCCACGTTTCTGGGGATAAACTTGGAAGGAAATCCATCTCGTCGGCTGCCTGCTCTGAACCAGCCCTTCTCTCCTGGCTGCCTCGAAAAGTTTTTCAGCCCCAGGGTTTTCCTGGAAGCAGTGCTGGGGATCACGTGAGTCAGGAGGCAGGGCTGATTGCTCTCACTGGGCTGTCTTTACTCTCAAGCAGGATTCTCCTTTCAAGAACATGTAAATGAGCTGCTCAGTCTCCAATATTGCAGTTAACTGTGAAAACCAAGTAGAGCATGTGGGTATGGGAGGGCAGGGGCTGGGAAACAAGAATCTATCTATCTATCTATCTATCTATCTATCTATCTATCTATCTATCTATCTATCTATCTATCTATCTATCTATCTATCTATCTATCTATCTATCTGATATGAAATTTCATGTCAGTTTGGTATTTTATCGACATAGCAGAGCTCAATGGTTCAAGTCTGTGTGGTGCTACGACTGGCAAGTCTCCTCACTCCCGGACCCTTCAGCCTGGGGCTTCAAATACTCCCTAATAGATGGCAAGCATCCTATGTACAAGTCCCAAGACCCTGAGGTGCAGATGACTCCTTGTCTCGCTCGCCACTAGCCAAAAGGACATAGGAGCAAGCTAGAGGAAAAACCCGAGAGCAATCCCCCATCACCATAAATTGCGCAGCCAAGATCCTCACATCGGAGGCATCTCCTGGGGGACTCAGCCTGCCCACAGTGCGAGGGACAGGCCTTCACCCTCTAACTACACTGAGTCACTCAAGGCCAAGAATTGTTTCCTGAGACAAAAATCCCTTGAAGGCTTGCTGGAGGACCAGGCACTGCGCTAGTGGAGTCTCCATTTGAGGATTTCGTGAGTCTTTTCCACTGCCAACTTTTATAACCAGTCCATATCATCCTCAATCTTATTTTTTTTCTCCCTTATGCTTCTTTTTTGACTCTACACTATTTCTTCTTGTCTCCAGTCTTAACACATCAACTCTGTTCTTCCTTTCTTCTTCCTCCCCACCCCCAATTGAATGCTGCTACAATTCACTTCTCTCCCCCAGCCAATAATTCCTACCTTGCCAGAGCAAAGAACCAAAGCCCAGATCATCAAAGATATATAGAGGCCAAACTCCTGTAGAGATCAGTGAGTCAGAGGCCTAAATACTCTTAATGATCTGGACCCATGTGACAGGTGAACTCATTTTATTTTGCCCAAAACACACAGGCACATTACAGACTGCCTATCAGATAGACTGCTCTGTTGTTCTTTCAGTAATGATTAATGGCAATTATGACGGGGAGGGGGGGGGAGGAGAACATGTCCCACAAGATATAGCTTATATTGCCCATGTCCTAAAATAATAAAATCACAGTGTGAGAAAAAGCATATTGAACTGGGGCTGATGGAGGGGGGAAGCGTAGTCAGGGTTTCCAAGTGTCACAGCCTTGCCTCAACATTTCGGTACAGATCCAATGGGTCCAAACAACGGGGCACTCCCCACGAGTCTGTACTGCCCCTATTCACATAAAAGGGGTTTTTGTTTGTTTGTTTCTCTGTTTGCAGCTTTGGGATCTGATCATTCGGCTTCTTCAAGAAATTGGGTCTTTTTGGGTGGAAAACACTGCCTTTCTCTGGAACGTGCTTGGGATACCGTGCGGGGAGTTAGAGGAGGCTCCCGGTGCTCACGCAGCCCAGCTCGCAGGCTGCCTGGATAATTATACCCTGCCGTTGTTACAGCTCTGCTAGTTAACCCTGCTCAGACTCACCACGGCGAGCTCCCCACCCACTCCTGCACTGCCAAAGGTGACACGGTGCACGGTGACAAGGAGAGTTTCCAGAAATATGGGAAAATCTGGGGGCGAGTCTTCTCCTATGGCAACGCAGCTCTCTCCAGGCCGGGACCTGTCTTACACAGGCCACTGCCGGGTCAAATTCAAAAGTCCAAGTGGGAGACTAAGGTTAGAGGAATTTCAATGTCATGGTTATGAGATCTGCTCCTCCTCTCCTGCCCTCCCCGACGCGTCCCCTAAGTCACCGTTCCTGTCAGTCCATTATCCCTGAAACCCCAATTGTGTCCCCTCCGACCCACTCCTTATCTCCCCTCCACCCCACATCCCCTGGGCTCCCTGTCACCCCCTCCAGGCCTAATGTCCACAGCTCCCTTTTCCTCCAGACTCCTTCCTCGCACAGCCCACTTTCCCCATAGCCGTGGTGCCACAACCCACCCCCGGCCCCTCTCCAGCTGATCTCCCTCAGCTCCTGTCCCCACGTTGCTGGATCTCCAAACCACATCAGCCTCGTTCCCTCCCCTGAAATTTTCCCTAGGCCTTTTCACACACGGCCCGCTTCAGCCCATCTGCTCCCATAGCCCTCTGCAGCCCCTCAGATTGGGCACCAAAAGAGGCAACTCAGAGTAGAGAAGAGGAGAAGGAGAGCCTGAGGTGCCAGCAGAGCTGCAGCATGGCACGAGGGAAGGGGCCAGGGCCTGAGTAGTATGCCACATTTTCTGTTTGGGAGGAGATTGCCGCATTTCCATATGCCTGTACAAATGCACATTTCAAATAAAAACAGCTTGACTCTAGAATTACACAGTCCCCCTGGTTCTTCTTCGTCACTCCATGCCGTCTTGGACAGAGAGCAGTCAATATTTCAGATGGAGGCACACATCTCCACTGCATTCACAACGAACCTAAGCCACCATGAAGCTCTGTGTAGAATCGCACACCGATATTCCCATTCGAAATCTCGAAGTCTATCTTGTGAATCAGGCATGCGTAGGTGTTTAACACCTAACAATGTTAGTGTTATGTGGCACCCTTAAAAGGATCTCATGGCACCCCAGCATGCCATGCCACCCTGGTTGAGAATCACTGCCTCAGGTTCCCACCTTCACCCCCACCATCGCCTGCAAGGGGGTTGAGTTGAATGGTTCTACAGTGAAAACAGAGAGATAAATGAAACAACAGTTTTGACAAGGGACAGCGGTGGCAATCTTGGCCTGTACACAGCACCATGATCCAGAACACTGGACAACACTAGAGCACTTCAGACCTGAAAAACCTGCTGATATCAATATGGAACAGAAGATGACAATAACAGACCCTATAGCATTCAAGACAGAGGTTGATGGAGAATGGTACTCCCTTAAAGTTTAAAGGGAGAGAGAGAACACATACTTTTGGGCCAATTGCATTTTGTTTCCCTGTGGAAAAGGCTGTGCAGATGGCTGCATGTTTCAGGGGTTGAAGCCCAGCTGCAGGTGGTAGGAAAGTGATTGCAGGCCTGCCTAGGAGGACTGGGCCAGCTGGTGAGGATAATTTGCTGGTCCAGAGGAAGTTAATGACTTCCAGTGACAGGAGCTATGGGAGAGAGAGCGAAGGCTGCAGCACTGGGCCAGGGTACTCTCTCAGGGTCTGGGAATAGACTACAGGGTTTGGTTTAACTTTTTATTGTTTGCACATGACATTTGATAGTTATGTTGAGTTCCATAGGGTGCGTTTGCCCCAGAAAATAAAGTCTGTGGTATGCTACCTAACAACCCGCTACAGGCTCAGTCACCTTGTAGCAACACTGTCTAGTGGATAACACTATCACAGTAGCTTACTTTTCAATTGTTCAGAAAATAAGAACTGTAAAAGTTTCTCCTGTATGTATTAGGAGCTCTTGTTATGGGATCATTACATCAGCCTGTCACTTTAATACCAATAATCATAAGTCTTATAAACCTACTTACAGAAGCAGCTTAGCCATGAGCTCTCAGACATATAACAAGAGCTCACTAGCAAAGCCGCTGCAAGGGAAAACTATCACTACTTCCTGACCCTTGGTGCACTGTGTTAGCTAATTAGTTCATTGATTTTTCACTGAACTAAGAGTTCAATAAGGGAGTTTGGAGGCGCCTCTTGATCAGCAAAACAGTTGCAGCCTGGACATTACAATACAACCAACACCTGCACCGGCTCCAGGCTGGCCAGAAACATGCCAGTGTTTTAAAGATGTCAGTAGAGTGATCACTGCAAAGGCCTGCAAACCTCTTTCCAGTCTGAATCCTGTGTTTTTTCTTCCTTGCTACTCACTGCAAACCTCTTTGAGTAACTGAATGCCTTCTGAGTACATGGAAAAGGACCAATTTCTCATCCTGCCTGTCCACAACTGGGATGTGGGCAGTCATCAGGAATAGTCAAAAGCAGGCCAAAGGCCAGAAGTCAGTCATAGATAGGACAAATGTAGGAACTCAAGGCAAGGCAATCTACATGTTCACCAAATCTGTTGTGCAGACAATTCACCACTGTCTGCCAGGTTGGCTCTAAGGCTGTGTTTAGCATAGGGTCAGCTTCCTGACAGCTCAGTAGCCAATAACTAGCAACTAATGACCCATCCCCAGCTAGACTGGTGACAATCACAATCTTTGTATTATTGTGGGCGAGTCTAGGCATTGCCGTGCTTTAGTATTTCCTCTTCGAAGTACTAAAGCATGGCAAGTATGGGCGGTTACTACGCTGTGCACGCAGCGCACAATTAGATTTCTCTACTATATCACTGTAGCAGAGTGCTATATCGGGGGAGCACGCCACTACGGTGATGCAGCTGGCAAGCAGGTGTGTACCCATGTGACCACTACATCACCGTAGCATACCGTACGGTGATGTAGCGCATCACTACATCACCATAGGGCAACGTGTAGACGTGCCCAGTGACTCCCGAAATCCATGGAGCAGACTCCACATCTCCTTTCCTGGAAACTCAGGACAGCCCACGTTCTTCCCAGACAAAACCCTGAAAAGAGAATTGTTGCAATCGCACATCCTTGCTTGACTCCAGTTCTAATAGGGAAGGCATCTGTTTCTGAGCTATTGCTTATGATGCTTGCTGTCATGTCGTCTGGAAGAAGTCAGGAAATGGTAACAAATGTTGGCAGGCATGCAAAGCTTATCAGCATCTTCCACAGGGGCACCCTGTTGATTGAATCAAAGGCCTTTAGATTAAAAAAGACCATGTAAAGATCTCAATGTTGTTCACAGCACTTCTACAGATGTCTAGCAACAAATATCATATCTATTGCATCTCTGACTGGGCTGAAAACCCATTCAGAATATGGTGGTAGAAGAAAGCTCCAGAAATTGAGTTTTGTGTTGGTCTACACGAGTCAGAAGCAGTCCAACTTAGAACTTGCATGACTAAGAAGTGACTCTTGCTGTTGTTGCCATAATGCTGTAATAATTTGTGTTCTCCAGTGAAGATTTATTAGAATAATAGTCTTTCATCCCTAAGGAATCCAAAGTGCTTCCTACATTTTACAGACTGTATAAAGTCTATATATCATCTAGAGATCATCTTACCCAGTACAGAAGTGCAGCCCCTTCTGGCAAAATACGGAGCTATTGACCAATCCATAGAAAAAGGGTGCTATAAATTTAGGAAAGGATCAGAAAAATGCTCTATCATGGAATAGGAATAGCAATTTGGACTTTGACAAGGAGAGAAATATTAAAATCCAATACAAAATTTGAAAAATGCCATTGTCTTTAACAACCACAGTAGCTCCAGACCTTGGCTTCAATTTAATTCAACATAGCACATCCAGGACCTCATGAGTATGAATTCATAAAGGGGTATTTATTTACTCATTGCTGAGAAAGAAGGTCCCAAGTTCAATCATTAGCACTTTCTGCAGGCCAGGAATTCCCCTAGAAATCTTCCACTAAGCAACCACAAAGACCCAACTTGTTTAGCATGGCAGATGCAATTCTGTCAACTTCTTGGACGCTTCCCCAGGTTATGGATTGTGAGTCCTAGTAATGAGTTCATCTGTGTGTTGATGACCAGAATCTGAAGCTGATCTCAATTCAGTGCAGAAGCAAACAGCAACATATGCAGGTTTTTATTTTAATCACTTTTTTATTAGTACTGTTTGGATTACTAAAAATGAAACCACATCACGTGTATAGAGTACTGAGCATAATGCTAGTCTTGGAGTGACACGGTCCAGTGAGACTTCTCTTTTTTCAGTACCAAGCAGTAGAGTCCTTCCTCCACAATCAAGTCTTCTAAAAGGATATAAAGGCCTTTCTCAGCTCTGCACCGTGCCAAAGTACTATTCTTCTTCCTGGTTTAAATCTCATATGTTAGGGACATCAATTACACATAAACCAGTATAAATGATCAGAAATCAGTTCAAATCTATAATACAACAAAAGCTCAATGCACATAAAATTGCTTTCAAAATGGCCAAAACCAGTTTCAGAAAAACCTGGATGGATGTAGTATCAGACTTAACTCACTTAGGTTAAATCAGCTAATTGAACTATTGTCCCAGATCCCCTCCAGATACAAGCTAACTCTCAGTCCCCCAGCATCCCAGGACGCTTAGCACATCCCGCACACCTCCCCCTCACAGGTGGTCGGGCTAGCCTTAGCCCAAGTTGTCTGGTCCAGCAGAGCAGGGGTTCATGCTCTAGCACCCCCTGGCTTCTGGCCTGGGCCACTGCAGGCATGTGGCTGCATTTCCCGAATCAAAAGTGAACGTCTGTTCATTTGCTTATCAGTTCAATCTACACAGCCTAGACTAACCTGCAAACATTGAATCAATTCAGTCTTGGGCTTTCTGATTGTCTGTACTTAGTTCTAGTCAATCTTAAAAAATGGAATGAAATTTAAAAAATGGAAAAGCCCCATACTCAGATCAATATCTATGCAAAAATTATTTCTCCCAACGGGAGACCATTGGAGGCCCAGGGAAATAAAATAAGCAAAACATGAGAAAGATCCTGCAGTACACTTCACTCCCACTCCACAAATCACTGATTCTTAATGGGAATTGCTTATCTCTAACACATCCCTAGCCATCTGAATCATGACCAACTCATTCATAAAAACCATGTCAAATCAGAACAGATTTGTGTAAGTCTGTACAAGTCCATTCCAGAAACTGGCCTTGGATATTATTTCCTGCAAGGACATGATGACTACCACTTAGAGGGTCACAACAGTGAAACATTACATGGCCCAGGAAAAAAGGCACAGTTAATACCATGTGCTTGCACATATAGAAGCAAAAGAAAGATACTTTCATCCTATGACAGAGTAGGAATGGGAATAAAATGGATAATTCTGTTTGCGTGTGCAGTTTACCTTCCTATCTTGATGTAAATTAAACTTCCAAAAGAGACTGCCCATGTCTAAATAAAGGCACTAAGAAGAGGTTAAAGCATCTTAAAGCATCCTGTCTAACAGTGCCACTGGCCTCTCAGAGGCACCCTGACCTCTGCTTGGCTGAAAGGCTAGTAGTCATGACACAAGGAGCACTCAGTGCTTCTCCAGATCAGTGGAATTAGCACCAGCCCCTTGTGAAGGCACGATGCTGGAAAAGGGTGCTTCCACCAATGTATCTCATACAGTTTTACATCGCCTCTTCTCATGCAACAGGAGCAGGCGGAAGGAACATCAGACAGAAGGCTCTGCTGCAATCTCTTTTACTCTTCTGGCTGAATACAGGGTCTGGGGACCATCTTCAGTATGATGGGATTCTTGGGTTGCATGAAACCCTTTGAGTCCAGCACTAGAGGGATCTTCACCATGAGGAGAGAGAAATAACAAGGTCATGCACCCTGAATGTTACAGAATATTCACCAAAGATACATTCAGGATCTTTAAATGGCAAATCCCTGCACTGAAAAAGGAAGAGTTGCCTTCCACTGGCTGCTTTGAGGCAGCCACAGACACCGAGCTTGCAGCAGGGATTATCTGCCATGCAATTTCAACCAGTATATTTATTTCATGACAGACACATAGAGCACTGACTCCAGGCTCCTGCAGCGCTGGCTTCAGTCATCTCCAGAAGGAAGGGCTGAAGCTGATCCCAAGCAAGACCATGGGCATGCCGAAAGGACATCCCTATAAGTTCTCTGACTACTGAGGTTATCTGTCTTTGGATTGAATACTTAGTTCATAGTCTTGGGTCCCTTACTTGAACCTGGCTTAGAGGGATCTCCCCTTTTTGAGAAAAGCCCTTCTAAGCCAGGATCCAGGTGGATTAGCAGAGAAGCATGGGGAAGTTTGCCTTGCCCAGTGTATTTATTCACTGGATCAAAGAGGTCTGCAGACTTCAGAGACATCCTTCTGAAATCTCTCACCTAAGTAAAATTCATCGTCCAAGTGGTTTCAAAATATATATGGCAATAACATGTATCATGCTGATTTATAATCACCTAAGCAGTGATGTCCAACTCTGGTCCTGGAGACTAGAGGAGAGGAAGTGGGAAAGGTTGGTGGGCCAGACACAGTGCTGAGCCATGTTATCTGCTGTGGGGCTAAAATTTGGCAGTGGCAGCATTAACTTTTGTGGCTTCTAGAGATGGGGCAGCCACCACTCCTCCCACCACCAAATTTCATGGCTGAATCATAGATTGTAAGGGGCTGGAAGGGACCTTGTTGATCATCATGTCCAGTCCCTCTGCACCAAGCAGGAAAGACAACTGGGGTCAGGTGACCCCAGGAAGGTGACTGTTTAGTCTCCTCTTGAAAATTTCCAGGGTAAGCGATTGCACCACCTCTGGAGGGAGCTTATTCCACAGTCTGGACACCATGACAGAAGAAGTTTTTTCTAATGTTGAGCCTGAAATGGTCTTCCAGGAGTTTGTGGCCATTACTCCTGGTTTTCCCCAAGGGTGCCCTGGTGAACAGTTGTTCACCAAGGCCTTGATGTATTCCCCTGATGTAGCGGTAAGCCATGATGACATGGTTTGTGCATTGAATCCGCGCTGCAGTTTGTATGGTCATCTCTCATAGGGGAAGGGCTTTCATGCATGTGGAAGACAGTGCCCTGTGAATCCTGAGACAGACATGAAAATGATCTCTCTACAAGACTATGCTAGTCCGTTCACATTCAAACATGCGTTCTCACCGGGGTATCTTTGCAGGTCCTGAAGGAAAATCTTTGCAACAGGACAACTAAGGCCATTTTCAGGCTGAGGAGAGCAAACCTCATTCCAATGCAGTTCCTTGGACCGGCTCCAAAGGGCAGGAAGATATAGGGGTCCATGCTGTCTCTGTTCTCTTTACTGAACCTGGTTCCAAACAGAGAGATAAAGAAAGAGGTTAATTCTTCATATCTTCTCCTAACCTTTTGCTCCATCTCTGACTCTGGCTTCATTTGTCCTAGTCTGATGTAACAGCAATTGTTGAACAGGGATTGTTTTTGAACTAGAACTGGAAAATTAATTTTTACTTCCTCCACAGCTGTCACGGGGTGCTAAGATCTGCAATGGTTCAATTTGGAGGGAGGTATTGTTTCCTCATAAAGAGGTATCCCTGTACGTTGGACCATCTGCTGTCCTGATGAGTCTCAATCAACACCTAACCATACATACATCTTTATCATGAATATAATGATTTGTGTGTATGAAACATGATATTGGATACAGATGTGTTCTTGTGTTCTGCCCTACCCAAGAGATTATTAGTCTGTTCGTAGTCTACTCTGGTGACAGAGCTTCTCGCTAGACAATGGCCAAGTGTATATTAGCATATCCACCAGACAGGTAGGAAGCAAAACTCTGGGAATGTTTGTGTGGAATAGAGTAAAGCAAGGGCAGGAGAGCACCTTTCTGCTCACGGAAATGTGTGTGCAAGTACGGCCTGGCACAAATCAAAGTAGAACAAAACAGTCCAATTAGCAGGTGGATGCCAGGCCTTGGAAGGAAATCATCTGCCAAAGTTAACAAGTGCCTTGGGAATTGGAATGGGGGATGAGAGATGAGGAGTTAATGATTAGAAAATTTAAGAGAAGCCTTTTGCGGGAATAAAGGAGAAGCTACATTGAGTCTAGGGGAAAGGCAGAAGCCAGCTCGGAGCTGGAAGGTCACTAGCATGATTGCTAGCTGCTGAAAACACATGCAACATTGGGCAGGGCTTGCAAATGAGAAGGTAACTCTAAACCAGTGGTTTTCAACCTGTGGTCCGGAGACCTCTGGGCTAGGGACAAGACTTATACATAAACCAGGTTATGTGATCAGAAACTGGTTTAAACCTGCAACAGAACAGGAGCTCAGTGCATATAACCCAGTTTCAAAATGGCTGAAACTGGTTTACGATAAACCTGCTTGAATGTAGTATCAGACTTAACTGATTTGGGTCAAACTGGTTTATGAAATTTCTGTCCCAGACCTCTTCCTGGTTCAAGTTAAATCACAGTCCCCCAGCATGCTTTCCAGCCCTGGGCTGGGCTGTGCTATCTGCTCCAGAGAGCATGGCTAGCCTTGTCCCTCCGCTCCCTGGCTGGAGCTGTGAGGGCTGGCTGACAAGGGGGAAGGGGGGGCAAGCCTGACCAGGGATGCAGCCCAGTCTGCAGGGGGGATTCCTCCACAGGCAAACCACGGCTGGGACCTGGGGCCAGGAACGGGGAGTTAAAAACCCCTTTGCCTGCTCAAATTTACTGCTGGCTGCAACTGTGGACTACGAATCCCAGAGGCACCTAGAAGCAGGAAAAGGAAGTGATGAGCAACCCTGCAGAGTCCTGCTGCTGTAATTCTTGACTGAAAATCCCAGACACCTGTGGGGACAGCAGGAAGAGGAAGCAAACACATAGGCCGTGCTGGCTATGTGCCAGAGAGCCATGCTCTAGCGCCTCCCAGCTTTTGGCCTGAGCCACTGCAGGCATGTGGCTGCATTTTCTGAATCAAAGGTAAATAATGTCTGTTCACTTCTGTTTCAATTTAATCTCTGCAATTTAGATTAACCTGCAAAGACTGAATCGATTCAGCCTTGGGCTTTTTGACTGTCTGTACCTAGCCCTGGGGATCCACAGACTATGTCTAAGGGGTCCATGAAAGATGACTATGATCAAGCAAAAGTATATAAATACCCGCACTAACAATTCAAAGGGGTCTGAACCTGAAAGTCCAAGGAATTCTCCCACACTAAGATGTAAGGTCTAGTCTGGGGTGTGATTAGTTTAAGTTTTGCTAGGAAGGGGAGAAGTGTCCCAAGAGCCAGATGGGTCAGAAACTCTGAGGATACTCACCAGGGCAGTGGGGACAGGACCCAGAGCTCTAGGGATCACCAAAAAGTGACATCAGGATTTGTCACAAGGACTTTTTCTTTCCACATGCTAATTTGCATGGCATCATGCCAGTCACCCAATGGCTCTTGCTTGAATTTCTGGCTGTGAACCCCTCAATATTGCAGCTGCTGGCAGCTGGTCTCTCTGCTATTTTCTTCAGTTAATACAGTTAATTAAATTCTATGCACAGCTCATGGATGCAGACCGTAAAGCTCCCTGCATGGTGATACTGGGACTAAATGTCAAATAATGATAAAAACCCCATTTAAATGTAATCACGCTTTCCCCACCATTGTTGCTTTTTCGGCTGGCTGGTGGCAGGACAAATTTGCATTTCTTTTCCCTCCCCCACCTCTCTCACCTCTCGGGCCTGAACTCCTCTGGCTCTGGCCAGACCTCTGGATCACGATGCAGCACGTAGGCTGGGATCATGGTGACAGTCCCTTTTGGAATGGTCACTCCGTTTATCTCAATGGTCTCCTTGCAGACACGTTCAAGCCGCCCGCCAGGGGGGAAGATTCTGAGTGTTTCATTCACCACCATATCAAGATACTCCATCTGCATCACGGTCTCATAGGTGGGCTTGGCCTTGGGAGAGAATGGCAGAGGGGAATGGACTTCCAGGTCCATGGGAAGCTCTCTCAAAGCTTACCATGCTGTCTATAGGCACAGTAGCTACCCCAAACATCTGCATGTTGCAGTGGGGTTGTGATCCAGAGGCAGAAGACTCATGTCCAGCTCCCTTAAACACTGCATTGCAATGTACCATGGGTGAACCTATGGCTAATGAGCCCTGGTCATGGAGGTCTTTGCACCATGAGACTTTTCTCACTTCCACTTAAAAATGTCTTTGAGGTAGACAAGAGGGAGTGGCCTCATTCTCTCTTGTTAACCCTGCCCCACTTTTAGGCACCACTTGGCATAGAGAGGTCAGTTATTTAAGGGATGTTTCATGGGTATCTCCACCTCCCCACCAGTGCTGGGATGTTCTGACCAGAGGAAGCGTGTGTTACACTGGTGCACAATGTGCGATTACCACCCACTGTGGCTGAGGTGTCCTGTATGGAGAACAGTCACTCTGCCTTCCAGCGGGGTTTGGGATCAACCTCTGAGCAGGGTGCTACTGCTGGAAACAGAGCACCAAAAACATCACTCTTTCTTACCCCGTTGGGCAGAGCAGCATCAATCTCTTCATGCAGCCGCTGCTGCACATCCGGGTGAGTGGCCAGGTTATAGGAGACGAAGCTGAGAGTGGAACTGGTGGTCTCATAACCAGCAAATATAAAGATGAGAGCCTGTGCCAGAATCTCGGGGTCCGTCAGTGCTGGAGAGACAAACACATACAGGAAGGGCAAAACTCAAAGAGCGCAGGATTTTAGTAACTGGCATAGTAGCTTAGGACCCCGCAAGGAAGAAACTGTCCCTGCCCAAAGAGCTTTCAATACAAGCCAATGATAATAGAGAGGATATGAGGAAAAGAGACAAAATAAATGATGTACAAGTTCTACACAAATGATTTGTAGAGTTTGATATCTACAGTCTGAAAACACATCCAATAAGCACATACTCATCTTTCCTGATGGCTCTTGGCCCTTCTCGTGTCCAGGAAAGTTTCTCAGATATGGGCCTGAATCATTTGCCCAAATTTCTTCATCTGGGAAGCTGTCTTTAAAGTTCCTAACTACTACCCCTTATACAGCATCCCGTTAGGGAGGGTCTTTGGTAAGGAGTGATGACTTGAGAGAAGCAGACAAGGAGGTGACCCAGAGAAGTGTCATTTGCAGAGTAGGGGAAGTCATGATAAGAGACAAAAGCACAGAAGAAAGGATGATATGGCACCAGAAGCACTTACAAAGTCTTTTGTCCTGCTTGCTTTCCTCTGTCCTTGTACAGATAAAGCTCGAGTTCAGCCGGTTTAAGCCCTTAAGGTTAGTCACCACTGCACAGTGTCCTAGCCAAGCTTTCCATTAGGTGGGCTGTGTTACTTCATGTGCAACGCACCTCATTACTCATTCAAGTGTGATGAGGAGCTATAGCTCCCCTTGGCACCAGTCAGGGTTGTGAATGTTCAGTCCCTGTGAAATGCCAATTCCAGTTTCCCTTTCTCTTCTTTTGGAAAGATCTAACTTACAGCTCCCATAGATTCATTGATGTTAGGGTCAGAAGGGACCTCAATAGATCATCGAGTCCGACCCCCTGCATAGGCAAGAAAGAGTGCTGGGTTCAGATGACCCCAGCCAGATGCCTATCTAACCTCCTCTTGAAGACCCCCAGGGTAGGGGAGAGCACCACCTCCCTTGGGAGCCCAGTCCAGATTGTGGCCGCTCTAACTGTGAAGAAGTTCTTCCTAGTGTCCAGTCTAAATCTGCTCTCTGCTAGCTTATGGCCCTGGGGGCGCCTTGGTGAGCAGAGCCTCACCAATTCCCTTCTGTGCCCCCATAAGACCCAGAATTAAATGGAGGGATGGGGGAAAGGGGCTGTTCATCCTGACAATTATTACTAAACGCCTCCCCTTTCCTCCCCCAAAATCTACAATGGGTATCCCAGTGAGTTGTTGGCCAGGGTGGGGATGGGACACATGACCTACAGCCTTACTTTTATATGCATGCTTCTCCTCTTTAGGTTTGGCGCTGTCATCTGGGTTCTGTGAGTCAATCATCAGCTGCAAGAAATCCACCCGATCCTGGGAACAGAAAGATGGAGAAAGTCATGTAAGCTGGTCCAACACAAGTTCAACACTAACCCAGCCTCAGTGCACAACATGGTCCTGGGGAACCTCTTGGCCTGATGACTATGAAACTTAAGGCTTAAGTGACAGACTGAAAGCTCATTTGGAAGAAATGGATGTTTCCACAGAAGCTTAAACAGGACACTTCTCTGAGCCTACCCAAGTTTGGCCAGCTGAAAGGTGATACCAAGAGCATCTGTCACATCCACAAGAGATGCAAGTGGACTTCCCTAGAATGAGAGCCCACAAGACAGAAGGCACATGAGCTGGACTGACCGTGTTTCTGTTCTTTTGCCGTTCCTCCTTTATATTCTTGAGGACGTTGAAGAAGAAGTCCATGAATCCTGCGGGCATCAGAGACACATTCATTTTCTCCAGAAGCGGGACCAGAAAGGGGAACACCACTGAAAAGGAGAGGAACAAAACAGGTGTCTGCATTGCAAACACTGAGGTTCAGCCAAGAGGTCTTCAGAGAACAGTGAGCAACAGGGCACAGCAAGAGGGGGAGCAAGGTCAGGGCACCTCAACAAAAATAGCTGGCAAACCACTCGTCCTGGTGCTGCCGGCGTGAACCACAGCTGGAGACTCCCCATGAACCGAGCCCAGCTCCGATTTCCTGCCAGCGCAAAGGTGTGTAGAGATCTGAATTTCACTTGGAAATCTCCTGACTTGTACATCTCTGCTCCTTTCACTTTCCTTTATAGAAGAAATACTTCTTCCACCTCATCTTGGCATTCACTTAATTTTTGCCTGGAGGGGCTCACCAGAGACGCAGTCACCACAGCGCTGCACTGGCTGTAAGAATGGGGTCTTTACCATGATTTCTATGTTAGCACCTTTATGAACCCATGTGGGGGCCTAGTGCAGTGACACACTGAACACCTCCTGAAAGGACAAGGGGACCAGGATCAGTCCCTTATGGGGTGTAAGAGGGCAGGGCCCTGTTACTAGGGACGTGGGGGAGTGTGAACAGCCCCACACCCTGGAAGTGCCTCCTCATGCCCACCCCAGACCTGGAAGGACTCATATCAAAGGTTGGGAAACCAGGTCTGGGGATGCAGTGATTCTCCCAAAAAGGGAGTTGGTGCAGGTGTGGTGAACAAGGAAGAGTCACCCATGTGGGTCAGCACCAGCAGGGGGAAGAATAAAAGATGCTGAAAACAGCTTCAAAGGGCTGCACCTGGCCGGGAGCCTGGGGACACCAGGGGTTAGGCAGCCCGGGGAGTGGCCTGAGAGCAGGGCTCCTGCCCGCTCCTTTGTTTGTCTCCACAAGCCCGCAGGCTCTGCAAAGCCTCTGAGAGATAAAAGGTGGCCAGAAGGAAGTCTGTGATGACCCACTGGAAGACAGCTAAGTGCTAATTTATTTGTTTCTGGGGTTTTGGTTGTAGCCCTGTTGGTCTAAGGACATAGGATATAAGATAATTTGTTGAATTGTCTTCGCTCATTTTGCATTTCTGGCAAGTCCAGGGTGGCCTCAGGGTGTTATCTATTAGCCCAGCTGCAGCAGAGGCTAGGGCCCTGAACTCTGGGCCATTAGCCAATGCCAACAGCAAAGTAAAAATGGTCAGCCCCACTAGCCTGACCAAAGATACCCTGCTGTGATCTGCCCAGAGCAGCTTGCAGGGGCCAGAGAGCTTAGGTGTGCAGGAGCCTCATACCTACTAACAGGAGTATTGGGCTTAAGAAGTTGAACTTAAGAAACTTCTTGATGTTGGCGACAAAAGGGTCCTTTGGGTTGTTCATGGAGTCGATGTTCACGCTGAATGAAGTGCTGGTCACCACGTCCATGCTGTAGGCTCCAAAGACACTGAGGAGAAAGGGGAGAACATGAATATGAAGGTCTCGCAGGCATCCCCTCAAGAGGTTTCTCTCCAGTAAAAATCCTGGGTAGGGAGACCCTCCCCTGCAAATGGTCTCAGTACTCCCCCAAATTTGCTTCCCGCTCACATTTGGAGCACAGATCTGCTGCCCCCAGATAACTACTCACGCCTTCGTGTCCATGGACTCATCATTATCCACTTTCTTCTGCACCGTTTTAACTAATGTGTCTGCATAGGAATGGATGATGGGTAACATCTGAAATGCAAAACAAAGCACAAGGCACTGCAGACTCCTTCACATCCATTAAGCAGAGCCGCACACTGCCAGGGAACAGCATTGCTGTGTGCTAATTGTCAGCTAATAGCCATCGACTCGTTTAAGACTGGGGGGAATGGGGGTGGGATCACTGCAGGGCTTCAGACCCCACTGGGAAATGAAGAGGGTTGCTCTCAAGTTAGTGACTGGTCCATGCAGCCAGATGGGTAGGAACTGAAAAGGGTCCCCTGAAAACACCCCTGCACGTGCCAGCGTCCCATGTGCTGCAAAGAGCAGGGCAGGAACTCTCCAACAGTGACAGAGGAAGCTACTGCAGGACGGGAAAGCCCTGCCCCAGAGCACGGTGTGGGATGTGAAGCACTGACAAACTCATCCTCCTGCCTTCCTGTCGGACTTGCAATACAGCAGCAGTCCAGTCTCCCATCACTCTTCCTGAAGAGGGATCGCAAGGAGAGGTCCCAGATCAATGGTGGGCTCCAGGGAAGGGTGCTGCCGGGCTCCAGCATGTAAAGGCTGTTACACTTGGAAATGTTTCATATGGTAGGTCTGTTTGCACTTCTAGCCTCCCTGGCTTTACCTCCTTTAGCCTCCCGCTGGTGAACGTCGGAGACAGCACAGTCCGAATCCTCTTCCACTGCTCGTCTGGAGCTATTGTGATGGCAGAATCCAGCTCACCATTGAGACCAAAGTTCTAGGGAGGAAGAGCACAGAAGAGATCCCTGTTTATACAGGGCATGGCCTTAGGACTTCAACCAGCCCTCTCACATGTTGGACTTGAAAATGGATCATGGACATTGCCCGTAAAGCCTGAGCAATGCAAGGCATGGGCCTCCCATTGCAGGAAATGGCAAGATCAGGTCCATTCTCTTGATGTCTGCAAATGTGGAAACAGAGGCTGAAGATAGCTTAGACCAAGACTGTAAAAAAGTAAGCAGGAGAACCTCACAACCCATGGGAAATATCATTATCCTTCCCTTGCAGATACAGAAACGGATGCAGAGAGCAGTAAAATGCCTGCACAGTTGGATGGGTAAAAAATTGGCTGATGGGGCACACCTAGAGTGTAGTGGTGGATGGGTTGTACTCAGCCTGGCAAGATGTGAGCAGTGGGGTACCCCAGGGCTCAGTCCTTGGGCCCGCACTGTTTAACATCTTCATCAGCGACTTGGACAAGGGGGTGGAAAGCACGCTGTCCAAGTTTGCTGATGACACTAAGATGTGCGGCAAGGTGGGCACGCTTGAAGGAAGAGAGAGGCTGCAACTAGATTTAGACAGACTGCAGAAGTGAACGGACAGTAATAGGATGGGGTTCAATGTAGACAAATGCAGGATGCTGCACCTTGGGAGAAGGCATCCACAGCACACATACAGGCTGGGGAGCTCCCCTCTTGAAAGCACAGAGGCAGAAAGGGATCTTGGAGTCATTATTGCCTCCAAGATGAACATGAGCCGCCAATGCCAGACCACAGCCACCTTGTCATGCATCCAAAGATGCATCTCAAACTGGTCCAGAGAGGCGATACTTCCTCTCTATGTAACTTTGGTCAGGCCACAATTGGAGTACTGCATCCAGTACCGGGCACCACACTTCAAAAGGGATGTGGCCAGCCTGGAGAGGGTTCAGAGGAGGGCCACCCGCTTGGTGAGAGGGCAGCAGGACAGGCCCTACGAGGAGAGACTGAAGGACCTGAACCTGTTCAGCCTCAGCAAGAGGAGGCTGAGGGGGGACCTGTTGGCTGCCTACAAGCTCATCGGGGGAGATCAACAGCAACTAGGTAGAGCCCTTGTCTCCCCAGCACCACCTGGGGTGACGAGGAACGATGGTAATAAGCTGATGGAGCATTCATTCCTGCCTGTGACAGGGGGTCAGGCTAGATGATCTCTTCAGGTCCCTCCTGACCCTGGCTACTATGAAACTATGAAACTTGTCAAAGATCACTGAAAGGAGAAACAACTCAGGGGTTCTGATTTCTAATTCTGTGCCCTGAGCAAACTGGGTGGTTTAAAGATTGCACTGCCCTGGGAGGAAATTTGACTTTTTTTGTGTGCATCCACCCCATCAGATGTATATGGATCAGCTCTGTTCAAGATACCTACCCGGCGATTGGTAAAGAGGGTGTAGCATTCTTTCACCAGGATGGTTTTGATGATTATCGGATCCAGAATAGCCAGTACAGGCTGCCTGCCATCAAAAAACCTGGAACGAAGAGAAACTCACAATTAGGCCTTTGCTTGCTATTATACAGAGCAGGTGTGCCTTGATTTGGTTATGAATAAATACACATGTATACTAATGTACAGATGCCCAATACTAAAGGGGTTCCCAGTGCTTCTTGCAAAAGCAGCATCAAAGAGAGAAGATGCCGAAATTGTTTTACTATGCAATAAAGAGGAGAAATTGGATGGGGGAGATGTTCTAAGTTCTGCTATCTGGACATATCTAGCAAATATCTGCCCTGCTGAGAACTGGCATTCCCAAGCAGGATGTATTAAGGCAGAAAGTTACTGATCATCATTGCATTAATTCATTGTGTTTGTGCCGTCAAAGTGCTCTTTGTTTCTGTCATTGACACCTGGTGATGATGAATCTAGCCGAATTAGTTTAAATATAGGGTAAATGGATTTCTCTGCATGGTGTCTTAGGCTGTAAACAGGCATCACACTTGTAGTATTACTAGGGACCTACCAAATTCATGGTGGGAGTGGGGTGCGCGGCGGCTCCTTTAGTCTTGCAGGTTCCCCTGTGCGTCCTCCCACCATTGATTGGCAGCAGGGCCCCGCTGCTTGCCTTTTGTGTCTGATCGGCGGGGAGGCAAAACCACAGTTTTAAATACGGTGCCATTTTTGCGGCTTGCTGATGACTGGCCAGAAGACAAGAACAGCACCATATTTAAAACCGCGGTTTTCGCCTCCCTGGTGATCAGGAGTGAGCAGTGAGGTGCGTGGCGGCTTCTTTTATTTTGCAGGTCCCCCCGCGTGCCTTCCCGCACTGCCTGCTGCTCACTCCTGACCAGCGGGGAGGTGAAAACCACAGTTTTAAATGTGGCTCTGTGTTTGCCTCCCCGCCAGGCAGCAACAAACAGCGTGGCTGCCAGGGCCCCTCAACCAATCAGCGGTGAGTGGCAAAAATGGCACCATATTAAAAACTGCAGTTTTTGCCTGCGCCCATCAGGAGTGAGCAGTGGGCTGCGGGGTCCCGCTACCAATCAGCAGTGGGGGTACACATGGGAACCTGCAAGATCAAGGAGCCACCGCGCCCCCAAATCCCGCCATCAATTTGGTACATCCCTAAGCATTGCATATCACCTTGTAGTACTGCAGAAAGCAAGTCTACAGATGTGCACCCTACCTGCATCCCAGCTAGGACTGGCAGCTGCAGCTCTCCGGGCCACCCTTGCTTGGAGGCTGATGAGCTCTCAGACTGCACCATGCCCTGGTCCTTGGGCAGCAACAGCTCTCTAGGTGCTTTCCCAGACACAGCAGTGGAGACCACATTGCTGCAGGTGTGAGCCACCATTTTTGTCATGGCAGCCTGCTCTTGACCCTGCTGCAATGCCCTCAATCCCAGTCTGGGAACTGCAGTTCTGTCTCCCCCCCGTGCTGCTGCCCTGGTGCCAGACACCGATGCCCATCAGTCACTGACAGCTGCTCAGTGATTTGTCTTCGCCAGCAAGGTTTAAGGCAGGCTGTCAGTCATCCAGCTCATAGACATGCTCCCCTCCAGGAGGATGGGGAGTCGGGGAGAACAAAACAGCAACCCCCTATTACTCCCTAGCAGGACAGCACACCTCTGCAGTGATTCAATAGCACGCCAGGGGCCTGTGACTGTACAAACACATATTTATGCACCACTAAAAAGAACTGCAACATAGAGCACTACAAAACTCATCTGTCCACAGTCTTAAAAAGAGGAGAGAAAAACTACAGATTATGTTTCAAGTTCTGTTCATCCACCAGTTTCAGGCTGACGAACATTAAAACCCAGGGGCTTGGCCAAAGGGCAGGGGAGCCTGGGGAAGCATGGGGGTTTCAGGCTTCACTCTTTTTAAAATGTTTTGGGCTTCATTAAACTTTCCAGAGTTGTGTGCAACAATTTCCCTGCAGCTCAAGAGCTCTCAGAGGCAAAGTGAGAAGAGACCCCGAGCTCCTAGCAGCACAAAGCCTGTGCTGTGCGTGCAACAGAGCCAGGTTGGACGGTAGCTCAGCCCCTTGTTCGAGGAAGGAGCTGGGGGATAAGAAAAAAATCTACAGCTGCCTGGAGCTCACTCTCTGCCTGAGCCAGCCAGAGCAGCAGCTTCTTTGAAATGAGCAGTCAGGGTGTCTGGGGCTGTCAGAGGAGCAGTCCCGCACCCGCCTGGGAGGTAGAAGACAGGGCTGAATGGCACCAGCTGGGAGAGCTCACCTGGAGCCCTGGGAAGGTGTCTGGGCCACACTGACCTGCCGTGCAACTACCTCAAAGTGTAGGGGTTGGGGAGGAGCCCCAAAGAGCAGAAAGGGCTCCTGTTGCTGAGAGAGAAAGCAAAGCAGCAGAAAGGACAGTTAGTGCCTTCCTCATTCAGCGCTTGCTGGGGCAGCTCTCGTGGCTGCTATATCTTGTGGCCGTGATGGCAGGGGTGCCCTTGGAGATGGCAGGGGTGCAGAAATTCACAGGACTGGGCTTTTCTTCTTCCTGCTCTTCCCCAACCCTGGAAAGCCCCCCTGTGATTGCAGGGAAGCTAGAAGCAGAGGTACATGGCATTTTGTACTGCAAGTATTTTTGGAGGGGCCTCAGACATCCCAAACAGAGAGCTGTGCTGTTGTGCGGCCTGCCTGACCTCAGACTAAAATGGCATTTGAATTCCAGGTCAGTTGTATCCAACCTGGTGTAAAAATGCCAAAATGGAGTGGGTGAGGCCACACTCAACAATCAGCCCCTGGAAGGGGCATCAGTATTTCTATTTTGGTGGTCCCTGGATGACATCTCAAACTGGCAATTTCCTTCAGTGCAAAACTCACCCCCATATTTTGCCGTACTTCTCAAAGCACTTCTGGTCAAAATCCAGAACTCCCTGCAAGAGAAAACCAGAGGTTGGATGGCTGCCAGCAAACTGAGGGAAGCAGGACCACAGCTTGGATTCTGTGGAGGTATTTAATCGTATCACATAGGTACAATAACCAGCAGTGATGGGTCAAGTGAGTGTCCTTGGAAACTGGGCTAGGGCTGCAGGATGGGAAACCTTAAGAAAACCAGTGGCTTATAATAAAAAGATGGGAGAAAAATATGAGGGACTTTGTTCACATGAACCAGTGAATTAACTTGACCTGTCGCATGGCTCAAATGGATGCAAGTGCTTCACAACTGCCTGCATACCTCCCTGCTGCACCATGTATCGTCAGGGGGAAGTCAGTTCAACCCCTGAGTTCAGGTCAGGTCTTTCTACCCATCCATCAGGATCTTGTAACTCTTGCAAGGGAAGGGTGTTTGTTATAGCTGTGTTGGTGTAAGGACATAGGCAGACAAGGCTCGTTGGATAAATGTGATATATTTTATTACAGGGGTTTAGGTTGTAGCCGTGTTGGTCTAAGGATATAGGCAGACAAGGTTCCTTGGGTGAATCTTTTATTACACCAATTTATCTTTCCAACTATTTAGTTGGTGTAATAAGAGATAACCCATTTACCCAAAAAACCTCGTCTGCTAAGGGGTACAAGCCAGTTATGACTCCCTCCCTCCCTCCCAGAGCCCAAGGTTACTGAAAAGTCCTTATCATCAGAATAAGCTCAGTGAAACTGCTGTCACTCACATGCCGGTATTCAAGGAAGGTCCCGATGAAAGGAAGAGGCCTCGGCCCGGGAATGCCCAGCTTCTTAAAGAACCCGTATGGCCAGATCCCATAGCTGCAGGTAAATGAAGGGCAAACAAGTGAGATGCCAGGTGTTTGTGTAAGGGGAAGAGTATGGTCTTCACCCTGATAAAACCTGTTTAAACAGCAGGCCACTCTTGCTTAGACACTGCTGAAGTAATGGACTGATAACAGGGAGACAGAAAAGGCCTACAGGGAAAAAAGCACTGCACCAGGATCTGTTTTGTTGGGCTGGGAAAAAAAGAGAAACACAAAACTTTAAAACTCTAGGTTCAGAGGTGATACCTTTTTAATAGACCAACTAAAAAACAGCAAAAAAAATGCTCTTTGCAAACTTTTAGGCATGCGCCCCTTCTTCTGCACCAGGATGACCTGCACATAACATTTGAGCACAGATCCCTCCACCCCAGGAAATACCCCGCCTGCATGGTGGGGTGCCAGCCCCTCCGCAGCAGTGCCCTAACATGCAGGGCTGGTTCCCCCCAGACACACAGCAGGCCCTTGTAGTGAGACACAATTTTAGTCCTCTCCTCTACCCCAGCCTCCTTTGCAAGCAGTATGCCAGCTAGCTGGGTTGTCCAGCTTTTCCCACGCCCCTGGTGCCCCGGTCTCCTGAAGTCTCTCTTCTGCAAATAAACATTAGCCATTTCTCTGGGCTGCCCCTCCCTTTCATCCTATTGGGCTTACACGGCGTGGAAAGCTCTGCTTTTAGTTTCCTTTTTGGTACGAGTTAAGACACGCAGGTTTCCACTTACAGAAGAAAAAGCATCAGAAACACAAGGAGCAGCATCCACGTTTCTGGGGATAAACTTGGAAGGAAATCCATCTCGTCGGCTGCCTGCTCTGAACCAGCCCTTCTCTCCTGGCTGCCTCGAAAAGTTTTTCAGCCCCAGGGTTTTCCTGGAAGCAGTGCTGGGGATCACGTGAGTCAGGAGGCAGGGCTGATTGCTCTCACTGGGCTGTCTTTACTCTCAAGCAGGATTCTCCTTTCAAGAACATGTAAATGAGCTGCTCAGTCTCCAATATTGCAGTTTACTGTGAAAACCAAGTAGAGCATGTGGAAATGGCTGGGGCGCGTGACTTGTGAGGACAGGCTGAGTGAACTGGGCTTATTTAGTCTGGAGACAAGAAGACGGAGGGGGGGATTTATTAGCAGCCTTCATCTACCAGAAGCAGGGTTCAAAAGAAGATGGAACTGGACTTTTGTTCTCAGTAGTGGCAGATGACAGATCAAGGAGGATTCGTAGATTCATAGATGCTAAGGTTGGAAGGGACCTCAGCAGATCATCAAGTCTGACTCCCTGCCCTGGGCAGGAAAGAGCGCTGGGGTTAAATGACCCCGGCCAGGTGCATCTCCAGTCTCCTCTTCAAGACCCCCAAGGTAGGGGAGAGCCTCCCTTGGACACCAATTCTGGCAACCCCTACTGTAAAGAAGTTCTTTCTAATGTCTAACCTAAATCTCCTCTCTGTCAGTTTGTTGCCATTATTTCGAGTTACTCCAGGGGTGCCCTGGGAAACAGAGCATTTCCCATTCCTTGCTGCCCCCCGCTGATGAATTTGTAGGCAACCACAAGATCCCCTCTCAGCCTTCTCTTGCAGAGAGGGGAGAAGAGATCCAGGTCCTTCAACCTCTCCTCGTAGGGCCTTACCTGCAGGCCCCCAAGCATACGAGTGGCTTTCCTCTGGACCCTCTCAAGGTTATCCACATCCCTCTTGAAGTGCAGTGCCCAAAACTGGACGCAGTACTGCAACTACAGCCTCACCAGCACTGCATAGAGGAGAAGCATCACGTCCCTGGACCTGGTTATGATGCACCTACTAATGCACAATAAAGTGCAGTTAGCTTTATTGATGACTTCATCACATTGAGGACTCATGTTCATCTTGGAGTCAACTATGACTCCGAGATCCCTTTCTGCTACAGTGCTGCTGAGTGGGTCGTTCCCCAGCCTGTATGTGTGTTGGTGATTCCTTCTTCCCAGGTGCAGCACATTGTATTTGTCCTCGTTGAATTGCATCCTATTCTGCTCTGCTCACTTCTCCAACCTGTTCAGATCCACCTGGATTTATTCCCTGCCCACTAATGTGTTTACTTTACCCCATAATTCAGTGTCATCCACAAATTTGAGCAGAGTGCTCTCCACGCCCTCACCCAAGTCACTGATGAAGACATTGAACAGCACCGGTCCAAGGACCGAACCTTGGGGAACTCCACTGGCCACATCTTTCCAGGTCGATGCTGACCCATCTACCACCACTCTCTGGGTGCATCCTACTAGCCAATTTGCCACCCACCTGACCACATAATCATGTGTATCAGAGCCGCTCAGTTTATCTATGAGAATAGGATGAGATACTGTATTGAAGGCCTTTTTAAAATCCAGGTAGATGACATCTACCTCGTCCTCTGCATCTAAGCATTTTGTGACCTGGTCATAAAAAGAAATGAGGTTAGTCAGGCAGGATCTGCCTGCTATGACCCTGTGCTGTTTGCCCTTCAGTATTATTTTCCCTGCTGGACTCCCACAAATGTGATCCTTAATAATTTTTTCAAAGGTTTTCCCAAGGATAGAGGTGAGGCTAACTGGCCTATAGTTACCTGGATCCTCCTTCATCCCCTTCTTGAAAACAGAGACCACATTGGCCCTTTTCCGGTCCTCTGGGACTTGACCATGAGTGCTCAAACAACCTTGCCAGTGGCTCTGCTATGACACTGGCCAATTGTGGTTGGGGTTGCAGCTGTGGGAGCATGTGGGTGTGTGTGGGTTTATGGTAGGGGACTAGGAGCACATGTGGGAGGGTGTGGGTGTGTTTGGGGGTATGGTGGTGGGTGAGGGGTGTGGTAATGCGTGTGGGGGATGTGAGAAGGTGTGGGTGTTATGGTGAGGAAGTTGGGAGTGTGTGTGGTTATGGTGGGGTGTGGGTGTGGGAGGGTGTGGGTGTGTTTGGGGTATGGTAGTTGGAGTGCGTGTGGGGGCTGTGGGAGGGTGTGGGAGAGTGTGTATGTGTTGAGGGCGGGGGACCTTGGAGTCTCTAAAGTGTGCCAGTCCCTGGAGCTGCATGTGGTGGCAGTGAGCAGGGCCAGCCCCACCTGGCTCCATGGCACACAACTCCCCACGCTCCCACCCCAGTCCCTGGATGCACATGGCGGCAGTGTGCACGGTCAGCCCAGCCCGGCCCCATAGTCCACGGCTCCCTGTGCTCTCTCCCCTTTCCCCAAGTGGGAGTCCCTGGCCTGGCCCAGTGGAGCCATACCGGCATTCCCGTTCTCACAGTCAGGGAGGCTAGAAAGAGCCATGAGGTTTCCAGCAAAAGCCTGTGCCAGGCGGAGGCTTCTTATCCCCAGCACCTCCTGGCTTGGGGCTGGGGCGGGCCAGGCCAGGCTGGGATATGGGGTGGTTGCTTTCCAAGTACAGCCTCACCTTCTTCATAGAGGCGCCAACTTGCAGAGTGTCAACCCAGGGCCAGGGCTTACAGGGCGCTTACAGAGCAGCCTCATGGGCTGGGTGGAATTGCCTGCAGGGCTAGATCCAGCCCACAGACCATATTTTGCCCGCCCCTGCCTAAACACCACTGAGCCAGAAAGGCTTCTGCAGCACTGCAGACAGGGCGAGCAAGCTAGGCTATGCATTTTGTTTTCATGGGATAGTCTACTTTTTTTCTCTCTTTTCTTGTCTTATGACAGGCCCCGATGCCTTCAGACAGTCTTCTGGGAAATCCCCGCAGCATGGCGTGCTCCTTTCTCAGCTGAGGTCCTCATAATGCTAAGGGCCCTAGGAGGGAGCTGCTTCAGGAATATGAGATGACATCCATAAAGGCGACATTATCAAGTTGCAAAAGCTGCTGGGTAACCAAAGCTTTGCTTTATAGACCACAAGTCCACCTATTACCATTTGGCTTGATGATGTCATGCTTCTTTTCTTGTGTTTCATTGGTTCACATTGCTTGTTGGTAGGGCCTGTTCTATTATTCAATTTGTCCTAGTGCAAGGGAAGACGAGTCTATAGGGAAGTTCCCCTTGTTTGTGAGGTGGAATGAACCTCTTTCAACCAGTAGAGTTGGTTCCCTAGTTGGCCTCTGCCTCTCCCCCAGGCTGCAGGGTGTATTAGCTCAAACACGGTGCAAGGCAGTGCACTTTCATTCCAGCATAAAACAGGTGAAACTCAGGGTAGGCAGAAACAATGACAGTATTTCCTCCTGGCTGCCATGCAGTTTGGAGATTACTTGCCTTGGTGAATTATCTGCACTTGCCTTAGGAAGGCCTGAGCAGAGTGACATGATGAAAGGAAGCTTGGGGACCAGAAGGCCTTGGCATAGCTAGTGTCACCTGCAGTGAGGTTGATTCATCTGGCACTTCACCTTCGAGAGGCTCCCCTTGTCCCCAATGGGATTTCCAGTGATGTTTCCATTAAATCCCCATGTTACAGATGTTACATGTTTTTACCATGACCAAGGGACTGGCAAAGGAGCACTGAATTGTGCTGGGGCAAAAGTTAAAACAAAAGCACTGTATAATTTTGTATAATCAAGACCTGAGTTCAGTGAAACTGAGAGACTTGGAGGACGAGAAGAGAGAGGGAATTAAAATGATCTTTCTTCTAAATGTTTCTATAGAAACCTAGACTCTTCATATTATCCCACTAACTATTTCTTGGTGCAAAAATCCCTTGAAGGCTTGCTGGAGGACTAGGCACAGCTAGTGGGGTATAGATTTGAGATTTGGTGGGTCTTTTCTGCTGCTAACTTTTATAACCAGTCCATATCATTTTCTATCTTATGTTTTCTCCCTTATGTCTTTCTTTTGACTCAGCTATTTTTTCCTTGTCCCCAGTCTTAGCTCACCAACTCTGTTTTTCCTTTCTTCTTCCTCCCCACCCCCAATTGAATGCTGCTACAATTCACTTTTCTCCCCCAGCCAATAATTCCTACCTTGCCAGAGCAAAGAACCAAAGCCCAGATTTTCAAAGATATAAAGGCCAAACTCCTATAGAAATGAGTGAGTCAGAGGCTTAAATACCATTAATGACCTGGACCCATGTGACAGGTGAACTCATTTAATTTTGCCTGAAACCCGTTTGGGCACATTACAGATTTCCTATCAGATAGACTGCTCTGTTGTTCTTTCAGTAATGATTAATGGCAATTATGACAGGGGGGCACGTGTCCTAGAAGATATAGCTTACATTGCCCATATCCTGAAATAATAAAATAATAAAATCACAGTGTGAGAAAAAGCATATTGAACTGGGGCTGATGGAGGGGGGAAGCGTAGTCAGGGTTTCCAAGTGCCACAGCCTTGCCTCAACATTTCAGTAAAGATCCAATGGGTCCAAACAACGGGGCGCTCCCCACGAGTCTGTACCGCCCCTATTCACATAAAAGGGGTTTTTGTTTGTTTGTTTCTCTGTTTGCAGCTTTGGGATCTGATCATTCGGCTTCTTCAAGAAATTGGGTCTTTTTGGGTGGAAAACACTGCCTTTCTCTGGAACGTGCTTGGGATACCGTGCGGGGAGTTAGAGGAGGCTCCCGGTGCTCATGCAGCCCAGCTCGCAGGCTGCCTGGATAATTACACCCTGCCGTTGTTACAGCTCTACTAGTTAACCCTGCTCAGACTCACCACGGCGAGCTCCCCACCCACTCCTGCACTGCCAAAGGTGACACGGTGCACGGTGACAAGGAGAGTTTCCAGAAATATGGGAAAATCTGGGGGCGAGTCTTCTCCTATGGCAATGCATCTGTCTCCAGGCCGGGACCTGTCTTACACAGGCCGCTGCTGGGTCAAATTCAAAAGTCCAAGTGGGAGACTAAGATTAGAGGAATTTCAGTGTCATGTTTATGAGATCTGCTCCTCCTTTCCCGCCCTCCCCGACGCGTCCCCTAAGTCACCGTTCCTGTCAGTCCATTATCCCCGAAACCCCAATTGTGTCCCCTCTGCCCCACATCCCCTGGGCTCCCTGTCACCCCCTCCAGGCCTAATGTCCACAGCTCCCTTTTCCTCCAGACTCCTTCCTCGCACAGCCCACTTTCCCCATAGCCGCGGTCCCACAACCCACCCCCGGCCCCTCTCCAGCTGATCTCCCTCAGCTCCTGTCCCCACATTGCTGGATCTCCAAACCACATCAGCCTCATCCCCTCCCCTGAGAAACATGAACTGTTGTGGGCTACAGCCTACTTCAGTGGTTTCCAACCTGTGGTCCATGGACCCCTGAACGTCCATGGACTATGTCTAAAAATTACTATGAGCAATCAAAGGTATGTGAATACCCACACTTACAATTCAAAGGGGTCTGCATCTCCATTCAAAATGTTTTAGTGGTCCATAAATGACAAAAAGTTTGAAAACCATTGGCCTACTTCATCAGATGCTCTGAACGGACTTTCAGAGAGCAGGGATACTAAATAGAAAGGAATACAGTCATTTAAATACAGAGGACAGGGAAAGAGGAAGGGAAGAAGGAGGCACTGATGAAGGAGGTAAAGGTAGGTTGAAGAGATCAAAAAAGCTGAACAAGGCAGTTAACCCCTTGGGGGACATGGGACTTATAAAAAAAAATAGTTCAGGTAATGGGATAAGACTCCATATTTAATACAAACCAGTCTGTAGATGACTTCTCGTTCCACAATTTCATGTCCAAGGTGGTTTTTTAAAGGGTTTTGTGGTTAAGGACCAGCTACACTGAGGTCAGAGATAACAGCTCTGAGGGTAAATAGACTAATCTCCGATGTATTTATAGTTCCCCACGTGAGAAATGCAAACTGCAATATTTATTCACCTCCTTAGAACATCAAGGTCCCTGCATAAAAAACCCTAAATAAATATGAAGGTTTTGAAAACGTTTCCCCGCACCAGGCCACTCTCACTTACAAAACTGGCCTTCAGAGGAAGCATCTTGAGATGGTGGTGAGTGAAGCCCTCAGGCCAGAGGTTCTCCAACTTTTTAGATACAAAGCAGTCTTAGTGAGACTCACAGTGCCCCTTGGAAAATGCCTGCTCCAATCTTACACTCATTTTTTGATTAAGGAAAAATAGAATACTTCCTTTGCAAACAACTCAGAAAGACCACAGCAGGTCATACTGTTTTAGACCAGTGAGTCTCAGCCTTTTTAAACTCGAGGCAGCCCTCAGAAAATACCAGCTCTTAGTTTTCACTTGTTTCTTGATTATGGAGAGACCGCAGCAGGGCAAAATGTTTTTAGCACTATGGATTCCTGTTTGAAATCTCTAACTTTATCTTGTGAATCAGGCATGCGTAGGTGTTTAACACCTAACAATGTTAGTGTTATGTGGCACCCTTTAAAGGATCTCACGGCACCCCAGCATGCCATGGCACCATGGTTGAGAATCACTGCCTCAGTTTCCCACCCTTACCCCCACCACCGCCTGCAAGGGGGTTGAGTTGAATGGTTCTACAGTGAAAACACAGAGACAAAACAACAATTTGGATACGGGACTGTATTTCTTAGCTGATACACAACACCATGATCCAGATCACTGGCCAACACTACAGCAGTTCAGACCTGAAACCCCCCTGCTGATATCAATATGGAAGAGATGATGGCAAGTAACAGATCCTATAGCATTCAAGACAGAGGTTGATGGAGAATGTTACTCCCTTAAAGTTTAAAGGGATAGAGAGAACACATACTTTTGGGCCTATTGCATTTTGTTTCCCTGTGGAAAAGGCTCTGCAGATGGCTGCATATTTCAGGGGTTGCAGCCCAGCTGTAGGTGGTAAGAAAGTGATTGCAGGCCTGCCTAGGAGGACTGGGCTAGCTGGTGAGGATAATTTGCTGGCCCAGGAGAAGTTATACACTTTTAGTGAATGGAGCTGTGGGAGAGAGGGAAGGCTGTAACACTGAGCCAGGGTACTGTCTCAGGGTCCGGAAAAAGTTTCTCTCAGGGTTTAGGAAAAGCTTGATGCCTCCAGCCAACCATCAATAAGACATTTTCTAGCATTTTCCATCTAAACCATGCCAATACTGCCTGTGAGCTGAACACCTACCTGAATGGTCAGAGGCGGAGGCATGAAGCACAACCTGTCTACCTCTGTGATGCTAGATGGGACATTGAGCTACCACAAACACATGAAAAAGACAGCAGTGAAAGTTAAAAGACATGCAACAACCTCCTTACTAATCTGACTGGGTCATTGTTGGGTGCAAAAGCCGCAACCCTAAAGATGTCAGCTCTTGCCATCTTCTTTCTGTGGCAGAGTAATGTGCGCTAGTCTGGAAATGGTCATCACACATCAAACTCATTAATGTGCAGCTATATTCAAAGATGTGTATCATCTCAGGAACACATTGACTGATACCTCTGCCTTGGCTCCCTGTCCTCAGCAACACTGTTCCTCCTCATATCTGATGGAAAGTTGCAATTAGCAAGCTTCTGGAGAAGATCTATGCCTATCCAAGACTGCTGCTGTACAATGATCCCTTAAATCTACCTGCTGCACATCTACCATCACTATACCCACTGTGGTGCAAACTACTACAGTGCATGGAAAAGGATTACTTTCTCATCCTGCTTATCAGCACCTGGGATGTGGGCAGGTATCCCTTGTCATCTGAGGATGAGTCAGGAATAGTCAGAAGCAAGCCAAAGGCTAGATGTCAGGAGGAATGCAGGAACCCAAGGCAAGGTAGTCTATGTGCTCACCAAATCTATTGTTCAGACAATTCACCAGCTGGACTGGTGACAATCACAATGTTTGCATTATAGTGATTCCCGAAGTCCATGGAGCACACTCCACATCTCCTTTCCTAGAAGCTCTGGACAGTCCAAGTTCTTCCCATTGAAAACCCTGAAAAGAGAATTGCTGCAATCACACATCCTTGCTTGACTCCAGTTCTAATATGGAAGGGGTCTATTTCTAAGCCATTGCTTAGGATGGTTGCTGTGAAGAAATCCCCTCCACCTCTCTCTGTCCCTCACTTGGATCAGCCCAGATGACCCCTCTCTCATCTTGTTTTCTTCTTGGTTCAGGCTGGTTATTCAGGTGACCCGGCCAGATAAAATAACTACGGGGGGCGGGGAGCGTTCCCTTCCTTCCAGTGGGCATTTTGAAAGCTGCAACCAAATGCCCCAGGCTGCTGCCTGGTGATTTTCTGTAACTAAAAACCGGGAAACCTTCCAGGAATTAGGAATTATGTATAGACCAGTTGTGTCTTAAAAGGATCACTGTGTCCAAACTCTGTAAAGACTCCCATTGCTTACGTTTACTCAGAGTGTATTCTGACTTCCTTATTCTACTTCCCTCCCTCCTCCCCCAGCCAACCAACAAAGGTGTTGGGTTATGGCTTGCTTGACTGTGCTACTGTGGAGGGAGGAGGAAGCCTTCCACTCTCAGCTTGGCCAGCAAAGTTTGTCTTTTTATTTTCCCTTAGTTCTACCTGATGCTATCTTGGGATGCTTCGGACTGAAAGAAGCACCCAGAAATATTACTGTGGGCAAAGCACCCCAAGGTTCGCAGGATCTGTGTGCCCTGGGCAGCCAGAGACCAGTGCTCAGGTGGTGGCAGCATTACCCCGAGCTTGTGGGTGTTCTCCAGGAAGCAGGACAGCTGGCTGTAGGCTCCCCGAGGGAGACTCCAGAAGCAAGGTTTTTGGGCCTGGCACAGAGGCGGGCGGCTCTACATAGTAGTGCCCCCTGCGGTGCATGCCACAGGTGCTGTCATGTTGTCATGTAGAAGTCTGGAAATGGTAACAAATATTGGCAGGAAAGTAAATCTCATCAGGAACTTCCACAGGGCCCCTCTCTTGATTGATTCAAAGGCCTTATTCAGATTTTAAAAGACCATGTAAAGATCTCAGTGTTGTTCACAGCACTTCTGCAGCTGTCTAGCAACAAGTAGACAGTATTGGTATTCTGAAACACATCCAGAATATGGTGGCAGAAATAAAGCTCTAGAAATTTAGTTTTGTGTTGATTTACACAAGTCAGAAGCAGTCCCATTTAGAATTTGCATGACTAAGAAGGAACTCTTGCTTTTGTTAACTTAATGCTATAATATCTTGTGTTCTACAGTGAAGATTAATTAGAATAACCCCTAGGGAATCCAAAGTGTTTCCTATGCTTTACTGAGTCTGTAAACTTTATATATCTAGAGATCATTTTACCCAGCCCTGAAGTGCAGCCAGTGCAGTTCTGGGCAAAATATGAAGTTATTGAACAATGCACAGAAATAGAGTGCTATTACTGTAGGAAAGGATTTGAAAAATGCTCTATCACTGAATAGGAATAGCAATTTGGACTTTGACAAGGAGAGAAATATTAAAATACAATACAAAATCTGAAAAATACCATGGATCTTTAACAACCACAGCAGCTCCAGACTTTGGCCTCAATTTAATTCAAAACAGCACATCTAGGACCTCAATGGCCATGAATTCATATTGGGGTATTTATCTGCTCATTGCTGAGAAAGAAGGCCAAAGATCAAATCAACAGCACTACTTCTTGCAAGACACGATTTCCCCTACACATCTCCTAGTCAGCAATGACAAAGACCCAGCTTGTTTAGCATGGCAGATACCATAAAATTATGTTGACTTCCTGGACACATCCCCAGGATATGGACTGTGTCCCCCAGTAATGAATTTATCTGTGTTGATGAATCAGAGGTTGACTTCAACTCAGTGCAGAAGCAAACAGGAATGTATGTAAGTTTTTATTTTAATCACTTTTTATTAGTACTGTTTAGATGATTAAAAATGAAACCACATCACATGTGTAGAGTACTGAGCATAATGCTAGTCTTGGAATGACAAGGTCCAGTGAGACTTCTCTTTTTTCAGTACCAAGCGGTAGAGTCCTTCCTCCAAAATCAAGTCTTCCAGTATATTAAGGTGTGTCTCAGCTCTGCACCTTGCCAAAGTACTATTCTTTTTCCTGGTTTAAATCTCACAGGTTAGGGACAGAAATTACACATAAACCGATATAAGTGATCAGAAACCAGTTCAAATCTATAACACAACAGGGCTAGGTACAGATAATCAAAAAACCCAAGATTGAATTGATTCAATCTTTACAGGTTAGTCTAAGATGAACAGATTAAACTGAAACAAAACTGAACAGGCATTTACCTTTGATTCAGGAAATGCAGTCAAATTCCTGCAGTGGCTCAGGCCAGAAGCCAGGGGGTGATAGAGTATGGCTCATTGGCTGTGTTTCCTCTTCCTGCTGCTCCTGAGGTCTCAGTACAGACTTACAGCAGCAGGACCCTGTAGGGTTGTTCATCACTTCCTTTTCCTGCTCCCAGGTGCCTCTGGGATTTGTAGTCCACAGCTGCAGCCAGCAGTAAGTTTGAGCAGGGGAAGAGATGTTTGACCCTCCTCCCTGGCCCCAGCCTCAGCCGGGGTTTGCTTGGGAAGGGCAGTCCAGTCCTCCCCCCCGTTCCCCCCTCTGTAGACTGGGCTGCATCCCTAGCCGGGTTTGCCCCGCCCCACTTTGTCAGCCAGCCCTCACTGCTCCACCTATGGAGCAGAGGGGCAGGGCCAGTTCTGATCTCTGGGGCAGACAGCATAGCACAGCTCAGGACTGGAAAGCATGCAGGGATGCTGGGGGACTGATTTAACTTGAACTAGGAAGGGACAGAAGTTTCATAAACCAGTTTGACCCAAATCAGTTAAGTCTGATACTACATTCAACCAGGTTTATCTTAAACCAGTTTCAGCCATTTTGAAACTGGTTTATCTGCACTGAACTTCTATTCTGTTACAGTTTTAAACCAGTTTCTAATCACTTAAACCTGTTTATGTGTAACTTCTGTCCCTAGCCCAGAAGTTCAGTGCACATAAAACTGCTTTCAAAATGGCCAACACCAATTGAAGATAAACCTGGATGGATGTAGTATCAGACTTAACTGATTTAGGTTAAATCAGCTCATTGAACTACTGTTTCAGATCCCCTCCAGATACAAGTTAACTCACAGTCCTGCAGCATCTCAGGGTGCATCTCAGGATGATTTGCACCTCCCTCGCCCCCCACCCCCACCTCCACCTCACAGGTTGGATAAACTAGCCTTGGCTCAAGCTGTCTGCTCCAGCTGATCAGGGAGGCATCCCTAATGCCCCTCATCTTCCAGCCTGGGCTACTGCAGGCATGTGGCTGCATTTCTGGAATCAAAAGTGAATGTCTGTTCATTTGCTCATCGGTTCAATCTATGCAAGTTAGACTAAACTGAGAAGATTAAATCAATACAGCCTTGGGCTTTTTGACTGTCTATACTTGACCTAGTCAATCTTACAGAAGGGAATGAAACAGGGAAAAAAAATGGAAAAGCCCCATACCCAGACTGATATCTATGCAAAAATTATCCCTCCCTCAGGAGATCATTGGAGACCCAGAGAGATAAAATAAGCAAGCAATCAGAGCGAACCTGCAGTACACTTCACTCCCACTCCACAAATCACCGACCATTAGTGGCAATTGCTTATCCCTAGGCTCCACATTCAACTCCGCAGCCATCTGAATCATGACCATGTCATTATAAAACCCACATCAAATCAGAAGAGATCTGTGTAAGTTTGTACAAGTCCATTCCAGAAACTGGCCATGGATATTATTTCCTGCAAAGGCATAATGACTACCACGTATGGGGTCACAACAGTGAAACATCACATGGCCCAGGAAAAAAGCCATAGCTAATACCTCATGCCTGCATATACAGAAGCAAAAGACAAATAGGTTCATCCTATGAAGGGGTAGGAATGGGAATACAATGGGTAATTCCCTTCGTATGTGGGCAATTTGCCTCCTTACCCTTGATTTAAATTAAACTTTCAGAAGAGACTGCCAATGTCTGAATAAAGGAGCTGAGAAGAGGTTAATCTGCAAAATGCATCTGAAAGCATCCAAGTCTAACAGCATTACTGGTCTCTCAGAGGCATCCTGACCTCTGCTTAGCTGAAAGGGTGCTAGTCATGACACAAAGTGCTTCTCCAGATCCTAGGAATTAGGGCAACCCTTTGTGAAGACACCTGGCACCACTGCATCTCATATAGTGTTACTTGCCTCCTCTTCTCATGCAACTGGAACAGGGTGTAAGAAACATCGGGTAGAAACCTTTGCTACACCGTCTTTTACTCTTCTGGCTGAATACTGGTTTTGGGGACCACCTTCAGGATTATGGGCTTCTTGGGATGCATGAAACCCTTTGATTCCAGCACCATAGGGATTTTTACCATGAGTAGAGAGAAATAAATAACAAGTCAATGAATATAGGAAGAGACACAGCAGACATGATGTCTAGCACTGTATCCTGACAGAAATCCTGAAAAGCACTTGTGCATGCCTTGTGTCTCTCGCTTTCATTTATTTTCTGACCTTCCTTACAAGTCCACTCTAACAGACTACCCTGCTATTGCTCTAGTGTGAAGGACAAAATACAGCAATTAATTCCCCACAGCAGCAGAGCCAACAGCTTCTCTGATCCTAGCTCCCATCTCACCAGGAAATTATTGACAAATTGGGAAAAGCTTAGAGGAGAGCTACAAAACTGATCAGGGAGCTGGATGCATGATTAAAGACTTCAGGGTTAAATCAATTTAGGATGGATAAACAATTACTGTAGTTTGCTAATAGCTGAAGGGCATTAACAGTAAAGAGGGAGAGGTATTGTTTAGTGTAACAAAGGTTGTGTACAGAAGTTCAGGCAGCCTGTTGGGGAGGTCCTCTGACTATGGTGCTGTACGCAAAGCACCACGAGTTAGAGCGTCATTGAACTGAACCCAGCACGTATTTGCCTGTTGGGGATGGGGGCTGGGGCTCAGATTTTGCCTGCACTGGCCCAAATCAGCAAGCGGGGGGTGCTCCAGCAGCCTCCCAGGAAACTCTCTCCCAGCCTTGTCCATCTCCACTAGCTGACAATTGTCAGCATTGGCTGGAGGAATGGGTGGGGGGGCAGAGCCCCCCCTGCCATGTGGCCCTCCACAATTATCCCTGCTGGGATCTTGTGGAGAGCCAGGCCAGGCTCGCACAGCAAAGGGGCTCCCTTCCCCCCACCCCCCATCCAAACTTCTTGACAGTGGCAGAGACTGCTGCATGTGGAGCTGCGGTGGGGAGCGGAGGGGTGGGGAGAGGGACGAGCCCCCTGCCTCACAGGCCTGACCTGCTGGGGTCCTGGGGGGAACTGGGCTGGGCCCACAAGGTAGGCAGGGGCCTCTGTTTCCCTCCTCCCCCAGCTCCAGGCGTGGCAGTCTCTCTCACTGTCAAGTTGCTCACATGGCAGCTTGACAGAGGTAGCTGGGGTGGTGCACACAAGGTTGGGGGGCTCCCTTTCCCCCACTCCCCAGCACAGCAGTGCAGCGAGGAGACAGAGGTTTTCTGTCTCCTCTCTGTGACAGCCCCAGGGGTGGGGCAGGGCCAGAGCTCACCTGTGCAAGCACCAGCCGATCCCTGCAAAGCCGCATGGCATGCAGAAGGAATCGCCCAAAATTAACCCTTGCAGGGTCTGATATAGTATCAGATAGCAGCGCTCTACCTTAGAGTGCCCCTGTCTGATACTATATCGGACGAGGGTTAAATTTTCATGCAATCAGCCATTTTAAAAGTGCTTTGCAGCTGTGAATGCTTTTTGTGTTATGGCTACAGAGCACTTTCAGGGGCCTCGTTGTATGAAAAACGTAACTTCTGCACACACCCAGAAAGGAGCAATGGGACGAATTGAAGGGTTAGCAGCCGAGTTGCAGCTCAGGTCAGTAGAAATTAAAACACAGCACTTCTCGGTAAAGGAATAAAACCTGGGAGTGTTTGTTTGATTTTTAAAACACATCTTTTTTGAGCATGTCCCTGGCCACTGGGTTCATATTCTCCAAGAAACCCAACTCTTGAACAAGCATGCTCATAGAAGCATCACATGTAACACGAATGTTGTAGCTGGGTTTTTGGTTGTAGCTGTGTTGGTCTAAGGACGTAGGCAGGCAAGGTTCTTCGAGTAGACACGATAACTTTTATTAGACCAACTGAGTAGTTGGAAAAAAGTTCTTAGCAAGCTTTCAGGCGCAATCACCTTTCTTCGGGCGTAGGGAGTCTCTGCGGGTCTCTGCCGAAGCTGATCCCAGGTAAGACCAGCAGAGACTCCCCATGCCTGAAGAAGGGTGTTTGTGCCCAAAAGCTTGCTAAGAACTTTTTTTCCAACTACCCAGTTGGTCTAATAAAAGATATCACGTCTACTCGAGGAACCTTGCCTGCCTACGTCCAGTTGGTCTAATAAATGATATTACATCTACTCAAAGAGCTTTGCCTACCTATGCATGTGGTAGAGCATTCACAGAAGGCAAATTTAGAATATCTAAACTGCAACTCTCTACACAGGAAAGGAAAGAGATGCCTCCCACCGACTTCTTCCAAGGCCGCTACAGACAGAGCTTGCAACAGGGACTATTTGACACACAATTTCAGCCAACGTGTTTATTTGATGACAAATGCAAACAGTACCACTTTCCAGCTCTCTCAATGCTGCCTTCCATCAGTTCGTGGAAGAAGAGCTGAAGCTGATCCCACGTAAGACCAAAGACATCCTGATAGAAGGAGGAGGTGACTTATAGAAGGTGCCTCTTCTATAACTTCTCCAGCTACGGAGGTTGTCTGTCCTCAGATCACTTACTCAGTTCCAGTAGCGTAACTAGAGGGGATGAGCAAGGAAAAAGCCCCAGGCTCCAACTTAGGAGGGGGGCACAATAATAGCAGCCTCTACCACTGCCAGCCTGGTATTACCACAACCACTGTTGGCTTGGCCGCTGTCCCATAAGCCGCCACTGCCCAGGACACAAAATGACCCAGCTATGCCTCTGCTCAGTTCAAATCACTGGGGTCACTGATTTGAGTATCAATGCCTAAAAAAAATTTACTCTCCTCTGATGACCTCTTATGTGCTATTGAGTTTTGCAGTTTAAAGCATTTTCCTAGCTGATAGGTGCACCTACACTAAAACATGCCCCCTGCCAGGAGTACAAGAACTGAATGAGTTATCAAAGCTGAAGTACCTTCGCCCCCTTTTGAGAGGAGCCGTTTTAACCCCGGAGCCAGGCAGATCAGCAAGGAGGTGTGGGAAAGTTTGCACTGCCCCTGCCCAAAATGCATCCATTCACTGGATAAGCAGAAGCCTTCTGACTCAAGAGACATTGTTCTCACTCTTTTTACCAATATTAAATTAATTTACTACGAGGTTTAAAGAATGTGGCAGGAACATGTGTTGAGCCAATTTGCAATTACATAAGGCACTTAACTCCATTTATTCCAACATGTCTCTAATCCACAGGGAAAGCTTTCTATCAGGGTGAAGAAAAAAACCAAGCCTGCAAAAGGATTCAGTGCTACAGAGACGACAAGCCTGTGGATTTACTGGGAGAAGGGATTTCATGTGCGTAGAAGACACCGCCCTAATTATTCTGAGACAGAAGTGAAAACGATCACACGGGACTATCCCCACGAGACTAGACCAGTAAGACCAATGGTACACCCATCAATGTGGGCTCTCACCCGGCTGTCTTTGCAAGTTCTGAAGGACAAGTTTTACACCAGGACAACCAAGACCACTTTCAGGATGAGAAGATCAAACCTCAATCCAACACAGCTCCTGGGGCCAGCTCCGAAGGGCAGGAAGGTATAGGAGTCTCTGCTCTCTTTGCTGAACCTGGTTCCAAAGAGAGAAATGAAGAGAGGTGCTAATTCTTCCTATCTTTTCCTAAACTTTTGCTCCATCTCAGTCTCTGGCCTCATTTCTCCAGGTCTGACTTGACAGCGAAATCTGAGCAGGGATTGTTTCTTAACTAGAATTGGAAAATTAAATTTTATTTCCTACATGTCTTTGCCCTTCTGCTGATGATTTGCATGGCATCGTGCCAATCACCCAGTGGCTCTTGTTTTAATATCTAGCCATAAACCCCTCAGTGTTTCAGCTGCTGGGAGCTGGTCTCACTGTCATTTTCTTCAATACAGTTAATTAAATTCCATGCACAGTTTATGGATGTAGATCATAAAACTCCCTGCACGGTAATGCTGGGACTAGATGTCAGACAATGATAAACGCCTCATTTAAATGTTGTAATCACACTTTCCCCACTATTGTTGCTGTTTCCACTCGCAGGCTTCAGGATGAAGCTGGCAAGTATGTTTCTTTCCCCTTCCTGGCCCTTACCTCTCAGGCCTCAACTCCTCTGGCTCTGGCCAGAGCTCTGAACCACGATGCAGCACGTAGGCTTGGATCATGGTGACAGTCCCTTTTGGAAAGGTTGCTTCATTTGTCACAATGGTTTTCTTGCAGCCTCTCTCCAGCCACCCACATTGGGGGGAAGAGTTTGATGGATTCATTCACCACCATATCAAGATACTCCATCTGCTTGACAGCCTTGTAGGTGGATATGGCCTTGGGAGAGTATGGCAGAGGGGAATGGATTTTCAGGTCCATAGGAAGCTCTCTCAGGGCTCACCTTGCTGCCTATAGGCAACCTGAAACAGATCTGCATGTTGCAGTAGAGGCAATAGTTTCGAGCCCAGCTTCCTTAAACGCTGCACTGTAACGCACCCAGGGTTGGAGCAGGAGCTTTGAGCGGAGCACTTCTGCTGGTACACAGATACCCAAATCCTCCCCTTTTCTTACCTCGTTGGGAAGAGCAGCATCCATCTCCTCCTGCTGCACATCAGGGTGAGCGGCCAAGTTAGAGGAGAGGAATTTGAGGGTGGTGCTGGTGGTCTCATAACCAGCAAAAACAAAGATGACGGCCTGTACCAAAACTTCAAGGTCAGTCGGGGCCGGAGACAGGTGTACACACACAGAGAAAGGGGGAAACCCGAAGAATGCAGTAGGTCACCCACAAGGCACAGCGGCCTAGGACCTTTGCAGATCCCTGCCCAGATCAAAGGAGAGTTCAGGCCTCAATTCAGTGCAGTTTCCGTGTTGGCTGTGTAATTTCAACGGCAGAACGTCCCCCAGAGTCCAACGCATAGTGATGGCAAACAGTGGGTCCGACACTGGTTTGAATCTGGAGTGATGCCATTCAAATCAACCGAGTCACCCCGCTGTGCATGGGACTAGAACCAGACCCCGTGAGGCAATCTGCTGCAGCACAGCAGTCTCAAGGACTAGGTGGAGAGGGTGTATTAACTGCGGGCCTAAGGAACTACACGGCTGCTCTATGGTGAAGGGTAAAATAGGAGAACGTAATAGAGATACCTACAGACGGGCAGATGCCCGAGACATCCTTTATGCTGCAAAGCAAGCTGTAAGCTTCTTGGTGCCAGGAGTGGCACGACTCGGCTTGTGCTATGCACATGGCCGGTTTTCCCACATAATAATAAATGAGATAACACTTCTATGGCCATTGTGCCAAAGAAGCCATCAGAGGGTAACTCCACAGTACCAGACACTGCATTAACACATAGCAAGACACCATCCCTGTCCAAAACATCTCAGTTTAAGACAAGAAATAACAGGTAGGGAAGAGTGGCAAAGTAAAATATATACAGGATACGCCCAGGTGGGTTTGCGCAGCTTGTTTTCTACAGTCTGACAATACAACAAATAAGCACGTATGAACCTTTCCTGAGGGTCCTTTGCCTCTCTCGTATCCCTGGCTAGGGGCCTGAGTCCTTTGCCTGAACTCTTGAAAGGAATTTGCAAGGCATTTACCCATCAGAGGGCTATGCTGCTTTATGCGCACACCTCATTTCCAGCCGGGTATTTCACGAGTGCTGAGGATTTTGCTTCTCCTGCCACCAGCCAGGAATATAGACGTTCAGCCCCTGGACAAAATCCAGCTCCTATTTCCCAGTCTCTTCTTTTGGGGAAAATCCAGACCACAACTCCCAGTTCCACAAGACCCAAAATTAGCTGGAGGAGGTTTCTGTTCACCCTGACGCTAATCCATCCCCTTTCCCAGACCTTGCAAAGGGCATTGCAGCTAGCTGTTGGGAGAAGAAGGGACCTACAGTCTTATATTTATATGAATGCTTCTCCTCTTTAGGTTTGGAGCTGTCATCTGGGCTCTGAGAGTCAATCATGAGCTGCAAGAAATCTACTCAGTCCCGGGCAGAGGCGTGAAAGCTGATCAAACAGGTTCAGCACCAATATGGATTGCATTCCCGGCTTACAAAGAGGACAAAAATCATTAACCAGAGTCTCTCACTAGAATCTCTGAATATTAATGAACGTTACTTTTACATATACAATCATTACACTGAGAGCAGGGGCAGCAATTTATAAGACTTGTTCTACCTTATTTCCTTCGGAAAGATATAACAACTCCAACAACACGCATTTCCTGTGTGTTCATAAATTTCATAGACATTAGGGGCTGGAAGGGACCTCACGAATCATTGAATCCAGCCCCCCTGCCATAGGCAGGAAGTCTGCTGGGGTCAAATTTTGTTTCTATAGTTTCCTGTAAAAAGGGTTTAAACAAAGAGTATGTCACATCCTCAAGAAATGTGTTTGGTTTCCTTCTGTGCAGAGCAAAGAGCCCGCAGAAAGGGGAAGGCACGTGAGCTGGACTGACCGTGTTTCTGTTCTTTCGCCGTTGCTCTTTTATATTCTTGAAGACATCAAGGAAGAATGCCACAACCCGGAGGGCATCAGGGTCGCACTTATTTTATTCAGAATAGGGGCAAGGAAGGAGGACACTACTGAAAAGGAGAGCAACAAAATAGGTGTTTGAGCCACAAGCAGGCTGCAGCTCAGCAAAGAGGTTTTCAGAGACTCATGAGCAAAAGAGGGTGCACGGTCAGGGGAGTACAACAAATACAGCGGGGAAATCACTCCACTTCTGGAGTTGGCTACAACTAACGACCCCGCCGTTACCTGCACCCAGTTTGACTCCCTGAGGGCAGAATAGTGTAGCGGGAAGAGAACTTCACCTGAGAATCTCCTGACTTCTGTAACTCTTCATGGTCAACTATAATCACCACATTTGCATTCATGTAGAAGAGATAAGTGTCTTCCACCTCATCGCTGCATCCAGAGGGGCATTGCACAGATGGCACCACAGCACTGCACTGGCCATAAGGGGTCCTTGCCATGACTTTTCTGTTAGTATCTTTAGGAACCTATTTTAGGACCTCGTCCTGTGAGATGATGCTGGATGCCTCCTGAAAGGAGAAGGGGACCCTTCATTAGTGGGAAATGAGGGTTCAAGAACACCTTGTAGATCAGCCCCTAATGCACCATGCTAGGGGGCTGAGAGCTTAGGCGTGTGGGAGCCTCATATCTACTAACACAAGCAACGGGTTAAAGAATTTGAGCTGGAGGAACCTCTTGATTTGGGCTCTAAAAGGATCCTTTGGGTTGTTCATGGAGTCAATGTTCACGGTGAATGACGTGCTGGTTGTTGCATCTATACCAGGGGTGTGCAATTATTTCAGGCGGACGGCCGCTTACTGAGTTTTGGCAAGCCATCAAGGGCCGTATGCCAGGCAGCCAGGGGCAGATAAATATTAATTTTCTAAATTTTTTAGGGGCCCCGTGGGCTGGAAAGAAAGGCCTGGTGGGCTGCATCTAGCCCGCAGGCTGCATTTTGGCCACCCCTGAGGTAGGCTTTAAAGATGCTGAGGAGAGAGGGGAGAAGGGGCATGGCAGGACCTCACTGGCACGGTATTTATACAGTTCTCTCAAGAAGCACCCTGGGCAGAGAGGCTTTCCCCCTGTGAATGGACTCAGTATATATGAATGCCTGACTCCTTGGTTGGGACTCCTTACACAGCTTGGGTCCCATCCTGTCCCATCTCAGGTCCTTCCAGATCTAAATTGCCTTCAGTCCACATAGTGGTCCATCACACTGCACAGTAGGATGGATACAGCTGAACTGTCTTTCAGACTGGCAACAATTGTGCACTGATTTCCATCAGCACAGCCAAGGAAACACCTCTCATCTCTACAAGGCACTAGGGATCTGACCCCAAACTGTTGCATCCACGTCTGTGCTTTGTTGGGTTTTGGGATGGCCTCGATTTTCTCCGTTTCCAAAAAAAATCCACCCAACAGCTTGTCAGGGGACAAAACCAGAGTCATCCTAGTTACACTTTGGCCTGGCCTGAGCAGGGGAGAGAGAAGTGAACACCTTACAGACGACGTGTAGTATCTGTGTGGTGGCCTGGGTCATATCGTGGAAGCCTCTGAATATCCACTAGCATGTCCAACGAAAGGGAGTGCATGGCTGTGCCCACATGACGGTTTTGCTGAGTGGAACTGCAAACTCTGCAACTCGGCGGTAAGTCCAGGGCTGCCAAAACTACACCAAACAGTTGGCTTACACACCTCCGAGACTCACTCCCCACCCACGCAATGGGCACAGTCCCGCTGCCCCTGGGGACTCACTTCTTCATGTCCATGGACTCCTCATTAGCCACTTTCTTCTGCACCATTTTCATTAATGTCTCTGCACAGTGATTAATGATGGGTAACATCTGAAATGCAAAATGAAGCAGAAGGCACTGCAGACTCCTTCCCGTCCATTAAGCAGGGGCACACACTGCCAGGCAGTTTGGCATTGCTGTCTGCTAATTATCAGCTAATAGCCATCAACTGTCTGCCTTGAGGAGCGGGAAGGGGCATCAATGCAGGGCTTCAGATCAGCCCGGTGTCCCATCGCTCTTTCTGAAGATGACTCAGATCAACAACGGGCTCCAGGGAAATGAGCTTCCAGGCCCCAGCGTGTAAAACCATTGCTCAACTGACTGCCCGCCAAGAATACCCCGCCGAGGAGGAGAACAGGGGAGATCCCCTCCATCACCCAATGTGGCAAGCCATCACATGGTGGGAGAGTAGGCATGGATGGGAGCCTCGATAGACAAACTTCTGGCAAACAGGCCTGTTCTAAGCCACCAAGCCCCACTGTCTTTTAAGGCTGGAAATACTCATTTTACCTCCTTTCGCCTTCTGCTGGTGAATGCCAGAAAGACCACAGTGCAAATCCTCCTCCCCTGCTCATCTCTAGCTCTCGTAATGGCACAGCCCAGAACACCATTGAGACCAGAGTCCTAAATAGGAAGGATACAGTAAAGGCACCTGGTTAAACAGGGCACTCCCTTGGGACTTCAACCAATCTGGTGACCCTGAAAATGGATCGCGGACACTGGTCTTTCAGCCGCTATAAATGTAGAAGCAGAGGCTGAGGATGGTTGAAGGATGCACAAGTCTACAGTACTTTCAAACTGAGGCTGCTATACAGCAGCTGCCCTTGTAGCTGGGTAAACTGAGGCATGGGGCACTCAGAGATCACAGAGTGCATCTGCCAATGGTCTGTTCAGAGGCTGCACTAGGAGAAACTTTGCCTTTCTCGTACATGGGCACTCTCTCAGATCTCGTGGGACAGCCCAGACACCTACCCTGCGCTTGGTAAAGAGGGCGTGGGATCTTTCACCAGGATGGTTTTGATGACTGCTGTGTCCATAATAGCCACCATGAGCTGTCTGCCATCAACATTCCTGGGCAAAAGACAAACTCACAATTAGTCCTTTGCTTGCTGTTATGCAGAGCAGGTGTGCCTTGATTTGGTGATCAATAAATATGCATGCATATTAATTGGCTGATGCCCAATGTACGAGTAGCTGCTCAAGATCTGCAAATTGTAATATGTGCTTGTTCGAGAAGGCACGTGGGGGAACCCTCGCAGTATGTGCACTAGCTGGGGCCGTGGGCAGCAGCACACCCTAGTACGAGGTTGTCTGTTACTATTATTTTCAATAAAGTCTATTATAGTTTCTGGATTCAGGGTTTCTGCCTTGTTGATCCCGATACCACGTACACACCCAGATTTAAACGGCATCACACCCCTCTTGCAAAAGCGGTGTCAGAGATCAGAAGCTGACACTGTTGTTATTATACGTTGCACAGGAGAGATGGGGGTGGAGGGACGGCGCTGACATCTGGGCACATCCAGCAAACGCCTGCATTGTTGAGATCCGAGTTTCCCAAGCAGGGTGCATTTAGGCAGGAGGCATACTGATGATCATTGCATTGATTCACCATGTTTGTGCTGTCCAAGCACTCTTTGTTTCTGTCATTGCTACCTGGTGATAATACAGCTAGTCAGATTAGCTTAAATGTGGGGTAAATGGATTTCTCTGCACGGTGCCTCAGACAAACAGAGAGAGGGGAAGAATGACCTCTGAATCTGTGTTTCAATTGAGGTTGGCTGGAGAACATTAAAAACTAGGGGCTGAGCTGAAGGGCAGGGGAGGCTGGCACTAGGGGTGGGGACTTCAGGCTTCACAAGTCTCTCTTAAAAACATTTTGGGTTTCATTACCTATCTCCGAACAGCAGAGACTCCCCATGCTTGAAGAAGGGTGCTTGTGCTTGTGTCTGAAAGCTTGCAAAGAACTTTTTTCCCCCCCCAACTGCTCCTTTGGTCTAATAAAAGCTGTCACATCTACCCAAAGAAGCTTGCCTGCCGTGGGTTTCATTAGGCAGATAGGTTCTTTAGGTGGGTTTCATTAAACTTTCCAGCCGTACATGCAACAATCCCCCCGCCGTCTGAGGCTCCGAGGGGCAATGCGAGAGGAGACCCTGCACTCCTACCAGCACAAAGCTGGCATTGTGCCTGAAGCAGAGAGCCAGATTGGAAGGTAGCTCCTGCCCTGAGGGGCTGAGGGATGAGATAAAAGTCTATCCAGCTAATGCTGGATCGTCCAGCCTACCTGGAGCTCACTCTCAGCCCAGCTTCTTTGCAACCCAGCAGTCAGGATTGCTATTTGAGGAGTGGGGGGGCTGTTAGGCTGTCAAAGGAGTAATGCCTCCCCTGACTGGGAGAGCTCACCTGGAGCGGAGACAATGTGTCTGGGCCACACTGATCTGATATGCGATTACCTGCAGGTGTAAGGGTTGGGGAAGCCCCTTGTGAGAAACCTGGTGCCGAGGCCGGGGTGGGACAGTTTTTGCTTCCTCCTTCATTCAGTGCTCTCAGGGCCACTCTCGGGGCTGCCTGGACTTGTGCTCCTGTGGCCACAGTTTCCCGGGGCATGGCAGAGCTGCAAAATTCAAAAGAAGCTGGGCTGCCGTCTTTCCGCTCTTCCCATCCTGGAAAGCCCGCTGCAAGTGCAGGGAAGCTGGGAGCAATGCCAGGACGGGGCCTTGGTTGGAGACAGAGAAGCTATGCTCAGCAACCATCCCTTGAAAAGGGCAGCGATGTATCTGTTTGGGGGTTCCCTGCACGCGCCCCAAACCGGGAGTTTTATTCAGTGGGAAACTCACCCCCATATTTTGCCGTACTTCTCAAAGCACTCTGGTCGAACTCCCTGAAAGAGCTCCTGTTATGTGTGCACAGGGCATGCGGGAGGATCTTCACCTGGGAGGGAAGAAGAGCACGGTGGACATGGGTCAGAGGGGGAGCTGAGAGGCAGAGATGATTTGGGCTGGAGGTCGCAGAGCCAGGGAGCGGCTGTAGCATGCAGAACTGTTTGGCCCCAATTCCTATCCCTCTGCATCCATGAAAAGGAGAGAGGAGAGATAGAGGGAAGCAGGGCTGGAGCCAGAATCCCTGCAGCAGAGAGCCAGGCATCCATGGCAATTTTGCAACCAGCTAGGAGTTGCCACAGAGCCCGTGTGTGTGTTTCCTCCAGCTGGGACCTTCCCCTGTTGAACCACTTCCAAGTGTGTTTTACTTGGAAACATTTCAAAAGTTATTTTTGTTTGCACCCACACACTCTCCCTCCCAGGATGCCAGGTTACTGAAAAGCCATTATCATCCAAACCAGCTCACAGCACAAAGTAGCAGAGCATACATTTTTTGTCACTCGCTTTCTGGTTTTCAAGATGCATCCCAATGAACGGCAGAGGTGTCGGCCCGGGAATGCACAGCTTCTTAAAGAGCTGGTATGGCCAGATCCTGTAGCTGCCAGGTAACCAGAGGCCCAGTTAATGACTTGCAGGGCTTTCATGTGTAGGCTTGCGCATACTGCCCCACTCTTATGGCTATAGTAGGACATAAGATGTTTAATGGTCATGTATTATAGCCTTTACTGACATCTGTTTGGCCAGATGAAGAGAAGAGGCAAAGGAAATGAACAGGCAAGAAAACATCATAGGGGAGAAGAGGTGACAAGGCAAGAGAAAGAGAGGTTAAGAGACACCAGCTCAGGGTTACTTAAAGTCAAGTAGTGGTTTTATACCAACTAAATCTATGTTTAGGGCAGATAGAGTTTGCACAGGTGATTAAAAATAGGCATTTCGGCTTGGCGATAGGCAAGGTACTCTCAATAACTCAATTAGACAGAGGTTATATTCATAGTACTGGTAAAATAACCTACTAAGTACATGTGTAGAGTTTTCAGCAATTGGAACTAGGAAACTGAGCTGAGCCAGGAAAGCAGGTATAAATAATATAAAAATATAAAAATCTGAGGATACTGAGTATAAGAATCACCTCAAAATCTTCACTCTTCGGACTTGGACTACAGTCCTTGTGAATAGCCCATCCGGGCCATGTAGATCAGTGCTCACTGGGCGCGTCTACATGTTCATTAATGCACTGTAGTTACTGCGCAAGAAGTTGAGTACTTGGATAACCAAGTACTAAATCAATGCGCTGTAACTCTCACTACTGCGCAGTAACACCGGCACACACGTTTTTGGGATGCTAACTGCGCAGTAGCGTAGTAACACAGGTGTTGCCCGGCACGCTACCGAGCAGTGTTATTAGGCTACTGCACAGTTTGCATCTCGTGTAGACGCACCCTTTGAAACTTAATTTTTACACATAGGTAAAATTGCTACTCGTATTTATTTAAACTTCTTCTCTTGAGTACATAGTTTTGGTGGAGCTCTGCAGACCTCTGTATCCTCAGATCTCGTCCGGGGCCCTGCTCCAGGCACCCAAGCTGAACACGCTGGCCTGGGTAACGGCAGGAGCTGGCCTCTGGGGTAAGACTGGGCATTGCTTAGGCTATGTCTCAATAGAAGGGTTGGCTGGCAGTGTGGACATTAGTATGCTGAGCCCAGTGAAGCGTGCCCAGCAGGGACACCATTTACCCAGCAAGTTGCACTCCTGCCAGTGCAGCTCATGCCAGCTCCCCAAAGCAACACAAACAGCAGTGGCAGCAGTGCCGTTGTGCTGGATAACTGTATTGAAAATGGGCTTCGGCTGGCACAACTACACCGGATAACACCCGCCTCCCTGAGAGACCTGGCTATGCCAGCAAAGGCATCTAGTGAGACAGTCTTAGTCCAGCTCCCTCTACAAGTGGAAAGCATGCTAGCTGGAGCGCTTTTCCCTTGCACATAGTGCCCCACTCAGAGTGGGTTTCAGTCCTATTTGGCCCACTTGGGGGCTGGGGGAAAAGCTCAGATCTTAGCTTCATCGTCTGATACAGGTAAGAGACATCGGCTCCTACTTAGAGCAGGAAGAGCATCAGAAATGTTAGCAGGCATTCATGTTTCTAAGGATAAATTTGGAAGGAAATCCCTCTCGTCTTCCTGCCAGCTCTGAAGGAGCCAATTTCCTAGCACGAAGCGCACCTGTCTTTAAAAGTTTTTCAGGCCACAGCGTTTTACTGAAAATGGTGTTGTGGGTCACGCGGCTCAGTAGGAGGAGCTGGATGCTTTCCTGGCACAAATGAGCTGCTTGCAGACTGCCAGGGCTGGTAGGGAGTTTTTCGGGCCAAGAATGCACTATACGTGACCCTGATCTCTACTTTCTTTCCCCCTATAAAAGAAAAAAAAAATCTGGATTTCTATTGTTCACATAAGATCCTTTTGCTCATAAGTACTGAAAATACCATACCCTGAGAGCTTTCCACTTCTGGCTTTCCACTTCATGCTAGGCTCCTCCAGGCCCCACAGCAATTATATATGGCTTAATTCAGTGAGGAGATTTGAGTTCCCAGTTACAGAGAAGAAAGTGAATTAGCCAGTGCTCAATTTTGAGGAACAAGCCATTTGAGAGTGTATAACGCTGCCGGCGGAGTAGTAAATATCTCTGTCCAGGCTGGCTGCACTCCATCTCCCCACACAAACCCTTTGATTTTCCAATAACCTCTGCTAATAGTCCCCATGATTTCTCCGACGCGGCAGTGAGAAGCCAGTTCATATTTTAGCTTTCCTTCTCCTCTTCTCCAATTTGCAGGACAGCAGTTGCCAGCAAAGCCAAGTTTCCCTAGGAAAGAAAGTGTGTTGGCGCAGGCACGAGGTAGGAAGTGATGGGCACCAGGTAGAATATGATTTCGCTTAGTATAAGGCCTTCTTGGTCTGAATGGACAAATGTTTCCCTTCGTGCACAATGGACTTGTGTTGGAATAGCTCCATTGATCCAGGCTAATAGTCCACAGGCGAGTAGGCGACCCATCAGAAGACAGAAGGAAACCAGGAGCATGACTTCTCTTGAGTCATCAGTCCTATCGACATGGCTAATATCAATCACCCGCGATCCAGAACAACGACTGGGCCCTTGTAAGTTAAGGACAAATTCCCTTTTCTGCAGCAATGCGTTCCAGTCACCTGAACATAAGGAGCAGACAAGGAAACCATCTTCAGAAAGAGAAAAGTCATGACTCTGGTGATTTAGTGTGGTAATAGAGGGTGATTGCATTCAGGTCTTAAAATGCGTGGACTAAAAAGCACAGCTGCTGTGAGTAGCTCACAGCACTCAGCAAAGGGCTTCTAGTTAGCTGCCAGGAATTGGCTAGGTTTTGGCTAGGATCCACAAACTAGCGTCTCAAGGGCCACGTGGTAGAGAGGGCGTTCTGCCTGACCTGGCATGGCATCTTGTCCCGACTTACCCTCCAGTGCAAGCCTAGTGTGATTAGGATGGTGGCATGGGATGGAAACTAGAAAGAGGCAGAAGAGGGTCTTTTGTAATTAGTAGGGGACTGACCTACATAACTAGGCCAGGGTTACAGGGTTAGGGTTAATTCCATGGAAGGCCGTGCTGCGATTACTTCCCAACTCACTTCTGGAGGGGAAAAGGGAAGCCTAGGACTAGCCATACTACTGAGCGAGACCAGGAGCATAGATTCATAGATGTTAGGATCGGAAGGGACCTCAATAGATCATCGAGTCCGACCCCCTGCATAGGCAGGAAAGAGTGCTGGGTCTAGCTGACCCCAGCTAGATGCTTATCTAACCTCCTCTTGAAGACCCCCAGGGTAGGGGAGAGCACCACCTCCCTTGGGGGCCCGTTCCAGACCTTGGCCACTCGAACTGTGAAGTTCCTCCTAACGTCCAGTCTAAATCTGCTCTCTGCTAGCTTGTGGCCATTATTTCTTGTAACCCCCAGGGGCGCCTTGGTGAATAAATACTCACCAATTCCCTTTTGTGCCCCCATGATGAACTTATAGGCAGACACAAGGTCGCCTCTCAACCTTCTCTTGCGGAGGCTGAAGAGGTCCAGGTGCCTCCGGTCTCTCCTCATAGGGCTTGGTCTGCAAGCCCTTAACCATACAAGTGGCCCTTCTCTGGACCCTCTCCAGGTTATCCGCATCCCTCTTGAAGTGCGGCGCCCAGAATTGCACGCAGTACTCCAACTGCGGTCTGACCAGTGCCCTATAGAGGGGAAGTATCACCTCCTTGGACCTATTCTTCATGCATCTGCTGATGCACGATAAAGTGCCATTGCCTTTTCTGACGGCTTCGTCACACTGCTGGCTCATGTTCATCTTGGAGTCCACTAGGCAGGGAGGGTGTGTCTGATAATGCACTGTGTGATGTTTGTATTGTGAGAGTGCCAAGCTGTGAACTAAGTTAGCACTGCTCTGGCACGCAAGGTAGCAAAGTCCACGCTCCTGAAGAACTTATCCTCTGCCGCGAAGGCAAAAGCCACAGCCATGGAGGCCTGCTGCCATGAACCATGACAACAACAGGAAGCCTTTCTGATGCTTTGCCACTGATTAACCAATGCCCTGGCTTGACTTTCCACTGCGGCGCGTGTGGAATAAAACACTTGTGATGCAACATGACAGCAACAAACAGCAAGTTTATTCTTTTTTTTAATGCAGAAGTTAAACAGCAGGGCAGGGAGTCAGCAGTTTCACAAGAGCTAGCGTGCGTACTCCAGGAGTGCTTTGTACTGTAAAGCTCGTCCCTTTGCCAGGAACAAATAGAAACCTGGCTTCCGCCGCTCAGGACTCTTTACAAACCACGGCCTTCTTTTCACTCTGGACTCTGCTGACCTGCCATTAACACTCCTTCCAATTTCATCCCCGCCTCGCAAAGCCGGTGCATTATCTGCTATTTCAGATAATAAGCTATTTTACAGGATATGCCTCTAAGAAAGCCATTCACCCCGGGCAATGAGTCTTGCACCGAGCTGGTTACAAGCTTCTCTGTTTGGAGGAGCAGCATGCACTGTCAAATATGAAAGAGTGCAGGCGACTTGCTCAAGAAGCGGTGTCTTGGGGGTTAATTGTCTCGCACTATGGACAAAAGGAGTCCCCTTCCCCGATGCCATGAGCCACTGCAGAAGTGGTCACTCAGTTTTTCCAACAGCACGATCACCATGACATTTTACAGATGCTGCCAGACCCTTCTCCGTTTAACAAGAAAGCAAACCCTAGGAGTCGAGTCCTCATAAAGAGGTGCGAGTGAGGCTTGACTAGCGGCACTGCACTATTTCAGCAGCTCAGGCAGCGAGCATGGCTCAGCTTGAGACCCCGGCTTCCATGTCCATGCCAGACCGACACATCCCAGGTCCAGACAGTACTCAAGGCAAAGGCCCACCAGGACTCCTACCCTTCCCGCCAGTAAGTAGCACGTCCGATGTCTGCAAGCAGCCCTTGTAGCTCCTCCAGCAACAAAAAGCGATTCTCCCAGCCGGCATTGGGTTCAACAGATAACCAGTTCGCTATAGCTAATTTGCAGGCTGGACAGCACTCTCTCCCAACTATGCGTCAGATGATTTTGGCTGGCCTTCCTCGCTCTGTGCCTTGGATGTCCCAGAGAGCACTGCCTTACATGCTGCCGGTGCTGCTTGGCATTCATCTTTGCAGGGCACACTATCTCCTGCTGAGACATGGTGGGAAAGCTGCCCAAATGTTCCCACAATACGTTGATTCAAAAATGGATCAGAAACAAGGTGTGTCACTACAGGTCCACAGATATGAGTTCAAGCCCCACTCCAGATTCATGCCAAAGGCTGCTCCTAGCCAACCCAGCTATAAGTGGTGCCCCTCATGATTCAAGACAAGGAGTCAAAGGTGTCTGGATATGATGTTACCTGCATTGCTTTCTTGCTTGCTGTTGGCTACAGAAAGCGGTGTGCCTTATCCAAGCTAGCCTGAGGGGCCACTGGGCGTAGGAAGACCCTTGATGGTGACCACTGATTATGGATGTTACTGTGTTGTAGGCAGACCCAAGACCCAACGAACAGCAGGCAGCTAGTGAACTCTTACTACTTGACCGATACTTGCATTTCAAAACTCCTGCAAAATTAGGGAGGTGCACAGCAAAGCAAAACCCTCCCATCCTCCAAGGAGGGGAAAAGTCAGCTATTCGACTTTGAAAGAGGGGAGTGGCCGTATTACTCTTACATAGTACTAGAAATCAAGACTGAACACAGCACGTGTGGGGAACATGCCTGCCTGACTGGGGAGTGTCGGCTAAAATGTGACCAGTGGAAGGAATTGCCCTGTGCTCCTCATCCCACTTCTTGAGCAATGAAAGACATCAGTGATGTGGACCCAAGCGTCCCAATTTCTGTCACCCTTTGAGAAAATCCTGAAGCAGCAAGGAACCACCTCCTCCGGCTGAACGCATACCTTTCGACATGGTAAAGCATCGACACTGAATCTGTGGATTGACCCGTCTTTAATTAAGTCCTTGCAGTGTTCTTTGCCTTCCAGGTATTGAAACACAGGCAGTTAACTTTATGAGCTTCATTTGCTCTTGACCTCACCCTCTCGTAGGCCCTGGTTGGAAAAAACCATGAAATGCATAACTTCCTCCAAAGGGTTCCCTTAGGAATCACGTTGCCAGGTGGGCAGGTTGGCATTCACTTCTGCCCTCCTCTATATTGGTCCCAGGACCAAACCCCTTGTATGCCCAGCTATTCTGGAGACTTTTGCAAAGCGATGCCATATGCTATTCTGCCTAAGCAACAAAACACTTCTATTAATTCCCTAACCCCTCCGCTCCTGACATGCCAACAGCTTAAAACCATTTCCACTTCACTGCTCTATTATTTCCTATCGAGGACAGAGAATTATAGATCATGGGGGAAAAAAAATCTACAACGTAAGTGTAGTGTTTTTGTGGAGAAACAGAAAGGTGGCAGTTCTGGGTCCCTTTTAGTGCACTCCACCTGCAATCAAATGCCACCTCCAGGGACAGTCTGTTCCAGCTGCTCCATCTGAGCTGGCTTGCCTACAGCTGGGCAATTATTTTGCCACCTTAGAACAAATGGAGGGCAGGCCCAGTAGCCTCTTGATCCCCTGACTGCATTTTGTATTGCAGAATAACCGGTGGCTTTCTCTTTGCAAACTTCCCACCCACTCTTCTACAAAGTCCCCATTGCACTCCAGAACCTGGGAGCAGATGGAGTGGTTATATTCCCCTCAGTTACTGCCAACGTTTTCCAAAATCCTAGCTCTGGCTCACAAAAAAGCAGGTGTTCAATTTAAAAACCATGAACAATTAAATCAAGCAGGTTCCTTACATTTGCTTTCTAGTGTTTATGATCTAAGCCTTCCAGGGGTCACACGTTTTCAGGCTTTGCTTTCCGCACTCTTATTTGATAAGAAAGACAAGGTTATCTCAGGACCAGAGTGGCTTCATTCCAGAAAATCCCTGCAGAGGGCAAGACTCGCAGTACAATCACAGGAGTCAGCCAAGTGTTTGAGAAGAGTAAAGGCCAGAGTTGAGTCCATCGAACTCTGGAACAACGCCCCTGGCGGACAGCAGATGCCGGGCCTTGCACTTTGGTGTCCTTTGCGCAGGGTATAATATCCAAACTGGTCAAAGAGTGATGATGCAGGTGCGTGACGCTGCGTCTTAGGGTTGCTGTTATTCCAGTGTATTTATCACGGTAATCAGCATGACATGCCTGCTCGAGCGCCGGGCATGTCCAGGCTTGGGCCAACTGAGAAGCACAAGGCAGGGGGGCCGGAGCGGCTCACTCAGCCTTGAAGGGGAGGATTTGCCATAGCAACTGCACTTGGGTATGGATAGGTTGATTTAACTCTTTCTTACCATTGAAGCATAAACAGCATTGCCTTTCTTCACTCATTTTTTTCATGCTGCAGCAGCACCTGTATGGACTAAGGCAGGTGCGGGCAATTATTTTGGGCAGGGGGCTGCTTACTGAGTTTCGGCAAGCCATTGAGGGCCGCATGACAGGCAGCCCAGGGCAGATATATATTAATTTTCTAAATTTTTTAGGAACCCCACGGGCCGGATAGAGTGGCCTGGCGGGTCACATCTGGCCCCCGGGCCGCATTTTGCCCACCCCTATGCTAAGGAATGAGCTCCCATCTGTCTGTCAGGTCTGGTACTAGTCCATCCAGATATAGGATGACCCTACTTCTTCCAGACTATGACGGGCTCGTTTTCTGGTCTTACCTGCTTTCTCCTGTGCTGCTGCTGATGTCATAAATCATAAGGTTTATTGAGTCTTTGGGGAGAGGATGCCACGGTTGAGCTGATCAGGCCACAAATGCATCCTGCTCTTTGTACCAGGTGGCCCATTGCCCATTCTCACCCATTATTCCAAGTTAATCGTCTCCACTTTGGCTGAAAGAATAAAAGGTCCCCGTGGTGTTTTCTCCTTCCCCCCCCATTACTCAGGTGGATGGAGATGAAGCTAAGACAGTGGGTTTCCCCACTGCGGGCAGCCCACTGTACCAGCCCTATTAAAGTCAGAATAAAGCACTCATCGACCTTTGGCATCACTGGAAATACGACCCCAGGAGGAGCTGGGAAAAGCCCAAGGACAATTCACTGCACTGTTTCTGGAGAAAGGTGCACTTGCTTTTGCTACATACCGAGAACGAGCACGCACAGCAATAACAGCGAGGCTGCTCCGGCTCCCAGCCTGACCCTGCTTATCTTCCACATGTTTTGTTGCGATAAACATCGTGTATCCTATCCCTTATCTGCCTCCTCCTCCTTGGTATGTGTGTTTGCTCGGTTTGGGGCAGTTTGTACCTGTTTCACCATTTGGGAGTAAACATGTTCAGATGTAAAGGGCCAGCGAACTGGGTTGTTGTGTGCACAGGCCTCCCTTTCCAATTAGTCGAGTGCATAAAGTGCAAATGCTCTGAGAAACTGGGCAAAGGCCACCGAGGGAGCAGCGCTCCCTGTGCAGAGGTCTGCAGCGCAGTGGCCCTCACACTTCGAGTGAGTGACCGACATGGGGGCTCCTGCCAGAGCTGCCTCTTTTCATATTATTCATTCCTTTTATTTTTTTCTGATGCATTCCTCCTTATCCAAAAGGCTGAGCCCACACACAGGACTCCCCAAGTAACACCCCAGCTCCCCCCTCTTTCCAACCACTGCCTCCCTCCCATAAGGAAACCCTCCTGCCAGTCCCAGCCATTCCTCCCAGCCACCACTTGCACCCAGATATAAGAAACCTTTTCCCGCCCCATCCTCCCCTAAAGCCCCCTCCAAGCTCATACAGAACTGCAGGTCTGCCCTTCTCCTAGCACAAAACACACCTAATCCTTCCTTTCCCCCCAACAAACCCAACTCACTTCCAAAGAGCCCCTAACAAGACGTCAAAGACAGACACTCGGACTCCACTGAAGGGCAGTCCTTGGAGGCGCCTTCCCAGGGACGCTGCCACCTCTGCAGGTCCTGCAGGCTGACTTGGTTCCTTCTTTCTCCTCTTGGGGCGGGGGCAAGATGGGGCAGGTGCCAGATAATGTTGCAGCAGCTGCCATCAATTTGCTAAGGGAGAAGTACCTGGAGATGCAAGTCCCTGTAAAAGGTTCAGGCAAAGACCTGCCACCCAACTCTTTTTCGGTTAGAGCCTGACACGGAGCTCAGGATCTAAGAGTAAGGGGGCGAGGGGGTTGCATGAGCAACTTTAAGAGGAGCAGAGGCCACCCCCATGGCAGCAAGGAGCAGCAGTCCCCAGCAGTGGTGCAGAGGGAGGGGTAGCAGAGCAGAGACGCTGGCAGTGAGGAATGGTGGATATCTCCGGGGGGGGGGGGGGCGGATGTCCCTATTCGGCACCTGGAGCTCCCCAGCACCTCCGATCGAAGCACAACTGGCAGCAAGAAGGATGCCTGTTCTTGGAGCCTGTCTGCGGGCAGGAGAACGAACATAACCATGCACTTAAATAAAGTTTTGCTTGGTCTCATGCTAGGGAGGGGAAAGCAGAAATAGATGGGGGCCACGATAATAACTGGTCAGTGAATAACAAATCTCACTTCCCAGCAGCCGGGCGAGGTATGAGAGCTCCCATGGGTTTGCTCTGTAACGGAGCGCGAGTCCGTGCTGCAGGACTAGCATCCTTCTTCAAGAGATTAATGGTGCCATCCCAAGGAGACGGGAGATTTTGGGGAAGCAGCAACACTTACCTTACTAGTCACCAAGCTGACCCTGTGCAAGGGCTGAACGCAGTAATCATTAATAGTTTCTGGTTTCAGCGACAACCGAACAGCTAGGGTTTCCTTTAAGATTGTGCGCTTGTTCCTGTCCCCCTTTAACGAACCCTGTTATAATTGACTATTGCTTGTTGAGCGGGGCAGTTTGTTCACTTTGGGACACCCAGGTAAAATGCATTTCTCCAGGTTTCTGGGCTGCAGGCTCAAGCTGAGAGAGAGAATTCGTGTGCAGTGCAGACATTTGATCCTGGCCCGTTACTGCCCTCCAGAGCCCGGCAGAAGGGCTAGGCCAGCTTTGCTGCAGACGCGCCAGGTTAGCTCAGGTGAGTCTGCTCGGCACCTCAGCTTCCCCAGCAGTAAATCGAGAATATTAATTCTTCCACATTGCAGTGTGGCTGTGTCAAGTGATCTCGGCAGTTTCTGGACGGGCATGCCCTGCCCATCATATGACTGACCTAATACCTAATTTGTCTAGATAGGGCGCAAGCAGCTAACGCCTGGTGTAGGTGTGGCATCAGTGTATCTAGGATCACGAGGAAAGGAGAGGACACAGTTCTTTCACTACCACTGCCTTGGGCAGTAACTTCTATTTGGCATGAGATCCTGTCATGAGGTAAAAGCCATAGGCATTGGACAGTTCCTAAATGCTGCAACGCTTCTCGGGCTGCTGCACAATGTGGGGAAATACCTTTTGGTGAGATCAGGGGCTGTATGCCGGCTGCTTCCTCTTCTGAAACATGCCCTCATTCTCCCACTCGTACAAGCTGGCGCTTTCTTAACTTCTCCGTGCATGGGAACCAAACTTCTTGGATACGCAATTTGGCTGAATTGGGCGAGCACGCGATGTCATTCTGCAACCTTTCTGCAAGAGTTCAGATACTTGCATGCAGACGCTGCGCGCCCACTTCCTTGTTCAGCAAGGGAAGACGAACCTACTTTCAGCGATTTCTCTTTTTAGTCTGTCTCTCCCCTACGAGGCTGCCTTCTGCCCTGAGCCACAGCCCATACAACATTGCTTTCTTGTTTCGTACCACCTCTTCACTCCCACCCGCTGGTTTTCTGTCCCAGTAGACTGGCTTCTTCACCATCACCCACCGTCTCTCACAGATATCACTTGGCCTCCTTCCCTGGCCATCAGAGACCCCCTTGGCTGAAGTCAACCTTTTCCCATGTTCCTTTTGAGTTTCTCCTTAAACCTGTTTCCAGCACAGATGCGCAGAGCTGCCCTCTCCAAAGCAGAGACCTTGCCTCCTGAACAGGCATAGCTGTAGCCCCATCTCTTCCATCCATGGGGGAAGAAATGCTGGTGTCGACAACTGCGTGCACCCACACCACCCTTATTCCTTATGCAGCCCCCGAGATAGCATTCCCCACCTTCCTCCTCCATGTAAAGCAATTACAGCTGCAGCATCTCGTTTTGCTGGCCCAGGCTTTCCAATTCACCACAATGTGCATGCTAGCCTTTCACTGCACTACGTCCTACACGTGCCAACCGCCCACGTGAAATTAGGGGCTGCTTCTTGTGGAGAAGGACAGAAACGTTTGCTTTTGCAACACTAGACAGGAACCACACTGGTCCAGAAAAGCATTTGATTATACTGAACTGAGAGCCGAAGAGGGGAGTGGGGTAGGCAGGGATCTCTGGGACCTGACAAGCAGACTGAGGGTGACGGAGTGGTGGCTGGGTTGGCATATGTAGCCTTGCCTCCGTCTAAGCAGACTTGGGTAGCAATAGCGTTGAAGACGTGGTGGCATGGAGTTCAGCCAACTAAACATGCAGGTGTCTATGCTACTATTGCTCAAGCCAGCTGGATTAAATCCATCTTGAATCCGCCTACCCATCCGGAAGTCAAACCTCATAACTGAAGCGTACACACCCCCTAAACACCAGGTAAAGAGACCGTGGCTTTGTTTTACTAGCCGGCATATGACTGTTGCTCAGGATGAGTCACTCTTTCCTGCTTTGCTTGGCTAATAATGAGCATGCACCTCCGATCCAAACTAGACTGGCAGCAAGGAGGATGCCTGCTCTTGGAGCCTGTCCGTGGGCAGGAGAGCAAACATAACCATGCACTTAAATGAAGTTTTGCCTGGTCTCATGCTAGGGAGGGGAAAGCAGAAATAGGTGGGGGCCATGATAATAACTGGTCGATGAAGGCAAGGAGAAAAACATCCAAAAGAAAACCAACAGGAAAGTTATTCTCAGCAACAAAGTTCAAAAGAGGAGACATTAAAGAAGAGAGAAAGAAAAAAACCACTAACCACTGAGGAGAAACCTTGTGTGAAAAGGAGAAAGCAAATGAGACAAATACAGGTAAAAAGAGTCAATCATCAACACACAGATTTCTTGATTCAGTCAAGTCATTGCCTGGGCTGTTCGCAGAGCGGGGCAGGCAGCCAGTCCTTTTTAGACACCGCTGTTTAGCCTACAAAGGTGATGGCAGCTTTCCCGAGCACCGCCGGGTTTACATCCGTGCTCTGCTCTTAAACGCCCCAGCATGTGCCGGGGGAACGTACGCTGCAGCCGGCGAAGGTTGAACGCAGGAGGATGATAATGCTTTGAGGCCAGCTTGACCCCAGGAAAAAGAAAAGCATTTCTGCATTTGGTGGCAGTTTTGTAGATTGGTGTCTGGCTCACCGTCTTCTGCAGAGGAAAGATTTTCATCTTCAAAATGGGTGCATTGATACCTCTGGGTTATTATAAGCTACCAGCTGCAAAGGGTTGGCTGTATGTATGCAACGTTGCACTATTTATAACATCCCTTTTGGAAAGCTGGGAAGTAAGAGCCCTTTCCTTAACCATCTGACTCTTTTTTTTCCATCTGGTGGACACGGACATTTATCTTCCATGTTCCCAAACAGAGCTGTAGCCATCATGAGCCCAGTTTATTTATATGTGCGGGCCAGATCCTCAGCTGGTGACGATCAGCGGAGCCCCACTGACTCCAGGTCACCAGCTGGTGTAAAGGAACATGACACCACTGACATCAGTGGAGCTGCACTGATTTACATCAGACTGGGAGCTGGCACCTGCGTCCTCAATCTAAGCACACTTCCAAGGATAGATTAGCTTCTGCTTCAAGCCTGCAGAGGCACGATGTGCATGATTTGCAAGGGGACAGAAGCGCACAATATGGGGGCCATTTGGGCTTCAGCTCCCCCCTATTAAGAAACGAGAGAAGAACAACAAAAAAGGGAAGACTGATCAGATTTTGGATGTAAACTACTGACAGCATCGTTTTCACTGAGAAGCAGCAGGGGCTTGTAAGATTTTACAGGCCAGAACTGACAGCTTGGAGTTTTAGCCCATGTTACATTTTCGGTGTCCTGAGCTGTTAAATGAAAAGTGCGTTGGCACGGCACCGAGAAATTTCTCAAAGCCAAAAATAACAGGAAGCTTGCGAGTAAATCCTTCCCCCACCTTCCCCGCCAAATAAATGTACCAAGGATACAGACGTTCAAAAAGGATTCTTTTAATCAGAGGCAAGTTTGCAAAAGAAGAAGTAACTTTTTCATACAAAATAGTAGAGTGGTGAGGGTGAGGCTAACAACAGGTGTGGAACAAAGAATAAAAACCAAAAAACCCCCCAACCCCAGCCCATCAAAACAAGACCCCAGAACAAACCCTCTAGAAAACCCCAGAGAAAAAGCAATGACCCAATTACTGTGGTACACTGACGAGTAATTCTCAAAACTAGGTGTGCAACATTGGTTCTACCTCCTAGACTGACAGCAGACACATCAAATGACTAGATCTCCATCTGAAAAGGAGCAAGTGCTTGGGTACAAACTTGATGTACGGTTTTCCTGCACCTTTCTGGCACCTGAGAACCACATATGGATCACGGCACTGCCCACTATTCAACGAGTTAACACATACGGTTATGATACTACTAGTGCAAACTTTCCATTCCCCCCATTCGCAAGCCACCATGACTAGACAGTCTCCGTTCCAGACCGGTACTAAGAGAAGCAGGCACACGCGGAGGTTGCTTTGATGTCTCCCGACTGCGGTGAAACCCAAGAGGCTAGTCAACAACCCAATAGATCTGAACCGAAAACCACGAGTCTCCCGGCAATTGTGGCTAACCTCAAGGAATTACTAAAATGTGCCCGTGGCACTTTGGAGAAGGTGTGAATCACTCCTTACCCAGATGTGTCCATGGAAGCTCTTCCCATCCAAATCAATTGATTCCTCCCCGTCTGTCCCATCGTGTGTTTACTGGTGCTGACTTTCTGCTACCAGTAGAGGGAAACCCCATATGGGGTGTGGGGTCGACAGAGCAGCAGCACGACTGCTCCTCAAGTGATCTCTAGTTACATTACTATGTCTTTGATCCAACCAATGATGTCTCTGATGCAAAAAGACCCGTCTGGGAACACGCAACGCGTTTAGCATGAAGCTGGCATAAACTGAGGTCCGAAGGCAATTCCAGTCACAACACGAAGTGCCCTTCCAGAAGCTGGAATTCCTTAATGGCCTTTCTCCACCCAAGATTAGCCGGTAATGCACATAATGCGTTGTTTGCTATCTACGGTGGAGAGCTCAGAAAGCAAGCAGGGTTTGCAATCATGTTCTCTCTCTGGTTTTTGGGACTTAGCTGATTTCTAGTGGGCCTTTCAAAGGTTTGGGGTTCTTTTCATATCATGATACATTCCTTTTCTGAAATCAGAGTGCACGTTCCAGACTAAGATTTCTAAAGAGCAAATGGCTGAAGTGGACGTATAAAACGCTACCCCTGCTTCCACCCCAAAGAACGTATTGGAGCGCCTTGCGCTTCCCTCAAGAAATCCACTGGGTTACAATGATGAGAATAATAAATTACATCTTCGCGTAAGGAACCAAAGGCAGATTTTCTCTCTCTGACCCGACACTGCTGCAGCTTTTGATGATCACCTGGGACTCTGGAAGCAAATTAGAGCTCAGCCAACCTGGAAAATGTTACAGGCTTGTATCTGAACACTCAGGGAAGGGCCAAACACAGTTCTCCTTGGGCAAAGACCCAGGTGCCTTTTTAAAAATATTCCTTCTTGTCCTAGGTGGCGGCAACTGCTCCCAGAAGCAGGATTGCAACCTGGATTTAGCAAATGTTGATGAAACTTTTCACCTGGTCCCAATCACATATACCCTCCGGTCCCTCCCCACAGGCTGTTCGGCAAGGTGTTTCCACCTGGCAGCTGCTGGCCAGGAAGGAAAAAAAGCAAGAGGCTGGCATTGATTAAAGTGAAACAGTGCCCTCTTCCGTCTCTCCCTTAATTCTGCAGCACAGCATGGATAATCGACAGCCACAGGACGGATAATCGACAGAAACCATGTAGGATTTCAAGACAGTGGGATGACGTCTGGGGCTTGGCAGGGGCCAGCACTGCTTATGAAACAGAATCCGAGGTTAAGAAAATATACATTTAGAAGTATACAAAATTATCCCAAAACAAGGCTTCAAGGGGATTTATTCATTTGTGCCTTTCTGCAACAAAGCTAATTAATGAAACGGCTAACTTGAGATTTAGGTCTGAGGATGTCGGTGGGTTTTGGTGACAACGTTAACTGAGTGCTTCATGGTGCGTCTGAGTCTTGAGGTGGGTGGATAGGTTTCTGTACTGTCTCACTGTGTGAGCCTGGATATATTTGAAGGACATCAAAGGGGAACGTGCTTCTATTAAGCTCCTCTATGAAATATCCCTTTGTGCTCGTCTATGGACTCGGTAATGATCCTGTTTTTGTTTCTCAAATAGATCCACTAGGGAGAAAAGAAAAAGAAGAAAAAAAAGTCCTAGGCAGATGTTTTTAAATGGAAGCTTTGATTTTCAAGACTGTTCAGCTCTTCTAAACAGCAAGATGGGAACAAGGTGGGTGTGATGGGTAGAGGGAGTGAAACATGACAGCTAACACTTTAAAAGTCATATCTCGAAGTTATGATTCCCAAAGATTACAGCTCTGAAACAGGGCTCTCTTGTTAACTGACTGGGTGCTTCTTGCCAGATTATAACAATTTACCTTATTCTCGAGTAAAGAAAACCCGACTCTTAATTATATTTTATAAATACAGCATGCTAACGGCAACCAATGCAACACAGAGCTTCAACGTGTATTTAAATCTCACACATGGTTTGGGCCGGGGGGGGGGTGATGCACAGCTTTTCCATTTCATTAGGGATTAGACAGCCGAAGCTATGTGCTTCCACTCAGTGGATACAGTCAACTAAATACATGTGCATGCAAAACAGAACAAAAAGCAACGTGACGGCTAGGTGACCGGGGAGCGTAGAACGGAACAGAAAGTACCTAAAAGAATCACATTTGACACTTTTATTTGGGAGGCAAAGAGAAGACGAGAGCTGTCAGACAGCCCGTTCGGGACCTCAGCCAACTCGCTAAAATTCCTGGCAATTCCTGCGGCAGAAATCCCCAAGAAGAGAGAAGAATTCCCTTCCCCGCGCATCCCCTTCCTTTCACCTGTACTCCTGCTTGTGCTTTTTTTTTGGTGGCCGTGCAGTCCATTCCCCTTATCTTGCATCCTTAGGCATGGAAGTTGGGATGCACGGGGCCAGCAGCACCCCCCGAAGGGCTCTCTCGGGGCTCGCGTTCAGAGTGACGGTGGCTTCAGCGACGGGCGCACCTGCGTTCCTCGGGCATGGCTTTCGGAGGAAGCTTTCCCCGTGTTTGAATCAGAGCCCTTTCAAGCTACAGATCTACCCAGAAGGGCCTTGAGACATGCTTCCAGTAACTTTATCCTCAAAGCCGCTGCATTAAAATTCCAACAGTGGATTCAACTGCCAGGGCAGCTACACTGTATAAACAATTCTGTAGGAAAGAAAATAGCTAAAAAGGCATAATCTCACGCAGGAAATAACGAGGCCAAAAAACGAAACAAAAAAACCCCCCAAAACCCCAAAAAACCCCAATAAAAGCTCACATATGTCATTTTCCTTAAGAAAGAAAAAACAACCCAAAATAATAAATTGCAAATAAATTCTTTTCAGTTCATTAATTAAAGCAATGTCCATATGGCTTAAGAGAACAGTCAAAGTGCACAGAAAGGCAGTGGTATCTCGCCATGTTCTCTGCTTCTACATTCATCTTCACAGTAAGTTCAAGCCCTGCTCCTTGGAGCGACCCGTGCAGTTGGGGGAAGGCTCCTTTCTCCCCAGGGGCACACCTTAGCCCCTGCCTCTTCAAGACGCTTCCCATCCAAGGAATCGCGGAGAATGGTCTCGGTTTCAAAAGCCTTCGGTGGAGTTTTTGGTTTGCAATCTCTCTCTTCCCTGGGGCGTTTGGACAGGAACGTGAATCCAGCACCGAGGCCGCACAGCGTGTGCACGGAAAGCGGCCGAGCCCGGAGGGTACAAGCTGTGCTCAGGCTGCCTGCCCGGAGGAGGCACTGAAGGGTTGTGGATGCACCGCACCTAGTCAGCCGCGCTCATGCCAAGTCTGCTTCGAACCCGCCCTGAAGGGCACTGGCAAGCACCGGCTGTAACAATCCCTACTTTCCTTTCACACCTGCCCGGAGGGCCATTGGCAGGAAGCAGCGATACCAATGCTACAGCTGTTGCACGCCTTTGCTACAAGGAGAGGGCCAGACAGTGCTGATAACAAAGATAAGGCTGTGCCCTACCTGCCTGGAGGGGTGCGAGAGGTGCCAAGTTTCATGGGTGTTCCTCAGGCCTCTGCAAGGGGAACCGCCGTAGAGCGGTCGTGCTGCAAACAGCTGCTCCAGCGTAACCTTTCCAACCCCCCTGAGCAGGAACGACTAAAAGATGGGAGCGTTGCCGAGTTCAAAGGCTGGACTGGGATTCTTTAAATCACTGACAGCTCCACTTAAGCAAAACAACTTGCCAACAAAACCCGCAAGAGGCCTTGGGGGTGGGGAGAAGGAGCTGGCTGCAGCTCCGTGGGTCAAAAAAAAAGGGGCAGCACCAAATAGACTGGAAAAAACCCAAAGAAAACCCCGCTGCTTTCTAAGAACCGCCGCGGCACGCACAGTGGGCCTCCGCGTGTGCACAAGGGAGTTCACAACCCTAGCGTCTGAAAACCTGCTTCACTTTATTCAGGAGATGTCTGGCTGCTTCTCTCATGTACAAAGCTGAGCAATCAGTAGAAGGCACCTGTGGACACCAAAACTCACCCCCTCAGTGTGATCGGCCTTTGCATTAAAAAGGGTTTTGTTTGTTTTAAAAAAAGAGAGCAGATAAAATTCAAAGAAACCCAGCTAAGGGCACGGATCAGCGTGCAGCACCGCAGAATCCTGTCTGAGCAGCCGGGCTGGGGGCGGGGGGGCTGAGCTTTATTGATAGGGTAGGACTGCTGTGATAATCACAATCCAATTAATCCATTAGCAGGTTCTCCAGCTCATTAATTGCAACCATCAGATCCTAGATTCCAGCTCATTAACTGCAACCACTGGATCCTACGTTCGAATGCTTTCCCCTCTTGTTGCTTTTCCTGATTTTTAACAATTTACAATATCAACAACAAACTGACCCCGCGTCCGAGTAACTTCCCAGCTGCTTCAGCCAACGCCATCTCCAGCTTTTTCAAACCGTCTCCACTGACAGCAGCTCTGGAGCGAGACTATCCGAGGAATGCAACGAGCCCAATCTGACCAGGATAAGAAAGCAGTAAGATATATTCATTATCGAAAACACCAGTCGTGAGCCTACGGGCAGGAGTAGCGACACCACTGAGACTAAGCTAATCAACGGGTACTCCTGAAGTGGAGGTGGAATGGCAACGAGCAATGGGGCGGAGAATTTTCCCATCTTTTTTATGCGAAAAAAATGTTCCCTTTTTCACATTCCTACTCAACCCTGATGGGAGAGAAACTGGGGAGGTTCGGGGGTGTTTTCTCGTCCGCTCACATCACAAAGTCACTCACGGCATCCATGGAATTCACCTTCTTGTTTGGAAGGGAATAGGGTGGGAGGAGGAAAGAAAAGAGAAGAACATGGGAGCTGCTTCGTAAAGCAGAGTTACAAAAAGCAGTTAAAAAACCCCCTACTATTCACATGTGATTAAAACTGTCACTTTTCGGATTTTTTTTTTTTTAAAACAAAAGTTCGGCTAGTTCAGCTCCGCGTCGTAAGAGTTGATTGTCTTCAGAAAAAATAGACTCATTCACGTTCACATCCGCTCTACCCTGATAGAGAAATTTACCCACAGGCCACGGCACCGGTCACACACACAGTCACTGTGATGGGTCGTCCCGATCCCCGCAGGAGTTTCGGCTGTGCTGCTTCCTCCCTCGCGGTGTCACACAAAGGAGGAGAACCCTGTCACTGGAGTCCGTGAGCCAGGAGCGGGCTGTCCTGTGGGGGTGTACACCCCTCCTGAGCTCTGTGTTGTGATGACAGTCTGGAAATAGGGCTCTGTCTCACTCGCCGCACACTCCTCATACCTGTAGGACGCCGGGTGTTTCACACCCTTTTGCTGCCGCTTCCAGGAATTGTAGTAGGTAGGGTCGCTCATGTAGTGGTTCACAAAGGAGTGCTTTGGCAACTCATCTTCATAATCGGAGTCAGTGGCCTGCGGCACGAGAGACACAACCGTTAGCTTCCTTGTCTAAGAGAGAAGATACAACAGAACTAGGATTATTTAGTCTGGAGGAGAGGAGGGTGTAGGTTGGGGAGGGTGGGTGTTGATAACAGCCTCCAAATACCTGAAGGGTGATTATATGGCGCGTGGAGAAGATTATTTTTTGTGGCCACAAGGGACAGGACAAGGAGCACTGGTCTTATACTGCAGGAGAGGAAATTTAGCTTGGGTATCTAGAAGAATTTCCTTACTATGAGAGTCAAGCTTTGGAAGAGATTCCCTGCAAAGACTGTGGAGTCTCCGTCTTTGCAAGTTTTTAAGAGCAGGTCAGACCAAGACTTACCTAGGAAGGTTTAGACAGGGGTGATCCTGCCTTGAGCAAAAGGTTGGGCTAGAGTGGCACCGGGCCACAAAGGGTTGGCTGCCGGACCAGAAGTGACTGGCATACTGCGGACTGGATACAAAAAAGGGCTGTCTGCTGGTCCGCAGCATGCCAGTCATGCCAGACTGAAGTATGCTGGTCCCAGACTGAAGTATGCTGGACCACAGTTTGCCGGTCCGCGGTCTAAAAAGTTTGGGAACCACTGGACTAGATGACCTCCTGAGGTCTCTTCTAGCCCTATGGTGCTCTGACAGCACCACCAACTGATACAAGATGAATATTTATAGGTCTGCAGGCTACAAATAGACCTGGTCCTGATTTAGCACAGTTTAGTGCAATCAGAGTGGAAGTCCTTCCCCCTAATGAACACTTGCAGTAGAAGATACTAGAAAACCTGTTCTGATTCACTGAGGATCATTGCTGTAAAAGTAACTAGGTTCATTTCAGGAGGAGATGCAAAAGAAGGCAGAGATATTGCAGTGCAAGGCAAAGTTGCAATCACTTACTCAGGTATTTCAGTTTTAAGGCAGGTAAAATGATGAGAAGTTTTCTGTCTCTATCTCATTCTGGTAGGCAGGAAGTAAAATCAATGCAAACCTATTGGGCGCCTATACATGTGCTCTGATGCGTTCTAAGTAGAACACGTCGGAGCAGACTCGATTGGGGTGTTCTTGCTAGAGCGCGCCAGTGTGCCTCACTGTCACATATATTAAGCATCCTAGATTACAACATGGCCGCGGGGGGGCGCTTTAATTAAAGCTGATCAAATGAGCAACCCCCGTGGCCATTTTGAAACGTGGGATGCTTAGTACACATGACGCTGCGGTGCTTTAATTAGAGTGGCTGTTCTAATTAAAACGCCTGACCCCTGCCCTCCCACCCTGGAGCACGTGTATAGATACCCACGGTTTTAGGCAAATTTACTGTTCAGTGTTTATCAAGGCAACAGTGAGGCACTGAAACAGCGGTGAAATGCTTCTCAGGAAAGGCTCATGGAGTCTGTGCACTCACCATCAGCTAGATGGACACTTGAAGCTCCTTGGGGAGCTCCCATAAGCTTTGTGGGTCAGCCCGCTGCTGAAGTGGCACTACTATTATCCAGAAGAAAGAATCTTCATTGGTTTGTAGATCTCGTAAGAGCAAAATGAAGCGTAGCTGAATGCACATATATATTTCATGCATGCTATACATTATGTACATACCTATTTCCCCTTATTTCTGGCTACCCCCATAATGGCCATATCAGACAAAACAGAGAGAGATCTGCTCAACAGTTTTCTTTATATGTTTTGGTTTCTCAATGTCTTTGGGCTTATCATGCCAAAACGGCTTTCCTCTTTTTGAATAGTTATCTGGGGCTCTGCTGAAGGTGACCAGATAGCATACTGGTAGTTGCCCTAAGAAATACAATAGATAGGTGGAAAACTTGAGAGAGCATGCAGATTACAGGTCCTGCAATGGGGTTTAAAGGGGTTGCTTGTCCATATCATCGTGGCCCTACCCAGCAAACACATGGCCTCCTAGATCCCAGCACGACTGCTGTATCCTCAACCAAAAGCCTTTTAAAAACCACCTGTTAACAGTCCCAGAAGAGCCAGCTTCACAACACACTGTAATCATTTAAAATGGTGACATGTTTTCCATCCCTCTCCTGTCTGCATGGCTTCATCTGCATAAGCAAATTCAGTGCCGGTTTCCCAGCACCAGAGAGCAGGCAGGTCTCAGGCATTTCTCCACTGTGCCGCGAAACTCATTGCAAAGCAGCTTTTCATAACACAAGGACATTTTGCAAAACTTTCCTTCTGTTCCTTGCTGTGGCTTGGCTCTATCAGAATTATTTATTATTTTATTATGTATTTATTTAAATTTCAATAATAAATGCTTATATGGGGCTCTGGGCATCCTGACACACAATTAATATTACAACAAAATCCTTGCAGCATGAAATAATTATTCCAAAAGGAACTCGCCGCCTACAGAAACACTTCCCTCCACCATCCTCATCTTGTGAAACAAACCCTCAGCTCCTTCCAAATGCCAGATCATGCAGAAGTCTCTTGTGGCGTGCCTGGAATGTCGTCCAATTTGTGCCCTCCTGCATTTAAAGAGGGGTTCCAGAGTCTTAGAAAACCCTGGCAGAGCCACCCCACCTCTTTTGTGATACGATGGCATGATATGGGGCAGGGGAGACGATATCCCTCAGGCTTTATATTGTAGCCAACACTTTAAATTCTCCTTGCAGCTAGTGCAGATCCCAGAACAGCGGTATCCCATGCTGTCAGTGAAATGCTCTGCATTCAGTACCACCTTAACCCTCCAAATGTTTTAAGATGCAGGCCCATCTAGCGGGCACCACAGTAAATTAATCTCAAGGTAAGATTAGCATGGATAGCAGCGACAAGGTCTGCATCTGGAAGGATAGGTTGCAACCTCCTAGTCCAGGGGTTTTCAACTGGGGGTATGTGTACCTCTGGGGGTACTTGAGATGGCCTCAGGGGGTATTCGGCAGCGGGTGCTGCCGCTGCCGGCACTTCCGCTGCCACTGGCACAGTTGCTGATAGGCTGTGGGGGACCCCCAGTCACCGAACGGCCACCGGGGGACTCCTGCCTTCTCAGCTGGCCACTGGGGATACACTGACCCAAAAAAGTTGAAAACCCTTGTCCTAGTCAGCTGTGGGTGACCATGGGTGACTGGTGCCACCTTAGTCGGGGGGGGGGGGCATGTGCCCCCCAGCAACAGGTCAGCGACTAACTGGGGGGGAGGGGGGCAATCTCACCGATGTGGGGGTGGTTCCCCCACAGCTGATCACTAAGTGGCCATGGATGCTTCTGGGAGCACTGCGGTTCTCCCACTCCCTGGCTGGAGCTCGCAGGGGGGCACCAGCGCTCCCACCTGCCCTGCCTGCCCATTGCCTAAGCAGCGAGCGCAGCCAGTCAGGGGGAACACTGGCACTCTTAGAGGGTACACGGACATCCCCGTGCACCCCCTATGCATTGCCACCGCGGGTGACGGAAGTGTCACACATGGGTTGCTGCTGTAATATGGTTATTCAATACCAGCTGGGTCTCCAAAGCTGTGAACTCAAGAAAGGATGGATGGGTTCCCACAATCAAAGGGTGCGACCACCTCCGCCCTATTCTCCAAATGTTTCACCCAACCCCTGCATCTCTTCTAGAGGTGGCTACAGCCATCTTGTGCTCATCCACACCCCAATTTTAATGGGGCCCTGGCTAAGGAGGTGAATCGGACAAGACAGAGACATGCTGTTGGACACCATTTACATACTGAAAACACTGATCTCATTCTCATCACTCCTTGCTAACTTGGATGGCTCTGCATACTTGCTGAAACAGGGGCATTCCCAAAAGCTCTTCAGGAAGAAAAGCAATTACCCACAACTACCCTAAAAGATCTGTCCAAGAAAAAGCAATGAAGCCACTGTAGAGCAGCACTGCTGCTCCTGGAAGGCCCATACATGACTGATTCTATAACACTTCGTATTCAATAGCATTGATGGAAGCTGACAAAACTAATCATACCAGCACGGTCACTTTGATCTCCAGCATTATCTACCAACCCAACCAAAGCAGTCATTGCTAAAGCCGGACCTATACCTTGATTGCCAAACATCAAGGAGACAAGGTTCAAAGCACTGGAGACACTAGGGGAAGCAGTGTAGCTAGGCTGCTGGCATTTGAAGCACCAAATCTTTTGGACTTGCTCTGAGCAGAATCAGGTGACCACACATTTCAAACCACACTGGAAGGCTGCGTCCTTATCACTTTCTCCAAATCGTTAACCTAAATGATTAATAGCGAGGGTGTACAGACAAGGCTAGTGATTTTCTAGACCTGATGCTCATGATGCAATGGCATATATAACCCAACCCTTCTCTACACTTGTGCCACTGCTAGCACTGGTGCTGAAAAAGGGCATGACATTCAGATAACCCTCGAATCTGGCAGGGTCGTTAAGTTCACACCTGCAGAAATTTGAGAGTGGCTGTTCCTAACCCATCTTGGACAGATGCCCGTCCAGCCCTTTTTTGAAAACCTCCAATGAAGAATGTGCCATAACTTTTCTACCCTACTACAACGCCCGCAGGCAGCTCGTTCCTTCTCTGATTCTCCTTATAGGCAGGAAGATTTAATCCATAACTACCGGGCTGTAGTTTAAATCCACTGCTTCTTGTTCTGCCATCTGCGGCAAGGAAGAACAATTTTTCTCCATCTTCTTCATGGCAGGCTTTCAAGCTGTTGAAAACTGCTATCACGTCCCCTGCCTTCATCTCCTTTCCTCCAAACTAAACATGCCTAGTTCTCTCAACCTTTCCTGCTATGGCTTGTCTGCCAACCCCTTTATCATCTTTGTTGTCTGCGTCCGGACCTTCTCCTGTTTCTCTCCGTCCTTCTTAGCACTGTTTGTGTCTACAATCCATTTTCTTTGTAGATTCACAGTTGCTTAGGGCAGGGATCATTCTGCCTGTATATACTTGCAAAGCATCTTCCAGACTCTGGACAATATAAAATAAGCAGCAGCATCCTTATTGGTTCACTTATAAGTAATTCTCTGAATTATGGTCCCAGGCTCTCCTCTCTGCTGAAAAAAACAGACTTTTCGGGTACATTTTATTCCTCCTCCTGCCCTCCATTACAATAGAGGTTGCCTATATCACAGGATCTGTTTTTGGAGTGGTTATATTCTTTTTAATACTTCACAACTATTGACTAAATAAAACTGCTGCAGGGTCGGAGGGGGGGGTGTTTGTTTTTTTGTTTTGTTTCGTTTTTTTCTGTTCGGTGCAGTCCTACATTGTGCCTATGAGTTTGTTACCTAGGAAACCTTTGTAGGCTGGAATTTGATTGGATGTGCTGTCAGATTAGAATCTGACAACCAAAGGTGCACGGATGCCCGTGAAGCAGCAAATAAAGAAAATGACTGACAATTTAAGTATTTTATTGGTAACATGAAAGGCAGAAATGCTGCGAGGAGAAAAATTAGGGGCCGGCGGTTCTTTTAGTCAAAGGGCCAGCATTACGGGAATTTGAAAATAGTTCTGATGGCACGTTGCTTGGAAAGCGATGGGAGCAGAAATGTTCTTCTGTGTTTATTTCTAATAAATAATCCAGAGGGCAGCAGCCCTTGCGTGCCGGAGGTGCTGCCAACGCCTGCACTAGAAACATGAGCAGACTAACTAGCAACTTGTACCCGAACCCGCGCAGGCCGGAAAGTCTCCGCCACCCCCATTTCACTGACCCTTCTTCGCCCTCCGCTTCTTCCTCCCTGACCGATAAATGACAAGTCACGCCGCTCAGCAGAGGTCCCGGGGCCAGCCATCACCTACCCCAGCCGGTAGGTTAACATGCTGACTCCCTATTGGCTGACGGTAAACGAATCAGCCGGGATCAGTCCAACGAGTAAGAGAGAGGACAAACAGGCACGGGGATTTTCGGTGGAGGGTAGGTTAGCCATTTGCTTAGCAGGCTGCCTATCGCCGGCTTCAAAATCACTGTGAATGAATCCATTTAGGCGCAGGAATTAATTTGAAGTGGAAAATATCATTATACGGCATTCATAGAGTGGAAAAGCCACAACTCTTTTCCTGCGTAAGGCTGCCAAGAAGGTCACTGCTGTGCTAACGTTCGGCGTTGTCCAATCCATTGTCATCGCTGGGCGGAGTATTCGAGTCGGGAAAAGCTCAAAACCGAGAGCCCAAAGCAAGCAACCTACCCCCCTTCCCAGCCTCTCGATGGAGGAGGAGAGAAGCCGGCGGCATCACTCAACTACTCTGAGCACGGGGCTTATAACTTCATCAAGTGATTCCCCGACAGCTTCATCTCCTTGGCTCTTCATGTTAAAAAAAAGCGAGAAAAAAAAAAGCCCGTTGTTGTTAGTTATTATTTGGCACTTCACTGTCTTATGGCTGTATTGCCCCATCTGCTCTACATGCCAATTAAACCATTTCTATCTCCCCAATGCTTGGCTTTCCTGTCATGGAGCGCCTAAGTTAATCTTTCAGATAAATGCATAGCAGAATGCAGCTGCCTACAGGTTTCTTCCCCCATTTGCCTCCTTGCTCCCCTCCCTTGGTGCAGAGCCACGGGGCTCCCCGAGAGCCGCGTGCTAACGGCAGGGATTCAGTCTGAGAGTCTCTTATGGACTTGTTCACATGTCAGCAACCCCATGGGAGCCGGTGGGAGTTTATTTTCCTTTCTCCCTCCTGCAAAAAACTTGACACCTCAGGCTAAGGGGTTAAAGCAGAAATGCAAGACGATGACATCTTAGCTGAAAGCAAGTCTCAGCCGGCCAGACACGCGGCATTAAGTGGGATCCAAGACACACCAAAAGAGGCACCAGAGGAAAACGGCATCAGAATATTCTTTGCTGCAAAGGACAGAGCTTCTGCAGTGCCCTCATGGTAATGAGCCCTCTTTTAATTCTCTGTATCACAGAAAATCTCGCTCTCTGCTAAAGAAGATGGAGAGGCTGAAATGCTGGGAAACCTGAGCTTGTCTCCTAAGACAGCCTGTGAGAACATAGCCTAGAAGAGTGGAAAACACAAACAAGGAGGAGATAAAAGATGCACCACTCCTAGAAAATAAGGTGTTCAAACTGCCTGCCCACCCCACCCAAAGTAAACAGCATTTGCAGACTGATCAAAAGGCAGCATATCTCTGATTGCCACCTCTACTGGGAGCCCATTAACATTTTGTGCCTCAAAGCGCTCCCCAAGAAAAACAAGGAAGCATCAAAGAAACCATGTAGAAGGGCTGTGCAGCTAAGCGCCAAGGAAAACCGGGCAGTGCATTTTGTTCATGTACAAACGTGCATGCATCGACATGAGCACGGAGGGCTAGGATCTTGCTAGGAGGCCCCAGGTTCTACCACAATGCAGAACAAATAGATAATAATGTTAAGGGCAAGGTTAAAATCCACTGTCCTCTGTCTATGCTGTACAGCCTGCACATGTCTAGGGTAGAAGTGGACCCCCTCACTGCACCCCCGCAGGCTATTTTTATGCCCAACCAGGAAACGCACAAAATATTGAAATCAGTGTCAAACAGGGGAGGCACTAAACTCACAATCGTGCTCTGCTACCTGTATTAATGGCAGGTTTAATTCTGGGTTGTTGCAGGGGATGTGCCCATTAATAACATGGATTTGAATCTTGAGCATCACACAAGGAGAGACTGGAGCTGCAGCAAGGGCTGCCTGCTGTACGGAGGGTCAGTCATAGGGCAGCACGAAGCAGCAGGCTGCCCACAATAATTAACAAGAGGTGAGAGCCAGGTAACCATGAAAAGCAGCTGGAGCTGCAGCTGCAGATGAAATCTGTCATCTTGAACCACTTGCTGCTTTCAGTTTATCCTTGCTGAAAGGGTCAGGCTTTGAGTGGTTTGGCCCACTGCTGGCTCCTTGTGCTGTCAGCCTTGACTCGCCAGGATTTCAGTTGACAACGTACAATTTTATAGACACATTTACCTTTTCCCATGCTCCTTAACGCAGCCTCTAAACCAGCCTTTTAACCCAGAGTGGTCGCTGCATTCCTGCAGAGTGTGAATGCTTTGTTTCTCCATAAAGAGAATGCAAGATGGAAAACAGAGGACTCAAATGCATAATTTCAGCAGAAACTACTATCTTCCCTACACACACAATGTAACAGCAAGCTGAAAGGAAGGCAGAGCATCCTTGTAATGAGAACAGAGGCTGGGGAGTCAGAAAACCAAAATCCTGGCTTCTGGCATCATTTTCTATGTGACTACTGGCTAATCCTGCAAGCATCAGTGCCTCAGGTTCCCTGGCTGTAACAAACCAGTTGCCCTACTCCCAGGGGTGTGCGGAGGCTTACTTACTGCAAGTATTACTGCAAAGCTTTGAGATCTTTGAAGGGAAGGTGGAACAGAAAAGCAAAGAATCATTGTGAAAAAGGAGACTGCTCTCCTTAACCTTAGCGCTGATGGGAGCTGCAGAGCAGCTGTGAAGGAGATTCACTGTGAAAACTTCAAGCCATATGTGCTTCAGTCTCATGATGTGAAGTTCATTTCAGATGACTCTCAGTTCAGGAGATACATGCAGGGGGCTGGTTACATCCTGACATCTCGGTGCATGTGCAGTTTTTCCAGGAGCTTCAAGGTTGCAACCCCAAAAGGAGAGCAGAATACTCAATGCCTAACCGGGAAGGTGCTATACAGCGTGACCGTTTGCATTTGCATGCTATCAGCGACATTGGGAGATTCTGAAGGACCTGATGCAGCCAGGCTGTGAACGTGCACTGGGTAGGAACTGTTCATTACTCATCACCGTAGCATGCCAGTTTTGTAGGCAGACAAATGCTGTTCTGCAGGGAAGGAGCCTTGAGAACCAAATGCCTGAGATCCTCAAAGTAGTATCTGCACTGCATCAGTGGTGGGTCTGGGGAGGGGAAGGTGGAACAGGGTTGAGCAACCCGCACCCACCAGAGTTTGCCTGTAGGGCTGCTATAGGTTTATCCCCAACATCTGCCCTTGAGACCTTGGTCTCCAGCGAGCCTGGAAGCAGCTGCTGGACAACAAGTCTGGAGCAGCTCTATGAATAAGCTTCCAGGTCTGGAGCCCATCAGTGGACTTGGGTGCTCAGCCCTATCCTCTACAAGGCTTGCTGCTGACCCAGGACAGAGAAGGACACCTGCTTTTCGAGAGCTCCCTCTGGCCAGTGATGATGGGCGAGTTTGGTGACTGTGCAGGCTCTGACACATCTAGGGTGGGTGAGAAGGAAGCACTCACCTCTGACTCCGACACCTCCATGGGCTTCTCGTTCAGTCCCACGCTCTCACTCAGCACCGCCCCATTGTACTTGTTGCAGATGTCCTCATCGGAGTAGTGCAGCCCACCAGGGCTTGGGCGAGGAGGGGACCTGGAAGAAGACACAGGGACAGTGTATGGGATTTAACAAGTACCATACACGTGCTAAAATCCTTTCCATACCTGACAGTATCACCTTTGACATTCCTGCCCCCTCTGAACAAAAGCGCCATCACTCAGAGACTTACCTCATCCCTGAAATGAGAAGTTCAGCATCTATGCCAGGCCAAGCTCTGCTCAGTCTCTGATCAGTGATCACAGCACTGACGATCAGAGGCTGATATCACAATCAAGGGCAGGGATTCATAAATTAACTCAGCGTTTCCACCAGATCCTCCAAACAGAGGTCTATCCCAAGATCCTATTTGCTTGTTCCATGGTAAGTACGAAGCTAAGCAAGCGAAAGAATACGATGGCTAACTCTGAAAGGTGGCATCTCCCTTCTTACCTTGTCCCATTCTTCTTGGAGAACGTGCTCTTGACATTTAGGTGTCTGCTGTTGAGCTCCAGTGCCGTGAAGCCTCCGTTATCCAGTGTAACAGTCTCCTCTACATTAGAGATGCTTTTACCTGGAGGTAAACAACCAGCGCGTTAGCTAGGAGAAGGATGCCGCCTCAGTTATATGCAAAGAAATAATCTAAGTAAGCACCAGAAACAAGGTGCAAACCTATCATTCCTTTTGTTGCTACTCCCAGGCTCTTGCAACACTCTCTACCTTCTTTCTCTACGGCAGAATATCCTAGCATGGAGGCAGAGAAGTCAGCTGGGCAGGAGCAGGCTGAAAACGGGATGAGGGAGATGCTGATTGAAGCAAATGAAGGAAAAGTTAAAAGAAGAAGGCAGGTGATAGAAAGGAAGGAGTGAAACTAGAAAGAAAGCCTGGGCGCATGGTGAAAGGTAAAAGAGATTGGAGATGCTACAGGGAGACAAATCATAGGAACAAGCAAAGTAAAGAACAAAGGACAGGGGAAGGGGGAAGGGGAAGAGAAAGACATAGCAAGAGATTTTCCCCCCTCCGGCTTGTCCCAAAGGCTTGAGCTTTGCTGATGTCCTGGGCAGGAAGACTGGGCTCTTATTGCCACTTTACTACAGGCAGGTAGGTTATCCTCAGCTTCAACTTCAATGCTACATTAAGACTAGGTGGGAACATGGATATCAGAAAGGAGAGGTCAAATCTGCCTTTTCATGTCTGTCTTCCTAATAGAAAGCACAACTCGGAGGATGAGAGACTTTTTATGTGCTGGGCATAGGGATATATAATAGCATTAGCCTGGTAAAATGCCATGGCATTCACACATTTAAATCCCCTGGGACTAAAAATCTGATTTACTAACACTTGTTAGAAGTGAATTTACACAGAAGGAATAAATCCTTTCTCTGGGGCTGAATCCCTGGACGTGCTCACAGAGGCTCTTCTATCATCTATCCGGATGATACCAGCCCTTCAGCATTACAGGAGCTGGGGCCCCCACAGCCCACTCCGGCTAATTAGCGTTCATCTTGGAATATGCTAACATCAGGGCATTCACATAGCTCTTTCCTGGGAATAGTTAACGTCAAAGACACATGCACAAAGAACACTGCAAAACTGATTTTCAAAGCTCCAGAACCAGGGGTGATCTGTGTTTTGAAAGGGGAACATTTGCCCATCTCCAGGGATGGGACAGGAGCTCCTGTTTCCTGTGAGAAGCTGACAGTTAAAGACCATTACTAAGACCAAATTAAAAGCCTGGGACCCAGAATGCACTTGAAATTCAAACAGTCACAACACTTGAGGCTAGCATCTGAGGATGAGAGTTATCTCGATGCTATTTATCATATAGATGGGCTGCAATTTGCTCCCAGCATGGGCAAACTCCCTAAATACATACAACATGCAACTTTTCCTCTGGAAGCAGTGGCTGGAAATTGGAGTGTGCATTATATCCAAGAAAAACCACTAAGGTTCTCTGACACTGGGGTGAGACCAGAAGTAAAATCTGCAGTGATCCACAGACAGTACAGCAATGAGCAGGCTCAGCTCCCTAGTTGCTGCTAGTCAGTGGGTATGTCTACATGAGAGGTGTACTGCAGAGCTGACTAATTAGCTCTGCAGTAAACTCTCAGCATCTACATGTGCGGCCCTATTTGGCCGCCGTAAACTAACAAACTGCAACAGAGTTATTTAATGTGCTGCAGTGAATGTGTAGGTGCTGATGGGGTTGGCTGGGACACAAGGGTACTTCAGAGCGGGGACTGCCTGCCAACTAGCCCCACACTGAAGCACCATCATGCCCCAGCCAGCCCCTCCGCAGCATGATGGACCAGGCAGGAGCAGCCCCAAGTTGTCAAGCTGATCCCCTGGGGCCCCTGCCAGGTGGGGATGGATGCTCCACCCTGGCTCAACATGCTGCAGTTCTGGGCACATGTTAAAATGCAGTAAACCCTGGTGTGAACTGTGCTGGAATTGATTGCTTTGAATTAATTGCACGTGTAGATGCACCTAGTTACTTACTATAAGGAAAGACCTTTCCTCCTGCATTCTGCCTTTCAAAAACCAAGTGTGTATTATATTCCAGGGTGTGCTGTATGCGAGAAAATATGGTACTTGTACATGGTTGGAAACACGGAGCAGCAAAAGCCATTTCTATCAAAACGGAGATCTGATTTATCTGCTCCAGCCAAATAAAATAGCCAGAATGAAAGATAGCACAGCTGCTGAAACAGAGCACGTTCCCACTTCTAGTCTCTTCAACACATAAGAGTACATCCAGGATGCAGGAAGAAGTGAAATGCAAACATCAGCCACTTACCCGTGCTGCAATTCTTATATTTCTTGTTCTGCCCATGCAGGACCAAGGCAAATGCCACCAGCAAGATGAGGATCAGACTGGAAAGCGCCATCACCAGCAGGAACCACCACTCCTCATAGAAAGGGGTTTCTGTTTGTGCTACGAGGAGAACAAGCACATCATTAGAATCGTGATTATGTCGCCCTACGCCCCTTCAGCAGCTCCTTCACTTCCCATTGAAGTCGGTATCCAATTTAATCACAAGAACTGGAGGGCTTAAGAGAAGGGGTTAGTCTCAGGTGAAGATGCTCCCTTACAGTTCTCCTGACGTGCTCAGGCTTCCTGACTGCTAGTGCCCCTGATATTCTCTGTCTCTACATTTCCCATGTCATCTGACGGGCAGGATCTCCACTGCTTATTTTGGTTGAACCTATGCAGGACAGCGTCTACCTGACCTGCAAGAGGCACACCCAGGACCAGTGAGCAATCAGTGTCCATACAATCAGAGAAAATGAGGGGTGGAAGGGATCTCAGGAGATCAACCTGAGTCCAACCTCCTGCTCAAAGCAGGGCCACCCCAAGGCTTTGTCTAGCCAGGTCTTAAAAACCACTCCATTCCCATGCACCTTGAATCAAGCATCTAACAACCCTGCTCTTCTCTTCTTAGCAATCCTCCTGTTCACAAATGGTGAAGTTACCCAGTCCTGCTTGGCCACTTCCTTGTTATTCAGAGCTTTGGGTTCCCTGCCTGGCTCTTGTGGACTCCACAAGTCACATCAACCCATCTGGCCTCATTTTCCCCATCTGCAATACAACACTGAGTCAGGAATTCCCTGACCGAGGACTTTGAGATCCTTGGTAAGCACCACTCTTATTAATATCAACCTGTTATTGTCTTTGTTCTCATACCTCAACCCAGAAAGGCAGTATTATTGCAGACCCTCAGTGGTAAAGAGCACCACTACAGTCAACAAGGTAGAAAAATACTTGTGAAGAGTGGCTAGGAAACCTACTGCAGTATGGATGAATGCAGGCCGTTCAGCCCACACTTCTTGTGCCTGCAAGGACTCTGCTTTCCTGCCCAGAACCCTTGGATCTGAACTCACCCCTGCCAGGCACCTAATGACTGGGCCCAGGTTCATGCCAAGTTATTGGAGATTATGTAGCTGTGGAAAGTATCTGCAGTTCCTCTCTGCTGGGAGGGCAGCACAGGCCAATAAAGCCCTAAAGGCATGTAGAGAAGGCCAGGATGGGGGATGAAGAGATTCAGTGTAATTTATACCTCTCTGTGCCAGCTAAAGTGGCCGACCTGTAATGCTTTATGGCTTTTATGCCTGCACTTCTCAGTAGAAATCTCTTTCTTTAAGCAGCAATTGGAGATAAACCTTACAACATCCAAAGGAGGTGAATTAAACAGTTCTGCTCAAGTGGAGAATTACAAACAAGCAATTTATTTACAAGGAGCTGCCTGTGTACCCCGGGGGGGGAACCACTCCTGGCTGGAAGGAGGGGAGCGGCTGACGGGATTCCAGCTACACAACAGCCTTTTCGCGTTATGCCACACAATGCACCACCGCACAGGAAAGAAACGGTGTCTCCCGGTATCTGGTGTCCCTACCACTCTTGCGCCTGGCCTGGAGACAAGAGCGAGGGCGCTGCTCACCCTGACATCCGTCGGCTTTCCTTATGGCTGAGCGATTCGCCGTGCAGGAAGTAAGCACAAAACACGTGACCCCGTGATGGTGAGAGTTGCATTTATTTCTCCTTCCTGCTGGCTAACTGTTGAACAGTGTTTATGCTTTTCACTCCAGGAGCAGAGAGATAAAAGCCACTCCACATCCTGGATCGCTGCCAGGCCCTCAGGAAGCGCCCGAATTTTGAATCACAAAGACACTTTTAACAGGTTTTATTTTTCTGCTCCCAGCCTTTCGCTGACTCCGCGGAGATGAAACCCTCTGCCCAGGAGCAACTCGGAGTGGAAGGCAGCGTCTCAGCAAGGGTGCGGAGAGACTGGCGTGGAGCCTTCGCAAGGGCAGAGTCTCCTACTGCACAACAGGCCATCAGATCCCAGCCACGCAGACACCAAAGATACCCAGCGAGCTTCAGTGGAGCTTGCATCTCAAAGTACTTACGGGCAATTACCTTCCGGCTGGCACTAAGCCTTCAGTCCTGAGGCTGGAGGGATTTCTGATGGGGTTTTGACTATACCATTACCTCTTGCACATAGCCCGGTGCGGCTGGCAAAAGGGCGCATGAATAACATTAGCAGTTTTGCTCGCGTGGTCTTAGTGCCTGATCCTGGGATGGGAATCTCCTCTTGGCTTCAGGGAGGGGTGGGGAGAGCTGCATTTAGCTAAGTGGAATTGCCAACAGGCGGGGTACAACTTTCTTTGCTAATTAAACACCTGGCACCCTTTTCATAGCAACCTGCAAGATAACAAACGCATCCAGTGTCTATCCCGGGAGACGGTGGGAAGAATGAGAAAGAGAGAGGAGGAGGGAGAAAGGGCCACCTCACCCTCTGCGCATGCTAAATAGGCATGCTTAAACACATGAGAATTGATATGCATGATCCCCATTGCCCCCTAATGAGTGTATTTGGCAAATATTCAATCGATGTGCACCTGCTGTCCATTAGAGCAGCTTCCCGTTGAGAGGCAGGCCACTGGACTATCATCAGGCTGTGTGATTCACCACTGCATCACTTCAGCATCAGCCCAATTTCAACAGGACAATGCTGGCATAACAATGAAATAGTGCAGGCCCTCACGGCTTTGTGTACGAAAGGGTCTCTCCTCTTTCCCTTATAAAGAAAGCCCAAGGGAGAGGGTATAATACAGAACACATGATTACCTGATATTGCTGTAGAGGGAGTGCTCGGTTCTCCATATCCAAACTCATTTACAGCTACCACCCGGAATTCGTAGCTCACCCCCTGTTTCAGCTTGTCCAGACTGACTGTGTAGGAGGTAGCACTGTGGGGGATGTCCTTCACAAACGTATCCCACAGTCCTTCATCTAGGAAAGCGGCAAGAAAAGTACATCATTAGCAGCGTTGCTGTGTGCTCTTTCTCCTGCTCTGTGAAAACAAGTTGCTATTAATCATGTGTTTCGACATTAGGCAATTTCCATGCATACCTGAACCACTGTTTTCCAACAGCGCAACTAACCCAAAGCAACGAGGTCCGCTGCTAAGTCACAATCATGCTAAGTCGCGCCTGCGTTTTACATTACAGAGTTAGCGGCAGGAACCAAACATCTGAGCTGCGCTTTGCACGCTTTTGTAGACTTATGTTGGAACATGAAATACAGGAGCCCTACATGGGAGACCAGAGAACTCTGCACCATATTGTTTGCTTAATAATGTTAATAATAACAGTAATAATCATAATAATGACAGTGCCCCTAGTCTCTTGTCTTGCAGATTGGGTAACACGCCAGGAAGAATTGCTCAGGGAGAGTGTGAGATGCGTTTCGGTATCAGATTTCGATATAGAAAGATTTTTGCTAAAAATTATAAAGCTTGCTTTCAACATGAAGCCTTTAAAGGAGATCAAACATACCCATGGACCTGGAGTCTGATGAAATCCCTGTCCTGCAACCCAGATGTGCAGGTTAATAATCTAGTTATTCAACAGCCACGCTACTATTTAGATTGAGAACTATTCACACCCTGCTCCCCCCCATACAGAGTTCATACTCCTATGTTCATTTGAAGCACAATGCAAAGATGCAACACAGTCACTGCTAGAGACTGGAAAAAATGACAACTAAAAATGCCGCTCAACAATTTTGAACTCGGGAACATTAAGCTACAAAACCTCTCTTGGGACCCGCCGCTTCTAGTGATAATGTAGGCACCAGGTGGTAGAGTATAGGGCAGGGCCCAGCGTTTATTGCTACATGAGTGTTCAAACTGCACTATTAAAAGCAACGGGTGAGATTCTTACCTGGTGTGAGCTGGCATAGCACTCAGGCTCTGGCCCATTCAGTACTATATTAGATTTCTGACTTTAATATTTTGGTAATGAATATTCATTTTCCCCTGTCCGTCTTAATGACAGTATAACAACAGAGCAAATACATTTTGCATAAATATCCTTTCAGTGCAGAAAATGCTTGTATTGGAAGAGGGCCCTCTGCGCTGAGAATCTATTATGCCTGTTACTGTTTCAGACTCAAAGTGCTATCACTATATCAGTAAAGCAAAAGCCAACAGCGTTATCATTAATGACATGTTCCAGTGCTGCATTATCAGGGCCAGAATCTGTTGGGATTTACTCTAGTGTAAGTCTAGTGAAAACCAGGCAGGGTTTCTAGAACGGCACTACGAGAACAGAGCAGAATTTGGCCCATAGCCTATTTCTTTGCAACAGGGAATAATAGGGAGAACTGAGTGATTTATGCTGCAGGTGCATTTCCATGTGAATGTTTTAATTTTGCCATCAGTAAATATTGGTTCAGTAATTTGTAATGTGCCGGGTGTTTCACATCATGCACAGTGACTAACAACCCCCAGACAGCATCTTTTCTGATCAAGATGATTGGCAGTCCCAAGTGGATACTTGAAGCAGGCTGAAAACGTTATTGTTCTGTCCACATTGGAGAAATACTAAAGAACAATAAAAATAGGTAATTCTTCTGTCATGTTTAAAATTCAGACCAACGCATTATTCGCCAGCATGATCAGAGCATAATGAAGTTATCATAATGTATCGCTGTTATGTATTAGTTTTTTTACAATGGGTATAAAACAGGAGATAAAATATTGACTTCATTTTTACAATGCAGTGTAAAGCTTGATTATTTCTCCCATGTAAAGTTACAATGCAATAAAAGAAAGCTTGGAATTTTGTTTACTTAAAGGGGGGGGGGGCATGGATGCATTTTTAAAGTGGGCTGGCTCCAGCCACCAATGCTAAAAAGGATGCCGTGGAGTCTATAAAGTATTCTCATAATTACTAAAACTTCATGAGTTTTCATAAACACACTTGTAAACAGTGATAACAGAATTTCACCTCACTATGAATTGTCTGAAAAGTAATTTGCTTGCCCTGAGAATTGCTTCAGTGCAGAGAAAAATAACAGAATAAAAAATGATTTTTCCACCACTAATTTCAATAGAAGCAAACCCTGCACTCTCTTACCATTTTTCTTAAATTTCCCAGGAAATCATTTACATTCAGAGTGGGATAAAGGCAGCAAAGCTGCTGCAGACAGCTCTCAAGTCAGCCCCGTTCGGCATTGAATGGGAATTTGTGCTCGAGGGAGGGGGAGCTGCCAGGCCCCATCCCCTGCCTGTGCCCCCAGCCCCTCTGAGCACCCCCTGCTCGCTGACCCCCCCATGGCTGCCCTGCCTGCCCCCAGCTCCTGGCTCTTTAAAAAAAAGCCCCCACTCACCGGCTGCTGCCACGCAGGGGGCGATCCCTGCTGCCCCCCACTGTCCCACGCTGCGTGGGGGGCTCTGCCACAAGCCCCCAGATGCCCTGAGGGCAGCCATGGGGGGGCTAGGGGAGCAAGGGGGGGTCGGGGGGCTCGTGGCAGAACCCCCTATGCATTGCGGGGCAGTGGGGGGCAGCAGGGATTGCCCCCCCACCCGGCAACACCCGGTGAGTGGGGGCTTTTTTATGAAGAGCCGGGAGCTGGGACCGGGGGGGGCGCTGGGGGAGCGGGCAGGGGATAGGGCCTGGTGGGGGTCCCCCATGGTCCCCTCCCCCCTCTCCCACCCCCTACATTCCAGCACGGAGTCCGGGTCCAGTTCTCTGCAGCAGCGAGTGGGGACTGCCTGACTCTCCGAAGCTCTTCGAATCTTTTCCAAATCGATTTGGAGAGCTTCGAATCAATTCGGACCTTTTAACTGGTCTCCTGATTTGATTTGGATTTGGAGATTCGGCCACCAAATCGGGCCGAAATCTCCTCCAAACCAAATCAGCGCCCAAAGCTTTGCACGGCGCTACCATGCAGGTGCCAGGCACAGTCCAGCCCTTGGGCTTTTCCACACCTGCCTGGGAAGGCTTTACATGACTGGGATACCTAGATCTCACCTACCCATGCATAGCAGGGGCTGATGAACTTTGCCAATTAAGCATCACTGTATGTATTTATGAACTCATTCACTGTATAAGTCTCCCTTTCCCCACCTAAACACGCTTGCTATAGATGAGATCGGCTGAGAGAGAATTGAGCAGCAGGACACCTAGGGCAGAAGCGATTGGCTCTTGTATTAGGGAGAAAGGCATCAGCATACTGTACACAACATTTCCCACGTGGCTCTTCAGGAGGAAGGATTTGCATGCCAAAGCCAATATATCAACAATGCATTAATGCAGAGAAACCACTGGAGAGGCAGTGTTTGCGACGCTAAATCACCCCCCCCAAAACAGGCACAGGCCTAGCCAGGCCCAGTCAATTCCTGTTTAATGTACTGTGAGATGCAGCACAGCTGGCAATAAGTATGCAGCCATATTGCTCTCAATTGCTTTTGCCTCAATAACATCTGTCCCTTCCTTCCATTCATTTTGCCTTTTGGTGGCAACCGGACTCAGAAAGGAGGGCTAAACGCCTAGCACAAAAGGGAGAGTTCCTTGGAAAAAATAAATCTCATTTTGCTTCCTGATATTATAAATGCTTCGCTGCATCGTGGCCCAGCCTCATTTCCGGCCGACACGGGCGCCGATGTTTATCTCCCAGCCTTGGTTTCCAGCCCTCGGAGTTACACACGTGTGTAAAGAGAAGGCTCCAATCACTAGGGAAGACAATAGCTGCTTCGACCTATTGTCGCGTGGAGCCCGTGTCGGATGCTCGTGGGCTCCGCACATAGTTGATCCCTTGGAGGCGGCGAGCGGTGCCGTGCGCTGCAGGTGTTCGAACAGACGCTCCGGCAACACAAAAGTTTGATTTCACGGACAATTAATCAGGGTCTCCACGCTGAATAAAACTGTCAGTCATGAACGGAGGCTTCTGGTTCCGATAACACAGACCACTAACTAATGGCTGTCAAGCTGGAGCTGGGGCGAGATAGAAACCTGCCTGTAATTTATCTCTTAAATGCCAGCTTTTCTCTCTCGGTGCCACAAGAGAGCTGTGCTGTAAAACTTTCGGCTAATCACACATCAGGAAGTTTACGAGGGAAAACACCACCGAGCATTACGGACCTTCCAAACTTGGGCAAGTGCTCGCACCACGACGGGCAAAATTAAAATGTTAATTAAATTTTTTTACACGGGAAGCCTCAGTGCAAACTAACTAAAGGGCCAGAACAGAGAGTGAAGGCTGACAAACCACCAGCCCCATGCATGCTGTTGGAGGGCAGCGATGAATGAAGAGCTCCCATGGCCAATGCCAGAGATACACCTGTGCCCTTTGCTTTGAATTTACTGGTTTGGCTGGTCTGTGTCCAAGCTCAATGTTGCATTTCCTCATTTGTTTAAAAATAAATGGAAAATGCGGGGCGGGAGGGGGATCACAACAAGTTACTCAACAGGCTAAAGAGACAGCTAAAGAGAGTTCAACCCTCAGAGCAGATGGAAACAAAGTGCCGCAACCTTTTTGGGGAGGGAAAAGCCCAGTGCTGACGGAAACGGTCCTTCTTGAAGCTACCTGCTCTGGCCGAGGAATATATCATTTAAGGGACAAAAGGGGGCTTTGCCTGACTGGTCCATATTCTAAAAATAGGTGTTTCATGGCTGCTTTGGATTTATTTGGCTTATAGTTGCCAGCCAAGTCACACTACAGACCATTATCACGGGAAACATGTTAAGGCAGCTTGTAGGCATCCCACGATCTTCAAGAAAGTCTCACAGATCATCAAGGCATCTGCTGCAGGCCAATACATGCATTGAGGCCCCATGCCTCTATAGCCGGGACAGCGTGGATCCTTCAAGTACCATGCAAAACCACTCTCCCTCCCTTGGATGTGGAAGGTAATGCCAACCTGTGAGGAAAACTCAAGGCTTGGAGAGTGATCATCTCACCAAGTGGTACTGCCTAGGCCACACACCTATCCTTATTCCCAATACGGAGAGGACAACAGGGTATCTGACAGTGTTGGAGAGAGGGACAAGCCACTTTCATAGATACAGAGATGTTTGGATTGGAAAGGATCTTAGCAGATCATCGAGTCCGACCCCCTGCCCTGGGCAGGAAAGAGCGCTGGGGTCAGACGACCCAGCCAGGTGCTTGTCCAGTCTCTTCTTAAAGACCCCCAAGGTAGGGGAGAGCACCACCTCCCTTGGAAGCCCATTCCAGACTCTAGCAACCTGTACCATAAAGACGTTCTTCCTGATGTCCAACCTAGATCAGCTCTCCGTCAGTTTGTGGCCGTTGTTGCTAGTTACTCCAAAGAGCGCCCTGGTACACTGAGCATCTCCTATTCCTTGTTGCCCTCCGCTGATGAATTTGTAGGCATCCACAAGATCACTTCTCAGCCTTCTCTTGAGACAGCTGAAGAGATCCAGGTCCCTCAATCTCTCCTCACAGCACTTTTCCTGCAGGCCCCCAACCATACGAGTGGCCTCCTCTGGACCCTCTTGAAGTTGTCCACATCCCTCTTGAAGTGTGGCACCCACAACTGGACGTAGTACTCCAACTGAGTGGCCAAGGTCTGGAACGGGCTCCCAAGGGAGGTGGTGCTCTCCCCTACCCAGGGGGTCTTCAAGAGGAGGTTAGATAGGCATCTAGCTAGGGTCATCTAGACCCATCACTCTTTCCTGCCTATGCAGGGGGTCGGACTCGATGATCTACTGAGGTCCCTTCCGACCCTAACATCTATGAATCTATGTATCTATGAACTGCGGCCTGACCAGTGTTGCATAGAGGGGAAGTATCACCTCCCTGGACCTGTTTGTCATGCACCTGCTAATGCACGATAAAGTGCAGTTAGCTTTACTTTACTTAGCTCCCCTCTCCTCTAGCTGGTAGAATTTGCACCGTTTTGATGGGTTTCCAACAGGAGGTGATACATATTACTCACGTTGCCTAACTGAACCTTGGGTAGCATTTACTATGGCAGCAATGGAGACCACTCAAATGCAGTTATTATAGCACTTGAAGAGTTGAACTGGAATCTATTCCCCTTGGCATAATGGTGATGAAGGAAGGGAGGGAATGTTTCTGAAGTTTCTCCAGCTTATGAAGGAAGCTCTGAAAATATGCTGCTCTATTTGTTCTGCGCCTGCATCTGAAGCATCTTCCAGATGGGTGAGGAGGTAAGCAGACTGGGCACCTTACGTCAGCACAGAAGCACAGCAGGGAGGCAGAATAAATAGACTCAGCTGTATATTAATAGATTAAAAAAAAAAGCAGCAGGGCAGAAGGACCCCCTAGAAAATGAGCAGTGCACTGAAAAAAATCAAGTGGCAAAATACAGGGAAAAGAGGTCAATGTTTATTACACAAAGCCACTCTCCCTTCCTGGTGGAAGACAGCTTTGGCAGAGAACTCCAGCAGGAAAAATGAGGTTGTGCAGCATTTAATGTTTTGGGTAATGAGGCCTATAATAGATGACACTTGAGATCTGAAACACGAAGGTAATGGTACTGCATTTAAATACTGACAACAAGCTAAAGCCTTGCATTTGCCACGAGATGTTTCTGGCCTGGTCGCAGAAGAGCGGAGACCTTTCTTGCCTCGCTTTGTGGGGCCCGGGCACAAGTTAACAGATCTTCTCTGGATGGGACAGCAACGATCTGCAATAAAGTCCCTCTAACTGGTGTTCTACTGCTTAGCAATAAACCAGCACGTGGAAACGAATTGTTAATGCTGTGTTAAAACCAAAGCCGTCCTAAAATGGCCAGCCCCATCAGGGGGAGTTAACTCCCTTTCTTTGTTGGGCTTCGAATTCAGTTTTCAAGCTCACGCATGCCAAGATGAGGAAAAAAAGGGGTATTTAAATGCAGCTGGAGTTTGCATGAAATAAGCAAACATTCCAATTAGTCCCTCTCCTCAGTTGGATCGCATTTCATGCTCTCTACAGCTTCAACCAGAACTAAGACTGGGAGTCTAACATGCAAACAGCCAGCTCATTTACTACAGCAGCATGAATAGGATTAAAATAATCAGAGAAGGAATTAAATGACTCAACAGTCATGTCTCTAGAGCAGGGGCGGCAAGAGACTGTTTGCAAGTTCAGTGGAGTGGGGCTGGGCGGAATGACGCTGGGATAATGCAGCTCAGGTGCGGTGTGGGAGGACTCCATTTCCCTTGCAAAGAGCCAACGTGCCACAAATCTTCAGGCAGCGTATGGAAAATGTTCACTTGCAACCAATGGTGAGCTGAGCCCAGGCGTGTCTGATAACCTGGGAGTGTAGCCACACACAGCAGTGTTAGCTGTTACATGGGCATGCTCCTTTGGAAACTGTTGTGTTCGTCCAAGGGCATTCAGAAATCAAATGATTCCAGCCACAAGCGTGGGTGAGAGGGCTGCCAGGATGGTCAGCACCGAATATCTTGTGAACATAAGGTAAAGCTAGGCATTAATTGCCATGAAAAGATTCAAGAAAAAGTAAGTTTAGATTCTTATGTGCATAGTCAATATATTCACATATCACACAGGAGCCTCGTGCTGTGTTTCACATAGGGCTGCCAACCCTCCCCGATCGGCCAGGAGTCTACCGGAATCACCATCGATCTCCTGGTGACTACTGAAAGCAATCCAGAAGATGGATATTGTGAACGGGTTGAACAGTACAATTAATGACACTGTGTCACACTGGGGAAAAAACAATTTCCTGGAATAGCTTCGGTCAGAGTTGGCAAGCCTGGTTTCACAGGGGAACAGATTAGAGCTTGGGTTTTTCCTGTCTACAGGTGTGGCAGGACAGTAGGGGGCACTCCTGCGCTGAGCCACCTACCTCACCATGCCTGACCACCTACCAAGCTCCGAGTACCTCCCTGGCGGCACCTCACGTCTGGGCAACCCCACTCCTGAAGCACACCGGCACGCCTGGGGGTACCGCTGCCACCACCCAGCCATCTGGACTGTTTCTGAGCCCTGTGCTGCAAGGGGTACACGGGCCTTGTAGTGCTTGAGGGTGTTTGACCCACTGCAAAAGCTTGGGATGCTTCCTCTAGCTTGGAGTATAAAAAGTAGCCTCCCTTAGTCAGCCTCTTCCAGCGAGTCCACCACTCTTGGTACAATGAAAAACTTTACTGGTTACTTTACTGGTTACAGTGGGAAGGCTTGGGGAAGGGGGCAGGTACAGAAGTATTACAGAATAACCTTAGAGCAAACAGCGTGGCTGGGTAGCCTTTGATCATGCATCTGTGCTACCGTGTTGCTTTTTCAGCCCCACACTTGCAATTTTCTTGTTGGCAGGCAATAGGGAAGTGCAATCCAGGCCTCATTCTGAAATCCCCTCATTTGTTTTAAAGTGCCATTTGCCTGTAGTTAACGAGCTTCAACCACAGGTTTGTCCGGGTCTCACAGCATGGGCTGCCCCTTTACAGGGTCTGGGTTCAGCTCCACCTATGCCGTCACTGTAGGCATTGCACTGGGTACTTTTTGTGCCATTTTGTATGCTTGAGAGAGGGGCAGAAAGTCAAGGAGAAGCAGTGGTATTGGGAGAATAGCTGTGATAAAAGCTTAGAGAGGGCATTTTGGGTTCAGTGCTGCCTTGGACTGTAACTAAAGCAGCTTTCTTCTCTTGCTGGATTCCTTCTGTGTCCACACAACATTGCATGTTCTTTTAAATGGCCAGGACTCTGTCAAAGCTACCAGGGTCCATTTTCAATGCCTTCCCAACTGAAAGAGGTCTCAGTTTGCTTCACTGCTTGGGTCAGAAGTTAAGCAGTTACTGGAAGGATGCCAAAGAAAAAACCTTCACTGGCATTTTAGTCTGTGGCATGCCTTTCCCTGACATTGCATTAATGGCCAGCCTTATTTCGCAAGATGACATCTTTCAGAAGATATATAAAATTGAGAACTTGGCCCCTTGTCGCCATCTAAGATTCCCTCTCCTTCCCTTCCCACACACTTATTTTGTTGTATTAATCAAGTTGATAATGATATTGCACCCCACCTAAAATATCTGCATAGAGTGAACTGGAGAACTTATTCTGCATGACCTATTGCTAAGAGCCATGCATCGTTATTGATGTAAGGAACCTGCCACGTTCTGAAGCAGAAGACGGTATATTTTTCAGTGCTAGGCCAATGAGCCTCAAATATACATTTTATGAGTGCTTCCGCATGAAAGGTGCCGTATACACTTGTAATCTTAAATTATTAACCAGTGTGGATCCTTAATCAGAGGTTTTGCTGGTGATGTTGTTTTGAAAAACACCGCAGCGGTCACGGCAATTCCCTGTGACTATTCCTAAATAGGAGGAAATCTGACAGGACCGTATAACATCATGTAATGTAAGGCAAAAATAGGAACTAGGATAAAAATACTGAGCAATACCAAGTAAATGAGGACTCTAATCTTGCTTATTTTCCTCCACAAAGTCCCATCTCTTTATCTGGTGGACAAATACCTTCTTTTAAACCACTACGCTGTGGCTGTGAGTGTAGGGTAGACTACCAGACTGTCACCAAAGCTGTCCAAGTCTGCATATTTTCTTTGCAGTTCCTACCTGATGGCCGTGCCTCTATGATGTAGCCAGTTGTAGGTTTGTCGCCTGAATCTCCCTCGGTCCACTGCACAGTCAGTCCTGAAGCAGATTTTGTAACCTGAATTTCCTGAGGGGAACCAGGAGACCCTGAGGGATAGAACCAGAATAGAAACGTAAGGGAGCGTAGGACACGAGCAGGCTGGACTTTGTAACTTCTGCAGGCACGCAGAAAAAAACACACAGAAAAAATAGCTTTGGCCAAACTCTTAAGCAGCATAAACTCATTTAATAGGTTGCTGGTTCATACCTTCTCCTAGTTCAAGCACTACAGAATAAAATATCAGTTGTTAGGTTTTGCAGAGATACCCCTGTCAGTTAAACAAAGGAAAAACCTGTCATTTTGACAACTTCCAAACATTGACACGGTATCGCTGATATTCCTGCCTACCGAGTCAGCAAAGCAGCATCCCCTGAATTTTAGAGAGCAGCCTGTCCATTCCTTCAACATGTCACTGGCACATCCAACGGGATTATCAATTTATAATGTCTATGCTCTGGGCATGACAATGAGGTGAACTGCAGCAGCGGGGTATCTTCATCACAGCTGCACGCTACAGAAGCGATTTCAATGAAATTAAAAATCATTGCACCATTGTTAGAGGAACGGGATCTATTTTGGGGACAGCACTCCTGGAGGCATGAGTGCAAGAGACGGGAACAATAGGAACTGATGGAGGGTCGCTGATTGAGGGGTCAGGAAGGCAAAAGGAGAATGGTGAACAAATACTGGAAAGAGGCTTAATGGAGTACTGGGCAGAGAGAGGTAATTTTAATGCCTTTAACCTTCTAGCTGTAAATTGTAACTATTAACATGAATCACCTGTTTATCAAGAAAAATACTTTAAAAAACTCTTGGTCTCCAAACTGGCAAAACCCAGGGAGCCTGACCTTAAGCCTGCTGTCCTCCTTTCAGCATAAGGGGAGTGCATGGGCAGACACAGCCACAGGTATCAGCCTAAAGGTACAAGGCCTAAAGACACATGGGAACCGTTCTCAGCTCTTGCTACTTTTACACCCAGAAACTCTAGCAACTTGGGCAGTTCTTCTCGCTTGGAATTGGGAGTGTGATCAGTGCCATCAGAATTACAGGCAGGCAGGGTCGTGATAGCTTTGATTCCTTTGGCTGGTCAGTCTGTGCTACAGTTCATTTCCACAGGGTTTTTTCAGTGGGTCTTTCTGGATTTCACAGAGAAGGACAACCATAGACAGCTGCAAAACCATCTACATCATGACCAGAGCCCTCGTGACTCAGCTTTCCTTTGGACTGGGAACATATGTGGAGTACACCGTGCGTCACTGCCTGCTGTTGGACTTCGTTAATATAATTTGATCTGCTCCGCTGATGCTTCTAAGGTCCTACTTACCTTTTGCTGGCCCAGCTGTGATGTTGGCTTGCAACTCGGGTCCATAGGTGATGGTCCTGGCTTGCACTCGAAACAAATAGGTCACTCCCTTGACGAGATCTCGGACCTTTAACCAGCGCTGCCAATTTCCTTTGATGTCCACAGTCACCACCTTGCTCACCCCTAGAATGGCCCACGCAGATGAAAAGAGAGGAGGGGGTCTCAGTGGAGAAAAGCCAGCTATCAAGCAGAGCTCATCCCATCTAGATCGCGAATAAAATGATCTCACAGTTTGCTAAGAAAGTATTCCTTACAATTAGCAGGAGTTTAAGTAGTGATAATAGCCAATTTTCAGCACTGATAAGTATAATTAGAGTTTAAGCTTGATAAGTGGGTACTGACAAGAAAAAACCTTACAACACAACTGGGAAATTACCAAGAGACTATGTGCAATGTTGCTAATTACACTGGGAAGGAAGGAAGGAGGTGAGCGAAAGGAGGAAGTAAGTGAAAGGAGTACGAGCGCTTCCTCAACCAGAGCCGCTCTGGTTGCTCCCTCTTTGCCAGGCATCCTGCAAAAGAATTGCGAGGACAGACACCAGGCTGGATTCAGCTTTGCTCTTCACCTTTTACAGCTGTCTACACCAGTGCTGAGAGAGTGCAAAGCCAGTAGTGTAGCTAGGGGCAGACAAGAGGGACAGCAGGTCTAGCACTGATTTAGGGGGCATGTGCACTGTCGTAGCAGCTGGAACAGCTGGGGGCAGAGGGGAAGGTGACATGGATCTATGAAACAACGTCAGCACCCAGTGTCCGGGACGACGATGATGACGGAAGTGGCGGAACAAAGTGGAGTGCAATAGTGACTCTGAATGGGCCTTGTTGTTTAAAAGGACAAGGCAGCTTTTAAATCCTCTGTTGAAAGCTGAGCCCTGCTTCAGTCCCTTTACCCTAGAGTGGCTCAGTGTCCTCATTCTGGCTGGAGGAGAATTTTCTTGATAGAGGCATAGTGAGAGACAGGACCAAGACTCTCTTTTGAAGACCCTTGTGCAAGTCTTAGCATAAGGGGTTAAGTAGGGAAAGTCCTGGGGGTTGGGAGTGGGATTGTAGAGCACTGTACTGTGTAACGCAGCCCAGAGGGAAGCCCTGGGAAGCTGCCAATGCTGTGAGAGCCCCTTAGGGGTGTCTGAGTTGCACTAAGGCATCTGCAAATTCAGAGGTGACCTGAGACAACATCAAGCTGTACCTCCTACAACCTCACCCCCATCTTCCAGACATGCACATTCCTTTAACTAGGATACTAGCATCCCATAGGATAGGACTGAAGACATGTTGAGCATTCAATTTACTCTTCACTTTTAATCAGCGGGTCTTTTTGCATGCTTTTCTCTCCTGTGGGTGACTGACCACTGAAGCCAGTTCTTGCACCAATGCTTAGAGTCGGTTGCATGTTTAAATTCATCAGTATACCAGGACGCTGCAGAGAACCATACTTTCTGGCATACAACACCTCCTTCCCCCTGGAATATAATACACACTTTGTTTTTGAAGGAGAAAATGAAGGAAGAAAAGTTCTTTTTTTGCAGTCAGTAACTAAGTAGCAGCAACTAGAGGGCTGAGCCTGCTCACTGCTCTGCTCCCTGTGAATCGCTGCAGGTTTTACTTTCGATTCCACCCGGTTATAGGCAGAGCTGCTCTTACTGTACTTCTTACATATAATATAAGCTCCTCCAATTTGCAACAGCTTGTTTGGGGAAAGGTACATGCTGTATACAATAAATATGGCAATTGGAAAAAGTGCGTTTCCCTAGGAAACTACTAAAGTGCTCCCCCTTCAACTCAAGGAACATAATTCAAAGAAATACAGGAAAACAGGAATATTTGTTATTTCAGACTGAAATCTAAATAGTGAGGATGGGGTGGAGGGTGGAGGGAAGGCTCCAAGGCAGTGTTGTTGTCTGTCTCTGGATAAAATATACAATGGTAAAGTGTAAATATGCATGATAGATGATCAGATGGGCAGAAGCTTCTGGGCAACATATGTTGGCCATGCCCCATCTTAAAACTTGTTAGATTTTAACTAGAGCTCTGTCTAAAAGAGCTTCACATTGGCTAGTCCAGCACAATGAAGACTGAGGAGGCACATGCCTGATTTGTATAAATACAGCTGGTGTAAAAACCAGGGCCAGAGAAGAACCATTTAAGTTAAAGGACAACGCTAACTTCAGAATAAAGAGGTATAAACCAGCCATGAATATACTGAATCTGGAAATCAGAAGAGCTTTTCTAACCATCAGAGAAGCAGTGTTCTGGGACAGCCTCCTAACAGCAGTAGTGAGGGCAAACAGGAGGGCAAGACAGCACAGACAGACACGAGAGGGAAGAGCAGAGAAGGGAAATAGGGTAGGGGATTACATCAGATAGATACAAGACGACTGAGGTGTGGAATCATGACTGGGATGGTGGAAGAGGGAATGTTTTATTACTATCAAACACATAGTAATGGAAGTGATAGGGTAATACTGCCAGTCTCACTTTCCCATGACACCCCAGTGTTGTTCTGGTAGATCAAAGAGGAGTCCTATTTTCTAGGGGTGTGCAAAACGGGCCCTATTCAATTTGGATTCGACCCGAATCAGGGATAGTGATTCAATCTGTTGATTCGGATCACTGTCCCTGATTCGATTCCGCTGAATCTGAGTCTGAAGATTTGACGCTGATTTGGAGAATCAGCGATTCGGACAAAGACACAGCTGTAAAAGTTTTTTCTATGTACCTTGGGGTAGCGGGCATGGCTTGTGATTGCTGTGATACTGGGGCGCATGGAGCGTCCCACAGGAGTGCAGGTGGGGGGTCCTCCATGTGCTTGGCGGTGAACCTGGAAGTGGACTGGAAGTACTTCTGGTTCACTTCTGGGTCTGCTGGTGGAGGACGCCAGGGCCCCCCCTGCCCCCTGCATTCCCCCAGCTTGGCGATCAGCCATAGGGGGACCCCCAGACCCAGGAGGCACCAGTCGTTGAGCCAGGGAGACATGGGGGAGCTCCCAGCACGCTCCCCAGAGGATCTGGAAGTGGACCAGAAGCACTTCTGGTCCACTTCTGGGTCTGCTGCCAAGTGCACCGGGAAGCCTCCGTGCGTCTGTGGGACGCTCCATGCGCCCCAGCATCGCAACATTCACGAGCTGCCTCCTACCTAGAGGTATGTAGAAAAAACATTTAAAGCTGTGTCTATGTCTGAATTGCTGAATCTTTCTGAATCAATTTGGAAGGTTCAGATTCAATCCTGCGAGATTAAAGGGTCCTCTGATTCAGTTTGGATTTGGAGATTCGGCCACTGAATTGGGCCGAATCAAATCAGGGACCGAAGCTTTACATAGCCCTATTTTCAGCTTGTTCTCACCCTGCATCCAGCTGCATTACATCGCTGGTGACCACTTGGCGTGCTGTCCTTTCAGGTGGCCTTGTCACCCTGGCTGCTAAAGTCTTGAGGGTGTCTCTGAATGCCAGGCATTGCTCAACCCTGGGGCTCTAAAGTGGTTAGATGGTAGCTCCCTCAGCTTTTATGAGCTATAACTTTCCAGAGGTTTGAGTCAGATTTGTGCTCCTTTATTTTACCTACTCATGGGAGTTAGATAATGCCCCCTTTCCCTGGCATATCCTATTCCCAGCAACTGAAGAGAAACCGGTTTGGCCATATCATTGGTCCAGCTAGTCCGATAAGCTATCTTTAGCAGCGGCCAGAATTTGATGCTTCAGGAGAAGACAATCCCTCTGCATGCTCTGCACCTGCCATCTGTGTGATTCTGTAGGTGTTCGGTGGAGCGGGGCAATTCCTTCATGATTCGGGTACCCAGATTACAAAGGGAGACGTGCAATTTGATCGACTGCTGAGAAAACCTAACCTCCTGCACAACAGCCTGATTTCAGAACCAGATACAAATACTCAGAACACTTGTATTGCCATGTAAAAGAGAGATTCCTTCTCCGTTTTGTAGAAATGAATAAGAGGCCAGGAAGCTGCAAAGTATCTGAAACTCCTGATGCCTTGAGAGTGTTTCCTGGTTAAAATTCCACATGCCTTTTGCGTCAGCTCTTCATTCAAACGCACTGCTAGCCCTGAACAGTGAAAATGTTTTCATTTCTGAGTATAATTTTCCCTATGTGCAAGACATGGAAATGCAGGGTATAAAGAAATCCTTTATGTCTTACAGAAGCAACAAATGCTGGTGATTGATATCCCCATTTCTTTGGAAAGGAGTTTAAAATGAATTGGCAATGGCTGAAATTACTCTACCTGCTGACATTCTGCCAAAGTTGGACACCTTTTGAACTACTGGCAATCTACCAGGAATATAAGAAATATTAATAGCACCCGCTCCAAACTTTTTAATCTTTTCTAATTTGCTTTTGCATTTGTTTGCAGAGAGATTGCCAATTCCTTCTCTGCTGGTATTTTGGTAAATTAATAAAGTTATTGTGGCTGTCACACTGTTGTTGGGTGAGATTATCTCTTGCAGTGAATTAAAAAATGCTATTGGAAAACTTGGTGTAAACACAAAGGTACAATTAAATCGCTACTGTTGCTATTTGCTTCTCAAGACAGCCCTGGTGTCACCGATAACAAACACACCTGTGATACCAACACAGCCCACAGATAACAACGGGAATGACAGATGATACCAGCCACCAAGAGCAACACAAATGGGACTGAGTGACAGGTATTATGCAAACATTTTAAGACAAAGTGTAGGGAGGGGATCAAGGATGAATTTGTTCATCTGCCCTGTGACATACCAATGGCCACGCAACGGCCTTGCAAACCGCACAGGAATATATGGATTTCTTTCTGTAGGGGAATGACAGGAGATGGAGAAGAGCCATATTCTACAGTTACATAGCCTGCTGTGGACAGAAATGGTCATCATTATCTCAGTTACTTACTAACACTGCCTGTATTAGGAAAATGGAGGAAGAGTGGGAAGTTGGGCAGCGATAGGAGACAGGGGTGCATTTTCCCAGAATGGATATGTAGATCCTTTGGGGTTTTCTTACCATGGACGGGTGCCAAGGGCTCGTACACCACTCGGTAGCCCTGCAGGATTCCATTTGCTGCTGCCGGCTCTCCCCAAGACACGTTGAGCGTGGTGCAAGTGATTTCCGAGAACGCCAAGAAGCTGGGTGCGCCGGGGGCTGGAAGGATCACAAAGTTATTGGATTGCAGCAGGAATATTGGGTCTGATATATATATTATAAAATGTTATTTATTGCCAAGCATAAATCTAAAGGAAACAAGCTGAGAACGGGGATTCATCGATTATATCAACACTTCCTGTAATCAATCCAAAACGCACGCTGTTCTGAGATAAGCAGGCACTCCATTGCAAAACTAAAACTAAACAGAAAACAGGAGGAGGAAATCACAAAGACACAAATGGGAATGATGGATGAGAACAGGGGACAACTTCATTTCCCAATGGCTGCACCCTCAGCATCACAGTGTTCCCTACTCTACAGGCCCAATTTACTGAATTGAGTACACAAGGTATCTGCTGAGCACTGTGCCCACGCTCACAGGATATGCGTGCGCTTGCAAATCCCAGTCTGTATGCACACATCAGGCATTTTTACATGATTTCACAAATACAGGCCTTAGTTTGCAAAAGTTTTAATGTGAACATTGGTCTACACATCTGGTGCGCAGTAATGATATTTTCTATTATCCCAGAACATAGACACTGTTGTGGCACATTGTCACATGCACATATCTGTCGCTGCCTCGTGGAACAAGGGCAGCAGGCAAAGTAGCCCTAAGTCTGACTGGTGTGTTGGGTCTTTGCACTACAGCATATTTCAGCTGCAATCCAGCGCAGCAATCTTCCACTTCAGATGGGAACACATGCTCCCAGCACAGGGCATCCGTTCTTGGCTAGTAACAGGACCCAAAGAGAAACAGCGAGCATGGCATGGTCTCCCCTCCAGAGACAAATGTACAAGGCTCTGGGACAGAAAAGCATCAAGAGAGCGTACAACTCTGGTGCATGCTTCTCGGTGGAATCCAGTGACTATGGAACATCTATTCTCCAAGGGCCAGTGTTTCCCCTATGGGACCAGATCTCCAAAGATAATACTTTTTCTGATAGTGTCCATAGCCGCAGAGAGCCGTTAAAAAAACAACATGATTCTTTTGTGATGTGGCTTTATCAGAGTATCTCAGTTGAGTTACTTCTGATATACACCAGCCACGTGGGAGATCAGAAACAGGGCCATAATCGTTTGGTGCTCAATTATGACAGAGGGCATGGACAGATGACACAGGTATGCTGCCTTACACGGGGAACAGGAGAGGTGACTTACCATGGTGTAGCTGAATTGGGCACAACTGTTCTGTCTGTCTGATCCTTAAAACACAGTAAGCAAAGCTAAACTGCAGTAACATACCCCCTGTTTCATTAAGAGGTTTAGCTTCACTGCAGGTTAGGAGCAGACACCTCAAACTGTTACACTGGATCAGTAGGTGTGCACTTCCGAGTGCTCAGTTCCCTCTATCTCCCCCCCAGCCCTGCACCCTTTACAATGGTATAATATACATCTGTGTATGCTCAGAAATCCTGTTACTATTCCACTCTCTTCTAGTTCATATTCTAGCATCAATTTCAGCTGTGAAATCATTTCCCAAAGGATTGATTCTTATTTGATCTAAACTGATTTGCCTAGCTCCCGTAACAACATGCTGTAATGACTTATTCCACAATGATCGCCTCACAGTACTGCATTTTACTGCCCGAGACAAGAATGAAGAGTTGTTCCAGAATAGGTTTGCACCACCTGGCTGTGTGTCTTGGTTGGGATGCTAGCAAGCCCCCCCTCTGCCTACCTGCTCCCAGTAACAGGCTCCAAATACAGGAACACACCAGTGAAGTCACTCTGGGGCATCCCTTTGTCACCGTTCTCAGGACCGCAGTCCCTGACATGCATAAGACCAGCCATTTTTGATAGTCCTGGAGTGGAGGTATGTCTACGCTGTCACCAGGGTAGAGCCGTACCCCCATGCACATGCCCATGACCACTGCTTGGGAAACGAAGAACAGCTCCATACCTGCCTGGAGCGTCCTGCCCTGTTTGGGACTGCTTCTGGGTCCATCCCCTGCTGCGTTGAAGGCAGAGACGCAGACCAGGTATTTGGTATGGCTGGTCAGGTTTTTCAGCCGGACTGTTGTTTCTGGAAGGAAGAGGACCTTCACTTTTTCGGTGTCATTCTGACAATCCATCTCCCAGTAATAAATCTATTAAGAACAGAGAGATGTTGCGGTAAAGACTGTACCCAAAGTACAGAGTGTAGACTGTAGTGTAGGTTGTAAACTGCCACTGGGAAAGTGGTGGCATTGTTAGCTCTGGACTCTCATTGAAATGATATGCCAGCATCGTTCACTGAATCCCAAAGTCCTTGCTTTATTCTTACTTAGACAAACTCCCCTCGAGTCTAATGAGAGGATGTTATAAATGATGTGTGGGTATTATGACAGCACCACTGGAAGAGCACAGCTGTGTCTGGACAGTCACCAAACCCATAGCCGGGTGACTTGGTATGGCTATGGCAAGCCCAAAGAAAGCTTGTTAGTGCAAGACACAGACTCTGTCTCCTTCTGAGGAGTGTTGACATAACCAGCATTACCACTTGGTGCTTGCAACAAGCCCTTCAATCTGGGGGTGTCAGAAATATGGCCCATGTTGACCTACCATCCAGGCTTTGGTGCTGTCTGTGGATCTCGGCGTTGGCACACAGGCAGCATGCGGGGTGTACCGGATGGCCCCAGGTGCCACTCGGGATGACTGGATGGCTTATTCCAGTCACTCTGGGACTGAGCTGAATATGGTACCTACTCCAGCAAGCATCCGCTTAATGCTAAATCTAACGGCGTGTCCGTCAAGTCCCATGTGCACCAGGGCACTGGAGCAGTGGGGTGGCTGCTGTATGCAGTGCAGCCCCGGAGCAGCTACCATGTGCAATGAAGTAGCTGGGGAAGAACCGTGCAGCACGCAGTGTCCACTCCAGCTGCTCCAGGACCTGCACTGCATCTGAAAAGTGAGGCTGGCCTGTGCATCTGATCCAGCCTGTGGACTGGACCCATGGCAGTCTTTTGAATCCACAGGGCCAGGTGAGTTTGACACCCCTGCTTTAATCTTTCAGGTTCTCCTCTGCCCTTATTCTAACACCTTACTGAAGAGGGCAATATTGGCTTTCCTGGTACCTTTTTCTATGGGTGCTTCTCCCCATCGTTCCCCCCGACATAATTCCTTTCTGGATGCCACAACACTCCAAAGATGAATCTTTCCAAAGCCGATGCCAACACTGCTTTGTGGACAGGCCTGGCCAGCATAACTACACAACAGCCCAAGGCAAGCCAGGGAGTTTTATGTCAAAGCCAAGCTATTAGAACTATACACATACAAGGGTAAAAATGCATGAATTGATATATAAGGGTGCTTGTGACTGCCAAGAAGTAATGCCAGACGATTCTCACTGGCTTGGCTTTCCTTCACTTATGGACCTAGCTCAGGGAGGGAGGCAGAGCCAGGCATTGAACTCAAGCCAATCTCTGATATTCGGAGCCTTGCCCACTCCCAGTCTCCAAGGGTTCGTTCCCATCCTGGGGAGACCGTACCAAAAAACGTCTGCAGCGCGCCAAGTTTCTGCCAAGCCCGGTGCAATTATGACCATTGTTTAACTTGGTTAAAGTTAAAGAAGTGAAATAAACCAGCTGAAATCCAGCCTGGCTCAGTCTTGCAATCTGGAGAAAGTTATGGATTTTCTGAGCGCTCACAATGGTTGACGTACCAAAGGCTCCGTTAATTTGCTCGAGTAGAATTCTCTCTCCCAGATTTTCTACGTCTTTGCTATCTGGAAGAGACATATTGCCCACACACGCTAAGCTCCCTGCCCTGAGCTGCACTCCCATCCTCTTTTTTGTGTGTGAATATAAACAGCCCCTTCTCCTTCTCCGTCTCGTATGCTTTAGCTCTGCTTTGGGGACATCATGCCATTCTTTCCTGCAGCCTGAGCATTGCTTTAATTTTCCTTGTGTAGCAAGGACTGCTGTAGCTAGAGGGTTCTCTCACAGGTAACAGTGAAGCCAAGCAAGATAAATGAAAGCAAGAGACAAGGGGGATTGCCTTGTAGCCTTGTATGTTCCCATTTTGGCTGTCGGCAGGAGGTGGGTCCCAGGCGATCTCTAGCTGGCTCGCAGAAAGGGCGTTCACTTGGATGTTCTGTGGGGCCATTGCTGGTGCTAGTGAGAGAGAAGAGAATAAGGAAAATTAATAGTGACAAGTAGAACTAGACTCATATCCAGGTCGGACGCGTCCATTTGTGGAGAGACCCAAGTCAGGCTCTGTTTATGCCACAGCCCAGCTACCAGTCAGCTCTGAAGCCATCTAACATCCCAGAGAAGTCTCTGGGACACACTTGCAATGCATGCAGGGTTGCTGGGTTCTCTGTCTCTTGGAGGTTGCTGGGTTCTCTGTCCCGTGTGGACTAAATTAGGCAATGCATCAACCCAATCCCATCAGGAGTTCTTATGGGGGGAAAAAAACAATGGAGAGAAATCTCTCTCCTTGTAGTTTTAAGCTTTAAGGATAATTGTTAAAGCTGGCTTTTGTAGCGACTCTGCAATCCAGACCGGCCCGCTTCTGAAAAGAAACATGTAAAAAGAAGTAAATCACCTAAGCTCTGCCCCCTGCCCCTTGTCCCTCAATCAAAGTTAAACAGCAAGCCCGGTTTGTGTTATTGCAGACTGCTGCTCCGAAGCTTGAGAATTAGAGCTGCATACACAAAGAGGTAGAGGACGAGGGTTGGGGGACAAGAGACTCCATAAATCTGTCTCCAGAACAGTTTAAAAACAAATCAATTAGACACTGCCTGTATGTACGGCCAATGCTGTTGATTAGGATCGTTCTTCGCCCTTATTGCATGAGATCTTCAAATACAAATCTTGAGCCGCCTTGGCTCAATGCGTTATTTGTTAGCATGCTTGTTATTCCTTCTTCTTGGTACGGCAGCACAGTAGAAAACTAATTTCTCCTCCTCTTTACATGCACCTGGGTCACTCTTATCTTTCCCCTTCGCTGTGATCCAACTCAGCACAGGTGGAACGTCTTCCCCAGTGACTGGCATAGATGGTCTGCTTTCAGACCTGCTGTCTGCCGCTGGCAGGTCTTAACGAAACAGCACACGTTCTGCCTGCAGAAAAGATTCCTAAATGCATCCTGTCCGAGCTCCCAAAAGGGGAAGGAGAAGGCAGGACATGAAATGATATTTCTCCTCCCTTCTTCTAATGCACGGGCAGATGGTACCGCAGCCTTTGCCCCGGTGCCTAAGAAAGCTGCCTTTCTGCTCCCTGCCCGTTTATAGAGCATAAATAGAAGTGATAAAACATTCACTATCTAAGTAAGATAACCAGGGTGATCTGCTCCTCTGGCGAGTTCTTTCTTTGGGAAAGAATGACCTTCATAAGTCACACTTCCCCCTCCCTCCCTCTCTCTAGGGTTATAAAATAAAATAGTAATTAACACCCACTCAGCCTGACACCAACTATTTATTTTGTTCTAACTGTGTGGTTTCCATATTATCACTGCCCACCCTGCCGTTAATGGAAATGTTAATAACCAGCGCCAGGTTGTTGTGACAGATGCTTGGGCTCATTATCAGAAATTCTTATTTACCGCTCCATTAAACGACAGAATCGCACAAAAAAACAATTCAATCAAAAACTAACTGGAGGAATTTTAACAGCCACATTAATAATCCCAAACATAAATAAAGTTAATGTCTTTTGCATGTTTGCCATCAGCAACTCCATCGCAAAATTACTGTTGTACAATTAAAAAGTGAAAGGTAGAACGGAGCACGGCTATTATCCTGGTGCTTGGTTAAAACTGTTTTATTATTATTATTGTTATTATTATAATGATTATTATTATTAGGTTGCTCTTTCAGCGGGAGGAGGTGACAATGGGCAGAAATAAAACTCTAGCTGGGCCTGCTTGGTCGTGGGAACTCAATTAATTGCTGCCCTGCAACCCAATCCTTCTCTGTTTCGCTGGGAACGGGAAGATAGCAGCAAGCTGACTGAAGGGCTGTGTTCAGGGCGACGTTGTGCTGCTACACAATGCACTGAAACTCTCCGCTTCTGAAGAGTTTTTTTTTTTTGCAGAACACAAGAGCATGTGACCAAGTCTTCTGCACAAAAGAAGCCCTGAAAATACATCTCGGAGACTTGATGATGATGACATGCTCAGGGAAACAGCAATATGTACAATCACAGAGGAAAATGGATCAGTTTAACAATTTATTTTCTTGCCAGGTGATGACATTACTGGATGCCCTGAACTGACAGCAATATTCTGCTTTGAAGCTTTGTCTACAGCAACATTTTTCTTTGAATTCCCAGTGCTAGGTTAGAACCACGTCAGCTCCCCGGCTGCAGACAATGGTGGGAGAGCTTGTCAAGCTGGGCTCCTGTCATTTTGTCATTTAACCCACTTTGGAGCAGATCCAGACAACACAATGGTTAAAATTTGCTGGTGACCCTTCTAGGCTGACCCTCTTTCTCCCTGGACCAAATTGCCACTGGTGCAGTTGTGGGAAATCAGAAGGAAAAAAGTCAGTGCAGAAAAGACGTTGTTATTTATAAGTCCACAGCCTGACTACATGCAAATCATGTTCGGTTTTATGCCCTGTGAGTCTGTTTCCCCGCTCAGCTCTCCAACTCGGAGACTTTCCGAGATGCACAGATTTCTCGATGACAGCGAGGGACAGCAAAATAGTGATGCTCATGCTTGATGCAGACAGCACGTTACATTAAGAGTGAAACCAAATGGTTTAAAGACTCTCCAGAGAGAGTCCTGTCTGAGACCCCAAAACATTCACTAGAGGCCCAGGTAGCCTTTACTAGTACAAGCTAGCCGATTATAAAAGTGGAATAAAAGGCCCTTTACTATCTAGGAACACAGTTCAAGATTTCAGAGCTCTGGGTTTTTCATGGCTGTTGGCATTACTAATATATAAAGCAGGGCAGGAGCTGCATACCTCACCCTGCTTAAGGTGCTGGTGACATTATCAATTGTAGCAGCAAAGACACAGAACCCCGAGGGTCTGAACTCGGCTCTTGGCAGGTACAAAGCGTTTCACCTCCTCTGAGAAATGTATGTATTTGTCATTTCGAAGTCTGCAAATGTATTCCGTTCTGGAACCTCATGCAGCCTTTTGTAAGCACTTCTGTTTTAATAGGATTTCCATTCACCTTTGAGGCTGGTGCCGTTAAAGAATCACTCAGCAAAAGGGAGACCAAGTTAGGAGGAGAGGGAGCAGATTTTATAGCTAATTAATAAAAATATAACAATCATGGGTTGGTCCGATGCCAACAGAATGGTGCCAAGATAGCAAATCAACAAGGATGCTACATGGAGATGCAAAAAGCAGAGCCAAGATTTGCTAACTCGGTGCCTAAAGTAGGGCGCCTAAATCTATATGTAGGCACCTACCATACAACTAGCCTGGCTTTTTGATGCTACTGAGCATCTTTCATTCACGTGGAAGTCAGTGGGAGCTGCACATGATACCACCTTTACATTAACATGATGGTCACCTGCTCAGTGGCCATTCTCTGTGGGAGCCCAGACTATTGTAGGAGACATATCCCGGCTTCACGTGTTGTTAATATGGGCTGTTAACCTCTCCAGGCAGTCCCGCATTTGGAACTTTTCATCAATTTGATGTTACTGTTGGCCTTTCATTTCTTTTCTTAGTGACAGCTGCTATGATGCGCGGTAGCACTGGAGCACACTGTAGGCCACAAATCCTTGTGATTTATTGTGTAAACTTAATAACTTTCTTCATGAAACCCTCCTTGCTGCTACTGTTACGTCTGCTTAAATTTCTGGGTAGCCAAGATTTTCTCCCTCTGCTGATGTTATCAATGCCAATATTACACTAGGCAATTTACAGACAAGCCTCGGACAAGGTCTCTGCCCTGCTGAGCTTACCGTTTAAATAAGCACGCAGGTGAGAGCTGGAGGAAGAGCTGTAACAGAAGAACTGTGGGCTAAAAGAGGCTGCTTTGCATGCATCTTCTCACTTTCACAATTCAGTTTAAGATGCTAACACACCTTACCCTGGTCTACAGAGTGAGCATTATTTTTTTCTGCTCTTCAAAAATACTTTGAAATTAATGCGACTGATTTTTATTCGTCAGTAAGCATTATCTGTATTACGCTAATGATGACAGGCCAGGGCACCCTTCTACCAGGCACAAACACATAAAGAAGAGACAATCCCTGAGCGAAAGAGCTGACAGTACAAATGTAACCTTATATACAACAGGCAGCAGTAGGGTGACCACCTTTTCAAAATGGAAAGGTGAGACACGTTCGCCTCTCCTCCTCTCACCCCTCCTGCCTCCATGGGGGACATGGCCGGAGCAGAGCCGAAGGGAGCAGGGGCGGATGTGGGCTGCCCGCTGCAGGCTTGGGGCTCCCCACCCTGCTGCCTTTCCCTGGGAGGCCCGCAGCAGCTGTGCACCCCCTGCCCGCCTGGCAGGCGCGGGGGGCACAACTCCACACCACCACCCCTGCTGCTGCCAGGTAGGCAGGGGGTGCATCACTATGGCAGTGCGGCCAGTGTGGGACTCCCAGGGTAGGGCAGCAGAGCAGGAAGCCCTAATGCCACAGTGGGCTACTTTGTATCCACTCCCACTGTGCACAAATCCAGGGGGCATGTGTCCCCCCCATCTCCTCCCCCATCCCCTGGACAAGCCACCCGTGGCTCTGTCCCACTCCCTGCACCAGCCCTGGACCCCATGTACTGCCCAGGCTGGGCAGCCCCCGCCACGGAGGCCTTGATCTACCTCCCCTATAGTCCCCACCCCACAAATTTACCTGCAGGGAGCTGCTCTCCACGCTACCTGGCTATATTCCCAGCAAAGTGCACGGGTGCAGGCATGCATGTGCACATGGCGGCCCCTCCGTCCCAACCCCAGCAGCCCCAAGCAGCTTGCAAGGGGAAACCCACCATTTCTCAAACCTGGATCCCTGCACAAAACTGCAAATTCAGGAAAAATGTTGTCCCAGAGTTACGCAGCTCTGGACCAGGACTTGAGGTTCCTATCCTGGGACCATCCCACCCAATTAGGGACGGGTGGTCCCCCTAGGCAGCAGGGCAGGGCATAAGGACACAAGGAGCCCACCCTGATCAGCAGCTTATGCAATGATCACAGAAAAGCAGCTGTGGGGGTTCCTGCAGACATCAGAGCAGAGAAAAATTTTGAGGAGGTGGTTAGCTGAATGCTGCTGGTGTGTAGTGAGCATACCAAATACAGCATGGCATCAGGACCTCTCATGGCTCCTTTTGATTTCAGATGGGACTTCAGCAGGACGTGGCTGCTCAGACCAGGGCAGATCTGGACAAGTGGAGGAGGCTGAACTGCGGGCCTCAGGGAGCTATCGGGTGAAAAAGTGTGTGTGTGTGGGGGTAATACCTTCAGGATTATGCAGTCTCTGAGCAGGGGCTTCTGAATAGCACCTAATGACTGCCTACATCCTGCTCTAGGTGCCCAAGCCCTTCTTTGAATCTGGCCATCACAATGCAGAGGACGGTCCGCACCGGATTCCAGACGCTTTGAGGCGGGCGTATGTGACATTGTCCATCTAAGGTCAAAAATCAATGCGAGATGCATATAATAGTATACACATTCATATGCACTAGCCATATCTAGATCTATCTATCTACATACATATGTATGATATGCTTGTATTCTCAAACTGTTCAATTAGCTAATCTCAACAGTGCGCTTATCCTCCCTTGCCTGGCAGTCAGATTTTGGCATTAGGAGCTGTTGTGCTGCGATGAGCTAAGCCAAGACCACATCACCCTGTGTCCTACAATTAAGGACCGACTCAGTTCGGGGTCTTGCGAGTTTTGCTGAAACCACAAAAAGGCGTTTTCTGCAACCGCCACGGAAACTGGTGTTCCCCGCAATTTTGTGCAGAATCACCAGGGGGGGAAAAAGTTACTAAAAATAAAATGCTGGCTCCCTCGTGGGAGCCGGCCACTGCAGCCCAGCCTTGCAGGCCATGGATGGGGAGAGGGAAGCCGACAGCAAGAAGAGGAGGCGCCAGGATGGCAGCTGCCCTCTCCTCCTTCTGCTGCTGACTGGCCAAGAGGGCTGCCTTTTGTGTGGCCCCACCCCCCTCAGCATCAAGGGGCAGGGCCGCATGAAGGGCAGCCCTCTCTACCAATCAGTGGTAAGAGGTGGGGCTGCTGAGGCCCCTCAGCCAATCAGTGGCAGAAGAGTGTGGGGGGGGGCACCACAAAAAGACGACAAAAATGACAGCAGATGCCATGAGCAGCTTGTGATCTTTACTTTGCCTCCACGTGCTTTAAAGTAGATCTCTGCCTATAACAAAGAAGTCTTGACATAAGGGAACGTATTGCTTTCCCCCGGCGGTCCCTAAAAAGCCCGAACTGCCCATAGGAAAAGCTGACACAGCTGGGAATAGCTGGTTCTAGTGGGAAATAACATCATTCTCCAGTGGAGAAATCCAAATACTGATTTACTTGATAGAGCAAATCAGTAGAGGGGAAACTCCATGCCTTCGCTCATCTGTATGAACCCAAATGAGGATGATAAAACATGGATATAGATAACTTCTCTCATGTCCCCACAATGCTAAACATATATCTGGAAACCTGAAACTGGTAAAGGGCTGGCACGGCCAGACTTCAAAGCAGGTGGAGAGACGGACACCGGCTGGCATTTGAGCAGGAGGGAAAGAATGAACCCCAGGGACTGGGAACCTCTGGGAATCTACCGTTTCTGCCGTAGCTTTGACTTGTTTCACGTATCCTGGCCTATGACCAAGCCAGTCCCCCTTTGTATTCTCCACTGAATGCAGCATAAACAGATATATTTCTTTGCTATTCTAATGCATTTTTAAAAAGCCATATAAAGAATGAAAAAGCCTACCCTTGAGTAAAAGCAGCTCCAACAAAGAAACAAATGCAACAGACCTAACTTATTTTTTTGGTAATGGGAAGTATATTGAAAAATGCCTAGAGTTAACAAACACCCATGCTCCAGATTTGAATGCAGAGAAAAAAAGAGAGAGAAAAAGAGAGGTTATGGTCCTTGGTTTGTAGTTGAAGCTTATATTAGACAACTTTGGGTTACCGATGAAAAGGAACCAGGAACGACAGTTCCCACAAGCTCCAGATTCTGCAGGGCTATTGCCCATCGCTACTTTTTCAATCCAACGGGGCAATGACACTGGAGTTTGTTTAAAGCATGATCAATTTACTAAAGCTCTTTACAAAATGAGGGGGTGAGTCAAGGAGATAAAACTCCCACCCTGGAGCTCTTTCGCTTCTTCAGCCCTTCTCTTTCATTTTTAGGAGGTGACATTGTCCCCTTGATCTTTTCCAGTGGCCTTCAGATTTTCCATTGAGTCCCATGTCATCAAGTATCTTTAGGGGTAGGTGTAACCCCAGGGAAGCAGAAAAATAACTCTGGCTACGTTACAATGCCCAGAGCCCATGCCTTTAGGCAGCAGAGATGTGCCCGTGCACAGGAACTGTAGCAGTCTGACAAATGTTCAGCGAGTAACAACGAATACACAGGCTTTGCCCTACAGGCCAAAACCTTCTCCTGGTTACATCCGCATACACTGGCGTTAGCTCAGCTTAAGTCAGTGGAGCTAAACCAGCGTGAAACTTCTGTAACTGAGAGCAGGCTGCTCCACTCAGGGCAGCACTCAGATTTCAACCCCTAGGATATACTGAAGGTTGTTCAAGTATGCAGAAATACACAGCATAAGACACGGCAGGGTGTTGAATGCCGTGTGAACCAATCTGATTCTCTTTTCACTTCCACCTGTATAAATTAGGAGCCATCCCCCTGTGAACAGGTGTCTTTAAACAGTCCACACATGGGGCAGATTCAGCCTTCCCTACTTTTTGGCCTCTGGCTTTATTAACCAAGACATTAACAATCAGCTACAAGCATGCCCTATCCCCAGGATCCCTCCTGCTCAGCCCACATCCTGGCTCCTCTGTTTTGAGAGGGCTACACCCACACCTGGACATCCGGGGCGGGGAATGAGTCACTTGAGCCAGTCTGCAGAAGTGGCTCAGTATGCGCTAGCAGTACTCACATCAGCTACCATAGTGGAGAGGTTCATACAACTACCAGCCTGTTAAACTCCACTGAAGTCAGTAGTCTACTGGGTTATAATGAGGATGGATGCAAGTAGAAATAGGCCAAGAGACTTCACACATGCTTATGGGCGTGTAATATAGTTCCCCTCTCTGTGTCTGTTAGGGTGAGGCTGCGCTATCTCCATCAGGACTGTCCAGGCCTGTTTGGCACCTTGGAAATGCAAGAGACATCATCCAAATTTAGGTTGTGCCATCCACACTGGGTTCAGATGGAAAAGCATCTCAGCTTCTCCAGTACTGAGCTGCATTATCTTGTAAGTCAATGCATAGATTTTCCCCTCTGAATTGAAAAAAAGATCCGATCCAGCTGTTTTAACTCCACTAATAGCAGTTACAGCATCCTACAACCTGCAGCAGGGAAGATAGACAACCATCAGGACAGCAAGGAATTAAGAGTGTAGAGACTGTTCCTTGAAATACAGGGTTTTTGCCCCCATTTCAGTTACCATAATTACAGGCCTACGTTTGAAAAAAAAATGCTGCTCTTGATCCTCACTCATTTTATTTGACAGGAACTTATTTTGGCTCAAAGTGTCACGAGGGGGCGCTAAAATAGCTGCAATCTTGACATGCCTGCTTCTCTCTCAAATCAATGGGAAATGCAAAGATGAGTGTGCCATTTAATCACAGCAGATCTTGAATTTTAAAATGATACCTTTCTGCTCTTTTCCCTTCATCTGCCCAAATGAAAGCTGCCCTCCTTCACCCTGTCGTCTCGGACGGACGTGTTACGGGTGCTAGTGCTACAGGGAAAAACTAACAAACCAAAGCGACTGCAGAGTTTTCAAATACAGTATAAAACTGTACATTAAATACTAAAATGGACTGTTATAAAACAACTCCTACTAGGGTCATGAGAAAATTTTAGAGTCTTCTGACTTTCTCTCATTTCTATCGCACCCTCAGTGGTCTACGTCGAGAGCATTCTCCTTTCGGGTAGGACTAAGAAGGCTGAAAAAGTTAAAAACCAGAGCTAGTACATCTCCCTGCCATGGCAGGATTATGCCCAAGTACAGGCAGATGGAAAGGTCACTGGAGACCAAAAGAATGACGTGCCTTTCCCAGAAGGTTTCGGTGGTGCTCATTCCCTGCTGACCTAGGAGTGAAAAGCCAAGTCACTCTCAGACATGGAGCGACAAATAGAGAACTGGATTGGTGGCATGCATATATTTTGCTGCATGGGTTTGAAAAAGAGCAAATGCTAAGACTTGTGTGGACTAAATAAATGCGTTCATCAGCAGTGCTCAGTGCTGTGCTGTTGCTTGTTCTCTGGCCCACCTATGAGCTTGGCATGTCTTGTGTCAATGGCAAGGAGACTAAATGTCTTCTAGGCTTTGGGACATAAACTTTTGGTTTGGAGCTGATGTTTAATGCAACAGACAATCTATCTACTGATACCCTGTCCTCATTTAAACCAGAAGTACTATTTGCTCTGCAAGACAACTAGCTTATCCAAAGCGGGCCACTATCCTTGGGTGCCAACTTAGGGGATGCCAGTGTGGCCCCCTCCCACCAGGAGCTTTTCCACAGGATGCAGAGCCCTATACAGACTGGCTACAGGAAGCCAGACAGGTGCAGCCAGGCAGGTACAGTGCCATGCCCTGCAATGTATCTGGTGGGGGGGAATGGAGGTGGAAAGATGCCCCTTCCCCATGGTGGGGGCTTTGCCATGGGAGGCTCAGCCTTGCCCCTGAGGGTGGCAGGGGAGTGAACAGGGCATCAGGAGGGAAGCCCCACACCACTGCCTGTCCCTCAGCAGCAGCAGTCCAGTCCACAGTGTTAAAGCAGCAGCAGTAGCAGGATAGGAGAAGAGCCTGGGCATGTAAGACCCCTCTCCCTCCTCTTCTCCCTGCCCTACCCTCCAGTGGCTGTATAATTCTTCCCCCCACCCCCTCCTCACTTCTCCTCCTCCCCTTGCCCCCCACCCCTACCCCACTGCCCCCACCCTGGGCACAGAAAAAGTTTGCAATGCCTCTGCCCCAAGAGAAACCCCTGCCCCACGGCACATGAAGCTGTGATTCACCTGGCCCCACTGCCCAGTTAGAGGGGCTCTCACTCCTTCCATTAGGGTTGCAGCTGGTGTCCACCGAAAGGCTGAATTTGTGCATGCGCACACACACACCTTCATATTTTAAAAGCCACAGAAAGGGACGCTAGATTTGGGGCAGAGGCAGAATTTCTGCACTGTTTGAAGCAAATCCGGCACGTGGTCCCTAATTTGGGCTCCCTTAGGATTCAGAAACTAATTTTGGACTGAGGAACTGCAGTGAGTCCATTGGGAGAGCCTGGAGGGGGCTGAGGGCTGACAAGGAGCAACTGAACTCCACATTTCTTGTATTTCTAATGGGTTTTTTTAGCTTTAACAGGCTTGCATTTAATTCACCAATATGGTCCTACAACCTTCATTTCACCCTAACCAAGAGCTTGCACAAATAGATGCTAGCTTTTCCCAGCCTGAACATTTGCGCTGGCTGTGACCATGCTATTGCAGTATACTGCTAATTCGTAATTTCATAACAAAAATGAAACTTTATTTCACACTCTGAGTCCATAATAACTGACTGAGGATCTTCTCAGTTCAGTGCCTAATGGATACAGGATACTGAAATGGAAAAGCAAAACCAGCAGCATTTTCATGTACCTGAGTTCACAGCAGAGTCGGAACCAGAGGAACAATGAGACAGCAAAGCCATAGGGAGTTGAAGTATGCAAGAAAAATCTCACGGTGCCTTGCTCACATTTCCCGAGATGATTATATACAAGCAGAGGGGAAAAGGGAAAGGTTAAAGGAAACGCAAGCTGACTTCGACTTCAACCCTCCAGTAAACAGTAGGCAAACTCGAACCTGCCCCAGCTTGAAGATGAGTTATGAGCTAGAAGTAGAGATGGTAGCCTCATTTCCCCAACCTTATCTATGCAGTTTGTGGCCCATTTTATTTTCACAGTGATTGCTCAGGTTTTTAAGGGAAAGTTAATTTCTGTGCTTTCAGTGGGAGAGCATACACCATACCAATCAATGCTCTGCTCTGTTGGGCACAGATGTGTTTACCACCGCATCACCTGTCCCTGCACTTAATTCCTAGCTGGGCGATAAGACGCTGCAGTGTAAATCCTGGCATCTGCTTGACCCTCGCTCTCCCGCTCCTGCTTGCACTGATTAAAGAGCAACAGGGGGAATTTGTGCAGAAAAGTACTAGTGTAGGTTCAGTCTTTGTCTTTGGCTGGTCATTGTTGAAAGCCACCGGGAGGCTGTCAGGTTTGTTATCTAGGTGAGTGTTGCACAGCACAGGCAGAGCGATGGGACAGCCAGGCCTAAACAATGACAGGGAAAGGAAGGCAGCCTCTCCTGATCAAAAATTGCTCGTCCTTTAGCTTGGACACAAATGTCTTCCTTGCCTCCCCGTATGATAAAAAGACGCAATTAAGTCTGAGTTAAACAAGGAATGGCTGCGCTGTCTAAAGCACTGCGTTGTACCAAAGGCTGCTTATGGCCAAAATTAACAACTTAACGAGCTGTTAATGAGGCGCGCATTCTGCTTTGACTTGCAGCAGGAAAAACGCTGCAAATTATTTCAGTGAGCTTCTGGATTGCGGTCAGGGAATTTAAGATGTCAGATAAACCCATCAAACCTGTGTCTCAGTCTGGACATTATTTTTCAATGCATTCATTTATAATTTCTTTTCCTATGTGGCAGAATAACTTGTTCTGACAGCAGCATGGCTCTTGCTCAGACTATGTTTCCTCCTGTCTTGACACTACTTTTCAGTCTCCAGGGGGCTGCAGGGATAGCTTTTTGACATGTTGACATTAGGACACTTTTTCAGGCTCACTCTGAAATGGTTACAGCCTGTCTTGCCAACGTATATGCTAAGCTGAAGTTTCCAGATTTGGTGGGTTTATTAAACTAAAATCTCTTTGCTGTCCTACAAATAGGCTGAGAACCTAAAATTACCCTTCACAGGATAGCTTGAGTCAGCGAAGGGAAAAGGAAAGAAAAATAAGTTTTGTCGTGACTGGGACCATTCAGATCCATAATTCACCGGCGTTGAAGCTCCACCAGTGGTGAGCAAAGGGGAAAGTACTATTGTAGCTAAGGCTGGTGGATTTTATTCACTGTGTCTCAACTCTGCAGGGTTAGCGTGGACAGATGGACAAATAGGCATCTGGCCGGGGTCATCTAAACCCAGCACTCTTTCCTGCCTATGCAGGGGGTCAGACTCGATCTATTGAGGTCCCTTCCGACCCTAACATCTATGAATCTATGAATCTATGAAATTACACTGAGTTAAAGATGAGGAAAGACTTATCACACGACACTTGCTCTGCAGTACTTGTTTCATGTGTCTGTTTTATCCTGCAGTAAGTGGAAGCCAACCCAGGGCAGTTTACCCCTGAATGAGAATCATTTCTAAATTACCACGGTTCAGTTTATCACAGGGTACAGCAGATATAAAAACCAGTTGCTACAAAGCAGCTTGGATGAGCTAAGCTCCTTGCCCTACACTTGATTTTAATTTGTTCACTTCTCCACACACTCGGGTAATGAAGGCAAGCGCTATCTACTCAAGTATTACAGCCGGTGGAACGGCATTGATGGGTGTAGGCCTAATCTGAGGTTAGTGCAGACAAAGCTGGAGTCACTCATGTGCATGAGACTATGAAAGCTTAACTTCCACAGAAACTGGTTTCCCAGAACAGTGCTGGTACAAGGTAAAACCAGGCCAGTGCAATAGTTCATCACACACCCAGATGTGCTGTGCCATTGCAGCATAGGAGAAATAATGCTATCGACTCCTTGCGGGGCAAAAGAATTTGAAATGAGTTACATATGTGAATGAAAACCCCAGCTCAGACCCCAAATGCCATTTTCCCCCATTTCCCTGCATTACTGTCTTTGTTGTTTTGCTCCCATTTTGCTCCACTCCACCAGCAGAAACAGCCTGGCATCCTTTCTTCTGCAAGCGGGAATGCAGCCTGTTGAAAATACAAATACGGCCTCTGAAACCTGCCGCGTTGCTAGAGTCCTCTACAAAGCCAAGGGGAACCCCGCGACTAGCAAACGAGGCACTCACGTGGAGGGAGAAGGCTGAAATCCTCTCCCTTCTCCCAGGGAAAGGAGCTGAGCCAATGACTGTAACTGTCCCCTGCTAGAGAAAAGTACAGGTGTGCCATGGCAAAGAGAGCCTCACCATCCTCTCTCAGGACTCTGCAGCCACTTCACACTTAGAGGGAAAAATCAATACAGCACACATTCATAGAACCATGGAAGATTAGGGTGGGAAGGGACCTCAGGAGCTCACATCTAGTCCAACCCCCTGCTCAAAGCAGGGCCAGTCCCAGCTACATCACACCAACCAGGGCTTTGTCAAGCTGGGCCTTAAAAACCTTGAAAGATGGAGATCTCACCACCTCTCTGGGTAACCTGTTCCAGTGCTTCACCCCACTCCTAGTGAGAAAGTCTTTCCTAATATCTAACCTAAACCTCCCTTGCTGCAACTTGAGCCCATGGCTCCTTGTTCTCTCATCTGCCACCACTGACACTCCCCACCTTCCTCTTTAAGCGCACCTTTTCCTCTTAGTTCAGAGCCCATTTTTTAAACAAATTAAAGTACCTCCGAAGTAGCAAAAGCTCAGTTCTTCTGCGTGCCCAGTGAGATGAGCCCCCTTCTGTTTAAAGCATGGTCAAAAATTGGTACAGGTTTCCCTCAATTTATGCGGGTTCTTTATATGTGAATTTGCTCTTGTGCGACGAGCATATTTAGACCCACAATTCCTTATATGTAAGGTAAATTCGCTCTTATGCAACCAGCATAGATGCCCCCCTGCCCAAGCAGGTAAGTCTGTGGGAGGGAGGGGAAAGGGCTGTGGCCCCACTCACCCCAGCCTCAGCTGCAGCGGCCCCAGGAGCGCCTTTCACCCCTGCGCCTGGGCTCACCCCTGCTCCTGGGCTGTGCCATGCCAGGGTGCAGGCAGCTGATGTTGGCTGCTCCAGCGCAGGCCGGGGCGAGTGCAGACAAGTGGAGCCCCGGATGGTGCAGGGCGCAGCACTCACCCCAGCCCCAGCTGCCTGCACCAGGGCACGGCGCAGCCCAGGAGCAGAGGTGAGTGGGGACAGGCGGGCACGGTGCAGCCCAGCAGCTGCAGGCAGCTAGCACTGGCTGCTCCCGGGGCCACTGCAGCTGGGGCTGGGGTGAGTGCCACTCTGTTCCCTCTGCTTTGCTGCCTTGTGCAGCCCTGGGGGTGGCACCCCTCTCCACACCCCTACCCTAGTCCCAGCCTCACTCCCTCCTTCCCTCCCCGGCATGGGAACCCATCCCTATTTGTTACACCGTAAAGTGGGGTCGCTTTATGCAAATTCAATTTATGTGCCATTCTCCAGGAACGCATGTACAGCATAAATCGAGGCAAACCTGTATTGGATGGTTTTATTAAGCTGTTTCCCAGAGCTTCAGCCTACCAGGGGGACTGACAAGCTGCACCCCAAGTTCCAGGCTTGTGTCATCTAAAAAAGCCAAGGATCCTTCCCTCCCCCTCGTGCGATGGGGGTTTAAGAGTGAAAGCGTCCGACTTGCTCTCACTGTGCAGCTGCCGGCGCTGCATAATCCCTACCTGCATGCCCGCAGTCATCCCCTCACAATGATGCCACTTGCGTGGCCCCACCGGATAGAAGCAAAACAGCTGAGAGGGCTAAAGGAGAGCGACTGAAGCTGCCAGCTTGGATGTGTTAAAGCGCTGTTTTTCTGTTGCAGGCCGCTACCAGGAATATGACGGGCACATCTTTGCACAGGCTCATTTCAAGCACGTTCAGAGAGGGGAACAGAAGATTGTGCTTTTTCTGTAAGGAGCAAGGGGGGCTGAGGTGGGAGGGGAGAGAGATCGGGGGAGAGGAAATGATTCCAGAGACGAGGTTTTGGAGGGATGTTTGATAGTAACGGGGCAGACGGCAGAGGAGGAAACCAGCCCGCGAGGAAGAGCCCGTGCACTTAGAGGCCTTCCTCCAGCAGCAGCACCAGAATCAAAGGGGAGTTACAATAATGCAGCTAACACCGGGGAAAAAGCACTCCGAGGGGATCAGCTCATGACAGCAAGCCAGGTGTCTAGCTTTTGATACCTGCCTCCCGCAGTGCAGCTCCCTGCTCCTCCTTCCTCCCCGCTGCCTGGACACTGACCCCCACCTCCCATGGTCCCCCCACCACCCAAGTCAGGATCGTCTATTCATGTCCTGAGCGCTCCTAGACTGGTTTCTATTCTTCGCCTGCCTGTAACAGCCTGGAGACACCCCAGAAGGCCTGGAGTGCTTCTCCTGCTATAATTGACAGGCACACAGCCTTCTGGGGGGGATTATCAGCGTTTCAGGTGCAGGTGGGCAGGCAGCTGTTGAAAAATAAACAGGTTCGGGAGCTCTAGGGACATTCCTGGTACTGCAGGCAGGGAGGGAGAGGAATATAATTACAGCTAGCAGCAGGAGAAGATATTTGCTTTGGCTTCTTTAAGCTGTGCACTGTGGGGCAAATTCAAGTTGGAGAAGGAGAGACAACTGTCTCTGTCCCCTGCCTCCCCTCTCTTGTCCACCCTGCAGCTTCCACTTGGTTTCCTTTCTCCCTGCCTTTCATGAGACATAGTTTTCCAAAAGTGGATGCTAGCAGCCAAGGGTAGCGTTTCAAGGCAGGGCGCCTGAGAAGGGGATCTACGTCTCCCAGTACTTCACTGCTTTCTTTCCCTTCCTCACCTGAGCCTGCTGTCAAAGCTCATTATTAAAAAAATTAAAAGGAGGGTGGAGGAAATACACAGCTTCAGCTCCCATGAAGCATGAAGGTCATCAATGTCACCATCAGTTATTGTGACGTGCGTCACTCTCCCCGTCTTCTTCACGGGAGTGGATTTATCACCTGTTTAAAGGGAGGTACCGCTGTGTATTTTACCCTTCCCGTTACCTCCTCCCTGCATCCAGACACCTCCCGTTGCAGCTGCTGGGGAGAACGAAGAACTCCATTATATTTCATCCCAAGCAGCCCTGCTGGCGGAGGGGGAAGCGCTGGCGCGTGGGTGCTCATTAGCACAGGATTTGTACTGCTGCCTTCCGTTTTATTCACTTCCCTAAATTAGGGGAAGTGCGACTTCCCCAGACCTGCCATTTCTATTTCATTATCACGCAGGTGCCGGCAACCTCTTGAACTCCAGAGCCCACCTTGCGATCAGATAATGGCACTGACCTGGTACAGTACCGCTCTTCCTGCGCTACCCGCTCGAAAAGAGGCTTCATTTCATTCATGCAGAACAACACCTTTGGTAGCAGCTGCATTTAGGGCCAGGATTAATATCAGTACCTAGGCACTCGCTGAACAGGCACTGGCTTTCCAATCAAAGCTGGAGCCTTGACAGCTGAACTGTTAAATGAATTAACAAGGCGAGAAGGGGGCTTGCCGAAGGGGTTGCGACTCCCCTCCTAATTTTGGTAAGTAGTGGCTTTCAATTTTTCTGTCATTTGTCAGGAGCCTCACACAGCTCACTAATGAGCAGGGCAGAGCTGCAGCCGGATGAGAACGGCACCGTCAGAAGCATCTCCTACTCCACTAGAGAGAGGGGCTCGCTCGGAGGGACCCCGGCTCAATTTTTGCTCACGTGGAAAAGGCTGAGCAGCTCTCCTGGCAAAGGCAGGGCTCTGTTTAGCACATCCCACAGAAAGAGGGCCCAAAGCTGATGCATAAGTAACCTCCACCTTGGCGAGTCTTGCACGTGTTGGTCCAGAAGCCTGTGCAAAACACTGTGACTTTCTGCCTAAAGCAAGAAAGGCCTTGCTTTACCTTTTTTGCCTGCTTGATACTCCTTCAGGAAAAGGCCACTTGTATCTCCCTCACCGTTTCACTGCTCACATCAGGGGACGGTGTCACCAATTCCCTGTTGAGTTGGCTGTCCCCATCAGGCAGTTCTCACAGGCATAATCATCCTCTTTCCTGGCCTGAGCTACAAAATGAGACCCAAACGGGCTCATTTTGGAAAGGAAGAACATGGTGATAGGTAAGTTGGAGACGGTGATGTGGGACTTGGGTCAGACATCGACTCCCTCTTACCTGAGATGTTTTCACTGGGTTGTTTGATTTGACCCGGGGCAAGTGACAGATCGCAGTCTTATCAGTGTATTTTTAACAGATAACCAAGGGAGCCCAGAGTGCTGGACAGCTGCACTCTTACCACAATACAAATCTCCAGATACATCAATTGGAAGAATTCAAACTAACAGCAGAGACAGAAAGGAGGGCAGATCTACAGACATCCCTCCTTGGGTGCAGCCAGCTACTTCTACCAGATGTAGAAACAAGGGATCGAAATCAGACTCTCTGAACTGCACATTAACCATGATTATTTTAGCACTGGCTGTGCTCTGTGCTGCACAAGACAAAAAGATCACAACCCTTGCCTGAAGTGCTTAAAACAGAATATTTCCATCACGCTATTTTACCGGTAAGAGGTTCCCCCCAAATAAATGTGCTGTATTATCTCCCTTTCCTAAACAGAAAAGAATCATTTCGCTCATCACAGAATTGCCGAGACCCTCAAGGATGGAGCGCAACAACCTTTTAACAGCATTCATCCAACGGCTGTATACAATTCCCAGATATAATGCCCATCTCCTTTGGTCTGTGTGTGTGCACGCACTGTACAAGTGCAGTTATGTTCAATTATATCCCTGGATAACTGAGTCCCCACCCTCCGCTGTTTCTCACACTCGCTTTCTGTTGTTCAGTATTTTTGACTTGGGTCCCTACAGTCAAAATGGAACAAAGCCACTTCCACCTTACCAGTAATTTGCCGTTGCTGCTACTAACAAGTCCTTGGAAATATTAACAAAACAATCCTAACAACTTGCATCTGTAGAGCACCTCTCAATTCAAAGGATCATAATTGAACTGGCAAACTTAGACGGTCATACCAGCTCTCCAGATTGATCACACGAGTCACTGAAGAAATGCTGCCACGTCTGGGCTGAAAAGAAGCTGGTGCAATGTCAGTGTGCGATAGCTTTGCCCAGCAGGTAGGAAAATCCGTAGGAAATCCCACATTTCCTATGTTTGCAGCGCTACCTTGGTGGACAGGGTGGTGCCACCTGCTCTACCGAGGTGCGCACTACTTCGAGGCCCAACGATTCAATACTGAGGTGGAACGGCGGTGGTGGAGGAAGAAGGAGACCAACCCGGGGCTGCGAATCCCACCCCCCCACGCAACAACATGCCCCCATTGCCGAAGAACGTGTGCATCCGGAATCGGGCCCCCCAGTCACCTGAGGACCCATCAAGCCTGATGGACGCCATCTTTGACCCCGAGGGACTGCCGATGATGACAATGATGTTTGCAGCACGGGCTGGGATTATCCCTGATCAGAGTAAATTCTGTGGCGCTTAAAATACCAGCGGATTGTGCCGCGACGTGAACTGCAACAGTGGTTACTCAGGAACGAGTCCCCCAGGCCATAGGATCACAGGGCGTCTTTACGTGTGCTCTAGGGGTGGGGGCAGCAGGGGCAGCACTTTAATTAGAGAAACTCAAAAAGCTGCTCTAATTAAAGCGCCTGCAGCATCTCATGTATTCAGAGTCTCACCCTTCAAAATGGTGGCAGGGACATTTTGACTAAAACTCGTTCGACAAGCTTTAGTTAAAGCGCTTCTGCCACCACTTTGAAGTGTGGGGATGCTGTATACATGAGATGCAGAGGCTTGTGGAGCATAATTAGCACACTCCAGCAGACGCAGTTAATCGTGTCTGTAATTACAGCGCATTGAAGCAGTGTCCCTGCACATCTATAGGCAGCCATAGACCTGGAAGGCACCTCAGCAGGCTTTTCCCACCTCCATCCAACCTCTTATTGAAAACTACTAATGAAGCAGATTGGCCAGCTCGCCCAGTAGCTTGCCTCACTGTCCTTACATGTACAAGATTTTCTGATACTTATTCTAAATCTGCTTGCTTGCAGTTTAAACCCATTGCCTTGTGTCATGCTCCCTGCCACTTTCTTTCTCGCAGTCTCTGGACTCTTTCAAAACTGCTCCTATCAACTCCCCTGCATCGCTCTTAAAATGCAACGATTGAAATCGGACACAGGTTTGCGCTGTGGCCCAACCTGCACCGAGCCAAGTGATACTGTCACCCCTGCGTCTCACAGAGTGCATTGCATGCAGATGTCACAGTATATTCCTGGGCTCTCCATCCTCCATCTCTCTGCCACTTGCTTGAATTCCTATGATCAATATTTGGGTTGAGGGAGATGAAGACATAATGCAGCAGCTTCCCTTTGTTTCCCTGGCTTACTTTTTGAATTGGTGTGTGTGTAAATGTCTTTGCTGGCTGCAGTGCTGTGATGAGCTATTTAGTTCTGCAAAGAAAATACATTTTGAAGCCAAACATACTTGGCTCCACTTGGAGCTTCCTTTGCCATCTTTGCAAGAAGCTGGAGTCCTAACAAAATGCTAACAGTTCAATAAGTATCCCTAACTGCATCCACAATGCAGGCCTGCTCCCCTGATTCATTCATGAAGCTTTTCTTCAAATACCGAACGTTATAGCAAGCCTTGAAATAGGTTAAGCACAGTTAATAACTTGTTTGTCGTAGTTCAGAAAAATCTAGTCTTTTAATGAAGTCGTAATAAAAACAATTAACTTGGGATTTTGAAATCAACCCTTCAAGACTTAGATTAAAGACAAAAAAACAAAAGTGAAACCAGATTGCTTCAAAGCAGCTGACTGAACAACATGCTGAGAGCCGACGTGTGTCTGGGTAACCACTGTGTATGAAGTCCTGATAGGAAGACTTGCTATTGGGATTGGTATCAAAGCTCACAGTGACTCCAGCGCAAGCCTATCAGTTGGAGCCTTTATAAATGTGAACTACGGCATTGGCTCGAGTCCTGTTTTCTTCCAGGCAGTGTTACGGCGGGGGACAGCGTCAGCACTGGGTTAGTGCAGGCTCCTGTCTCATGAAGCACTGAAGTGTTTGATTATGCACACTCTGCCGGTCTACTCTAGGCGATAAGTCTGTTAGGGCAGGGACTTTACATTGATCAAACAGTTGCATTTTGTAAAACAGTTTGCCCGTACGCTCTAGATACCTAACAGGTAATATGGAGATGTAGAGCCGCACAAAGAGATCTACTGTTGGGGAGGCTTTTCATCCTGGTCACGTTGAAGACAGAGGTAAAGAGTTCTCATTTTCCCGAGGGTGGTGGTGAACTGCAGAGCTACGGCGAACCTGGAGACACTTCCCTCCAAGGATTCAGTAGATGCCAATGTATGTAGAGGTTTGTGGCACGTGTGCGCAGGACGATGCTCCACAGAGGGGCATATTCATAAAATAAATGAACCTACTTCCTAGGTCACCCTTGCCTTCTGGTTTCTGTTCTTTTCCCTTCTTGTTTTCTTATGCTCCACTTTTTACTTCTTTACCTTGAGTCAACTCTTTCCTCAAGCTAATCTCATTTTTTTGAACTGCTAAAAATGTTCTCTCCCTCCTCCTCCCCCAACTCTTTCTTCCAGACGCATTTGCTTTCCTCATTCTGGGCTTTGCAGATGTATCAGCTTTCCAAAAGCAAATGACTGTTAGTCCCAACATGTCTCTGAAGGAGGCACCGTGGAAAATTGTGTGGCTATTGGAGGATCTTTCCGAGACTCCAGGATCTCTCTCAACCCCCTAAAGCAATTCATTTTCCAGTCACTTACCAGCTTCGCCGACAAACACTTCCACAGGTGTGCTGGTAGGGCTCTCCCCGATGATATTATAGGCTGTCATTAAAACTTCATATCTCTTGTACTTCTTCAAATCTGGAAATGTAAATTATTACATCAAAAACTGACACTTCTAACATCCCACTTAATACTCCCTTATCCCTTTATAGCCACATTTCTCGCTCACTCAATATAGCGAGAGAATATTGGAAACAAGTTACTGAAATGTGAGAGTCTTTTACTTGGCTCTGTTTAACTCGTCTTTTCTAATTCACACATTGCCACAGTAATGACGTGTAATAACTTTTATAATTAGGACAAGACCTCAGTCTATCCCCCCCCCAGATCTCCTACTGCTTCCTCAAGAGTGTGGACTGACACGGCAAACCCTGGTGTAATTACACGGGGTTTTGTAGACCGATGTAAGTAGCACTGGAGTCAGAAATGAATACAGATCAGTTGTCCTAGGGCAGCAAGCACTTTCCCAGGGCTTTGTCATTAGGTGCAAGACAACAGTAACTAATAAATACCCTGCTCGTGGTTATCAAATGGCTATGCTGGCATGGCAGCACACACTCAAAACCTAAACTGGTATTATTTATATTAGTAGACCTTTGCCCCTAATTCCTTTTAATTGGGTGAAGTTATCCCAGTTCAGATTTGCTTACCTGCCTATTACTTTCTTCAACCCATGTTGTGCTGAGTACACCGGTGTAAATGTTACTTAGACTTGTAAGGAAGTAAGGCTGGAAGGGACCTCCAGAGTTCATCGAGCCCAGCCTGAGGCAGGATCCTCCCTATCCAAACCATCCTGTACAAATCCACCGTCCAACCTTTTAGCAAAACTAGTCACTCCTGACAAAACCACGAGCCATAACACCCTAAGCTGTTACAGGGGGACTGCTATGGCCGACGTCCCGCTGCTGTGAAGTTGTTAATATATGCTCAAGAGAGCCCAGGAATAGGGCCATGCACCCCCACCTACAGAAGACGGCAAAAAAGGCAAAAAAACCCCCATAGTCCATATCAGTCTGACCATGGGGTAGAATTCCTTCCTGACCCCAAATATAGCGATCGATCTGACCCTAAGGGGATTTCATCTGTCCACAGGGTAAGAGGGATAACTCTCAGTCGTTGACTAGAAAGAGCAAAATGCCTGAGCCGTGCCTAAGGGTGAGCCTGTTCAAGAGGACGATCATACTATAAAAAGTCAAGATCCAGACTTATTTATTTCTGCTTATGGGAAATATCATAGCTGTAGGCCTTTCCCGAGCCACAGAGTCCTCTCTATTATAGGGAACAGTTAGCAACAGCATTGTTGCAACTGAAATGCGGTACAGATGGAGGTTGATGGAGAGGAGTCTGCAATCCCATTCAAAGGGCTGCACATCCATTTTTCTCGAAGTGATTACCATTTCAATATTGATCACAGATTCCAAGGGGGATTTGAAACCTCTTGTACTCCATTTGGCCACCGGGCTCCCAATTTCTTCGCTGACACGCAGGGACTACTCTGACAGATGGGGGAAGAAGAGTGAGAGCAAGGAGAGAAAAAGCAGGCAAAATCTAGGGCACTAAGGTAATTACTAAATCAATTAAAAAGAGGGTGGAGTAGAATCATGTAACTATCCCAGAAGATTGCAACTGCCCACAGGTTCCAGGACTTGCGTCTTACAATGAAGTCACTGAGTCTAAAAGAAATATGGATCACCGAAAGTGTCCAAGAATAAAAATATTTTGGAAGATCAGACGATTATATTAAAAAATGGTCCTTAAAACAGTATTGTTTATTCATTTGTGCATGGATTGGATATGTCTCTGGATTCCTTCCTCTGCCAGGACCTTTCCCTGCTACCCGTGAATCATACTGCACCTTAGCTCTGTGGATCAAATCGGTCTGGTGCAAGTTCAGTGAATCTGATCCTTCTAATTTCAGCTCCACAGCAGTGTTTTGTCCATATATCTGAGTCAGACTCCAGCATCACTCACTGGTTTCAGATACCCACTAGATGATATTTGATACATGATCGAGGCTTTGCCAGCCTACAAATGAAACACTGATATACTATAGAGGAAAGAGCCATCTTGTTTGGAGTTATGGCGCTTGTCAACTCATATAGAGAAACTTTTATTGCTGCTGCTACAAGTTAGGGGTTTGGTGCTAATACAGAAGGAAACAGAACAAATGTGAGTTCATGCATGCAAGTGCATGTGGGATCAGGGCTTCATTTCTTTACCCCATGACAATCTGTAACTCAGAAGCCTGGAGCAAAACCTGCCTAGTGAACCGCTGTCCCCATGAAGCAACTTGCCTTTTAACTCTGTCGAACACTGTTTTATTCATTTCCAATTGAAAACATCTCTGAGCTGCATACAAATTCTTTCGGTCCTTTCTAAACCGGCCTTGTAACTTGCAGAATGCCTGAGCATCCCGATGCTCGAATCAAAGGACTAATGATGTGATTCAACTAAACTCAGATGGACTGTGAAATATGAGGCAAGCAGAATCAAAATTCACTTAGCATCAGAAATACGGAGATGTTGTAGTCAATGATGCTTCGCCTACCCAGCAGCCATCTTTTTAAAACAGTCACTTACTTCCACCACCAATATCTTTTGATATATTGAAAACAAAGGTTTAAAGAACAGGAATCCAAGGAAGCTGACTCATTAATCTGAGTCGGTTTATACTTGATCCAGCGAGGAGAATGACAGGAGTTTGCCCATAGTGCATTACCAACCATTATAAAGTGTGTCATCTAAAGGCAGTGTGCACTTACGTGTTAATTCATACGTCGTTAATGCAGAGCTGCTGTTCACTATCTTGAAGCTGCTTTGGGCTATTCAGGGTAAGCAAAGCAGAAAGCTTGTTACAGTGCAGGGAAATAGTTATTGCAAATGATGTAGAGCAGAGACGGGAGGAAATGATGCAGCGCACACATACACAGTTTGAGCGTCAGGACTGTACCTTGAAGGGCAATAAAATCACATCGCTCTCTCAGAACCCATCACAAGCATCTCACTCACAAGGGTTTGTTTCACTTCCTCACCAAACAGAGAATCATACAAATACACAACACGGGGAAACGTACGGCTTGTCAGCGTATACAGAACAAATGAGTCTGAGGGAAGCAATTTCTATGGGGAAAATTCCAGCTACTGTACCGCAGGCTTATTTCTCAACATGCCAAAGCTCAATTGTGGAGCATTATGGGATAAAGACCTGAAATGCGGGATGTAAATCGCTAACACTTGACCTCAGATGGGATTTATTTCTTTAAATATATATTAAGTTTTTGCGCAGCATTATTTTCATGGTTCAATATTCCTCCTGCAAATGAATGAGAATAGCAAGCTGTATAAAAACAGCAGGTCCGTGTGGAACGGAGATACACTCGGGTAAGACTTTCAGAGCTGAAGCTGCTTTGAAAATACATCCGTCTTTGTCTCTCTTTTTCTATCTGAGTTGCCTGAAAAAAGCCCAGCAGGGTGGTTTATAGTAGAACAGTATTAAATAGGTAGCTACAGACTATTAGGCCACATTCTGATTTACAATCCCCCCTTGCCCTTACCAGGCATCGGAGGGTATAAATCAGGGCAGAATCTGATGCTTATGCTATTTGAATAAAATCTACCCTCCACAGGTAGAAAATTAATATATTTAAAACACCCTGCTCAAAGACAGGCATTCTGCATTCTCCAAAACCAAGGAGCTGAGGCAGGTTATCATCACATCAGAACAGTCCTGTTGGGCCCAATTCTATGGCTTGTACTTACTATGAATAGTATTTTATTCTGTGGGTGCATCTACACAAGACACTTAGTGCACAGTTGACTATTTAACAGTGCAGTAAACGTCTCAGCATCTACACGTGCACCCCTGTTAGTGTGTATGAAACTAATACACTCCGCAGCAGAGTAGTACATGTCAATACAAGTCCTACCCTGCTGCAGAGTTTTTTACTCTGCCGCACCACATCTATAGACACCAACAGCCGGTTGGCTACGGCACGAGGGTGTTTCAGCGCGGGAGCTCCCTGCTGGCTAGTCCCGTGCTGAAGCGCCCTTGTGCCCCTCTGCAGCACGTTGAGCCAGGTAGGAGAAGCCTTGGATTGGCAGGCTGATCCCATGGACCTCCTGCCAACGGGGGCTGCAGCAACCCAGCAAAATGTGCTGAGCTCTGGGCACACGTGCACATGCGTACCTAACAGCAATAAGCTCCGACGTGATAAGCTCCAGAGCTTATTGCTTATTAATAAGCACATGTAGATGTGCCCTGTGAGTAGTTCCATGGATGTTAATCATGGCAAAAGCTGCTCCTTTATTGCTGGTTCACATCTGGAAGGTTACTGACCCCCACTTGGTATACCCCTCCTGTCCCTCTCTGCCACCTCCTCCTCTCCTTTCTTTCCTTCCTCTGTTTAAACCTCCTTTTCATGTTTCTCTAATTCTTCTCCTCATCTTCCCTTCCATGTGGATCAATAAAGGGGTAATTGAGTACTATTAACCTGCACTCCACTATGATGAGATTCTGACTTTTTGATTTATTTATTTTCTACTTTCTCTCTACGGAACAAAAAAAATACTTAGAGACTTTAAGGTTGTCTTGGAAATGTCCACATCTTTGAGCATCTCCATCCTTTGTATGCAAATATTAAATAATTCAGTGCCCTAGAAACATACGTAGTTTCCCCCTGGGGTGAGCAGGGGACACTAGTGGAATGAGGGATTACCATGCAATACCACAATGTGTCCAGAACACATGCTGTCTACTCACGTGTAAGCTCTGCTCGTAAAGCTGAAGGGTTTTTAATGGTCTTGGACTCTGTTCCAGAGCCAGGGTCATAATCCAGCTCCCGGTAATAAATCCGGTATCCCAACAGCAAGCCATTCAGACTCTCGACCTTTGGTGGCTGCAAGAAATTCATATTTGGAAAGCATTTGGTAAGAATGTGCAATGCAGCAAACATCAGACAATACAGACCTTGGCTTAGATGGTCTTAAGCAGACACAGGGTTCTGTGCAACAGGGGACACAGAGCTCCCTAGGCTGAAACGGAGCCAGTCTTAATGTTTGCAAGCTAAAGTTCATGGAATTTACACACAAAAGAGCTGAATGGCACTTCTATTATTTTAACTCAGATGGGGTACTTACAAAGGGCTCTGTATTTAAAAGTCCAAAGTTCACTACAACCTAAGCTCCCTGCCTTTGTGTGATAAACTATGTAGCCAAACCAGATGCAAAGAATTCAGAAGCACCTACCCATTGCTTCCAATAAGCAGAAGTGGAAGCCAATATGTCAGACTTTCAGCAGACAGAAGATAAATCAATTTTTTTTTTTTTTTGGGCAAAAGCATTATTTTTGAAACAGTAATTCTCTTGCGGCTGTTCTTGGGGACAGCTTGCTAATAGCACGCTCTGGATTCAGCATGGCTTTAGGGGCGTACTGATGAATACAGATCTGTATATTACGGCTTTAACTCATATAGTAAAAAAACAGGTATATTTGGTAATAGCCCTCCTTGCAGATGGGATATTGCCACTCATTTACATTGGGCTAGAGCAGAACAGACTCCCCTTGGGCCAGAGGGAACCCTCTCTAACAAACAGAAATGTGCAAGTCAGGAGAAGAGCTCTGATATAACGTACAAGGGATATTGTTTCTCAAGTTTCTTGCCCATCAGTATACCAGATGCAATGTAATCCTTATTCAGATGTTGTTTCTTTTTCCCCAAGAAGCCCATACAAAATATCTGGGGATCCTAAGGAGTCCTCTCTTTTCTCCATCACCGTCTTCTTTCTAGTAAAGAGGGAGTGGACAGAACCCTGCACAGAACTCACCTGGGCTCCTGCAACCTCAGGTAGCGAGGCTGTTAGACACAAGACAAAGTGCCCCTGCTTTGGACAAACTGAGGCCAGGCACTGGATCTGAGAGCTTAACATGGCTCTCCCGCACAGCAGTCTGGAGCAGGATGATAAGCATGTACGGCCGCTGGGCCAGCCATTCACACACCTATTTCTCTGGAGCACAGAGCCTGCCAGCACTCAACAGCACTTACATTTCAGCAGGGGAATTAGTCAGCAGTCCCTGAGGTCTTTCTCCAGCTACAGACTTCCATTATACTGAGAGGAGGTTTTTGTCTGAGTAAATATAGACAGGAGATGGGAGCCGGGGCATATGGAACAAGTGCCTTTTTAGGAGTCTAATGTAGTTTTACAGTGGCAGAGAAGAGAAGAAACTTCAGCCATTTATCTTTGAAAGATTCCTGCAGTGAAATTTAAGGGGCTGAAAGGATAAATGGATAATGATTTTAATCTGGAAAGATCTCCATGTCTTTCCTGAACTTTGTATAGGGATAACTCTGTCCATCACTGAAGCCGTAACACTGAGCGAAATGGTTAACGCTACGTGCAATTTAAATAAATAAAGTAAAAAAAGGATTAAAATCATTCAAAACACGGAAGGCAGCAAGTGTTCAGCAGCAGCCTAGCTCTTGGGTAGATAAAATGCAAAGAACCTGCCATTAATTGACTGTATTTCATGAAGGGGACACATCTGCCTTAGGGGTATGGTATTTCTTTGGGCTAGAATTGAAGAAAACTGGGAATAAAGGAGAAATTCTATGTTCGAGACAAGGGTAGGCTATGTTACAGACAAGTGTAGAGAACACCTCTGAGGATAACCTTAACAGATGACAAGGAAAGTATGCAGCTAGCAAGAAAAGGAGCCAGTTCCTTCTAGTGGTCCCAGCAAGAGCGAGCTCATTAAGAACAATCCAACACAAGTCGCTTCTACTCTGTCTGCACGGATGCAGGAGCGCATTCATTGTCTTCTGGGCCTCGTATCACTCTTTGAGAGACTCTCCCGATGACAATTACCATTAATATTTTTTGCTAGTATTGCAGAAGCACCAGGAGTGGGAGAGGCCCACCTTGAGTCATCGTGTGCAGTCCCCTTGTATCACAGACCACCGTATCACACCATGCTTTTCATAAACCGGTCAAGGTCTGTCTTCAGGCCGGGCACGTACTTGCCTCGCGCTACTTCTACTGGAAGCCTGTTGCAGACCCTCACTTCTCTAATGGTTAAAAACCCTCCTTTCATTTCCAACCCAATTTATTCTTTGTCAGTTTAGACCGAGTTATTTTTGTGCCAGCACTAGGTTTCACCTTTCCTCGTTCTTCTTGCTCTGGCATGTCTGCTTCCCTGATGTGTTTTATCAAGTTTTCTCAGCCGTTGAAATGCCTTGATTTCTCTAGCCAAGCAGAACAGTTTTCTCTTGTCCAACCAGCTTCTCCAGCCGCAGATCAGCGCCACGCTGTACGAGGTGCTGTGCAAACAGACAGCCCCTGTCCCTCTCCTCCGTCTTTGCAGGACGGCGCCATCCGTCATCTTCCAGCCAAAAGGAGCATTCTCCCTTCCGGGATGGGCGAAGGGGAGACATACTGTAAGCCGTTGAGATGTTATTTCCTGGTAATTACAATCCACAGTTCTTTTTCTTTTTCATCCTTTGGCCTTTGTCTTACTTTTCCCATATCGTACTAGCTTTATTTTAGCTAATAGCATTATAATAGAATTCTGCTATCTCAACAAGCGATTATTAGCAGTTAATTTGCCTCCCTACTTCCCTACTTGCAAGAGAGAGTCATAATGATAACTCGGGGGAATGGTTTCTTTTCCTGATGGGGAAGAAGTAAAAGACAACAATATATATCATGACTCGCGTGTGCAGCCAAGTCAGAGAAGAGAAGCAGCAGAACTAACAATCACAGCGAGGAGACACTGGGAACATTAATTGGATTTGCATTTAGTTGGACGTAAATCATGTTTTATCCAGAAGGAAAGTTCTCTTGTAATGGTCCAGTGCCTTTTTCTGCTTCACTTTTTAATTAGTGAGATGTGTCACACAGCACTTCAAAAATATAAAAGAGCACATTCGGGGCTATTTCCCATACAATCTCAAAAGACGGAAAACCCTACTGAATACGAGCGATACAACTTTGCTCCACATTCTGTTTTAAAGTTAACGAAAGGCCGTTTCTTTAATTCCTTGTCACAGTGGCACATTGATCTGTTGACAGACGACTTGCTTTTTATGCCTTCCTGTGTTTCTCCAGTTATTTCCTCCTTTAAATTTAGCACAAAGAGACTCGGAAGATAAATGGACCAAAATGTTTCCTCCTCCTTGCCATGGAAAATGGTGATCCTTTCTAGAAAAGGGTACTTTACAGGAAGGTCAGATCTTCCTAGCCCTATCTGTCTGTCATGGCCAAAACTCTACTTTTGACGTAATGGATTATTTAGGATTTTGTATTTATCTGAAGCAAGGCCCCAGGGATCTGCTGAGGTAGGTAAAGTGATTACGAGTGGCAGCCTATACGGGGTATGGAAGTAACATGAACAAGTTCTTTATATCATGCGAGTTGCAGGAATCCGGATGCCTAAGATGGAGCCAGGGCAGTCCATAATCCTGAAGTTAACTTAAACATTGGCCAGTACTTTTCAAATCAGTCTTGCATTATTAATACAACTGTCTGCAATGGATAGATTCTCTTCCTTTTTTTATTTAAAAATAATGGACTGATTGGACCAAGCAGCTTAAAGCACAGATGGTGCATCTGGATTTTGCTCTGTGAATTATTAACTAAGTTCAAAGTTAAAAATTCAGCTTTGCTTGGCTAGCTCTTCCCCCCTGCCCCCCTTTAGCTTGGCTGATGCTTTTTGTATACATTATTCTTTAATACTACTGTGCAACTCCTTGTTAATTGTAGGCTACTGTGGGAATTGAAGATTTTTGTTTATTTGCAAAATACAGTACGGCTGAATTACCGGGACCCTATTAATATATGTGTAGTAATGACATGTAATCGCCTGCGACTCCCTTGAGATGGCCGTGGTACAACTATCCCATTTCATTTTCATGAAATATAAAGCATCCAATTATCTAAATAACCACCTATTTCATATTAATTACCCACCAAAAATCAGTCAATTGGAGAAAGGGTTACTCCTACAGTACATTATGCCTCCCCTGTTTGTTCTCCTTGTAGTCAATTCGTTCCATGCTACGTTTGATTTGGAGGCAGGACAGTTGATTTATACCAAGACATATTTCCTCCAGTAAAATGGTTCAACATGTCTTCTATTTGTTCAACATACTCCAAGTGATGTTGGCATTATTTAGTGTTTTGCTGTCTGTTGTGCACTTGTAAAGCTAGGCATATCTTCCAGGAACTGCTGGCACAGGAACAGACAGACCTTCGTACATGAAAGAATATTCTTCCAACATGCAAGGTGCTGAGCCTGCACCGTAAACATGCGTATACATTTTTCATTTGAATACAATCCGTTGAAAGACAGCCTTGTTGTGAGGGCAGGATTCTCTCTCAGGAGCAAGGTGAAGCACAGATTTTCCAGGGTAGGTATCAGACAGGCTCATTATTACCCCACTGGGTTCCTGTATTCATGCTCACTCTGCAAGACAATGTCTTAAGGCAGCGGCATACAACGTTCTGGCAAATCAGAGCAGCCCTAAGCCAGATTGATAGGAATGGACACTGAAAATGCATGCATTTGTAGAGCAGATCTGGCATGGATAATCTCCAAAGTCCGCTCAGAATGATGCTGAAGGTCCAAAACCTGCTCTCCTTCACTCCAGAAAAATAGCTAGAAAAGAGCCAGAGTGCACAGGGAGTTCCTAAGAAGCACGGCAGTCCTCTTAGACACCAACCAGAGGAGGCTATATGCAGTCTGTACTGACAGAACTGTTTCATTACCTGATCAGCACCATCAGTGACACAGCTAAGAGGTCCACGTGTAAAGACTGAAACCTAGTGACACCAACAAGCGGGCAGGAGCGTGTGTAAAAGCAACATGCTCAGGCAGTCATAGGAACCCCATCAGCTCCTTTTGTCTCCATCAAGGTATGTAGCTATAGTATCCCCCCCACACTAAAACTAGAGGACCAGAAATTTCCATCTGTCACCGGTCAAACTGGACTTCAGCCTTCTGAGTGTGCTTAGGGATACCCAGTGCAGAGAAGTTACCTGCTCCCACTGTGCCATTATGCCATGCAGCTTGAGCAAGGTAAGTCAGGGTAGAAATGTTACAGCAATTGCTGTGTTGTACCTACCTGCCACTGAACAAGCACAGAGGAAGTGGTGTGGGGAGTTACCGAGACAGAGCTTGGTGGTTCACCTGGAACTAGAAAAACACAATCAAAACCAAATGATGTTACAACAACAGAAAATGTATTCCATCAGGTCCCTGCCTTCCTTCACTTCTGACCTTCCCAACCCAGCTTCATTGTCACCACCAGTGGCAAGATAGAGGACAAGAGCAGGGATGTACAGGGACAGCCAGTTCCCTACCACACTGCCTGTGCTACCTCTGTTACACACGCAGCACGTCTCAGCTCAGGCACAGAGAAAGCGGAGCTTATCAGGAGCCTACAGCTCTCCACAGAGTAATGCTCTAGTGGCAGCTAGGTTTGCTCAGTAAAATAAACGCTCACAGTTTGTTAAGGGGCTGAGGAGCTTTTGCAAGTTCTGCTTGTTGCATTGTTAGGAGGCCGTGGCGAGTTCCTGATTCCCTGCAACTAAGCTCAAAGTCAATTGAAAATGAAATCTTCAGTTCGGCTGCATGGAGGCAGCATTGCCTCATTAGCACCTGGAGTTCTCGTCTGCAATACTCTGCAACAATAAGGCATTTTTTGTTCAGAACAATGGGGGTTTCTTTAACATGTGGTTAGACACCTTGTGTGTTCAAGCGCTGTCCCAATCCAAGTCAGGACACCCTGGCGTTTCACTTGCTAGCTGATGACACCTGCCTTCTGATTTCGGGGTGACACGCTCTGCAATGTGCCTTAGCATCATTCCCTGCTACCTTAACGCCTACGTGTATTATTCGCCTGCAGCCACGTTATATCAAATGTTGCTCAGCACCCAACATGATGTCATAACATAACTTGGGCAAATCTGTTTCAGGCCAGGTTCTAATTTCCTTATACCCATGGACCCACAAGAAGTCCTGTCCAGGTAAGTGAGATTATCTATGGAATAATATCCTAGGGGATATGATCCAGGGCAGCAAAATCTGTCTTCAAAGGCCACACTCCCTCTCCCTTCCCCAAACCCTGACAGCTGTCATTCATTTTCTGTTTACTCCAATCTGCAGGAAGAAACACCTAGGTTTACCGAAGCCTCACGCTCCATCTTCCTGACACCTCAGTCATTAGCAGCGCTGCAGCCTAATGTGAATGGGGAGTGAAAACAATTGAAGAAACTTCTTCAAACATATGCACAGTTCTGCATTTATTTTTAATGATCTCTTGTAAATTATTCAATTTCTGGAAAGATAATGGTTAGCGCAGAGTTTGGAAGCCAATCAAACAGAGTTTAATTCCATTTGGAGACTCCTGAAAGCATGATTCATTATCAGAGGGCACAGCAGGACACTTAAAGCTGCCTGTTATTAATTCAGCTAAATCTCGTTACCATCCATATCAATTCCCCATGAACAATACTGTGGTTGACTCTGGGGGTTTTCACTCTACCCTCCACCTGAAGCACAAAGTGGAATTAAAATTCATGGAAGAAGGGGCTCCAGAGGTTACAGTGCAGTCCCTGGAGCGCTGCCCATGCCAGTGTCTGGATCGTGCCCTCTTCATCTCTCTTACCATCCTGTAGAGTAGTGACTGCTTCGGTCTCGGTGCTGAAGTCACTGTCTCCAATGTCGTTGGTTGCTTTCACTCGCAGCTTATAAGAAGTAAATGGGTTCAGCCTGTAAAATGTAAAAACAAGGATGAGGGATGAATTCTCCCTGAGTCTCTGCAAGCTGCTTGAGACTAACCCTCCAAAAAGAACCTGCCCAAAGGCAGATGAGGTTATTAGAGTAGTTCATCTTCTCTCAAGCCCTCCATCCTTTATTTCCAGTCTTGTCCTTCTTCCCAGTGGTGTCAGGGCTGCTCAGATCCTCTCTAATGTCATTGTCACCTTCTCAAATATCCTCCAGCCAGAGTTCTCAAACAGAAGCCGGGGTAGATGTGCACTTTATAGACTAACTAAAGTGTGTGGGTATACATATCTCCATACATCACAAGCTTCCACGGGCTAGAGTTCACTTCATCAGATGCTGTGGAAGGATGTGCTGTGGAGCAATGTATTAGAAGGAGAGAGAGATTTGAATACAAAGGTAGGAGGAAGGGGGAAGGGTTCTCAAAGACAGACACTTTCTGCTCATGACTGACTCAGTCCAAAAGAATAGCCATAGCTGTAATTCATGGACAGGTCTGTGGGTAACAGAGGGTTGCAGAAAGGGCAATGTGCATTATTAAAAGAATTCAGGATATGCATTAGCATTTCAGATCCTTAAAGTGCCATCTGTATTAAGCATCTCATACATCCTTGAGAGTCCTGTGGGGCAGCTGATCCTCATTTTAGAGACAAGGACACAGCTAAAGAGAGGTTAGTTGATGTGCCCGCCGCCACCCAGGAAGTCAATGGCACAGCTGGCATGAGAAAACAGCCTGCCAGCCTTCTGATTAATCTACTAGGCTGTGCAGCAGAACCAGTACATCTCGCTGCTATTGAATTTCAAACTAATGCTATTACCTGGCTTACTTAATAAAGACAGTGACAGCAGACTCCCTGCAGCTCTTTTGTGCATACAGAGCTTTAAGATACGCGAAGACTGATTTTTAGCTGACATAACCTCAGCAAAGCATCTACTGGCTTGGCCAGGAGGAGGCTTGCTTTTGAGACACCTGGAAGGGCTGCGAGTTGAGAGCTGTAAGTTAGAGGGGGCTTAGTTAATTAATTGGTAGCGTCTGGCCACCAGCTAGCAGAGGCAAGTCCAAGTAAAGATCCTGACAAGGGATGATTAAACACTGAGGGATAATACATTGCGATGGCCAATAACTAATGGCACTACAATACTGCTTTTCTGGATACTCATAGGAAAATTCTTTTAGCAAGGGAGACCAGAAAGGTCCCCCCCTGCAAGTTTACCCTGTTAGGAAACCAACACTCTCCTTCAGGAACTTAAGTTGTCTTTCTTGAAATATAGATCTTTTGTTTTCAATAATGACAATGCCAAGTCTAAATTACAGAGCTCATCTCCTGGATTTCAAAGGCCTTGACTGCAAAGACACTAGGCATAATTCAGGCGTGGTGAAACTCCACCAAAGTCGGTGAATCAGGTCTGCATTTGTCTGATAACTGTCAAGTTTCCTGTTCCCTGCCCAGTTAAACAAATGGTAGCAATATATTTATATTTATATCCTTTGGCACATGACTAATGAGTCAGTTCACCAGAAGGCACTGCTTGACATTTTTGTAACAGGCATTAACAAATCGTGAATGCCATAGTCTTATATACCAATGGCCTTTTAGAGGCAGTCTTGCTTCTATCGGCAGAAGCAAAATGAGTCCCCCCTCATCTGTATGAGACGTTGCAACGTCTTTAATTCCAGCTCCATCTCTGAGGGCCGAATGGAGGCTGGCTGACACAGTTCAAAACACCCCAAAGCTATCTGTATATTTTAGTATGGAAAATGCAGATATGATATTCCTTATCTGGAAACAGGATAAAGGGTAACAAAGAGATATTTCAGTACCTTGACCGGATGAATTTACAGTGGACAATAAGCGGAATATGAGCCAGCAGTGTGCCCTTGGTGCCAAGAAGGCTAACGGCATACTGGGCTGCATTGGTAGGTGTGTTGCCAGCAGATGAAGGGAAGTGATTCTTCCCCTTTATTGAGCACTGGTGAGGCCACATCTGGAGCCCTGTGTCCAGTTTTGGCCCCGCACTACAGAAAGGATGTGGGCAAACTGGAGAGAGTGAAGCAGAGTGCATCAAAAATGGTTCAGGGTCTGAGGTACATGACTTCTGAAGAGAGGCTGAAGGAACTGGGCTTATTTAGTCTGGAAAAGAGAAGACTGAGAGGAGATTTAATAGCAACCTTCAACTACCTGAAAGGTGATACCAAAGTGGATGGAGCTGGACTGTTTTCAGTGGTGGCAGATAACAGAACAAGGGGCAATGGTCTTAAATTGTAGCAAGAGAAATGTAGGTTAGATATTGGGAAGAACTTTCTCACTAGGAGGGTAGTAAAATGCTGGAACAGGTTACCCAGAGAGGCGGTGGACTCTCCATCCTTGGAGGTTTTTAAGACCTGGCTAGACAAAGCTTTGGCTGGGGTAATCTAGTTGGGGATGGTCCTGCTTTGAGAAGGGGGTTGAACTAGATGACGTTTTGAAGTCCCTTCCAACCCTCATTTTCTATGATTCTGACTTTTATTCCAGGATGTTGCCCAGTCAGAGGGTTGGGCAAGATCCTCTGCAGGAGAAAAGAGTGATCTGGTGTACCAAGCTTCAGGGGAGGAGCCTGGAAATGCTGGGCTGCAATTCCAACTTTGAATTATATTTGCTGTGTTTCCTTGGGCAGGTCACTTAACTTCTGTGCATCACTTTTGCCACCTCTACCACGGGGACAGTGGCTCTTCTTTACCTGTCTCCCAAAGGGTGTGGAAGTTTCACTGGTTAATATTTGATCTTTGAAACTATAAAATGCTCCAAGTGGCAAGTGATACAAGTTCTAGGATGCCCTGATGTTGTAAGATACCTCTCAATGATGCAGGAGGTTGCCTCATGACTGATGGAAGAGGAGTAGGTTTGCCATTCTCCATTTGGTAGCTCCCGCACTTGCACAGTGAAGTACCGTACCGGGGAGGATCCATCGCTACCAGGAACCCACTGCAGCTTGAGACTCTGTGACGAAACCTCAGTCTGCGGGGTTATCAGTTGCCTGGGAGGTGCCGGTCGCTCTGCAATTAAATAATAAAGCCGGTATCACCACAGGAGAAAATTCAAACTGGAAATATCTAGAGAGACGCATGGACCTTCTCAGTTGCAGTGATACAGGGGATCTGATGCTTGAAACAGTAAAGCACACCGTTGCTCCTATGGCTCATGTCCCAGTTTCAAAGAAGAGAGTTAGACATTATCGTCATCTCCCTAGCAACATGGTCACCTCAAGAACCATTATGTTCCTAAATCACTGGATACGGAGGAGTCAATATTACAATGTTTTTGTCTCTCTTAGATGTTGGAAAACATCTGCGCTCTGTACACTTCCCTGTTTTTGGAAAGAGACACGGCACCAAAGAGAATCAATACCTCTTTGATACCAGCAGCCAAACAGCTACAGAGAGGAAATTTCTTGTGAAACTCAGAAGTGCACCTGGCCTGCAATCACCTATACGTCATTCCAGCTTCTAAGACTGTGCCCATTAGCTTGGTATCTAAGGACCAGACACCCCAGTCTGCCAAGTTCAATCTGTGCCACGCAGCTGCTGCCTCCTCTAGCAGCTGCTACCAAGCCCTGGTGTATAGAAAAGCAGAGTTGGATTGTGGGGGGATCCAGTTTCACTCTGCCTGATCCCCCATTGACCAACAGTGATCACTGCTTCTCTGCTGGAACCAGCCAGGCAACCCTCTAGCTGCAACTGCTACTGCCCGCTGTGTCCAAGCACATCTTGGGTGTAGTGGAGACTTGAGGCTGGAAGTGCCTACTTCAGATCACTGCTCAGACACTCCCCATGTCACCTCCTTCACAGTGACTGACCTCGACCCTGCAACGTTAAAACAGTTTGGCCCAGCACCGATGTGGAACTCTCCTGGGTAATTAATGGTTCCATATTTTGTAAGAAGTAGGGAAAGGAAATGCAGGTGCAGGACCCACCAGTCCCAAACTGTTTGAATACAGATCTCCTCTCCCTTGTCACGATGCCTCTGCACCCCATCGATTTCAATAGAGAAACTCAATAGAGTACGGAATAATTGTTTAATTGTTTATCATGAAGATTATTGATTCTGATTAAAATGTGTGGCATGTAATAAAGGAGGAATTGATTGGAGACACCGCAGCAACTTGCCTTTGAGAAGCGATTCGATTCAACTTAATCAGCACTTATTTCCATAAACACACCTCTGACTGCAGGATCCTTCACTGCTTTGTATGAAGAGCACTTCATTTTTTCCCCCTCTCTCAAAACATTTCCTTTATGGCTTGGCATTTCTCTGCAGCATGCTCTCGCTGACACACAAGTGCCAAAAGGATGGTAAGCTATTAGCTGCAGAAAGTCTTTAGTGATAGCAGCGTGCTCTGCAGAGTACGACGCAAAGGTCAATGCCTTGCTCTGGGAGGGCTGGGCAGGTGTTCCAGGTTATGCTCTCAGAGGGAGGGTGAGCCCAGTAGCATCTTGTGAGGATTTAATCTGATTGAGTTTAACCAGCTTGCAGTTTGAACAGATCACATTTTGTATCCAGGCTCCCAGGGCAGAGTTCCGGTCTGCTGCTAACGAGTCATCGAGATTTTTTAAATCTCCATTTTTTGTAAGATAAAACCTGACCGTTACTAAGAAACGATGACTATAGAGAGTCCAATTAATAGAATTTAGGTCCAAGCAAACCCAAAGATTAGTTGTTTCTGCAGGAAAGTTAACTGACCCCATGTGATTCTGCAGGGCCTTTTCACCGGCATGGTACAGCAGTTTCATGTGAAGTTTGGCTACGGAGACGCTCAAGCATCGGCTCTGCTCTCTTACCAACAGGTGACTCCATCTTGAGGAACATCACAGGGAAGTGTAGCTCCAAAGCACTGTAGAAAACTCTGCTTATAAAAAGACACTGTGGATGTGTCTGCACAAGACGTTTATGGCAGAGCGAACTAATTAGCTCTGCAGTAAAGCGTCTACACATGCGGTGCTATTAGGCCGGAGTAAACTAATTAGCTCCTCCATAGGCTAGTACTGACCAACACAAGTATTATCCTAGGGCAGAGTTATTTAATCTGCCTCAGTACACGTGTAGACACTGACTGGGGCTAGCTGGGGCACAAGGGTGCTAGTGTGGGGCTGCCTGCTGGTTAACCCCCCACCGTAGCACCCTGGTACCCTAGTCAGTCCCTCCGCAGCACACTGAGTTGGGTAGGAGGAGCACCGAGCTGGCAGGCTGAACCCTTGGGCCCCCTGCTAGCCAGGACTGCGCCACCCCAGCTCAACATGCTGTGGGGACCTGGGCGTACGTGTAAACACTGTGCCTGGGAGCAATAAACTCCAGAGCAAACTGCGCCGGAGTTTATTGCATCAAATTAATTTCACATGTAGATGCGCCCACTTAGAAGCAGGCAAAGCTGGGATTTTTCAAGGTAGCAGGTGGCCATTTTTATTGGGTTTCAAGGCAATCTGGGTGCTTGCCTACCTACCTTCTTTGAAAATCCCATCATTAATTAGTCTAAATAAGCTTTAATAACTAAAGAGGTAAATATGCGTTTCCACATTCATATTTTGGTTATTTTCCTATCAAAATAAGATAATCTTATTTCAAAATATCCTTATCGCTTTTATTATGAATTTCTTCCCATCTTGGCTGATGCAAACTTAACATTTTTTCTGACTCTTCCAAACACATGCACTACTTAGGATAGACCCGAGAGCCTTTGGACTCAACTTTATGGGATACAAGCAGGGACACACAGCCAGCCATTAGAGAGAGAAAGGTCTTGTTTTATGTAATGACTCTCATATCCAAGATATCCCTAAAGGCTTAATAACTGTTATTACAGTGAAAGTGGGAATTAAGCAGTGAGCTATTACATGCTCAGCAACAGAGCTTGCACTGCCACGGAAAATAGAATAGCTTCTGTTGAGGTGCAGAAGGTTTCCCATGATGCTGAGTTTCTCACCTACATGTTGTCAAAATGCCCCCCCCTTTTGTTTTTTTAACTGCCATGTGGACAGTCGTCACTGGGCTGATACCTCCATGTGATGGGCTATTATTATCAGCAGATGAGTATTAATTTTAAATTTATTTCAAGGATTTACAGCTTCTTGCCCTACAGACCACACCCTGGTGAGGTGCAAAGGTTTGAGTATCCCAGCAACCTTGAAAGCTATCACCAAGGAGCAGGGGTGGATCCAGGGGGGCTGCAGTGAAGCAGTCACAGCCCCCTTTGATTCCTGCTCCACCCAAAGTTTAAAACCAACTACCTGGCAGTAGCAGCTGCATTTCTATTCAGACAGCAGCCAGGGAGTCACTTGACTTCACAGCTCATTGTAATACACCGGATTCCTTCTAAACTCTTCATTCCACAGGTGTTAATGACCCTCTCTCCTCTAAGAGGCCTAATCTTCCACCAATCGAGCCATTCTTTCTTCTGCAATGACGGTGCCTGTTAGGTGCTCCTGGTAATGTAGCTCCCATTTTACAAACTTGCAGACTGTTTTTAACTCTAGCTAAAAACATCAACTTAACTGTGGAACTAACTTTCAGTGAAGCATTAGATGCAGTGTCAAGATGCCCAAGAAGGCTTGAATTTGTTTTATGATTCTGAAAGAGATGTACATTTAATTCTAAGGGCTATACAACTAAAGAAACAGCATCTTTTGATTATTTTTGCCTATTCTGTTTTTTTATACTTAATGCATGATATAGCAACTTAATGCACATTCCAATAAAACTATATTTGTTTTTTCTTCAATCTTAAACTGAATAATATAGCCCTAATCCCGTAGCATATTAGTAAAGCTTCCAGTTTCTTTTTACCTGGAGAAAAGTGTGTGTTGTATTGCATGTGATGATAAACCTCACTATGTGCACCCTGCTTTTTGAAATCCTAGATCTGCCCATGCCAAGCGAGCACTAACCCACGCTGGACAGACCAAATCATAGCGAACAGAGGAAAAGTGGTCTGTGGTTCTCCAGCTCATGATTATTGTTAACAAGGCAGTCACTGAGTTAAACAGCAAGAGACAGAGCAATGGGGGAGCCCTTTTCTTGCCTCAAGTGATATCTGAAGGCCTGGGGAGGATTCAAATTTAGAGACTGTTAGATAATCATATTTTATCAACTAAAAAAAATAAGCATAAGTGCAAAAGATGCGACTCTTGCACTAACATGCCAGACTAGAGCAAGTCCAAGTGAAGAAGCTAAACTCACATTCTTAGGCACTGCCATGAGTGTTACCAATAGAGCCAAAAGTTGCTGTTGCCTCTACATGAAGCATGGTTTACAAGATTATGGTGCTAGCAATTCCACCACTGATAGTCTCTGGCTGTGTCTACACAAGCAGTGGGCAGCGTAGTTGTTACTGCACAGTCATTTAGTACTTGCATAACCAAATACTAAATGACTGTGCAGTAGCTTCCCTACACATTTTTTTTTCCAGACACTACTGTACAGTAGCAACGAGACACTGTGCAGTAGCTTGTCACTACTGCTCAGTAGCGTCACATCATGGTTAGTGTCTGCCAATGCTACTGCAGAGTAGCATCTCGTGTAGACATGCTCACTTGGTCCGAATCAAATTCTTCTTAAGATACAAGCAGAAAAGATGTTTTCCTGGCTGTTATCTTTGCAGTCCCAATCTAGAATATGAAAGTCAAACTGGGCTCTTTCTTGCTTGTGCATAAATGCCAGTAACAGATTATATAGACCAGATTTTGATATGCCTTATTTCTATAATATTTTGGGAGAATCTCTCTCCTACATACATAACTACCTGGATTCAGTTACACCTCTGCACCCATGCATTTTTTTCCAATTAGCTTGCACAGGTTTATAAAAGACAACTCTGAGTTTGGAAAACAGGTAATCATTTTGTTAAGACATGTTCCAGAACAAGATCTGGATGGTTAAGTTACAGGTGCCCTGGCAGAATGCATGAGAACCACAGGATGGAATAATGGAAATTTTTAGGGCAGAACTGAGCTGCAGGGTAGAGCTGAGTAGAAGAAGCCTACAAATGTCTGTTCTCATGTGTCTCTGCTAATCAGTACAGTTAAACCATTACCCTTCTTTCCTGAGACTGTAATGTTTCAGAAGAGAAGGAGAGACCTGAATGCAAAGATAGGAGCATAGGAGGTTGCATATGGTCAGTACTGGTCTGCTGTATTCCCACAAAACAACAGACTGAGAGAGCTGTGGCTCTCAGGGGGTGGCTCTATTGCCTCCTGAATGAGATTTGTGTCTGCTGCCAAGAAATGAGCCCTTCCACTCATACCCACTGTGCAAGAAGGCTCAGTGTAAATCTATGAAGTAGATGTCTCAGCGTGGCCTCGACTATATCCCAACATCATGCTCAGACTCGGGTCATGTCAAGCTGTGTGCTCCATGAATTTGCAGGTCTGGACACCCACAGGGCAGTCACAAGTGGAGGGGCTTATTTTGCCACAGGGTCTCATTCAGGAGATGATGTAGACATACCCATACGCTCCATTATACTCACTGCGCTGGTGAAGACATGATGCTATTATAACTGCAAGCATTACCTACCTCTCTTTTCCGTAGTGATCACTGTGGCTTCCAGAGGCTCCCCCCAGCCCTGTCTGGTCTTGGCAGAAGTCCGGAAGATATATGCTGATTCTGGGTTGAGATCCGTAACAGTGAACTGCCGGACTGTTGAGCCAACTTCCACTGTGGTGAACTTGTTGGGGCTGCTGTTTGCCAGGCGATAAGCGATTTGATATCCTAAATTCATGGTAACAAATGTAGAATAGCAAAGGGAGAGAGGGAGGCTTAGGTTTGTTTTTCAATCTTTTAGTGGGGGGGGGGGGGAGTGGAAATGCCAAGACTATTAGCGCATCTTAATTAATTACTAATTTGAAAGCAGAACAAAGAACTTTGCTTCTTTTTGTGTTTACTAGCTGAGTTTTACAACAACTCCACCCCCAGTCAGATGTCGTACATTATCAGGGAAATTACACACACGGTGATGAATGGAAGGGCTTTCTCGGTAGTAATCCACCGGAAAACTTCTTTTACTTTTCATCCTTCATAAGAATGAGCTATGAACACAGATTCATCTTTCCTGAGCGTATTTGTACATCGAGAGAATGACAGAGGAACCAGGGTCTACACAATTGATTTCAACAAAGCAAGTCAGTTCAGGGAAACTAATTCTCTCTCGACACCAATCCCTACCTCAAACGCACACACTTCTGGCATGTGGAGCAGAGCCTGCTGATTGAGACTTCTTTAAAATACGGTGCATACAGATTATTCAGGCAGTTTAACAGTCACATCACTCATGCAGTTAATTCTTGCAACCGCTGCTTGCAGTCATCCTTTCCTGTCCACCTGTAGATCCACAGTTAATGCTCGAGCTGTCATAGTGCCTTTTTTTTTTTAACAGTAAAAATGAAATTGTAACCATGATGGTCCAGAAATTAAGCAAAAGGCAACGATTTCTTAGGGTGATATCTTTTATTGGACCATCTATGTAGCCGGGATAATGTCAGACAAGCTTTCAAATGCAAGACCTGAAGTGAGACTAGAGGAAGAATGTCTTGCATTCAAATGCTTGTCTAGCTCTATCCCAGCTACATAGTTGGTCCATTAAAAGATATCACCCTAAGAAATCTTTTGCTTCTTGCTTTTTTTTTTTTTTTTTTAAATCATTCAATGCTCTTCTCTCCATTGCAGGAAACCGCAGGCTGCGAGGTCCTATTGGAACAATATCCTTTTGCCACTTAATAGTCAGTTTAGTTGAGAGCTCTATAGACTCTAATCTCCATTCAAACCATCCCATAGTTATGAGTTTATAGTTTATCACACATTATTAATGATCCAACTGTGCAAACTAGCAGGTCCAGAGTTCTCACACGCCACAAAAGGAAACGACCCCCCAAAGAGAAAATGCCAAATGTTCAAAACCATTCTGGAAATAAAGCAACTGCACCAGACTCTCTTCTGGAGCTCGTTGGCAACTTTCAGTCCAGCTGCTACACTCCAAAATCAATTGATACTAGAACTGGCGTGGTGCTTCGTTATGAAGCTGAATAAAGTCAGGACTGTTAAATGCTTTATGAAGTTGCACAGGAAAAGGCAGCAGCCAAAAAACCACCCTAAACAAAACAGCTGAATTCAGCCATGCCTGAGTTCTGCCAACCCTCTGCTCATCTTTTGAACTACAAAGAGGTCTGCAGAGACACAAGACTCATTTTTTCCCTTGGACTTTATAACCCAATGATTGTTTGAACTCCCACCAAACCTTGGCTATATTAAGAGCAGAGGGAGCCAAATATGGAGCGTTTCATATGCGAAGGTCAGCTCGTGGAAAATGAAGGACGTTGGCCTAACTGGACATTGGGAAATACTGATGGAAAATAATTCCCACTGAGAAACTACACTGATCCTCGTAATCATGCTAGCAGAAGAAGGCAATGAGCAGAGTTCACATGCTTTTTCTGGGTAAACTATTTGTGTATGCATGTGTATTCTCCCGTGAACAGTAGAATTTAATTGGGATACAGATGGTGTTAATTGTGTGTGGTGGTGCTAATGAATGGCTCTCTTTTCCTTAAATTTCCTTGTCTTTTTTTTCCTTGGAGGCAATAAGGAAAGTGGTGGTGAAAGTTAATGGTGGGGAATTGAAAACTAATACCCTATGGTGCTGGGAGCCAAGGTTTGTGGCTACACCCACACTTGGGTAGGAAGGCCATTCTTCACTGGTATTCAAGTGATATTCAACTGATCTCAGCCCATGCTGAAGCAATGCAGCTGCAGATGACAGATTGGAAAGCCAATATTTTCAAGCTTAAGTTAGGCATCTGAATAAGCAATGACATTTTCACAGCACCTATAGCTCCAGCTGCCATCACAAGGAGTGATGGGAGTACATGGCACATGTTCATACTGAACATTCACATTGAGCATTTAGGTAACTAAATATAGATTTAACCTTGATTTGCCAACCCGGTTTTGAAAATTTTGGCCCTAGACTAGAAAATAACCTGAATAATAAGGGTATTTTGTTGGGGGATGTTTAATGAGCATGGGGCTCTGTACTGCCATGGTTAAACTGCCTTTGGTACCTAAAGCTAGCCTGAGTACCTTTACGCTACAGTTGGCAACGTGTATATACTCTTATACTAACTTTTTCACAGCTCGCTGGCTAACATTAGGTACTTAACTAAGATTTTCAAAGGCTGCGAACACTCACAGCTCCTAGCGGAGTATATCAGGATGCAGCCAACTGTGAACATTTTAGCTGTACATGTTTCAGAAAAGCACATGTAATCTAGTGCCTTCTTTACCTCCATGTCAGCTCTCCTAGACATCCATTTTAGACTCATCACTGTGGGACTTCTGCAACTTTAACAGTACAGAACTTAATTCCCAAGATCGCCTTGGAGAGGAGGAAGGCATGTATTAAAGGCTTTTCTGCTTATGTACGTATGCAGAAAACAGAACTGAGAATAAAGGCATGTGCTCACCCTACCTCCCCTCACCCGCAAAAGAAAAAATAAAGGAGAGGAATTGCATTGAAGGAAATTATACAACAGCAGGAGAAGTGCAGGAAGAGGCACTTGAGACGGCTAGAGAAGCAAGATAAGAGAAGATAAGACCAAATAAAGGAGAAAGAGCAAAGCCTGGAGGGAAACGTGGACTATTAAGAGAAAGGAAAACTTAATCTACATCCTTGCTAAAGGGTAAATATGTTATCAAGGGCAAAATCACTGTTGGTTACTCTCCTCATCTTCTAATACCCTTTAACTATAAAATATACTTGGAAATATAAGAAGTGAATATAAGGAAAAAAAATGCATTGCTAAATGGCAACACTCAAGTCTAACTATAAAAAGATGTACAAATTAGTCAGCAAAAAACATCTAAATACAGGGATCATAACAACAGGTTGTGTAGCATGAATTCTCACTATCTTTCAATGCTTCTAGGCAACCTGAAAAATGTACCAGCCATCGCTGCTCTCATTAGTCTGTCGTATTTGCTGTGCTGGCTGATGATCTAGGAAACGATCTTCCCTCCCTTTCTTTATTTTTGGTGGTGCAACTGAAGTCTCAATGTTATCTCTTGGATGCCTTCTTGCCATCCTCTTGCTCTTAGCTCCCAGACGACTGAAAGATTTTTGGAACCTGCCCCTCAGTCCCTTGGGTCACTTGCTCCTATCATTATCCTCGGATGATTCAGGCATCCACGACATGTTATCATAAAGAGCAATTCTTGTCTTGTTTTTGAGTAACACTGTAGATATGACCAACAGGGTGCGGAGACAGGAGTATTTAAGCTATGGTCTAGGCTTAGTTAATAATTAAGGTTAAAGTGAGCTCAAAATGGTAAAATGACTAGGTTGCGAATTTTAGCAACAGAAGATGGAAGAATGCAGGAAGTGTTTGGTGAAATCAAACACGGTAAATCAATAGAGGTAAATGGGAAGAGTTCAAAGAGAAATTAATGTATGCTCCAGGGCTAGAAGAAGCAATGTAGCAATAAAAGTGATAGCAGTTAGAAAGGCTCTGTAGATGAACAGGAAAACTCAGAAGGCAACAAAGGATAAGAGAGTGTCATAGAAATCTTGCTCAGAGGAGAGCTGGAAAGATTATTGAATGAAGGCAGCAAAACTAGAAGGAAAACTTAAGAACAGGATAAAAATAAATTATGCCAACTGAGTCAGGTGCAGAGAAGGCCTGACTACAAGGGTGAGTAGGAGAATAAAGAGTCTCTCTCAACTTTCTTCAGCCTAGGAAAATGAGAGAGGATATGAATACATGAGGGAGGTGAACATCAGAAAGGGGAAAGAAGTATTTAAGATAAGGGGCAATGATCACACAAGAGTAAATGGGTATAAGCTGACCATGAATATATTTAGGTTGGAAATTAGAAGCAGATTTCTGACCAGCGGAGTAGCAAAACTCTGGAACAGCTTTCCAACAGGAACGGCAAGAGACAAAAAACACGACTGGTTTTACGACGCAGCTTGATCGGCCTGTGATGTAGTTGCCAGTGATAACAGGAATCACACTTGATGACCCAGAAGGATGCTTCAAGTCCTATGTACCTGGATTATGATGGGAGAAAGACTTTTACAGATAAAAAAACAGAAGGTCACGAATGAAAGATTAAAAGCTTTAAGAGGTGGCTGGCCGAATTCTTCAGGAAGACGAATGTACTTTAGAGAGGGTGATTTCTTGATGAAGCACCAGGAGAACTGTGTAAGGTGCTGTGTTGTGACCCCATCTCTACTCCTCTCCCATACTGTATAGGATCCAGCACCCATTCCTTTCCACTGATTTCAGTGGCCTTTGGATCAGGCCCATGGCACATCAAATGAGTAGATGACTTCTTTAGGTCCTCATCGTTTAATTAAAATGGTGCTTGTTTGTGCCTTAGCATCTTTTGATTTGATTTTTTTTTTTTTTGCAAGCAGTCTCACAGGCCTGCATTTTCTGAGCTGAATAAGAGGCAGCCCGTTAAGATGCCTGTTAAATGTTAGGTCATTGTAACACAATGACTTGATTCCCCAAAAGGAACAGGCAGGAGGACAATGACACACAATGAATACTAAAGGAGCTTTCAGGCGCATCACAATACACGGCCCTTCAGAACTGACATCGCTGGCCCATGTGGCTATGGTACATCATAGAGACAAACACTTATTAATATGTCACTGAAGTTAGGAAAGGCTGAATGATATTGGGAGGTTATAGCCTGCCCGGTGCAGCCACAATCCAAGTGTGGTGATTTTACTGCATATCTGTTTAAGGGCTGCGGGGGGGTGGGAAGGGGTAGCATGTGCGCGAATGCAGCTTAGGAACAAAATACAAATTTGCAAACATGGGATTACATCCAATTCTGCGTCTAATTCCCAGTGAAATTCTCACAGAGTTTTGCAATAAGCTTCAGGTAAATGTTAGGCACAAGGGTACCACGAGGAATACTAACCAGGAACTGGAAGGGTGCCGAATGAGTTCTCGTTCCCCGAACGCTTGCAGCGAGGAACAGCACATGCCCATAATAATGCATCACTTTATTTTAATAGCATTTAAAGAAACTGCATGGGTTGGTAGGTGGATCACAGCAAGGAAGGTAGAGAAGAGACTCAGGTGGTGAGTGAAATGCTCCCAAAAGGGGAGTTGGAACTATCTACCAGGTCTCCACAGTAAAATATTTAAACACACAAACAAGTAGTTCTCCCTCTAGGTACCTGCCAGTGTTTCATGCTGCTAATCTCTCTCCGAAATGCTAGAACATGTTTTTGATATAGATTATAAAATCACTAGCCGCAAAGGTGCTCGCATACTCAGAGGGCAAAACTAGCAGAGCAGGAACATTGATTCAAAGGCTTGGAATCTAAATTTACTCTTGCAAAAAGGTATTTTCTTATTCCAGCCTCACTAGTGGGCAACAGGGCAACCTCCAGAATTACATTAACCTGTTTTTGCCAACATTTCCAGTTCAATACATTTGGCTGTGGTGGGTACAAATGCATTCTGAACATTCATTGACGTAATGCGATTTAAAAAGGCAATACAGGAAAAAGAGCTAAACTTGTAACCTTCATTTCCCTGCAGGGTTAGAGTACGACTTGGTTTTTCAGCTCTCAGTATGAGATGCTGCTTTTCCTACAAGGCACAGCAGAAATATCCTAGGTGGGTGTTTCTTACCCTTTCACTCTGACAACTCGTGAACCTAAATATGGTTATTAATTTATCATTTGTAAAACAAAGGCAGGAGGAGAAAGACATCGGACGTTCAAGAGCCAGCCTTCAACACACCCAGGGAGTGGTTAGGTGAGATTCCCCAGGACGAACTTCTAATGGAAAAAGGAGTTCAGGAGAGCTGGATGCATCTCGCACAGAGTCCCAAAGACACAGCTTGATGTGGAGAAAAGGGGGTAAGAGACTATTGCAGTTCTGTCTGAAACCCTTTAATGACCTGCAAATCAGAAAGAAATCATAGAAAAGTGCAAACAAGGACACATTGGCAAGGTCAATTATAAAATAACAGCACAAACCTGTAGGGACAGCATGCGAAAGGCTAACGTACAGAATCATTTACAACTTGAAAGGGACATGAAAGGCAGTAAGGTAAGTAGAGAAGTCAGAGAAAAATATAGGTCCATTAGTTAATCAGAAAGATGAGCAAATAACAGATGGCAGAGAGAAGGCTGAAATGCTCAATGCCTTTTTTGCTTCAGTCTTCACAGAAAAAGTTAATTGTAACCAGATGTTTAAACACAATTAAAATTAACAACAAAAGGGATCCGAACACAGACCAGAATAGGTAGAGAACAGGTTAAAGACTATTTAGAGAAGTTAGATGCATTCAAGCCAGCAGGGCATATTGAGATTTACCCAAGAGCACTGAAGGGATTCGCTGAAGCAATCTCTGAACAATTAGCGATTCTCTTCAAGACCTCCTGGAGGACAGGAGAAGTCCCAGAAAACTGGAGAGTAGCAAAGAAAGAAAAGAAGGACCTGGGGAATTAAAAGACCAGTCGAACTTCAATACACAGAAAGATCCCGGTACACATTATTAAGCATTCAATTTGTAAGCAACCAGGGGGCTAATAAAGAGATGAGAAAACAGCCAAAAGATCATGTCAAACTAATTTATTCTTTTGATTGGGTAACCAGCTTAGTGGATGGGGGAAAGAGGAGATGTGATATAGCCTGACTTCAGTAAGGCTTCTGATATACTCCCACATGACAGTCTCATAAGCAAACTAGGTAAATATGTTCAAACTGAAATTATTATAAGATGCATGCACCACTTGTTTGAAAACCCTGATCAAAAAGTTGTCATCAATTATTCACTGACAAACAATGAGGATGTGTGAAGTGCAGCCCTGCAGAAATGTGTCACAGGTCTGGTACCGCTCAATTTTTTGATAGGATAGCTAGTCCGCTTGTAAAATCTGCAGATGACACCAAGCTGGGAAGGGATGCAAGCGCTTCAGAGGACAGGATCAGAATTCAAAACGATCATGATAAATTGGAGAAAGGGTCTGAAATCAATAAGATAAAATTCAATAGAGGCAAGTGCAAGTGCTTCATTTAAGGGGGAGAAAAAAAATCGAAGGTACACCTACAAAATGGGGAGCAACCAATTAAACAGCAGTACAGCCAAAAAGGACCTGATGGTTATGGGAGATCACACACCAGTGTGAGTCAGCAATGTGATGGTATTGCAAAAAGAGTCAAATCTCATTCTGGGATGTATTAAAAGCAAAGTTTCATGTAAGACGAGGAGGTAAATTATTTCACTCCTGTCAGTACTGGTGAGGCTGCGGCTGGAGTTCTGCGTCCAGTCTGGGGCAGTGATCTTTAAGGCCCCTGCCATGTATTACATCTGTTACACCATTAACTTATTAATCATGCAATAAATTTAAACCAGCCACACATGCAAAGTCATTACTGCACCATAAAAATGTCCATCCAGCTATAAAGAGAGCCAATGGGCTACAAAGATAGTACTTGAAAACCTTTAATGCTATATATAGCTGATTTCTATCCAGCTTCAGTCTGAACGCGTGGTGGGGCCCTAAGACGTTTACAACTTGAAGAGCATCAAGAGGAGAGGGAGAAGAAGGATAAAAGGGTTTGAAAATCTGATTCTGGAAGAAAAGCGGAAACAAACTGGGTTTGTTCAGCTTTGCAAAGATAAGACTGAGGCAGAGGTAGCCACAATAACCAATTTCCAGCATGTAACATAAGTGCTCTAATTCCAGTATCCATCAAGGATACAACTGGGATGACCTGTTTGACTTGCTGCAAAGGAGATTTAGGTTAGATACAAGAAAAAATGTATTAATGTTTAATCAAGCACTAGAGGGGAGCTTACGGAGCCCCCATCATTGGAGGCTTCAATGAACAGGTTAGGGACAGTGTAGATTTACTTCATCCTGCCTCAGAGCTGGGGGATGGACTAGGCGATATCTTGAGGTCCCCTCTGGCTCCACCTTTCCATAGCGTCCCCTCCACGTTAGCTCCCGTAGTGCATAGGAGCCAACCAAGAATGGATCCCAACTGTATGTGTGCAAAGAGAGTTTTTTGGCCTAAAAGACTTTGCATTCAAACTAGGCCAAGGTGAGCAGCTGGGGTTTTCCCTAAACTTTCTATGGTTGAAATCCTAGTTCCCACTGGAAGCAAGCAGAAAGGACAAAGAGGGCCTTTAAAAAAAAACAAAAAAACCAACAACCCTGATCTGCAGGAATACAAGGCATGGTTCTGTCTTTGACAGGTAACTACTGCCAAGTTTCATGCAAACCTTTTTTTCCTTGTGTATAGGAGATCCCTGAACAGCTGCCTCTAGATCACATCTGATGACTTTCCTGCTGCTTCAGGTGCTAGAATATCATCACACGAGTACTTTGGGCTACTGCACACCTGAGCAAACAATTTATACAGCTCCTGTATCAAGATTTTATCATAAGGCAAAAAAAAAAAAATGCCCGTTATTTAAAGGAACACGGTCAACTTAGTAAAACCTTAACCATGGATCCATCTTAAAAGTCTTCTAAAGCGATGGGAAATAATTGCAGAAGTCTAAATACAAACCCAAAGTACATCAATGCCAAGGAACAAAGCACAGAGGCAGCTGAGTCTAAAAAATGAGCTCAAAACGAGACGTCATCCTGAAGGGTAGGGTACAAGGAAGGTGATAAGATTTTTCAGTCTTGTCATTGAGTTGGCTCCTGCTATTCCCCTTGATGAAAAGCCAATTGTGAGTTAACTCCTTGGGACCTGACAGATGGTATTCTTCAAAGAAAAGCGATAAAACACATGAAAAATACATACTACTAAAACTTCGGCACAACCTGGCATCGTGAGGGGAAAATAAACAACTCTCCCATGCCTTAGACTCCCAGGCAGCTTGCCAAATACTCGTCCCAACTGTATACAAAGCAAAACCAGATGGAAACGTGGATGACAACTGACATATAATGCCATGACCTGGAAGATGCATCTGACTCAGAGAAATGTGCAACCAGAGGCTCAGAACGGTGCTATATTCGTTGCGCATCATTCCACTGACCCTTCCAAGCCCTCGCCATTGGGTACCACGTTTTTCAGCAATGTTTGTTTTCAGCAACTAGCAGGCTTGCATGTGCTTTCCAATACTAAGAGCAAGAGGAAGAAAGAGCAGAAGCGTCTCTTGCAACAGCCATGGCATTGGGAAATTTAAATTCTGCTTCCTTCTTACCCAGAATAATTCCATTGGGCTCCTCTGGGGGCTGCCACACAATCCGTACGGATGTCAATCTCACCTCGGGGAACACCAGCCTCACGGGCGGCCCAGGAGCTAAAAGGAACAGCAGAGATCATGAATGCAGATGTGTGTTAAAGGGTAGAGGTTGCAGCCGTGTTGGTCTAAGGACATAGGTAGACAAGGTTCTTTGGGTAAATCCAATCGCTTTAATTCGACCAAGGAAGAGCACAGACCAACTGCAGATGCTTCTTCAGCCTGACGAAGGGCGTTTCCAAAAGCTTGCAAAGATGAATTTTTTCCAACTATTTGAGCTGATCTAATAAAAGATTAGATTTACCCAAAGTACGTTGATGCCCAATAACTGGTCTAATAAAAGATTAGATTTATCCAAAGTACATCAATGCCTAATAATTGGTCTAATAAAAGATCAGATTTATGTCTGCCGACGTGTGTTAAAGGACTTACTAGTTCTAAAAGGTGTTTCTTGTTTAAAGGGTTTTTGGTTGCAGCTGTGTTGGTGTAAGGACGTAGGCAAGCAAGGTTCTTCGAGCAGATGCGATATCTTTTATTAGACCAACTGAGTAGTTGGAAAAAAGTTCTTAGCAAGCTTTTGGGCGCAGTCACCCTTCTTCAGGCATAGGGAGTGAACAGCAGACTTCCTACGCATCTACTCCAAGAATGGGCTTCCAAGGGAGGCGGTGCTCTCGCCTACCTTGGCGGGTCTTCAAGAGGAGACTGGACAAGCACCTGGCTGGGGTTGTCTGACCCCAGCGCTCTTTCCTGCCCAGGGCAGGGGGTTGGACTCGATGACCTACTGAGGTCTTCTGACCCTAACGTCTATGAAACCTTGCCTTGCTTGTTTAAAGACTATTCTGCTCACTTTACAAAGTCAGCCCAAGAAGTATCTAACCCATACTGCAGAGATGGCTGGGAGCTTATGATGCACTCTCTCTGGGTCTCCCTATCTAAGGTTGAATTTCTCCAGCACCCTAGAAGAGCGAGTGATACTGCAACCGCACATCCAAAAGTGTTTCTCTGCACCTGCAAAAATGTGTTTACAAGGATGTTTTCACAAATGAGTTCTGACCTCTGGGAGAATTATCTCATAACCGGAGAGCTGAGAATCTCTTGAGCCAACCAGATTACTCCCTGCATTGAAGTCACTATAAAACTGATTATATACGAAGAAGAGAGATGCTGAGCTACCTTTACAGAGAGAGATTACATGTCAGCTTAATCCACTTCATGCCTGTTGAAAGTGAATAATATCCTCTAACCGCGTCGACAGCCCTCGCTCTGAGCTCCCTCCCGACTGTACATGTGCGTTCGGAGCACCTGTGCCTGAGCACAAGCACCCTTGTCAGGTCAGAAGCACATTAGCACAGCCGGCTGGCAGCCACTTTGCCCAGCACCGGTTCACAAGGTGAGTTTATGCTAATTCACACATATGCAGCCGCCAAATTTCCCCTTAAGCACAAATCCCACCTGTACTGTCACTGATGATACTTTTAATTAAATTGAACTGAGAGGAGACACAACATGTTTATGTCGGGAGTATGGAGATGGAAGAACAATTTGTGTCATTTGCCAACGTGCACGTTAGGAGGGAACTGCTATAATGGGCTTGTCTTTGACAAACAGCCTTAAATATTTCTCATTACATTCCGGTTTATGCAATTCAGTGAATGTTCTCTCTCCCTGTCGAGTTTTGCTACAATAATCTCCTCTCTGCCGCTTCTCTCCGAAAAAGGCCAACTCGCCACACCGCCACTGGTTTGGGAGAATGACTAAAGTAGCAATGGGGGGTTATTGCCCTCCTCTTGTGAGCAAGGCACATCCTCGCTCTTTCACAGAAAACGTTGCAGGAAATACTCTTTTAAGTCAGAAGTTTGAACATGTTTTCAGACCAACACAATTACTCCACTATATGGAAACTTGCAGTTATTTATTTTCTGCTGGGAACCCTTGGAACCAAAAGGGGTCTGATTTTTTTGTTATTATTATTAGGAGCAATAAAAAAGGCTTCCTACCGACACATGCATTATCCTCTGTTTAATATGAAAAATGTACAGAAGCTGAGAAGCTAACCTTTAAGTGTTTGACATCTGCAAAGTGGAAAAAAAAAACTCCATTTTTACTGCTGATTTAAACTTCAGTGAAATACAACCAGCAGGAACACTTTCACCAGCAGACAAGTTAAAACAGAATCGGGGGCTAACTCGAGTCCTTTCAAAACATCAAACTGCACTTAGGAAGCCGTGAGTTCATAGGAAGCATTGGAGGCAATGACAAAGGGAAGGCTACATGGTCATTTTTCAAAGGTCAGTATCTTATTCTTTTGCAGAAGTCTGGGAATGGATTACCGCAGTAGCACACTCCATATCTCCTTCAGGTCCAATCAGGGCTAGATTTGTTTATTGCTTCCCATTACCAACAGTCTTTTTTTACTGCTATGATTGAAGTTCAGTAAGAGTACGTAATTGGGTTGTAAAAATTCTCTTCGGGGTGGAACTAGCTGCTAAGTTTTTAGAACAGAAGCATTTTTTTCGGTCAATCTGGGAGGGGGAAAAAATGCTTTTCAGTTTTGGAGCCAAATGTTCAACGATGGAGTGATGTGGATTTGTACCAGCTGAGGATCAGCTCATGCAAGCAATTCTAAATGCTACCACTTGGGGCTAGGTTTTTACATTTCAAGAATGAAAGCAGCTTTCATCTGGAAGAGAAATGCATGGAAAATATACGTCAGCAATCCATAAGCTCACCGTCATCCTTGGTCCTCTCTATGACTGGAGGAGAACTGGGCACCCCATCTCCAATCCGAGTGAACGCCAGTACCTGAATCTCATAAAGCACGTATTTTCGCAAGCCGGCCAGCAGATGAGATTGGGTGTGGTTACCTCTCACGACTTGGCTCTTTAGTTCAGAGTCCAGGTCTTTTGCCCGATAGAGAATCTGCAGAGCAAATGCATAAAAGTACAGTCAAGTCATGATCAAAAGGATGAGAAAAAAAGGGTGTGTGTTGTAGTTCTTCGTGTTCTTGAAACACAAATAGCTTCACAACTGCATTTTTCCGAGTGAGGTGACAAAGTAAGCCTGCCAGCATGAGCACGGCTTTGTATAATTCAGAGGGTAAGATATGAACCGTCAATGGATACCTACGGGAAATCATTGAAACTACAAACTTGAAACTGAAAGATTATGAATGTTCAAAGACAGAGAACATTATTAATGCCCCTCCAGTTCTGCTGGGGACTGTGCCCACATCTCTGATGTCTTCAGGCTGAACACACTGCGGTGACCTTCTGAGTAATGGCTCAAGTCTGGGGCTGCCTAGTCCACAATTTTGACAGATGAGCTTTTCTAACCCAGTGAGATCGGATGATCACATGTCTGGAAAAACAGCCCATTTTTAACCCTCCTCCAAAAGTGGTGGGCGAATTAATACGCGTCTTGTCCACAGGAAACAGTGAATGGTGGGGGTGGGGAGGGAGAACCACCCAGGCATTAGAGATCAGGAAAGCATGACACTTCTGTTGCGCACCTTGTAGCCTAAGATGAGACCATTCTGCTCTGGCTCAGGAACTGCCGCCCATGTCAACAGGATCTGAGTGGAGCTCACCGCTTCGGCAGACACGTTCTCGGGTGGAGCAGAAGGAACTGCAATCAGAGAATGAAAACACTTTTTGCATCGTCTGCTCCATCCCCTTCCCCTCTGAGGACTGTTCTCTGACGAACATTTGCTCTTCTCGTAACCAGCTGAGCTTTAAATGTTCCTTAAGAGACCATTCCGCAGCTAAGAGACATCACTCCGTTTTTCTCCAATACTCACCCGAGCTTTTAACTTTCTTACTTTATCCCATTATCCCTAGTTCTGTTCTTCCTTCTCCTCAACCTAATTTCCCCTAATTCATGTTGCAGACCAAGATGCTGGTGAACCGCTAAAAATTCTGCATTGCGGAGAGTCCCTGCTTTGGTACAAGGTTTGGTTTATTAAAAAAAACAATAACAGAAAAGCATACTGGGATTTAAATATTCAGCAGTCTGTATACTTTGCAGTGATTAGAACTGAGTTAATATTGGGTTAACATCAATGTCTATCACTTACATCTCTGTCTCACACATGTTTTATTTCCCTGTGCTAAAAGCTTGAAATCCTTATGTACGGGGAGTTCATCTTAAGGTACAATCTGTTCCAACAAGAAGTTTTATGCCTGCCACACTCCCTATATGATTCAAAGGAAATTATAGCATTGTGTTTAGAGTTAAGGATAATTTCAACCTTTGGACTGAGCTCGGACCTCCAGATATATCATGAACTGCTCCATCCTGTAAGCCTTTTGATTAGGTTGAAGTATTCAAAATACGATTGGTACAGGTACATAGAAGTGAAAGGTATCTTGTGGATCTGCAGGGTACTCTTTTGTAGATCTTTACGTGCCTCTTTTGCTTAGGGCCTTGTTACACGGTAAATTTAGGCAGCTTCTGGAGCACTTAATCCCTGGACTGGCTGAACATTAACATCTTTTAAGTGGTTTAAAAGCACTCATCATTCGGCTTACAGTTGCACCACTCCAGGGCAGGATTACCTCCCATCTGTTCCTGTTCCATTACTGTGTGGTCACTTCCCACAGCTATTCCACCCTCACTGAAGTCCTCCAGTATCCCAGAATGCTCTGAGCTCCAAGGGGCCTAACACTTTTTTTTCTCCAGAGCTCAAGTGATGCCTGCCAGCCTGCACCCCGCCAGCTGGGCTGCTGGCCAGGCACCGCCTGAGCAATAATGCGCCCAATCCTTTTTTCCCCAGAGCCACAGTGCCTCCCACCACTGCCTAGACCAGCTCTGCTCCTGTTGGTGGTGGAGTGGGAAGTGGGCATTGCCTGGACTCCGGAGAAAAAAGGATCAGGCCCCTCAGAGCAAGTGAGCTCCAGAGCTGCCGCCTGCTCATAGCAGTAAATCAAGATTAGACCTGGAGCCCAGAAGCCAGATGCAGAAAAGTGGGTCCAAGGCTAGAAGGCCCAGCTAGAGAAAAGGGGAAGAGGTCAAGAAGGCCGGGGCCCTGATAAGGGAGTGATTGTACAGTAACACCTGCGAGACATGGGTACGGCTATAGGGAAGTTCAGCCCTTACAGCTACAGGTGCCCTGGGGCGCAGGCAGGCCAATAGAGCCCACCAGCCTGGGAGTAGGACCAAGACCAGTAGGGTCTGGGAGGATCTGCTGGTGGCCAGAAGAACTGGGGCTCACCCTAGGGCCCTTAGGCCTCCTCCCTTTTGATCAATGAAGTAAATCAAGGCATGGCAGGTAAGTGAGAAGGGGAGGGCACCCTAGAGCTGGAGCAGGGCAAGGGTCTCATGGTCACCAGGGGGAATCATGGCCACCACTGGAACCTGAACCTTTTCTACACTGGGCTTAAGCTTGGCGGTCCCACTCAGTGTGGAGCTGCCGTGTCAGTGCAACCAGAGAGCCCCCGGGAAGCTGCTTTCCCAGGTCTCCCTGAAACCAGCACAGCGGTGGGTGCAGTGACTGGGTCCTGCCCCCACTCACCAAGCCTCTGGTGGCAAGTCACAGCTATGCAGGTGAAGGACAGTCACAGCAGGTTTTTTGCCTTACCGTGTGACTGCTCCACAAAGCCGAACAACACTAAGCCGATTAACATTTGTGCAGCTTATAGTGTAAGGTCTAACAAGGTCCTAGTTCTCCAAATGTTGTTGTTCAGGCTTATGAACCTTAAGCAGATGTAGGCACCTAAATGCAATCTTATTCCACCTTGTTCGAGTCCCTGAAAATCCAGCAGCCCAGCTACTTTTGTAGCACGCTGTCTTCTAAGCCTCAAAACTAAAAACTAATAATTCAAAAGCAGTGAGGAGAGGAAGGGCCCTCCTACATTTTGCACTGCTTTCCTGGGTATGCAGTGTGGATTTCAGTCACACTTAAGCACTTACCAGTTGGAACAGGACTGTGCCTTTCATCATCACTCACCTGAGAGGGGCTAAATATTCTCTTGGCATTAACTACCCAGCCATCATAAAACAGCTGCACAACCACCAACATTCGGGGCATGTTGAACACCATTCTGTTATGCAATTAAATTTGGTGGCTTTTTCCCACTGCCCTTTCCTATAAATACCTGACAGGCAAAATCTTTTTGAGAGAACAATACACCTGCCAGCCTTCTGAGACCATGCACCAAGGAAAGCTACACAAGCACACATGGGGAAGGAGGTCTGAATCGGTCCTGAATGCATTGCAAATAGGAGCACAATCTCCCCGAGAAAGGCAACATCTTTGCCTGCCATCCAAGCGAAGGAACAGCAATCCTGTTCGGGAAGGTTGGCTCCTAGCAGCAAGAACAGGATAATGAATATGACATGAGAATTAATATAAATTGAAAAAAGATACAACAACCCCCACTCCTGTGCAGTGAAGGTTAACCGCAGACACAGTCATTTTTTAAGCAATTTTCCTGTTACCAATTAGTTGGGACATGCGAAACAGAGCGCTGTAACCCGACAATGCAGCATTCAAAAATCCGATTTTTTTCCCCCTCCCCTATACTGAAGTGGTTTTTTATCTTCTCCTAGATTTATCCCCCACAAGGATATAATTATGTTAAAGGAAAATAGACTGCCAGAAGCCATGAATGTCTTTGGATGGCTGCCATAACTTTATCTGCAGATCTTCACAAAGAGCTACTCCCACATGAATCACTTCTGGAGAGAGAAAGAGTGGAGGGGAGAAAACCAGAGTGAGCGTAAAGGAAAGGAACCCTTTTCCCAGCCACATTTATCCTCCTTGTTTCATTTTGGTGCTGAATTTTCCTTTTAGGAGAGCTTTCCTTATTTGATGAATGCCCTTTTCCTTTTTTTGGTCCACGGTCATAAGATAGCCCGAATTTCAGAAAACAGAATTTCCCGAATTTGAGGCTGAGGCCATGTTCATTATGTAGACATATTTCTTTTGGGTATGAGCATGGTCTCTAGTTACTGCTAGGGGGAATCTAATGCTACCAATGTATCCTCTCAACTCTCAGTGGTGGTTAGAACAAATAATGTTCCCTTCCCACAGGAAAATTAGGAATCTAAGCCTAACACCTAATTGGCAACAGCATGTGCCGAACCTTCCCCAAATCTCTATTTGTTGTGTGTTTTTTGGCATGCGGCTGCAATCCTATTTATTTTTTGATGATCGCATTTCTATTCTAATGAGTATCCGTGTGTTTGTGTATTCTATTTAGTGAAAAGGAGGCTAAACTTATGGTTCGCTTTATCGGTCTTTCATCAATTGTCAGAAACAGATGACAATGTTTTACAAAAATCTCAAAGCTGCAAAGTAAGAGGCTTGAAAAAACTGAAGCTAAATCTGTTGGACTCGTGGAGGTAGCTGGAAACACTGCCAGCTGCATCAGAGGACCACAGACAAGAAATGGCAGAGGATGGTGTTTTCCACTGGTCATCAGCAAGAGGTCAGGACTTTGCAGCGTATTTCCATCCTCTGCTGATTCCACGGGGACCACCTGCCTCTAAGGAGGCCTAAACATGCCTGAAATGCAGCAAGGGGCATGCTCTTCTCTCCATCTGTCAGGGGTGGGCAATTATTTTGGGCGGAGGGCCACTTACTGAGTTTTGGCAAGCCATCGAGGGCCACATGCCAGGCAGCCAGGGGCAGATATATATTCATTTTCTAGTTTTTAGGGGCCCCGCAGGCCGGATAGAATGGCCTGGCAGGTTGCATCTGGCCCCCGGGCCACATTTTGCCCACCCCTGATCTTCGTGAATGGCAAACCTCACTGCACCTTGATCTCCATTTTGATTTTATTAGGGTTGTACATTTATATCAATGGCAGTTGAGGGTTCAGAGCTAGGTGGGTGGCAAAATAACATAGGTGTAGCATGAAATCCTCTTGGCTTATCAAGTTAGAAACCATCAATTGAATCAAAGGAGTAGGGCTGCAAGACCTCACGAGGTCCTCTAGTTCAGCCCCCAGTTCAAGACAGGATCACCCCTGACTAAACCACCCTAGCCAAGAGGCTATCTAATTTGCTCTTGAACTGAGCAGGTTCAGCTGCGAGTCTGGCCCCACTTCAGCAATCAAACAATGCTTTTTCTCAGCCCTTTAACTGCTTCATGAAGGTCAGGCTAAGAGCTTGGTCCTCCTGCTAGGTACACGACCGTGCTGATTTTTGTCAGAGTGGCTAAGCACATCCACCTTTCTGAGAGCAGAAGGAGCCCCAAAGTACTAGGACAATAGGCTGATGTATGTGAGATGATTTACATGAAAACAAGAAATGATGTGCTAAAAAAGCAGCAGTCACATCGAAGTCAGGTTGAATTTGTGCTAGCGCTGCGAAGGTAGCTCCTTATTTCCCAGGATTTCATATTTTAGCTCATTTGTACCAACCTGCCTAGAAATGGGGCTTGTCATTCAGTGACTGCTTCACTTAGTAACATCCAAGGAGTTATGCAAGTTCCCAGAGCATGAAAACATTTTGGACCAATAAAGTCTGTCTGGCTTTGAAGCCCAAATTCATCCTCGACACTTGCTACAGGATACCGTATCCCCTTTTGCCTTTTCTCATTTTCCTCTATGGTGTCCTCAAGCGGCATCTCCCGGCCAAGCCCTCAGCACTGTTTCTTCAAACAGCTGCTCCTGCTGCTTCAAAACTCTTTCGAGTGGAGTACTTCAGAAACCTGGAGCACCTGGAGTGACGTGCCACTTATTGCTAGCACGTGTGCTCAGCTATCTGGGAGTTAATCACGCAGCCTAGAATAAACGTGGCACCTAGCTGCAGCTTTGCTTTGTAATAAAGATTATGGTCTCATCCAGCTGCTCTGACATCCAGGGCTGGTTTAGCATTTGCAGCCTCATTTCTCAGGCTGCCAGCATGGTGTAAGTAGTTACAGCACTGAAACCCCTCAGCCATGGAAATTAGCCTGTGCTGAGCTGCACACTACTACAGCTAAACTGTTTCTGGTACCCAAGATAGCTGGCTTAAAGGTGCTCAAGTGTTTCTGCATTACCAGCAGCATGCAATGCGGACGTAACCTATGACTCTGGAAACCAAGATACTAGTCCCAGTTCTGTTACTGATCTGCTGTGTGGCCTTGAACTGGTCGTCTTTGACCTGCTTGTCAGACGCTGAGAACCCAACCTCCCGGCCAAAATTAACCTAGGTCTCCGATCTGTGGAACCGGGATGGCGGTCCTTATGTACTTACTGACTTCTCTCACATCAATATTGGGAGAATTATGTACAGAGTATTTGGAGCATGCAGATCTTCATATAATGGTAAATATTAGCATTATGCTCCTATTCCCAAGGGGCAGGTAGAATTTGCTTCGACCTCTCTCGGTGTGCCCTATTTGGCCATCAATGTGAGGCTTGGCAGGTTGCTTCCAAATCAGATAAAGCTTTTGTTGTTGATACAGTATGCTGTTCTGCCGACATTTGTTTTTTCTTTTATGCCACTTCATCTGGAAACGTATGGCCAAATGTCTGACCCTGAGTTGTGCCCCGGTGGCTTTATTCTAAAAATCAAAGATGGGCATCAAAGAAAATACACGGGAAACAAACAAAAATGCTAGTCCTTATAGCATGGGTCGCAGCTTTACCTCATTGCAATTCCAATTTTCATTCCCCCCGCCACCTACAATCACTTGCCAAGTGACATTTTTTTTAGTATTGCAAGACAAAATATACACGTGTAACCTTTGATCTTTAAATGCTGATCAAGAGCACTGTAATCCCAAGATTTTATGAAATCAGTTAATCTCAGTATCTATTCTATTTCAAAGGAGTTGTTTGAAGAGCAATAGAGAAAAGAAATGCGGTATCTTTTTATTATGATACAGAGTGCTTCTCAGCTCTTTTATTCTGGGTCGCACTATCTCAAGCTCCATTACAAATATGTCTTGTTTAAAATACCTCTGGCAATAACTTTCCAATTACTAGCTCCTACAAAACAATATTTTAAAGAAAGATGTTGATGCCTTTCTTTAACTTTTTCCCTTCCGTTCGTTCAAAGGTCAATTATTTGTATCAGGAGACCAAATCTTGCTGCTAGGAGCATCTGCAGCACTCACTGGTAATTTGGGCATGGTCAGCATATGGACAGACTCGTGTCCACACAATGGATAGCATTACGATTGAAAACACTCAAGTTTAAATGATTATGAAAGAATACTTATATGAACCCTGTTTAAACACGGGTCACAGGAACAGTGCCTTATTTTTATTATTGACTATTTTACTGGTTTCAAGTAGGGGCAATCTATCTAATTCTTCACTTGCAACATAAAACCAAATTATATTAGGGGCATCTAAGTGGGTCCATGAAATAGGCTTTATTTGAAGTTCCCTGAGTAAGAATGAGTTATTCGAGATCTGTCTTCTGCTGTTGCTACTCGACTGATCTACCAGGCTTTTTTATTGTGTTCTCAATATTGCAAAAATAGCTTTCTTCTGGTATCTAAAAGTCTCCAAACTGGTTTAATATCTGTATATGTATGCATGTGTGTGCAGATATCTATCTCAAGCAGACAATACATTTTGTGTGCTCAGTTGCTTGTTGCTACCTGCATAGGTGGGTAGAAAACTTGCCATTGAGCACTCAGATAACTGGTAACCAGAGGAAAATACATATTTTGTTTAAAATCTTCCCCAAGAAAGTACGTCAAAAGTATAGTGTCTGCATGTGAATGAGTCTAGAATAGTGGTTCTCAACCTTTTTAGACTCAAGGCACTCCTGGATAGACTCAAGTAACCCCATGGAAAATGCCAGCTCTGTTTTCACTGAAACACTTTAGAGCAGTTTTTAAGTTGCAAAGAACTCAGACCACAAGTGTGGATTTCTGTTTGAAATCTCAAGACTGGGAATCATGTTTGTAAAACTAACAGTGCTAACACTGTGTGGCAGACCTCAACACCTTTGAAAAGATCGTAAGGAACCCAAGTTACCGTGGCACCTTGGTTGAGATTTACTGATCGAGAGCTTGCATTTCCAAATTTAGTAAATATGCAAGAAAGAGCGGTTGAAGAAGAGGACAAAATATTGCAAGCGCCAAGATCCTTCTTCACAGAAGCAGATGCTCCCCTGTGACTTACCAGACTCCCGCGTGCGACCTCTCACCACTTGACTCCATGGTCCTGCTCCAATGGCATTGAAGGCCTGGATTTGCAGCTCATATTCTGTCCACTCCTCCAGATCCTCAATAGTGTATTCCCTCTCTAGCCGGTCACTGATTACTTTCATCAGCACAGAAGACTGCAGATCAATGCGCCAGAATTTTATCCTGTAGCCCACTGACTCTGGGTTCCCATTATATTGAGTATCGGGGAGAGGCTGGCAGTTAACAACAGGAAAAGTGCAGAATTAACAAGTTGCTAGTCTATGCTTTTCAAACCGTACGTCACATCTCTGAACTCCCACATAATGAATATGCCATTGAGAAATTTTTGGATGGGGAAAAGGTTAATTCTGTGTTTTCCCTTCATTTGTTAACCAAATTTATTTTGCATGCAATATACTTGTAATTTTTCTGTGCCACGTTACCAAATACCTTGTCGGAAAACCGACAGACACACAAATACACCCCTTAGTCAATACACATGGAAGTGATGCCAATACAGGAAATTGCAGAGCTGCATGATAAATTGTGGAAACCAGTGATAAATGGCAGAGCTATGTGATAAATACATTTATCACGCACCTTTGACTGCTTCACGGGCTCTCTGCCCATTAATCCATCTAGCTGGGATTTATTCTAGCATTGCAACCCCCTGAGCGGCTTCAGACATTTAAAAAAAATTAACCTCAGCTAGAAATGTCACCACCTGCTCTACCAAAATACCTTAAAATTATAACTGCATGAGGCCAAGAATGAGCAAAATTCAGCCCTCGATCACTGAGGGGTTTTGATATGCATTAACATTTCATAGCTTTAAAGTTTATATCCTATGGGCCAGCAGGGCTAGAAACAGGAACTTCATTTTGTTGGAAAGAAGGAATTCCCAGGTCCTAGGGGACACAGAACTCACTTGTAGCGCTTGAGGGGCAGAGATTATCTGACTTTAAAATACTGACATTTTTATATACGGAAAAGCTAGATTGGGTCATTTTTAGTTGCATTTGTGACTCCCCTGAACCCTGTGTGGTAGGATTCATAGTAATGAAGAATCTAACTTCACAAGGGTTGGATATAAAAGACGGGCTTAGACGAAGTTTTATAAGTCTCTAAAATATTTTTGAATTAGTTTTGCTATAACATATGTGGTTCCATAGAGCGTAGCTGAACATGTGATATGCGACATTATGGGTACATTACTCGTATATGGTGAAACGGTGAGCAAGTAGGACGGGTCATATTAACTGAAGATGCCATAGTTTTTCTATGCATGCTAAAGGCACATTCATAAGTGCGATGTGATGACTCCTGGAGGACTGGAAGTGAAGTGTGGCTCCCACTGGGAGTCTCTTCTTTCCATGGATTACAACTCCCACCCCTGGGCCTGCAAGATTATATATTCTGAAGCTCTAATATGTTTATATACAGAAAAGCAGAGACAGCCCTTGCCCATTCCCAACTTCACAGCAAGGTCACCTGGGGGAAAATTCAAGATTGTTCAGGCAGAAGAAGAAACATTTTGGGACTGGTGATATAAAGGCACCTACCCGAAGGGAGTCGGAATACTAAAAATACAAGTGAGACAGTTTTACGGGCAACTTGGGCAGTCAAAGATGCATGCTGAATTTATTTATCAATATCTCTGCTATCAATCACCTGGTTCTACAATTTATCACACAGTCTGAAATCTATTCACACGGATACAATCTCCACATAGGAGATGTACATGATATATGGAAAAACCCTTCTCTCAGTTAAACTGGAAATGGGAGGCATCATCTCATGTACCAGTGTAACTAGAAGCAGCATTTACAATGTTAGTTCCTTAACAGTTTATCATGTGATTGGCACTTAGAGAAGCCTTGCGTTTATGGCAATTTAGGAAGAGTATTTTTTGCTGATGCTCTTTAGGATAAAATGCTTAGAAAAGTCATTCATGAACTTTGGACTTATCCTCTAGGAAGACAGAGGCAAGGCAGATATCAGTGTCTCTTGCAGATTCTCCAGTTTATATCAACTCACCACCCAACGGATCCACAGGCTAGTTTCACTGGCAGTGCGCACAGTAACACTCCCTGGTGCAACATCTGGCGGTGCCTGCAGTGTCTGGATGACACGGGATGGTTGGCTGAATGGGCTTTGGCCAACAACATTCACCTGTCTCATCCGGAATCTAAAAGCATAAAAAAATAGTGCAAACAGTCTCCCAGGTACTCCAACAACAGTCACTGGGCATAGGGGTCATCCTTTTCTGCACTGCTACAATGCTACAATGATGGCAAGGTTCTCATAGGTGCACAAATGTATAAATCAGACCAATTTAGCCTCTTTATTAGAAACCCAGGCATGGAAATACGATGAGTTTGTGTTAATTATACCAAATTGGAGGAGGTTATGCTAGCACTAAGTGATGTCACTTTGACAGTGATTTCACTTTGAGAGTTCGTACCACCCTGTCTGAATGTGTTGTGAAGAATGTCAATACCTGGCTATTCCAGCTTCCCTGCAGATGTTAAAAACATAGCAGATAACAATACTTCCCCTCAATGGTCAATTCAAAGAAGGCTGATTTAACCCAGTGGACTGCCTTCCTTCCCTTCCTCAACAAGAATGATTATGTAATTTAATGCGGCTGCACATCTTAAAAACTATTCTGTTTGTTCCAAATGATCTCCTCCACAGCAGAGGTCCCTATAGGGTAGTGAAAGAATTAGAGTAAGCTTTTTGCAGTTTCATAAGAAAATCACAAAGAAGTTGAGACTTGCTGTAGACTTCGGGCACTCATGCCTGTTATAACCATAGCAGGAATTTGCAGTTTCAGATATTTGATGTTAGCATGTAGCAACTCAACAGGCGCGTCCATACATGCAAGCACGTGTGTGTGTGATGGGGGGGATGTGGGGTTTGCAGGAGGAGGTGGGAAGGGGTGGGGATGTGGGTGGGAATGTGAGTGACTGCGTGGGTAGGTGTGGGGGGAATGTGGGTGTGGGGGCTGCTTAGGAGGGGTGGGTCCCCTGCATGAACGCTGCATGCCCCCGGCGGCTGGTGGGGCATGGTGGCGCTGGGACTGTGGTGGCAGTGGTAAGCAGAGACCTTCTGCAGATGCTGCCGGCACTGTCGGCAGTGGGGGGAGGAGTGGAGAGCGGCGAGCACCCACAGACACCACTGGCAGTGACAACAGTGGCCAGCAATGATCGCTGACTGCCCACAGACACCACTGGCAGCAGGTGGTGGGGGTGGCAAGCGGCAACTGCCTACAGGCACCACCGACAGTGTCAGCAGCACCTTTTTTGACGGGGTACACCGCCATGCTCAGGCAGTGCACGTGCACCCCCTACGCATCGCCAATGGTCCCCTGCCTCCCACAGAGCAGAGCCTGCCGCCGCCCCAGCACATGGACTACCCTGCCTACACAGCCTCCAGGGGCGACAGCTCCCTCCCCCACCCCCACACTGGTCTCCAGCCCCCTGCTCATTCCCTTGCTCTTCTCCAGCCTCTGGAGGCTGGAGATGAACAGGAGAACAAGCAGGAGGCTGGAGAGAATAGGAGAATGAACAGGAGGCTCATTCTCCCCACCCCCATTGGTTCCCCCAGCTCCCCATTCATTCCCCCCATACACCGTTCATTCCCTCTGCTCCCCATTTATTCCCCTGCTCCCCACTCATTCCCCCTGCCCCCTGTTCATTCCCCCCACCCTCCATTCATTCCCCCAGCTCCCCACTTGCTCTCCCAGCCAGCCCCCCCCCCCCCCCCCCCCAAACGGCAGTAGCAGAAAACGAGCAGGAAACTGGAGAGAGCAGGGGAAGTATCCAGATTATCTCCAGGGGCTTGTCTCCAGCCCCCTGCTCCTTCCCTTGCTTGTCTCCAGCCTCGGGAAGGAGCAGGAGGCTGAGACTGCCCCGGAGACATTCCCCTGCTGTCTCCAGCCCCCTGCTCCTTCCTCTGCTCCCCCGAGGTTGGAGACAAGCAGGGGAAGGAGCAGGGGGATGGAGACAGCCCTGCAGGCATTCCCCTGCTCTCCTGAGGCTGGAGACAAGCAGGGGAAGGAGCAGGAGGCTGGAGACATTCCCTTGCTATCATCAGCCCCCTGCTCCTTCCCCTGCTCCCCTGAGGCTGGAGACAAGCAGGGGAAGAAGCAGGAGGCTGGAGACAGCCACGGAGACGTTCCCTTGCTGCTTCCAGCCTTGGGAGAGCAGGGGAAAGCAGAGGAATGCCTCTGGGGCTGTCTCCAACCCCCTGCTCGTTCCCCTGCTGTCTCCAGCCTCCCAAGGTCCCCTCCCTCCTCCTCCAGCCCCCCAACCCTCTGCTTACCTGGCAAAAGCTGGGTTCGGGTCCCTACAGCTTGCACCGCTGCCTTCCCAGCACGGGCAGGCAGCATGCTTCAGGACCAGGGAAAGGGCCAATCATAGAGACGTTGTGGCACTCTGGGTCTCTGAAGGACTGAGCCTCTGGTTGCCTTAGGGTGCAGTCTGGGACCGTGCCCTGACCCAGTTTTTTCCCCTGGGTTTCTGTTTGACCCCTGGATATCCAGGGATCTAATTTTCCCCCCAAGCTGCACACATTTTTTCATTCCTGCACATGCCTCTTGCCCCGCCTCAAAGTGGTTTGAGACGGGGCAAGAGGCATGTGTGCGCTCGTCTAGACGCACCCAACTTGTTCATATTGAACGCTTGAATTCTGGTGCTAGTGGCTGAGTTTGGGAAAAGGTTACACCAGCGTACGCAGCACCGTTTATCTATCCGCTCTGACCTCTTTAGGACGTGTATTTACGGGAATGCATTAAACAAACACCCTCCCTGATTTCACGCTTAAACATTGGCACAAAGTGTAGAAAAGAAGCTCAGACGATAAAGATGCAGTCTAACTGATAATTACCACTCATGATTTATCTCTTTGGCGAGTTAATAACTAGCGCTGCCTGGAATGTAATTCCATTGCGCAGCGATTTGTGGGGGGTTGAAATCTGTTTTTGTTCAGCATTGGAAGGAAGACAAAAAAACCTTTTCCAACTTCCTGCAAAAAGAAAATATAATGGACCAAATTAAGGAGTGAGGTGTTGGATTTTTTGGAGGGGGTGGGAAGGCTGAGAGGATGGGGAGGAAGCAAATTATTTGTGTGAAGAATAGTTAGAAGTAGAGAGGGTACCACTGCCAAGTTGTATAGCCTGGACCAATTTAGTATTCAAGGGATGTGTAAAATGAGTGTAACACTTGAAGGAAAAGAGAACAGCGATATAGTAGGAAAAGCAATAAATGGAAAAGGGCAAAATAAAACAGCTCCCCAGTTTGTCTTATACTTGCTTGTTAGTTGTTTTTCTGGCTACATTCCCCATCACCTGCTGAATATGCAACTTCTACTGGTGCTAAATATGCACTGAAGCCAAACGGAGCAAGTTACACTTTCCCTCTAACATCTGGTTTTTGACTTGTTGCTACTTAATCCTTCAATAAATTTGTTACAAGGTCTCTTCAACTGAAGAGCTCTTCTCTGCAGCAAAAGGGTTCTGTCTTCTGAGTACAACGGCCAGAAAAATACATGGCCTAAACTTGACAAATTAGAAATCTCTGCCTTCCGTTGTCCCCAATCTTGACAGAGCTTCCTGAGAGCATCTTCGCAGCTCTGCAAAACTAACAGGTAACGCCTTCTCTTGAAGAGGGCAAGTTAGGAGGTCTTGTCTGAAGTCAGGAAGGTTTGTGTACAGATACTGAATTATTTTTAAGCAATAAGCTTATTACTTTGCTTCCATCTTGTTGCTTATCTACTCACAATACCCTGTTGAACCGACCATTAGGCCTCCCAGTCACATGATAACAGCCGGTGCTTGTGCCAACTACTCTTGCTGCTGGAAGTCCTTGCCTACTAAGGTTTTTATATGGGTAGGTCATTGCATGCAAGTCGTTTGCTTTAGGATTGAGCATCCCCATTATGAGACCTCATCTACACTAGAAAATTGCACCAGCTTAATTAAATTGATTAAAAGAAATCAATAGAGTTAAAGTGGTGCAGACCCTAAGGTGGATGCATTTAGATCAATTTAAAGCTTGCACATATCAGTTCGCCTATAATTTGGAAAACTCCTGTAAGCAAAGGCTTAAGCCTATTTAGGTTACCAAATCAAGATAAGCTGATAAAAGTCTGCTTAGAGCGATCTAAATATGTTGACATTATGCGTTTGCAGCAATTTAACTAAAATCAATTGCTATTGATTCTAGCTAAACTGGTGCAACTTTTTTTTCGCACAGACAAAAGTCTCAGCCTCAGGATATATTCGTGCTATGTCAGTGTGTGCTTTGCTCTCCTTTGCTGCATGATTAATTGTTTCAGCATGTGCAAGTTGCTATTAAAACAGACCAACCAGGTAGGTTTAAGAAGGAAGGTTTTAAAAAAGCATAAATTCTTCCCCGGCTAATGATGCAGCATCTGGCTGCTTATAAATGGGAGAGCTGCTGTGTGCTGCAGCTTACCAGTCTATTTGGACAGCACTTAAATACCGGCTTTTCTCACCTGTAATAAGTGTAAGGAGTGAGATTTGGTATCTCTAGCATCTGGGCATCAGGCTCATTCTCCACCTCGTACAAACTCACCCACTCCTCCTCGTCTCCAAGAACACCAACCTGTGCATTGGAAATGCAAAAACAAGCATGAACCAGATAACGTAACGTCCACATCTACAATGCTGATCCTCACTGCGGTGGAAGGCCTCATAGCTTAAACCCTCCCCCCCACATCTGTTTATTTTATACATTGTGGCAGTAAAAATGATACATATGAAACAGCTGCACTGCCAGGCTTCCTTATGTCTGCTAGGACTTTGCTGCTGATTCTCTGGGGCAGAATCTAGAAAAGAGAAATGTCATAACAGGGAAGTTAAATCATGTTTGAACTGCCTAGGAGTACTGACAATATAGAAGTCTTGACCAGTAGTAAAGCTGAATCAGAGAACAGAGTTGATAATAATAACTTTCAGGCAGATCAACTTAGTTGGACGAAGGGGCAAAGCACGTGTCTCCAGAAAATCAGAGAGAGAAATGAAGGAAGGCAAAGAACAAAGGATCATTAGCCTTTATGGTTGTCCTGTACTGAGATCATGCCCTCCTACATGCGGTGCTTTGTATTAATTAAATCACCATACATAGCCAAGAGCCAGCTGAACACAGCCCCTCAGCTACAGAAGTGCTAGTAGGGGCAGAATAATGATAGGACGGTAAAACATCACTTTCCGTATCCCATGTGCGGGCATATGGAACTGAAGCATACCCTGACATCTCGTGGGAAGAGCACTCGGCCACATCCGAACGGCCGCAAAGCTTCCTCATGCGCGTGAACGAGCTCTATCTGACTCAAGAAGTCTATGGACTGACGAGAAGCAAAGCGCTGCTCGACCTGGTACTGGCAACGGGGGATGACTTAATCAGTGACCTAATGATTGAAGGGAAGCTGGGAGACAGCGACCATGTGCTGATCACCTTCACCATCCACCGTAAAGCTGGCAAGTCAGTCAGCAAAGCAGAAGTCCTCGACTTCAGGAAAGTTGACTTTGACAAGCTCAGGAGGCTTGTTGGCACGGCCCTAAGGCACCACAACCCAAAGGGGAGGGGTGTTCAGGAAGAGTGGTTGCTCCTCAAGGGAGCAATCCTGAAAGCACAAGCAATGTCTATCCCATCTTGGAGGAAAAGCAGCAAAACGGCATAGCAGCCCCCTTGGCTCTGCAGGGAGCTAGTGGACCTCCTGCGTCTAAAAAGAATGGCCTATAATGGATGGAGGGCTGGATCCACCCCAAAGTAGGAGTACTCTGCGCTGGCCCAGAGCTGTAGGGAGTGAACTAGGAAAGCCAAGGCTGCGACTGAACTCCAACTGGCTACACGTATCAAGGACAATAAAAAGTTCTTTTTTAGATATGTGGGAAGCCAGAGGAAAAGCAAGGGTAACATTGGACCCCTGCTAAACCAGATGGGTCAAATGACAACCGACGCCCAGGAAAAAGTCAACTTGCTCAACAGGTATTTTGCATCGGTTTTTCACCAGCCCCAAGGGACAGCCCTGCCCAATATGGTATGGGATGGCCAGGATGAAGGAGAACTATTACCCCACATCAATGTTGACCATGTGCAGGAACACCTTGAGAGGTTGGACACTCTCAAGTCAGCTGTCTAGCTTACATCCCAGGGTACTTAAGGAGCTGGCAAGCATCATAGCTCAGCCACTGGCATGGATCCTTGAGAACTGGTGGTGCTCAGCTGAAATGCCCCAGAAGAAGGCCAATGTGGTGCCTACCTTCAAGAAAGGGAGGGAAGTAGATCTGGGGAACTACAGGCCCATCAGCCTGACCTCCACCCCGGGAAGATCTTGGAGAAAATCATCAAAGAAAGCATTCTTGACAAACTGACTGAAGGCGACTTCTTGATGGAAAGCCAGCACGGGTTTGTTGCGGGTAGGTCTTGCCTGACCAATCTCATCTTCTTCTATGACCAGGTGACATATCACCTGGACAAGGGAGAAGAGATTTAGGTCATATATCTTGACTTTAAAAAAGCTTTTGATCTGGTATCCCACAATCGTCTTATAGAAAAACTGGCTGACTGTGGCCTCGGCTACATCACAGTCTGCTGGCTGGGGAACTGGCTTCAAGGTTGGACCCAGAGAGTCGTAGTTGATGGAAGTCAATCATTGTGGTGGACCATGACCAGCAGGGTCCCCCAAGGCTTCACCCTTGGACCAAGTTCGCTGATGACACCAAACTCTGGGGTAAAGCATCCGCACCCAAGGACAGGATGGTGATCCAGGCCGACCTTGATAGGCTCGGAAAATGGGCGGATGAAAACCTGATGGCCTTGACCTCAGAAAAATGCAAGGTACATCACCTTGGGAAGAAAAACCCGCAGCTTGCTTACTGTATCCAATTCTGGGCTCCACAATTTAAAAAGGATGTGGAGAAGTTTGAGAGAGTCCAGAGGAGCCACACACATGATCAGAGGGCAGGAAAACAGGCCTTATGATGAAAGGCTAAGAGCCATGGGACTCTTCAGCCTGGAAAACCGCAGGCTCAGGGGGGACCTGGTGGCTGCCTATAAGTATAAAAGGGGTGTGCATCAGGACCTGGGGGAATGCCTGTTCACCAGAGCGCCCCATGGGATGACAAGGTTAAATAGTCACAAACTTCTCCAAGACCATTTCAGGCTGGACATAAGGAAGAACTTCTTTATAGTCTGAGCCCCCAAGACCTGGAACAGACTGCCACCAGAGGCGGTGCAAGCACCTACTCTGGACACTTTTAAGAAACATTTGGACGTTTATCTTGCTGGGATCCTGTGACCCCAGCTGACTTCCTGCCCCTGGGGCAGGGGGCTGGACTCAATGATCTCCCGAGGTCCCTTCCAGCCCTAATGTCTATGAAATCTATGAAGTACAATCAAGACTTAAAAGACAGACACCAACAAATGAGAAGTCTGCCTTGGGAACTAAGATGGCAGCAGTGGAAGCCTGAAAATTGGGTCTGGTCTGATAAAGTAGGGTTGAGGGTCTTGGAGGAGCCAAAAGAGAAATTCTGGAAGGGGCATATATTAGTTTAAAGTTTCAGGAAGGGAGTAACAGAGAAGCTCTCAGATAGACAAATCTCATTCACGCTAAGACTCTAGAGGAATTCTCTATTCCATTCACCCTTCCTTGAACAAGGAAGACCTTTGCCTCACTCTGTGAGGGAAGTATGCAGTCCAGTTATATTACTCAGTATGCTTATAGCCACTCGCAGGCCATTATATACCAGTCTACATTGCCAAGATCCCAGGGGCAGATCTGGGGGCTGGGGAGGCAAAGTGTTGCAGTTGTAGCCCCTTTGGCATCCGGTCCACCAAGTGCCTGGCAGGGGCAGTGGCATTTCTATTCAGGCAGAATTCAAAGAGTCACTTGACTTCATGTTTTATTATAATGTACCAGATTCCTTCTAAACTCGTCATTCCACAGGCGTTATCAACCCTCTTTCCTCTTTTAATGGTCTTAACGTTTCACTAATCAAGTGATTCTTTCTTCTCCAGTTCTGCTGTCTGTTAGCTACTCCTTGCAACATAGCTCCTATCTCACAGCCCTGCGAGCTACTTTGAACGCTAGCTAAAACCATTAACTTAGTTGTGGAAACAGTAACTGAGGTGAACATTAACGCAGGTTTGGATATTCCAGTAACTCAGTGAAGCATTAGATGACCTGTCAAGATGCTCAAGAAGGCTTGATTTTGTTTTATGAGGATAGAAGAGATGTACACTTAATTCTAATGACAACAGGACTAAAGAGACCACATCTTCTGATATTTTTTGCCTAACTTCATAGTGTGTGACATAGCAAATTAATACAAATTCCCATAAAGTTATATTTGTTTTTACTTCAATCTTAAACTGAATAACAAAGTTCCAATCCTCAGCATTATTAGTAAGGCTTTTAGTTTCTTTTTACCTGGAGAAAAATGTGTGTCGTATTATATGTGAGAATGCACCACACCATGTATACCTCCCTTTCCAAAATCCTATGTCTGCCCATGTATGGCTCCATCACAATACTCTTTAGTATCTGAAATAGGGAAAAAATGTCTCATTTTTTCTCGTCCAATAGGAGAAGCAGCTTGATTCATTGATAAATGCTTTGGTTTCTTGCTTGCATCTGAATTGGTATAATGCATGTTTCTATGCCTGTGTGTGAAGGAATTATTAAGGGAATATTAAGTTGAAGAAATGAGTTGTGTATCTGATTCTGAAGATAACTGATATTGTGCTCTTTTTGGTGGAGGACAGTTTTCATGGAGGGATGTGACTATGGAGGGAGGAGAGGTCTTTCAAATAGCCAAGGCCAGCCTCATGGATGTCAATGATAATTGCATACCAAAAGAAATGTAGCTGAAAATAAATCCAGGAGCTTAGGGAAAATATCCCTCGAGTCCTATCTGCATGATAACATAAACAGCCCTTGACTGAGCCCACAGAACAAATGTCTGATGGAAAGAAAAAAAAAACAAAAACAGTGGGGAGGAGGTCAATTTTTTTGATGACAGAAGCTGAAAATACTCTGATGAAAGGCGTTTTTGATTAATTTTGTAATAAATGGTTCTTTGTGCCTGGCTCTTGGCTCTGAACTGCATCACCTCAAATTGCGTGGTAAAAATCTGGGGAGCAAAATTCCTTTCTGCAAGCAGCAGGAAAGTTAGAGTCATCTTTTAAAACCTTTAGAATAATGGATCTTAAAAAAAAAAAAAAAAATATATATATTTATATATATAGTACTATAAAGTATAAATAATAATAATAATATAAATATAATTTATATTATATAGCACTATAAAGGAGCATGGTGGTGTCACACTTCTAATTTTTAGGAGAAATATTTTCAGCACATGGTCAGTAAATAGTGGAAGGCAAAATATATATATATATATTTTATATATATATATATATTTTTTTTTTTTATTATTATTTTTTTTTGTATAGGAAAAATAAAGGACAAAAAAAGCCCACAGCCACATGTTTCAATCGATGTGCAGCAGCAGGCAGGTCATTAATACACATTAAGGACCACATGGTTCCACCCAGAGACCCTTGAGAATCTGGGAACGGTTGACATTGAATAAAGCTTGAGAAAAGTCCAATTCTCTTCCTGTTTTGCAGATATGCATTTACCAGCTGGCTGTGAAGCTGGACACATTAAGAGACTTTGCTGATTGGGTAACGGTAAAGGTTTCTGTGCATCTAAGACCTTGGCAAGCCCCAGAAAGGCTGTCCCAAGTGATAGCTCATGTCGGAACAAAGCTTTCTCCATTAGGTAAGACGATTGGCGCAGGCAATGAGGAGACGGCAGGCCCCAGACAAGTCTGGCACACGAGAAGATCCCTCACTCGAACACCAGCTGGGTAACAGGTGGCATGCTACCTGCTTCAGGGCCTTGGAGGCAACACGCAGAATGGCTGTGCAGACAGTAATTATTAACCTCTCTTTACACCCATTCCCTGCTAAAAGGTGGGATGGGAGGGGAAGCAGAAGCAAAACTACTGCAGAAACATGGTTGCATCACTAGGCAAAACTTGAAGAAAAACACATAACGGAGACTCAGAGAACTCTCTTTTGTGGAAACCTGCCCATCCCCCTGCCCATCTCTGGCATCACATGAGGACATTGTGGATGAACGAAGAGATGGAACTTACTTGATACATCTTGTGACCTTCAAGACACAGGTACAAAGACTTTGAGGCCAGTGTTAATTAAATACAGATTTCTTTATCTATCTAGCAATAGTCTCGGGAATCAGGCTGCTAGGAGACCCTTCACAGGTGGACTCTTGCATGGACCTGTTTTGATGTCTGTAACTGGGTCTCAGGTTTCTGGATCCTGCTCAGAGATGCAGTTATATTAGCTGAAACACTCATGTCAGATCAGAGGGGTCTTATCAGCTTCAAACAGAGGACTATAAAAGGATCTCCCTGAGGCAAACAGAACTAAGGGCAGAGGCAGGGGTGGAAAAAGTCCTCTAGGAATAGCTATGAATAGAATAAAGCTAAGGTTTTGTTGCTGTGTTTTCAGATACCAGTACAGACCAACCCCAGGAAAGGGCTCATTTTGCAACAGATGCACATGTGTATACATGAGGATGCCGTGTCAGGAAAAGGATGTGAACAGCATCTGTTTGCAATGCACTCTGCAGACTTCTCTGCTACTCTAAGCTTGCAACCTCTTCAAGGCAGGGACTGCTTAACACTTTGCATTGGAATAGTGCCCAGAACAATGGGGCCATAATCCCAGCTGGAGACAAACACTACCAATACCCAGCGAGTCCATTCTGACCGAAGAGCTAAATGTTTAGGGCTCTGTACCCTTTCCAAAATCTTCTGCACAGGGAATTATCATGAGAAGGATAATGCCTTCCTGCAGAATCAAAATTCAGACAATGAAGAATAGTACCCATGCCCTGCGTCTTAGTCTCCCAAACTGTAGGATGAAGACAATAATAATGCTTATCTCCATTATGAAGTGTTGTGAAATCTCCTGCTGAAAAGCACTATAAAGGAGCATGGTGGTGTCACACTTCTAATTTTTAGGAGAAATATTTTCAGCACATGGTCATTAAATAGTGGAAGGCAAAAGCAGTGGTGTTTTATCTCTTCCCCTTTACAAGAACTACCAAGACGAAGGGCAGAAATGGTTCTAAGCCTGCGAATGGTCATCAAGTATTAACCATTGTAAATGAAAAGTGTTTTTATGTGACGTAGTGGCCCCCAGCATTAATTCTGCTGTAGTTCAGGGTCTGTTAGAGTTTGCATTAGAGAGGTTTATAACTCTGTCTTTTTAAAACACTCGTGGATGAAATTTGGTATGTAGGTTGTCGGCCCGGATGCACTTTTTTTTCCTTACAAAAGTGTTTAAATTGATCCAGCCATTTTTGATTTAAAGATTGGCAAAAGCATAAAATTGTCTGAGTTTCAGGCACTTTATTTGCCAAGCTCTAAAGTGAAAACAACATCAAGAGAAGCACCTTGTACAATGGATGAATCCTAATAGTGCCATTGACATTGAGGCTTTGACTTAACCCATGAAATGAGATAAAGCTACGCTTAAAGTTACCATTTCATTCCAAGCTCAGTTATTGTATCTAAATATAGTGATGGCACTTTAAAGAGTCTGCTGGGTTGGAAATCTTTTTCTCCAGTTTTGCCAATATCCTTCATAGCATATTTAGGAAAAGACTCTCAAATCAGTACAAGCTTTTAAGTGAGCTCTCTAAATCGTAGCACATGTAATATGTACACCAACTGTTCTGAGACCCTGCAACACTTCTCCCCAAGAGACTTTATACCTTGCTGCAAGTCTTTTACTCACAATATGACAGCATGATTGATGCCACCAGATGGTAATGTAACTTCAGAATCAGCGCCTGAAACTTTTGAAGTGGTGGACAAAATACCCGCTACAACACCTTTGTGATTGTGCCACTTACACATGACTCTTGTCAGAGATCCAGGAAATTCAAGAGACGAGAATACAATGAAACTGGATTGTAGCCTGGCAAGACTTGCTTATGAAATAACAGTGAACAACTGCAAGGATCCAAAAATGTATTTTTGGTTGTAGGCTGCCAAAAAAGTCTGCAGCGTGCATACAATTTATATAGGATGTACAGAATATATCTGGGAGCACAGAATGGTGTGTAGTAATATATAGGGATTTATGGACAGGAGTTTAGGATGACTGCGTTACTTGTGAGTGGCAAATCCATGTGAACATTAGAGCAGGTCACTCTAAAAAAGCATCAATAAAACCCTCACAGCCCTCACATGCCCTTCTCCATCTTGATTATGACACATATTTTATAGGAAAGATATTTTACGCATACTTTTAAATGCCACTACTGCTTTTTTTTTGGGGGGGGGGGGGTACTCCAAAGTTTGAAAATTCAGTTTGTTTTAGTACTGTGGGCCTACCTGTATAGAATGGAGAAAAATTAGCATTAAATATCTTTTAATATACCTCTTCAGAAGTCTATAAGGCATCTTTATGATCAAAACAATGCAAAGAGATTTTATGGTGCAATAGCTAAGTACCTGCTGGAAGCAGAATAAAAGGGACAGATTCTGCTCTCTTATTCACTGGGGGAAATTAGGAGTAGCTTATGAATCTCAAAAATTCATGAGCTTTCAGACATTAAAAATGTCACTTATCCAACAGTGAGTTGAATGCATTCTGGAACTGGTAAGACTCAACCAATATATTTCCTCAATATAGGAAAAAATAAAAAAAATCATTTCTGCTGCAGGCAGGTCCACGTGTGAGGACTTAAGCATGCTTTGCCATAAGTCTGCAAGAAGGGACAGTGCATTTGGTGTTGCCACATGTGGTGATTATGACTTAGTTCCCCTGCTTTTCCAGGGAGAAAGCAAGCTATATTATGTCTTTATAAAATACAGCATGTTTTCTTCAACCTGCCGGCCAATGGAGGCTATTCCCTGTGCTGCTCCACAGTTTTGGAAAGGGTTACGGTCAAAGACTTCCTGACTCATGTAGACATGGGTGTAATCCTTGCTCTCCAATCTCCGGTCAGAATCATCCATTCCCTTTGCAATGGGGCTTTACAATACTCTAAATACCTTTGTAGCTACAGCAGCTACTATATTGCTATGATGCACTAACAAACATCAAGTGGTTTTTAATTTTATTCTGAGGAATGCAACTCAACGGTTCTGGTACAACAGATATTACTGTCCTCAGATGTTAAAACAACGACACTTCAAAGCACCTTTTGCTTTGTCCAAAATCAGATGCCCAAGTTTGACTAGAGCTGGTAAAACACAGGACTAACTTCAGACCTGCAAACCATTGGCAGTGTCTATATGCATTCGCAAAGAGAGGATGGAGGAAAAACACTGCCTGAAATCTGAGCCCCTGAAAAGTCAAACACCACAACATGGGAAGCAAGGAGGAGCTGTGCTCAGCTCATACAAAGCCAGAGGCAGCTAATAACGAAAAAGTCTTGCTCGGACCAGTGATTTCTATTTTTAAAGCAGCGATTGTTTCCATGTCACGGCACCAGTGTAGCCCGGGCTTTCAGCAGATGTGCCAGTGACTGGAACTGTTCCTTTGGTAAATCATGAATGATAAATCTCAGACAGAAAACATCCCTTGCTGTCTTGGATTTTTTAACAGAATGCTGGAATTAAAAATGCCCGGGTCCATAAATACAGCGCTATCAAAAACGAAAGGTGGATCAGTGATGGGATGAAAAATATGAAAAATAACTTCTAGGTTGGCTTTTTGATAGTACCGCGGTATTATGAGTTGGGTTTAATCACTATTCTTCCTTTAATATAGTTGTAAGAAACAGTTAAGTGCCTTAAGGCAACCAGATGGCTGACACAATAGTGGCCTTCATCCCAAAAGCGGCACGTGTCTCTGCCCAGAACATGAAAAGCACATCTTTGTGGAGGTGTTTTGTTGGCTATTAGCTTGTGAAAACTTGTGCATCTGTGAAAGAGCCAGGAGGACCACAGAAGTAGAGAACGAAAGCAGCAAGGAAGTACTGGATCCCGGCCCAGAAACACGGTGGGTGGAACATGGAAAAAAACACGGACAGCACTTTAGGGCTGAGTGTCGGTTGAAAGGGGCTTGATGCTGTGAGCGAAGAAACTCTCCAGCTGTGATCCAGGACACAGGACTTCGTATAGTCTTAAATAAACAGCGTTTCCTCAAAGACACCTTCTTGAGCATCGTTTCTGCATCTAACCTGAATGACCCCTAGCGGACTGAATTTTGGCTAACTGCTACAGCCTAGAGTTTTCAAGTCTTTATGGGCACCCCGCCACCTCCAGTGCTCAGAGCAAGTAGCTGAATGTGGTGCAAGAGGAGGGATTCTGAGCACAGGAGAAGGAAATCTTCCCCAACTGCACAGCAGCATGAGGTTACTCTTGCTATGCTCCTCTTCCACGGGGGACAACAGTTGGTTGATCTGCATTTTAGTGCATCCACTAGTCCTTTTGTTTCATCCAACTCCAGCACCTCCTCTGGTTTAAGTCATTCAGGTCTGTACCTATAGCAGATACAGTTTGGTGATATCATGTATTTCCTGCAGTTCCAGGATTACCAAACTCCCATCAGTATCAATATGACACTCTTGGGGGAAAAAAGATGCTGTTCAGGAGGTGCCAATCCACTGCCTTCCAGGATTTCAATTCTGTCATATGCAATCACGTCCATGTAAATGGTACAGAATGTACCAACTTGTTCTTGACAATATCATTACCAAGTGAAGCAACTGTATCAACGTGTCTGCAGGAGTGATTCTGATTTAAAAAGTCCAGCATTTGGTCTTAGAAACAGATTATATTATTTATAAAGATCTGTGGGTGGAAAGGAAGAAGCACAACTCATCTGTCAGGAGAACAAATGAGGAATGTATATTTCCTCCTCGGCATAATGACAGAAACAAAGAGGGATACTGTTTAAAACAAAATGAAGAAGAGAATCCATCCTATTCATATCTAAAGACCTGGATGGGGAACCTTGGTACATTTCATTACGAGATAACGGAAGTATACTCAATCTCACGAACAATGGGGAGTATACTGTATAAGGCAATTCAGCCTGGACTTTTCTGTTGTGACTGATAAGCTAATAACCACAGGTGTTGCACCTGATTTGGAAACTGAAATTAGGTTGCTCTAACTAAAATGTTTTGAAAAATCTGGACTTCAAATACGGTGATGTTGTTTAGTTTATGTTCTCTTTTACGTTCTCCTGAACACGCAAACGCCCCTTCCAAAAACCTGTGTGAATTATTGAAAGGATGGAACCTCCGTTATTATGTTATGTATCTTTGGAACCACATAATAAAACCTTCACTTTGCTCCCTAGATCCCTTTATTATTTTTCTCTTTTGCCTTGTGAACACAAGTTAATATACACAGATCCCTCTCTTCCTCTGTCTCAGCAGTGTGATTTGTTCACTTATCTTTCTGAATGCTCTTGTGTTTCAGCCTCTGCTTTCTGTCCGAAGTTGAGTAATTAGTCCACAGGTCATTTGCCCATGATCTGCAGTTGATCAAAAATTCAGTCCAAATAACAGTGCAAAACCTGAGTGGTCTATTACTGAGGTGGAAGCTCATCAACGGATTTTTGTCGGGTACATACCTGCCCTTCCACTATCCATTTAGAGGTCGAGGTTTTGCCATCGTAGCCGGGCCGGAACTGAAGCGTGGCCGAACGAGGACTGATGTTGGAAATCACTAGATTGGATGGGGCTCCAGGAAGTTCTAGAGAAATTGAAATGTACATTAAGGAAGTGTAGAAATACTTTGGGTTTGAGGCACAAATCTACACGGCAGTATCTTGGCAGTTAGTATGGGGTCACCTAAACTTGAGTCAGTGGGTGTGTTTACATGTGATGCTTTAATGTGCATTAACCTAAATTAACATCTACATGTGTGCACCCTTAATACGCATTAAAAATGGCAAATTTAGGTTATTTGCTAGGGCTGTGTGAAGCTTTGGGAGATGATTCGATTCGGAGGAGATTCGGTCCAATTCGGTGGCCGAATCTCTGAATCTGAAGCGAATCAGGGGATCAATTAAAAGGTCCAAATCAATTCAAACCTCTCTGAATCTTCGGAAAAGATTCAGAGAGCTTTGATGATGCGGGCAGTCCCTGGTGGCTGGAGCAGGGAGCTGCAGCCGACTCCAAGCTGGTAAGCAGGGGGCAGGAGAGATGGGGCTGGGGGAGGGAACCATGGGGGGCCAGCCCCCAGCCCCTGCCCATGGCTGCCCTGCCTGCTCCAGCCCCCGGTGCTTTAAAAAAAAGCCCCGACTCACTGGGTGCTGTTGGGCGCCGGGGGCGATCCCCACTGCCCCCCGCCATGTGGGGGACTCTGCACAAGCCCCCTGCCATGCCCCCCCGACTGTCCCAGCCCCCCATGGCTGTCCTGCCCACCCCAGCTCTGGCCCTTTAAGAAAAAAAAAACAGAACAAGAAAAGCCCTGGTACTCATCACTCCTGCTGTGGCCTCAGGGCTTTGGGGGGCTCATGCAGAGCCCCCCCATGGTGTGGGGCAGTGGGGGGAAGTGGGGATCACCCCCCACCAGCAGGAATGGTGAGTCCAGGGTTTTTTCTTGCATTTTTTTTTCTTAAAGGGTGCAGGTGGAGCAGCCATGAGGTTGGCTGGGGGAGTGGGGGGGGGGGGTTGTTGGAGGGCTCGTCCAGAGTGGGGCAGTGGGGACTGCCCCCTACCTGGCAGCACCTGGTGAGTCGGGCCTTTTCTTTTCCAAAGTGCCAAGAGCTGGGGTGGGCGGGGGATGGGCCTGGCCTGGGCAGTTAGGAGATTTGGCAGGAGCTGAATCTCCAAATCAGATTCAGCCGAATCGATTGGGGCAGTGATTCGAATCACTGAATCAAATCACTGTCCCTTGAATCGGCCAAATCCGAATCCGAAGCAAATACTAGCTGCTTTGCACAGGCCTACTATTTTCATCTAAATCTGACACCTGCAAATGCAGGTATCAAATTTCAGCGCTAATAGTTAAAGTGTATTAATGAACATGTAGATGTGCTAAAGCACATTAACGCTGTGTGTGTCCCAAGTCCGTCCATACACAGCATTAATGCTTTAGTCCCAAGTCAGTCCATACACAGCATTAATGCACTTTAATACCTGCATGTGTAGACAGATGCCTGCCTAAACCCGCTTACTTAGCATTAAGCTAATGTGCATTAAATTTAGGCACGCTTAAATGCATCTGTAGGCATGCCCAGTGTCTTTTTCCCCATAGACAAACACAGTTAAATATGGGGCTTTTATTTATCTTGCAATATATACATGCACAGTACTGTCTGCAGAGGAGATAGAAACGATGGGTCCCTGCTTCGAGCATCTCATTTAGAATCACAACAAGCAGTTCACATATGATCAAGAGGCGCAGCTTGATGCTTACAGTCAAGAAACTAGATTGCCCTTTCCAGTTAGTGCTGGGTTGTCAAACCCATCTGGCCCTGGTGAGTGGCCCAGGACTGATCCATGGGCTGGAAGAATGGCATGAAGTCAGCTCATGGGCCACACTGGGCCTCTGGGCCCCCTTCCCCGCCAAGTTCTGGATCCAGCCCTGCGCACCTGCTCTGGCTGGATCAGGACTTGAGCCACATGCAGCACTTGCTCCAGCCAATCCAGGGTGGACACAACATGCAGTGTGGGTTCCAGACTGGCTGGACTGAGTGCTGCATGCAGTGCAGTCACAAACTGGCTAGAGCAGGTACTGGATCTGGCATGTGGGGAACCCACAGAGCCTGCTCCTCCACATGCCAGATCCAGTGCATGCAATGCCCAGTCCAGGCCCCATGCTGCATATGATGCCCACCTGGAATGACTGAACAGAGTGCTATGTGCAACTTGCATCCCAGACCAAGCAGAGTGGGCATCACATGTGCACAGTCCTGGACTGGCCAGAGTGGGCACTACAGGCACTGAATCTGGCATGAGGCTGGGTGGGGAGGGGGAACATGTCTCAGATTAGCCCCACGTGGGGCCAGCACTGGAGGCTGGATGACTGACACCCCCACGCTACTGAATTACTATGTGACCTTAAGCAAGGTCTATCTGTGCATCTGTTAGCTTACCTGTGAAGAGGTAAGCTACCTACAGTGTATGGAGATTGCATATATTAATGAAAGTAAAAGACAGATGCTGGGAGGGAGGTTCTTGTGATATGATGGCAGGACCGAACCCATTAGCAAATGTTGGTAGTTTTAAGGAAAATTCTCAGCAATTTCTGCTGATTCTGCATAGCAATGAGACTTCCTAAATACATTTTGGGAGATGGGGAGGCGTGTTTTAGACAGGAGAAAGAGGTCTGAGACACAGGATTGCAGCGAAAGTTTAGACTGAGTTTTATAATGTTTTCTTATCTGAATTATCAAAAACCAGATTCCAGGGAGGAAGCTACATGGATGCAGACTGAATTTTGAGCAGCACAGAAACTCCACCCCACCCGCAGCTAACAAGTGCGAAGTGCCTGTATTGTAATCAGCACTCATGTGTAATGCAGCACCATGCGAGCATGAAGAATTAAAAAGGAGCCTTCTCTAATCTACATGCTTAGGATGCAAGAAAATCTGTTCCTTCATTCCCACATGATGCTCGAGGCAGGGTCGACCCTAAGGAGGTGCAGGGCCCGTGGCAAGTCAGCCTGTGCGGGGCCCCCTTAACACCACGTGGGGCCCGTGGGACTCCCGCACAGGCAGGGCATGGGCTGGGGTCTCCCCGTGCCCGGTGGGGGGGGGTGGGGGGTCTTCATGCTTCTTCCGTGGCACGGGGAGGAGCCACCAGCACCAGGCGGGCTCCACGGAAGGGGCCGCAGCTGCTCTGCCTGGCTCCGTGGGACCCCCCCCAAGGCACGGGGCCTGGGACAGTCGCCCCAATTCGCCATACCCGGGGGACGGCCCTGCTCACAGGAAGCTTGCTCAATAAACTTGCCAAAATGGGATGTAATCCTTATCCAGCTATGTTCAGGAGTGGCAAGATGGTGCAAGGCAGTGACGTTGTCTAATCTGCTGTCCAATTTACCCCAGAACAGGCAAAGGAGTAAGGCTACTTAGAGAAGTTGTGGACTCTCCATGCTTGGAAGCTTTCAAAAGCAGGTTAGACAGGCACTTGGCTGGGATGGATGAGTCAGGGATGAACCTGCCTGGAACAAGTGAGGTCCCTTCCAGCCCTATGATCCTATGTACACAAGAGCACATGGACCTGACATCCCTGAACAAGTCTGACTACTCTTCATCAGGAACATACTGGTATCTGCTCCGTTGTAGGGAACTGTCTCTTTGTTTGGACTGGTTTGAATGCGCTTATTGTTACGTATTTCGGCTGCTCTCTTCCATGTGTAAGCGGAACAAGGGCGATTTGAAAATGTTTTCAATGAGAATAAAAACACTAACTAAAACAATTAAAAGAACAATTGTTTAAACAGAAAAATAGCAATTATCCAAGGCAGGAAGTCAAGATATTAATCAATTGTTTTACAATTCTGCTCGTTTCTTTTGCCCCAGATTTCTTTCCATTTCTCTGCTCAGGTGGAAGCTTCAGTAGTTTTATGGCTCCCAGGGCCACATTTTCTAAGCACCTCCAAGGCAATATAAAATCAATCAGAATGGCTGCATTTCAGACCACCTTTCTTCTTGATGGCTTTCTGTATTTCAATGAAAACTGTCATTTCCCCCCCCTCATCCCTTTCTAGCTATCTCTGGGATACGGATTTACTGTAAGATCTCTCAAACCAACACTCCTCACTTTTTTCCTTCCAAAAAAACATGCTTTTATCTGCATTTTCCAAATACCTTACAGTGCAAGTAAGTTATAATACTTAGAGATGGAAAATCTTCGTTTTAAAGAGCACCTCAACCCATTTTTTCCCCAAAAAGTATTTTAATAACGAGCACTGCCAACCTCCAACTTAATAGGTACTCTAAAGTATTTCATTACCTTTTGCTCTCATTCCTCCATCTCTACCATCATTGCCTGTTTTGTGCGTTTCAAGCAGCCTCGTATTTGCAGGAATGATTCATTTCAATGAGTATTTGTTGTGCTAATGTTAGAATAACAATACGTTGTACAGAACCTCAGTTCTTAAAAAATAAAAGCCCTGTTGTTACTGTACCCGAGATCAGTCTTTCTTGAAATGACAGCAGGAGACAAGTTGACATATTTTGCTTTTTCACTGGAGGTTTACCAACCTGGGGGCACTCCAGAGGAGATGGTAGAGGAGGTGACCAGACCAGTCCCTTTGCCAGTCACAGCTGCCACCTCAATCGTGTAGGTGGTTAGAGATGACAGACCAGTAATTTTGTACTCGAGGGTTGTGTTGACTAGTGTGCGAGCAAGACGCGATTCATTCCTGCCGTACACCTCCCAGGAGACCTGGTAGCCTAGAAAACAATTACACACAAGTCAGGGAGCTGTAACAATAGGGTTGTCTGTTTTTCCTTCCTATTTTACCATTATTCAATAATTCAGAGGTTCACTAGAGAGCTGGCTTGGCTTGTCACATATTACTGCCTCAACCCGAGCGTGGGTAACTTTTTAGAGAAGGGAAAAAAGGCACATATTGATATAAGGTCATTTAAAAATACCTAAGAACCTCTCTAATACTATTTTACCCTCCGAGCAGTTCCTGGAGATGCTACTAAGACATCACATGACCATAAAATTGAAAGAGGGAGGGAAAGTGGTGTCTGGGGAAGAGCTTTTCTATCAATATATAGTGCACACTATGAAAAGGTTTGGGAACCTTGGGAATAATCTCTCTCTCTCTCTGAAGGGTAGGATGTCAATTTATGAATGCTATAAAATAAATCAGAGGAAACACTGGAAACCATTCTTTGAGCACAAAATGATCTCACCAGCAAGGAGTGAAAAATCTCTACGCCTGGCTGAGCTACTTTCTTTCTAGGCGGAGGCCCCTTTCATTGCCAAGGATCTAGGAATACTTGCGAATCAGATAATAGTGACCTGGCAGGAACACAAGAAATCTTGCAGGACCTAAAAGGTCTCTGCTCTCCCTCACTCTCTCCTCCCCCACCCCCAATACACCTCTTCTGCTTAATGAGCCATTATCCTCTCTCCTACAGCCTGGTGTAGCCTATCTACTGTCCTAATCTGTACAAGTCCTGAGAGCCTCCATCACATTCTTCTGTTGTAACCAACCTGTTAAATCCTTCCTTTCTTACCTCTTTTATTATAGCCATTTCCCTTCCACAAATTTTCCAATGGCTCTTGGCTTGCTTCTGCCTCTGAATTTGCTTGTTCTTGTCTGAACACTCTGCACAGGGGGTTGGACTGGATGACCTCCTGAGACCCTGTCCAACCTTAATTTTCTATGATGCCTATGACTCTTAACAGTTACCTGATTTTCCCTACAGCCCATTTGAACCTCACTGCCTCAGGCTCCAGACACCCTGTCAGAAAAGTCTGCTTGGTTGCTGCTTCCCCTGTGATTTGGAGTGGGGCAAGAAAGGACGTGGAGCTTCTGAAGTCAAATGAAGTGGAGGCGATTTCAAACCGAGTACAAGAATGCAACCCCGCTGACTGTACTGTGCACAAATCAATCTGGTAGAGGAAAGCCATCCATAACGGCACACGCTTCAGCATAACCTCCCCATGATGAACTCAGACAACTACCACTATTTTCCATAACAAGGCGATTTTATAATTTAAATAGTAAAATGTCCTGTGATTTTAATGAGAAGTGTTTCCTTCAATGAGGAAGCGTGACTTCAGGCACCGAGCTCTGCAACAGAAACCAGGAATTCCTAAATGGCTTATCCCAGGTCACTTAAGTGCCTGAGATTCACCATCTGGAAAACAGGAATTAATTCAATTAAATCCCTCATTTCCCTACAACTCTGAAGTGTTGTGGGGGGGGGGGGTTCAATAATGTTTGTGAAGAGTTAATTGTTGTTCCTTGACAGGTCATTTTTCTATAGCTCTGGTGAGTGCTAAAAAGAAAATTAAGGGCAGATTTTGGATTCAGTCCGAAGGCATCTGTTGCCAAATAGACAAAGGGGGAAGGGCCAAGGGAACAAGACTGCATCAAGGCTCTTCACAATGTTGGGTCCCAGCAAAGATGCATGGACTGGTGGGGCAGAGTCAATCGCACAGCACCCGGGCAGGATCCTCCGATTCAAAAACACTGAAGTGAGGGCATAAAACACTGGCCATATTTCCAGCCTAGAGACTGCCAAAGCTTTATTCACATCTGGGATGGGAGCTGGAAAGGAGCTGCACAGCAGCTGTATAGTCTGCCCATGAGTTGTGGGGTAGGTTGAATTCCTTCCCTTCTTTGGCCACGGACAGGTGTTATATTTGTAGCATTAAATATGCTCCTGTAGCTCTACCAGAAGTAAGCGGACAGCCATTCTGGCTGTTTGTAGCAATACAAAGATGATGAAAGCACCTCAAAATAGCACCTCTTTCAAAGAGGACCTTCTCGGTTTTGTAGCACTACGTGCTGAGAGGCTTTGCAGCTCTACAAAGAAACGGCTGTCCATACCCTTCTTCAGGTTGTGCGCGATAAGGGAGGCTTTTTTTTCCCAAAATACACAAAGCAAGCTAAAACACACAAAGCTTCTTTTTTTTTTTAAAGAGAAAAGATGAATAAGGGATTTGCAATGCTCTCCCAATGCAGTTTTGCTTCCAGAAGTAACAACCACACCTCCAGGTGTCCTAAAATCTGAAATTTTCATTCCCAATTTGAAAAGCATTGGTTTGTCACCGAAACACGGTGATTCACCTCATAACATTGCATACTTTGCTACAGCACTGCTCCATAATTTACTTTCCGCGTGCAGAGAGACCCAGTTTGTTGCATGTTCGGCACATACTGTCCATGCTTTTATTTACTGGGGGGGAAAAAAAAATGTGCTAGGGAAAGTACATCAAGATTTATCGTCTGCAGTGCCAATCTGGAGCAGGAACAGAGAAGAAGTGTTTAATGTGGATAGTTCCATTCCAATAATAAAACAATTTACATGTATCCTTTTGAAGATGAAAACCACAAAAAAACCCCCCTACATATGCACAAAATGCACATTAATAAAGCCTAATGAAATCAGCAAAGACAAAATAAAATAAAAACAATGCTGAAAGGAAAGGAAGTCCAGCGGCCGAGCCCAAGTAGCACTTCAGCCTCGATGACCGACAGATGGACAGAACTTAGGGACATGTGGCGAGTAAAAATGCTCTGTTTTACAGGCAGAGTCTGTGCCAGGGATGCGCGCCGGGTACTCCAACCGGCCTGGGCAGAGCATGTTTCATCTGGCCCAAGTAAAAGCCAGGGGAGGAAAGGTGCCATAGAAGCTTCCCTTATGCTCTGGCATTGCACCGTCTCCATAAAACGCCGTCTAACTGAAACTAACGACCGGAGGAGTTTCAGAAATAATTTTCTGTTGATCTGGAGTAAATTCTCTACATGAGAGCAGTACATCCAATCACAAACTGTCCGTCTACATCCAGGCCCTCATAAATCAGAGTTTACCGAGAGAGAGAGGAAGATACTGAAACGTACAATGAGAGCAACGGGCAATTTAGCAGCGCGGGCTGCCTGCCTGGCAACCCCCTCCCCGCCTCGCTTGCCTTCCGGGAGCCAGAATTAAGAAAAACTCACAGTAAATGATACCAATGAGCAGAAGCGATGGAGTAGTGCCTTCCTAAGCACTCTTACATCTCCAAGCAGCATTTTATAAAGCCTTGGGCCATTCGGAGAAATGAATGATTTTGCTGCCCCTTTCTCCCAGCTCTAATGCAATGTAAGGGGGAACTTTTTCTTTCTTATAAACCTTGCCTGGCATGTTTTTCCTATGTCTGTATTCCCTCATAAACAATAGGGCTTTCTGAGTTCGGGCTTTCTAAAACAATTTACCCCGTGTACAAAACAGCCCATCGTGTTCCAAGTCATTCTGAGAGATGGCAGCCTGTCCTTATCAGACCAGTTCTGCAGTAGCAAATGTACTGTGATTTGCTCTGTGGATTGCTAATTGCAGCATTAACCTGAAGGTATTATCAGAGCAACACTGAAAGCGTTTCATAATAATAATAGTAATAATAGTAGTTTTAATAATAATTCTGTACTTGCACAGAATTTTTCATTCTGAAAAAACCCAGAATATTTTTACAAACTTCGCGGAGTCCAGATGCTAGGACTAGATATTAAAGTGATGGGAGTACTGAAAATGTCATAGCCTAGACTAGCTCACCAAAAAAATCACTCCTGTCTCAATATCAAACATGCAACTACTTGCCGGTTAGAAGAGGGCAACACTTTAACCGGACCCACGATACAACAGAAATGAGCTTGACAGGATCTAAGGAAGACTCTGATGTCCATTTGAAGGGACTGGGTGAATTAGTTATAATGAACACGGCCACAAGTCAGCTCAAGTGCCCAACACTTTGAGAAACGATGGGGTTACAGTTATAAATCACAAGCTAAACGATCTGTTTACAAATGTCACTTTTATACTTTAGGCAAATCCATCTGCCTTTTGAAGTAGTAAATATTGAAGGTAATACTTAAGTTAATATCTAACGTCTAAGTTAACATCCTAGCCCAAGCTTTTGAACCTTTAGGCCTCAAAGTAACCACCTAAAATCATATTTACTCCCTAAATAATTGCCCACCTATTAAGAGATACCAAGTCTTTACAGATCCTTGTGACTTCAGTGGCAGCTGCTGGCACTCAGCATTTCTAAATGCCACTTCTTTAGGTGTCTAAATATGGAACCAGGTGCTTCCATTTAGGCACCCAGCTTTAAAGATTTACTGAGTCTATATACTTCTGCCATCCAAAGCCATCAATTTTCATACCCAAACCACTGAAATCAATGCAGAGAGCAATATTTCAGGAAAGTTACTTCAGTACAAAGGAACAGGTATGTGATGTGCACGGAGACAGAGGCAGCATGGGAGGCTCATGCAGACATGCTGCATGCTTGAGTTGATTGGAAAACATTGCTGGTTCCAGATGCTGTTAGAATAAGCAGTTATCTCTGAGTCAAAATGGTTTGTGTAATTGTTTCGGTTTCACAAGAATTTTACTTCAGAGTGGGACCGGAAAAGCCCTTGGCAATGAGTCAAATATACTGACTCATTATTTTTTAGAACAAAATGGTTTAATTTTCCATTTTCCAATAACAATTTTGAAAACGAACAGAACCCTTGGCAATTTTCTCAAATAACCCTAAATGATCTCTCCCCCCCGCCCAATTTTACTTTGAACAGAATTTTGACCTGTGGAGGGGAGTGAGGGGTTGGGGGTAAATTGTTCAGTTCAGAAGGAAAACAGCCTTTGAAATCTCAGACTGTTGCATGAAACAACTTCCCTCCTCTGCACAGAGCCACCGCACATTTTACATGTCTCTAATACTTTCCATCTGCAGGCAACGGGGTCTCCTTGTGCCAGACTTTCTTCCACCTACTAGATGTTTAAGTAGACTTAGGCAGTGAAGTGCAATTGTATTAGACCCTGTTCAAGTCCACTAATGCATCCACTTTTATGATACAGACGTCCATAAGAATGAGTCACACAGCAGTGAGGAGGAGGACCCACACACCTTTTGTATTAACCATATATCAAGGACTTGAGGAGGGAGTCTATTTATACTCCTAATAGTTGGAATAGAACTTGGCCTTTTGTAGATAAATAGCAGGAACATTGTCAAGCATGAATTATCCTGAACAAAAATGTGTGCCTGATGTTTCAACCAGGTTGACACAGTATATGAATACATGGCGAGGAAAGGTCAAGAGGAATTCTCAGGAAAGAGCCCGCAGTGGGAAGCTGTGTTGTTATCACGGCGCAGTCCACATTCAAAGACAACAGTCAAATATTTCTGTCAAACCAGAAGGCAAGTCCATAGATGAAGGGCTTGGCTAACTTGTTTTTTGGTCTTAGTTGTAACCTTTTAGTGCTGCCAATCAGGATTTTGCAGTTGTAAATCTGGCATCTGGAAATCCTGACCTTTGGCACAAGGATCAAACATAGTCTCAAAAGTTTCAGAAATCTAGTAACACAGGTGGAGCTAACGGGTGATTTAACAAGCTTGAAGACCCAGTGGGGAGTTGATTTCTCATACAGGCTGCATCTTCAGTGGCCACAATCATGGGCTGGTAGTAATTGGACCTGTACCTTCCGTAATATGCCCCAGCTGACATTTCAATTACCCTAAAGAGGAAGAAAGAAGCCTGCATTCTCAGTAGGCTCTTCTCCTAAATGCTCTATTATCCAGTCATTTTTGCACTGCAACGATACATTCCCACTACACATTTTTTCCCCAAAAGGATAACAGATGATACTTGCCTGTAATGATGCCATTTTTCTCTACAGGTTCTTGCCAGCTGACCTTGAGAGACGTGTCCAGAATCTCAGTGAAGCTCAGGTGTCCCACAGCTCCTGGCTCTGGCAATCAGAATGGGAAATCTGTTAATAGGAGAACCCCACTAACTTTTGATCCGATTCACATGGCAAGGTTAGGGCTGAAGAAATAAAACACTGAGCTGAAGCCAATGGAAACCTGCAGGAAATATCAGTAAGAGCTGCAGGGAGGAGGGGAGATGCAAGGTGTTTAGAATCACTCTGGCTATCATCACATAAATTATTTTATCCAGTCCTCATCCTGACTGGGCAAAGCAGTATAGACTGGCAGCAGGAGATTTACACAGAACTTGTTCTCAGCCTCTCTTCTTGATCTAATCTAATTAGAACAATCAAGCTGGCTCGATCCTGAAAAGCAATTGCATTTCTTGTTCTCCCTCAAACCTAGCAGGCAGCCTACTGCTTTCCTCGTGCCTTTGCAAAGAGTGATCACGTCTTTTGTCTGCAAGAGCAGCACAGGCTGCACACTCACTTAGGCAAGGACTTTTAACTTTGCACGATCAAACCAAGGTCAGACTGATGCAGCCAGTGCTTGGATAAACTCTCTTCAAACAAATCGAAAAACTGCCAAGCATGATGGCAATGATCTTCTGTGAAATGTGTAGAACTGTGTAAAACTTTGAATGTATCTTTATGGCGTAGCTCAAGAGCTCCTAAAAATTTCAGTTCCCTGGTGTACAATGAAAGAGTATAAAATGGAACGACTGTCAAAAATGTGCCTTCCTCCCTCAATTTTGATCTTCAAGGAAGACGCCCTGGCTGGTTTCTGATCCAGCGGCTGTTCTCTCTCCAAGTGATGCACTGGAAAGGGAAGTTTTTGCTCACTTTATATTCACAGTGCTCCTGTTACCTGGATCCTTGCCCAAGTCTGCTGTCCTCTAGCTCCACTGACATCAGTTGGCAATTTCTGGGCTGCAAATTTGTTTCACATTTGTTTCCTCTTCACTTTAGTCTACTTTCTTATTCTCCTCCACCTACAATAAAGCAAGCCTGCCAGTAGGCTGGCTACAGCCACATCTGCGATTCTGCAGTCCCAGCGAGGAGAAACCTATGAGACCGTTCTGCAATATCCAGCAGTCAATGCACAATGCAAAGAGCTGCTAATCTGGTTCAGCATTCAGGAGTGCATATCTGCAGTGGGCGTAATCTCCCCACCCACAAAGTGCTGCCTTTGCAGTCCAATATTAATGTTATTGTCAAATTTTAAAAAGAGAATATTGTTTACACTGAGCCACCAAAGCTCATCTCTCATTGGCTGTCAGAGCATGTTTGATCTACAAATGATCGGCAACCTGATTTTATTTAAAATAATCTAGAATCGTTGTAAACAAAGGCAGAAAGTAACCATCTGTTAGCAAAGGTCTGGAAGGATTACATACATTGTAGATTTATTTTGTCCACTATTCAGCTGTGGTCAGTAAACTCTGAAATACAATCCCAACAGTTCAAAAAAACTAAGTCTTGGAGCCACTCCTTTGATTCAGTGCGTCCTCCTCAAAGATACATCCAGGATGCAGGAGGACTCCAGGGTACTGCTTATTTTTTCTCAAGCTATGGTAATACAAAGGGAAACTGTTTTTTGAACAGTATTTAAACAATTCATACTATCTGTACAGTGTTAAGCAAATATAATAATTGTTCCTTCTTGTCTTTGTGCTTTAATCATTGGGTAAACACTTATGAGGTTAGATTATTGTCTCGCAGGGTGCATCCACACATGAAATCAGTGTGCATGAATAAATTCTGGTACAATCCATGCTGGAGTTCACTGCTCCTGGGTGCAACGTTTACATGTGTGCCTGGGACTGCAGCACATTGAGCCAGGGCAGCGCAGCCCCAGCTGGCAGGGGCCGAGGGAGTCAGCCTACCAGCCCAGAGCTGCTCTGCCCCAGGTCAGCATGCTATGGAGGAATGGGATGGGGCATGAGGGTGCTCCAGTGCAGGGCTAGCTGGCAGGCAGCTCCCTCCCTTGTTTTCCAGCCAGCCCTGGTCACTGGCATTGCAGCGCACTAAATAACTCCGCCGTAGGACAGTACTTGTGTCAGGAAGTACTAACCTATGGCAGAGTTAATTAGTTTACTCCAGCCTAATAGCACTGCATGTGTAGACAGTGACACTTTACGGCAGAGCTAATGAGTCAACTCCATAGTAAAGCACACGTGTAGATGCCCCCACAGATTTCTAATGATCATACTGCCGTCTCAGTGATCTGCTAAGAAACAGATGTTCTAGGCACAGGAAATCTGCTCCTTGAGCAAAGAAGGCATCATAGGGTCTAACATATGGACAAGATAGACCATGGAGGAAAATCCATGGACAACTATTTCATTTTTTATATGGGCTTTTTCCCCCAACATTCACCCAGTGGACAAGTTAGGCAGTCTTTAGCATGTTACTTCTTGAATGACCACGCAGTCCACAAACCGATTCGTCTTTCCAGAAACAACACCTATGATAACTTACTGGGTACCACAAACGGCAAAATATTATTCCTAAAAAACTTGCCTGTCTGTTAACCACTTTTTTTCTCATTTAAATATAATCATGGTGTTCAGTGAGGGGAAAGAGAATAAAAGCACTGTTTGGAGTCAAGATTACTGTGAACAGATGACAGGCCAGGCCACCTTCACACACCTTTGCCACTGCAATTTCATCTTGATCTGCAACAAAGCCATGCTAGACATGTTGGCCCCAAGCTTCTCCTGAACAACCATCTTCAAAACAGCCTGACTGGGCAAGATGCATAGATTTTTTTTTCAATGCAGCACTGATTTACCAAACTCATCCTAATTTATCGCTACAGATTTGAGTCCAATTTGGCAGTCTGAAAGGCTACAGCATTGTTCTGATTCTAATACTTATAACATGCCAAAAAAAGCTAATTGTATAACTCGTTGTAATATGCAAATAAACATGTTTGCAGAGTACTTACTGGGGCGGGGGGGACATATTGGGGCAGCTAAAATTAGTCTCCTTAAGCCATATTCAGGTATCTAAACTCCTAAAGAGACCAGACTGATTTTCAAAAATGCTGGACACTTGTATCTCCCATTGACTTCAGCTGGTGGCTCAGTGTCTCTGATAATCAAGTCATGTTTATGCTGGCCATATAGACAAATTTGGGAGTTTAATATAAAATGCCCAGGTTTGCAAATCTCAGCCATCACTTCCAACAGAACAATCTTCAAGCACTGCAGCTCCCTGAAAGCTGAGCGGCCGTGGTACTCACTGTCTTCGAGAGTATGCAGCAGCTGCGGTGTGCTCTGTGGTCCATCCCCCGGGGTGGTGAAACACAGGACTGATGTATAATAAGCTGTGAATTTCTTCAAATTGGTAATGCAGCCACTGTGAACTCCATGAAAGTCCGGAGCGATGGTGACCACAGTCACAGTCTCTGGTGCATCTACCGGCCATGCTAGGAGCTAGATAATGTAGAGAGAGAAGAACGTTCATTAGACATTATTTTCATTCACAGTTTCATACAGTTGATGGCCAACACCTCATTAATCCAAATGTAAAAATACAACATTAAACAACTGTCAGCTTTGTCACTGAACATACTGATATAATGTTTTGACTACATTCACGGGAGGGATTTGCATATTACTTGAACCTATAAAAAGAGAATAAAAAAACATGCTTTAGAAATGGCAACCAACATTTTTTCACCTGGGTGCCAAAGTTTAGCCTGCTAAATTCATATCCATGCACACACCAAACCGGCTTGTCAAAGACTCTCAGCACTTAGAGCTCCCATTGACCTCAATGGGTTTTCTGGCAGTGCGACCTTTTTGAAAATCAGGACACTTCTCTACAGGTACTTAAGCATGGCCTTCAGCCCTTGACTTCTGGCACTCTGATTTGAAAACACGGAGTGAAAATTTTAAAAGCACCATCACGGTTTTCAATTACAACAGCCTTTTAGAGACGTGTCCCGTTGGCTGTAAAGCGTTAGACCTTGAAATAAGAACGACTTTCACTGCGGTTGATGTTCCTAGGTTTTCCTTTAACTATTCCTCCCCTCTGAAAGTCAGGCAACATGAATAAACATAGAGAGATGCCTAAAATGACCCACGTGTAAAAAAAATTAGCGAGTCTTCAGCTCCAGATAGTCAAAATATGTGTTTAGTAAGACTATAGGGAGTCATTTTCACCTGAATGTTCTGTTTCTGAGACAGATGAAATGGTCTGCTTTACAGCTGCCTCAAATTTAAATGTGTTTCAAAGATAAGAACAACATTAATAACGGCTAAAGCTAATATAAATTTGCTTCTCCTTTCCAAGTTATATCTGTGGAATAGTATGGAAACTGAATGCTAACGGTGGTTGTGCTGCTCTTTCTGGACAGTGGCCCATTGCATATTGCTCAGAAAATATACCAACAAAATAAAAGCCAGCACTTCTGCCAGTGAAAGATATAACGGGCGTAACCCTTTGGAAAAGCAGATACTTGGCTGACTACTAGTAGTTTATAACTCATTAAAAAATCATGTAGTACATGAACATGCGACAGAAATATCCTCCTCAAGCTATTCACAGTGCAATCCAGAATTCCCAGGTGAAGCAAGAACTGCAAAGCTATTGCAACTGGAAACGGTTAAAGAAATCCAGACAAAGAAAATATTGATAGTTTCAGGAAAGTTGTCAGTGTCCACTGGGAAATATAAATCGGGCTTTTAGTGTCTATGTACAATTGCGAAAGAAACTGCAACTTAATTTGCTGTGCAAATCTGAGCAGTAAAGCTCTTCAAAACTCTGGCCCAAAATGTGGAATGTGATGCAGACAAAGCTTTTGAATGAAACAAGAGCAAAGAATTTAAAAGACGGGCTCCGCAAAGTTGGTTGTGCTCCTCCTGCTTGGACGTTCACCAGATGCCGTGTCAGGTCTCAGTCCGCTTGGCTGTGCAGAATCTGCACATAGCCCAGGCACTGTGCCTGCCTTATAGCCTCTAGGAATATTCCTGAAACGCAGATCCTCTAACAACCCCTCCTAAGAGCTGGACCATGTGGTCCAAGTGCCATCCCTCGGACCTAACGCTGTCCCCTCTGACAGCCACATACTACCCTCTCCCAGAACCACAGACACGTTGGTGTGTGAGCTACATTTTAACTCTAGGGCTACAACACAATGAGAGAACGTGCACACATATGCACACATGGTCGCACACACAGATGCTACACAGCCCGCCTGAAACCACTGATGCTCTTTGCTTAACCATTTGAGAAACAAAGATCTAGCCAAAAATAAACCCTGTATTTAATTCCTTTGCTTCAGTTTCTCCCATGCTATGGGACATAATATAGTCTGGGATCAGGTCCTCGGGGGCAATTCAAGATCCTTCTTTCTGGAATATGTTTTGTCTTCTGAACCGCAGTGGAAAGTCAGTTCAGCATACTTTCTCTGACCTTGGTTGGGGCCACAGCTACATCAGGCCCTACGTGGACTCCTGTATCATTCCCTCTGCACCTGTGCATTTCTGTGAAGCTTCCCCATTCATTTCTTTTGGGACTCCTTTTTACAACCCTTCTTTGACTCACTTGTCCTTCTGCTCTGCTTGGGGAACTTCGACCCTCCAAATCCCTTCCAGAGCAGTAGGAAGTATTTGGTTCTTTCAGATCTAGTTATCTTTTTAGCACATCTCTTGCTGGTCCTCGAAGCTAAGCTTTCTCTACAGTCTCTGTTCTGGTGAACATGTGCTAGAAGTTGTTAGTGTGGGTGAATACACAGAGGTATTTCACGATACAGCAATATTAACACTGTAACAGCAACTGGAATTCCTACATTGTACATATATATATCCCCAAATCACCACCGTTGTATAGTAAAGAAAATATTTTGGACGAACTCCCAACCCCTTTAAAATCAGCAGGAGATTCACCTCTGCATAAACTGAACTGCAGTGAACAAATTTTCAAAGGCACAAAGGTTAGTTATACTTACTCAACTTCCACTGATTTTCCCTAACTTGAGCCATTGAAAATCATCGCCCTAACATCAAAGGGCTTGTAACGCATCAACTGTTCCTTTCCTTTGTGGCAAGCACTGATACAATCAGGAGAGCTTGCATTTGGGGCAGCAACAGCTCACTAAATTCAATGTACATCTCCTTCAGAATATATTACGGATGTGAGACAACATCTTTGCTATACAATAAGCGTGGAGATGCTCAATCTGGCAGGAACAGTCGACCTATTACACACCCAGGAAGCTAAATTGCCTTGATTCAAATCTGGCTTCCATTTACCTTGTATCCCTGATTGATACCATTGATGAACTGCTGCGGTGGAGGGGTCCACTGAAACTGGATGGTGGTGGAATCCACAGCTTCAGACTGCACGTTCTGCGGTGGAGCCGTCGGCACTGCTCAAAGTCAGCCGGGAGGAAAACAAAATACAATAGATTAAGGGTGGGGTGGGCTGGGGGTGGGGAGGAGAAGGGAAGATGAATAGAGACACCTTTAGCTGCCACTCATGAGTCTCAGAAAATAACAGCACTAAGAAAAGGGGTATGTGATTTATGATTTTGGTACCTAGCAGTGACTTAAAAGGAAAGGTAATTGGGTTATTTCTCATTTTCTATTGGAGAGTCTTTTTAATGGGAAGGGGGAGGAGATGAAATGATTCTTGTGGCTTATTATTCCACAGATGAGCTTCTCATAGAGACCCGAGACAGAACCTTAGATGATGATAGGTGAATACATCTCTTTCAATTATCCATAGCTGTAAGGGGAATCAATGGTTTCACCAAGAAATTCCTCAAGTCCTTTAAAATCAAACTGTTCTTCTATGCAGTCATGCAAAGATAAAGTGTGCACGTAGAGGAATTCTAATTGTGGAATTATAGGTTGGTGACAGCACCTGTTTATCATTTACTGTTGTGAAAAACATATTTTTATGAGCAAGTATTACCGTGTGGGTTATAGCTTAATCCCTGGAATAAATGGTTCTTTGCTCATTTGCTTTTTCCATCTTGATATGCTATTTATTCATACAATATGAATATGCATTTTTAACCAGTATGTCCTGAGGCTTGTGGAGAAGCCAGCAAAAACACCATGGGTGCCTCTACCGATTTAAGGCAATTTAGCCCAATTTAAGGTGCATTAAGGGTGCACGTCTACACATGCGCGCCCTTAATGCACCTTAAAAATGGCAGTTTTAGGCCATTTGCACCTAAATGTGATACCTGCAAAAGCACACATCTAATGTAGGCGTGAATAGCTAAAGCACATTAATACATGTGTAGATGCATTAAGGTTCATTAATGCTGTGTATGGACTGACTTGGGACTAACTTTAGTCCCATGTCAGTCTGCACACATGGCCTTAATGAGCTTTAATGCATGCACGTGTAGATATGAGCCTAAATCGCCTTAATGTCCATTAAACTAATGTGCATTAAATTTAGGTGTCCCTAAATGCACATGTAGACACACCCCATGTGTCACAAATATTTATTCAGTTTTCCACTGGGGATGAAAACCACACAATCCAGACCCATAGCCTGTTTCGAAGTTCTCAGTACCCCCCAAAATATTTCAACCTTTAATGCACTGTCTCTTTAAATACCTTGCCAACTATCTGTTCTGCTCCTTGTTTTTAGGGAATCACTGTGGTGGAAGAGGTGAAAATGGAAGTACTAATGGCCATGCTGCTTTCTCTGACACAATTACTGCAATTTTTTTACTAGGAAGCTGGTATTTGAGCATGAATAAGATGACAATATCCTTCTACCTCTGGAAAAGAAGTTGATTAAAGCTTCAAAAATATTACTGTTGCCAGCCACGTGCACTTCTATTCTATGCACGAGTGAACAAAACACTTGTCAAGAATTCCTCTGTGTCCAAATGGAAACTTTCCAGTGAAAGCTAAAGTCTTGGGTTGCAGGGAAGTGCCCACCGGTCCCTGTGCCCAGTGGGATTTGTGGTTACCTCATGCCTTCCAAAAGTGGGTCATAAACTTTTAAAGCTTAAAAGTGACTGGGAAAAGCCTCCTTCTCAGGAGGACCTAAATGCATGAGAAGCCACCATAAGTTTTTAAAGAGTGCAAAGATCTATTTGTCCACCAGACGCTACAATCACTGGAAATAAACAGAGGGGGTCATGTCCATAGCTGCAATGAAACCAGCAGAGCTATGAAAAGATATATCGGTCCACTAACAAATTTAACACAGAAACCCGTGAAATAAGCACAGCGTTTCAGGGTTAATGAAACCATTAAGCATTGCTTGCGTGTCCATCATCACATCGCTGAAATTCCTGGATATGGCCTGCAATTTCAGTTATGCCTATCACTTGTTTCTGTAAATCCTTTAAAAGCACATCACCGTTATTATCCCAAATGCCACAAATCTACACCAAAATCTGATGCTACAGCTCCTGGATTAGACATACAATTAGAGAGTGCTGGGGTCAGGATTTATCTTGTGCTGCTCTAAATTCCAACAGGGAGTGGGAAATTATTTTCGACCATGTATCATCATGCCCAGCATATGTTAATCAGGGTTATAATGTTAGCATAGTCATCTGCTAACATTATAAAAGTTCTTGGGGTCTGGAGAGTCAGAAGAACATTTCAATAGTACTACACACTGATAATGAATAGCATATACTACATTACTCTCATAAACAAGCCTCTTCTTATCAAGAGGCTTTGGTGAACTCTGTTTGTCATGTCCTCGGAGCTCGGAGATGTGTGGAGTTGCTTTCCTGTGTAGTTTGTCTATTTGATGGCTAACACTAGAAACGTTAAATGGGAAAAATCCCTGCATCCTTGCATATTTTTTTATGGCTCTTTATTTTTGTGCCAGAGATTTTCTATTTCAGGAGGAAACGATCAAAAGATTTTGTATGCTTAGTTTCATTTTACAGAGTGATGGGGACTCCTCCTGTACAGGATCTGAACGGGAGGGTTTAATCAGCGTAGCATCATACTTCCTCCTTTCCGTCTTCCTCTCTCCATTTCCTTTATTTCCACGCTAGCATCCTGTTTGCATATGTTACCCTACTGCCAGGCTGACATTTCTATAAATATGATGTTAGATATAAATGTAATCTGAAAGGTTCTGATTGACAGCTATGTCTCATTTAAATCGGAAAACATCTTCAGGAGCAGTTGTTCAAAGAGTGCAAACGTAAGTAAAGGTGACTGAGTACAGCTATACTGGATACATATGACTGTCATATAAACCTGTGCCTGAAGCGGCATTTCTACAAACCTATTCCTAAATCCTTTCTGTGGCCTGAACATAACCAACACGCCCTGCTCTGGGGCTTGTTTGCCACAGCCTTATTTTCAGGGTGAAGCCCTGACACCACTGAAGTCAACGGAAAGAACTGCTGTTGAACTCAATGGGGCCAGGACTTCATCCGAGGGCATTTTCGAGGCAGGGAAATCAGCCTTGTGAAAGCTGTCACATGCCACAGCACTGAAAATTTCCTGTTAGAGATGAAAAACGGCACCAGCAAAATACCGGTTTCCATTTTGAATCTTCACTTCACCTCTGCGGATCCCAGAGTGACACTTGGAAGAGTTTACTGAAGTATACTGAAATGCGGATAACCAAATATGTTTCCTTCAGTTCTTTTTTGAAATGTGAAATAGTTTTCTTTCATTAGGAGGTAATTTTCTAAAACAAGAATAAATCACCATAGAGCAAAAAAACCAAACAAACCCCGCTATGGTAAGAAAAATGATGAAAAAACATGACCAGAAAACAAAAGACTTGCTATGCTGGAAATAATTATTCCTATTATAATTCATCTTTGGATTCCTTTATAGAAAAATCAAAATCTGCATCTTAGTGAATACATTTAAGAGATGGCGAGTACAAGGCTGTCTAATATGCAGACACTTAATTTTATTGTAGAAACACAATACAAGCCATTTTTATATTTTTAACTGAAAAAAAAAATTGGCTTTATTACTCCTAAAATTGACTTCATGGTGCCAATGCCAAGTTCCTTCTTTGTGTCTTGATATTACATTCTTCCATAGCATCTGAATGAGTTTACATTAAAAACTAAATTGGAGGAGAGCTCAATGTTATATTTACATTGGATCTGACCTACTGGTCAATCCACGAAAACAGAAATCGTTCTTCAGATAAACCAGGAGCGAGCTGCTGACGCTGAAACTGGCAACAGAAAATATTTCTAATTGTCCATATTATTTAGTTTCTTATATTCTGTCGTTCTCATTACCGAACAGCATAAGAACGGACTGATCAATATTTATCGACAAAGACATCCCTATGTATGGCTGCACGCCGGCCTTTGAAACGTCTTTTATGGTCATGTCTGGCATGATAGCTAGCATCTACCACTACCAAACTACTCCAAACTGTACGTGACATCTTCTGGACTTCCCTGAATTTCAGAGCATGGCTGGTCTGACAGAACCAACCTTTACATGCCTCCTGGTAAAGTTCACTTGGCTGGAAATGTATTAGAATTCAACTCCTTCAATTGTAAGTTAATACATAGCATTCGAAAACTACTCTAAGAAGAAAAGGTCATGGAGGCACCGTGGATGAAAGCCATTAAATGGGATTGGCCGGCAAGACAATGGGAAGAAGGGAAGGAATTAAGGATAAGCATGCGTTCGTGTTATTGCTCTGCCTCTAGCTGTATGAATATGCACGGAAACCTTGTGCCAATTCAGACAGCCAGATGACAAGTTTCAAATGTAAATCTTTAGCGCTGCCTTACAGAAAGATCCCAAGCTCCCCACCTTCAGGAAGCCGACTTCCACATCTCAATCGGGTAGGCTCGTAGCACTACGGGATTTTCACTCTGAGAAATCAGTTGTTCCTTTAACTGGAATTGTTCAGCTGCGTGGCCAGGCTGGGAGCTCGGGGAAGAGCTCTGCCTCAAAGGCAGAATTCTTGCCTTGCAAATCTTGATCCACCCCTTCAAGGAGTGAGTCCTATTCCTGCCCCACAGCTGGCCAGTCCCCTTTGTTTTCATCTATACCTCGGTAGGTACAAAAAGAAAGCAGCCCCTGCTAGAAAAGAACTGGAGTTGTGGCCCATAAAGGAGAGCAAGGCTCCTTGCTCCTTCCTATCTTGGGAATTCATGGAGCATACCAGTTAGCCCCAACATGGGCGACTGGTGCCTCCCGAGTCTGGGGACGCACCAGTGGGGCACAACCGGAGGGGGGGGTCCCTTAGAGGGGGAAGTGGCAGGGGGCCTGCTGTCAGCACTTCTGCTGCTGGTGGAGCCAATTTCAGGGGGGGCACTAGCACTCTCCATGCCCCTCTACTAGCCAGAGCACTTGCTGTCAGTGGGGCACCAGGGCTCTCGGGGGGGGGGGCACATACCCCTTTGTGTCCCCCCCATGCAACGCCTATGGCCCAAGCAACTGTTTGTACTACACAGACTCCCCTCAAAGGGAAGAGGGTCTGCAGGTCCCCTCCTCTCTATTGAGGCATCTAAGCCTAAGGGGAAATAAGGAGAAATCTACTTTTTATAGATCTACTTTTCAACCAATGCAGAACATAGTGCTTGTTGGGGAGACTCCTGATCCAAGGGCAGCAGCTGCATTCCTTCCTCAGGATTATTTTCTAATTACAGAAGGAAACCCTGCTGGCAAATACTCAGTCAACTGGGACAGATTTCCTCATGCTCCTCAGCTGTAGGCCTACAGCATCTCTGTGACTCGCTGTGTGCTGCTGAGAGGAAATCCCTACAGACCTGGTTGAGCACACCCGTATTGCCCTTATCTTCCTCCCCATCATGCCACCAAGACTCACTAATCTGGTGGTTGCTAGCTCTCGCATGCTCAGGAAACACCACTCACTCAACTGCTCCCAGCCTTTATGAACAGCACAGAGGCATCCAAGTCAGCCTCTTAGAGCAAAGAGCTAGGCTAGAAGTGGGGTCAGCAATATAGATTTCTGTCTTCAGGGCATCAGACAGATGCTAAAATTACAACAGTTATCCTGTGGACAAATTCTGTGGTTTCACAGCCGGGTTGAGAGACAGATTTAGATCTGAAGTTGTGACTTCTAAGGAAGGATGAAAAAACTTCACAAGCTATGAAGAGTGGGAGAAGAAAGCGATGACCTCTTAAGCCAGGCACAGACATTACACTTTCACTGGTATAAGGGATCAAAAATTGGTCTATACCTGTAACACAGCTGAAGCTCAGCACACACTGATTTTCAAATGGGACTAAGATTTCCCCCGGCCACCAAAGTGTTTCATAGTTGCTAGGCTCGGAAGGGACCTGAACAGATCATCTAGTCCGACCCCCGTGAACGTGTTTTTCTGTTCACTACCGATCTAAACCATGAAACTGCATAACATAAAACTGCATAAAATAGACTGATTCGACCTTGGGCTTTTTGAATGTCTGTAGCTAGCCATAGTATATGAGCTGTCTGAGCATAAATGAAGCAGCATTTAATTTGGGGAGGAGCTGTCCAAGACAGAACGTCTCCGACGTATAGAAAGTTTAGACGATCCAAGTGGCAGCAGCAGACTGAAGAGTGGTTTTCTCTCTTTCTCTCCTGAACTAAACACAGAAAGGGGAAAAATGTGGTCACAATCTAGCGGGGAAAGGAAATATCACCACCACTCAATCAGCTCTGTCCGGTTCTTAAAGAAACACTCTTTTGTGCAGGGGCACTGGCAGCCCCCAGCTCTTCATACACTGAGCAAAGGTCCTGGAGGACATTCTGTTCAAATGAGCAAAAGTTACTCTAAGCAGGAAGCAGGCACAAGCCCCTGTAAAAGGTAACATCAAAGTAAGGAACAGCTGGAGAAGGTCTGATGAAGAAAGGGGTATATATAGACACACCATCAAAGGATTATGCTGAATACCGCTCTGCAAAAGGCCTTTAAGGTTTAGCAACAGGCAAGCCCTCTGCCCTCTGCAGCAGGATGTTCAGTACTTTGCCAATAAGTCTCTCAAAGAACTTAATTGACATTATATAGTTCAGCTGCTGGGTACGCTCCAGTTGGAGGTATTTTACAGGCTTGGTCGTGAGTTATTTTGAAAACGCTGCAGACAGCTTTCAGTAGGTCTTTGGGCCACCACTGCTAAATGCCAAAAAGACTAATTAGAGTCTAATCAGATGGCTTTATGGGTAAAAGCACAGGTCATACAAACAATGGAGGTTCACTGAGATGGAAGGTGGAGGGGAAATCAATGTCAATGTGCTGATCCACTCCCAGCACTCATTTCCTGCCAGGGTTTTTGATTGCCTGGCATATCCAATTAATGTCAGCTATTTTCGGTACCTTTTCATCCACAGAAAACAACTTTTGGACAGCACAGCTAAAATCTCCTTGTGTGTGTGTGCAGGTGTGTGTGTACAGGCAGGAGGGGAGTGGGAGAACAAGCTGCATCGGTGGCATTTGTCTTTGGCATCTACTCTAGTTCACTTGAACTTAGCTATAAGACGGAGAAGCAATTACCGTATTAAAACTCTATTACAGTCAGTAAGACCATTTCCACCTATGCTCTGCCTTAAATTCCTAGCCTCCTGCTCATTCGGTTTAGATGGATTCAACAGCCAGGAACAGACACAAGCAGCATGTTCCTATACATCCTCCAGCAAAGTAAGGTGTGTGGCACAGGGCAATGGCACATGACATATGGAGAACCAATATCAAACCCAGCTTCAGTTTAGACTGGAGCTGAGCAGCTTCCTTCCTGTTCAACTCCAAATGTAAAAAGGCTTCAAACTCTTTTTTGAGTGGGCTGAATGCCTGAGGCCTTCCATACAAACCTCACCAAGGCATACCCTGAGGGATGACAATGTCCATTTTGTAGCTATTCTACTATTTACCAAATCCTGATATGAAACGAAGGAAAATGTCTAGTTTTTCATCTGGATGTTTATCTTCCTGGGATCCTATGATCCCTGCTGACTTCCTGCCCCTGGGACAGGGGGCCGGACTCGATGATCTTCTGGAGTCCCTTCCGGCCCTAATGTCTATGAATCTATATTCAACCATATCTAGTGGATAGGAATTACACAAAGATGAACAAGTTACTATAGATTAAACACTTCCGCTGCATCCTAAACACTTCTACGAGTTAATCTGAATGCAAGACTGACTCCGCTTAATTTATAACAGGAGGTATATCCTTATAAATGACAACAGATAGCCAATCAATACGGTCTAATAATAATGGTGCGCACTGCCTAGGGACATTAGTCACTGGCAGGGTTAAAGAGAAGGCATTGGAAGTCAGAAGCCTGACCTTAGCAGACGGAGGGTTAAGGTGTTGTGATAACTCAGAATGTCCAAATAAACAAGGAAAATGCAAACCAATGCCCAAAAGAAATTTTAAATTCTGAGTGCAAACCAATTCTCTGCAGAGGTGTGGACTTCAATGCGATATGCCATATTAAGTCCACCTAGTAGCAATCAACATTACAATATACATTTCCAGCTCTGTCAGACCTGTTTTCTAAAGGGGACAGAGGATATCTAGACCGTCTACCTTGCAAGACTGGATTCTCTGAGCTATCACCTGGGCAGTTCCCTTGGTCTTTTAACTGTCCTGGTAAACTGCGGTGGCACTTGGATTATCTTTTCTAAGAAGCCCTGCTACAACCTGAACTGTATTTAATCACCTAACAGTGTACTCCTACCAACAATTAGCAAAGTATTACACACACTTCACAGATAAAGAACTAACTGATGTACTGTAAAATGGTAAGGTTTTTTTTGTGGATAGTTTAGTTGTTTTATGACCTGTAAAATAGAGACCACAACGCTGTCTAATGCTTGGAATTAAACATTACCCTGCGATTCTGGAAATAAGTAGAAACTCTGAGGGTCTGCTTTGCAATGTGCTGCAGCTTTTTAAATACCAATTTGACAGGGTAAACATGCCTTACAGAGGGTACAAATGTAATTAAAAATCCTTTTATTATAGAAGTACTAATACCCTCTTTAGAGCACCTGAACATTGCCAGAGAGATGTAAAGGAGCCCTAACGTCACTGAGAAGTAGGAGCTGTGATTTCTCTCTGCTCTGGGTAAATGTTTAGATCCCATTTAAAGTTCTCCTTTAAAATCCTCAGTCTCTTGAGAATCTGCTTACCTATATATAGGTAAACACACCACAAATCCTCCCGCTGTTTGTTCACTCTTTCAAAAAAACCAGTGGCTACAAAGGATTTGTAGTTCCAATTTGCTCACCTCCTTGTAAAGTGTACTCCGTCACCGCTCGGCTGAATGCTCCCAACCCGGCTCCATTATAAGATGCCACCTGGATTTCATACTGAGTCCAGATGATCAGGTCTTTCACCAAACAGTAGTTAATCTCTGCACTGGTGATGTTCTTATACTGGTACTCCCCGGGGAGGCCTGCCAGGCGATACCTACACACAGGAAGAAAAATTCATTGCAGTCAATTAAATGGCATCAATTATAGCAAATGCACCGACTAGCAAAACAACTTCCTCCGTGAAGAGGCAATATCCAAATTTTTATTGCAGAATTATACAACGGATGATAAAAAAAAATCATCAAAAACAACCAACTAACTCCTGCTAAGACCCTATCCTTCTTGACTGCTACGGTATTTATAATCTGATCTCACTGAGATTACATGCTCGGGGCTAAACAAAACTGGTATTTTATCCTGTTTTATGGTCGTAGAAAAATTACAGCTTTTTAAATGTGGCTTGTCTAGTAAAAGCGGTGATTTAGTGCAAAAAATATCCCTGACGTGATTTTTATCAGGGTGCTGCTGCAAATCAGTTTGAGAAATGCTTGCTCTCTCAGCTCCTGAAACCTGAAAAGGAAGAGCTCAGCGGTGTTAAGACCTTCTGGTGTCAGGGATTACCAAGCTCCGGCCTTCACCGGGAATTCACTTTCACAGCATGTTTATACGAAGGACAGAAATAGGGGCTGCTTTGGGACCAAAGGTAATGTTAGGAATGAGAATGAGACAAAGGGCTGCTTGGTGATGAAACAAATTTGCAAATAAGGGTTCGCTGCAGATATTCTGCTGGAGAGATGTGGAATGGAAGAATTCAATCCGTGGTTCCCCCGTTGAAGTGGTGGTATGGAAATTGGACTCCCTTTGCGATGTGTACCTTCACACTCTGGCGAACGACTGAGAGGGAATAATTATTTCAGAAAACAACCAGCCCTTGGAAATTTGAGGATTTGGAGCAAGCCAGTTTGCTTTTTCCCCTTCAGGATACAAGCTGTACAGTAGATGCTTACAATATGGTAATCAACACATCAGAAATATGTCGCCCAAATAGCAGTCTGACTTGCAAATGAGACATTACCATTCGGTGAAAAGACAAATATGGAAACATTTGGATTCTTATTCATCACATTATTTTTATGCTGTTTTATTTACCCCTTGCTTGAAAATAACCAATTAAGGCTTGGTGATATGAGAAAGGTTCACTGATTCACCTTGCAGCACAATTTTAAACGGTTTCAAGTTAAACCAGTGCCACTTCTCTCTGCGTACAAGACCTGGTTTCAACACAGATTTTGGAATAGATGCTTCCTGTAGAGATCTCCAGTGCGGCTCCCGGTCACTGCCTGTGCGACTTTCTGCTTCGTATTGCAACACTACTGGAGCGTGGTTGCAGGCCAGCGTGTGAAACGTGAACCCAAAATCATGACACACGCAGCAAAGCCGTGTGAATTTTTCTTCGGATTATAGTGCGTCTCTCTGCCTCCCTTTGAATGCAATACTGGCTTTTCTCTTCCTTGCTGGTGGCTGGGAAGGTTGTGTGAGTCTTGGCAATGTCAGCTCTTTGCATAGCACTCTCCCTTTTGTCTCACACATGGAAGACAAGGCGTGGACTGCTCCCGTGATCTAATCTATTGTGCTCTTAGCATGACACTCCTCTAAACACAACACCGCTGGTGAGAAAAAGGGCAGAGGAAGAAGGCCAATTCAGAAATGTCATGTCCTCCTGATTTATTCTCACCATATACTTTGATGCATACTGTATATGACTTGTGCACTGTACCTTCACTTCTCAAAGTGGGCGTTTTCTCAGTTTAATATATTCTTGATGCTGGGATTCTATGTTGCACCGATAGGGTGACCGGTGTAATATTAAAGTGGACATTTCCTGTATCAAAAGCCACTCAGAATATAGACCTATTGTACCCTAACTCCACTGAAACTAAAATTCCTCTAACTCACACATTTTGATTCCCAAGCAAATGTTGGGTGGGAAAGATTTATTTTTATGGGATAATTTTACATTCCTGTTGAACAAATGGTTTGTTTCTCCACTCAGGAGCCCATATGAAATATTTAAGCATGTAAAAATGTTTGCAAATTGAGGACAATGGACAAGATAACTTTCTAGTAATTTTGGAAGTGTTGTTACAGAGGAGACAGGGATCAACGAAGCTAATTTTCCATGAGCTGCAGAAGGAAATGCTTACATTAAACATCACTGAAAACGTTATATGGAGACAATAAGATAACAGAACAGGCTGCTAAGGGGAAGGAGGTATAGAACTGCAATCTCTCACAGCATTTATGGCCAGACTGGGTACAAATCTATAATGGGAAGTTTAAGAATAAAGAAATCAATCCTGATCATGTCTACACGTGCATTTACACTGACTTAAATTTACTGCGCAGTAAGTTATTGCACAGTAAATGGGAAGAGGCCAGCATCTACATGTGCGGGCATTAAGGCACATCAGCGTTGTGTGTGGACTGACTTGGGACTAAAGTTAGTCCCAAGCTGGTCCACACACACAGCGTGACTACGCAGTAAGACGTCCAAATGTGCGTTAGTGTGCAGTAATTAATTGGGCATAAATTTGATACCTGCATGATGCAGGTATCAAATTTACGCTCAAGTCAGCGTAAGCCGCCATATTTACTGTGCAGTATGGGCATGTATGTGTAGATGTGCCCCCTGTGAAGAAACAAAGGAATGGACTGGTGGAGCCATTAGAAGTCCCATTGATCCCAATCGCTCTGCAGCAGTTGTTTTCAAACTTCCTTTAGTCACGGAACCGTTTTGTATCACTTTTTCTGCCACACAACCCCTACCCCATCCTAAAGACTGATGTGGAGCCAGACAACCCAGCCTGGCGATGGCAGTGCGCCACCTCCCGGCCTGCTCCACCGTTACCCTCAGTCCCTCCATGGAACCCCGGCTGACCTGCTGCAGAGCCAGCACAGCTGGAAAACCACTGCTCTACAGGGTATCAGCACCTTCCAAACCTGTACCTTAGATTGTTATACATTGTTGCATTTCTCCTGGGAGGAAGTATTTTGCTCCTGGATCCCACAAATGCCCATGCCCATTGGCCAGCTTCAAGTACCTGTGAACTATGCTGGACAAAATGTGCTAACGCTCCCACCCTCCCTCTCAACATCACTGTGTTCAGCTGTATATTAACTGTGGATTGTGACTCATGGGCTGCAAAGCATTCCAGGGGCAAGCCTATCAGTCGGGCCTGGTTTAAACTGCAGGGCCAGCTCATGAATATTGTGGGCCAAGTGTGGTGGGGGCCACCATTCTTGCACCCACATCGGTGCCACCCTCCCCCCCAATTGGCTGAGGCAGCAGGCTTAGGGCCTGGTTTAATTGCAGCAGCAGAGGCCTTGGGAGCAAGGCTGAAGCAGGTGAGGGTAGGGGGGAAGGGGTTGCAAAAGGGACAGTGCCTTGGCAGACAGCCCTGGCACTGGGTAAGGGAGGGGCTGCTTGCTCCTCTGTGTGTGTTTTCTCTTCCCCCGTCATTAAGCCCCGGTGCCCGAGTTTTCCTGCCCAGAGAAGCAAACATCCCCTCCCCTACCCAGTACCAGGGCCATCTGCCAAGGCAGCCCCCAGGTGCCCTCCTCGCTCTCCGCCCCAGTTTTCCTGCCTGGAGGAGCCCACAGTCCCTCTCCTAACTCTCCCCAAGTTCTTTTCTCTCCCTGTCCCTTTTGCAACCCCTTCCCCCTTCCTTTGGCCTGCCAGGCTTTTGCTGCCCACTGGGGAATGCTTCCCCAGCTTGCAGCAGCCACCTTATTGCAACAAAATGGCATGATATGCCATATTGAGGCATTTTGTTGCAAATCACATTTTTCATGAAAATCACTTCATGTTGTGATTTTCACAAAAAATGCAAAATTGCAATTTAAACCAGGCCCTACCTATCAGGGTTTGTGCTCTCTCTGACTGTGTGTGTGTGTGTGTGTGTGTGTGTGTGTGTGTGTGTGTGTGTGTGTGTGTGTGTGCATAAGTGTGTGTAAAGGGTTGTGCCAAGCATTGCGGGGGAGGAATGAAGGGCACCAGCAGATCCAGGGGGCTGTAGGGGGAGTGAGATTTTGGGGGTTTTATTGGAGAATTTGTGATTTTTTTATCAGGGAAAACCAGGATCCCTGGTCATCAGCAATAAAAGATGCAAAATCAGGGAAAAAATTACCATAAAATGGCTGGAGAAGAGAGAATGGAAAGACACAGGTTTTACCAAATGAGGTATTTATTGTGTTTTCATTTCTTCAATTCTCTTAAATATGAAAAAGATCATTTGGAAAACGCATCAGTGAGAAAGTTGAGGTGGAGGCAAGAGCTGTACAAACACCACAGCTGAACCATCTGTCATTGGGAATCTTCTCCCTGCCTCGGGATGATGAGGTGAGTATCCACACTCACCAGCTTTCTTAACCTTTGGCTTATCCAGAAAACCTTCATCCAGTTCACTATCACCTGAGCAGACCTTCCGGTGCTAGGAAAGACAGGAGCACTAGTGTAGATAGACCCGGGAATGTTTCTTGCTGTAATTTTTCACGGGTGTAGAGGACACAACCACAGAAACACCAGCCGAATTCTGTATCCTGTCTCGCCTAAGGCTCCAACCACTGCATGGGGTAATGCAGCACTAGGCAGTTTCCTACACCAATGGCTAGTTTAGACACAGCCTTCTTGAGCAGAGCAAAGGCTACAGTTATCTTCTCTGTGTGCAAGGCAGCAATACTGCCAAGCAGCAAACATATTCTGTAGATACATCTGAGAGATGGTAGCGAAACCTTAGAGAGACTAGGAGAGAAATGTATTCTGAGGAGTCTCTTAGTCTCACCCTTTCTTAGGAAGCAACACATGGATAAGCAGACAGATCGGACCAAGTGGCTGGTTTTAAGTTATCAGCTTGCAACTCTTCTTTGTTAATTATTATAGGCAGGTTGAAGAGAGCTTATTTATCTTACTGATTTTTAATCCGAAACCCAACCTGGCCAAGTTGACTTGATCTGTCACACCCTCCTTCTTTATTTTCTCTGGAAGAAAACTAGTTTACTGATCAAATTCCTATCCTTTGATGTAAATCGTTGTTCATTGTTTCTTTGGTGTGATGTATGTGAAGACTTGTCTACACAGGGAAGTTACAGCACAGGAAGCGAGGGTATAAAATTACAGTACACTAGATCCTTTGTATTGTCTCCTCATACGAACGCTTTCAGTGCCTAGCACTTCACTTTCAAGTGGAGTAACCTGTCTTGCACTCACTGGCTAGGGATAGAAGTTACACATAAACCAGTATAAGTGATGAGAAACCAGTTCAAGCCTGTAACACAACGGAATTTCAGTGCACATAAACCAGTTTCAAAATGGCCAAAACTACTTTAAGAGAAACCTGGATGGATGTAGTATCAGACTTACCTGATTTAGTTTACATTGGTTTACTGAACTTCTACCCCAGATCCCCTCCCGACTCAAGTTAACTCACAGTTCCCCCCAGCATCCCAGGATGCTTTGCACCTCCCCTGCAAACTGCCCCAAGCAAGGTGGGCAGGTCAGCCTTGGCCCAAGCTGTCTGCTCCAGCCAAACAGGGAGGCATGATCTAGCCCCCCCCGCCCCCCCCAGCTTCTGGCCTGAGCCACTGCAGGCATGCAGCTGCATTTTCAGAATCAAAAGGGAATGTCTGTTCACTTGCTTACTGGTTCAATCTATGCAGCTTAGACTAACTTGCAAAGACTGAATCAATTCAGCCTCCAGCTTTGTGACTGTCTGTACTCAGCCACTGTGTACCTGGACAGTGTTTATATGGAGAATTTGTGCTAAGTGGTACGTGCTGGAAATCCAGACACTAGCTTGCAGGCTACACAAATCTTAACTTTTAATCTCTCGACTTCTTGATCTTTTGTTTGTCTGTCAGACACCATGCACATCCATAGCACTGGGCAAATAATTCCTTAACGCTGTTTTCTTTTCAGTTAGTCACACCACCGAGATGCCAGACTCTCATCCACTCACATTTTTAGCTCCAGAGTCTCTAGGCTAGGGAACAAGCTGGATGCTCACCTTAGGATGTACCCATGGAGAACCCCATTGTGTTCGCTTTCAGGAGGAGGCTGCCACTGAACCATGATAGATTGATTGGTGCGGCCGCTGGCCACTATGTTTTTAGGAGGGGCGCTCGGGGGTTCTTCTGGGAGCATCAACCTAAAGACAAAAAGAATGTGATGGGAAGTGGGCACTGAGATACAAAGACAGATAGCTTTTCTAGTTTAAGTATCCGTTACATGTGAACCAGCTTTGTTTGCTAACATCTGACGACCAGAAAGAAATATAATGCTGATCAAACCGCTGAAGACATGCATGAGATAGTTACAACAAATCAACATAATAGAAAATCAGTTAAGCAAGCAACAAGAAAGACAGCTGAGGTAGCCTTATTCTGTCTGCATCACCCAGGCTGCCACATCTCTTTAAAAAGATTACAAGCCTGAATGAGTTAGAGCTCAGGTCCAGAATCTGTGACTCCATCCAAATTGTTTCCTTCAGCTCCTTCAATATTTTTCATATCAAACTCCTACATTTTGCAAAAGCCATTTAGAGTTCAGCTGCTCTGTAATTCAAGCTCACAGCAAGCTTTGGTTCACAGAGGAAGGGAGATGCCTTTGAAACTCAAATTGATGAAGCCATCTTTCTATGTCACATCTGGATGAATTCCAGAAGTGACACTGCAGTGACAGGGTGAGCGCTATGCCCATTCCACAGTTAACCACTGTAGTTTAGACAATTGAAAAAAAATATATTTTGGCCCTGTACGTACTCGTTTCATTGCCTTCTGAGGTCCTGTTCAATTGCTACTCCAAGAAGATGGCTTCATTTTGCCCCCTCTACCTGTTGAATGTGCTGCTCCTGCTAATTGTCATTACAGCTAATTACTGCTCAACCTTGTTGAGCTCTTTATCCAGCCATGAGTGGCTGTCAAGTGCCCACGCACATCCCCACTGCGGCATTAAAGGAGGTTTCATTTAAACATCCTGAACAACTGAGAGATTTCTACGCCAAGTATTGAGCATTACTCCACAGGCAGTCCTTTTTACCCCGGGATCTGTTTTTACTCTACCTGCTGGTCTCAGTGCTGTACTGGCCTTTTCCCACCTGGTTAACAGCACACACCCTAAACTGGTAGGTTCGGGCTGGAGTTAACCCACTCACAGTCACATCGGTCATCTTTGGATCCACGTTCGAGAGGTGCACCTTCCAGGGGGAGTCTGGTGGAGCAAAAGACATTTGGAAAACATTGAGGTACTTGTTAAAAAGCCCTGCAGAAACAAGACAGCATCTTGGCACTATGGTTTTTTCACTTCTTTCCGCAGAAGGACTTCGGGAAGAAGTTTCTGTCCAACAAGAGAAAGCTTTCTGTCAACCCGTATAGGCACATTGCACATTTGTCTATTGGAAAGTGAGGCTGCACATGTCAGGGCATAATAAATAAAAACTATATTCATTAACATTTTAATAAAAGAGGAAATGAGCATGATAAAGACAGATGGGCTGTGTATTTTGCAACCCATCTGTTTGGCAGTCCATTACAATACCACACCCATGAGTGGCTCTCGCTGACGGGCTGTAATGAAATTCGCAGCTAGTTTGGAATATCTTCCTGCTCAGCTTTCAGGCAGGTGTGGAAGAGTCATTCTCTGTTTGCCAAATCCGCTCTTTGCTCAAAAGATCTGGAAAAGCTACTGTTGTGGATTTTACCAGCCTGCAGATTTTCCTTTTTTTCCTACAGAGGTAAGGCATGGTATTCAGTCTAATCATTTCTTAGGATGTCTCCCTGGAATAAACAGCCTTGGCAGCAGTGTAGGCCCCCCGCTGTCAGTTCACACGCTTTGCACACGGAGCGCCTCTGCTGCCTGAATTACATTTTCATGTTTTCAGAGAGGTGAAAAATGAAACATGTTGGAAATTAAATATTCTGTCTTCTTTTCATCCTAGCATGGTGTCATATCTTCTCCCCACAGTCATGACGGCGAGAGTCAAGGAAAGGTGACATTTGGCTGGTGGAGCAGCAAAGGAGCTATGGGATCGGCTGCTTTAAAGGCTCGCTCAGTTTTTACTAATACCAGCTGTTTTCATGTCCCACACTCAAAGTTAAAACTGCCTCTGGAAAGGACTGAGGACAGGGCCCCTAGCTTTTGGCAGCGTATCTGGGTATGTAGTTCAACAGAACGGCGATGCACTCGGGCCTGACAGGTCACTTAGATGAAGCCACAGACAGCCTGAAAATGAAGATGAGATGTCCCAGATGCAGACCACTGCTGTCAAACTTCACACCAACATATAAATCACTAATTCAGTGCTTCACTGGAAAGTTCTTAAGCAAGTTTAAGTCCTCCAAGGCACAATGCCAGTTGGGCCATAAAGGCTGCATCTTGTAATTATTCAGTTCAAAATATATTTATTCCAGCAAAAGCTTTCTGAGAGCAGTTTCTTAACAGGAGCCTGGATGAAGTCAGCACCGAGTCGATGCTTGTAGAACAGTAACCTTTTCACGTGACGTTCCTGGCAGTGGCTTTGACTACAAACTCTCAATGACAACCTATGTCATGGGAATTTTCATCTTCTAGGTCACACAGAAAGTTTATCCGCATTAACTATGGAAAGCCATAGTCTTTCCTCTCCCTTCTCCCCCTCCTCCTTGGCAATATTTGACTTTTGCAGACCTTTAGTCAAAAACCTGTTCACCTCGCTACATCCAAGGTGCAAGATGAAAATGAATGGGGAGAAGGAGTTAAGGTCTGGTGGACGCAGCAAGTTGCTCGAGGCGGCTTAATCAAGAAAAGGGCAGACCAGATGCTAACAGGAATGCCGAATGTCCTTAACTGAGCTAATCCGCACTGGTCCATTTCCTGGAGCAAATCCGTTTAATTTGTTTACTGCTAGTGTAAACGTCACTTGAGAGTGCTTAACTCGAGCATCTCGATCTAGTGAACAGTTTGATTCAACAACAAGGCCTATTAATCTCCCCGGCACCTTGGGGCTCCGCTCTGTTTATACGCTGCATCTGTAGAATACTTTATTTATTCTTTTTCCTCTCCTGGTGGAAGATAAAAGATCTGGCAGGAAGAGAGATTAAACTGAAAACTAATATAAACGAACCCTATTCATCTCCTGGGCACTCTGATTTGTAAAGAAAAGTGGTTTGGGGAGGATTTGCTTGCTCATGGAGCAGTGGATACAGCAAGTTTGCAGAGTATCTTTAAAATTTAAATGGCAATTCTTCTCTTGACAATCAATAAACCAAACACTTTGAAAGCCCGCTCTTCTATCTTAAAACACATACAAAGCCAGAATTGCAAAGGAACTTGTTTCACCATGTAGAAGGGCAATTCAGACATAAAAAAATGTTCCATAAAAATTTCAACACCCACTTCCCTTTTCCCCAGGGATTATTGTCACTCTTCTGCTATAGAAAGCTAGGAGGAGTCACATGGTGACAAAAGACTTGCCAGGTCAAACTATTAAATCAACCTCCATTATACTGAACAGCCAGCACTAATCTCATTTAACTTAAGCTGCCCAGAACATACTTTGAGCGCTGCTTGCTCCCTCTGCCCCTGTAATTGCTGTTGGCTGTAAAATTTTCACTTGTAGTTGTCGGGTCTCCTCCAATGCTCTGGCTATTTTTTAATTATGCTGTTTTTTCCCTCCCTGTGTTAAACTGCTTGAGACTAAGAAAGTGAAGAACAGCTCTATATTTTGCTGTTTCAATTTCTGGTTTCAGGACTTAATTTGTGTATGTCAAAGGATTTCCATTCTGGATGCACTTGTGGCAGGTGATCACTGAGAGGTATTCTAAATCTGCTTCCTATTCTTACCAGGTATCTACTGAGTTGAAAGACCTCCCAACACAAAACTGAAATCCTGTACCTCTCTTCTTTTCAGATACAGGACTATTGCTCAGGTGCCTTTTATTTTAATGAAATGTTTACAAAAAATGTGGGGTCAGGAAGTGCAAGCCCCCGCTATTGTATGCAACCACATCACGTTATCCCGATTGCAGGCTCCATCTTAATTACTTAGCATCTTTGACTCCATTACTCCTTTTGGAAGGTGGTACTCTAACCTCGCTGCCCCGACAGTCAGAAATCTTCTTATAATTTCCATCTTAAATTAATTCATGATCAGTGTCTACTTAAGTCTTCTTGCGCTAACATTGGCTCCTTAGCCTAAATTACTCTCTTTCCTCCTGAACACAACAGGTGTATCCCTGTCCAGCCTTCAGTTTGGTACATTGAACAGGCCAAACTCTCCAAGTTCTTGTACAGCATGGGCTATTGGAAGGTGCTGAGTTTTCTCTTGGCCCCCAAACACACCTCTGTTACAATAATTTCAAACTGTGAACTATTCGAGTGAGGACTGAACCACTCAGTGGGACTCCATTATTCTGACCTGATTTCAGAGAACTGCTTGGTCTAAGACCATTGAAACCAACAGCATCCTTGGAGAACGTCTTATGTGAATACGAGTCGGTTTTCAACAACAGCCATGGAGCCATACATGTTTAAACCTCAATCTTGCAAAGGCTAATGCACAATGCTTAACTGTAATCATCTAATTAATCCCACTGAGTTTAGTCAAACTACTCATGACTTAAAGTTAAGCATGCACATATGCTTTTGTAGGAAGAGGGCTTTAATACAGGCCTCCCTAGCACTTCACCTAGTGAATCTGAGTTATCCCATTAGGTCTCAAGACTCCTGATATCCAAGAACACAGCAGTCGTAACAGCAGCCTTCAGCTGAGCAGTGTTCAGCCGAGCGTTATAATGCACTTGTTACAACAGTTACCAATTAGCAATACGTTTTGATGAGCTCCAGAAACTTTCACACCTTCTCAATCAAGTAAATGGATCTCTTTGAAGATACTGCCACAAAATTCTCACGTGCACCACAACAGCAGCTGAACACAAGCCATTCAGAAATGATGACAGCAATGCATACTGTTTGTATTGCATACTGATGGTCAACAGGGATTCTCATCCTGGTATGTGTATAGAAGTGAATCCTTAATGACTGTATTTCCGTATTTTATCAATCAAAATGCATCATCTTCCCCATCTACTGCATCATGCCAAGTGTATAGACTTCATTATATACTAGAGGTGCACTGATACATCAGTCCGATATTGGATCGGCACCGATATAAAGAAAATTGACTGTATCGGAAATTGGCCTGATGTGGCTGATAATTTGGCCAATAAATGCCTGTGCGTGCATGGAGCTGCAGCGTGGCACACAGGCAGTAAGGAGCACAGCCCGGCAGCTTGGAGAGCTGTGTGCAGTTGGTAAGTCTCTTGTGGTGGAATGGAAGTGGGGAGGAAAGCGGGGGGAGATCAGCACAGCCTGTGGTGAGGAAGGGAGTGGGGCTGGGGCTGGGGCAGGCGCTGCCCAGCTGGGGTGGGGCGGGTGCAGGCGAAGCCGTGGCTCATCTGGGGGCAGCAGGTGGATGGGGTGACTTCTGCTGCTGAGCACACCCCAGGAGGGCATGGGAGGGAGGTGCATACCCCATGGATCTGTGTGCGGCAGGGCAGGGCAGGGCAGGGCAGGGCAGGCTGCAGCTGTGGGCTTGGGCTAGGGCTACACCAGGCTCTTTCCGGGGAGAAAGAGGTGGGCTGCGCTTGGGGTGGGCAGAGGCGGCGCTATAGGGGGGATATGGAAAGATTTGGGGTGGCTGCAGCCCTTCCCATAGCCCCCAACCCAGTGCTGCCACTGCTCACCTCGAGTGCAGCCCACCACTGCCCACCCTGAGCGCAGCCCTGCACAGCCCTGGCCCCAGCCCGCAGCTGCAGCCTGCCCTGCGCAGATGCAGGGGCACCCCCCCCATGCCCTCCTGGGGTGCACACAGCAGCGGGAACTGCCCTGCCCTCCCACCCCACATCCCCCGGATGAGCTGCAGCTCTGTCCTACATCCCATCCTGCTCTAGCTGAGCAGTGCCTACCCCAGCCCCTGCCCCACTCCCTCCTTCACCATGGGGGGAGTTCATCTGGCCCCCCACATCCCTTCCCTCTCCCCCCCCTTCCACCAAAACAGACTTACCAGCTGGATGCTGGTGTATTGGAAATCGGATTAGTATAGGCCAATATGCCTCCTTAAAAATCGGCCATCGGTATTGGCCCCCAAAATCTCTACTGGTGCACCCCTATTATAAACATTAGAAGCCAGACTCTGTTGCACCTATTGGGCACGTAAATGGACCTGAGTACCTAAGGCAGACTCTATTCCCCACTGTTCAAGTCCCTGAAAAATCAGTTAATGCACAAGGTGGGTGGGTAATCTTCCTCCTTGCTGCTTTTCTGTGACTCAGTCTTAAGGGTGGGATGACTGCATTTTACAAAAGTTGATGCACAATGGCGTTTTCAGGCCTGGAGCTGTGTGGAATATAATCGCACCGAGGCACCTAAGTCCACTTTGATGCCTAATTGGTAGATGAGACTCTGGCCCTCCATACATTCGTTCAGCAGAGTCAGGTACATTTCAGGAATTCTTGTGTATGATTTGCTGCTGTTTTTCCCTCAGTTAAAATCAGCTTTTATCTCTCTTTACTAAAGTAATACCAATGGAAAGGAGCTTTAATTTTAATCCATGCCAGGTAGAATGATCCACTTCTTTTCAATGCAGCCAGTAATTAGCGCCTGGAAATCTACACTCGTTATTTTGAGCCTTCTTTGGCTAGCTTTCAATAACAGATACCTTTATTACGTATTCACTGACTGTATGCATTCAAAAATATGTAATGGATGCTAAAGCTATTAGAAACTTATTCGCTCTGCAGCAACCCACAGAAAAATTAAGAAAATAAGGATACATCTTGGCAACTCCAACACTGCAAAACAAACCCCATATATTTAAACTCCTTGCAAAAATCAAAAACAAAGTCTTCTGTGCATCCTTGGCAACCACAAAATAACACGGAGCCTCACCTACTTTTGTCTACATAACAGCAATCTGGGATTAGAATGCTTAACATATTGTACGGCTGCTGACAGTAAAATAACTCCAAACACAAGCAAATGAGCTCATGGAGGGCATATGCAAAATCCTTGACAGTTTCTGTATCTGAAAAGACACCTGTGGCACAAAAGGAATTGGCAGCAAAAACCTGGAAAAAATGTTTTTCTGTGCAAAACAAGAGAGACTCAGATTACAAACATGTATGAGACAAAGCTATGTCAGCAGTGCAAGATCATATGTCAGTATTATTCAGAAACATCACTGAGAAAAACTAGAAGAGACAATGCCCATAGTACCTCAAGTGGGAAATCTGTTGTTATTAACTAAGCCTGAACGATATACTTGTCTGATAAAGATAATTCTCAGAAACAGCATAATCCCTGCCCACCCCCACCCCAGCTGGAGACTGTGAAGCTATGTAAAAATGAATATAAGAAACACAAATCAAACTCATTGCTGACATTGCTTGCAGGCTTGCTGGCGTCTGTGGGACAATGGAAAACAAGCAAGAACTCAGATTTCCCCGTCTCCTATGTACACAAGTGACTGTGTAGCAAGGGGACACGAATGCAAGACAAATAAGGAGAAACTTGAAGACAAAACCTCAAAGCTGGGAGCGGCGGCGAATGTTCCCAGAAGGAAAGACAATTCTCCCGGGGCGAGAGGGTGCTCGGTTCACAGTCACTATGGCTTTTTGTTTGTTTGGCTTCTTGCAAATACACAGCTGAAGTATACACTTCTGTGATTTGTGATAATGAGATTCTCTCAGTGGTAGATTACAGTGCCATCAGCTAAAAATTATTGGATCTATCTCACGGTGTAGGAGAGTTCAGAGGATCCTGTGGTGTTTTGAAGGATCATTTGCATAATTTCTGTGGAGCTATTTCAGATTTTCACCGAGACTTTTATGGATTTTGCAGGGTGAACGATGGCATTTTCCAGCTGATGGTGCCCTTGACACCTCCAGACTGGAATAGCACAACGCATCCCTAGCTGTGGCTACACCTGAGGCTGACAAACTTCAGCTGGTAGAAGTTAAGGCTTCTCATCGTCTTACCAGTACCTCCTGCAGGGATCATATTGCTCCCATACTCCAGAGTGTCCTAAGGGGCCCCTGCCTACATCGGCTAGGAATCAGCCTTCAAGAATCTCCTAATGAGCTACGTCCATGGCAATGGTCCTATGAAGGACCTCAGAGTTTTATTGGGACTGGAGACCTGCACTTTGCCGGGTGGATGTCAAGATCATTATTACAGGACCTTGAAAGCTGAAGATCTTCATGTTCCAGCCTGCAAAGTGAAATCCTTAAAAGTGCTCCCAACATCAAACTCCCCATGTGGCAAAACAGGTTTTATTCATTAAACTGTCACTGTTTAACCCAGAGGCTGGCAACCTAAGGCTTCTGGGCTGAATCCGGCCTGTGGACCTGTTGTGTCTGGCCCATGGAGCTGAGGGACTTTGGTGGCATTCAGTGGCAGGGGCTATGCCCGCCCCATGCCACAGCTGGGCAGTGGAGACAAGTGGCAGTCAGGAGAAGTAGCACTGATGGCGGCAGCCAGGCCCTAGTGCCAGCTCATCTTAGACCTGAGCTGTGTCAATCTGGCCCGCAGCTGAAAAACATAACCAACTGCTGGTTTAACCTATATGCAGGGCTAATTTCCAGAGGGCAGAAAAAGTGTGTGGTTAGATCAGAATTGAAAAGATAACCAATAAACAGGGCAAAGAGGACTCTATGTGCCACACAGTCAAACTCTAACGAGGCACTGGGAGTACAGCCTTGAAACACTGGCTGATTCTTAGCCAATTGGGAATTACTAGGTATTTGATGTATGAGGCTAGAGGCAATTATAGTTTCATAGTAGCTAGGGTCAGGAGGGACCTGAACAGATCATCTAGCCTGACCCCCTGCACAGGCAGGGATGAATGCTGGGTTCACAAGACCCCAGACAGGTGATCATCCAACCTCCTCTTGAATCTGCCCAAGGTAGGGGCGAGGACCATTTCCCTGGGAAGCTGGTTCCAGATTTTGGCCACCCTAACTGTAAAATATTGCCTCCTGATCTCCAACCTAAACCTATTCTCCATCAGCTTATGACCATTGTTCCTCATCACCCCAGGTGGTGCTGGGGAGAAAAGGGCTCTACCTATTTGCTGTTGATCTTCCCTGAGGAGTTTGTAGGCAGTCACCAGGTCCCCCCTCAGCCTCCTCTTGCTGAGGCTGAACAGGTTCAGGTCCCTCAGTCTCTCCTCATAGGGCCTGTCCTGCTGCCCTCTCACCAAGCGGGAGGCCCTCCTCTGAACCCTCTCCAGGCTGGCCACATCCCTTTTGAAGTGCGGTGCCCAGTACTGGACGCAGTACTCCAACTATGGCCTGACCAAAGTCGCACAGAGGGGGAGTATCGCCTCTCTGGACCAGTTTGAGATGCACCTTTGGATGCATGACAGGTATGGCTGCCCTTGCTGGCTGCGGTCTGGCATTGGCGGCTCATGTTCATCTTGAAGTCAATAATGACTCCAAGATCCCGTTCCACCTCTGTGCTTTCAAGAAGGGAACTCCCCAGCCTGTATTCCTTCTCCCAAGGTGCAGCACCCTGCATTTGTCTACGTTGAACCCCATCCTATTCTCATCTGTCCACTTTTGTAGTCTGTCTAAATCTAGTTGCACCTCTCTCTCCCTTCAAGTGTGCCCACCTCGCCCCACATCTTAGTGTCATCAGCAAACTTGGACAGCGTGCTTTCCACCCCCTCGTCCAAGTCGCTGATGAAGATGTTAAACAGTGCGGGCCCGAGGACCGCACCCTAGGGGACCCCACTGCTCACATCTCGCCAGGTTGAGTACAACCCATCCACCACTACTCTCTGGGTGCACCCCATCAGCCAATATTTACCCATCCAACTGTGCAGGCATCAATGCCACAGTTGCTTAATTTATTGATGAGGATGGGGTGACAGACAGTGTCAAAGGTCGCCTTAAAAGTCTAGAAAGACTGTCCATGGCGACACCATCATCCAACGATTTAGTTACTTGGTCATAAAAGGCAATCAGGTTGGTCTGGCAGAACCTGCCATTTAAAACCCATGCTGGTTGCCCCTGAGCATGATCTCCCCTGCAGCCCCCCACAGATGTGCTCCTTGATGATTTTCTCTAAGATCTTCCCGAGCACCGAGGTGAGGCTTACAGGTCTATAGTTACTTAGGTCCTCCTTTCTCCCTTTCTTGAAAATTGGGACCACATTAGCCAAATTATAATTTATGGCCACAAACCTCACTAACCTACTTAAAGGAAGGGTATTAAATAACAGCCAAGGGAAAGTACAGGGTAATACATGAATCCTCATGAATATGAATGCACATGTGGTAGGAGTCTCGAAGGCTGAGCGCACATGTTATCCTTACCAACGCACGCTCAGCTGTTTTGGTGCACCATTAAAATAACGATTGATATTATCCAAGTGTCTGGAAGCGCTCGCTGAGTTGTGTCTCCATTATACTAGGAGTGTTTTTAATAGATTGACAAGATAGGCAAACAGAGGAAGAAATAAGTGATGTCTGTCTCCATTTTACAGGTGGGAACTGAGGCACTGAAGACATTGAAGTCACGGACCATTTCACTGGCAGAGTTGGGATGTGCAGAAACCGCCAGACCATGCCTCTTTCTTTCCTAACTTTTGCAGTGTGATGTTAATCGAGACTAAAACCCAGCTGCTCCTATACCCGGTCTCTCTCAGAATCGGAAAGTGGCAGTAGGATTTCGTCGACGGTTCTGGTAAAAGCTAAGCCTGGCATGAAGGTTGAACGATTAAGAACACAAGAGTAGGACTGTGTCATGGCTCTACTCACTGTTCTCAGACAGCTCCACCATGTAGTAGAGAACAGGGCTGTTTCCATCAAAGGGACGCACCCAGGAAAGCATCACGCTGCGGCTGTACGAGGCATTCAGCGTGGCCACAAGGTTCTGAGGAGGATGAGGGAGCTCGCTGAAAAAAAAAAAAGAGAGAAAGAAAAACCCCACAAAAAATTAATCTACTCCTTACCCAGCCAAAAGCTAACAGGAGGTTAGACATTCATATGTCATCAGACTTGTAGAATGATAGATGTAAATGTACCAGAAGCCACTATAAAAAAAAAAATAACAGAGATCTCCAAATTATTCCCAACTTTGTCTTCTTTCTAAAATATAATTTATGCAGAGTCCTGAGGCTGACACGGTAACAGCTAATGGAACTGTTACTTAACGTGGAAAAATGCCAATTTTCAAACCGCATTTTTTTAATTGAGACAACTTGGTCAGTAATTCTTTTTTACAACAATGTCATAATAACGGAACAACGGTAAAACATATAAACAATATACCACATGGGAGATATGATTTAACACAGAATTTTTCATACTCAGGCAAGCAGAAGACACCGACACTATCCATATAGAGTTACTAATCAAAATTACCATATGTATTCTTACGCTACAGAACAGCTTGATTTACTAGAGGATGCAAGCTTATCCTGTCATGGGTAGAATCTTTTCCTCATATAATAAGGATTTTTTGGGAGCACCCACGCAGAAAATGTAGAGAAAATGCCTGCAGAAAACCCCATGGAAAAGCTAAATGAAATGTTAAAAAAACAAACAAAACAGCAGCGCAATTAAAAAGTGTAATTTCTAAAAATAAATGCGATTTATGGAAAAATACTTCATTTGGATTCATTGGCTGAAATTGATGGAGGCTGCACAGCAGAGTGAGGAAATGAAATTGTGCTGCATTCATTAAATGCTCGTCTGAAAGACCTACAAAAACAGTAGGAGTCCTCTAGCCAGTAGCTGTGCGAAGCTTCAGGTGGCGATTCGATCTGGAGGACATTCGGCCTGATTTGGTGGCCAAATCTCCAAATCCGAATCGAACCAGGGGACCGATAAAAAGGTCCGAATTGATTCGAAGCTCTCCGAATCTTTGGAAAAGATTCGGAGAGCTTCGATGATTTGGACAGTCCCTGGTGGCTGCAGCAGGGAGCTGCAGCTGGACACGGAGATGGTAAGTAGGGGGCAGGGGAGGGGACCATGGGGCCAGGCCCCATTCCCTCCCTGCTCCCCCAACCCTCCCCGACCCCTGCTCTCTCCCCCCCCCACCACCCCGGTGGCTGCCCTGTCCGCCCCAGCTCCTGGTGCTTTAAAAAAAACCCCCACTCACCAAGTGCTGCTGGGCAAGGGGTGATCGCACAGGCCTACTAGCTATTATACCAAAATCTGAGATCCACACCTTGTCCTCTCATGAGGGCCAAGATCTTTGAATCAGCAAAGGGGAGACCAAAAGGATCCTGGCTCTCACCCATCTGATTTCTTTCCTCCCACCCCCATCACAGCACACTGCAAATTTTTCTCCAGCCTCCATTACTGCTGACCTGCACTGGTCGGAGCAAAACGCCGTAATTGTACTTGACATTCTTTAATTAAAAAATGCACTCATTTCTTGTTGTAATTTATTAAGCTGCTGATTGCTTACAGCTATCTCAAAACCACAACTAACTCCTTAGCGGGCGCCCACAAACACAAGGACAATTCCAAGGCAGCTTCTGGCTTCAAAGCAGGGGGGTGAAAAGCATGCCCTGACTTTTAGGCTTCTTCAGGGAAGGAGAAGGTCATGAACAGATATACATTATCGCATCTGTTGTGAATGCTGTGAATGCCCGTACGTGTGTTCACATTTACGAGGGCCTACTTGCTACGGTGCTAATCAAAAGATGGTGTTACAAGAACCAAGCAGGAAAGGTAAGATGATGACACAGAAAAAAAGCAAAAGGAAAACTTCATAGAGGAACAGTCCCTGTCCGGCTCTACCCAAGCTAGAACTGTTTATTCTTCCCAAGACTAAGCCTAGGGTCAAAGGAGGAGACACATGTCATTAAAGGTCCCTAGACCTAGAATAACGAATGAGCTTAAGTGAGCACAGAGTCAGCCAAGGAGTGTCAGTGAGTGCTAAGAGCACTGCAGGGAGCTACCCTGGCTGACCAAATGTCAGGGGCTGAAGCAAACAGGATGCATCTTGCTCCCTAAGAGGATGGAGACACCAAAGCCAAGGTACGGGCACTTAACAGGCCAGGGGGTTGGACTCGATGATCTACTAAGGTCCCCTTTGACCCTAAACATCTATGAAATCTATGAAACAGGCCTGAGGAGGATACCAAGTGTATCCGACTAATAAACGTGGAGGTCTCTGTTGGCCCAAATCCATTTCTCAGCGTGGTGAACCTTTCCACAAATAAATGAAACAGTTCAAAGAAGCAGCTTCTGTTTCACTACATGTTGCTACCACGCAGAGGTCCCTAGGGGAATCTCTTCCAGGTGCCATTCCCCCTGGCATCATAGTGAGCAAAGGGCTGGGGGAGGGAAGAAGGAAGGAGAGTATAATGTGGAAACTCAGTTAGAAAGTGGTTGCAGCATGGGATCCCACGCCAAGGAGAAACGGTTGCACAGAACTGCTGCTTGAAAGAGGTGCACTCAAGGGACTCAAAAACAGTTCAAGAAGGACAAGGTTAGCCAAAGACAGTGACAGCGGGTTTATTTAATTTTGATTTAAGCATCAAGGCACAGTAAAAGTCCTATCATATTCTTTCTCATTTCTCCATACTGGGAGTCCCCTGTGGTTCAGCGGTGGAATCCTTGTCTACCACCTAGGAGACCTGGGTTCACTTCCCAGATACTTATACAACTAAAGCTGTGGAGGCACCAAACATCTGGACTCAGTCTATCTCAGTGGACTAAAGGGAGGATGGAAAGTCTGGGCAGCCTCCATTCCTCCAAAAACTCCTACCCAGGCATATGCATCGACAGTCTGGGTGGCCCTCATGCATACACCGCGATCCAGGAGGATTGACAGTTGCCACCTCTCCACACTGACTTGTTTGGAAAACACATTTGTGATCCAGCTGGCAGAGGAAACTGCTGAAGAGAAAAGAATGAAAAGTCTTGCCACACTACTCTGAGCCATCCCAGGCAGCACTTCATTTACTGTGAGCCCCTGTGGGAAATGGTGCAAAGGTAAGGTTCAGCCCCAACCTCTTCCAGAAGAAGACATTTGTGCAGGGGATCACGTAGGAGGAACAGCTAAGAGGGAGCTTACAGCAATCCCATCCACAAATAACTAGAATAAACAAGTACCTGAATGTATTAAGGTATTCACTGGTTAATCCTATTCTCTTGTAAATTTAGAGGGCTGCATTTAAGTTGCATTGGGGAGGTAGGAAGCTATTCTATTAGGGGGAAAATTCACAGGGTGGCATTTTTTCCTTTAGGGTATACATGTTGAAAGATTTGATGCAGGAGAAAACACATCCCTTTCCACTCTCAGTTCCCCGCTGAGAGTTGTCCAAGGATCTTAAAATGGCTTTCTGATAGACAAAAAGGAGGATGTCAAGCTTGTCTAGACTCATTAAGGAAGCAGTCAGGAGACTGGGCTGGGGTACTGATGGGCGAGTTAAACATTCCTTTAAGTATAAACTAAGGTTAAACGTATGCTTTTGCTTAGGATTTGGTTAAAGTTGATTATTTCATCAGGGTCACACCAAATGGCAAGGCTAATATGCCAGACAATCAGGCAGCATCAAGGAAAAGGGAGGTGCTTTCTATTCACAGAGAGTGCGAATAGTGTGAATTGTAACAATCATGCAGTACACCTACCACCACTAATACAATTTTCTTTAATCTCAGGTGTCTACACTGTCTAGGAGCAGATGGTGCTTACAGACTTAAGCCCCTGGAGGTAGACAGAGCAAGTATGTAAGAAACACCTGACCAGAAATGAATATTTAAAATTAAAAAGAAACTGGAGTGGGGAAGTGTATGACTCTCTTTGTAATGCACAGAAGCTGAGGTTAACTAATATTAATCCCCACTTTAACAAACACTTATACTCTGTACACTGGAGACAGAGACAGACAAGAACGGGGGAGCTTCGGGAGATGATAAATGAGTCCCCACATGACGATCATGAATATTCATGCTCCCCCAAAAGAATGTGCTCCTTTATTGTTTAAGAGAAATTACTTTTTGCCTGGCAGGAAGTCATTTGCTTGCGTGGTAATTTTAATTGTGTTTCAGATTGAGAAGAAATTCTAAGTAAGATTGTTCAGCCTCTGACACACCAAGGAAGTGAATGGGACTTGGGACAGTGATATATGGGGCACTGAATATCCCATGTACAGTTGTCATCAGTCTAACTCATGAACTCGGTTTTTTTCCTCCACCCAACCAAGCCACTAACAGGGATGTTTTACGTTTTCATATCAGACTATGATCCTTTCATGCTAGGAATCAAGCAAGGTCAGTTTTGTCTATAATTTCTACTAGTTTCTGTCCATGATGATCCCAATGGTCTGTGGACTTATTTGAATCTGCCGTTGAGCACACAAGTCTGGGGTCAATGCCATAGCCACGAAGGTCAGCTGAGGGGACTCTGGCAAAGCAAGGATTCAAGCAAGAAAAGGAACACGCAGCCACGGGGATAAGGTTGGAAAATAATGTTAGCAATTTTGCAGATGATATATGTTAGAAACGAATGCCCTAATGTTTTGAGTCAGCTCATAACTGCCAGAGGGAACCTGAAAAAATTACTCAACAAACACATAGAGTGTCTTATAAAATTAGCTAAAAACAAACTATTTGCGCGAGGAAAAAAAAAAAAGCTCGACATGTTTTGGAGAGATTTCTGAGAAAACTGGTCCAACAGCAGGTAATTAGAAAGCCTGTGACTGAAGAGGGGATTACTAAGAACGCGAGAGAGATTAAACAAGTCATCTTGTCAATTTATAAAAAGCTTTGCTCCAAACTCACAAATGGCTTCCCAAATCAGGTCCGCCATACAAGTTTAACTCTGGCGCAGATGGCTCAGCTGATAGACCTGATAACTTGCGAGGAAGTCAAGACAGGAAGTTTAACAGATCACTCAGCCTTGATTGGTTTGTCATCAGTGTTTATAATGGCTTAAATTAAGAAGCCCGTCTTCTGTTGCTCAGGACTTTACAGTTTGTCTTATACTAGGATCCTCCCCAAACTCCTAATACAGAAATGACTTTAATATGATCTATATCATGGTATTGGCAAGCGACTGTGCTTCCTTGCCTGGGCGTATGAAAGGGGAACCGAGGAATTAAAAGTTTGGCCCGAGTTTAGAAGCCAGACCCATTCATTTCTGATCCCATTCCAGGAGCTCAAATACAAAGATGGAGAGGATTTGGATCTTATTCTTTCATCCTGGTCTTTCTGGCTTAGGTAATAGCTCAACAGAGAGAATCTCTTTAGAGAAGCAGAGGTAGTATGCTTTCTGCCGAATATTTTTCCTCCATTGTCTCGTGTAAGATCAGCACAAGGAATGGACCGAGTAAAGGACTATCAAAATAGCAAAGGATAGGCGGGGGGGGGGGGGGGGGGGGGGGGGGGATGTGGAATTCATGGGACAATGGCTTTGAAACTGGATACTATTTTGAGGATTGTTACTGTACATTGCTCTGAACTGTCATTGATCTGGTGATAGAAGGCATTGAAGGGGAGAGGGAAAATCAGAGGCATTAGCAATTTTGACTATCTTAAAAAAAAAGAACAGATACCACATTTCCCCCATAAATGAGTGACAAAGAAACTACCGTCATGCTATTTGCATTCTGTTTGGTGATCTCTCGCTGTAAGTGAGTAAATCACCTTCCTTGATTTCCAGGGTTGGGCAAGAACAGTGGAAGAGTCTGTTAGACTGGACAGCAAGTTCAACGGGAGGCCATGTATAAATGTCCTGCCCTTATGGTATGCTGTATTGTAATGCTTTGTACTTCTGTCCCTCCTCGGCTTTTCACAGGCTAAGTGGTAACTTACTTTGTAGCAGGGAGAGATCAAAAGATCTTGCCTTAAGTTCTGAAAGGAGCACAGGGATCTAGGTAAGGTTTGTTTTTGCCAGCAGGGTAGGGTATTACCAGGCTTCGCAGTCACCTACCTTCATTCATTCAACAAAGAAATATTCCTCATCATGGTCTGTGGTTGGGTGCAAGATATGTGGCTACAGGATGTGTCAGGCTTGGATGTTGCTTATACTGCATATTTTAAAGGTATCGAGGCCCCTCAGGATACTTTTGAGTTGGAATCAGCAAAGCTTCTTATCTGGAGAGAGATACAACCTGATCTCCCAAGTTCATTGAGCTATGGGAATAGGGGACTTTTCTTCTGTGCATATTTTCCTATTGTATGGTATGTGCAGGACTATAAAGATAAGATGAATGAAGCTGGCAGGCTCTATTATTTGCAATTATTTTCAGGATCAGAAATTACGACTTTGGATGCAATAGAAGCAGAAGCTCAGCATCCAAGATCTGCAAATGTTTTTTATATTTGCAGCTGAGCAGCTTTGCTAGCAAAAAAATAAATCAACAAAATTAAAAGCTCATTTCATAAGAAAATGCAACATGGCTGGAGAATGTTTTACCAAATAAAAAAAAAATAGAGCAATACAGATGAAGAATATTGTACATTTCCAAGGGAGGAAAATGAATGACTGGGGAATATCTTACCTGGCAATGCCCAAGTACCAGCACTACAGAATAGGTGGGTGATGTGTCCCCTGGCTCCCCTTTAGTGAGTTCCTTGTTACAGACCTTCCCTTTTCACATCCCTTCACTTCTGTTAGGGATTGTCAGGGAAGATCGCCTCTGCTGTTTGCACCAACGAATATTATTTACTGCTTCTAGCATGGCAGGGGCCTGATGTGTTGGGCACAGTGTGCCCAACTGTGGGGACTATTTCAACTGGTTAGGATCAGTAGTTGCTCCTCATCACAGTCCTACTTTCCATTTCCCTTAAACACTTTAGAGGGAAAACAGGGAAGGAATCTTGGAGACCGGCATTTTTTAAGATTGGAGAAGATAATACTGAGGATAGAGCCGGATAAGGAGGGATTTGGCGCCGTCACCATTTCTCTTCTACCAAGACAATGAGCTGATCCTGTGCCCTGGTTTGTGGGTCACTTATTGACAGATGCCAAGAGACACTCACCAGCCATCCCAACCACATCGTACCAAGGTAAGGAAATCCAGTGACTGCTAAGAAGGAAAAACAAAAAACCCCCCCAACCCCATACTAAAGTCCTTTACCAGAACCTGGGTTTTTTTCCCTGATTAAAGCAGGAAAAAAAATCTGTGCTTTGAACATAGCAAAGCAGAATCATTTCATTGAGCAGGTCCCTACATAACCATCATCTCGATCATTGTGATTGAAAGAGAGGCCACAAATTGCCACATAGCCCACTCATGATAAGAGACAGCCCCTGCCCAAAGGATGTTCTGTTCTAGCTAGGCAAGATAAGCAAGGAAAAAGAAGTTTAATATCCCCATTTTACAGATGAGAGGCCCAATCCTCTGAGACACTAGATAACCTGGGGTCATCCACAATGTCAGGCTTTGACCTGACGATGTTTAATGGGAATTCAGTGCCTAACTGTCCTCTGTGCCTTTGAAAATCCCTGGCTAAATTCCCAGAGACAGAAGAAGGTATAGGGGTACGGGGGGTAGAAGAAGGGGGTAAATCAAGTAAGCTTGGCAGACATACAAAGTTACTCAAGGTATGCCAGTATCTGATGGTAAACTGCTCACGTCCATAATTGATTGCAAGCCCTTCTCTGAACATTTGGCTGTCATTGCTGCTACTCAAGGCACTGGAGTGTGCATACTCATGAACAGGAAAAAAACACCCAGTGCTTGTTAATGCTCCTTGCATGAGAGTTATTTGGGAGAACAGGGAATTGTATAGATCTGTCACTCAGAACAGCTAGAATTTAATTTAAGCTTTACTCCAACTATTTCCTTTCAATGGATTTTCTTCTTCATTTAACTTCTGTTGTATCATGTACGTCTATATATTTCCTATATTTGTGCTACTGAGTCAAATAATAATGACACAACCTGCAGAGGATTGCAATGGGTTTTGGCACTCTTGCAGCACTTGCACCTCTACAGATAAAATGGTATAACTGAGCGACTCTAGGGACTCCTCTAAAGCCACTGCTACATGTTACAGATATTACACAATGAATTGGCTAATTGTGCGATACATTTAGACCAGCCGCATGTGCACAGTAATCATTACGCAATAAAAATGACTACCCAGCTATAAAAAGCGACAAGCAGCTATAGACTTAGTGCTTGAAAATGTGTAACAACTCTATGGCTGGTTTCTATCCAGCCTTAATTTGAATGTGTAGCAGGGCCCTAAAGGACTTGGTCAGAGGCAGTCCCTGGATTCTTGTGGCAGACCACGGGCTTTCAGTAAGAGAATATCCCTTTGGACTGACACACAACCGAAGGCCAACCTCAACATCCATTTTGCCTGAGGATGCAGAAGTCCCCAGCATAAGCAGGGTGTAAGGGCAAGGCAGTGCCAGGACACTTGAGATGAGTCTCTCCCAGACAACTTTCGGTGAAAGGACTTTCCTTGGGGGATAAAGCATCTCTCACCCGCAGGACTCTCAAGAGTGAGAGATGACTTCAGCAGTAGCACAAAGTGCTCCCTTTTGCTGCACAGACGTTACAAGTACTGTGTCAGCCCCAAGAGTGTGACACAAGTCACAGGCAAGGACCTGGACTATGCCAGCTACCGCGTCACTGAAACACTACCAGAACACAAACACGATGCACATCCATGTCAACTCATGGGAGACCATTGCTCAGGACCGCCCCACACAGAGGAAGAGTCTGCTGCAGGGATCTCAGCACTTCAAAACCTCACGGCAACAACAGGAGCTGGAAAAGCAGGAGCGGCAGAAACAGCGTGTTGTGGACCAAATTAAAAAATCCAGCGCCACCTCCACCCCCCATTGGAAACACATGTTCGAGCTGCCCTAGAGTCTGTCGATCCCAGATAGGCTTCATCACTCACCTTCGGACACACAGATAAGACAATTATTTTAAAAATCACCCTCGACTGCGAGGGATTGCCGAAGAAAGAAGACCAAAACGCACAGGTCACACACATTTTTAGCTCGCCTTCAAGGACTGGGTTATAGAGTTGTGTGCAGGTTTTGCTCTCCAATTTCCTGACCGCCTCTCAAAAATAAATAAGGAGCAAGCCCACAAGAAAGGAAAGTGTGTACAGTTATGCGGAGGCAATTTGGAAGTGTCTTCCCACTCTTGGATCCTAACCCGCAGCAAAATGCACTCCAGGAGGAGAGCTGAGGAGCGCTTAATTAGAGAAAGAATGTATAACCGCTCTCTCAAAACGGGCATCTGATCTACTCTTGGCACTGTCAGAGAAATGCTGTGGAAACCTGAGCTCCACGCAGCAAATCTCTGCGGCAAACACGTTACACTGCCAGGCAACAGAAGTTGCCATAGGCATCTTCTCTAAGAGAAAAAGCTCAGGCACAACCAGCAGAAACAGATACAGTTGTAGTCACATTAAAGTGTGCAATATCCCTGAGAAAAATGACTACCTACAAACATTACCTTCATATGCATTTGATCTGCTTCATGCATGGAGCGGTCATAGTTGCTGGCATTAGTGACACAAATAAAATCGGACTGCATTTCACTCCTACACAGCGAGACCAACAGAAAACACCGGCGCTCACGACAACGCCGCGTTTACAGTCCCTTTTCCGAAGAGACTTGCGCTCGACACATCTTTTCGTGATGTTTAAAAATCGAGACAGGCACAAAAATGAGGCCAACTTTCTAATAATTTAGAATGCAAAGAAAACAGAAAGAAAAAAAATCCGTTAGAGACCAGACGTACGGGCATTTGTCGAATGGAGTAAAAAATGTTAAAAGCAAGGGCGGAGAGGCAGAATGCGTTCTTACAAACTTGGCAATGAAGACAAGCAATTAGTACTGCTGTTGGTTAAATTTAGCACGTGTACCACGTCCAGGCATAGCAGCCCCTAGTGTGGGCTGACTTGCACCATGTTGAAGTCCAGGTCATTTATCATGCAAACTCAAAATGAATGATCTCATGATAATATCATTAGCAGGAAAAATTTGCTTTAATTGCCCTCAAGTTCTAAAAAAAAGGCACAAACATTATGAATCAGCTTTAAAAGCAAACAGAAGGTGCCATCAAAAGCCCCAGAGCTCAAATAACTCACATCACTTCTAGACGAGCCCTTCTGGAATCGTTTCCTCCAAATGAAATGACCTCGCATGTGTAGTCGCCGATGTCTCCTGACCACGTCTGGCTAATGAGGAGGCTTCCGTCTTCCTCTACTGTAATTCGGGAACTGCTAGATGGATTTATTGCCACACTATCCTTCTTCCACATGTGCCTGGGTGTCATAAAGTTTCAAAATGTTAATAAATATCAACATAACAAATATAAATACGTTGCGAATGATTTTGACTGCATCGGTGGGTAAGGTCATATAGCAACGCAGTGCTAAATTGACAGACCACTGCAGTTACCCCAAGATGAGTAAAACTTTTAACTCTTCCAAGCCTTGATCTTAGACCAGCGATCAGAAAGGAAATGCCTTTCTGCGGTACTGTGGTGCAACGAATTTCACAGCTAACATCTGCTCTAGCCTCATCTAACGGGGTTTTATCTTAGGCTGGTTCATTTAATCGTCTCTGTTTAATGCTTCTGGTGGGGAACTTGGGAGCCAAAACTCAAGCTTTGTCAAACCCTATCCCTTTTGCCTATGAAAGGTACTATTTCGGGACTCGGTGTCAAACAGGTAAGCTTAAAACTGGGATATTTTAAGCTGTAAACTGAGATACTGTGTTTGGGGGAGGGGTCGCTTTACAGGTTATTTTTATATTCTGTTAGCTCGCTCTTACTTTGTTTCTCCTGTTTGGCTTTCTTATTCACTTCTTTTATAAGTTATTTTTCTCTGCTTTGTAAAATGCCCTGAGCCTTTAGCAGAAAGAGTAGCATAAAATAAAAAAAATAAAAAAATCCAATCTCTTATAGACATAGATGCAAGTAAAGCTAAGTGACAGAAATGTTTGTCAAGACTGAATGCAGAAAGGTCCATGGAAAGGCATAGCCATATGAATTATTTTTCCAAGTTGTGGAACAATATTTCAGGATCACCCAACCCTGAAGTTTACATTATTTGTTTTTAGGGGCCTCATTCTTGGACAGGGCCAAAAATCCCCAAGAATAATTCAGAATGTGTCACCACCAGACTTACCAATGCCCTGAAAAGCCACCACCTTCTCAGGGTGACAGCTATCTAAATAATTCCTCCTTTTTTCCAGTCTCCAGACTCTACTTCTACTCCAGATTCTACTGTACTAAAAAAAGGGAAGAAATGTAGCTCGAGACCCCTCTGTTGGGTGTAGGACATTGGAGGATCACATTTACATTGTACTGATCCTTCCTGAACAGACTGCATCAGGAATATCTCCAAACTGCTGGCACCCTGGCAGAAAATATACCTGCACTCACAAATACAAGTGACCAAGTGTTTGTACATCATGGTTTTGTATAATTTCTCCTTTGTGCGTGTCTATGTTCTGTCTCCAAAGTCCCCTTCTAATATTTTCCAAGCCAATACCCAGACAGATAAGGCAATGCTTTTCTTTCATTCAAGCCTCCTTTAAACTGTGCACCGGTTAATACTATAATGTGGTTTAACGCGATAGGGTTCCTTTAAATCTTGTGCGCAGATGTTATTCCTTCAGCATCAAGTTGTTCTTTTCTTTCCACAGCCAGAACAGAATTTATCCCTCGGTTACTGAAGTGTTTCAGAGTATGCAGGCATCCTCTCCCATGGATTTGCAGGAGCCCCAACGTAAACACGTCTGAAATTCTATTCGATCTCTTTGGATTTTTACTCTCATTAAGTATCAGCTTCTGACAAGTCGGTTTTATTGATAGTGTATTAACCTTGACAGTAAAATCATGGAAGGCTGTATTGAAGTCATGAAGTGGAACGTAGCTCATTGTAAATAATACATAAGGCTGAAGTGGAAGATGGGTTTTATGTGATTAATGATGTAGTCTACAGCCTTACGAGGCAGTAATCAGGGGTCTGGTGCTGAAATCTGGGGTCCTCAAACTTCTCACCTAATGACATTCTGCTAGTTTGTAAAATTAACTTGAGATAAACCGCACAAACGATAAATGACACCACGCGCACCTGATTGAAATTCTAGGGTCATGAGTTGCTTCACACTGCAGAGTGGCTGTGGTTCCCTTGATAACGGTGCTGTCTTCGGGAGGGTGAACAATAAAGGTGCGATCTGAAAAGGAACACAGGCCATCAGGCAGGTAAAATTACAGACTTTCAACTTGACTTGGGCATTCGCTCCTGGACAGCAAGAAACCGGTCATTTATCATTCAGGGGAAGACGCTTTCACTTTGGTAATGGGAGTGACCAAGTCTGAAGCTCTCTGCATGGCACATGGTGCAGTGCCTACTGATTAAGTAAAAAAGGCAGAACAGTATTCCTTATATCTTTCCCAGAGTTGCCCCCACCCAACCCCTCCTCGCTGAATCTAATTCAAGTGTGTGATGTAGAGAGGTTTAAGAAGCAGCAAAGGGAACCTCTAAGAGCAGATGTTAGTTATTTGATCTGGGCAAGGCTTTGAATACAAAGAATACTAAAGGGGTACTCAATATTATTCATCGCTGTCTTTGCAGCACCTGGTTACTGGTAACCTCAAAGTCATAAAGCACTAAGTACAACTATGGTGCTCTCCCTTAATTAAGACGCTACTTTATTGAGGAATCCCGTCATGCAGTTTGAGGGAAAGGGAAAAAAAATACTCTAAAAAGTTTGTGGAAAAAGCATAGGGTGCTATTTTCTCCTTCATCTCGTCAAAACCATGCAAGGAGAATGAAAGAGGTGTTGCTTCAGGAGTGTGAGTTTTCCACGTAGGGAGGAGATGTTTACCCACTTGTTGCAAAAATATCTTGATTCAAGTACCTCCTGGGACCCAAAACACAGTAATTGCCTGAAACTATAGCAACCAAATCAAATGTGAAAGATCTCTATTATATTGAGAATGGAGGCAGCGGCATCGGATAGTATCAGCCAAACCAGGTAGCCAAGCAGCGTGAGTGTGGAAGAAGGGTGGATAATGGGAATCAGTCCCAAACCCCTACAGAAATGATAACCTATAACAACTGAGATAAATCTTATATGCACAAGAAGAAACTGTCAACTGACTGAGATGAGAACATGAAGAGAGAGAACTATTAGACATAAAACATAATGCTAACTAGACAGCATTATTTCTGCAGTGCCTCCGCATGCTCGTTAGCTCTATCACGTTCTCCTTGCTCCGCGAGCAGCGTACGGACGGTAATACTAAAAAAATTGCAAGAGGGCAAAATGAATCAAAGGATTTATAATGGAGGCCCTCCGTGCTCCGTTCACACATCCAGATACCAACCGGCTTACGACACACTAAAAATATGTATATGGTGTGTGTCAGAAAGATATAAATACGAGACCCATATGACAACTGTATCTTACATTTACTGCCAGTATATTCCACGAACACCCTCAAGATCGTACGGTAGAAGGTTTCTGGTGTAACTTTACTCTTTGAGAGATGAATAGATGTCAAATGTACACCATGCACCAGCAGGATAATCAGTCCCTAGGCTGCACTTCAAAGGCAGGAGAGGAAAGAGGGCCATATACTTTTTGTAAAAGGATTTTTATTTCAGCTCAGTAATATTTTTGTTCTCCTGTTAACTGTGGCAACATATTAACCCTTCCCTCCTTAGCATCTAGCTTGAAGTACCCGCACTGGACTTGATCTCATCTCCTCTGCACAGTATCAAGTCACTCAAGTGAAGTCAATGCGCCAGATTTTCCTGATAAAGGATTCAGTGCAAAAAAGTGTTGCATGGTGAAACACAAGCCTGTTCCAGGGCCAGGCCCATCTGAGTCGAAAGATCAAGCAGCTGAAGCATGATGTATTTTGCACTGGCTGGAGGGTCACCGTACCAGCAAGGGACCCCCAAGGTGCCAAGAAGCTCTTGAGCCCGGCCCTTTTTTCAGCAGCCATGTCCTGTGGCAGCAGCTGGATCTGGCAGCTGCAGAGCTGCTCAACGCTATCTAAGCATTAGGACCAGGGACGTTACACCAGCATAAAAGCTGGGTAAGTGAAGTCACAATCAGACTTGCTCTAATTTATTATTTCATTTCAGTTTCTCTCAGACAAGCATCCTGGATGCTTCTGTCCAAATATAGAAAATGTATATGCATCTCTTTGCAAAAAAGAATAATTTTGATAGATTCCTTTAAATAGATGCATTATTCCTATTCAATTATACCCTTTTTTGTCCTATTAGCTAGAAATGCATAATTGATTACGAAAATTTCCTGAGCACCCACCAAAAAAATGATTAATATTTGATTAAAGCTAAATTTAAAACAAAGCCTTATCCTTACTCCAGACAGTCAGCGTTGCAAAAGCACTCAGCGCTCCCTCCGAGTTGACTGCATAGCAAGTATAGTTGCCAGCATCCTGAAGGAAGACAGGAGTAATCTGCAGCCCACCAGATTCGAGGAGAATGAACCTGGGAATCTGCACCGAGCCACTGGCTAAGATCTGGTTCCCTGAAACACAGGAGGAGGAGGAGGGAACAGCAGGACTCTTGTTATTTGCACTGCATGAATAAAACGATAACGTTCTGATTCTTCCAAAAGACAATTACAGATGAAGGAACAAAGCCCCGCACACAATGCACATGCATATCCACAGCCATCTCTTCTTTCACCGAGCCAGCGAAATCAAGATATGTAAGCTGAATGGATCCCCAGAAACTCATTGCCGGAGCGGACAATAGAGCGATTTCACAGTAGAATAATAAGTGGTTACCTCTTTTCCACGAGATGGCAGGTTTTGGAGCCCCTGAAACCTCACAGGTTAATACTGCAGTCATCCCTTCTGTAACAGTGGTATCTATTGGTGGCCGGATAAATGTTGGTTTAATATCTGGGATAAAAAAATTGAAAAATTCAATGGACCAGCTATCCGAAAGATCCCTTAACTACTATGCTAGAGTGTTTTACATCCACTTTTATAGAGCTGATTGTGGGGAAGGACATGACAATAATAAATGAAAACCTTTCAGCAGTGACTGTAACCTTTCATTATTCATCTCCTAGGAATTATCTCACTCAGTTTATTACCTAAATGGAAAATAAAATCTATCAGTGCTTGTACAAGTACAAGCAAGGCAGCTTATAGATAAAGGAGCAAAGGTGTAAAACGAGCGTGCTGGGGGAAGCAGAGACATCTAGATAAACAAAACTATTTGCTTTCATCTTCATAACATGGAGTCCTTTAAGATGAAAAGCAACTTGAGAAAGACATTAACTTTCAAGCCTAAATGTCAGCCAAAAGAACTTAGAACCTGGTTCCCATCCAAGACATCTTCCAAGTTTCTTTCTTTCTTATTTTCCCCCAGTTGCATTTTATTACATTTTTTACTGCAGCTTCCTGGACAGATATTGAACTGGTGCAGATCTGTTTTCTGAAGCCCAGTCACAACACTGGTCAAATCTGTAAACTGCCCTTGAGCTAAAATCAGCACAATGAAGATGTGACAACACGGCTAACTCCACCTGGAGTCCGTCAGCGAGTCAGGCAAAGCATTAGGGACACCCCTGGTAGTAACAACTTTAAAAGAATGACTATTGGCAACCATGGATTTTTTTCCCCGTGGAACAAAACGTTATTCTCCAATTACAACATTTAACCAATGGGGGGGGGTTTAATATAGAAAATAATATTTATTTAACTTGGACCATTTTTGGGGTGTGCTGGGCCTTTTCCTAGGAAAATCTACCTAAAATATCGCCCTTCACAAAAATAAAAAAAAGAGTCATGTGAATGGACAAGAGCATTATAATAGTAAAACTAAACTGTACAAGTAAAAGGAAGACAGGGAGAATTATTTCTTGGTTAACCTTTTCCTTTTTGCCCTCAGCTTGTCCTTTTTTTAATGTAGCAATAAATGACTGATCGAAGGCCTGCTGCTAAGAACAGTCTTCCGTAGTCTTCAGTCGGATTTTGCTTTGCTAGGCTAGATCCCGCTGGCAACAGAAATCCAGGTGCTATCATGTAAATCGGAATCAACCCATTTTATCTACCGAGTGGTAGAGAACTGCTTGCACATGATTGAGGCCTTTCAGTCAATACGGGAACCCAGGTCTCATGAACTATGCTGTAGCTCTTTACTTACTGGTTACATCTAGGTAGGTGTGTGTCTGTATTTCCCCAGCTTCATTGCTAGCAAAACACTGAAAGATCCCAGCGTCATCGGTACGCGCTCCCTGGATCTGCAGACCGCCATTGTGGAGTACTTTGTAACGAGGATTTTGCAACTTGTTGATAGGAATAGAGTCCTTATACCAGACCAGAGTGGGACTAGGAACCCCTGGACATTGAGCAGAAACAGATCTCTATTATTCACTGCACAACTGTGCAAAAGTCTGTACAATAAAAGTACACAGCAATGTTATACTCACACAGATGCACACAGGGTTCAGTTCTCCATATCCCGTTCTCCCCCTCCCATTATAAATAGTTTTTATAATAAAACACTGTTTGACAACTGGTGGATATAGGTAAATTGTGTTACCAATGGCAGTAATATATCGTAGGATGCATGATGGCAAGGACAGCAAATAACGAGAGAGAAAACGTTGCAATAACATGTTATCAAATCCCTTTCTCCACCGTAATCGTTTTTCATATCACGGTGGGAATATGACTGACATGAACATTTCAGATTAAAATACAAAATTATGCAAACTAAGCAACAGCAATTCTTTTAGTGCCGTTTTATCCTGAATAAGATTCTCCTAAACTGCTGGAGTGAAGATGTCAACGTTAAAAGAACAATGGGAAAGTACACATTAGCAAGGGAAAAAATGGAGCAACCCTGAGAGGTATTTTAATTCAAAATTTAAAAATCTTTTTTTGTGATAACTGGCAGTTTACCTTTAAGAGGCAGTGTGCAAACAGCATGGTGTGTACACTGGGATGCTTGCAAATTGTCATTCATTTTGACTCATTTTCGGCTTTACTTGCGCCTTAATACAAACAAAAAAATGCAAATAGAAACCAATTCTACCTTCAACTTATCTCCCTATGTTGCTTATTACTGCTTTTCTGCATGGGCATTTTATATCAATACTGCTACAGATTTCCAGTCACGCCTCAGCTCTGCTTTGCACCAGACGGCTTGCATGAAGTGGCTGTAAGCTCGGCAATTCCAGTCAACGGAGGCTTTTGCCTTCCTTGGGGAGTCCTTCAATGGTGTAGAGCGCTCATACAGAGGCTCCTATGCCAGTCTCCATCTGAACCCTACGTTCTTCTTATATTCCAGCAATCCCTGGCTCTTTCTGAACAGCCGCAATGGGCCACAGGCAGCATAGCCTGAAGTACAGCAATTATAAGGTTGTTCTATTTTATGATGCAGCTGGATGATGGGTGTAATGCTGGGTTTAATGAGCTTGGCCCATCCCACGCTTCTACCCCAAGCTTTGCAGAATATGTAAGCATGGATGGAAAACTGCCCAGAATCTGAACTACTGACTGTTTCTAAAGTCCGTGTCTGCCACCTGTCTTCTTTAGGTACCCCTAACACACTCATCACCGTAAAATCTAGGCAACCAAAGTAGTCACTGACAACCAGGCCCAAGATGACTTGAGGCGGCCTTCTACCACCTCCAGCTCTATAAAGCAAGAGCCAATTCAGGAAGTATGGCTCTTAAAATCTCTAGGTCTCAAATTCCTCAGCAATAAACCAGGAATAATAACTAAATAAGTTACTAACATCTAGGGCTGTGCGAAGCTTTGGTCCCTGATTCGACTCAGTGGAGATATGGCCCCATTTGGTGGCCAAATCTCCGAATCTGAATTGAATCAGGAGACCCTTTAATCTCTCCGAATCGAATCAGAAGCCTCTGAATTGATTTGGAGTGATTCGGAAAGGTTTGGAGTTTCGCCCATAGACACAGCTTTAAATGATTATTCTACATACCTGAAAGTACCAGGCGGCTCATGAATGGTGCGATGGTGGGGCAGATGGGGTGCCCCACAGGACTGCGGGCACTCCCCAGCATGCTCGGCAGCAGACCTGGAAGTGGACCAGAAGTACTTCTGGTCCATTTCCGGGTCTGTCGGGGGTCCCCCGCACTGCCCCAGCTCGGTGACTGGTGCCACCTGGGTCGGGGGCGGGGGGCATCCGGGGTCCCCCTGCAGCTGATCGCCGAGCCAGAGGGTGTCCAGGGGTCCCCCAGTGTGTTCCCTGGCTGACCCAGAAGTACTTCTGGTCCACTTCCGGGTCTGCTGCCAAGCATGCTGGGGAGTGCCCGCAGTCCTGTGGGACACCCCATCCGCCCCACCATCGCAGCATTCACGAGCCGCACCTGGTACCTCAAGGTATATAGCAAAAACATTTAAAGCTGTGTCTATGGCTGAATCGCTGATTCACCGAATCAGCATGGAATCTTCACATTCGGCTTTGGCCGAATCGAATCAGGACAGTGATCCAAATCAATGAATGGAATCACTGTCGCCCGAACTGGGCCGAATACGAATTGTATACGGCCTGTTTCGCACACCCCTACTAACTTCATAGGGAATCTTTGTGGCTCAGTTCATTAATGAATTAAATTCACCCAAATGATGAAGACCTTTGCATCATACAAGAACTCAGGGTGAGGACTAGGTAGAATCTAAGTAATGCAGAGTGAGCCCATGTGGACACTGAATTTCACTTTCATGTAAGCAGTGCTTGGACAGTCTCTAACGGACGGTACAATGAAAGGCATAGTCACATTATCATTATTATTTTTAAACTCCTGATGTGATTTATGAATAATAACACATATCCTTTCGTGTCTCCTGTCAATGTATTCATCCTCAGAAGCTACTGTTAACCCTAGACAGAATATAAAAAGAAAACCGAGGCATGGTGTAAAAAAAGAAGAGCCGATTCATGGGCAACTGGTGACTCCCCAGTCTGGGAGGGCGCCATATTGCCGATGGGGGGGCCGAGCGCAGAACCACCAGCGACGAAACCCGCAGCGCACTTCCAGTTTCACAGCTGGTACTTCCAGGGGGTACATGGCCAATCTCAGGGGGGGGCACGTGCACCCGGGTGCATCCCCTGTGTGTCGTGAATGAGCTGATTCATCCTAATATTATTTTTTACAAGCATATTATTTACCAAAATGATCTCTGATGCTTTTGCTCTGTTGGTAAAATAAGCATTTTCAGAATCAAGAAGATAATCATCTCAGAAACAAACCCACTGTACACAGTGCCTGTTGTCATCTAATGCACAAGAAATGCGGTATGCCACCGTGCAATAAACACAATTTGAATTTCATACATCAGCCCATATACAGATTTAGTGTAAATTCCAATGTTCAGAATTCTCAATGCGAGTGTTTTTCATCTCTTGAAAATCCCTCGGGGCAAATACAAATTATCACTGAGTAATGAAGAAACAGATGATGCAAAATAAAACAGATCTGATACAGAGGCGCCTGGAAATGATTTCAAGTTTAAATAATAGCAATTCCATTGTCCTATACATTGAGTTTTATTGGCACCCAGGAAATAATGACATTCAGCACTCGGTATTTTCCGCCAAACCTATAAGATTTGATGTCATTCCTCAAAACCTCTCCCTCTAACAATATTAGCAAAAATCCAAAACCTATAATCATTGTGAGATACACTTTTCCATCACCAACTCAGCTGACAAACTGAATATTACCATCTCTATTTTCTTATATTTCAGCTATGGATACCTTCCACGCTTCCAAGTTATGAGTCTGAATAATGTGATCTTATCTAAGCATTTTGGAGCCTGCTCGTTGCATACATTTGGGCTGTAGTGATCTCCCCAGAAAGACTTACCTTTAGAGTTGAAAGTAGGAAAAGAAAAAAGAAAAAAAGAAAAGAAAATGCAAGTAGGAAACAAAGCTTCTGTTTCTTCCTCAAGAAAAACTAACAAGAAAGAGGAAACATTTAATAGGGGTTAATAGTCCTATCTTGTCATCTGAGGGGTACAGTGTGGTATAAAGATTAATAACCTGACTTGTGGGCACCTTTAAAGTGATACACATTTTGCAAAGCACTCTACCAAGATTGGCAAATTTACCTAATGGGAAAAAGGAAATGGGAAGCTAGGAAACTTGAGCGTTATTCCTGCCTTTGCTACTTGATGCAGACCGTACGTAAATAATTTAAGCAAGTTGTGGCTCAGTTTTTCCCATCTGCAAAATGAGGATAATAATCTTTAACTATTTCACAACAGTGCTGGGGTCTTTGCTCATCTTTGCCAGAGTCCCAAATAACTGTGGAAGTTATTTTGGTTTTTATAGCCCCTACAATCTCCCAGTAGGTTACTGGGGTGTCCTTCTACTTGTCTACACTGGTAGAACTGAAGTCCAGTTAACTGCACTCCCTACATACCACCAGCTCCAACCTTTCTATAAGCAAATAATAGAATGCATTTAAAAATGCACTGAAAATGCAGGCAGGATCAGTGGTTTCTGGAGACATACAGAGAAACAGGGTTACAGAGCGGTTGGACACACTGAAACTCCATTTATAGGAAACTAAAAAGCTAGTCTGTGCAAGTCACAATTTTATTTCTAGTTAATCTCTGCTTATACTGTGAAATTAATCTGTCTCTCACACACTCACGCTGCACAAAGCCGGAGCAAATGGGCTTTGTGTGGAAAGCTCCACGGGAGCTTGGGGAAAATAAAATCCACCTTCCCATTTGTGGCCAAGGCCTAGGGCAGCTCCGCAGCACCTGTAGCCTTATTATTCTGGGCCTCGAGTTGGAAGAGGGCAGCGAGCTGCAGGCAGCCTGTCTTTAAGGATCTGTGGTTGCTAAATCTATGTACTCATGGATCGATGAAGCCCCCAACCACTCCTTCAGTCCTATTCCCTGCTCCATGGTTGATCATATTGAGCTAACATTTGGCATGAGGCCCTTTGCACGCCTGATATGCAGCTGACTAGTGCCCAGGGAGAAGAACAGCACTGGGAAGAGCTTCTGTACCCTCCCCATTCATCAGTTATCTGAATCCATCTTAAAGACGGTCAGTGGACATAAAGGATTTTGCTCCAAGAGGATTCCCATACTTAGGAATAGCCCAGGAGTCCCCAGGGAGCTGGTTGGCATTTGTCTGGAAGGAGGGGGCAGAAAGCACCCACATGATCTCTCCAGGACATGCTGTTTCCTTTAACATAAGAAAAGCAGTTGGGTCTTAGGTAGAAGAAAAGCATTTGGGACAGGGAGAGAGTTCAGAGACTGGAAAATGAGCGATTTGCCTGTCACGCATTTGACAGCGCTCAGGAAAAACACGATTTTAGCCGGTTTCACAAATGGCATGAGTTGGGTTTTTTGTATGTTTTTTTTTTAAACATAAAACTACTGATGTGAGAGTCTTGTTGGAGCCACAGAAAATCCCAGTATGTTTCAAATAATATGTATTGAAAGCATTTGACATCCCCCCCATGCAGCTGAATGGGGAATGGAAACAATAAATACATGCTACATGAATTTGTGTTGTAATGACAGCTGATGTTTGAAAGAGCAGGTCATGAGTTACAGTTTTCTCACCAAGCTCATGTTGCATTTTTTTTGTTTTGTTTTAATTGCTGCTTTTCATTAATATAGCACCTTCCATCTGTGGGCAATCTGGATATGCCCTTTTATCCTGCTCTATGGATAAGGAGGCACCCAGAGCTTTAACGTCTTGCTAAGGTTGCAAGACAATTCAGTGGTGGAGTCAAACCTAATAGTCAGGTTCTTGCAGCTTCCTGCTTTAATCACTAGATTATGATGTCTCCATTTTTTTTTTTTTTAATTAGTGTGCCAAAATAGCATGCGTTTCTATGGAATTATGTCTTTAAAAAAAACCAAAACACATTTGAAAAGAAATGATAAACATTTGGAAGGTCTTTATGGCATGAAAACACCGTCCAATTAAAAACGGAATGAAAGAGTGCTCTAGCTCAAGTGTAACTACACTTAAATGGTACCACAGCTGACATCTCTACTCAGAGTAAAAGCTCCATCATTTTCAGAAACGGAGGTTTAACTATTGGAATTATTGATTGTTTCTCTGCGTCCCAAGTTATGGGTCCCAAAGTCACTGTTTTCTTTCAATTAATTTGCTGGCTCAAGACATGAAACCCTTTTAGCCAACTACATTTGTACAAAGCATCCTTTAAAGCAAGGGTCACAAAGAAAAGCAGCGGGGACTGTTTTGCTTGGCTGACGAGCAGCGTTAACACGGCCGAGATCTGATACCAAAAATCCACTCACTTCTCCCGTTGTACAAACCCAAGAGCTGCCCAATTATCTCAAGGGAAAAGGGTATAACTTCAGCTCTAGTAAACTGTCGGAGTTTCTTGGAAGTCACCAGTTACGATAATTTATAACAGCCAAGTATCTGCACCAAAACAGCAGAGACTGATATTGTACACTTCACTCAACAGGACATGCATCTGTTCTTACCAAGCCGGCATTGCCTTCATACTCACTCACCCATTGCCTGGCACAGGATGTCCACTGTTTTCTCCACCTCAGCCAAAATCCGACTCTCGGGCTCAGCAGTAAAATAGGGCGGCTCTTTAGAACAGGGGGGAAAGAAAACACAACAACAAAATGTAAAGACGGGTTGATTTAAAGGAGTTAATATAGGTTCCTCAGCAATGCCGTATTTAATTCAGGGTACTAAAAGCCACCTAGTTTGTCTCTTGTGGGGGATTTTCTTCCTTGCTTTTTTAGCAAAAGCATCGTGAAAAAACCAACAACACTTATTCGCTATGATCAACAGGAATTTCAACGAGAGCTGAGCCGATTTCAATTTAAATTTAGGATTTCACACTGCAAATGAATACTCAGACTAGGGGCTACTTTTCATTTTATGGGCCTGAATCGTGGAATGTTTTAATTCTCGGTTTCGAAGGGCCATCCCCAGAGGTTCATAAAGGTTTATATTTACAGCACGGTATTTTATAGGATAGTTTGCTTCAGTATCTAAACTAAATACCACTTCATGAAGCCATGAAGCACATCAAATAAAGTGCCACTGCATGTCACAGAGCCTATATCAGAGGATAAGTGCAGCATATTAACAAAAAAAAGAAACAGCTTTATTCCTCAAAAGCCAACAGATTTAATGTTTTAATTGAACTTATAGTAATAACCAATGAAACCAAAAGTTCATCATTAGGACTAAACAAAAGATATTAGAGGTGTTTATTAAACAAAGATTAGACTTTAGGGATTGTAGGGCATACTCTCCTGGTACTATTTAATCTTCACAGGATAAAAAATCAGGAGTACCTTGTCAAGAGTCCACAGGCATTAAGGCTGCAGTGATTATCATGGTAACTAAAAACTGTCATACTCAGTCTATTCAGTACCATTATCATGTGAGTACTGTTTTAGAAGCATCTTATTTGATTATAGCTACAATTCTATTGTAGCAGAACTACGCGCAAGAAGTCCCTATGCAGACTGCTTCTGAAAAAAACGGAGAACGGAAAAGGTGATGTGATCTGTTTGTAAGAACAAGTCCATGTATTTTTCTTCTGAAGTGCACCAGCACATTGGAGAAAAAAAGGTATAGTAGGTTACTATAGCCGGCGTCACTTTAGCTTGCTTATTTCTCAAACCCATTCTCCCAACATATAAATGTCTAATGTCTATGAAATGAAGAAGTCCATGGCACAGATATGTGCATTAGGCCTGTGGCAAGTGGCTAGCATTCACTTCGGATTCGGCTGAATCCGGGGACAGTGATTCCATTCGGTGATTTGAATCACTGTCCTGAATCAATTCGACCGAATCGCCGAATCAGCCAGGCCTATCCCCGCCCACTCTCCCAGCTTGGCAATGGCTGCCCTGCCCGCCCTAGTTCCTGGCACGTGGAAGAAAAAAAAAAGCTCTGACCCAGTGGGTGTTGCCAGGTGGGGGGCGATCCCCACTGCCCCACACTGCATGGGGGGGCTCTTTAATGAGCCCCCGACCCCACCTCCCGCTGCCCCAGCACCCCCTATGGCTTCCCCACCTGCCATAGCTCTAGCCCTTTAAGAAATGCCCCCCTGCACTCACCATTCCTGCCCAGCAGGGGGCGATCCCCACCGTGACAGAGCCCCCCATTCAGTGTGGGGCAGTGGGGGGCAGCAGGGATTGCCCCCCACTGCCGGGCAGCTCCCGGTGAGTGGGGGCTTTATTTAACGGGCCGGGAGCTGGGGCAGGTGGGGGCAGCCATGGCGGGGCTGGGGGAGCGGGCAGGGGTTGGGGGAGGCTGGGGGAGCAGGCAGGGGTCCTCCCTGCTTCTCCAGCCCCCCCCCCACTTACCAAAAATCCTCCACCAATCCCGCTGTACTTATTACAAATATTAATGAACTATTCTTTGTGGCATCCCCTGAAGTACAGTGGAACTTCTCTCCACTTTAAAGAGAGGTTATGTGACACACCAAAAGCTGCATAAACAGGATTAAAACCCCAAATTCCCCTGCACTAACTGCTGTGCCTGGTCTCATCCATGTGGAGGACTCAAACTCCAATAAGGCCCATTATGGGTCTTACATTTCCGCATTCATTTGAAATAAAGTCAGTCAATATCATTTCTCAGAGTCTGTATACAAGATGAAGGAATAAGGATGTGAAATTAACTACAATAGACATTTACAACACAAACCCAATACACTGACCGGGCTGTGTGATTTATGACATTTTAATAATATAAACATGTAATCGTTATTGATCCTTAGGGCCCAAGTCTGAGACTATTAATAACATGCATAATAAGATGTTATATATTGCACACAAACTCATACATTAATCTAAGCAACAAACAGCAAAGCGGAACATAAAACTAAGACGTGCTGATGGAACAGCGTTGATCATTTGTGTTGTTCAGCACTCTGTGATACATCTAGCAAAGCATACTTCACCTTCCGTGTAGGAGTAGCACTGGTGTAAACTCTAATGACCTCTTTTTGCAAGGCCTGTGACACTCAGGCCCTCTCAGAGGTTGAGAGAGGCCCGGGCCGCTTCCATTTTTTGAGGCTCAAAAGACAATGCAATAATTTGTAATAAATGTTCCTTTTTTATTTAACAAGTGCTTTTCTAGCTTTTTTCCGTCTTCTTTCAATCCTGTCAGTGTATCTCTGTGTCTGTATGTGTAAACTCATTTGGAGATAACGTCAAAAGTCTAAATTTGAGGCCCTCCGTAAATGAGAGGCCCGGGCCAAATGGCCCTCCTGGCCCCCCCTGGTGACACTCGGTGCTTTTCCTGTACCTCCAGCCCCCAGAATTATTTTATAACCTAAGGGGCATCTATATACATGTGCTCTGGAGTTGGGGGGGGGCGCTTTAATAAGAGCTCTAATTAAAGTACCAGCAGTGTCACTTGTATTCAGCATCCTATGCTTCAAAATGACAGCGGAGGCACTTGAACTAAAGCTCGTTTGACACCCCCGCCACCATTTTGTTAAAGCGTCCCCACCATCATTTTGAAGCACAGGGACGCTGAATAGATGCGATATGGAGGCTGCTGATTAATTAACACACTCCAGCTGATTCGATTAATCGAGTCTGCTCCCACGCATGCTAATTAGCACGTGTCAGAGCAGATGTCCGGCACATATAGAGGTGCCCTAAGATACTCAACTTGCATTAGAAAAGTTAATTTTGTAGTTGCCGAGTAAAGCTTTAAACTACGAGTCCTGAAGTCTCAAAAATCAGAAGGCAAAGAAAAACAAACAAACAAAAACTTTTTTTTGTTTGTTAAATTCTCCTGATCTTTAAACGAAACTCATGAAATGTGAACACATATGGCTGGCAATGCTAGAGTATCCCCAACGATGTAACTGGGACCACTTATCTGCTGTGAGCATTTAAATGCTTTGTGGGACCAGGAACAGAAGACTCAACACCTTAGATAAAATAGTCACATCTCTCTCTTTTTTCCCAATGACACTCTAAAAAGCTTCACCTCTTCCCCCCATGGCCTGATCTGTACAGAACAGTAGTTCTCACTTCCCTACGTCCATACTGGTGCATGGCTTGTAGTCTGGAAATCTAGATTTCTCAGAAGCCTAAGCCCCTCCATGCTGCTTATTTGCTGTATTATGAGATGATACATTTCCCTTCCTATCACTCACAATTCCTTCCTCACTGTGGGTCTCACTGAATGGACTACTGTCACAAGATAGTTTTTATGGCTCAGGACAGAAATTACACATAAACCAGTATAAGTGATCGGAAACCGGTTCAAATCTAATGCAACAGAAGTTCAATGCACATTAGCCACTTTCAAAAGGTCCAAAACTGGTTTAAGATAAACCTGGATGGATGTAGTACCAAACTTAATTGCTTTAGGTTAAATTGGTTTATTGAACTTCTGTCCCAGTTCTCTTCCAGATTCAAGTTAACTCAGTCCCTTAGCATCCCAGGATGCTTTGCACCTCCCCAGCAAATCCCCTCTTGCTGGGTGGGCAGGCTAGCCTTGGCCCAAGGTGTCTGCTCCAGCTGAGCAGGGAGGGGCACTCTAGTGGCCCCCCACCCTGGGCTTCTGGCCTGGGCCACTGCAGGCATGTGGCTGCATTTCCTGAATCAAAATTGAATGTCTGTTCACTTGCTTACTGGTTCAATCTACACAGCTTAGACTAACCTGCAAAGATTGAATCAATTCAGCCTTGGGCCTTTGGAAAACAAAAACAAACCAGATGGTCTACCGTTTCAACCCTGAGAGCATGCAACAGCTCCTGGGGATTGTTGGCAGACATCAGGCTGGGGTCAGGTCCTGACCATAGGCTTCTCAGTATCAAGAAGAATATCAGACATGGGCCCTATGCCACAACGGTGTGCCTAAGGCCCAGAACCAGACTAGCCCCAACAAGCCAAAAGGACATACGATTAAAGTAAGAGTCTTGTAGCAGGCTACATGCTTGAAGGGGCTGTTGTCCAATGTAGCAGGCTGCATGCCACAGGGGCTGCAGCACACCTGCAGGCAGTGACCTGGTGATTGCATGCCAGCTAGGAGATGTGGCCCAGCTGCTGAGAACTGGCTGGCCAAAGGAAACTAAAAGCTTCCAGGGAAGGGAGCTAGAGAGAAGAGGGGGACTGAGAGAGAAAGCTCCCAGGCTGGTGGCTGCAATGTGGAGCCAGGGTACTGTCTTGGGGTCTGGAAAAGACCCCAGCAAAGCAAGGCAAGTAGGAAGATTTAGAGCCTGCAGAACACAGCCAGAGTGGCCCTCTTTGGGTCTATAGGAAAGACAAAAGGATGAGAGAGCAGGCTGTGAGGCTAGAGGCAGCAGAGTGGGCCAGACAACCCTCTCAGGGTCTGGGAAAAGACCCTAGGTTTCTGAGTTAACCCTTTATTGACTGTGTATGAGCTTGCTTGCTGATTACTGATTTGTATTTGATGCTGTTGTCTGTGAAGCAGGGGTGCCTGAACAATAAAGACTGCGTGAGCTGAGCTAATGTGCTACAAGTCTGATCAGAATAGCCTGATGAATATCCCCCAGATGTTTGCCCATGGAAATACTAATCTTCTGAAGTGTCCTGGCTCTCTTTGAATCTAAAGGCACAAAAGGAGTCTATCCCCTTATGCAGGAAAGGGGCTAAAGGGATAAAAAAAAGCCCCCTTTGGCTGTACAGGGAGCTCCAGGAAAGACTGGAGGCAAAGAAAGAAATTTATAGGCAGTGAAAGCAGGGGACATCCACCAAGGAGGCATACACCACCATGGCGCGGTATTGCAGGGAGTCAGTTGGGCAGGCCAAGGCAGGACTGGAGGTCAGGCTGGCTTCAACAATTAAGGACAATAAAAAGTCCTTCTACACATACATAGCGAGCAAAAGAAAGGCACAGAATAACATAGGGCCCCTGTGGGACAAATCAGGTCAGTTGGTGGTTGACGCAGAGAAAAAGGCAGAGCTCTTCAGTGAGTTCTTTGCTTCAGTATTCCTAAACACTGACCAAGACAATTTCCCCACCTTGAGCATAGACAGATGTCCAAAAGGCACCAGACCGCCAAAGGTTAGTGCTGACTTAGTTAAGGAACACTTGGAAGGGCTGGATGGGTACAAGTCAGCCGGCCCGGATGACCTCCATCCACGGGTGCCGAAGGAATTGGCCAGTGTCATAGCTGAGCCACTGGCACGGCTGTTTGAGCATGCATGGTGCTCTGGCCGGGTCCCTGAGAACTGGAAAAGGGCCAACACAGTGCCCATTTTTAAGAAGCGGAGAAGGGATGAGCCAGGTAACTTTAGGTCAGTCAGTCTTACCTCTATCCCTGGGAAAATACTGGAAAAAATCATCAAAGAGCGCATTTGTGAAGGCCCAGCAGGGGAAACGATACTGAAAGGAAACTAGCATGGGTTCGTCACAGGTAGCTCTTGCCTGACAAACCTTATAGCCTTTATGACCAGGTCACACGCTGCCTTGACACAGGAGCTGAGGTCGATGTCATCTACCTGGAGTTTAGGAAGGCCTTTGACACAGTTTCGCATCCTATTCTCATAGGGAAGCTATGGAGTCAGGTGGATGGCCAACTGGCTTAGGGACCGCACCCAGAGAGTGGTGGTGGACGGGTCATTCTTGGCCTGGAATGAGATGGGCAGTGGGGTCCCGCAGGGTTCGGTCCTTGGACTGGTGTTATTTAATATCTTCATCAGCGATTTGGACGAGGGTGTGAAGAGCACCTGCTTCAAGGTCGCAGATGATACCAAGTTATGGGGCAAAGTTAATATACCAGAGGGCAGGGAGCAGATACAGGCTGACCTGGACAGGTTGGATCAACAGGCAGAATGAAATAGGATGCAATTCAATGAAGATAAATGTAAGGTAATCCACCTAGGAAGGAAGAATCCCGAGCACACCTACAGGTTGGGGGATCACCTCCTCAGCAGCTCAGCAGCTGAGAGGGATCTTGGAGTCATAATTGACTCCAAGATGAACATGAGCCGGCAGTGTAACAAGGCCATCAACAAGGCCAATCGCACGTTGTCATGTATTAACAGATGCACGACCAACAGATAGAGAGAGGTGATGCTCCCCCTCTATGCGGCACTGGTCAGGCCACAGTTGGACTTCAAGAGGTACACGGACAATCTGGAGAGGGTCCAAAGGAGGGCCACTCGCATGATTAGTGGCCTCCGTGAAAGACCCTGTGAGGGGAGGTTGAGAGATCTGGATCTCTTCAGCCTTTACAAAAGACGGCTAAGGGGTGACCTTGTAGCCGCCTACAAATTTATCAGGGGAGGACAGCAGGGAATTGGTGATGCGCTGTCTACCAGAGCGCCCCAGGGAGTGACTAGGAATAATGGGTGCAAACTAGTAGAGAGTAGATTTAGGTTAGACATTAGGAAGAATTTTTTTACAGTAAGGGTGGCCAGAATCTGGAATGGGCTTCCAAGAGAGGTGGTGCTGTCACCTAGCTTGGAGGTCTTCAAGAGAAGACTTGACAATCACCTGGCTGGGGGTCATCTGACCTTGGTCCTCTTTCCTGCCAGGGGCAGGGGGTCAGACACGATGATCCACTGGGTCCCTTCCGACTCTATAATTTATGAATCTACTGCATATTTATAGGGTATGAAGTAAGGACTGGTTTAAATCACACGGTATGAAAAGTCAAGCATTCATCATATTAGGCAACCGTGATGTGCTGAAATGTAAAGTGTGCAGTGTAGGTACAATACCTTCCAAACTACTGTATCATAAGAGCCAGAAACAAAAATTCCCAAAGGATGACAGTGGTTTCTTTGGATCAGGTCAACCATTTGATTTAAGCCTATTAGATCATGCTTACTCTCCTGGCACAGCATGCTGTGTAATAAGATGCGCGTATCTGATACCAGATTGAGAAGAACAGATCCTGTGTTGTTTCAGACGTGGATGTGGACAGACAAAACGCTTACAGTGCTTTAAAGCAGGGTGGGAATGGGGGACGGGAGTGATGTTCTAAAACTCTTATGTCTTCTGTTCTGTCCCACAATAAGTGGAACTGAAGCAATAATAATTTGCCACCCATCTTATTTGTGAGTAAATTATTGCCATTTAGCCCCATTGATTGCATGACCGGAGCAGACAGATGAAAGAGGTAAAGGTTAATCTGACACGTGCTCCCAAGGGGTTATTCTCACATTCCTGTCCCCCTTTACATTTCACCTGTCACCGCCACAATTAGTATCTGAACTGAATTGATCTTAACTAAAGAGTCAGGAATAAGCAAAAGGAACAAGGGATATCTGGTAATAAATACAGGGCTTAAATATCTGTTGAGGATTTTTTTTTGCACCATTGGCTGCATTCTGAAAACAGCCTCCCTGCAAGCCCCTTGGGAGTCTGCAAAATCTGATACTATTCAAACCTCTCCCACATAGACTTATATGGCCACTGATTTTAAAATTCAAAAGATATCAGTCAGCATCCATTACACACCCTTCAAGCTGCATCAGAGATGCGTGACCTAATCCGAGATACGTGCATGAAAGTCAGAAAGAGCAGAGTAAGCCCTGGGGGCTCCTCCACAAGTTGATATTCCTATATGACTGAGAAATTCATATTGCATATTTAAAAGGAAAATTGAGCCCTAAACTTGGAAGCCTGTCTGCAACATTAGCATAAACTAATTTAGTCAGGGAACATCCTGTAAGAAGGTAGAACTGGGGGCTTTAAAGTGCCTTGCAAGTGTAAAGCGTCTAACTCCAGCAGGTGGATAAAAGTGCCCATTTGGGGAGTACATCTCCATCTACATATATAGTTGTTGGTGGCAGATTTCCTTGAACCGGGACTTTTCTTTTTCTGAGAATCATAGAAGAACTTTATTACAGAAATAATTAACAGACAACCCTCAGTAGTCTTTAGTATCTCTTGGATATTATGAGGCTCAGGATAAATCCTTCTCTGTCCTAGTTATGATGGTCTTTATGCACTGTTGTAGCTAGCACAGTTGTGCTCTCAAAGAGGGGAGTGGTTATCATCCTTTGAGGTGACTGTATTTTAATTTATAACAAGGAT